>NW_027556098.1:160658919-161941419 GCF_003287225.1 Phascolarctos cinereus | reverse complement strand
CTTCTCTATTTATCTTACCCATTTCTTTTCATTGTAACTATTTTATACCCATTCACTCAAACTTGAAACTTAAAAGTCGTTTTTCTGATTCATTCCCTGTTTTTCTCCAAACCTCCTCTCCAGTCAGTCGCCAAGTCTTGTCTGTTGGTGTTACTTGTCCAATGTTTATTCTCCCTTTCCATTCCCATTGCTGCCACTCCCCCAATCCACATAGCTTCTTCCATGGACATTTGCTGAATCTTCCTAATTCTTCTTCCTGGTCTCAATCCGTCCTTCCCCCAGTGCATCTTACTACCAGACATCTTTGTTAATATGGATCTAATCATAGTTCTTCAAAAACTTTCTATGATTCCTGGCAATCCGGGTAGGAAATTCACTTCAGATTTCAGTAGTATAGGGAGCATGTTGGTGAGGAAACTTCCTTATACAATATAGGTCAGAACCTTTTCTACTGCTATAATCTTAGAGAGTTCCCTAGATCACCAAGAGAATAATTGACTGGCCCAGAGTCACACAAACAGTATACATCAGAGATAGAACTTGAATCCAGGTCTCCCTGGCTCCAGCTTTCTCACCAGTATATGCAGCTGTCTTTCTTAATGGCTCTTAAAAAAATCCCAAACTCTTTAACTTGGTGCTTAAAACCTTCATCTGCAGGTTCAATATATTCCCCTTCTCTTAATCTCCCTACTCCATGTTAGTCTCTGCAAATTGAAAGCCTAATTGGCATTTAAGGCTTAAATCTAAAGTTTTCTATATAACTTCTCCTGCCCTTTCCAACCAGAAATACTCCTTGCCTCATTTGAGCCATCACAGCTCTCTATCTGTGCACCTTTCCTCTGTGTCTCCCACAGTACTAAACAAAGTGCTTTTCATACTGAATTCAACTGAAGTGTTAAATTTCTCCATGCTGAAAAGAACAAAGGAGAAATGAGTTAGCAATGTTTGTGTTTGTTTTGTTGATTTTTGTATGAGATCCATAGCATCATTCAGTACCTTTTATTAGCCAGGCAGCTATCTTCAAACTTTATACTCTGTTGTAATCTGAATGCAGACATATGAATTCAATTACTTCTTCTATATTGCTTGCTTATTAAATATAAAAACAGCATTTTTTTCATTTTTTTCCATTTAAGCATTTATTTTCATTCCTACCAACAGCTCTTCTGGAAAAAAATAGCTAACATTTCTTTTGGACAGCTAGATGGTTCAGTAGATATAGTGCCAGTACCAAAGTCGGGATGACTCATCTTTCTGAGTGCAAATCTGGGATAGGACACTAGCTGTGTGACCCTGGGCAAGTCACTTAACCCTGTTTGCTTCAGTTTCCTCATCTGTAAAATGATCTAGCAAAAGAAAAGGCAAACCATTCTAGTACCTTTGCCAAGAAGACCCCAAATGGGGTCATAGTCTGAAATGATTGAAAGCATTTACATTGTACTTTATAAATATTATCTCATTTTATCCTCATAACAACTAAGAAGTAGGTTCTATTATTACTCCCATTTTTCAGATGAGGACATGAGTCATACTTGCCCAGGGTTACATAGCTAGAAGTAGTTAGGTGGTACAGAAGATAGAGAAATGACCCTAGAATCAGGAAGATCGGAATTCAAATCTGGTCTCAGCTACTTATTAGCTCTGTGACCCTGGCAAAGTCACAACCCTTTGTTTGCCTCAGTTCTCTCAATAATAAAAGGGGAATAATAACAGCCTCTACCTCACCAGGTTGTTGTGAGGATCAAATGGTAATTTGTAATTAGTAATTAAAAATAATTTGTATGTACAAAACATTTGTAATTAGTAAAGTATTTAGCATGCTGCCATAGTAGACACCTAAAAATTCTTGTTCCCTTCCCTAGAAAGTATCTGAGGCTGCATTTGAACTCAGATCTGTCTCACTTCAAGAAGAAAGAAAGGAAGGAAGAGAGAGAGAAAGAAAGAAATAAAGAAGGAATGAAAAAGGAAGGAAGAAAGGAAGAAGTAAAGTCCAGAAAAGGCCAAGTTTGATAAACATGCTTTCTGGGCCTTCTTCCAAGTCAGTGGTAAAAATATTAAATAGCTCAGAGCTAAGAGTAGATTCCTGGAATAGTCCTAGAGACCATTCCCTAGGTTGACCTTAATTAATAATTAATTATTTATCTATTAATGATTAGAGTTTCGGCCTAGGCATTCAACCAGTTCTGAATCTTTTTAACTGTGCCATCATCTAGCTCATATCTCTCCATCTTGTCCATGAGGATGACTATTTCATTGTCTGCCTGTTCACTAACCATTGTTGTCTACCCATTCATCTTCATTTTCACCACCCTTATTTAAGAAAAATGAATATTTTGTGCAGAACGAAAGGCCTCTTTATATTTTTATCTTTATTATAGCTTATCTAAGTACAAAAAATTACTCACTCTGTGACCCATCTAGATCTGATGAACCTCTCCATGTTAGTGAACTAGGCCAGTCTTAGTAAAAATAATCCTGTCACTGGGGATTTATTCAAAGCTTTTCTAGCTTGGTGGAACTTGTTGCACTCTATTATAATAACTTTCAAATATTGAGAGTCATTTCCATGTCCCAATAAAATATCAAAACAGGACCTTTTTGTTGTTGAGAGGGATAGTCTATATAAATGTAAGCCACTTTTTGTATATTGTCCTTTATTTTTAATCAATGAAGCAAGTATTTTATTAAATACCTTTTATGTTCCAGGCATAGATGTGGAGATACAAAGAAAAAAACCAAAAGTCTTTATCTTCAATAACCTTACAAATTTATTGGGAGAGCCAAACCTACATATATAAATACATACAAAATACTTTCAAAGTAAATACATGATAACTTACTTTGGGGAGAAGGGTGAGAAGACATTAGTGGTTAAGAGAATCAAGAAAAGCCACATGTAGGAAGTGGAACTTGAGCTGAGCCTAGAAGGAAACTAGAGATTCTAAGAAGTAGAGGTGAGGAGGGAATTATTTCCTGAAATGAGGGATTGTCTAGGTGAAAGCATAAAGGTTAGAGATGGAATGTCATGTGTAAGGAACATTTGGTTGGACTATAAAATGTATGAAGTGGAATAATGCTTAATAAAGCTGGAAAGTAGATTGATGCCAAGTTGAAAATAGCTTTAAAATACAGGTGTTTATATTTGATTATATAGGTATTAGGAAGCCAGTAGAGTTTCTTGAACTGGAGAGTGAATTGGTTAGACCTGGACTCTAGAAAAAATTATTTCTGAAACTTTATGGAGGAGACATTATAGAGGGGAGATAAATGAGGCAGAGGCTGAAGGGGGCTGATTAGGAACCTATTGTAATAATCCAGGTAGGAAATATTAGGACCCTAAAATAGAGTGGTGGACTTAGGAGTAGAGAGAAGGGGAGAAATCTGAGAGATGTTATAGAGGAATTTAACAAAATTTGGCAATTGATTTGGATAGGTAGCATGTGAAGGAGAATAAGGAGTCAAAACTCTAAGGTTGGCATCATTGGAGGTCCTCATATATCCTTTGGATTTATAATTTATAAATACTGTGGAAAAAGGCAAAATTTTAATTTCAAAACTTTAAAATAAAATCACATAAAATATACATCTGGAAAGACTGGAAATGGGAATGTATGGCTTTAGGAATACGAAAGAAAATATGAAGTTTACCTATTTTGATTTGATTCAAAGAAAGTAAATCACCTAGGCCACCTAATTAGGCTTTAATTTACTAGAAATCTCATTCCTTTTAAAGAAGCTAATGTCTTTATGATCCATAAATTATTTGAGTATTCATTCATTATTCTCAAGCGTTTCAAAATCAGGAATCATGTAAATATGACATCCTTTTTTCCATTTTTACTTTTTCTCTACCCACCTGGACCTCAAACTCAATATGTACAAAATTGAGTTCATTATCCTGACCCCTAAACCTGCCCCCTTCATCCAAACTTTTCTAATTGTATTGAGACAATGATCATTCTTCCATTTACCCAAGCTTGCAACTTTAGAATCATCCTTAATGCTTCATTCTTCTTCATCCCCTCATATGCAATCAATTGAAAGTGAGTTCTGTGAAAATACAACACATCACCTCCCCCTTTCCCTCCCAAAGAGAATGCTAACTCCTTGAGGCAAGAATGGTTTTAAATTTTGAATGAATGTATGACTTTATTTTAGTTGAAGTAGCTCACTTTCACAATAGCATCTGCAAAAAAAAAAATGATGAGAATTTTATGTTAAGCAAAGATGGAAAGAATTTTTTTTTCAGAAAAAAGTGTTCTCAAGTCTATTCACTTCAAAAAATAATAGTTATTAACTACTATGTGCAAGATACAAAGATACTAATGAGAAAGGCTTCAATACTTTAAAGATCTAAAATTTTAAAAAGGAGAGTAATTCCTTCTTTAAGGAAGATATAACCTCCTCCATAACTTGGTGGACAGTCTTTGAGAGTTTCTGTGCAAAAAATAAAATAAAATTAATCACACACACATATGCACATATATACTCATAAACTTATATATAATATACATACATATATACATACATACATACACACATGTATATAAGTACATAAGCTTATATGTTATAACCTTGAAATGACTTGGTAATGAGCCTTTGTAAACTTAGTATACATGTGCCATTATATAAAGGGCCATATATACTTTTCAGCTCTATAAGAACTGCTAGAGATTGTGCTCTTTTGGTGTAGCCCTAAATCAACTCAGGTCCAATCAATTGAAACTAGAAATAGAAAAATAGAATCAGGTACTGTTTCTTCCCTCAATCACTTTGTAGTCTAGTAGGGGAATATATGATGGTTAAAGAAAAATAACCACCTTCAAAGTTAGTTGGCACAGTGAGTTGTGTTTGACCTGGAGGTAGTAAGACCTGAGTTCAAATCTAGCCTTCCTAGCTATGTGATCCTGGACAAGTTACTTATCCTCTGTTTGCCTCGGTTTCCTCACCTCTAAAATGAAGATAATAGCACCCACCTCCCAGGGTTGTTGTGAGGATCAAATGTAATAACTGTGAAGTGCTTAGCGTGGTGCCTGGCATGTAGTAAGCACTGTATAAATACTAGCTTTTGGTAGCTGTCATTAAGAAGAATTCAGTAAAAATAAGGGCTTACTATATAGTTCAAGTCATTGTGTAATATAATGAATTTATAAAATGAGGTACAGACTAAGTGCTATAAAAAGTCAAAGGGGGAGAGAGATCATTTTTCAATTTTCTAGAGTGAAAGACTCTTGACAGAGTTTAGCATCTTGACTGGTTCTTGAAGATGGCAAAGGATCTCAGTAGACTGATGTCTGGTGTTTGGGCTTGGGGGATAGTCCATTCCAGGTATGGAAAATAGTGTGAACAGAGTCTGTGAGTCAGAAGAGGGTAAAACAAGATGGCAGAATGGTGAATATCACACTTTGGAATTTAGTGATTGAATGTTTATTGTAGAGGGGTAACTTGAAGTGACTAAACCTTGAGATTTTGTTTGTAAGCATTGGAGAGCTATTGAAGTTTATGAACAGGAGAGTAAGCCAATAAATAAGGTATGGAGATTAGATTGAATTGTAAAAACAACAGGAAGCTATCACAAAGTATTGCAGTTGAAATACACTAAGTGCCTAAATGACCATAATAAACAAATGGAAATGATAGATGGAAGAGATTTTGGATAAATCAAAGTAACAGAACTGGTGGTTTGATTGAATATAGAAGATGGGGGAGAGAAGAATTAAAGATATCTAAATAGAAATAATAAAGTAATAATAGCCTCTCTTTTTCTCTCTCTAATACACACACACACACACACACACAGTTTTAGGTTTTCAAAGTGATTTACCTTTCTTGTCTGATATGATGCAAAAAATGGTAGTTCATTTGAATCAACACTCTCATAGATACAGTCACATCAATATCCGATATCTATACTGCATATTGTGACCCATCTATCTTCTCATCCTACATGATTCTTCACCATATTTTCCCCAAACCATGAGGTAGGGATGGGAGTCAACCTAAAACAGTCAAGAGCTTATTCTAGATATCTTAACGTTGCATGCAAACGGAGCATGAGTGGGTCTTTGTTTCTTTCTTCCTCTCTTTATGTGATAGACCCACCTCTTTTTCCACATATCCCTTAGATATTATTTTACATTTTAAAAAGCTGATTAACAAAAAATAGATGCCTGTTTTGCATCTCCTGTCCAATTTTCTGAGATGGTATACAAAGCAGCAGAATACTCTAGTCATAAGATTTGTGAGAATGACTTAAAATATTTTGATATTTATATTTCCATATAATTTACTTCCTTTGTAGTACTATATAGTTTATTTTATTCATTTAAAAAACAGTCTGAGAAGAGAACTGTAGGTTTTATGGCTGCCAAAGCAATCTATGACAACAAAAAACAGGTTCAGAAGCCCTGATCTAGTGGAATGATCACTGAATGGAGTCAGAAGACCTCAGTTCTCACTGCAATACTTACAATACAATATACTCACTAGCTATGTAATTTTCAATGAGTCATTTAATCTTATTGAGCCTTGGTTTTCTCCTCTGTAAAGTGAGAATATTATCTGCCCTATACCTCATCGGGTTTGTTGTAAGATCCTATGACATCCTATCAGAGGATATACTTCAAAATCCTTTTAATCTATAAAGGAACATTCAAATGTAGGTTATTGTAAATGTTAATTACAGCTTTCGTTTTTTGTTCCCAGGCTTTGCTCATATAAACTCTTTAGTGTTTTTTAATTTGACATTAGAAGAGATTTCAAATATAGAACAAGTCTTTGTAGTTTGTATTTGTAATATTTTTATAAGAGATGTCATGGATCAAGAAGTTAAATAGGTTGTAAACATAAAGTCTGTATGACCTTACCCAAATCAATTAACCTCTGAATGTTTACATATGCATATCTATAAATGGAAATAATAGCACTGAACTATGGCATAGGGCTGTTGCCAAGTAACTCTAGATTCCCTGTAGCTATAACATGACATAGATATTTAAACATTAGAAAGTGATTTCAAAAAGGACTTTTAAAGAAATTATGGAAGGAGCATAGTAAAAAAGAGAAATCCAGACAGGATGTTCAGACCATAGTTCTAACATTTTGAAGTTGCAGAGGACTTAAAAATTTTGTCTGATGCCATTGGCACAGATAGAATACAACATTGGATTATCTATAAGATTGACTGGTATGACATGTCTTATGTTCTTAGGTACTAAAATATGTTGTTTCTGGTAATCAAGTCCCAATGCAATCAATGTTTGTGAGGAAATAAATTAAACAGATGTAAATTTATTTACCTTATCAATAGCCCAAAATAATGAATGTATATTCATTACTAAAGTGAATTAAGAACCCAAAAAGTTCAGACCAACCCTTTACATTTTGGAGATTAGACTCTAATTAATGAGTTACTACTTTGCTTTTTCATTTATTCATAAATATATCTATATCTATATGCAAAGAGAGAAAGAAAGACAGAGGGATGGACAAAGAGACAGAATGAGTAAGTTTAGGACATTCACAATGTTTGCTATATGAAACATTCTGGGAAAAAAAAGGCTACAGAGATAATACCCCTGATCTCAATAGTTTATAATCAAATGATAATATACAATAAAAGGAATCAAATAAATGTATATATAAACAGACTAGACAGCATATTAATAAAAGGTATATTCAATCTTTAATTATATACAGATATTTCTAGACCCCAGAAGCTAGGTGGTATAGTGCCTAGAATTCTGCACTTGGACTCAGGAGGATATGAATTCAAATCCTGTCTCAGACATTTACTGACTATGTAACCCCGGTCAAGACACTTAATCCTCAGCCTCAGATTCTCCATCAGTAAAACTGAAATAATAACAGCACTTATTTTACAAGAGTTATTATGAGCATCAAATGAGAAAATATATGTAAAGTATTTTTTAAACCTTACATAAATACTAACTATTGCTATTATCATGACTTTGCATTGTGATTAATATAGTTAATATGTGCCAATCATCAACTTAATTCAACATTTCTTATTCATATTTATGTCTACACAAAGTTTCAATCCCTAGCTGGATAACTCTTAAAGAATATTTTTCCCTTGTGAAGATGGTATGTCCTATAATTTTACTGTGTGTATATCTATCATCTACTTATCTCTGTCTATCTATCTATCTATCTATCTATCTATCTATCTATCTATTCTATCTATCTATCTATATCTATCAATCTATATCTATATATACACACACATACATATTGCGTGTATATATACATATATATATATATATATAGAGAGAGAGAGAGAGAGAGAGAGTGTGTGTGTGTGTGTGTGTGTGTGTGTGTGTGTGTGTGTGTGTAAAACAGGTAGGTGACACAGTAGTTGCAGTGCCAGGCCTGGAATCAGGAAGACAGAGTTCAAATCTGGCCTCAGATACTAGCTGAGTGACTCTGGCAAGTCACTTAATCTGGTTTGCCTCAGTTTCATTCTGTAAAATGAGCTGGAGAAGAAAATGGCAAGCCATTCTAGTATCTTTGCCAAGAAAACCCCAAATGGGGTCACAAAGAATCAGACAGAACTGAAATAAATGGACAACAACAATATATTTGTGTATGCATATGTATATATGTATATATGTTAACATATGTATATGTGTGTATATAAATGTGTGTGCGTGTATGTGTATGTATGCATGTGTATATATGCTAACCCACATTTATGTATATATATGCGTGTGCATGTGTGTGCACATGTGTGTGTGTGTGTAATAACAATTCCTGAGGGAGGTCAAGGTAACACAGAGAAGTAGCAAAATATCTAATATCTACAGGAGACAACAGACAGTTGAAAAAAACTCAAGCTATTTCTTATTTGGGAGCCACAGACAATATAATTATAAAAATTCAAGCTAGAGCTGTGATAGAAAGCATGGTTCTTTTAATCCTCTTCTCGACTTAATCGAGGTGACCTTCATTTCAGCATTCTTTTTTTTTTCTTTTTTTTTTTCATTTCAGCATTCTGATCAGTGTTCTGGTAATTGGCCTTTAGATGGCCAATTTGAGAAGCACATCATATGATCACAGGATTTAGGGCTGAACAATAACTTAAGATAATCTACCCTAACTACTTGCTTTCACAGGTGAGAAAACTGAGCTCCAGAGAGTTTCAGTGACTTTTCCAAGATCACAAGAGTGGAAGAGTCAAAATTTGAATCTGTGTATTCTGACTCAAATTACATTTCCTTTGCCACTATACCGTAGGACTCTCTTTCTCCAATGTCCTCCTCCACTCCTACTGCTCAACTCCAGCCCTCGCTGCCCCATAGGTTCCAACTTAGCTAATAAGGCATTCTTAAGCATTTATATTTAGGTTTAATAGTACAACTTCTGCATGTTAATATTAACCTTTGCTATTATTCAATTACTAGTTTATAGTATTTTGGTTTTTTATTGTCAACAACTGCAGAACTCTGCATAGCTTTGAGCATAGTGCTAATATCCTTTTTGGTGTTACTCTTACCAGTGCTCTCTTTATGTAAGTTAAAGATTCAAACTATGATCACTTTCATTACAGATAAAAAGACTTGTGGACCTCATGAATTTCAGTGCAAAAACAACAACTGTATACCGGATCACTGGCGCTGTGATAGCCAAAATGACTGCAGTGATAATTCAGATGAAGAAAACTGCAGTAAGTAGCTCTCAACTAATATGGTGAACCTGACAGCTTATTCAGTGATCATGACTGAATATCTTTAATATGGTTAAAGTGTAAATTTCATCCTGTCTACCCCACAGCCTACATTTTTATCTACATAGTCACATTTAGACAAGGATATTGCTATTAAATTGATCCAGATTTCAAATTGTAATATTATTGACATAGCTCTGAAGATTGATAAAAAAGTATCATGAGGATTTAATGTATTGCACTAATTTTCAATTTAAAAAAAAGCCTCTAATGCATGTTCATACAATGAGCTGAATGATATGGAGGCAGAACAAAACATATCATTCTCTAGCAGACTGAATCATTTAATTTCAGCCTCTTAGTGCTATTAGTTCACTTATACACACTATTTGATGGAATGTCATTTAGTCTCCCTGGGAACAGCTGCACAGTCCTTATTTTTTTTAAAGTATATGCTTTTGAACATGTGGCTTAAATGGCTTTTCTTTAAAATAAAATTTAAAAAAAAATTGTTGTCCCCTCTTGCCTCTCAAAATGGGTTCCAGTAAAGTAAAAAACAATAATTATTCAATCGTATCTCTTCCCAAGCCAGAATTGTAAAAATGTAACATGTCTAAACTCGCATATTACTTTCTAAATCTGTAGCTTTAAACCCATTTAAAAGATAAAATGAAACACATATCAGACTGAACTAAGATACAATACAAAATGTTATGAAAATGTAGAAGTCCTGTCTTACCCAACAAGCATGTCTTAAGCACCAACACTGTTCAGATTCCAATGCTTATCATAGGGCATACCAAGAAAAAAATGGGAAAAAAGGTCCCAAAAGATCTTATATTCTACTGAGGCATAGAACATGTAAATAAGTACATACTACATGTGATCATTTGATGTTAACTTGCATGTGTGTAGTCAGTCAGTTAGCTCACAATCAGAAAGCATTTATTAACTGCTATGTTCCAAGCACTGTGCCAAGCACCTTAGATACAAAGAAAGACAAAAAAGTTCTTGCTCTCAAGGAATTCACAAAGAAGGCAATCTGAAAAGAAGGCACCAAACAGCTAGAGGGACTAGGGAAAGCCACCAATAGAAGGTGGGATTTTATCTAAAGGGAAGCTACGTGGCACAGTGGAAACAGCCCTGGGTTTGGAATCCAGAAGACTCATCTTCATGAATTCAAATCTGGACTCAGACAAGTGACTGGGCCAGTGACCCTGGGCAAGTCATTTTACCTTATTTGCCTTAGTTCCTTATCTGTAAAATGAGCAAGAGAAGGAAATGGCAAACCACTGCAGTATCTTTGCCAAGAAAACCCTAAAGTGGGATCAATAAAAAGTTGGACAGGACTGAAATGACTCAACAACAAAAATTTGATCTGAGTTTTGAAAAAAGCCAGGAAACTAAGAGACTGAGGTGAAGAGAGAAAGCATTTCAGAAATGAGGAGTGCAGCCAGTGCAAAAGCCACATGTTTAAGAAACAGCGAATAGGCCAATGTGACTGAAGCGTAGAGTACATGGAGAGAATTAAGTATAAGAAGAGTAGAAAGGTAGTGGCTAGGTTATAGTTTTAAAAGCCAGACAGAGGACTTTATCCTTTAATTTCAGAGATAATAAGGGGCCATAGTGAAGTTAATTTTTCAGAGCACTTCTACATCTATAACTTTGTATGTGTCTTTCTAGCTGTGGTTAATGTTTTGCTCTCCTAATTGAAAGAGGCCTAAACTAAGACTTCTAGAAATGAAATCTTCAAACATGATCTATGTTCTATCAGTTCAATTATAACCTGGTGAATCATTTAGCTATTTGGTCAGAAAAACACTCAATTAGTCTTTGCTCCTACACATTAAAAAAAAAAAAAGATTACTTAATTTACAAATGATATAGATCAGAGGTATCAGATATGTGGCCTACACTTCACAAGTGACCCACAATTCACAAGTGGCCACAACACTTCTGAGTGCAGCTGGACCAAATTAAAATGTGTTTGGGAAATATTTAACAGAATAAACGAGAATACAATAAAATATGGCTAATGTTAACATGTGGCTTTCTAAGTCAATTTGTGGTCCATGGGGATCCTTATGAATAATTTAGTGGTTCTCATTTATGTTTGATCTTGATACCACTGATATAGGTGATATTGACTAAGCATGGAAAAGGTATCAATAGTCCTTCTGTGCATGAATATTCCCCATAAAATATTACCCAACCTTTAAGAAAAGAGAGAGTTTTCAAGAGTTTTTGGGTAGGCAGCATGGTGTATTGGAAAGAATGCTATACTTGGTTAAAGTCTCCCCCTAGGTATTCACTGTGACCCTAAGAATTCCGTTGACCTCTAATCTTCAACTCTTAAATGAGCAGAATAATATTTTTACTACCAGTATCACAAAAAGGTTATGAAGAAAGCACTTTATAAACCTTTAGTGCTATACAGGTTTGAGCTTTATTATTACTATTTTTTTTTAGATTATGTTACTCAATTTTCACATGATGTAACTAGAAAATATTGATGGCGTAAGAGCCAGGATTTGATGTCATCAGAATAATGATAATGGGTTAAGATTCTTTAAAAAAAATCATAGGATTATAGCTTTAGAGCTGGAAGGGAGCTGAAGGAATGTCCAGATCAGCTCCAGAATGATGAACCCAAAAGACTTGCACTATAATGCAACTATTGCCTATACAGGACATTTGGAGAAACGTGAAAAATGAAAGACTTTCATCTTTCTTTGTAATGTGTTTAGTTGTAAGTTTCTGCAAGAAATCAAAGTGGAATTTCATTGTAAACTGTCAGCTGTTCAAAAATAGAGAGAAGGGGAGAGGTCAAAGCTGGAGGTGTAGAATTTGAAATAATTTTGTGAGGGTGGTAGTTGAACAGTGTAAATGCATACACTCCCCCAGGAGTAAGCACAAAGGGAGAAGAATAAAATGTCTAAAAGAACACGGCAGTAAAAATAGTAGCTATAGCAGCAAAATATATACATATATGTGTGTGTGTATTGTATGTTTATGAACATATGTATGCATATATATGGGTATATGTGTGTATGTGTATAGTTAATTCAATAAACAACTATTAAGTGCCTATTGTGTGCCAGCAGGGGCAGCTAGGTGGCACAGCGGATAAAGTGCCCAGCTTGGAGTCAGGAAAACTCATCTTCCTGAGTTCAAATCTGGCCTCTGACACTTACTAGCTATGTGTCCCTCGGCAAGTCATTTAACCTTGCTTGCCTCATTTTTCTCATCTACAAAATGAGCTAGAGAAGGAAATGGCAAACCACTCTGGTATCTTTTCCAAGAAAACCCCAAATGAGGTAAGGAAGAGTTGGACTTGACTAAAAAAATAACTGAACAGCAACGTGTCAGGAATTATATTAAGGACTAGGGATACAAATTAAAAAAAAAAAGAAAGATAAGCCTTGCCCTCAAGAAGCTTACAATTTAATCTAATGACAACGCTCAAAAGGAATCTGGAAAGCAGGGAGAGGAGTTGAGGGGTACCCATTCCAGGAAGTATTGTATGCTTCAATGGGGTTGAAACAAAACAGAAAAACAGATGGAAAGTGGAGAATGAGCTGGAAAATCAAAATTTTGCTTTTCATAAAGAAAAGCCCCTAATGGTAAGCAATGCAGTGCTAATCCCTACTGTCTAAAAATTTATAATAATAATAATTAGCATAGATTTATATATTGCTTTAATGTTTGCAAAGAACTTTATCTCAGTTGATCCTCATATTAACCACAGAGAGTAGGTATTATTATTATTCCTACTTACAGATAAGAAAATTAAAGCATGCAGAAGTTGTGACTTGCCCAGGGTCACACAGTTTATAAGTATCTGAGATTGAATTTGACACTAGTGCCCCTGACTAAAGGTGGTGAATTCTATCTACTATGCCATCTGTCTGTTTATAGCCCAAAACAGGTATTATTGATGAATCTTAAAAGGTTAATGAAATGACACTTACTAGCTGTGTGACCCTGGGCAAGTCACTGAAACCCAATTGCCTAAAAGCAAAAAAAAAAAAGTTAATGAAAAACAAAACAAAGTTTTAAAAAAGTATTAAACCAAGAAAAGAATGAACAACAAAGTATATATCCCAAACAGAGTGAATTATCTTGAGTGAAAAGGGTGCCACAAACTATTCTGGATACTCATTGCATGGGCAGCAAAACCTATCAGAATTAAATGTAAAAGATGCATATAAAGATACAGGGGAGACAATGAGTTAATGAAGAGGGGAAAGTGGAGTCAAATATCATTAGAAAGATCACTGATGTTATTTTGCAAATCTATCAATATTAATTTAAGTATTTTTTAAATTGCATTACATCTTAAAGTAAATTGAGAACCAATGTTGTTTAGAGAGCTGACTACAATGGCAGGAAGGCCTGTCCCATCTGGGACACATGATGGTGGTCTGAATCTGGGCAAGTCACAGCCTCTCAGGACTCTAACAAGGTCTTTTTGACCATAAGGTACAGAGACAGTAGAGACCTTCATTGGTAGTGTTTTCTCACCCAGTAGTTCCCAATACCAATAAAATCATATGTCTAGTACCTATCTTGGTTGTGAATGATTAGCAATTTACTCTTGTGGTGTTATGCTGTATCTCTAGTAAGAGTCCATTGAAAGTTTCAATAGAAAGTCTATTTTTTTAAACACATTTATTTTGAGAACTTAAAATCTGTACATATACAAAAAACATCTAAACATTTTAGAAAAGCATATATATCTCATTGCAGTCTGTCTGCAGTAAAGTGAGTTAAAATATCCTTGTTACATTGAGGTATTAAACTATAAACATTGACAATGTCAGAAAAACTGAAAATCCATTCACAAAAACAAAACAAAACAAAAAACAAAGTTATCTTTCTTGGTTTGTATACAGTTACTGAAAAAAAATTTCATTCAGAGAAGTATCTTAAAAAGAAAAATTTTTGTGCAATTCTCCATTTTGAAAAGGAAATGCATTTAAAATTATGAAAAAGTCAAATAATCTTACCAAAATGCACCCTACCAAGGAAGAGTTTCAAGGTTTACAATGCCATCCTAATGACATTTGGCTACAGTATTCCATTTTCAGAGGAAGAAATATAATCTAGTTGGCAATTTCAACATTTCTGTGCTAAAAACTACCCAGTCTTTTAGAAACAGACCAAAGGCACTTAAGAATGGTTCTAGTTTGTTCAACAATGGCATTCTGGGTCAGAGGAAGCACCTGGCTGAACAACCAGTTCCATTGGTAAAAGAAGTATCCAGCTGAGGTAGCATTCTGTACTGCCCTAAGCACTTAGCTAAATGCAGGATGAGAGCTTTTTTATATTTATTTTAAACATAAAAGTAAACTGGTAGAGAATGGTCTTGAAAAAGAGCTTAACCCATTTTAAGCAAGATTTTTTTTTCTTTAAACAACTTCTTGATAAACCATCTAAGCAACAGGTCCAAAAATACCAGGAACCATGTTAGAGAATTTGAACATCAAAATATTGCCCAAGAGCTGAGCATACTTCTGCCTTTAAGGCCAAATTCACAGACTTCACAAAGATTGTTCTAACAACCAAGCAACAGTCTACATAGGAGAGGGAACTTTCAAAAACTTAATGTCAAGTTCATTAGCAGCCTTTACCAGAAGTAGGAAAATTTATGCTGATAAACAGCAGGTTTTAGAAAAAAAACTGAATGCAGTATTCAACATTTTTAAAAGCCACAATACATAAAAAATAAACCCCTCAGAGTTTATAGATTGTTTTAGAAAGTGAGGAAGACAGTTTTTTTTTTCAGGGAAAATGTGAAGCTATGTGTTTAAATTAAGCCTACTAGAAACCCACTGCCAAATTTTACCATCAAAGTAAGAAGTGCTTGACAGACAGAATCACTGCCCATTGCCGTAGTCTGGGAAGAGCTCACTGAGGATGGTTTGCAGTGGCTGATTCACTTGCACAACATAAGACTTACCCAAAACATATCGACAAGCTGGGCAGCTGTACACCTTGGCTTGGCAGCATTGGTCCAGACAATCCTTGTAAACATTATGTTGACATACAGTGGTAATTTGCTAAAACACTACCTCTTGACAGGAAATATATAGGAATGTTTCTTCTACTTTATTAAGGGATTTTGGCCCATCCTTAAGTGCACCTAATACTTCATTCCACAGTTTTTTGTTGCATTCATCTTTCTTGATGAGAGTCTTCTGCTGTGAGGTAGGTTTGTATGGTTCTACTTTAGTCTTCTTGGACACTGTACTAGGAGAGGCCAGAAAGGCCTCTCTACCCTCTGATGTCTTCCTTTGCTCTTCCCCTTTCCTTTCCTTGGAGATGTTGATTCCTCATCATCACTCTTATTAATTTTCTTTTGCCTTCTCTTTGTTAGCAACTGCTTCCAAGTATCCTTCAGGATAGTGCATTGTTAAGCCAGGTTTCTTCATCCTGTCTTTCCCTTCCCTTGTCCATAGGCCAGGTTCATCATCAAACCTCCTGAGGAGGTAACGCCACACAAGGAAACCAGATTTCCCTTTTTCAGGCTAATACTTCACTACCTCATATATTCCATCATATCGATTCCCTTCAGCTGGGGCATATTTGCTGTGTTTCCCTCCCTTAATATTTCTCACCACCGTGACTGGCTTCCCAGCTCATCAGTCCTGAGCTTCAGTTCCACCTTGGTCATTGGTAGGAGTACTGCAGTTCAAAGCCAGAGCCCTGTTCATGTTGGTGAGTGTTTTTTGTTTGTTTGTTTGTTTGCTTTTGTTTTTATGTTGTTTTTTATCACAGTACTCAGTGCTCCATTTGTTGCCAGAAAGACCTCTGCCCATAGAAGTGAAAAAATTGTAGTGTTCATCTTCATAGACCCCACAGTAGGCACCTTCATTGCTTCTGCCATGTGTACCTGCCAGATGGGGCCTGTGGACACTAGACTCACTCACCTGCACTCTGAACTTCCACATGGTATCAATAGGAAACTCTGATATTAGTCCATAAGGATTGGAAAAGCACAATAATGCACTCCGTCGTGAGACTCACACATGCCAGGTCTTTTTGAGATGACGATATAGCAGATCCCATCTTTTCCTTCTTTTTATACTCTTTTGCCTTCTCTGCCAAGACCACTTCACTGGCGTCATGCCAACATTCAGGGCAATACCAGTCCTCATCCTGTGGAATCCAGCTCAGCACGGGGCTTAGGCAGTAGATGGGGAAGGCCATGTTGCACTCATCACACGTTAGCTTTTTGCCAGAGTCTTTTTTTCCTTTGTACACATAGCAGGCACACATTCTTCAGGCCGTATTGGGGTTCTATCTTCATGGTGTTTGCAAATGGGGCTGCTCTGCCTTTTCAAAGGGTTTTTGAAACCAACCGCGTTCACACTACCAGGCTCCTCAGTTTTGTAAACTTCATCCACAAAAGTTATTCTATAGTCATTCAGAGAATCCCCAGCATCTCCAAGCACTGAGTTTGCATAGATCTCTTTAACAATCCTAGTTTCCTGTTTTTGAAGGATCTCAGCAACATACCAGAAGTCCCTCTTCTTGGCCTCATCAGGATTACAATTCATCATCACAATTTGTCCAGCTTCCAGCTGATCCCATTTTAGCATTGTCTGGGCCCAAATTCCTAGCTTTTGAACTCACCTTCATAACAGCATTTTCTGGATAGTCTTCATATTTTGCATGATAGATAACAACCTCTTCAGGCACTCGACCATCTCCACTGTCACTGGATTCACTGTCTGCTGCTCTTTCTTTCCTTGTAACATTTACCAATATGGCTTTAAACCATGTTTCCATGTTCACATCCCAGGCATCGACATATTCGTTTGTCTCATAGAGGCCAAATCCTAGATCAATCTAGTCTGCTTGAGCAGCTGGGCCAGGTTGCCCACCAATTTCCAGGGCTTCTTCTCCATGGTTGGAATTCAGATTCACTCTGGCCTGAACAACAGCCTGAATCTGTATCGAAGAATTCAGATTCCTTTTCTTTACTGGGAACAGAAACTACAGCTGGGCTTTGTCACACTAGCAGCTGAATGATGTAGTTCACAACAATGCTGTAGTTAAAAAGGGAACTCCTGTCTTTCATCTGTTTGCCCCAATAAAAAACCTTTGTCTTCCCTTGTTCCACCCTGAACACTTCTTGGATATTCAGCTTCAGCTCTTCCACCTTGGTGAGCTTAGAGAAGGAGTCTACCTGGTGGGTCTCCTTGCAAACCATGGTATGGACCTGGATTCATATGTTGGTAGCCCTATAAGAAGGAAGGGAATAAAGGATGAAGGGAAGGAAAAAAGAATAAGGAAAGAAGAAAAAGCTAAGAGAAAGGGAGAAGAGAAAGGAAAAGGAATAAAGGAGGATAAAGAAGAGGAAAAGGACAAGAAAGAAAGGGAGATAGGAAAAGAAATGATAAAGCAAAAGGAAAAAAGAAGGAAAGGGAAAGAAGAAAGGAAAGAAGGAAGTAGGAAGAAGGAAAGAAAAGGAAATCGGGAGAAAGAAAAATAAGAGAGGAAAAGAGGAAGTAATAGAAAGAGGAAAAGTGAAAAAGAAGGAAAATCAAGTGGAAGGAGGAAGAAAAGGTGGAAGGAAAGAAAGGTGGGAGGAAGAAGTAAAGGAAAATAGGGAAAAGGAAAGGAGAAAGGAAAAGAAAGAAGGAAAAAAGGGAAGATTCTACTATTTTTACAATTGAGATGAGAAAATAGTAAAACTCTTAATATTTGTTCCTCAAACATATGAGCACAAAAATAAATGTTATAAAAATTAATGCAGGATAAACGAATGTTTAGAAAACAAAGTTCTATGAAATCTAATTAGGAAAGGAATGGGAAATAGCATTTTTATTTTGGAAAAAAAAGGAACAAATGTGAAGCACTTTTCCTAATATTGTAAACCTAAGACTTTGCCAAAAATGTATTTTTGTTTAATAGAAAAAATATAACATCTTATTTTTAGACAAATGTCAGGAAATATACTGGGTCATCTCCTTTTAAAACCCAAGAAAATCATTCTAAAATGGTCTGTAAATACATCTAGGCATCCTGATGAAAATGTAAAAAGAGAAGAGATGGGATTTTTTAAGTGATTTTCTACATCTACATCTGAGATCACAAAAAGACAAAGAGGTTATGAAATCCTGTTGTCTCAGTTAACTTGGTGATTTAGATAAAGCACCTTGGTAAGGCAAAATGAAGACTTTAAGGATCTTCTTGAAACAAGATGGCTTCCATGTATTCATTGAAATGATTTAAGACTTTGTGGCAGGTGCACCTTGATAATTATTCAGTGATTTGCAGAGTATTGATATATTAAGTGAGCTGTAAAGCGGAAGGACATATGAAAACCTTTTATACTTTCAAGTGTATGAGGCATCCTATGCATAGTTTAAACCAAATAATGAGTTCATCTCAATGGTATTAAATGTGTTTGTGTATGAAAACATAATTACTCAAACTAGTAGCAAGATAAAAAGTCATTTGAGTTAGTCTACATGTATATTTAATCAGATCGCTTTTTTCTTTCCGCTCTGCTTTCTTCTACTTTCGCCTCTCTCCATATTTATTCCTTTCCTCTTTCAATAAAAAAGAACTCTATTACCTGAGTTTACCAGGTATTAATTTGTATTGTTTTTATGTGTGCATATAAAATGCACTTAATATTTGATGAACAACTATTGAAAGTTTTGAGTTTTTCATCTCTATATATTTATGTTATTATATATATATCTATATTATTAATAATAATAGCAAACATTTACTATATGCAAAGCACTGTGTTAAACACTTTACAAGTATTATCTCATTGACCTTTACAACGGCCTTTGGAGGAAGGAGTTATTATTATCCCCATTTTACAGATGAACAAACTGAGTCAAACATGGTGTTAAGTGACTTGGCTAGGGTCACGCAACTAGTGTGTTGGGCCAAATCTGCACTCAGATCTTCCTGACTCCAGCTTTCTCCAGTTTTCCCCATTGTATAATGTATATACAAACATATACATATGAGAGAGAGAGAGAGAGAGAGAGAGAGAGAGAGAGAGAGAGACTGATTAATTATCTCATTGAATTGGTTCATATGTGCTCAGATTCAGCCTGGTATCCTATTTAATTATGTACTTAGTTCATCTTTTTTCTATGGTACCTGTACATACATATGGACAGATGTTATAAATACTAAATATATACATTGTATATATAACATATATGTCCATGTATGTATTGATGTACAGAGAATAAAGTTTCTGTAAATGTGAAATGGGTTGAGTGCATGATTGAATGGGAGGAAATCAGACTGAATGGCCTTTGGGAAATTGCAGGGTACTTTCAATGATCCCAAACTGTTTGCTGTTGAAAGAGCTCACCTCTGTGAAATCAATATTCTCTTGGGGATGCCATCTGACTGCAAATCATAAGACATCATAGTCTCAGAAGAATCAAAGTTACAAGAAACCCAAACAACAATAGAAAGACACATAGAAGGAAGAAACATCATGTTACTAGTGCTAAGCCACGTAAGAGAACTGATCTAGCAAATAGTTTAAATGACTGGTATGTCTAGAAAAAGAGGTGAAAATAAAAATTAGATCCAAAGATGAATAAGCTAAGTTCCTGCAGGAAGGCATCCATCCTCGAAGGAGAATTTATGGAAATAATCACATGGCATAAGGAATGAAAGGCGATGACTGGCAAAGGTAAAGGGAATACATTAATGTAACAACAGATGTTTCAAAGTAATCCATTCATACAATATTATTCAAATTTTAGATGCCAAAGAATATCCCAGTAAGTAATCCAACTATATCAAGTAATCAAACTTCTCTCCTGTTTATCTTAGAAGTATTGTTATATCTTCCATGTTTACAACAGGCTTTTTGAAATTACATGGAGGCACCTATAGGCACAGATATGAAATGAGTTGAGAAAGAAATGAAACAGTTAACTCAGTAATGTTTTAAATGTAATTTTTTCACTTTTCATGTTTACATAGGACAATTTATCTTCATAATTTCAATAGCTGCTGGTGATAGGGCCACTATGCTATTTTGAGGGCAACTTTCATACTTGAAAACAATAAAAATTTTTTAGTATTAGAGTTCTGAAATTGATATTAAAGACCTAGAAATATGACGGGAATCTAACCACCTGAAAAAATTTTATATATAAAAATGAGCACAAATAAGGCATTGATCCTTTCCGGTTATTAGCCATACAGAGTACCTTACCTCTTACTTTTATGTTACTAAGGAATAAATAACTAGCAAAATAATAAGAGTGGAAATAAAAAATTACTTGATTAAAATATGTTAATGGTATATATATGGAGACAAGATGTTCCTGCCTTATTTGAATTTCTAGTAGCATTACATTGCATCTATATGAGAGTATTATTTCTTTGGGATGCCAGTTATACTAATAGTATGCTAGAAATTTGTCTTAGATATTTATGCATATAACTTTTGAACCCTTCAGCAAGAGATTATAAGATATCAGCTAAACAGCTATGTAATGCAAAAGAATTCCCAAAAGCTATGTACTGTTAAATTTAATAGCAAAGTAGTTCTTTAGCACAGTTCTGTTTGGAAAGAGTATTGGACTGAGTTAGGAAGTGTGAGTTAAAAACTCTGCTCTGACTGTAACTATCTTACCATGGTTTGTTTTTTTTTAATTCTGTGGCCCTCAGTTTCTGCATTGGTAAAATGTTGGAGGTTGGGCCAAATAATCTTTAAAGTTCCTTCTAGCTCTCATTCTGTGATTTCCAGTGATGCTCATATTTCCAAAAATACGTTGTTGCTTATAGTTACGTACATGCTGTTTTCACTCTAGGTTTAGAGTGTTACCTCAAAGTCAAAACAAATCAGTTCATTCAGGAATTGAACTAATTAAACTTCCCATATATAAAACCAAAACCAAAAACCTGTTTTCTTAAGTTTTCCATTGACCAGCGTGTTCTAGGCAGGTAAAACCTCAGTATTTGATCTCCCTCCCTATCCTTCTCCTTTACTTGGATAATTCTAAAAATATATGCTATCAGGATTTGGAGAAGTGACCATTGAGTCCGCAGTGGAATCCATTTCCACTTCTAAAACATTTCCTCCTAATATGAATTTCACATAAAATTAGTGATGAAGGGCCATGTTCTCCTCAAAGGCCTCTAAATAAGGATCATAAATACCTGGACTCGTTCTTTCTCTGAGCTGGGCCCCTCTTTGCTTATCTTTAGCAGCACTTTAGTTCTGTGAAATTAAAAACTACAGTTTAGGGGAGGGTAGGATGGGAATAACAGAATCTTGATACAAACAATTCCATATATTTTGGAAATAGTCTTTGAAAATGTTTGCCTCAAATTAGTGCTGTGAGGCACTAGAGAAAATTCTTCCTTCATAACTTATTTTGTGGTAGGTTAACTTCAAGGCTTTCAACATCTACTTCCATAAAAGAACCATCATTATAATTACCATACAAAGATCTAAAAGTTGACCTCATCCTGAAACTTGAGAAGATCAGAAAAAAGAACAACTAGATGAGTAGAAATGTCAATCTTTTGTGGGTCCTTCATTATTAAATATAATGTGTTTCCTTCAAATGAATGGAATAGGACATTTTTAATAACTGCTCACATTTATGTAGGGTTTTTTTTGGTTTATAAAATACTTAACTCATAATAAGTCAATGGAATGACTTCTATAAGTTACTGTCATCCTTGGAACAGCTAAGTGGTATGGTAGAAAGAACACCAGGCCTACAGTCTGGAAGACTCATCTTTCTGAGTTCAAATCTGGCCCCGGACACTTACTAACTGTATGACCCTGGGCAAGTCACATAATCCTTTTTGCCTCAATTTTCTCATATATAAAATAAGCTGGAGAAGGAAATGGCAAACCACTCCAGTATCTTTGCCAAGAAAACCTAAAATGGGGTCATGAAGAGTCAGACACCATTAAAATAACTGAACAACTGTCATCCTTATTTCAAAGATAAGGAAATCTGAGGCTCAGAAAATTTAATGGACTTACTGTAGTCACACACCTAGTTACATGTCAGAGTTAGGACCCCAACCACATTATCTGACTCCAAAGCCAGTATTCTTTTTGCTATACTATACTCCCTCTCTGCATTATACAAATTTGAGGTTAAAACCATAGAATCTACTTTATTCAACTCTGTCTGTGTTTGTTTATAAATAATTCATTCCCAGTAATCAAAAGTGGGTTTGCTGACATTTTTAAAAACACATAGAGACATGATAAGACCCATTGGCATGGGAAAATCTTTTCCCACTCTGCTTAGATCATTTCATCTTTTTTTTTTATTCTTTTGCCTCCCTACCACCATAGCAAGGAGCAAGAGAAATAAGAGTGGCATTACCAAGTTTGTTTTCAGAATCAGCATGTGCTCTGTATTTCTAGAGAGAAAAATACACACAAAAAAACAAATGTATACCATTTTTATAATCATGCAACCACAATGGCTTTTAATCCATTCATAAAGAAAATTGTGTCAAAGCCAACAAAACCATAACTGTTTAACATATGATACACAATTTTGCTTTTAATTAGCATGAATGGGGAATTAAAACATTAAGGGGCAAATTAATCCTGTTCTGCAGAACCTCCAAAGCACACTAAATTGCAGAGTTCTGATTAATTTGTAAGGAGTTAGACATCACCATATGTGTCATATTTATTTTCACTCCATTCCTTTAGCAAAAATCCACTTTATTTTCCATGATTTTAGCTTTTCAGCTTCCTTTCACAATGTTTTTCCCCTCTCCTGATTAAAACTAATGTGACAGTGGAAGAAGGAAGGGTGAGAAGACTTTAATGTACCTGGGGTGGCTAGAGAGCTAAAAAGAAAGATAATTCAGTAAAATGGAAGTAACAATGTGATGAATCTTCAGTTTAGGGCTCACCATGTATAAGGAAATGTGTGCTTTTATAAAACTAGGGAAGTGATATGCCTTTTAGGTATACAGAAGAGGGCAAAAGTAAGAATGAGGGGAAATTGTCTTCTTCCCATACAGATTTAAAATGGAAGAGGGATTACCTATAGGTGATACTATCAGTATTGCAGTCTATAAAATACATTGTGCGGATTGCATCAAGCCCAGGAATATTGCACATCCTTCAAAATGAGATCTAAAATGACCCAAGAGATCATCTTAAACTCCCACCCCAAAAAAGACAAGTAGTTGAAAAATACCTATTCTTCAGGTGTTAATAAGCAGTTGAATGGACTACTCACAAAGTTAATCTTGACATATACATATACACAAATACATTTATCTATATCTACATATATATTTCTATATCTATATCTATCTATGTATCTATATATGTTTGTGTCAATACCTACACCTATATATCTCTCTATCTCTATACACATCTGTAGCTATATATCTATATATCCCCACATATCTATATCTATTCATCCATAACTGGGTCCAGGATTGTTTAGGAGGAGATAAAAAATATCTCAATTTCACTTGGGAGATTTTGCCTTGCTTTTAATAATCTCAAATTTCTCTAAAACAAAAACCCGTCTCTTAATACCAGTACTTTTCTGGTAATATGGGATAAGCATTACAGAATACCAATCTCCTAAGGAACAAAATTGTTAGTCATACAAAAGGCAGTAGAAAAATGTATGGTAGACTCAGTTAAGCTATACAATGAGATTTATGCACCAAAATGGAATAAAAGTTATTATCAGAAGGATATTATTATCAAAAAGACGTATGACAATTTCATATAGTCAGTAAGTAAATAAGTATTGTCTATGAAATAGGTGATTCTCAAAATGTCCATTTAAAATAAATGCATATAATGGTATTACCTCAGCAACTAGGAAAATCATTATTATACAATTACATGTAGATTTTCGTAACCTTGCATTTTGGCTGTCTTTTTATTAAGCAGTCAGGTATTTACCTTTTGTCTGTTTGCCAATTGTTGCTTTAATGTCACTTTCTATTCATGCCTTTCAAAATGAGTCTGGAAAGTCATTACATATATACTGTAGCTACTCAGTGGGGCATTTTTCCTACATAATTTATTTGCTTTGCTTGGCTAACTTCCAATTTGCTTTTTCTTCATCTGACCTCATGATTTTTGCCATATATATTTCAGAATATAGTGGCACATAATAGACTAACACTTCTTAATTTTTTAAAAATTTTTGTTTCCTTCTCCACCAGAGCCACAAACCTGTACCTTGAAAGACTTTCTCTGCGCAAATGGGGACTGTGTTTCTTCGAGGTTTTGGTGTGATGGAGATTATGACTGTGCAGATGGCTCAGATGAGGTAGGCAACTTTGCAAAATGAAACTAAACTAAAAACAATTCTCTAGAACCAGATTTGTAATTATTATTATTCAGTCCAATGGGTGTGACTAGGACAGATATGAAAATATCCTTTACTCCCAACACATTCAGATAAGTGTTACAACCATTCACTAAGCTGCACACAGCCAGCATAGGGAATAGTTCTCATGCTACTATTGACAGTTAATTTTATAGTCTATTTTACCTCAAGTGGTGGATGGCTGGGTTGGGAATAGATGTTTAGAAACTCTATTCCCCAGAGCTGATGTCCTTGCCATCTGTGAATTTATCTATAAACCTGCTGCAATATTTACAGAAATGACTAATGTTTTTATGCATTTAAAATAGTGGCTTGTCTACAATTTCTCTTTTTCAAAAGATGTAATCTTATTGCTTCCAATATGAACTAGCAATTTTCTTTAGATGCAAAGAGCAATTCATGTATTATATGGCCATGTTCACATTGCCCGAGTGAAAGATTAAGCAATTATTTTGATAATTTAGTGAAAGTGAAGATGATGAAGATGGAAGATGAAGCAGATAGGCTATACACACATTATGTAGCTCAAATGGTTCTGTTAAAATATTTACTGCATATCTAAATAATACTGATAATAAGAATTTGCATTTGTTTAGTACTTTAAGGTTTGTTAAAATGAGAATGTTTTCCAGAGCAAGATAACTTTTTGTAGGAACACTTAGGGTTTAAGATAAAATGCCTGAAGGTGCGTTAAAGAACATACACACACACACACACACACACACACACACACACACACACGGTATGTATGTGTGTATCACACAAATAGTAAATACAGAGCCAAGATTTAAATCCCAAATAGTTGTTATTATGTTTAAATTTTATTTTGGTGATAAATGACAAGGGAGGCTTATTCTCACATTTCGAAACATGATGAGGGAGTCTACTAATATAAATAGAATTATAGAATTCAGTGATAATGAATCAAAATTTCTCTCTCTCTCTCTCTCTCTCTCTCTCTCTCTCTCTCTCTCTCTCTCCATAGCCTAATAGTATTATAGTATTCATTAATACTGCCTGCAACCTAGAGTATCTGTGAATACAATCTGTGCTTTAGCTCCATTAATTGCCATTTAAATATTAAATAAGATTTAATAGGTTTAAAGTTCTCAAAGGTATAGAAATTGGCTACAACCCATTGTCTTTTTTATTTTAAGTATATTATTGCTGATATCTGCTCCTTAAAACTGTTACTATCTTTCCTTCAGTTGGTGTCAATAGCTACCTACTGCTATATGCTTGAATTTTCGTGACTCTCCCCTTGAAGCATCAGAGTAACATATTTTACCATTCATCTGAGATTAGCCCTGCCCACATTGAAATGCTTTAAATAATGCTTGTAAAGTAATGAAATATTTAATACAAGGGACAGGGAATCTCTGTTCTGTCCCCAAAACATAAGCTGTGTCTACAAAGGAAATCCAAGGGTTGTGGTGATCATGTAGATGATTCTGAGAAAAGAAAACTGATTCAGCCCCAAAGGAAGTTAGTGAAAATTTTTTTTAAATCGTCTAAAGAATTTCACGTAAACTTGTTGTAAGAGATCATCATCAATTAAATACATTACAGTGATCTATTGAAAAAAATATTTGATCATGTAAAAATTGGCTGGAATTATTGCCTTTAGTATAGTTGCCAAAACAGAATCAATCTTTTGTTACATACAACTTCCAACACTGCCCTGAGCCAATTTACTTTATTTTGATGTTCTTTGCTCTTTCACAATTTTGCTATATTTACCTATAGTAGTAACCTATTGTAACTCCACTCACTATTACATATATTCCAAAATAGGATTCATATTTTGTGAGCAGAGGATTGATTGGGATATAGCATGGGATGGGAAAGAATAGGATAGAATAAAAAAGAAGAGGAGGAGGTGGGAGGGTGGAGGGGAGGGTAGAGAACAGAAGAGAGGAGAAGAGTGGGGAGGGAAGGAAAAGAGATTTTAAATTCTGAAGACACAGAAGAGGTCATTTACTTTCACCTGAGTAGGAACCTGCTTTCCAACATATATGTCATATGGGCTCTGCTTGAATACCACAAGTGATGAATTTGGCATGAGTGATCAAAGAATGATCTTCCAAAGCTTCTCATTTCCCTTTGGAACATCTTTCATTATTAGGAAGTGATTCTATTTGTGCTAAGCTTCAATTTCCTGATGGCACCTCTGGCCCCTAGCTTTGCTCTCTGAGGCCAAATAAAACAGTCTAATTCTTCTTCCACATGACAGCCCTTTAAATACTTTAGTCAGTCAATGAACAAGCATCATTTTTAAATTGCCTCCTATACCACAGTCTCTGTTAAGTGCAAGAGATAGAAGAGAAAACATGGAAGAATCCCTGCTAACAAGGAAAATGCATTCTATTGGGAAAGACAGTTTGAAAAATTAATGGAATAAGTGCAGGATAGGACATATAACTATAAAAGGTGATGTGATGATAACATAGGTGGAGGTTGAAGGTTTACTGTACTCCAAACTTAATATGAGTCAACAATTAAAACCAGTTGAACAAATTATGGTATATGAATATATACTCAAGCTTTTTGATCCACATTTTAAAGAACTGACCTTCTTCCCTGTTGTGAAAGTGAGGGGAAAAATGTGCCCATCCTGGTGTTATGGGACCTCTCCTATCCCACACAATTTTCAAAAATTCCTGATAAGTAGATCTACAATCACAGCTACAAATTGTTTTAATTCCTTAGGATATAGTTTGTAGGTCAGACCTGGCCTGGTAGCTTTAGCCCTGAACTGCAAAATTCTGGTATGTTTTTTAAAGCTAATTATAGAGTTAGCTATTATTCCTCTCCTCTTAACCCCTGGGTATAAAGGTGTAAATCAAGTCAGAAAGCAATCATAAAGAAGGGAAATATCATGAAAATAAAATAATAATCAATTCTTAGACAAGGAAAGTAAATAACAGAAAGAAACCTAATTGGATTGTTGGGAATAGAAGTCTCTGTGTGTGTGTGTGTGTGTGTGTGTGTGTGTGTGTGTGTGTGTGTGATGCATGTATAGTTATTTTGAATCGATGAGAAATATACATTAGAAATTCAATCATTATTTTCCTTTCTTTTAGACAAGATAAATAGTACAAGTTGTCATACATTCCAGTGGATGTCCCTTAAACAGGAAAATCATAAATGGACAAGCACTTTTAATTTGGAAAACAACATTAAAAGAATCTTATTTAACTAACCTATATGCTGCTTATTAAGTATTTTGTTCTATTCTGTTCCCCCCTTATATTTCATCATGAACATAGAGAGTCATTTATTAATCCATTTATTTATCATACAACTATTTAGCATATAATATGTATATGCATTGGATGTTTCACTTCTACACTTTTTTTTTTTGCAACTTAGGAAAGGTTTATTTTTCCATCAAAATGCTAAGTCATTGTGGTTGCTGAAGGGCATAGAGTTTGGCAACTTTTCTGAATGTATAATTAAATGGAAATCATTGAGTTTCACATTCAGTTAAATTTAATAAGCATTTATATATCCCTACTATGTTCAGTGCTAAAGGAAAAACAAGAACTTCACAGGGTTTACCAGCAGGATAGTTTGTCTATCTCTAAGAAAGAAGCATTTAACTCCATCAAAAGTTAAGTGCAAACAAAGGACAGAGGGATGTAGAATTCTTGGCTCAGTAAGAGGGCAGATGAAATTCAGTTTAATTCTGATAGTAACAATCCAAAACATTTTTATGATGCCCTGAAGGGTATTTATGGGCCAAAGACCTACAGTGCATCTCAATTACTCAGCACTGATAGAGTCACATTGATTAGTGATAAAGACATGATCCTGTAGAGATTGCCTGGACACTTTCATAGTGTTCTCAACAGACCATCATCAACCAATACTGAAGCCATTAACCATATACCTCGGGTTGAAGTCAATCCCTCTCTGGGCGAATTTCCAACAGAAGAAAAGGCTTTGAATGCCATTAGTCTCCTCTTGTGTGGCAAAGCACCTGGTACTGATTCAATTCCAGCTGAGATTTACAAGGCAGGGGGCCCACTGTTCATACAAAACTAACTGAAATCTTCCAGGTCATATGGCAAGAGAAAGTTATCTCCCACGAGTTCAAGGATGCCTCCATTGTCCATCTCTATAAAGGAAAGAGAAACAGGTTGTGTTGTGATAGTCATAAAGAGGAGTCTGTCTCTTAGTCATTGCCAGAAATATTCTTGCCAGAGTTCTCCTTAATAGACTTTTCTTTCACCTGGAAAATGGTTGTCTACCCAAGAGCTAGTGTGGTTTCAAAAAGTGTAGAGTATGTTCGCTGCCTGACCCACTCCCGGAGAAATTCCAGGACCAGAACAGAGATCTATACACAATGTTTGCTGATATGACCCATGCCTTTGATATTGTCAGTCATAAGGGCTTGTGAAAGATCATGGCAAAATTTTTTTGCTTAGTATTGTGTTGGCTTTTTTAAGCCAATTGTAGAGTTGGCTATTGGCCCTCTCCTCTAAAAGTGTAAATCAAGTCAAGAAAGCAATTGTGAAGAAGGGAAGTATCATGAAAATAAAATAATAACCAATGCTTACACAAGGAAAGTAAATAACAGAAATAAACCTAATTGGATTGTTGGGAAGAGAAGTATAAGTGTGTGTGTGTGTGTGTGTGTGTGTGTGTGTGTGTGTGCATGTGCATGTGTGTGCATGTGTGTGTGATGCATGTATAGTTGATTTGATTGATTTTTGAATTGATAGGAAATATACATTATAAATTCAATCACTATTTTTCTTTCAGAGAAGATAAATAGTACAGGTTGTCATACATTGCAGTGGACATTCCTTAAACAGGAAAATCATAAGTAGACTATCAGTATTGTATGCCAGTTTCATGACAGCATGCCTGCACAAGTTCTAGATAGATGATGGTCTTGTGTTTTCCCAGTCACTAGTGGAGTAAAGAAGGGCTGTGTGCTTGCACCCATACTTTTTAGCGTGCTGTTTTTAGTGATATTGTTTGACTCTTCAACAAGAATGAAAACAGAATTGAGGTCAGCTATCTCTCTAATAGTAAATTATTTAATTTGAAAAGGCTACCAGCCAAGGCTATAGTAGAGGAAGAGTTGGTGCATGACTTTTTGTTCCCAAGTGATTGTACATTTAATGCAACCTCTGAGGCCAAAATGCAACAGAATATAGATCAATTCTTTGCCTCTTGTGCCAATTTTGGCCTGATAGCACTAAGAAAACAGAGGTTCTCCACCAGCCAGCATTGAATCATATATATATATATATATATATATATATACATATATATATATATGTGGAACCATCAGTTACAGCAAATGGAGAAATTTTGAATACTATGAATAAGTTCATTTACTTTGGCAGTATACTTTCCAGAAATACATATAGATGATGAGGTTGATGCATGCATTGTCAGAGTTGGCTCAGTGATTGGAAGGCTCTAAAAGAAAGAGTGGAAGAGAAAGGTTATTAGGCTGCCTATCATACTGAAGGTTTGCAGAGCTATCATGCTGATGTCTTTGTTGTATGCCTGTGAAACCTGGACAGTATACCAACACCATGCCAGGAAAATGAATCACTTGCTTTTGAATTGTCTTAGGAAGATTCTGAAGATCACCTGGCAAGATAACGGAGCAGAAGTAAGGTCCTTTCTCAGCTAAGCTGTACAGCATTAAACTTCACTGCAGAGAATACCATTCCAGTGGGCTGGCCACATTGTTCAAATGCTAAATGTATGTTTGCCTTAAAGATTATTTTAAGGAGAACTCAAACAAGGCGAGCACTCACACAGAGGTTAGAAGAATCGGTACAAGTACATTCTCAAGGTCTCTCAGAAGAACTTTGGAATTCATTGTGAGACATGGGAGACACTGGCAGAGGACCTAGTATGGCAAGCCCACATCAAAGAAGGCTCTGTGATCTATGAGCAAAGCAGAATTGTAGTAGTTCAAAAGAAATGTGAGATGTGAGAATTTAGAGACATATCCACTCCAAATGTTCATATGGACTACTTGAGCCCAGCCTGTGGTAGAACTTCCTGAGCTTGTATTGGTCTGATCAGCCACATTCAGACACCTTGTAGCTTGACCCCTGATATAGTGATGTCATTTTGGTCCTCTTTGAGTATGAAGGACAACAACCAAACAACCAGACAACAGTGGTGTCAACATCAAATAGAAACAAATCCCTGATGATTTTGACTTAGAAAACTAAAATTATCACCATATCACATCATATTTTTTAATTCTTTTGTTAACCCCAATTGCATTGGAATATGATTTGACGGTACTTTGTGGGCAGTGAATTCTTCATCTCTTTACTTGCCTCCTTCCTGCTCAATGTGCAGGACAAATCAGGATGCTGAAACATAGAGGACTTTGCGAGTTATTTTTTATTCTCTGTTTTGTAAACAGTGGAGCAGTCAGAGACCAAGAGTGGTGACGAGTATTTCATTTACAGAGAACTCAAATAACAGGTTGTAATTCAGTCTCAGCTCATGTGCATGGGAAAGGAATCCTCATTGGGAAGGAGACTTGTGCACATGGAAGAACACTGACCCAGGACCAGTATTTCAAAATAATATTTCATTTTACCTTCTCATTCATTCTCTGTGAAGTCGTATTCCTAGCTGATCTTTTTTATGTTAATTTGTTTCATGTAAATAATAGAAATACTCAGACTGGGAGCATAAAACTTAATATCTGCTGGACATGGCCAAGTATAACAGATAATTTAAATTCTTGAATATTGAAAGAGAGGGTTTCAGAATGGTAATCCAGTAGGCAAAACATTTAGGCTAAAGGAGATAAATGACAATGAGTAAATAGAAAAGAAGGAATCTCTGGATGTAGGTGGGATTTGAAAATAAAAATTCTCTTTTTACAACACACTGTTGCACTCCATATCCAAAAAAAAGTTCATCTGTTTGATTAAAATAACATTTCTGTAAAGGAGCATTCTTTTCTTGTATCTAGAATATGCTAGTATAACAAATAAAGTCATAAGTTATACGTTGTTTTGTTACTTCATTTTATTATAAGCCTTATAGACAATCAAAGAGCAACAGGGAAAGAAATATTTTGGCAAGCAATACTGAATATTTTTTTGTTTTATATAGATAGACTCAAAATATTACAATATTTTTGGAAATATGCCAAAGGGGTGCATTATATTTATTCATGTTTGTAAACACCTGCCAGAAGATCCAATTTTATTACTATTGTTCTGTTTTAACAGAGAAATTGTGAAACAGGTTGCTCCAAAGATCAGTTTCAGTGTGCTAATGGTCAGTGCATATCAGCAAAATGGAAATGTGATGGACATGAAGACTGCAAATTTGGAGATGATGAGAAAAACTGTGAACCAGGTAAAGATATAGCAATCCTCTTTATTTATGTGTGGCCATTTAGCAGAGAAAATTTGATCTAAGGAACTAGCTGAAGAAAATATAGTGTTGGTAAATGAAAATAAGGATTTACTATATCTAGAAATAATATTATCTAGAAATAAAATTATCCAGAAATAATATTCAAATATGGTACACCTATTTAATTGACCTAATGTATGTCTAAACATAGATAGATGATAGAATTGACATTTACCTAGAGTTTAAACATTTTTTTTCCTAACTCTGTGTTTCTGATTTCCTGATGTTTGCACACCATTTGGAATAACTTTCCCAGGAGAATAGCACGAAAGCTGTGAAAAAGAGTAGGAATATACAATACAGATTTTTTAGTTACTGAAATTAAGCTTGTAAACCAAACTTAATAGTATATCAAACTGTAACCATCTCTGGTTAGGTGCCAAAAGCCAAAGAAGAAAATAGAGAGCTAGATTCATAGGAACTGAAATATCTTAAATGATTACATTCACGGTTTTCCAGTAATGAAAAATAAGATGAGAAATTTTTTATGATAAAAATAACTTATGAATAAATACTAGCAGGTTTATCATTGTTCACTAACTTGTCAAAATTTATCTATGTATGTGAAGCTATACAGAAAGAAAATACACAAATTCACATAATTATCATAATTATACATTATATATATATATATTATATATATTCATATGTGCTTATGCCCCATTATTTGGCTTGTTTATTAGCTTTAGATACTAGCCATTAAGTATCATATAGATTTCTTTGAGTGGAAAAATATCTACCCCTTACGCACAATTTAACTTCTTTTTTTTGGGGGGGGGAAGTAGTTATTTTTTTTTTACTTTTATTTTATTTTATTTTTATTTTTTAAATTTTTTTCCCATATGCTTTTGAGTTGAAAATTTTTCTCCCTTTTTCTCCCCCCCACCCTCCCAAAGATGGTGCACAATCTGACATAGGCTTTACATTTACATACCCATTAAACATATTTTCACATTAGTGAAGTTGTAAGTAAAAATTAAAACCAATAAGAGGAACCATCAGAAAGATGAAACAAAACTCAACAGAAGGTAAAAATAAGTGAGAGTGATTTGACTTCCATAGTTCTTTCTTTGGATGTGGACAGCATTTTCCTTCCCAAGGCCTCTGGAGATGTCTTAGATCCTCATAATGCTGAGAAGGGTTCAGTTTAACATTCTTAGTCATTGCATAATGTGGCTGCTATTGTGTACAAAGTCCTCTTGGTTCTGCTCACTTTACTCAGCATCAGACCATATAAGTCTTCCCAGGTTTTTCTGAAGTCAGCCTGTTCATCATTTCTTATAGCACAATAGTATTCCATTACATTCATATACCACAACTTGCTCAGCCATTCCCCAATTGATGGGCATTCTCTCAATTTCCATTTCTTTGCCACCACAAAAAAAAGCTGCTATGTATATTTTTGTACATGTGGGTCCTTTTCCCATTTGTTTGATCGCTTTGGGATATAGCCCTAGAAGTGCTATTCCTGGATCAAAGGGTATGCACATTTTTGTATCCCTTTGGGCATAGTTCCAAATTGTTCTACAAAATGGTTGGATCATTTCACAACTCCACCAACAGTGTATTAGCATTTCAATTTTCCCACATCCTCTCCAACATTTATCATTTTCCTGTTTTGTCATGTTGGCCAATCTGATAGGTGTGATGTGGTACCTCAGAGTTGTTTTGATTTGCATTTCTCTAATCAATAATGATTTAGAGCATTTTTTCATATGACTATAGATGGCTTTAATTTCTTCATCTGAGAACTGTCTGTTCATATCCTTTGACCATTTATCAATTGGGGAATGGCTTGTGTTCTTATAAATTTGTCTTAATTCTCTATATATTTTAGAAATGAGGCCTTTATCAGAAAGACTGGTTGTAAAAATTCTTTCCCAATTTTCTACCTTCCTTCTAATCTTAGTTGCATTGGCTTTTTTTGTGCAAAAACTTTTCAATTTAATGTAATATTACTTCATTGTCTATGGTGCCTTTTAGCAGGATGTAGTTTCCTTCCTTATCTCTTTTGATTAGATCTATTTTTGCTTTTGCTTTATCAGAGATCAGGATTGCTACCCCTGCTTTTTTTACTTCAGCTGACGCATAATATATTCTGCTCCAGCCTTTTACCTTTACCCTGTATGTGTCACTCTTTTTCAAATGTGTTTCCTGTAAACAACATATTGTAGGATTATGGTTTTTAATCCATTCTGCAATCCATTTCTGTTTTATGGGAGAGTTCATCCCATTCACATTCACAGTTATGATTACTATCTGTGTCTTTTTCTCCATCCTTTTTTCCCCCATTTATGCTTTTCTTTCTCCTTTTTCCTTTCTCCCCTTCACTAGTGTTTTGCTTTTGACCACTTCCTCCTTCAGTCCCTTCCCCCTTTTATTATCCCTTTCCCTTTTCTTCCCCTTTAGTCTTACTGCTGCTTCCCTCCCTTCTTTCCCCTCCCTTTTCTTTCCCCCTCCCTTTTCTTTCCCCTTTTCCCTCCTACTGCCTATAGGGCAAGTTAGATTTCTATACCTAACTGATTATATTATGCCCTTCTTGAGCCTAATCTGATGAGAGTAAGGTTCAAACAATGCTCCCCCCCTTCTTTCCCTCTGCTGTAATAGGATTTTGTGTCTTTTCCTGTAATGTAATTTACCCTTGTCTGCCTCCTCCTTTCTCAGTACCTTTTCTAAGATTAGATTGATCCACTTATTTGGATCCATTTAACCCACTTGATTAGATTTTTTTTTATCATTACATCAAAGTCAACTAATATCCACCCTCTTTATGTATACTCCTTTAACAAGGTGTAATAACAATACAGTTCTCAAGGGTTGCAAGTCTCATATTCCCTTGTAGGGGTTTAAACATCCCCCCCCTTATTAACAACATATTGTATCCTTCTGTCCCATTTACCTTTTTAAGTCCTTCTTGAGTCCTGTACTTGAAGATCAAATTTTTTGTTGAGCTCTGGTCTTTTTATCAGGAAAGTTTGGAAGTCTCCTATTTCGTTGAATATCCACCTCCTCCCTTGAAAAATGATGCTCATTTTTGCTGGGTAATTGATCCTTGGCTGCATTCCAAGCTCCTTTGCCTTACGGAATATCATGTTCCATGCCCTGCGGTCTTTTAATGTAGAAGCTGCAAGGTCCTGTGTAATCCTGACTGTGGTTCCATGATATTTAAATTCTTTCTTTCTGGCTGCTTGCAGCACCTTCTCTTTCATCTGGTAATTTTGGAATTTTGCTATTATATTTCTTGGCATTGTCAATTTGGGATCTCTTTCAGGTGGTGATCATTGGATTCTTTCTATGGTTATTTTCCCTTCTGGTTCTAGGACTTCTGCACAGTTTTCCTTTATGATTTCTGAAAGATACTGTCCAGGCTCTTTTTTCATCATGATTTTCAGGTAGTCCAATAATTTTTAAATTGTCTCTCCTGAGTCAATTTTCCAGGTTGGTTGTTTTACTGATGAGGTATTTTACATTTTCATCTATTTTTTCATTTTTTTGTTTCTGTTTGACTGATTCTTGCTCTCTCATAGAGACATTAGTTTCCATTTGTCCAATTCTAGTTTTTAACAGATTGTTTTCTTCTGTTAGTTTTTGTACTTCCTTCTTCAACTGGCCAATTGTGTTTTTTAGGGACTTGTTTTCTTCAGTACTCTTCTGTTAGTTTTTCCTTCCTTCTTCAATTGGCCAATTGTGTTTTTTAGGGACTTGTTTTCTTCAGTGTATTTTTTTTCCAACTGGCCAATTGTATTTTTGAAGGACTCTTTTACCTCTCTCATTTGACTATTAAAATCCTTCTTGAGCTCTTCTAAGAAGGCTTTTTGGGCTTCAGACCAGTTCATATTCCCTTTTGTTGTTGCAGATGTGGGTTTGTTGACAATGTTGTCCTCTTCAGAATTTCTGTCTTGATCTTCACTCTTCTCATAATATGAATCTATGGTACGTTTCTTTTTACTCATGGTGTTTCTTTATTCCCTGGCCTTTAAAGAGATTGAGCTCTCCTGCTGGGGACAGAGGGTACTGACCCAAGCTTCTTGTGTTGGGAGCCTAGGTCTTGGTCACTGGCTTTGCGTTCTGGGGCCTCTTATGCTGGGAATTGGAGGCTGTAGGTTTCTGGCAGCTTACCTTGTGTTGGGCTGGAATCAGCAAGGCTGGAACTTTCAGGCAATTCTAGGTTGCCTGCTTTTCCTTTCCTTTAGCTTTCTTCTGCTCCTTTTAGATGGCTGCTGCAGGATGTTTATCTGCCTGGGGCCCCCTGCAGTGTTGTCTCCCTCGTTTCTGCTAATGCACCGGGAGATTCCTTTGTGGTGGATTGCTGAGACTCCTGGTGGTTTTCTGAGCTGGTTTCCACCGGTTCCCTCCACCCTCACTGAGGCACTTGGAGGTCCAGGTGTTGGTGTTTGCCTGCTCTACCACCTGGGCTTCAGGATCTCTTCACAATTGGGGGCTTCAGGGCTTCTACAGCTCACCTGGTGTTGGGTTGGAATCAGCAAGGTCGGGGCTTTAGGAAGCCTTTAGGTTGTTTTCTTCACCTCCTTTCAGATGAATGCTGCAGGGTACTTATCCACCTGGGGCCCCTTGTTTTTGCTGAGGCACTGGGAGACCCATTTGCTGGGCCACTGCGCTGCTGCTCCTTGTCTTTTTTCTAGTTCAGGTGTTCCAGGTTTTTTTTTTTCTGGGGTGATATTTTCTGGGTTTTCAGAGGTTGATAGGGGAGAGTGAGAGCGACTACCTTTTCACTCCACCATTTTGGCTACAATTTAACTTCTTTAGAAGCCATTTCCTCATCTGCAAAACAAGGGGATTGGTGATGTAGTAAGCAGCCAGGATATACCTCCCACCTCCTTGCTAGGCTTCTGGACTACATAGGGACCACAATACCACTCTCACACTCATCTTCAGGCACTCACTGAGACATGTCCTTTCCCATGATAATTCACCCATGACTACCCTGTCCAGTGCTACCTAAACTTTTTCTCATACCCCTAACTCAGTAGTCACAGTGAATGAGTCATAATAATCTTTGGTCCCCGTTGCCTGTTCCAGACTCTCTCTCTGTCTCTCTTTCTAATGCCACCACTACACAACCTCTCATCTTTTGATATTTATAAAAGCTTAATTTATCATTAAGTCCTGATTCTAGTTGTCACTATCTACCAAACTCTAGGACATTCTCCTTGCTTTCTCCAGGGGTTTGGTGCTAGGTCCACCCCAATTCCTTTCATGCTAGAATACTTCAACATACATGATCGTGTTTCCTTTAATGTCCTTGCTTTCTATTTCTTCTCTGCTTATCTTGCATGACCCACTTCTCCATTCCACTCCATCTGCAAATGGGGATTGTCATATTCTTGATCTTGTGATAAACAATAAGTTCTATTCCCGTGTTCATAAAGTCTGGAATTTCTTTAGCTGATCCTAATCATTTATCTTTACATATTTCCCTGTCCTCATTCTACTTGAACCTACCTTTTATCTTCATTGTGACCTCCAATCCCTGCAGCATTATCCTAGGCCTTATGTGCTGTTTGGGTTTTTCTGCTTCTCCACTAAGCTCCTTGAAAGATTCATCTATACTTGATGCCTCCACTTCATTTGCTTTCATTCTCTTGTACGGTTTCTTCAGTCTACCTTCCAATCTTACCATTCAACTGAACCTGCCCTCTCCAAAGTTCTCAGTGATGTCTTAATTGCAAAATCAGATGATCTTTTCTCAACTGACCCTTCTTTACCTCTTCTGCATCATGTGACACTGTTGACTACCTTGCCTTGGACACTTGCTAAAAAGTCAAATGGATTTTAAAGTGCCATATTCAGGGGAAAGGGAAAAGAATTCCTTTAAAAGAGGTCAACCAGTTCAGGATATACACTGTTAATGTTTAATGAGGAAAAATGTATTAAGTCAAAAAGGAGCATGAAAAAGTTATCAGTAAATTAACTGGAGAAAAGGGAAAATCTATTCCTTTCCCCTTAGGAAGACAGAAATCATTTTCATTACTGTGAAATCATGTAGAATCATATCAATTTTTTTCTTTCTAATTGTAAGTTGATAGAAGAATAATAAAATGAGGGCCTTTCATCTGACAGGTTATAAACAGGGAGAGCTCTCATCCTAGGGAATGCTATAAATCCTAAAATGGGAGGAAACCTGCAAGAGCTTTTGAAATTGTACTGCCCTGAAGCTCAGAGGTAAAAGGAACTATGTATTTGGAGAAGCATTTGACACATTAGTTCCACTCAAGCCTAGCATGGAAATGAGGGTAAAATAAAGTAATTAAGTAAGTTTAGGCAATTACTTATAATTTTATATTAATGTATTAATATTAATAAATGAATTACATTAATTCATATTAGTTATAAATTATAAAATTAAGTAAGGAGAATTAAGTATTTTAGTATGATTACTATGAGAAAGTAGGCATTTGCATTTGATTGTATCTTACTTTATGAGTGCATCTTTTCCAGTAAAATTTAACTTTATGTAATTTGGAATTTTTGTAAGAATATCATTTTTATATTAAAACACGTAAATGAATATGAGCTTATTATGGTTCATATTGTACGTATGATTCTTTGCACTATCTGCAACATAAAGCCATGGTCAAAGCGTGGCCAACTAGTGGCCACCTGTCCTAATTGTAAACACTTAGGAAGAAATAAATAGCCTTGGGATTGTTAGTGTGGTAAACCCAGGCTAGCTGAAGCAGATAGGTGGCAAAGTGGATAGAGAACCAGGTATAGGATCAAGAAGATTCATCTTCCTGAGTTCAAATCCAGCTTCAGACTAGTTATGTGAACCTGGGTAAATTACTTAACCCTGTTTGCCCCAGTTTCCTCACCTGTAAAATGAGTTGGAGAAGGAATGGTACACCACTCCAGTATCCTTGCCAAGAAAATCCCAAATGGGATCATGAAGAGTCAGACATGACTGAAAAACAACTGAAACAATGACAAACCTAGACCAGTAAAGTAATAGCAGGTGTCATAATGCATTAAAATTATATTATTCTAAAACTTGTTTTTTATCATTGATGTCATTTTTTTTTTCATTTTTGAGGGAGGGTAGAGGACTGGGGAATGGGATGGAGTATTATCATTGCCCAGAAAGAACACATTCTATTCTCTGGTATAGTATTAGTGAAATAGATAAAAATGTTTTGTTTCTTAAACTTGGGAGTCTTGTGAATCCCACATATGATACAGAAATAACAAAATAACATCAAGTTAGATACAGATTTGAAATTAATTTTCCACTTTCTCCAAAATTTAATTACAAGTTTTTACAAGTATTTATTGTTAAAAATCATACCTTTGCCCCTAATTTATGAAAAATGTAAATATTATCTTGAAAAAATAAGAGAATAATGTGACATTAGAGGCAACAGGAAGAACACTGGATTCAGAAAATAAGGGGTTCAGATTCTGACTATCATTTACTACCTATGTGACTTTGGACAAGTCATTTAATCTCTATAGGCCTCACTTTCTTCATCTACAAAATGAGTTTATTATACTAGATGGTCTTTAATTACATTTTAATGCATTTCAATTATTTGACAAAGTTCTTTTTAAAAATGTTTTTAATATTAAACACTTGAAATTAAAAGAGAAAATAGTGTGATTCAGTGATAATTTGTTTTTTATTATTATTAACTATGAAATATGTTAAATTTTTTGAGTGATTTATGCATTTCTGTCAGATGAGGAGGCAATATTTTACAATGGGTAAAGTTGTGCCCTCTCACCAAAAGTTGAGACATTATGTCTAATGGTAACATTTATATCTTTAATTAGCTTCTCCTACGTGTTCATCGAGTGAGTATGTATGTACCAGTGGAGGATGTATCTCGGCATCTTTAAGGTGTAATGGAGAATATGATTGTGCAGACGGTTCAGATGAGGTAAAAAAAAAAACTACATTCAACTACAATGGTTATATCATTTGACTTTAGCTTTTAGATAATGAAACTACAGTAATTTCAAAGATATTAATATAAATAAAGAATATCCTTGTTGAAATCATGAGTCCCATACTATTTTCCAAAGTGGAGTACATATTTGTTAATTTAAAGGACAGCTGACAATATAATGAGACTCTAGAAGTATTGGCTACCTGTTTGCTCCGTCTGTGACTATATCTTTATCGTAATGAAAACTCCAGTGCAACACCGTATTTTCACAGATGGATTGTGTAACTGAGTGCAAAGAAGATCAATTTCGATGTAAAAACAAGGCCCATTGTATCCCTATCAGATGGCTATGTGATGGAATCCATGACTGTGTAGATGGCAGTGATGAAGATCACTGTGACAGAGGTGAGGAATTCTTACTCTGAAATAATAAAGGGGATATGAAACTACTTCACAAAATAGAGAACACACAATACAAATAAATTTAAGGTTTATTACTGCTATTTATTAAATTATTAAGTATATTACTATTATTTATTAAATGATCCTTCTCAATTTTCTTTATTTTCATTATATGAACATTCATTAGTGTGTGGTACCAAGTTACTTCATATCTATTATTAGTATCTCCTACATTGCTGTCATTGCCAGGTACATTTCCATATGCTAATGCTCTGGTAGCCTCTATACATTTTAGAAGTAGGAATAAATGGTGTAACTGGTAATTTGGCAGTCATTAAGATCATAGATGGACAGCTTGGTGATAGATATAAATTTATGAATGTATATGCTTATGAACATAAAATATCATACTAGATACTTTTTTTCAGTATTTAACTCTGCCTTATTATAATCCAATAGTTAAGATAAATGATATTGCTAAAACATATACATGTGATACAAAAAAACTTTGTCATTTTGAAGTGTTGCTCAACTCAAATAAAAATGGGGAGCAGGGAGGATGTTCTCTTTAGAGATCTACTTGTCCATATTACCTTGAATCTACTAGAATGAATTAATGAATTTAAATTTAGGCTTTTCCCAATTCAACCCAGTTCAAATTAATCTCTGACCAAAGATAATATTCTGGCTTAGTTACAATAAAACAGGGATAACCTGACATATTATTTTTAATGTATGTATTCCTTGGTATTGCTCTGATAACCTCCTGCTGTGCTGATCAAGAATGGAACTAGGAAATTGGGATTTGAAACCTAGTTTGTCTTAGTAAAATGGTTTATTTTGTAAAAGGCCTTTTGAAAAATCCTATGAACCTAAGTTTTTTTTAAAGGCTAATAGCATAGCATATATGATTCATGCTCTTTTAGAGTAAAGAACTTTATGCTATTCTCAGGCTGCTGTGGAATCCCCATGATGTAGTTTTTCTGAAATGTAAATTCTTTACAGTATAATAGAAAGTCCTTTGACAAGTAGTCTATCACAAAACCCCTTTGTATTTTTGTTACAATTATAATTCCATTTATATTTCTGTTCTCCTTGATAAAAGCAGTGGCATTCACAGCATTGTTATGAAAAAAAACATGACAATGTTATCTTATTTCATACCTTAGGGAACTCATTTTTGCCTTTTAACCAGATTGAATTTCTACAAATAAAGCTTTCTAAGGGGTGCCAAAACTTGGTAAAATCTGTTTGAATTTGTTCCCTTTTAAAAATGTAAAATTAAATGATTTTTTTCCCTTGGACTCTTTATTCCAAATTAATAAAATGCTTTATTCCAAAATCTATGTATTTTAATTTTGGAATTAAAATCAGTATCCTGTGAAATAAGCCTATATCCCTTTCATGCTCTATTTTTCCCATTGTTTCAGTAAGGGAGAGGAGGGTTGAGTTAAAGAACATGTTGTTATTTCACATATTTTTTCAAATATATTCTAATACCATTTTGCTTCATGACATAGAAATCACCCTTATGTTGATTAAGCAATCCTTTTATCTAGTTGACTTCTTATTGTCTTTCCAACAAGACTATACCAAACATCTTCAACCTTCTTTAAGCCCTCAATCATAGCTGTCCTTGTATACCTTACTGTAAATAGGTTACCTTGTCTCTTCCTTTACTGATAATATAGAGATTCTATAACTTAAGAACTCTCCACTCTGTCTTGAAATTTCTCTGTTTTCAATCATTCTTTCTTCCTGTTCCATTGCATGTGGAATAAATATTTCTCCTCATTTCTAAGGCTAACTCCTCATTTATGTTCTACATCCCATCTTGTATGCCTCTTTCATACCTTTAATTCATCAATCAACTCCTCTGTCTTTTGCATCATTAATGGCTCTATGTCCTCTGATGACAAATATGCCCAAATCTCTTTATTCTAATGAAATCAGTATCTTGACCCTGCTAAGCCTTCAAATGGTCACATCATCCTTTCCTTCTTTTACAGTCAGATGTTTTAATGGGTAGTCTACTTTAGTTGTCTACAATTCCCCATTGCATACCTCACCCTCTGCAGTCTCTGTTCTATTCAATTCAACAAGAATTTGTTAAGTACCTACTCTGTGCCAGGCATTTGGGAATAGGTAAAAACACCATTCCACTGAAAATGGTGCTCTTAAAAACCATTATTGATAAGCACCAATTTTATTATTCATCTTTCTGGATCTCTCTACCACATTTATTACTATTCTGCCATCCATAAGATTATAAAGTACTACTGGAAGAAAGGGGATGTGTACTTTTTTATCTTTGTACCAAGTACCTAGCACAGTGCTTGTATACAGTACGCACTTGATAAACACTTGGTGCATTGGGTTGAACTACCTCAATTCTTCATTTCTGAAGCTTTATTTTCCCTTCTTGATATTGCACTCTCATGGTTCTTATTCTCTCTGTCTCCATCCATCTCTGTCTCTATTTCTCTCTGTTCTCTCTCTCTCTCTCTCTCTCTCTCTCTCTCTCTCTCTCTCTCTTCTCTCTCTCTCTCTCTCTGTCTCTCTCTCTCTCTCTCCTCTCCCTCTCTGGCTCCCTTCTTCCCTCCTAAAGCACTTAGCAGATTTCTTAATACATAGTAGGTGTTTAATAAATGCTTGTTCCTTTTCCCATCCCCTTTCCTTAGTTCAAATGATCAGGGCCAAATGAACTATGATCCAGGGTACTGAAAGAACCAGCAGACAGGATTACTGAGAATAGAAGTGATACAGAACTTGAGAGGAAGAAATGTCCCAATTTAAAAAAGAGAGAAAGAGAGAAGAGAATAAATGTTTTCTACTAATCTGGTAAATATGGCCTTAATATCCTGCAAAATTCCAGAACTTATTGATAAAGGAATAGTTTATAAAACAGAGAGTGTGCCTGTGATTTCATTGGTATAGGGAAATCCAGAGTATGGAAACTCCTACTCCCAATACACATGAACACATTTTCTACACCTTATAGTCTTAGAGTGTTGCCTAGCCTAAAGTACTGAAGGGTTAAGTGAATTTTCCAAGGTCCCACAGCCATGTGGCAGAGGCAATACTTCAACCCAGGTTTTCCAGGCTTTGAAGCTAACTCTTTCCCCACTAAACTATACTATCACTGTTAGTAAACATCTCAACAACAAAACAGTAGTGATGACTAAAAGCTAGGAAGTCATAATCACATATAAATCATGCCACATACCCTCATTTCCTTTTTTGACAGTTAAGCTGGTTATCATATAAAAGAAATATTGTAGCAAGATTTCATTAAAATAATAATATTTTACTCATTATATTCTAATGGATAATATAGAAAGATTATTAGGTTATTTACAATTTGGAGGATTTAAAACGAACTTAATAACTAGAACCAAAGATTAGTCGTTTATGGATTGATATCTACTTGAAGAGAGATCTCTAGTTGACAGGCTTAGAGTTATGTCTTTTGAATTATGCAATTCAATATTTTGACACATGAACAAGATGAAGGCACATTTGGCATGTTTACCAATTTGCTGATGACACAAAGCTAATAGGCCTGGACAATTTATGAAATGAAAATGAAATTTAATACTTTGCTTTAAAATAAAAACCATTTTACCATTACAAAATGGAGATTTGGCTACCCAGCAGATCATCTGGATAAGAGATGGGTGTTTTAAAGGATTGCAAGCCTTCATTTCATTCTTAAACTCCTTTTCCTAAACTCTAATTGCTTGTGTAACAGAAGAAACACCGACTATGCCATTTGTTAGTTAGGAGCACCCACTAGAGGTTTTAGACTCGAGACTCTAGGAGGTTCACCGTAGATCTGAGCACCCAGAAGGACAGGAAGATAGCTTCAGAGAGGTTAAATAATAATTTATTCTTATTCCCCTCTATCTCAATAGGTACTTGATAGTGGGAGCATCAACTCCTGTAGGACACCCTAATCACCTGTGACAAGAGGGGGAGGGCAACAACCCCTACTTCCCGATGAAGGCTAATGGAGACGGGCACAGTATTCCAGTTTATGCTCTCCTCTTAATCCCCCCAAGCCTCAATGGAGGCCACTTGAGGCACTCACATATAGCTTTCCCCACTTACTGACCAGTGCTCTTTTGATTTGTAGAGAAGCACACAAAGAAGGCAACTTGCCAACAAAAAGTTCACAGGTGAATTTTAGCAATATCACCATGACTTAGCATAGCACAAGTGTAGTAAATATGTCATCCCTATATCTCACTGTGCAGTTGCAGTAGAAATTGTTTTTAAACCACAACCCTGGGAATTACAGATTGTTTTGGCCATGGATCCTGGAAACTGTTATCTAAAAAAGGACAAATCCACTTTACATACAGCTTGCTAGATGTCTCTACCATGATGTCATGAACTCATTATCTTTTCTCCTAAACTCAGTCCTCCTCCTAACTTCTCTGTTTCTTTTGAGGACACCATCATTTTCTAGTTCACCACCTCAGTATCATCCTAATCTCTTCATTTCCATTTGATCCCCGTGCCTAGTCAGTCAACAAATATTGCCAGATGACCCCTACATCATATCACAGATGCATTCCTTCTCTTCTTTTATACCATCCTAGTCCAAGAGTTCATCATTTCTCACCTGCATTACTAAAATAACCTCCTAACTCATATTTAATCTCTCCCCTTTCTGATTAATCCTCAATCTAGCAACTAGGATGATATTCCTGAAGTGAAAGTCTGGTTCACCAAGCTTCAGTGACTCTCCTTTTTTTCTACAATAAAATCCAAACTCCTTTGGCATTAAAAGACCTTCACACCTGGAATGGAAAAGGGTGGCTATAATCCTATCACTTGAGGAGCTGGAGGCTGGCAAATCTATTGTGCTCAGGAGTTCTGAGCTGTTGTGTTTTATGCTGAATGTCTCCACTAAGTTCTGGGAGCCCAGAAGTGGAGGGAAGAGGAGAGGGAGGTGAGAAAGACCACCAGCTTGCCTAAGGAAACGTTGAGTTGTCTTTTGCAAATCAGAAATTATGCTAATAATCTGTAGTGTAATCAGGCCTGTGAATAGTCCATGTACTTCAAGCCTGAGTGAGATAAGAAAACCCAATCTTTTAAACAACAACAACATAAAAAACCTTCACAACTGCTCTTGAGTCCATATTTTCAGACTGATTGTATATTACTTTCCTTCACACACTCTGTGCTTCCAACAAACTAATCTAATTGTTTGTTCTTTATGCATGACATTTTATGCCCTAGCTCAGCCTTTCCACAGGCTTTCTCATACATCTAAAACCCTCTTGCTCCTTGTCTTATGCTTAGCACCCCTATCTTTCTTCAAGGCTCAGCTCAAGAATCAATTCTTCCATGCTTCCTTTCCTGACTACCCAGAGTTGTTGTATCTTTCTTGAATCATTTTATATTTATTTTTATATATCCTGTAACTCTGAACATGTCTTGTCCCACTAATAAAATGTTAGCTCCTCAGGGGCAAAGACTGTCTATCTCTTGTATTTCTATCCACAGTGTCTAGCATAGTGCCTAGAACAGGGGTGGGTGAACTGCGGCCTTGAAATCAGATGTGGCCTTCTGGGTCCTTGGGTACAGCCTTTTGACTGACTCTAAGTTTTACAGAACAAATCCTTTTATTGAGGAAATTTGTTCTGTAAAGTTTGGATTCAGTCAAAATGCTGCATTTGAGGACCAAGAGGGCCACATGTGGCCTCAAGTCCACAGGTTCTTCATGCCTAGCCTAGAACATAGGAATACATATAGGGACTGAACCTATGATCTTACTGGTATAGAAAACTCTATACCAGTTTTCTGGTATAGAAAAGATTCTGGGTGAAGAAATTGCATAAGTGGTAGCTAAATAAATCTTTGCCAATTATTCATTTGATTGAATAAATGTCAATAGTATGACATGACAGGAAAAAAAAAAATCTAATGCAATCTTCAGTTGTGGAATATCTGGATATTATCCAGATCCAATATCTGGATCTACTGTATTCTGGCCTAATAAGACCCCATCTTGAATGTACTTTGGGGTATCTCATTTTAGGAAGTATATTAACAAGTATCCAGAGGAAGGCAACCAGGCTGACAAAGGAACTGGAGAACATACCGAAAGAAGATCTGTTGAAAGAACTGGAGAAGTTTTTAGCTTAGAGAAAACTTAGGAAACACATGATGATAGTTTTCAAATATTTGAGAGAATTTTTATGTGGAAGGTTGGTTTAGATATGATGTCAGGCCCTAGAAAGCAGAACTAGATGGAGTATAAAGACATTATGGGAAGGCAGATTTAGTAATTCAGTATGGTTTTTTAAAAAATTTTCTAGCAATTAGAACTGTGCAAAAGTCAAATGTGCTGCCTTGATTGATAGATTTCCACTCATTTGAGGTCTTCAGATAAAGACTAGATAATCCTTTATTGGAGATGTTTTAGATCCAACTTGTCCAATTTGTTGTAAGAATTATATTAGATGGGCTTCGAGATCTTTTCCAACTCTGAGACTCTGTAATAACTACAAGCCCCCAATTTTCTTTATTCAAGTCTTATATACCAGTGGAGGTTTGATGTAAATGCTGTCTCCTCCAGGAAGCCTTCCTCAATTCCTATAGCCAATAGTAGTTTTTCCCTTCTTCAATATTTTGTATCATTTTTTTATGTTGATGGGCATGTTTTCACATTTTATCTCATATTACAATTATCTATATGTATTATATGTTTTCTCTTAGATTTTACATTCTTTTGGGGACTATATCTTTTTGCACTCTACCTTGAGCACCTCTTTGCGTGGCAAATTTTGGTGATAGTTATATTTTTTAATAGATGAATCATCTAATTATCTCCTTTATTTTATGAATGAGGAAATGGACATGAGAGGCTAAATGACTTTTTACAATGGGTTATTTAATAACAGAAATGTGACTTGTGCTAAGGCTCCTGACTCAGGATAGAGCTCTTGCCCCTTTATTGCCTAATTATCTTTTTATAACAGTACCTCAGTCTACTTGGAAACAATGAAAATAAATCTTTGTAATCCATATAGGAAAGTAACAAGCATATAAAAGTAAAAATATTAGCAAACATATATAATGATGAGTTTCCTAGGCTATAGGTCCTTTAAACAAAGTTGATGTCTACATTAGACACCAAATTGACCATCACAATGGTCAGTTGATTCTGTAAGTTGATTTCGGTAAGAAAAAGTCACTCAATGTTGTTATAGTGATGAAACATTTGAATGACTGATTAAATCTTTCTATGCTAAAATGTCGTGGTATACTATGAATTGAATCAGCCACATTCAAAAGCCATATCCCAATTTTCTTAGTACTTTGTCATTATAACAAAGCAAAAACAAATTTTAAGATCAAAACAATTCATTTGAAGGGACTTCTATAATTTTTGCGACAGTTTCACCCAGTTTCTACAGCAGAAGTGAGCAATGCTATGATGTAGGAACATTCTTAACTGTTCTTGGAAGTCCATTGCTTAGTTATGATATAAAATCAGTAGAAAAACTTCCCTCCATCCTCTTCCCTCTTGGTGTTCTCTGTTTTCAACAATCCTATGTGTCTGTTTCCCAGCAACGGAAAAATTCCCCACTGATTTTAAAGAAAAGTATTTCTGCCTGTCAGCACAGAACATTTTGTTAAAAATTCAAATTATTTCTTTTAAAAAATTTAAATGTCTTTGCATTTCTGTATTGTAAAGATTGTATAGGATGTGAGTAATTGAAAAACAAGAAAAATTCATCTCATGAATATAATAAGTGTGAAAAGATAATATGAAAACTTTGAGATAAAGACTTCTATGCCTTGCAGTATTATTTAAAACCTAAATGTATCATATTAATAAACTTTTTGTTATTTTGAATGTTACTTGCTTCAAGTTCTAAGCCAGGGGGAAAATATGCATATATACACAAGAAACTCTGGAAATTTTGTTCTTAAAATATAATTAATATCTAACATACACTAAGTAACAATTTGGATAATATAATATGTAATACTATAATAATTATTTGCAATAATTATGCTGCCTTTTTTTCTTATCCAAGGTGGAAATATATGTCGAGCTGATGAGTACCTTTGCAATAATTCACTCTGCAAACTACATTTTTGGGTGTGTGATGGAGAAGACGATTGTGGAGATAACTCTGATGAAGTCCCTGAAATGTGTGGTATGGTTTTTCAATTAGCTCTCACTTTTATTTTTCCTTTAGATATAATGTACCCATATGAATCAATGAATTGGAACAGGGTAATACAATTTTCAGTTTGGGGACTGCATGGATGAACAATTATCCTTATCCTCTTGACAATTAATAGAAAGATTAACCTGTTCACATTTTATGTTTTTTCTAATCCTGTGCTTACATATATTAACTCTATTCAAAGGTTAGATTTTCTTCTGCATGGGATGATTTCAGGCAGTTTCCCCTATTAAAATGTGTCATGTTATGTAAAAAGTCATGTAAGGACATTGCCATCATACATAGCTGGTATTAACACTATGATTGGTAAGTAGCTGAGTGAAATGGGGAAAATACAAAAAGTACAAACAATCACACACACACACACACACACACACACAAATAAAGGAATCATCTACCTCCATCAGTCATCCATGAATGTTCAGGGAAGATATAGAATATAGGAAACATAACTGTTGGAGCAGAAAGGTGACACGATAATCTATTTAACATTTTAAATCTAGAAATCCAACATCTTGGCTATTCTGCAAATGGTTGCTACTTCACTTTATTCCTGCTCCTCGATGACATTTATTTTCACTTTCATGCTGAACCAACAACAAACATAATTGCACACGTGCAGATCATCAGAATGCTGAATCTCTTTCATGTTCCCAAGGTTCAATTTGCCCTTTTTCCCATTCTTCACATCTAATATTAGCGTAGGAGCATAACTTCACCTTTAAATTAATGGAAAATGTAACCACTTTGGCCACAGCTAAATAACACTTAAGGTGAATAGAAAAACCCCAACTGTACTTAAAGTCCTTGTTCTGTTTGGTATACGAAGTTAAAGCTAAATTTCATGATGGATGATGGCATAGGAGACTGACATTAAAGAAAAAATGAAGCAAGATTATTTTCAGGAACAGGCTTTACAGCTTAAAAGAGTCTGCTTAGAGAATTTTCACTACAGGGACAATAGCTCAGAGATTTATTCCCAGTCCTCATTCCATTCTTCTTTATAAAATCAAGAGACAGAAAAGGTTCTGTTGAGATCACTGTATTTCTGAATTAGAATAAAATGTAAGAGTTGTGATTGCATGGCACACATATTTTCCAATACAGATGTCTTATATTACTCAATATGTGTTAGGTATATGTTTGGGGGTGGTTTGTGTGTATGGGTATGGGCTTGTTTTCATTCTCCTTTTGGTCTGTAGAGCTAACAAGAAAAAAAAAAGCACAAATTACTTATTGTAGGACTAAATAATTTCATAAGTTATGCTTGCATCCAACCCAGAGTCCAAGAAGGAGCTCGAGGGGACAATCTACACAGTACTGCCCAAAGCCTTAAGATACCTAGGTTGATACTATTAAGCCATTATTATATTCTCTGCAACATCACTTTACGGAGAAGAGGGAGTACAATTTATTAATGGAGGCCAGATGATGGGCCCAACAGTGATGTGAGCCATGCCCCAGATTCAGCCTAATGACTACATACCTGGAGTGGGTTTGCTGAACCTGTGTGGTATTATTTGGGGGTGGGAGTGTGGGGAGATGGAGCCGCCACTGACACCAAGTTGTCATAAAGCCATTATGGAGTGATCAGACAGATACCTCAGATATGTGAGGTTTCCCTTGAGTCTCCTATATTTGAAACAGAGGTGCAGAACAATGACCATGGTACCTTAGACACCTTTCTAATGCTTTGATTCATAAATAGGTAAAGATAGTGAGACTCATTAAAGAGAGAGAGGGAGAGAGAGAGAGGGTGGTGAGAGAGGGTGGTGGGGAAGGGGAGGGGGAGAGAGACAGAGAGAGAGAGAGAGAGAGAGAGAGAGAGAGAGGAACAGAGACAGAGAGACACAATTGGGAGGGTGGAACATTTATTTAAAATTTACTATATACCACTTATTCACATATACTAATAACAATTATTAAAATTACCCTATGTGCACACACATATGAACAGTCAGACAAATATTTCTTTCCAGAGGATAATAGAGAAATTTTTATAGCTTTAGTATTTCTCAAGTGGTGGGTTTTATTTCATTTTCTTTTCAGTAGGTGGCCTGTTTTTCTACATACAATGTGGTACCTATAACACATGCTCTCTCAAAATTGTATGCTGTGTGAAATTGCTCTTTGGGATAGCTAAGTGTCCTGCCACCATGTATAAATTGTAGGCATAATTTAATCTGGTACACTGAGTAAAGTCAGCTAAGATAAGGTATCTAAAAATGAGACCATGAAGGTTGGCTCTTTTACTTATCTTCAGGTAGGTCCTCTATTATACAGTCAAATAATAGATATGTCTGGACTTTATGATGACATTAAAATGAGCCAGAGGAACAAATAATGTTTTCTGTGGTTAATAGAAATAATCAGAAGCAGAAGCTTCTAACACATGTTTTTTTTTTTCCGTGTCCACAGATAGACAATTTTCACAATAAAAAGAGAAGTAGAATATGCATTTGAGCAAAGAAAAAAAATCAAAGGAGAAAAAAATGACTACTTAAATTGTTTCCAAATGCTGTATTTGGTGTTTCTTTCTTGCAGCAAAGTTTCCATGCCCACCCACCCGCCCTCACAGATGCAGAAACAATCGTGTATGCCTTCGACCTGAGCAGATTTGCAATGAGATAGATGACTGTGGTGATAACTCAGATGAAGATCATTGTGGTGGTAATTCCATTTCATTTGGAATTCATTCCAAACCAATGATGACAGAAAGCATAATTTAATGGTTACTGGGTTTTGAATTCAAATTTCTCATTTAGTTTAGTGAAATAAAAGATGTTTCATGTGGTCTGAGGGTATTTCATCCAGCTATTTTGCTTTATGGCAATAGATTAAAATAGGTTAATGTTATTAAATTTGAAGAGTTTCTACATAGACTATTTCGAAGGATATAATACTCACACTGAGTATTTATATAGCACTTGAAAATTTCCAAAACACTTTACATATGTCAGCTCATATGACCTCACAACAACCCTGTGATATAAATGCTTTTATTATCCTCATTTTGTAGATGAAGGAAACTAAAGCACACCAAGGGTAAATGATTTGCCCAGGGTCATGTAGTTGAAAGTGTTTGAGACAAGATTCAAACTTGATCTCAAATCCAGAACCCTATCCACTGCACCACCCAGCTGCCTCTATATGCCCATTTTTTCAATGTAAATGTACATGTATATATTAGATAAAGAGGGAGCCTGGTGTGGTGAAAAGAATGCTGGGTTTGGTGTCAAGAACGCCTGCATTGAAATTCTCTTTGTAACTTAATACTTGTGTGGCCCTGGGCAAGTCCCTTATACTGTATAAATTCTAACTTGTAAGATTAAGTCTCTGACAGTCTATACTGGTGTAGGAAAATTCTTCATTGTTGATGAAAACACAGATTCTTATGAGTATTTGTATATAGGTATAGAGATATCTGTATATATACATATACATTTACAAACATACTATACAAGAGAGGGTGTCAAAATCAAATAGAAATGGAGGCCACCAATCTATATATATATATATATAAGGGTCCCAAAGGTCACATATTGACTTAGTTTTAAAATGTAATGTTATCTCTTTTATTGTATTTTTATTTATTTTACAAAATATTTTCCAATTATATTTTAATGTGGTTCTGGGTGTGCTCATGAGTGTTGGGACCACCTGCAGCCCATGGATTACATCTGACACTTCTGTTACATGGTGTCATACAGTGGACAAGTAAGAGACCTCTGAGTTAGGAATACCTGAGGCCAAACCCCACTTTTGTTATTTATTTGCCATGTGACCCTGGTCAAATCACTTAACTTCTGTGTGCTTCAGTTTCCTCATCTATAAAGTGTACTCCATGATCTCTAAGGTCCTTTCTAGTCCTAAATCTGAGATCATCTGATCTCTTGTATCTTGATATCTTTTATTGTTGTCACTTGCATGTAATGAATGTCCAATAAATATTTGTTGATTTATCAAATGATTTAACTATTCATTGCATTTGTTTATAATTGTATAGATAAATTTACATATAAAACAAGACCTTGTAAAAAGGATGAGTTTGCTTGTAGTGATAAAAAATGTATACCCATGGAGCTACAATGTGATCGTTTTGATGACTGTGGAGATGGTTCAGATGAACAAGGCTGCAGAACGGGTGAGTTTGCTTAGTGTTGAGCTACAGTTAGTCAAGGCATCTAGGTGGCACAATGGATAGAATGCCCAGCCTGGAGTCAGGAAGACTCATCTTCCTAAGTTCAAATATGGCCTCTGACCCTGGGCAAGTCACTTAACCCTGTTTGCATCAGTTTCCTATAAAATGAGCTGGAGAAGGAAATGGCAAACATTTTCAGTGTCTTTGCCAAGAAACCCCTATATGGGGGTCATGAAGAGTCAGAGCTTACTGAAAAAACAACTGAACAAAACATTAAGTCAAGTAGTTGTAATCTTTGTGGGTGAAACTAAGGTAGCATCTCAGAGGAAGGAAGGGACTTCAGAAGTCAACTAGCCCGGTCTTCATTCAAACATACCATCCATTGTAAGTGACTGTTCAGCTTCTTCTTATAGTTTTCTAGTGACGGGAACTTAGTACCTCCTAAATCAGACCGTTCCAATATGGAGTAATGGCAATAGTTAGGGACTTAGGCATTAGATCAGTATCCCTCAAGCCTTGCTTCACTCTTTCTCAGTCTTTATTATTTTGACAAAAAGATGCTTCTTGCAACTTGCTGTAAGCAAAGTCTAACTTGTTAAAGCAATCTTTTGTTTTAAGAGTCTCTTAAATTACTTTAAGTAATTAACAGAGGAAAAAAAAGATAGCATTTAAATAAGTACTCTCATTAAACTGGAAAGCCTGATGTTCAAATAAGGACTCTAGTCTGAGCTTTTGAACCTGTGGCCAGGAACTTTTTTTATGAAAAAAATTAAAATGAATTATTTTAGGCATATACAAAAATATTTTCCTTGAGTCATGGTTAAAGTTGAGGGTCATTTTCCCCTTTCCAATTATCAGTAGTTTCTTATTTCTTTATACTATATTTTCATTCTTTAGGATGAGTTCTAGGAATCCTATATGTTAATAATATGTTCAGATACTATATGTTAATAATTTTACATTGAGTTACTATTAAGTATCTGATTTTCCTGGAGCAGAGAAAATCACTGAGCTCATGACTAAATGGCATATACAAAGTGTTTTTAAAATATGCATAAAGTAGTTGATGGCTTTGAATTTTGACGTCATTTTCTACAAGTTATTCCTCACTAAATGATGATAAAGAACCCCAACAAGAAATGGGCAATATAGAGAGGCAATAGACTCAATATGATGCCTATCCAAATCCATGTCAGGAATCTTTGGGATAAAACATTAACTCTTGGGAGGGCTTGGGAATTATGTTCAACTTTGAAGCATGTCTCCAACCACTGCAATATGCCACAGATTTAGAAAGAGAGTGAAGAAGTACTGCTTCTGGTGTCAAAAAGGCTCTCTATAACCTTTCCTTTATAAAATAATGCCTCCCCAGTAGGATGTCCTCATGGAATCCCACCAGCAGCAGGTCTTGGTAACTGCTTGAAGTTATTGTTAATGATACCATAACATATTCTATCTAAATTATATTAGCTATAAATTAACCCACTTTTTTTCCTGTTTATGTACCTTTCTGAGGTCTAAGGGATCATAAGGAATGAAAACTATAATCTTATGCAATACTAAAAGAACAGTCTGGGGAGAAAATTAATATCATTTTCAAATAAAAATATGCAAATCTCCCACATTAGGAATTAGAATATATTAGATTTGACCATACATTTTTAATCCTAGTTCCCACTGAATATACCTGCGAAGATAATGTGAATCCATGTGGAGATGATGCATATTGCAATCAAACACAAACATCTGTTTTCTGTCGTTGTAAGCCTGGATTTCAGAGAAACATGAGAAACAGACAGTGTGAAGGTATAGTACATTTCGTAAACAGCTTGCTCTTAAATCTTTGGGTTATGAGATGAATCCTAAAACTGCTAAATTGTGAAGTGACAAGCAATTGATTTTCATCAAAATTGTATGTGATAATGTAATACCAACATATTACTTATGAGAGTGGAGAGTCTCTTGGGTCAAGCATGGGTTTGTTAGACAGCTGAATTGCCATCTAGGATACAAAGCCTTTTGTAGAAAAGCCTCAGACCTGGAGGAACTAGATTGTTTTGTTCTATCTTTGGTTTTGAAATGCAAATAAAGAAATTTCTATTCCAAGAACTACTGGAAAATTAGGTTCATTTCATGAAAGGATATATTCTTGTTGACCCAGTTCTATGGAGTTATAAAAGTTCTTTTTTTAAAAATTATCTGTCGCTGTACAGATACTGTGACTCAGAAAATATTCTGGAGCATGAATACATTTTGATTTAAAGCAATGACATACACTAAATTGATATTTGCCAACTCCTGTCTAAATTGGTTAATAGGTATATAGGACAGCCAAAGGAAGTAAGTGAGGTATATGCCATGATTTAGAGTTATCTGAATGTTTTTCCCTTTTTTTTTTTTTTGGTGGGGGTGGGAAAGGAGAGAAAGTAAGCAATCAGTATAGTGTTATTATTCTTGTTCTCTCCGTTAGTATGGACAGGTGAAAGTAGATCGCATGAGTTTTCTTTGTATTCTGATTAAAGTTACAATAACTAATGCTATTTCACTTTATTCATTACGAAAAATTTAATTGATGGCTTTTATTAAACAAAATAGATTTATCTTTTTAGATGGCATACAGACAAGCTTTTGACAGAGCCATAGTCTTGATTTACTAATATTCTTCCGGACAGTCATTACTGTTGTGGATATATTTTAATTAGATTTAGAAAAAGCTAATGCAGATTATGTAATTTTCAAACTGGTAGTTGCCTTCCCCTTTACTTCCTATTGCCCTGAAATTGCCCTTTCCGGTTCTTTTCAATCATGTAAATGAACACAATCTTTACTCAGTCATCGGATCCACTTCCTTATTTGATTATCAGAATGTTAATTATACTCATTGGGCATGGGAATGGAGGAGGATATTACCTGGTGATAATTACAGTAATATTCCATAAAGTTTATATTCACCCTACATGGTACTAAATAGGAGCACATATGATTGAAATTTGCTTTGAAATAATTGTAATCATAATGGTGCCCATGATGATAATGATAGCTAGCATTTACATAACACTTTAAGACTGGCAAGGTTCTTTACAGATCTTATGTCATTAGATCTTTATAAAAACCTTGTCAGGTAAGTCCTCGGATTGCTCCCATTTTACAGATGAGATAACTGAATCTAACAGAGGTTATATGATCTCCTCAAGATCACACAGTTAATGTGTCTTGAAAGCCACATAATTGGCATTTAGAATACCTAGGGTAAAGACAAGACAAAGTGACATAATGATGGAAGGAGAGGTTTAGTTTGTGTGTGTGTGTGTGTGTGTGTGTGTGTGTGTGTTGTATTGTGTTAAATGCAAAATGGATTGAATTGACATATTCAATAAAACTCCCTGCCCAGGACCCAAATATTTTTCTATTGATTTCTTCTTCCTCTAAGCTCCAAAAGATTACAAAATTATTTTAGTGATAATTGGGGGTATATAATTTATTATAAATGGGGATATAATGAAATAGAATATGGGAATGTAAAATCAGGTATGTGTCAGATCATCAAATAATGTCAATCTAATTGAAGAGAAAGTACTATAGTGGAGAGAGAGTCCTGACTCCAACACATACTGACTGCACAATTGTGGACAAGTGACTTCATCTCCCAGAGATCCCATACAACTAAATATGAAATATCATAAATTTTATAGCAGGTGATGATTTGTAATGAGTTTCCTACACCAATTAAAATCATGTCTAAACCTCCCCTTCCTCGTGTCTGTGTGTGTGTGTGTGTGTGTGTGTGTGTGTGTGTGTGCATAAAACCTCTTTTAAGCTTCATTTTGGCATAGTGGATAGAGATGACACTTCATAACAAGGACCTTAGCAAAGTCCTGCCTCTGACATATCAGCTGTGTGATCCACAAGTAGTTAAGAAACTACCAACCTCCAACTCACCATTGGGGAGTTCCAGTCCCAAGCCATTGAATTCCTTTCTTGCTAAACAAAAAGGAAATCATATGTCCACTTTTAAGCTGTAAATTCTAACTGTAAACAGCTACAAAAGATGTATTCTGATAACAAGGGGAAATCACAGGATATCAATTTGGAAAATGAAGATACTTGAAAATGTGATCTGATAGTTACTAATCAGGGCAAAAAAATAAATAACTAAAACTAAATTGCTGACAGAGATGCAGTACATAGTTATGGGAAAGTTATGGTGAACTCCGCCAGAAGCATAAAAGAAGAGTGATTTTATTCATATATGTCACAGAGGTTCACAATAAAAAATTAAGGGTAGCAATTACAGGAAGCAAAAGGAACTTGACTTGTTTATGATGTAGTTAGGACAACACACTTGTAGGCCACATTTAGGCTGGGAATGATGTTACTTTGTTTTTTATTTTCCCCCTAGACCTCAATGAATGCTTAATGTTTGGTGCCTGCTCCCATCAGTGTGTTAATATGAAAGGGTCATATAAGTGTGTGTGTGACCAGAATTATAAGGAAAAAAATAACACCTGCATAGCAAAAGGTAAGGTTATAAGTGTTCATTTTAATGTCACCATATTTTTTATTTAAAAATCATATTGAGGATCACTGGTGAAATGTGTCTTGAGCAAATATATTTTGAGCTGTTTGGATATAGTTCCATTCCTAAAATGAAAAAAAAAAGAGGGGGTGATACTGATGCGTTTGAATGGGCTTCAATACTGATTGAGGAGTGTCCTGTTGAGTTGTTATACTTCTTTAGTAATCTCAACTAGGACATCATTTTAAAATGACTCTCAAAAGCAGGGTAACTAATGAAAAAAGTTCTCTGTGTTTTAAGAGACAGTCAAAATTGGTTGAATTTCACAAACAAAAGTGAAATTGGGAGTTAAAGAATCTTAGCACGATGCCTGATTTAATGGGAGATTATTGGACTATTAGGAAAAAAGTTAAGGATTGACAGTGCCTTCTGAAGAAGGGAATTTTAAATAAGGATTTAAATGGTTTTAGCCCAATTCCAGTAGTCATGTTCTGATTCCCCTTTATTCATAAAAATAAGTTTTCATTAAATACTAGGTATAGAATTGAAGTGTTTAGAATAGATATTCGTGCTTATCAGTTTGTTTCATTCACAAAAATGCTATGATTAATAATGACATCACATGCCTAGTTGCTAACCCTACCCTTATCTATCTGACATGATTTGGGAATGGGGTGTTATAAATGATCTTCTTAATAAAGAATGACTCTGCTTAAATTTATACACTATTAAATGCAGTTATCACTAAAACTATTTGCAACTTTATAATGAAATTCTTGGTGCAGGAATGTCCTTAATCAACTGAGATCATAATCTATATGTGATTTAGTATATAAATTCTATGAAGTATCTTAAAGCACTTAGATGTTGCTACCTACCCAGGTCACTCTGCTAGTGTCACAGGAAGATTTTGAAACCATGGCTTTCTTATTCTAAACCCAACACTTAATTATGACCTGCTGCCTTTATGTTGAATACAAATTAATCTCTATTAGGATTTTTGTAAAGTAATTTAAGATGATTTAATACCTCAAGGCCACCCTTATGTTGATAAATTATTTTGACTTTGAGTATGCAGAAATATTGATTGATCAAGAATTCCATATAATAGAATTCCATTTAAGAGAGAGTTCAAAGTATATTTATGTGGGCTACTCAGATTCCTAAGGTAGTTTTACTTAGGGTAGAATAGGGCTTTGCATTTCTTAACACAGGTTTCTGAATCCACTGTCATGAATATTTAATATTTTAAAAATAAATATTTAGATATAACTGTGATTTAGTGAAAATTGAGATTCAATAAACGAGTTACACAGGATCATTAAAATAAGTGTATTTAAACACTGTATTGTACCCCAGTTGTATAGCAAAATTGAATATACTTTCCACAAAGACCCCATTTATATCTGTGTGAAAAATTTTGGTCAATGAGGAACTGAAATGTCTAGGTTGACATTAGAATTCTTAAATCAGGAAAGCTAAGGGGTCAGAGTAAAATGACTTGATTTTAATTGAAGATGCTGTATAAGCATGAAAATACCGCATAATTGAAAAATAAAATGTTTGCTTTTACATTAGTTGAAATTGACTTTATTTTTGTATTTCGTTATAATAATCTCCAGGCTCTGAAGATCAAGTTCTCTACATTTCTAATGACACTGATATCCTGGGTTTTATATATCCATTCAACTACAGTGGCGATCATCAACAAATTTCTCATATTGAACATAATTCAAGGATAACAGGGATGGATGTATATTATCAAAGGGATATGATTATTTGGAGTACTCAGTTTAATCCAGGCGGAATTTTCTACAAAAGGGTCCGCGGCAGAGAAAGAAGACAAACTACCAGTGGTTTGATTGTAAGTAAACAGCTTTGAAACTTTAAAGCTGCATACCCATTTAAAGAAAAAAAAAAGCAACAGCAAATTATCTGCCTAAGAGTTTGTAACACATTGTGGTGACCCCCAGAGAATACTCAATAAATAATTGACTGACTCCCAAAGTCATAAAAAATAAAAATCATTTCCCTGGCCACTTAATGTTGCAGCTGCCTGAGAAACATTCCAGTTTGCATGGTTTTATGTATTTGTGGTTTTGGTAGGAACATTTTAATTTCTAGATCCTGAAAAATGAAATGAGGCTTTTTGAACATGTCATGAAATTCAAAGCATATTGTTTTTGTTTGTTGATGTGTTGGTTTTAATTAGGAAACTTCATATTTGAATGTCACCAAAAATACTTCTCATAAGCAACAAGAGAAATTCAAACCAAAATAGTGTCAGTGTTTCTGTTACCTTCTGATGACTATGATTGAGCAAAACCCCAAGAAGAATGTGTTTCTTAGAGTATCAGACTATATTCTCCTGACATATGATAGGTGTGTTTATTATTGTGGTTACTTCTTTCAAGAAAAAGAAACTACGGCATTTGTTTAGATTTATCAGCACGCACTACATCCTCTCTTGTTGCAGGGCATGTCAAGTGATTCTGTATTGTATGCTATGGAGTAACCCAAGAAGAAAATGACAGATTAATACTTATTTTTATGGGTTCTGGCCCACTCCCATACTACCAAAAAGTCAAGCTCTGTCTCAGCAGGATGTAATTCAAACTCTGTGTTAGAAAAGCATCCCTGATATCTTTCTATCTTCAGGCATTATGCTGTCTGTGAGAAGCGAGCAGTGCATTTTGCAATGAGTGCTGCCAGAATGATAAACAGAACCTGATTCACTGTCATTCAGATCTGAACATATTTGTATATATGTAAGCATGTATGTTCTATATATGTATGTATTCCTTTAAATTTCCAGGACTAAATAGACAACAGTCATGCAAAGCTCTTTATTTTGTAAGTGAAACAAATGATATCATTTAAAGTGGGGAAGTTATGGGGTACAGTGAAAAAAGATCACTGACTTTGGAATCAGAGGACCTGGTGGGGTTTGAACCCCACCTCTGAAGCTTATTACCTATGTGACTTTGGGAAGTCAATGAACTTTTCGAGGGCTAAATTTTCCTCAACTGTAAAATGAGGAGGTTGGATTAAATGATTTCTGGGGTACCACTAGCTCCAGATCTATAATTCTACAACTCGTTGTTCATTTTATTTCAGTCTTGTCTGACTCCTTGTGACCTCATTTGGGGTTTTCTTGACAAAGATACCGGAGTGATTTCCCATTTCCTTCTCCAGCTCATTTTACTGATGAGGAAACTGAGGCAAACAGGATTAAGTGAATTGCCCAGAATCACACATCTAGGAAGTATTTGAGATCAGATTTGAACTCAGGAAGACTCATCTTCCTGACTCCAGGCCCAGTGCTCTATCCAGTACACCGTCTAGCTATCCCCATAATCTTAAAAGTACCTAAACCATAATTCTGATAGTCACATTTAGATTTTTAAAAATTACAAAATCATTCAAATTGTATAATGTTCCTGAGACAGCAAGAAGTCATCTAATCCAGTGGTATCAAAACTCAAATAGTCACAGGAGGCCCTAAGCCATAAATAAGGATCCCTGCAGGTGCATACGGACTTAGATAGCCTCATATTAATATTATCTGTGTTTTGTTGTATTTTGATTTATTTTGTTAAATATTTCACAATCATATTTTAATCTGGTTCAGGCTCTCTTGAGAGTGTCATGACTACAATGGGGCCCGAGGTCACCATTTTTTTACCTCTCATCTAATTTTTTATTTTCAGGCATGTACATAATTCCAGATTTAATTGATGGTCTCATTTTTAAGGGTACAAAGTTCAGAGGTCCTCCAAGAGGCATCCTAGTTTGTTTCATCTCTGTTATCTGTAATAATATTGTATACATGTATAGTAGGTCAGCCTAATCTTCCATATCTTTAGGGTAGGAGATAACACAACAAACTCCATTAGCACCTAACCCTTGAATTAATTGGATTCAGATATATCCCCCAATGTTCATTACTATTAATAGTTTTCAAATTAATGATGCAGGTAAAAAAAAATAATAACCCTAGTCCTTCTAATCCTGCCCCATGAAAATACTGATAATTTATGATCAGTATCCTTTGTAAACAGCCATTCATATACTTAAAGATCATGACCTCACCATTAGATTATTTCCAGAATCTGTGACTTAGTTCCATGAACCTTACATTATTTTATTACCTCAGTTCACCGTATTTTCATTATATTTACATATTTCATTAAATGAAACTAAAGTCAGGTTTAAGACACAGTAAGAGAAAGGCAGGTAGGTGGTACAGTGTATAGAGCACTGGCCCTGGAGGACCTGAGTTCAAATGTGGCCTCAGACACTTGACACTTACCAGCTGTGTGATCCTGGGCAAGTCACCCCGATTACCTAGCCAAAAAAAAAAAAAAGACACAGCAAGAGGCCAACTGTTGCCAAATGCAAAGCTGGATTACTCCTTGTCTTGCATTTCAGACTTTGAAGAATGTGATATTCCATTATTTTAATAAAATAAGATTATGCTGATGCCCCACCTTCTGTGAGTAGAGCATAAATTTTGATTGACTTTCGCAGTAGTGATGTTAGAGTTTCACTAGGTCATTTTTTTCCCTCTGGACCCTAATGTCACCATCAGCCACTACTTAAGAGACAGTTGGAAAATACTATGGACCCAGGCTAAACAGTTTCTTGTATTTATCATGGTTACTGTCATCCAGTGTGTTACTGACCCAGGATAGCAATTCAGGACCTACTCCTGGGGAAAAACAAAACAAAAACTGAATGTGTTTCCCTAGGCTGAGTCTGACATATTGACCTCCTAAGCCTTGGACTATAGGACTGATGTATACTCTGACCTGTACTGTGCTTCAGTTGATGAAACAAACATCTCTCCATTCAATAAGAAGATATGTAGGTAGCATATTCCTAGCAACTAAACATATCAAAATATCTTTCATCCTGTAATGCTAAGGGAGTATGCTGTTTCGCAATTCAAAGGAAAAATAAAGTAAAACCAAATTTTAATTTCAGTGAAAATCTTTTCTCCAAATGAACTTTACTGGAAGTTATAGGAACAACATTTTACTTCTGGGAATTTGTAAAAAAAAAATTAGGAATACTAATTGTGATTACAAATCTAAATTTCAAATGAGAGACCAAGGGTTATTTATAGTTAGAAGTACTTATGAATTTCTACCCCTCTGGGCTATACAAAGTAGATGGATTTTTTTTCTTTAACAAAATTAAACAAGTTAGAAACTTAAAAGTCTGACATGATTCAATCTATATGTAAAACATAATGAGATTTCTGAATTTGAATTTTAGCAGTCAGAACAGAACATGATAACATTATGCAACATTTGTAGATACTTTCTGGCAATATATCATTTCTAGTATGAAGTAGTATAAAGGAAAAAGCAGGATGGCAAATGCTATAAAGTAGGTCAGTGCATGGAAAATTCAAATGACTTTGAAAATACAGATTAGATTTTTACCATCATAATGCTAAATATTCCTGAGACAAATAAATGACTTACTGAACTAACCAATCTTTAGAAACAAAAATGATCATCACCATATTCTATATATTTATATGTATGTATGTATATTTATAAATAGATAGCTATAGACACTATATATATATATGTATATATGTATATATGTATATATGTATATATATATATATATATATATATATATATATATATCTCACATTTATATGATGTTTTAGGATTTAGAAAGTATTCTCCCCACAGCAAACTTGAGGTAGGTACTATGAGTAATTTTAACCCCATTTTATATAGGTAAGAAAAAAAAATGAGACCGAGGTTAAGAAAATTGTCCATGCTTTTATAACTCATAATTGCTTGAAATTGGACTTGAACCAAGTTCAATTGACTCCAAGTCAAATACTCTATGCCCACATCTAGACCACATTTCCTCTTGAAACAACACTATACCCAGTAAGTTTCTTTGCATTTTATATATATATATATATATATATATAGTTTTTGTGTTTGTAGTAACATCATTTACTTTGCTTTCCATTAGGCATCTTTATTTATGTGCTCTGATTTAAAAGGACAAGCAAATACAACTATATGATTTTGCATTTAATTTTCTTTACAATGCTGTAAAGAGTATTTGATGTGCAGTCAGGGGACACGGGTCTACTTGCCAAGTCTGCTCTTTTACTAGCTCTGTGACTTTGGACAAATCACTTCAGCTCTATGTGCTTCAGTTTTCTCCTCTGTTACATGAGGATAATTATATTTGGTTGTTGTCCTTCGTTCTCTAAGAGGACCAAAATGACCATTATGTTGGCCTCAAGAAACATTGTGACTGATAAGACCAATACAAGCTTGGAGTGCTCTGCCACTGGCTGGGCACAAGTAGTCCGACTGAACATTTGGAGTGGAGATGTCTTTAAATTTGCATGTCACATTTCTCTTGAGTTATTGCAATTCTGCTTTGTTTCTTAGAACACATCACCTTCTTTGATGCAGGCACGCCATGCTGGGCAGTCCTGTGCCAGTGTCTCCCATGTCTCAAAAATTATATTTATACTTCCCCTACCTTACCTTATAGCATTGTTGTGAAAAGCAAAGGATATCACATAAAGTTTTTACTAAACCATAAAATTAAATATGAATGTATGTGGCATGTTGTTTGTAGTTCATTATTGTCATTATTCCCTATCATTTTCATTATTATTGTTAGTTATTATTATAACTATTAATGATAATTTCAAATTATATTGATCAACTATGTCCTGACTGTTGAGGTTTTCTTTTTTTTTTCATTAAAAATCTCTTAAGCTGAAATACTTGTCAAGTACTAAATTTCTAAGACATTCAAATTTTGGCAACTAATAATAGTTAGCATTTACATAGCACTTTATGATTTGAAATATTCTATATAGATGTTATTTCATTTGATCCTCACAACAGCCTCATTGAGGTAGATGCTGTTCTTATCACTATTTTACGGATAAGGAAACTGGAACCAAAATAGGTTAAATGAATTGCTGTGGATGATATAGCTAGTTATTTTTCTGAGTCATTCAAAATGTCTTTTCATCATTATTCCCCTAAATTAGATTCTGAATGGTTGGCATTAGAACTTTTCCTGAACCATTCTGAGTATAATTTTCAGTAAAACAAATATTTAGGTGGTGATGAGGCTTATGGACCATTTAGATTGGCATTGCATCATAATGTGAGCTGATTAAAATTGATCAAGTAACCTGAAAGTAATTGGTACTAATAAATAACTATCAATTGACTACACTGTCATAGCATAGGATCATAAATTTATAGTTGGGAAGGATCTCAGAAGCCAGTTAGTGTAACCTCAGGAAATTGAGGCCCAGACAGGTTACATCACTTCCCCAAGATCCCATAACTAATATGTCAGAGACAGGATTTAACACTAGGTCCTCTGACTCCACAGAAAATGTTCTTTCTCTTTACCATACAGTTCTTCTTTCCAGTTCAATTTAATTCAGCTCAGCTCAGATTTATATGTAACATACTGTGGTAGTCACTGGAGAAATAAAGATAGATAAGATAGTGTTAGTAAGTTCCCTAAGGGAGCTTACAATTTAATGGGAGGAGGAAAGAAGACGTGAAAAAGGGATATGTTAACACAAAATAGAAAGTCTCATCTCATGTTAAATTTGAGAAAGGAAGGATCACTTTAAACTAAGGGGACTGGGGAAGGCTACCAGAAAGAATTAACACCTACTTTGAGCTTTGAAGTATTCAAAAGGGGTCAGGGGAAAATGGGTTCATTTTAAGTAAGGAGGGCAGCCTGAGCCAAAAGCATGAGACAAGAAGTATATGATGAGAAGGGTGATGGGCATTGAGCCAATATGACTAAAATAACAGGTACATGAAGGAGAGTTGAATCAAACAGAGCTAGAAAATATGGTTGAAGCCAGGCTATGACCATAAATTCCCAGTTCAGAGATTTCTATTTTACAAAGTAATCACTTCAGTGTGTTTGTGTGGAACTGGTGGGGAGGAGGTGGGATTGAAGCTTCCTGAGTAAAAGAATGACATGATCAGAGTGGCAAATGGAAAGATTGCATAGAAAACAGTGTGAATAATGGGTCAGAGATGGGCTAGCCTAGAAGCAGGTAGATACATTAAGAGTAATTGGAGTCTAGGCAGGAAGAAATTAGAGGATGAACTAGGGTAGTTGCTAAGGAAGTTGGAAATTAAAGGACAGGTGCAAGAAAGATTCTGAAGTGGAATGGATGGTCTTTGGCAGCTGATTACATGTCAAGACTAAGGACCATGTGAGAAGCAAAGGTGAGTCCACGTTTAAAGGAATGTCAACAAAAACAGATATGTTAGGTAGAAGGGCAGATTTTTGATGGGGAAGATGAGTTCAGGTTTAGAAGGCTCCATAATAGTTCTATGAATGGTCACAGAAACAAAACTTTACTGAAGAGCCACCACCAAATCTAGAATCAGTGCACCTGGGTTCAAATCTTGCCTCTGACATTTGCTACCTGTGTGACCTTGGGCAAGATACCTACCCTCCTTCAGTTTCTTCATCTGTAGAATGAGGGAATTAGACTAGAACAGGTCTTTTCTAGTTTGAGGACTATGATCTCCATGCCTATGGACCATCATCTCAAATGAGGTAGCATACGAAGTGCTTTGCAAACCTTGAAGTGCTATATAAACTTTTTTGTGTGTGTGGCAATCATGGTTAAGTGATCTGCCCAGGGTCACACAGCTAGTAAGTGTCAAGTGTCTGAGGCTGAATTTGAACTCAGGTCCTCCTGACTCCAGAACCAGTGCTCTATTCATTGTACCACCTAGCTGCCCTAAGTGTTATATAAATTTAAGTTATTATTATACTGCTCTGTTAGAACAGGGAAGGGAATGAACACTTATATAGCACCTACTATGTGCCAGGCACTGTGCTAAGTAAGCACTTTACAAATATCATCTCATTTGATCTTTAGAGGTATGTACTGTGGTTATAAAACAGGTGAATGTGATGCCATATTTTCCACTGCTGTAGAAACTGCTAATTGCATAACACAGCATTCAAAAGGAGCCCTTCAACATTCCAAGTCACAGATCAATGGCAGTAGTAGTGTCAGTTTCTCCCATCAAACTAAAAGTGAAGCTATTATGTATCTGTCTTGTTTTCTGGTAGGTTTATTGTTAAGTATAAGGGAGTCTCATTCTTTAGAGACTCTAAAGAGATGTGGTTGGAATAAGTGGAAATTAACCTGAGGCAGACAATCACTGAAAGTTTTAGATATTCTCAAAATAAACCTCACCACACCTCTTCAGTCTTTCAGACTTTTAATCAAATGCTTGTGTAGATGTAGCCAAAACACAAGCTTCATCACTTCTTTGTCACCTGAGGTACTTCGAAGTTAAGTTGAAAGTACATCATGCCACTTAATGTGAGAAAACTAGGGAAATAGTGAATAAAATATATTGGCTTTCTGTGAATATGTAAGTCAGTCAAACATTTATTCAGTATTTACTATGTGCTAGATATTGTATTAAGTGCTGGAGATGCAAAGAAAGGCAGAAAACAGTCTCTGCTTTCAAGGAACATGCATTCTAGTAGACCACCTGATTCCAAAATTGGTCAGCTAATTCAGTAGTTTTTTTTTTTAATTGTGGATCAGTAGCTTTATAGACTAGCTTGTCTCTGCCACTCCCATATGCTCCTGAAACAAGAATTGTTTGGTTCTTTGCTTGAGCAAGAAGCCATTATTGCAGTTACAAAATTGTGCTCTTTAGTGCAGATTGAAAGTTGAAGTGAAAAATACACTGTATTTGAGGAAGTGTGATTTCTTTGGCTTGAATTTTGTAATAGCCCATATCCACTAGGGAGAGCCTTATAACAATCCATAGGTGGTTCTTAGTCTGTAATTTGAAAGAAATATTTTTGTTAGTAAACAAAACTTCTGTGTAACTTTCACTTTTTATCTAATAATATGATGCAGTTATGGCCTCAAATGGCTAAATGTTTGCCAGTGTATAGGTAGGTCACTTCCCCCCCCCCTTCCCTTTTAAATCTTTGTTATCTTACAAGACAGCCAACTGGAGGATAACATGGAAGTGTGTTTTTCCTCATTACCATAATGGTGAGCCTTAAACTCCACTCCCTCCCTTTCCCATGCTATGGCTGTGGCTGTGAGAAAACTGCTGCTCTCTTGGAACTATTTCTTAAACACTTTGCTTTGGCATTCCTTGTATTCCTTTTATTAAGATTCTATTGTCATCTATCTTCCTGTTTCTATTTGCGTTGGCATTTCTGCTATTCTTTTGACTAAGAAATTGCTGTAACAGTTTTTTTCCCCATATAATACCTTTAGATACTTTTAAAAGGAACATTTAAAAACATTATACAAGGTTTCTGCAATACAGGATTCAATCTGTTCCATGCCTATAATGCATATGAACTTATCCCAAATATTATGAGATAATAACCTTCTCTGAATCATTTTTTTTTAGCTTACATATTTCTTCTGCTCACCTAACACAAAATTGATGTGTGGGTTAATTATTTTCCTAGGCAATTTGTGGCACTTTGGTAGAGTTATTGAAGTTTAAAAATATTTGAAGGTTTGTTGAGTCTGTAATTGAATTTCAAGTTTTCATGTGTCCAGGCTTCAAAGTTTTCAGGTAATAAGCCTCTATCTTTAATCAGTAGGGCCTTCCATCCCCAAAGCATGAAATTAAACAAGGAGTCCTATCATTTTCCTAGGTAATTCTATTCATACAAATCATGCTTCTATTTATTGACATTTACTCTTAGAGACTGGCATATCAAAAAGCTTTATACAAAGTTATATTGTCCAGTTGTAAATGAACTAACTTTAAAAAGGTATTGGTAGCAAAACACTTTTACAGATAATGTTTCCAAAGATATTCAGGGGTCATTAACTATTGTTTAATGTTTTTATGTAAAACAGAAATTCTGATAAATATGATTGTATGGTGGCAAAAAGTAAAATACATGTAATTTGCAAATATTGCTATATTTTAACATATCTTCTGTGCTAAAAATAATCCAAGAGGACTTTTTTCTTATCTAAATCAATTACTCTAATATAAAAACAAATGTTCTAGCATAAAAATCTTCTAGAGCAGATGTACACACTGAATATATGACCAATGGCTATACTATAAAAAGACTCAGTTATGGGCCCATGGAGTAGATAAGAAAGACCACTTGAAAAAGAATCCCCACCACATCCTGTCTGGCAAATAGTCATCCAGCCCTTCTTAAGGATCTCTACTGAGAAGGAATTCACTACCACCCAAGAAAGAGGATTCCATTTTTTGTTAGGAAGTTTTTCATTATAACAAGCTTCTGTTTGCCTCTTTGTAGCTTCCACTCACTGTTCCTAGTTCTGCCCTGCAGATCCAGGAAGAGCAATCTTCTTTCACTCTGACAATGCTTCAAACACATGAAGTCAGGCAATCAGTCAGCATTTATTAAGTGCCTACCATGTGCCACGGAACTGGTCTAAGCACTGAAGGTAGAAAAAAAAAGCAAAAGATAGTTTCTGCCCCCTAGGAAATAAATAAAAGAAGAAAAGAGGGCACTAGAATTGAAAAGGGTTGTGAAAGTCTTCCTATAAAAGGATGAAATTTTACTTAGGACTTATAGGAAGCCAGATAGGCCAGCAGGTAGAGATAAGGAGGGAGAGCATTCCAGGAAGGGGGACAGTAGAGAAAATGTTCTGAGCAGAGTGATGGAGTGTTTTATTTGTGGGGCTTAACTTTCTACAATGTCAATGGATCCAACAGTCCAGTAGGATAGCTCTCCTGTTTCAGCTTTTAGCAGTAGCCCCTTCATGGCTAATCCATCAAGTAGCATTGAATAACTCATATTTAGATCAAAGAATTAGTATTACATTTTGTGTGAAGTTGTGAAAACCTGCAAGAGAGATACCTGTAATTTTCAAAGAAGTTTGTGATAATAGGGAAATGTCAAGAGGAAGAGTTTTTTATTTACTCAGAAGAATTAAAGAAGGTAGCAAAAATCTCCATGATTGTTCAGATTACTAGCTAACCATTCACAAACAGGACAGATGGAGAAGTTGAAAAGATAAATGGACTGGGTTATTTAAAAGAGTAAGAATAGTGGCCAAAGAGTTAAATGTAGACAAACATACAGGCTCATGCTGAAAGCAAACTTGAACAGGAAGAAAGTTTTTGCAACAACTGTGCCATGCATTTTGAGTGAATGAACTGCAACAGTGGAAACTTGGCATTTTTCCTGACCTTTGAATCTGTATAAAGTTGGCATTTTTGAGGAAAATACAAATAGGTGTTGAAAAGTCATGTTTTCAGTGTGACTTGGAAGCAACAGCGCAACATCAGAGTCTCTGGTTTGGACTGATTCCATTCTCAAGCCTACAAAAATCAGTGTGCCAAAGCCCCTGGTGAAGACAATGTTGATTTAATTTAAAAAGCAATGAAATTATTCATTTAGAATTCACCTCCAAAGTGCAGTCCATCATTCAGAATGATAATGAAGAAATGATGAAGCATTTGAAAGATTCTGTATGATGCAAAATGAGTAAACTGCATCCCAGTAACTAGCTTCTTCACAATAATTATGCTGTGTCTCACAGCACACTTTCTGTGAAACTCTTTCTGACCCAAACTGATGATACCTAGTGTGATCACCCATGTTATTCAAGATTTAATTTCAATAATATTTCAGAAAATCAGATGCACCCTCAAAGAAGGAACATTAGCAGCCATCACAGAATTCAAAAGAATGTACCTCAGGCTTTAATTCCAGGCAATTCCAAAAGAAGAGTTTCACAGTCTTGAGAGATGCAATCAGCATTCATTCAAGGCCTCTTTGAGAGCTTTGAAGAAGACATAATTCACTAGAGTGTTTAAATTCTGATATGTTTGTTTTCAAAGTAAAAACAATCACACCTATTATTTTCTTAGTAAAAACTGGGTGCATAGGATTTCACTATTTTTCTAGTTGGGAATCTAACCACCCAGTCTAATATGTAGATGCAGATTAATTCTGATTTTCACCATAATATAAGGTTTGCTTCTCCTTTATTATTAAATTCAAATCTAAAAGCATAATGTATAAAGCTATTTTGTAAACAGATATGCTTCTACTATACTCCTACACTTGAAATTCAAACAAAGACAGCAGGGTAGCTACGTCAAAGCCATGTATCAAAACCTGAGAGTTCAGGAAGAGTATCTTAGTTTAGAAAGGTAATGTAAACCCTGTTGGCAGGGTTAATCTGACAGCAGGACTCTTAGTGATTCCAGTAGGTTCAACTAGAAGTAGTTTTAAGCCCTCTAGGATAGCAAATACTTTTTCAGGCTAAAAGTTTTTTTTTTTTAATTTGCATGTAATGTTGCTTTCATTTCAGAGAATTATATCTCTTCTAAAAATAGTTTAAGTAGTTTGACAATTCAGCTGTCATCTTTTCTATAGCATTTGAACCCATGACATTTTAGAATTGAGAAAGGTGCTTCATCCAGTAAACGATTAGCTTCCTGCAAACTTAAAATGCTCCCACTCCTTTAGATAATGATTGTGAAACAAAACAAAATCCTGCTATTCAGGGATGCTTAACACAGGGTCCATGAACTTGGATACACACACTTACACATCCCCACATTCGTATATGTGTACAAAGATATACACATATACATATGTGTACATATATATGTTTTATATATATATATATATATATTCACTTCAAATATGTTAATATTGCTGTTATTCCCCTATTCCTACCACAAGCTTTCTTTTCTCCAGGTTAAACATTCCCAGTTCATTCAGTTATTCCTTATATGGCATGACCTCCATCCTATCATAATCGTCTGGACGGGCACCAGTTTGAAAATCACATTCCTAAAACATAATGCTCAGAACTGAGCACAGTACTCCACTGTGGTCTCACATAGGAAGAGCACAGAATTACTGTTTCTTCCCTTTATCTGGACACTGAATTTTAATGTAAAAAAAAAGTTTGCTTTGGCATTTTTTTGCTTCAGTATATGTTGAGCTTAGAGTTTGTTAAAACTCTCAGATCTTTTTTATCCCCACAGTAACAGTAAGCTTTCTAGTTATGCTTCAGATCTCAAGAGAGTTAACTAGGTTAACCTGAGTGTAAGAAGTCCCTGACCCTCTCAAGTGGTGTTTAGGCTGGTCCAACATATGACCTATGTCTTTATAGAAGAAAGGAAAGAACTAGGCAAGACCAGTTGAGCTGCAAGAACCTTTCAATCTGGGTTGCTTTACTAAGTTGTATGTATTTTAATTCCTTTATTGTATATGACCTTCAGTCACAGAACATCAATAGAATTCTGTTATTTAAAAAGTGGACCTTTTTCTGGAAAGAAATTTGGGGTTGTTAAAGGAGCTTTACAATTTGCTGAAGGCAGCCTATTCTCTTCCTATTTAGTCCTAGGTCCAACTCACCATTAATTTGTTTCGCCTAAAATATCTTTACTGATAGATGAGCTCAAAAGTTGCTCATTTAACTGAAAGATTGGCAAACTATGGCATATAGGCCAAATACTATATACATATATATATATATATATATATATACATATATATATATACATATATATACATATATATATATATACATATATATATATATGATCTATGAGCTATGAATGCTCTTTACACAAAAATGTAAAACTATTCTGAGCTCATAGGCTCTACAAAAACAGGCAGCCCACTGGATTTTGCCTATGGGCTGTAGTTTGCCAACTTCTGATTTAGTTGCACATCCTAATATGGAAAATAGGCATTCTTCATTTGCTTAGTTGCTCCTTCATGGATGGTTAGGCCAAATACATTAATTGGTTCCATCTCTTAATCAAAAAATCTCTACAGTATTCTAGTATACTGCAACAAATGCAGTATAATCTAGAAGCAGAAGTATCTTGGGGAACCTGACTAAGAAATCCCTCTTCAACTTAGAACCTCTGTGAATCTCCTCCACGGTAATGATAATAACCTTTGGCCAGTATATGTCTTCATGTTTTATGCCTCACCTGCTATCAATAATGAGACTCATCAAACAAGGTTATCTCTCTTGTCATGTCTTTGAAAGAATTGTGAATCATTTCAGTGTATACATAAGCCATGCCTTGTCAGAAGAGAGCCCTTAAGGTGGCATTATGCTCAACCAAATCAAATGCCTTTTCATAATCAACAAAGAAGCATAGTGAGATCTTTGAGTCTCTGCATATTTCAGGCAATTTTGTGATGATAAAGAGGTGGCATACTGGGGAATATTACTGGCAAAAAACCTGCCTGGTCCCCAGTAATCCCTTCATCAACAATACTGTCAGTGAGTATGTCATTGATTCTTACAGAAGTTTTACATAAATGGGAAGATGGGGACATATGTTGGTAATTGGTGATTTCTTCATCACCTTTTTGTGATATTAATAAGGTCTAAGACTTTTTCTCTGCCTTCAGTATCACTTCATGTATCTTTTGAGAAATGTTTAGAATCATATCTCTTTCTTAAGGTTGTAGAGTCTGACATTCTGTGTTTTTTTTACAATCTATTTGAATAGTATATGAGCTATAAACATTAGAGAGAATTTCATGATGAGTGAAGTGACAAATTCAGTGGAGATGACAATGATAATGAAGATGGTGTATGCATTTCCATTTCTGAAGGAACAACAATAATAGCTTTTATTTACAAACAGTGATTTATAGCTTACAAAGCATATTTTATCCCATTCACTAATTATGACCCTGGGTAAGTCAGGTAGCTTCTCTCTGGCTTTGTCTCCTCATCTTTAAAATGGGGTTAATAATAGCATCTACCTCCCAGGGTTGTTGTGATGATCAAACGAGATATTTGTAAAGCACTTTGTAAACCTTAAAACACTATATAAATTCTAACTATTGCTGTTGTTGTTATTTCTAGTATTATTCTGATGCCCATTTTTAAGTTAAGTAAACTAAGGAAATGAAGCAACTTGATCAAGGCCACAGATATGATCATTCTCTAACTTAACTACTCTTCCTTACAAATTAACTCTGATTTTTCTTACCTGACATTTTATTGTAAGTTAGTGGCTGCGTTCTCTTTCTGCTAAGAAACATTCTACATGATACAGTACCTACTAAAGTTTCATCTGTCAAACAGGCTCCCAGGTGGCAGGTCTGCAAGGGTAAAAAAAAATAGCAGCCATGAGGAAAGAGTTGTGAAAAGGAAAGATGGCCTTTAGTCTTCGACTTCAGAGGTAGAAGAAAACCTCAAATAGCAAGAGCTGTTTTATCCAATATTCTGTCGCCCAGCCTCTCCATTCATTGCTGCTTTGGCCTATCTACAATATAGTGGATAATTGTGCTATGCCTCTGAACAAGACACTCCATCTTTGGCCTCTGAGCACTTTCTCTAGCTGGACCCAATGCCTAGAATTCTCTCCCTCCTCATCTCTGCCTCCTGGCTCCTCCCTGACTTCCTCTAAGTCCCAGCTAAGGATACACCTCTACAGGAAGTATTTATTTATCCTCTTTAATGGGGAATCCATTGGAGTTTATTGAGCAAAATGAGATGAGCAAACACATCCTTTAGTAATATCATTTTAGCCGCCATGTGGAGTATGGATTGGAAAGGGGAGAGACCTATACATACTTATATGTGTATAAATGCATATAAATATGTGTGTGTGTGTGTGTGTGTGTGTGCATGTGTGTGTCTCTCCCTGTATAAAATCCTTTTTGTACATGGTTATTTTCATGTTGTTTTCCCCTTTGGACTGTGAGTTCCTTGAACACAGGGAGAATCTTTGCCTCTCTTTGTTTCTCCAGTTCCCTAAGGAACCACTAGAGTTTACTAAGTAAGGGGAATGATATGGTTGGACTTGCACTCTAAGCAAATTCTTTAGTAACTGAATGGAGAATGGATCTGAGGAGGAGGAGATTTTAGAAAGGCAGATTCACAGGGGAGGAACAACAAGCAGGTCAGGTTGTTCTACCAGTGCTTCTTAAAAAGTGAGTTGCGACCCTACATGGGGTCGCAAAAAATTTGGTGACAGTAAAAGATTTCTGAATGCACAACCAAAAATTAATTACAAATTAAAAAAAAATTAATTTGAGGTGTTCCTGGCAGCACTTATCCATGTTTCACCAGGCAACTTCAAAGCAACCTTGGTTCTGAACACAAAGCTGGAGCACTTTTCACTGTGCATGCCCTCAGGCCATACAACACCAACAAACCCTGAAGATATATGGGAAGGGGTTGGGTGGAAAAAGTTTAAGAAACCCTGGTCTAGACTAGAGTACATGAAGGGAAACTATATATGACAAGCCTGGAAAAATAGGTTAGAACCAAGTCATTAAGGGCTTAAAATGTCTAGCATAGTAAATTGTATTTTAGTTTAGTGATAATAGGGTTCCATTAAAGTTTATTGAGCAGAGTGAGATGATCAAACATATCCTTTAGTAATATCAGTTTAGCCACCATGTGGAGGATGGGTTGAAAAGGGAGAGACTAGAGGCAATGATACAAATTTAGAGGTTATTGCAATAGTTCAGTCAAGAGGTGATGACAGCACTATAATAGTGTGGTGGTCATGAGTAAGAAAAGGGCATAGATATGATAGACTTTTGGTAGATAGAACCAACAAGGTTTGGCCAGTGATTAGCTATGTAGGATGAGGAATTAAAGGTAACTTTGAGTTTACAAACTTGTGTGACATGAAGGATAGTAGCAATCCTGACCAAAATACAGAAGTTGTGAAGAGAAGTGGGCTTTGGGGGAAAGGTAACAAGCTCTGCTTTAGGTGTTGCTTGAGATGCCTGTAATATCCAGTAACAGTGATGTGGAACTGGTGCATTGGACTGTACATGTACATCTGGTAGTTATCTACTTAGAGATAATAATTGAACCTATAGGGGCTAATGAAGTCATCAAGAAAACACAGAAACGGAAAGTCCAGGAAAGAACCTCAGAGTACACTCATAGTTAGAAAGCATGAAATATCTGTTGATCCAGTAAAGGAGGTGAAGGAGCAGGCAGGTAGGAGGAGAACCAAGTCATAAATGTCAGGAAAACCCAGAGAAGAGAGAGTATACTGGAGGAAAAGAAGAGATCAACAGTGGCAAATGCTACAGAGCAGTCAAGGAAGGTGAGGTTTGAGAAAAGGACATCACGTTTGTCAATTAAAGCAATGATTTATAACTTTGAAGAGAGACAGTAGTTTCAATTGAATGATGAGGTCAATGGCTTTCGCTCTCTGTTTTTCATGCAGGTAATTAAATATCTGCTTGATATACAATTTTATGTGATAGATCTCTTCTCTCAGATCTATATCTTTTGAATAAGTTAAATTCTTCTCTGTTTGTATTTTACTCATAAAACCTCCTCTACCAAGTTGTGGTGATACTTAGGTCATATTTACCTTTAAATGCTTGGCTTGTTTCTTAGTTATGAGGTTATACTGATGTGCATTAGTATAGGTTTCAAGATTGTTCTCAAATCTATTCTCAGTTCTTTTCTTATATGGTTTCATGAGTGCCTCCTCCATTTTATTCTGTTCTATATCATACATGTTTTTAGCTGTAGTATCTAGTTTGACAGTTTTGTCTGGGCCTCTTTTTCGCTACCTTTTCATTTTCAGTTTAAAATCACTCAATGAAATCAAAACTTTTTTTTGGTGCTTGACTTTCATAGATAAATGAAAAATGTTAGCATTTATTTCACTCAGATTCTCAGTATTTGCCATTCATATTGTTGAAACATTAGGAGAAAACAAATAATTTTATCATGGTATGTTTTGGTGATCCCTGAAATTTATGGTTTTATTTGAAATGGAATCTCTTCTGCCCCCACCATTTTTTAAATTTCATTTCTTTCCACTTAACACTATTTTTCCCCCAATTACATGTAAAAATAGCTTTCAACATTCACTTATATAAGATTTTGAGTTCCAAATTTTTTTCTCCCTCACCTTCTCCCTCTGCTCCCCCCTCCCCAAGTTAGCAAGCAATCTGATATAGGCTATAGATGTACAATCATATTAAACATATTTCCACATTAGTCATGTTGTAAAAGAAAAATCAGAACAAAAGGGAAAAACCACGAGAAAGAAAAAGAAAGAGAAAATAATATGCTTTCATCAGCATTCAGACTCCATAGTTCTTTCTCTGGATGTGGATAACATTTGTCAACATGAGTCTTTTGGAATTGTCTTAGATTATTGTATTGCTGAGAAAAGCTAAGTCTATCAAAGTCAGTCATCACACAGTGTTGCTATTACTGGGTACAATATTCTCCTAGTTCTGCTCACTTCACTCAGCATCAGTTCATGTTAGTTTTTCCAGGTTTTTCTGAAATCTGCCTACTCATTATATCACGTATTCCATTACGTTCATATACCACAACTTGTTTAGCTGTTCCCCAGCTGATAGGCATCCCCTCAATTTCCAATTCTTGGCCACCACAAAAAGAGCTGCTATAAATATTTTTGTACATGTAGGTCTTTTCCCCATTTGTATGGTCTCTTTGGGACACAGAGTTAGAAGTGGTATTGCTGGGTCAAGGGTATGCACATTTTTATAGTTCAAAATTGCTCTCCAGAATGGTTGGATCAGTTCACAGTTCCACCAATAATGCATTAGTATTCCAATTTTCCCACATCTTCTCCAACATTTATCATTTTCCTGTTTTATCACATTAGCCAATCTGAGAGGTGTGATTTGGCACCTCAGAGTTATTTTGATTTGTATTTTTCTAATCAATAGATTTTTCTAATCAACACATTTCTGACCAAACATATTCTTTCCATTGTTAAAAAAAAATACACCCTATTTCTTGAGTATCATGTCAGTTTTTGTTGTTCAATAGTTTCAGTCCTATCTGACTCTTGTGGGGTTTTCTTGTCAAAGATACTGGAGTGATTTGCCATTTTCTTCTCCAGCTCATTTGACAGATGATGAAACTGAGGCAAACAGGTATAGGAGACTTACCCAGGGTCACACAGCTAGTAAGTGTCTGAGGACAAATTTGAACTCGTGATGATGTCTTTCTGATTCTAAGCCTGGTCTTTATCTGTTGTGCCACCTAGCTGTCAGTAACTTAAGTCAATTTCAATACAAACAAACATGTTCTTTTACATGAACTAGGATTAGTCAACTTATTTACTTGTTTAGAGGCAGTCAGGTAACATAGTAGATAGAATTTCTGGACCTGTTATCAGGAAGATCTTAGTTAAAATCCCAGCCTCTGACATTTATTATCTATATAACCCTGGGCAGGTAATTTAACCCGTATGCCTCAATTTCTTCATCGGTAAAATAGGGATAGTAACAATATCTTTCTCTCAGAGTTCTTGTAAGGTTTAAATGAGATAACATTTGTAAATGTTTTGCAGTTTTGCAAACTTTAAGCTTATAAATTTTAACTTTAAACTATATAAATGTTAGCTAGCTGTTTTATAAATGCTAGGCTTTACTCCCCATATCATACTTTCCTCTTCTAAAATTCCAGTCTTCAATGGAAAAAGAGAACAAAACACCATCTGTGTAGGGTCACATACCTTTTGATTTCATACCTTTATTTTCCATATTGCTTAAATATACTTTATGCATTTCTCATAACTGTATTATCAGTTTACACATGAATGAGTAGAATTGATGTATCAATTTGATGGAATTTGCCAGATTCTTTGTCAAGTTCCAAAAACACAACCTAGGAAGACAATATGCTTCATAACTGGCTATGCATGAAGCCACCCATCAACTCTTCCACTTGGAAGCACTTTCAGGTTGTTTTTTGTGCCTTCTAGTTCCTATGGGCTCAAGAATCTCCATTCATTCAATTAATCCATCAACAAGTATTTACTAATCATCTCTTATAGATTCTATGCTAGATGATAAGGATACAAGTACAAAAAATAAAACATACCAGGAAAACTTACCAGGAAGGAAAGCTCCATTATATCATAATGGTGGAGACAATATCATGTCTAAGTTCATATATAAGTATGTTGTTATTGAGTTGTTTTAGTCATGAACGACTCTCCATGACCCTATTTAATATTGTTGGGTTTTTTTGGCAAATATAGTGGAGTGATTTGCCTTTCCTTCTCCAGATCGTTTTACAGATGAGGAAACTGAGGCAAATAGGGTTAAGTGACTTGCCCAGAGTCACACAGCTAATAAGTGTCTGAGACAGGATTTGAACTCAGGCCCCCTGACTCCAGGGCTGGTCCTCTACCCCTTGTGCCACCTAGCTGCCCCACATATAAGCATATACAGCATAAATATATGAAGTGAATATATGCAAATAGTTACATACAAACTAGTTCAGGAGAGAGTCAGTTAAGGGGTATCAGGAAAGGTGCAGAAAATGGTGCTTAAGCTTTCTTGTAAAGGAAAAAAAGTCACTCTGAGGTGGAGGTAAAGAGTGCATTTGGCTTATGGGATAGTAAATGAAAACTCATGGAAACAGGAGATGGAGTGCTTTGTATTACAAACATAGAGAAGGTTGGTTTTTCTCCTTAACAGAGTGTAGGAAGGAAAATCAAATCTAATGAGGCTAGAAAGATAGGATGGGCCAGCTAAACAGAGAAATTTATATTTTATCCTCGATACAATAGGAAGACACTAAAGTTCATTGATTCATTCATAATTTATTTTACGACTATTAGTGTGATCAAAACATTACACTAGAGGGGGATATAGAAAGTTTAGAGAAGATATGGTTCCTACTTTCACTATGTAGTAAGGAAATTAAACATAAGTCAAGATAACTAACAGATTAAGTTCATCAGAGAGTTGCAAAGTATAGTGCTTGACTTGTAAGGTCTTAGGAAGAAGGGTAACCATTTGGAGAAGATCAAGGAAGGCATCAAAGAAGAGGTGAGATTTGAGTTGAATTTTAAAAGATAGGTAGAATTTTAGCAAGTGGTAAAGGCAGAAGAGGATGTCCCACATATTTTATATATGTGTGTGTATATCTATCTAAACACATATACATATATATGTATGTATAGATATATATACATATATGTGTGTGTGTATACATACATATACACATATATGAAATGTATATGACAAAAACAAAAAATAACTGCATAAGAAAAGACTCCAGGGTGGGAAAAGGCACTGCACACTCAGAGTGAAGAGGGTAACCCAGCTTAGCTGAACTATAGAGTTGTATAGAAGGCAATAATACAGACAAACCAGAAAAATAAAAGTGGCACAAGAATATGATGGTCCTTGAACATCAAGCAAAGGAATTGAACTTTACATGATAGATGACAAGGATCTATTAAAGTTTTTTTTAATTTAAGGAGAGATGTATAACCATGTGAATTATGCTAAAGGAAGATGCATTATGTGAAATAAGTTACATGTGGGAGAAATTGGATGTAGGAACCTGTCCAGTTTACCATAATAGACCTGGTGGAAGGCAATAAAGACCTCTACAAAATTGCAAAAATGACAATGGAGTACAGTATGTAGAGAGAAATTTGAAAGATGTTGCCAAGATGGAATTGATTCAGTTTGCTGACTCTTTAGATATGAGAGAGAAGAGTCCAATTCAACCCCAAGGTTTTGAAAGTGTATGTGTTGTGTGGTGCTGGTGGCAGAAATACTGAAATCAGAAAGTGAACATTCTTTCCCAAGTTAAAAAAAAACAACTTTCTTTTATGGCCTGTGATATATTCCCAGTTCTTCAGAAGACCCTGTTTCTGTTTTCCTTTCCTTTCTCTCATAATTTTCTCCATTAGCAAAACAGCTGGCTTTAGTTTCGCTTCTTCTTCAGCCTTTCAGGATCTTTTTGCTGACAACTTTAACAGATTATTTCTTCCATCATGAATAGAAATTAGAAACACTTCATTTAGTCTAACAAGCTAGAGTGTAGAAAATCATTCCCCAAGCCCTTTTATCTTCTTCTAAAGTAGTGAGATGTTTGCATTTCACAAACATAGTGTTGGTAGATTCAATATAGTTTTAGTACTAATTTTGTTTTATTCTCTTAATTCTTTGAAGACTCTAATCCATGCATGATGCTATATTAACCTAAACCCTCTATATTTTCCCACTTAGTTAACAGAGAGTTTACTATGGAGTTGTTTGTAGTCTGTTATAAACTGTGAAGATTTAAAAAAAAAAAAGGTCTAGCTTAGATTTATGTATTGCAGAGTAGGTTACTATGTAACCAATATAAGTTTGTAATTTAAAAAAACTGTTTTCTTATCATACAAGGTAATCTAAAGTCCATTGTGCTAGGGAGGTGAGCATATGTTCTCAAAGATATATCAGGAAAGTACAAGTCCTGGCAGTTTCTAACAAATTGGAAATACTTTGAGTATAGAACTAGTGACAGTACACCTGCTTTCTAAGGACTCTACTTGCTAAATACAAAGGACATAATATGAAGCCAAGATGTCAGAGTATTTGTTTTCTGTATTCTCTCTCAACATAAAAACCAAAAAAAAAAAAGAATTATCTGCCAGATGTAGACTAAATAAAGATGAATACACAAAACAAATAAAAAAAAAAAGAAACACTGAACAAGGGAAAGTCTCAAGAACATCAGACAACTATACCATTAAGGACTCTTATTCAGCATCCCTATCCAAAAGCCATTCTGTGTTCCAGGTCCACCCATCACAAGCAACGCCATCACCAACTTATTCTTTAGGGTTCAGCTATGGAGTCCCCTTTGTGGTTCCGCAAATAACTCAGCTTATCCCACCAGAGCACGGTAGACTCTTATTTTAGCCACATGAATGAATGGAAAGCAACTTGTATGAGGATTCAACATGGTATTGATGATGATCCACACATGAGAGAAAGGCAGCTTAGCTAAGTCAGTTGTGTCTGCATGCATTTTACTCTGGCCAGAAACCTGAACCAGACCTGCACGCTCTCAGACTTTAGGAGGATGAGCATGTTTGACCTTGGGAGGCTATAAAGCAGTACAGAGGGAAACTAGAGAGTAAAGAGGGAAAACAGAGACAAACTACCAGGAATTCAAAATTAATATTGAAAGAACAAATGTCCAAAAGAGAAAACTTGGGTATAAATCTCTTCCACAACTAGATAAACCTGCTGAGAAACTCATAAAAACGCAAGGGAAAGTAAGTTAAAAAAATTAAAGAGAGGCCAGAACACAATGAGCAAATATCATACCATGAAGGAAAATGTACCAATAAGGAGACTGTTACTGACCTCTTCAAAGTACCCATACTAATTTCTAAAAGGAAACAATATTGGAATTTTCTGCTGTAGGACAATAGGATGATTTCCAGCCCACCCGCCTAATCGTTGAGCAATAGCAAGAAATTAAAGAATAATTTAAAAGAGAAATAACTTTTAAAGGGAAATGTCAGGCAAGAGGAAGCTCTAGTGGAAATAACTGAAAGTTGTAGTGAAAAGAGAAGTATGTTTAGAGGCAAAAGAGCTGGGTTTGCATCTTACTGAGCAAGTGAGGCAAGTCACTTAACATCTTCCATACTTAGTGTCTGTTCTACAGAAAGAGGGAATTGGACTGGGATGCCTTTTAAGGCCCCTTTCAAGTCTGTCTATCCTATTAATGAAAATCGGTCAAGAACAGAACATTTTTAAAATAATTAATTTTTATTTTATTTTTAGTTTTCAACTTTCACTTCCATAAGGTTTTGAGTTTTACATTTTCTCCCCTTTGCTTCCTTCCCCTCCACTCCACCAAGATAGCATGCAATCTGATGTAGGTTCTACTTATGCATTCACATTAAGCATATTTTCCCATTAGTCATGATGTAAAGAACAATTAGAGCAAATGGGAGAAACCACAAGAATGAAGCAATAAAACAAAACAACAAAGGAAAAGGACAGCAAATGGTATGCTTCCATCTGCATTCAGACTCCATAGTTCCTTCTCTGGATGTGGATAGCATTTTCCATCATGAGTCTTTTGGAGTTGTCTTAGATCCTTGCATTGCTGAGAAGAGCCAAGTCTATCACAGTCAGTCATTGCACAGTGTGGCTGTTACTAACCCTGGTTCTGCTCATTTCACTCAGCATCAGTTCATATAAGTCTTTCCAGGTTTTTCTGAAGTCCGCCTGCTTATCATTTCTTATAGCACAATAGTGTTCCATTACATTCATATACCACAATTTGTTCAGCCATTCCCCAATTGATCAAGATCAGAGCTTTTAATGAACAATAGAAGATGAGCAACTGGTTAGAAAAAGCAGAAAGCACAAGCAAGAATATACCCAAGGAAAGAGACACTGAAAGAGAAAAGAGATTTTTAATAGAAAAGATGATTGTAATAAAAAAAATGCAGAAGTGGAAGAAAGTTGGCAGATGAAAAGCTAAATACAGGAAGCTCATCTGCTAAATGCTGGCCATCATGGAATGAAAGTTTTGGCAACTGAAAATAATTAAGGGGCAGGTAGGTGGTACAGTGGATAGAGCACTGCCTTTGAAGTCAGGAGGACCTGAGTTCAAATCCGGTCTCAGACCAAACATTTGACACTTACTAGCTGTGTGACCCTGGGCAAGTCACTTAACCCCAACTGCCTTAAAAAAAAGGGCAAAAAAAAAATTAAACAACTGTTGTTTCATTACAGGGATAATAGATCCTACCACCCATGATTATGTTATTACATCATATCCAACAAAAGGAAACAGAGAGCCACAATAAAAAGGCTTTTTAATTGGGAAATCAGATTAAATCAAAGTGTCAATTGTCTAGAACTCTCCATATTTTAACTATAAATAACTTTGTCTATGAATATTAGTTCACCTACTTATCCCCAATGCCTTGGATTTTGGTGATCTGCAGGGAACAGATCCGGCCTGACTTTTCAGAGTAAACATCTTCATCTCCCAATGCAGGCTCATGCTCTCCCCATTTTTGAAAGCAAGAGATTCCTTGATTACTAAAATATGTTAAATCTACCTTTCATAGGGCATAAGGAAAACTGCAAATAGTCATCAATCCTGTCTCACCTCTACTATAATCATTGCAATGTGGAAGACAAAAAAAAAAGGTTGGGAATGTTAAGAACCACATCACTTTTAGACTGTCCTAAAACATTAATTGTACTTCAGTACTTCAGTTGGTATGTTTAATAAGTGATCTTCCTCCAACAGCCAATGAGTTGATATTCTACCCTAGAAATCAAACCATACCCAGATTTACCCTCTTGTAAAAATGAAGCTATAAGACACAGAGAAGTTACAGCTAAATTATAGGCTGGCTCGCAGAATAAGCTTAGAAAGGTAATTGAAAAAAGTAGAATTTATCTTATCGTGTACCCCAAAGTAATAAGCCACATCATTTCGTGTGACATCAGACATTGTAGTACTCATGGTATTTGTAACGGATTACCATAAAGATAATTGTAGCTTGTTTCAATGCTTATTACAGATGGTATGGAAGTAAAGGAATTCTCTGAAGAACTTGAAAAGGCCTCTAACATATATCTTCATACTCAATGTCTTAAATGGGAAGATGGGTACAAAATAATATTGCAAAAATGAGAATAACGTGGGGAAGCATAACTTGGCATCTTTATTCCAATGCACCTTTGGTATTACTGATGCAGAGTATTCCTAGAGATAGGGCAGCTAGAAGCCACAGTGGGTAGAGTGCTGGGCCTGAAATCAGGGAAATTTATCCTTCTGAGTTGAAATCTGGCCTCACTTACTAGCTGTGTTACTCTGAGAAAGTCATTTAAACCTGTTTGCCTCAGTTCTTCATCTATAAAATGAAGTGGAGAAGGAAATGGCAAAGCACTCCAGTGTCTTTGCCAAGAAAACCCTAAATGGGGTCACAAAGAGCTGGACACAACTGAAAAATGACTAAACAACAACAAAATATTTACTTCCAGAAGTGGTAGAAATTAAGACCTATCCATACTTTCTCTTCTCATTAGACTCATATCCACATATTTTGATAAATACACCATGGAGGTCCACCCATGGTATGAAGAGTCTTTCAGTCATTCAGTCAAGGAGGACTGGATCACCTTTCCTGGTCATGCATTTTTAATTATACTTTTTATATTGCTTTTCATCCTTTGGGTCACTTTTAAATTTGATTCATCAGAGATTGTGGCATTCAATTACCAACATCTATATTGCATTACCAGGAGAACACTGGTGTTTAAAAAATGGATTTTTATTCCAAAAAGAACCTTGTGGTCACTAAGTATTATGCAATTTCCCAAATGTAATCAGATTGTTTTCCTCCTCCTATTCAGTTGTGTCCATTTCATTTTCCATGTCCAGTGTGTGTATGTTATATGGATGGACTAGCTAGCTCTTTTAGCTGCAACCTAACTATATAGCTTGGTCTATGAAATAGGAAACATACAAAAGGGAACTTAAAAGCCATCCAATACAATATCCTATTTTATCTTATTTTATTATAAATTTATTTATTTTCAGTTTTCAATATTTACTTCCACAAGATTTTGAGTTCCAAATTTTCAACCCATCTCACCCCTCCCCCCACCCAAGATGGCATGCATTCTGAATATCCCTTCCCCTAGTCTGCCCTCTCTTCTCTCTCTTCCCTCCTTCCCTTATCCCCTTCCCCTTCTATTTTCCCATAGGGCAGGACAGCCTTCTGTACACCATTTCCTGGATTTCTTATTTCCCAGTAGCATGTGAAAACATTTTTTTAAACATATGTTTTTTAAAACTTTAGGTTTCAAATTTTCTCCCTTCCTCCCTCCCCACCCACCCTCATTGAAAAGGCAAGCAACTCAATATAGGTTATACATGTGCAGTTATGCAAAACACTTCCATAGTAGACATGTTGTGAAAAACTAACTCTATTTCCCTTAATCCTATCCTGCCCTCCATTTATTCTATTCTTTCTTTTGACCCTGTCCCTCCTCAGAAGTATTTGTTTCTGATTACCCTCTTTCCCAATCTGCCCTCCTCTCTATCATCCCCCTGCTCTCTTGTCCCCTTCTCCCCTATTTTCCCATAGGGTAAGACAGATTTCCATACCCAATTGAATGTGTATGTTATTCCCTCCTTAAGCCAAATCCTATGAGAATAAGATTCACTCATTCCCTCTCACCTTCCCCTATTTCCCCTCCACTGTAAGAGCCTTTTCTTTTCTGTTTTTTTTTGTGAGATAATTTACCCCATTCTACCTCTCACTTTCTTCTTCTCCAAATATAATCCTCTCTCATCCCTTAATTTTATTCTCCAGATATGACCCCTTAATCTTCAACTCACCCTGTGCTCTCTATCTACCTGCTATCTATCTATCTATCTATCTGTACATATAATTTTTTTCCTCCAACTTTCCTAATACTGACAAAGGTCTCATGAATTATAAATATCATCTTTCCATGCAGGAATGTAAACAGTTCAATCTTAATAAGTCTCTTATGATTTCTCTTTCCTGTTTACCTCTTCATGTTCAGCTTGAGTCTTGTATTTGAAAGTCAAATTTTCTATTCAGCTCTGGTTTTCATCAAGAAAGCTTGAAAGTCCTCTATTTTACTGAATTTCCATTTTTTCCCCTAAAGGATTATACTCACTTTTGCTGGGTAGGTGATTCTTGGTTGTAATCCTATCTCCTTTGCCCTCTGGAATATTATATTCCATGCCCTGTGGTCCTTTAATGTAGAAGCTGCTAAATCTTGTGTTATCCTGATTGTGTTTCCACAGTACTTGAATTGTTTCTTTCTGGCAGCTTGTAATATTTTCTCCTTGACCTGGGAACTCTGGAATTTGGCTACAATATTCCTAGGAGTTTTCCTTTGGGGATCTCTTTCAGGAGGAGATTGTGGATTCTTTCAATTTCTATTTTGCCCTCTGGTTCTACTATATCAGGGCAGTTTTCCTTGATAATTTCTTGAAAGATGATGTCTAGGCTCTTTTTTTGATCATGGCTTTCAGATAGTCCAATAATTTTTAAATTCTCTCTCCTGGATCTATTTTCCAGGTCAGTTGTTTTTTAATGAGATATTTCACATTTTTTCTATTTTTTCATTCTTTTGGATTTTTTACAGTGTTGATTTCTCATAAAGTCACTAGCTTCCAATTGCTCTATTCTAATTTTTAAGGAAGTATTTTCTTCAGTAAGCTTTTGGACTTCCTTTTCCATTTGGCCAATTTTGCTTTTTAGGGCATTCTTCTCCTCATTGGCTTTTTGGACCTCTTTTGCCATTTGGGTTAGGCTATTTTTTAAGGTGTTATTTTCTTCAGTATTTTTTTGGGTCTCCTTTAGCAAGCTGTTGACTTGTTTTTCATGATTTTCTTGCATCACTCTCATTTCTCTTCCCAGTTTTTCCTCTGCTTCTCTTACTTGCTTCTCAAAATCCTTTTGAGCTTTCCAAGGCCTGGGACAATTCATTTTTTCTTGAGGCTTTGGATGTAGGAGCTTTGACTTTGTTGTCTTCTTCTGGTTGTATGTTTTGATCTTCTTTGTACCAAAGAAAGATTATAGTCTGACTTTTTGCACTTTGTTTGCTCATGATCCCGGCAAATTACTTGAGTTTAAAACTCTTTGTTAAAGGTAGACATCTGCTTCCAGTGTGGAGAATGTACTGTCCCAAGCTTCAGGAATTTTGTGCTGCTGTTTTCAAAGATACTTCTAGGGACCTGTAAATTTTCAGTTCTTGCAAGGGGGTATGATAAGGGGCGAGATGTTTACTCCTTTCCTGGCCTGTGCTGTGGTCTATTAGTGACCACAAGCACTCCTTTCTGTCCTGGAACTGTGAGGAAGTTTTCCTGTCCACAGCCACTACAAGCTCTACCACACCAGCGCTCCTCCTCACCCCAGGACCCCTGTCCAGAACTGTGACCCAGATCCAAGCACAGGCAAAGCAAGAGATTCCTGCCTCAGCACCAGCAGAGAGATCCCTGCAATCCCCCTCTTGATTAGCCACTCAATTCTCCCTCAGTCTGTGGGCCTGAAGCAGCAGCCCACCCCAGGGCCATGCTCTTGGGGAATGGAGCTGAGACCCCGCCTTCCTATCTCACCACCACAGAAACAAACTTTTCCCACTGACCTTCTAAGTTGTCTTTGGCAGTCCTGGGTTGAGAAGTTTGGAAACCACCACAGCTGCCCATTCAGCCCTCTAAGGCCTGCTCCAGGTTTGCTATGGCCTGCGCGCCCACGCTGCGCTGTGCTCCGCTCCCACCCTGGCAAGATATACCTTTCTGATCAATCATCCAGGTTGTCTTGGGCTGGAAATTTGTTTCACTCTGTCTTTTTGTGGGTTAAGCTGCCTTAGAATTTGTTTAGAGCCATTTTTATAGGTATTTGCAGGAGTTTGGGGGAGAGCTCAAGCAAGTTGCTGCTTTCACTCTGCCATCTTGGCTCCACCCTCAATATCCTATTTTATAAATGAGGGAACTATAGGCTAAGAGAGATTAGATCACTTGCCCAGGGTTAGACAGGTAATAAGTACATGAGGCAAGATTTGAATTCAGATCCTTCTCACTTCAAGCATCCTATCTGTCCACTGGAACGATCCAGCTACCTAGGGATACATCATCCCTGAGTTTTTCGTTTGTATATGGTTACGCTAAAATTGTCCAAGTGATTACTAATCTCATTTTGCATATCCTATGATATCCCTGGGCTTAGTGCAAGTAAGGCAATGCCCTTCATAAACAGGAGCATCTGAATACTCCCACTAGGGGAACATCTTATAAGTATAAGGGACCTTCCTTCCATGTAGGTGCTGCCCAGAGGCTGCTATACTGCAGTAGCAAACCTCTTTGAAAATATCCCCTCTTTATGCAACAATTGATATTAATCATCAGGATCACCCAACCAAGCTACTGCTTTTGTTTAGATTGAAAAAAAATAAAAAGAGCCAGAGGTTTGTACAATACTTAAAAACTTCATCTTCATACATCATAAATATTTTTCTTCAAGAAAAGTTTCTATGGGTACTGGATATATTTTTAAAAAGTGTGAAACTTCAACAAAACCATAAAATTAATCATCTTATATAAGAAAGCACTTGTGACTGGTGTGGTAGGTCAACCATCTATTAGAATTTGGGCTATTGTCTAAAACCATCAGCAAGCATTATTTCTAATGGGCATAAGTTAGAAGCCTTCCCAGTGATATCAGGTGTGAAACAAGAATGCCCACTGTCACCAATATTATTCAATATTGTATTGGAAGTTCTAGCAATAGCAATGAGAAGAAGAAAAAAAAATAAAGGAAGTCACAATAGGGAATGAGATAATAAAAATATCTCTTTTGCAGACAGTATGATGATACCTTGAGAAAGTCCCAAAGACTGAACTAAAAAGGTAGCTGAAACAATTGGCAATTTTAGCAAACTAGCAAAATATTAAGTAAATCCACATAAATCATCAGTATTCCTATATATCAAAAACAAAACTCTGCAAGAAGAGATAGCAAGAGCTACTCCATTTGAAATGGCTCTAGAGGGGCAGCTAGGTGGTGCAGTGGATAGAGTACCGGCCCTGAAGTCAAATCTGGCCTCAGACCAAACACTTGACACTTACTAGCTGTGTGACCCTGGGCAAATCACTTAATCCCAATTGCCTAAAAAAAATGTCTCTAGACATAAAGTACTTGGCAGTACAGCTGGCAAAAAAAAAATCCATACAATATATAAACAAAATTATAAAAACTTTTTTTACTACTAAAATTATATTTAAATAATAAGAACAGTATTAATTATTCACATGTAGGCAAGGTCAATATACTAAAAATGACAATTTTATCTAAACTAATTTATATATTCAATTCCATCCCAATTGAATTACCAAAAAATTATTTTACTGAATTAGAAAACAAATACACAAAATTCATTTGGAAGAACAAAAAGTCAAAAATGTCAAAGCAATTAAGGAAAAATTGTACAGAAAGGAGGTTTAGCAGTAGCAGATCTTAAGTTATATTATAAGGCAATAATTATCAAAACTATTTGGCTAAAACATAGAAAGGCAGATCAATGGAACAGAGTAGACATACAGTTTACAGCAACAAATAAATATGTTAACCTTGTATTTGACAAGTGTAAAGACTTAAGATTTCATTAATTTAAGATTAATTAATTTCATCATTTAAGATTCATTATTTGGTATAAAAAAAATTGTTGAGAAAATTGGAAAGCAGTGTGGCAGAAACCAGGCATAGGCCAATGTTTTACACCATTTACCAAGATAATGTCAGAATAGATACATGACCTATTTATTAAAAGAGATGTTACAAGAAAATTTGAAGAACATGGAACATAATACTTATCAGACATATGGATAGGTGAACAAATTATGAATAAACAAGAAATAGAGAGCAGAATGAGGGGTAAATTTGGTAATTACATTAAATTAAAAAGGTTTTGTATAAATAAAACAAATGTAGCCAAGATCAGAAGGATAGCAGAAAATTAGGGATGGGATCGGGGTGGGAATGTATAGACAGTCTCTCATTTAAAGTTCTCATATCTCAAATATATAAAAAACTTTGTCAAATTTATAAAAAATTCCCAATTGATAAATAGTCAAAGGATATAAACAAGGAGTTTTTAGATAAGAAATGCAAAATAATTTATAGTCATATGAAAAGATGCTCTAGATCATTATTGATTAGGGAAATGCAAATTAAAACAACCTTGAGATATCATTTCATACCTATCAGATTGAAAGCAGATTTCATACCTAAAATGATTGAAAGGGAAAGCAACAGATGTTGAAGGGGATATGGAAAAATTGGGACACTAATTCGTTATTGGAACTGTGAACTGATCCAGCCCCTTTGGAATTATGACTAAAGAGTTATTAAACTGTTTATACCCTTTGACCCAACAATATCACTACTATGTCTGTTTCCCAAGATGATTAAGGAAAAAGGAAAAGAACCTATCAATTCTAAAATATTTATAGCAGCTCTCTTTGTGGTGGCAAAGAACTGGAAATTTCCGGGATGCCTGTCAGTCAGAAAATGACTGAAAAAGTTGTGGTATATGATTGTGATGGAATACAGCTAGAAATGATTGGGCGCAGCTGGGTTGCACAGTGGATAGAGCACCGGCCCTGGATTTAGGAGGACCTGAGTTCAAATTTGGTCTCAGATACATAACACTCACTAGCTGTGTGACCACTTAACTCCATTGCCTAATCAAATTAAAAGAAATTAAAAAAAAAGAAATGATGAGCTTGAAGATATGGATAGACTTGCATGAAAAAATGAAAAGCAAAATGATCAGAACCAAGAGAATGTTACATACGGTAACAGCAGTGTTTAAGAACAACTTTCAGCAAATAAGTCATTTTGATTATTGCAAATACCCAAATTAACTACTAAGGACATATGAAAGAAAATGCTAGCAACATCCAGAGAAAGAACTCATAAATAGAAGTACATATAAAGGGACTTTACATGTGTATGTGTCTGTATGTATATGTATGTGTGTGTGTATTTGTGTGTGTGTGTGTATGTGTATATATAGATATATATATATATATACATATATATATATATCTATATACACACATACACATACATATACACATATCTGTGTCTAATGATAGCTAACTCAAAAATGGGAGTGAGGGGAAGGGAAGGAAAAAAAAGAAACTTACATTATAACTTTATTATATATTTTTAAAAATAGCAAGTTGTACATAATAGAATTGTAGTTTTGTGTACAATCATCTTTTTTAAAATTATTATCACATTACAAAAATGCTTGCTTTATTACATAAATTAAAAATAAAATAAAGGTGAAGAAATGAATCAGATTATTGATTGGTTTGAATGAAAGTAAAAATGAGTACCAAATTAGAAAAAAAAAAGATAAAACATTCACATGAAACTTGTACTAATTCCGTACTGAGTAGCCCAAGTTTACTATGGGTATCATTTTTAAAGGGAAATGGACAAAAAAGAAAAGACTATCAACACTTTTAGAGAAATTAACTTGATGAAAAATAAATCCCCAAATAAGAAAGCCAAAGAAGCCCAGGAATTTCTTTAGTCAATAGATGACTTTGGAAGCCAGTGTACTAGAGTGAACAAAGAGCTACATTTTGATTCATCAATAATGGGATTTGAATCCTGTTTCAGATACTTATTAAATGTTTGACCTTAGGCAAAACATTTAATCTCTCTAAGCCTCAGTTTTTTCACTTACAAATGAAGATAATAATTCTGAAGCACTCATTTCAGAGGATTATCATGAGGATAAGCGAATTAATAACAAGCATTTATTAAGCACTTTCTATGTGTGGGGTACTATGCTTGGTGCTAGGAATACAAAGTACCCTTTATTCTGTTGGAAGGGATAGTATGTAAGCGGGTAGGTATATGCAAATAGATGCAACGTAATACAAGGTAATTTGTGAGGTTGTGCTTACAGCAAATTAGAAGAGAACTCATTTGGAAGTAGAATTTGAGCTATTTTGAAGAAATCTAGGGAAGGGAGTCTGTTATAGACACAGAGCACAATATAATTGTGCACCACACAAATGTCAGCTATTGGTATTAATGGGATCTTATGCATATTGAAGTAGGATAGAGTGGATAGAGTATTGCTGTCAGAAATACCTGAGTTCAAATCTTGCCTCAGACACATACTAGTCGTGTGACCTACTGGCAAGTCACTTAACCTCTATTTACCTCAGCATCCTTTACTGTAAAATGTGGACAATAATAGCATTTGCCTCATAGAGTTGTAAGAATCAAATGAGATAATATTTACAAAGTGCTCAGCACAGTAGCTGGCACATAGCAGGCTCTATGTAAATGCTAGCAGAGAGAGAGAGAGAGAAAGAGAGAGAGAGAGAGAGAGAGAGAGAGAGAGAGAGAGAGAGAGAGAGAGAGAGAGAGAGAGAGAGAGAGAGAGAGAGAGAGAGAAAGAGAGAGAGAGATAAGAATAGTAGTAGTAGTAGTAGTAGCTGGACAGCTAAGGGCAATGGCCATTTAGCGTATGAGATCATTTACAAAACATCATAGAAGATAGATGGAAAAATACAAGAAGCATTATCTCACAAAATAAATCATCTTGAAAGTATTTGCAGATAAAACTGGAAGGACAGACAACAAACATGTGAAATGAAATAAGCCTGCCAACATTTCCACATCATTCTATTGTAACAATTCTTGTGGCACTAACTGGACTCTACTATTTTAGTAACTGATGGAGTGACATGAGGAAATGTTAATAATGCCTAAGATAGCTAGACAGCTCAGTGGATAAAGTGCTGGGCCTGGAATTAGGAAGACCTCAGTTCAAATCTGGCCCCAGACACATACAAATTACGTGACCCTGGACAAGTCACTTTCTTTCTGTCTTCCCCAGGTTCCTCAGTTGTAAAATAGGAGTAAAAATAGCACCTATCTCACAGAGTTGGATCAAACAATATTTAAAAGTGCTCAGCATCATGTGTGTGACATAGGATATGATTAATAAACATTTGTTCCCTTCCTTTTCCCCTAATCACAACTTAAGAAGATGGGGTCAGGAAGAGTGGCCAGGAGGTGATGTGATTATAAAGGCACTCAGGGATCAATTTTCAAAATATCTCAGAGTGGAAAATTATGGAAATATAGAAAAATTATGGGCACTTCTTTTATTTTAAAAAATGACCAAAAAAACATTAGGAGCTCCTCAGCAATATACTTTTTTATTGCAATAAAATCTTTTTTGAAAATAATCTATCACCTATTCACACACTGAGATATTCCTAATGAAAAAATAAGTGGGATCACTGCATTCAGAGATAAAAAGGAATTTAGAGAACAGCTAGCCATGTAGCCCCAAAATGAGTTCTAAAGAGATTAAATTATTTTCAAAGATCTCACAAGTAGTAAATATCAGAGTCTGAGTTCAGACAAAGGCCCCACACAGGGATCCTCAGTTCAGTAATCTTTCCATTATATCAGAACAGGCACACATTGTTAGATAATTTTTAACCTGGAACCGTATCTTTATAGTCACCTAGCTTACTTTAAACCATAGAAGAATAAGAGAGTAGATAGAAAATAAGATGTGTTTATTCTTTATTTTTTTAAAGTATTTGTTTTTTAGTTGCATAAAATGACGATTTAAGAGCTTTCCTCAAATAAGATCCTACCAGGGCATGGTGTCATCCTATATGCCTCTATGTCACATGTGGCCATGGAAGTCATTTTTTCAACCAACATAGAATTTAAAGCTCATAAGGCTGTTAGAGGTCATCTAGTGAATCCCTTCATTAAATGGATAAGAAAAACTGAGTTCCAGAGAAATCAAATGACTTTACCAAAGTTATATATGTAATAAATAATAGAGCCATGTTTTTAACCCAAATCCTCAGAGTCCAAATCCATTAATATTTGCTCTGTACCATGAGTCTTAAATATCAGCATGAAGCAGAGTAAAAGTGAAGTAGACATGCATGCCCTTGAAAAGATTTAAAAGTGTTGTGGAGGGTGCCCAGCCAGAAAAACAAATAAAATAACAATAGCCAACATTTATATAGCACTTACTATGTACCAGGTAGTCTACTAAGCACTTTATAATTATCATCTCATTTGATCAACACAACTTTGGAGGAAGATACTATTATTATCCCCATTTTGCTGATGAGCAAACCAAGACAAACAGAAGGTAAGTGACTTGCCCATGGTAACAGCTAGTAAGTGTCAGAGGCTGGATTTGAACTCAGGTCTTTCTGATTTCAGGCACAGTACTCTGTCTATTCTGTTTATCACTGTTTCTTCAAATGTGCTGTTCTGTGTACTGTTGACTTTGTATGTATATGAATGGAGTTCCAGAACATTACCAATCTGCCTAAGTAATGTCCATAACTATTCAGAAGAGATTGTCCTTACCAAAAATGTTGCAGACACAAAATTGATTTAAAGAAAAGGAATATTACTCAAAGTAGGACATGTAGTTGTATAATTAGCCCAGTGAATTATTTTACTAAGAGATATGTGTTTCTAAACTCACTCATTCTTATCCTAGAAAGATAATATGGATTTTGTTCAATAGCATAACCATTTATAAAGTACCTACCCCATGTAAGACACTGGAGTAGGTTGTGGGAACACAGGGGCAAAAATGAGAGTTGTTGCCTTTAAGACGATGACATTCCAGTAAAGGAAAATAATATGAACATAGATAAATAAATACATAAAAAATGAATATAGGGTGATTGTAAGCCTAGGACACTAACAAGTCTGAGAATCAGGAAAAGCTCTGTTTAATAAGTAGCACTTGACCTTGACCTTGAAGGGAAGTAGGTGGCAAGAAGAGAGAGAATTCCCGACGAGGGGTTTAGCCTGTGCTGAAACCATAGAGTGGGGAGATAATATTAATAGATTACCTTTTTGTAGTGCTTTAAAGTTTGCAAAACACTTGATATGCATTATTTTATTTGATCCTCATAACATCATTGTATTATAGGCACTAATATTATGCCCATTATACAGATAAGTAAATGTAAGCACAGAAAAGCTAAGTGACTTGCCCAGAGTCCCACAAGAGGGAAGTATCTGTGGCAATATTTGAACCCTTCTCTTTCCGACTCCACATTCAGCATTCTATCTACTACACTGTGTTGGAATGTTGTGTGCAGAGAATAACCAGTAGTTCATGACTAGAATGTAGAATTTGTTGGGAGGTAGGGGTGGGGGAAATGACACAGGATGGGGAGAGCAAGGTAATGTGAAATAGCTTAGAAAAATAAATTGGCATCAGATTTGAAGGCTTTAAATGCTAAAGAGGAAGTTGTATTTTAATTTGTATTTATCTTGGAGGCAAGAGGGAACCACTAAAGAGTTTTGGAAAAATCAGTTCAACAGCTGTGTGAAGGATAGATTGGAATAAGGAGATTCTTGATGTAGAAAGCCCAACTAGTAAACTACTGTACTACAGGCAAGAGACATTGTGGCCTTTACTTAGGATAGTGGTTATTTGAGTGAAGTGGCAGCTGCAGATATGGAAAATATGAAGGTAAAATCAATAGAACTTGAGAATTTATTAATTATAGGGGCTGAGAAAGAAGAGAGAGTTGAAGATGACTTTATTTTTTATTTTTATTCTTTTGTGAGGCAATTGGGGTTAAGTGATTTTGCCCAGGGTCATACAGGTAGTAAGTGTCAAGTGGTGTCTGGTCTAAGACTAGATTTGAACTCAGGTCCTCCTGACTCCAGGGCTGGTGTTCCATCCACCGTGCCACCTAGCTGCCCCCAAAGGTGACTTTAAAGTTATAAATCTGGGTAACTGGATAGAAGATGGTGCCTTTGTCAAAAACTGGGAAGTTAGTAAGAAAGGTAAATTTATTTGTTTGTTTGTTTGTTTTATGGAGGAATGTGAGGGCAGGGGATAATGAATTTCTGTTTAGATCACCATGGGTTTAAAATACCTATGGAAATCCAGTTAGAAATGTTCATCAAGCAGTTGGTTATGTGGGACTGGAGTGAGAGGTCTAGACATGTAGACGCGAGAATCATCTGTACAGAGATGATCATTGAACCCATGGGAGCTGATGACATCACTGAGAAAAAACTTAATATTTATAGGGAATTGGATTTGTGAAATTGTACACAATTTTCAATGATCCCAATCTGCTTGCTGCGGCCAAGGTTTACTAATATTTTCTCAGTGTAGTTATGTGGTTGCAATTGATAGAATAACACAGTCTCAGAATTAAAATTGTGGATGATTCATGCATGTTGGGCTTATGTATAGCCAACTTCTTGTACATGGCAAATGTGATGAAAGATAATCAAGAACATGTAGGATTAGAAATAGAAGTGGGCTAGTTATTTAGCAAAGATAGAGAAATCAGAAAGAGGGACTTGGTGTTACCTAGACATTTATAAAATACTCAAAGAAGCAGAAAAAGACTTTCAATGTTTTCTGTAGATTTTCTGTGAAGAATTTGCTGAAAGAAATGGAGAGAAATGACACAGTATGGGAAGAGGAGGATAGGTTGCTATAGAGAAACTGCCCTCATGGGTGAGATCATAGCTGAATCAAAGTATAATGGAAAACACAATATGCATTTTCTAGAGCAATATAAGTTTTCTTTCCACACTTCCCTCCAATATATGTCTTTATAATCATAGCTAGGAAGTATATAGTTTCTCAGGAAAGTGTCCCTGAACTGCTACCAAGTTTGTAAAAGAATATATTTATTTTAAATACATGTGTGTGTACTATCACAGATATTTGGCAGAATTTTCCTCAGTAATTTCAAAAAGATCTATAACCATGTCTTATCTTTCTCAATTCAGTTGTAAGTTCTGTAAAGATAATGGACTTGTATCTTATTTATTTTTTCTAACATTTAATGTTTGATATTTAATGAATGTTGAATTGCTGAATAAGTGAATGAATAAAGCTCTTTTAAATGTTAGCATGAAAAAGAAGTAATAGTACCATTATGCATTAATTTCTTATGTTGGAACTTTTTCCTCTTTTTAGCAAAAATGCTCTCATTATTACTACAGTTGTATCTTTTAAAAGTTCTCCATGTATTTGTGTTTATATTTATTTTGGCAGTGCCTGGTACGGTGACTTTCATATAGTAGGTACTTAATAAATATTAAATGAATGAACGAAGATTGGAAAATCTTCCAAGCTTTCACTTTGAAAGAGTCCTGATCATTTTGTTTAATCTAAGCAAAAGGTAGTATGATGGAAGTGATATATCCCTTCCCTGTTTTCCCCACGTTATTAGTTAATACATAGATTCTCTATGATGGACTAAATCATTTATAGTGGAATTTTTTTTAAAAACGTAAGAGGGTCAGTATACACCAATTTGGGTTCTCAAGGTCAGAGTCAGATGATAGCAATAAGGAGTCAATTAAGAGTGAAGCAAAGAGGCCTGTATTCCAGCCATCTGGCAGATACCAGGGTGGAAGGCATCTACAACTAGCCTGCCATAAGAGATTCCTTTTATACAAAATTTTAGGACATCATTCATAAACTAAACATTATTCAGTGTATCACCATGTGAAACAAAGACAAGAAAGATGGTGGTTCATAAAACAAAAATGATTATACAAAAAAAAAAGGGGGGATAGTAAACTTCCTAAAGAAAAACGTGCACTATTAGTTACAGCAAATAAAGGAGTTATTGGCTTGGTATGGCTAGTTTCACCAAATTAAAGAGAACTGTCCATCAGGCCAGAGGGTGAGGAGAACTTTTCTCCTAGAATCTGGAATGTTCCTCTTTAAGCATCTGAGTCCTTTTAGCTATGGGAGAAGGAGGAAAGGAAACCCTGAAGGTTGCTGACAGCCACAGCTGATCTTACAGTTAACTAGGGGTTATTTACAACAAAATGGCTGATACAGAACAAATGAAGTTAGCATGCCTTGAAGCAGGGCTATTTCTAAGGAGGGGAGGTTCTGTATGTTATAAACACACCAGGAAAGTGCATGATGCAATAACCAGGAGATTTAGTAAGTGATATTAAGGGCAGTAAGGAGGCTCACTGGAAGTGAGCAACTTCAGGATGATTGCTAAAGTCAATCTGTGAGGATCATCAGGTTCACTTCTCCCACGCATTCATTTATTCATTCAATCATTCAAGAAATTTACTAATCATCGATGTGTTCTGCTAGGTACTGGTATGTGGGCTTTGGGGATGGGAGCGAGGAAGGGAGAGACAAAGGATAAGGAGATATAGTCACTGACCATGACATTCACAATGTAATAGGTATTTTCTGAGACAGGCCTGTCTCAGACCAATCCGATGATAAATGGCAACGGACAGTTCATTAAGCCTGAGGTACTGACTAATCGTATGTTGGGGGTTTTATTTCTTAGAAAGTTACATCAATGGTTTTTGCCTTAACCACCTAGACCAATTAAATCCTGAGGATGATTTCATTGCCATTTGGGGGCCAGAAGAGGAGGTTATAAAAAACACAAAAAACACACAACAAAACTAGCCTAGCCTATGTCACCATTGTAGCAGATGTTGTTCCTGGCAGAAGGCTTGATAAGCCATATAAAGAAATACGTATAATAGAAAGTGAAAATAATTATACACTTGTATAAAGTGCCTACATGTTTTGATAAGGGAATAAGGCATGTCTGTCTGTGAAGATAAGGGAATACTTGAGGAAGGAAGCTGAGTTCGAGAAGGACAGAATAGGTGAAGATACCAGAGAGAGGAGGACAAACTGAGCCAAAAGACAGAGGTGGGAAAACATAGTATGCATCTGGAGAATTGCTAATAGTTTATCCTGACTGGAATGAAAAATACATGAAGAATAGTAATGTAAGACTGAAAACATAGCTAGGGACCAATATTGAAGGTGCCTATGAAAGCCAGGCTGAGTTTTAGGCCTGGGATTTTTCTGTTTGTTGTTTGGCTAATTTGGTTTGGTTAGGTTTGTTGAGGCAGGTAAGCAGCGGGTTTTAAGTAGTTGAATTGAGTAAGCTTGTGCATGTTAATGATTAATCTGTCACTAGTATTACATTTACTAATATCAAGCACCCTTATGTCAGGAATGGAAAACTGGAAAAAAGCTCAGCTGTAATAATTCAGATAGACAATGTTATCCTGAATCTGATTCACTGCTTTTGTTTTTTATCACTTGCTACTCATAAATATTGTATGTGGGTTCTGTAGTGTTTAGTGAAGAGGCAAGAGAACCAGAAGAATGTGCTATCTCAGAAGACAAGACAGTAGAAATGATCAAGAAGGAGGCCAGAAGTGTTCAGTTGAGCAGAAAAAATTAAGGATAAGGATTGAGAAAAGGTCATTGGATTGGATAATTAGGAATTCATTGATAAGCATCAGTTTCAGTAGAGATAGTTATATAAAGTGATAAAGAAAGAAAACCAAAGCATATCAATAAACTTGTACAAGTAATTTAGCAGCCTAGAGAGAAGAAAGATGAAAATAAGAAATTGAACATGCTACATGAATATCATAAAAGAGTTAAGAATAAGTAATTTAAAATAAAGGTAGATTTGCTGTGTCATCATATGATCACTGTTGTAAAAAATCATTTTTACTAAGCACTTTTTTTTTTAGTGAGTAGTTCTGAACATGGCAGCTATGTGGCTCAGTGAATAACCTGGATTCAGGAAGACCTGAGTTCAAATTTGGCCTCCGACACTTACTGTTACACTCCTGGACAAGTTACTTAACCTTGTTTGCTTCAGTTTCTTTATCTATAAAATGAGCTGGAGAAGGAAATAGCAAACCACCTCCGTGTCTTTGCCAAGAAAACCCTAAATGGGGTCATGAAGAATCAGACATGACTGGACAACAATAATCTGTACAAGAAGATTTATAAAGTAAATTAGATAAAGTGGTGAACAATCCACTAAGACACGTTCAATAATAGGACAAAAGCTGAGTCTATGTAAAGCAGAGGGAGAAAGAAGAGAAATTGAAATTGAGTCAGACTCTGTGAGGCTAAGTATTCTCATCCCATTTTACAAAATAAGAAACTGAGTTTCAGAGTGTGTGCCCAGGATCACAGCTAATATGTGTCAGATTTAGAACTTCAGGTACAGTATTTATTCTATTGCAATCACACTGGCTGCTGCTAAAAGGCCTACTGTTCAAAAAGCTCTAGATTTTGTATTTCCAGGTTCTAAGGTCATTTTAGGAGCTGCTATCACCCATTAATAAGCATCTTTGTCCAGGGAGAAATCATCGTCATACCTGACAGTCAGGATCATCAGAAACCAGGAGAAGAGATAACAAAAATTGTTGTCAAAGGACACGCTTCAGTCCAAGTGCAAAGTCAGAGGGAGAGAGTCATTACAACGCGAAATCAGTGGAAGTTGGAAAAGTCAGGCCCAGTTGATAACAGGAAGAAGGAGACATCAACATTAAGGAGAAGGACAAATATACAATATTAAGATAAACAGAAGCAAATCATAATAGGCAAAAGCTTTGAGTGGTCATATAAATGACAAGCCATTTGTCCCATTAATTTGATGTATGCTCTAGTGTCATGTCCCTGTAACATAAGTCCAGTGCTTGCCTGTCACATTCCTTTCTATTTCTTAAAAAAAACAGATTTAGAAATGATATTGATACTGACATGCTCACTTTCCTCTGAAATAGGAACACTGACTGGTGAACAATCCACTAAGACACGTTCAATAATAAACTAGTCATCCAAGTTAAAGTGGGGCTTTACATGTACAAAAACAGACAAACAAAAAACTGTTAAATACTTGAAAACATCTATTTAGATCAGGGAGTCTTAATGTTTTTGTGTTATGGATCCTTTTAGCAGTCTGGTGAATCTTATGGAAAGACTTCTCAAAATGATGATTTTTAAAGTTATAAAATATGATAGGATACAAAGAAAACCAATTATTTTGAAATAAAGTTAACAAAATATTAAAAAAAAAATTCACTTACCCCAGGTTAAGAACCCCAGATTTACATACTTTTGTCTGAACACTACAAAACAGGACCTAAAGTGAGCTCAGATGGGTAATCAAAGAAAATGCAGGCAAATGTTAATTAAAAGTCCAGATAAGACCAATTGTTTATCTGACTATATGTGAATGGGATAATTCTAGCAATGACCAGGAGGTATGGATGAGAACAGCAGATCATAAAACTGTATGTGCTCTTTGGACTTTGTCACCAGAGGTCCAGTGGTACCCCAAACTGTACAAAACTATAAAACACTATCTTTTAAAACCAACTCCTTATCAATTTCTGTTAATGGCATCCCATCCATCCATCACCCATACTTGAAATTTCAGTGTTACCTTATGTCTTACTTCTTTTCTTCCCACATTCAATCAGTTTCTAAGACCTGCCAATTCCATTTCCAACAGAGCTCTCAAATCCCTCTACCATTTTCTGTTTCCTGTTCTGTCCTCTCTCCCCTCCCAATACCAATACAAGTTCTCATTACTACCTGTCTGGAATACTGCAATAGTTTCCTAACTAGTTTTTCCACTTCCATTTTCTCTTCTTTCCAACTCACTCTTCACCCTGAAGCAAGATTAATCTTCTTTATATGTAGATCTAATCATGTCATTCTTCTGCTCAAAACCCTTCAACCCTGTTGCCCAGCCTTAAGGCCTTTCAAAACTTTTACCTGCCTTGCCTTTCCTGATGCAACTTTCTGCATTGTTATACTTCCTCCAGGCCTTACTCTGCTCCAATGGGGGAGAGCCAATTTGCATATCAAAGTACAGTCTATTACTCATACAAATGGATCAAAATGCCCATTCTCTGGTGCCCACCTACTACTCAAGTTGGGTTCGGGCGACCCCTTGACCAATCAGACTCTTAATGTTTCCTCCTCACACAACTTGATACCCTGGATTACTGAACTCAGAATGTTGACCCCTCTCTCTGCTTGCCTGCCTGTGTCTCTGTCTCTGTAGCTCTCTCTTTTACACACACACACACACACACACACACACACACACACACACACACACACTCCTTTTGTCAGCTTCTTCCAAGACTCCTTCTGAATTTCATTTAAGCTTCACTTCTACAAACCCTTATTATACTCACATTCCTCTTGAGAGGAACTTTCTGACAATAGCCATCTTTTAATGTGAATACATTTATTAATTAATGAAAATCATACTAGATAGTTCAAAGAAATTATAATCTAGATTCCCTTAAACAAAAAGCTCCTCTAGTATGTATTTTACAGATCATTCTGGAGGTGAGAGAAGTGGATAAGTTCAAAACCTTAATGTTGGGACATGTCAATAATAATAAGCAGGTTTATCATACTTACAGGTTGTCCCTATATGATAGGTCATGCAAACAATATCATCTCCATTTTATAGACGACAAATAGTGACCCTGAGAGGTTAGTTGATTTGCCCATTGTCACAAATATTTCACATATAAGCCTTCAGGAGCACACCTATTGTATAAAGTAAGGTACACCTTGGACCCAAGTAAATATGATCCTGATTTTTCAACTTATACATAGGAGGAACAAATGCCTTTAGAACCTTTCTTCTGAGGATTTATGTGAAGTGGAAGAATTCATTCCACTTGCCATAATGCTAGTGCTAATGGAGTATTTTTTTTCCCCTACATGGTTTATGCCAGTATATTCTGGTACACAGAAAGCCAAATTGGAAGGAATCCAGCTCTATTTTTTTATTTTACTTTTATCATCATGTGTAATATGGTTCCAATGCATTATATCATTAAAACACTACAGGTTGTGCTAGCCAAGCACATTAAAGCAATCTAGCATTAGGATAACAAGCTCTAGGTGATAAGATGTCAAAGTACCATCTGCTGATTTGACATCAATACATACTCTAAGATGCCCAAATACTGTCCATGAAATCGCCTTAGATGACCAAATAATAACTTTTTATTTCTCAGTCCTCAATCTAAGCATTTATTTTAACTACACTGCGACACATTTACTTATCTTTTCTGCACAAATTGTCAAGATGTTTTAGCTAAATGGAATAGAGCAGTGGATTAAGCTTCATCATTGATATGACATCTTAAAGGTAATAATAAGTATTTATTAAGTAAACATGGTTTTAAGGGCATTTGTGGGATTTAGTTTTTAATTGACATTATTAGTATAACTTATTCTGCTTTTTGTAGTTAATCAAATGAAGTAGTCACTATTCCATAGAACTAGGGAAAGAAGAGAGTGAGGAGGGTGGGAGAGGGTAAGAACCCTTGTGTTACTTGGATATGGGTAATTTTGTTCCCCATTTTTGTTGTTGAAGTAAGCAAAAATTTAGGGCTAAATGGCATTTTACTTCAGCATGCAGAAGAGACCTTTAGTCATTCTGCCAACTACATTTATGGAGCACCAATTACCTCATTCTGTAACTCTATTCAGTATAGTACAAAATTCATCATATTTAAAGGCTCCTAGAAATTACCTCAGACCAAATGTATTTAGCTAAGACAAAGTTTTTTTTTAACTTTGCGTGTGTGTGTGTGTGTGTGTGTGTGTGTGTGTGTGTGTGTGTGTGTGTGTCTTGGACCCCTTCACAGTCTGGTGAAGCCTATGTGGCCCTTTCTTACAATGATATTTTAAAATACATAATGTTTAAATACATAAAATAAAATATATAGTATCATGAAGGAAACCAATTATGTTGAAGCACAATTGTTAAAATATTTTTAAAAAGACAAAAAGTACAAAAATAAGTTCACAGACCCCCAGTTAAGAATTCCTGATTAGTAGCTGTGTGGACTGAATATTCCAAATATTCATCTATTTGACAGAAGCAGATGAAAGTTTAGCAGAATGCTGTACTTGAAAGCAGGGAGGCCTGGATTTAGGTCCTACCTATGCATCTTAATGTGTCGGTATAACTAAGTCATTTAACCTTTGTGAGCCTCAGTTACCTCATCTGTATAATAGGGATAACAGGATAGCTAAAATGAGCTGATTTATATCAATAACTTTGTAAATTATACATCAATAAATCAACATCAGCTGTAATTACTGCTATGAAGATTGGACAAAATGATCTTGTGAAGCCCTCTCCATTTTTCTTATTCCATGAATAAACCAGATACCAAAGTAGTGTGTTCTTCAGCATCTTGTAGGAATAAATCACTTTCCTTAGTTAAGCAGGCAGTCATTATTCTAACCTCATTAAAAGGTAGACAGTGTAGGTACCTATCCATGTGTTTCATTTCACCTCTGGCATTTTAGTGTAAAGCTTTGATCTCTTTAAATTTGTGAGATACCTCTGGGCAGGATAACATATTAAACTGTTATCAGACATTTAAGCCTTCATGTGAACAAAGCATCTGAGAATAGACATTTATGCAATTGTAAAGAGAGCACTGGTCATTTAAGATTGGATAAGGAAACATCAATTGAGGAGAAGTAGCCCAGGCAAGGAATGAATGAAGGAATAAAACATTAAGTAAGCACTTACTATGTGCAAAGTACAATTCTCAGTGCCTCTCTCTGAAGGAGCTTACAATTAAAGGTGAGAAACCATGATGACAGATGAAAATTTCAGTTGAAAGTCAGAGGAAGTTCCCATAGTCCTTTGGGTGCAGCAGCAAGTCAGATGGTAAATGCTTTTCTTCAAAGTCGTTTCCACTGATAAAATCCTACCCGTTCCTGATAAACAATTTGATAGTGCCAAGGTATTTGGTGGCAAGAATTCTCTTTTTTGTATCTTCAGTGGCTGTAGCACCCGTGGGAGCAGTTGCCAGGCTGCATCTTCACAGGCGTTGCTTCCCAGGACTGTGGATGAGGACACTAGGCTAGAAGAAGTACTATTCTAATGGCTCTTGGGTTCAAGTTCCTGGGCTGTCTCCTCAGGGTCTGAAGGTAGATGGTAGTCAAGGTGGTGGTGATGCATTGACTTGTCTGGTGCACGCTGCCTCCTATCTTTCCCTCAGGTGAGTTACCGTCTTAGCTAGGCTGGCATGCCTGCCCTGTATGTGGTAGTTAATTGGTAGCTGGTGAGAATAACTGACCCCCCTCTCCATAGGAGTTGCTCCCTGGGTTGATAGATCTGAGGGCTGGACCGGAAGCAAGAATTGTGGTCTAAGGGTGGGAATTAAGGCTATTTCCAGGTTCTCATGACTATCTGCTTTTTGGTGGCAGCTGGTCAGCATTTGTTGGTGGTGATAAGAAAGGTGTGCCCTCTCCATAATAATCTCTTCCCTCAGTGATGACTGGGTGGGGGAGGGGCTGGTCTGGAAGCAGATTTGGTGGTTTGAGAGGGTACTGCTTCTCTCAAGGCTCTTGGTCTAAGGGTTCTGGGCTGTCTCCTTTAGGGCCTCGAGGTGGTGATGGTGGTGGTAGTTTGACTTGCCTGGCACATGCTGCCTCCTATTTCAGAAGGAAGACACAAATGTTGAAGCCACATTTTTGCCATATTTACGATTTTTCGGGGAGTCAACACTGTTTATTTTCTAGTTGCTTGTTGCCTTGAACTGAGCATTTATCACAGGTAAACATGTCCACGTTGCAGATCATTGTATCTTTCCAAGGGTTGTGTATGAGAATATTTTTTATTGTAACCAGGGGATTTTTTTCCTCTTATGTGCCCTTTATTGGATACTTTGAGTATTGTTTCTATTAAAATTTACTCTGTAAATTACTATTTCCAAATTACTTTCTTTAATCTTTCTTTAAAATATTACAGCTCTCTTTTAAAACATGGTAGTCATAGAACTTAATAAGATTAAAAGGTTATATATTGCAAATGGGCAGCTGGGTGGAGCAGTGAATAGAAGGCCAGGCCTGGAGTTAGGAAGACCTGAGTTCAAATCCAGCCTTAAACACTTATTACTTGTGTGACCCTGGGCACGTCACTTTACCCTGTTTGCCTCAGTTTCCTCATCTGTAAAATGAGCTGGAGAAGGAAATGGCAAATCACTCCAAGAAAACCCCAAGTGGGGTCACAAAGAGTCGGACACAACTGAGAACAACCGAACAACAATTACAAATGGTCTCAGTTTTCTTCTGAATCTAAAAGAATTTCGGTTGACCTTTATTTTGTGGACCCTCAAATTATATATAGCCAGTTCAAATTTCTTCTTCTCTAAGTGGGGACTTTAAATAATGGTTTATTTTAATTATATAGCTGAGGTAGAATACCAATTTTCTACTCAGGGATTATAGGAATAAGATAACATCAAAATGATCAAATTCACCAAGTTGTTATGAGAAAAGAATTTTGTGAATTTTAATGCAGTATAGAAACGTGAGCTATCATCATCAGCGAAGATTTTATCATTGAAGCCTCTGATGAATGTCTTGGAAACTCCTTTTTCATTTATAGCTTTAGAGAGTTGTCTAGAGGCGCTTAGAGGTTAAAGCAGAGAAATCAGGAATAATTGAATTCAAATCTAGTCTCAGTTTCTTCATCTGTAAAATCAAGCTATTGTACTAAATGGCCTGTTCAGTTCCTTCCAACCGTAAATTTATGAGCCTATGACTTGACTGTGGTAATTATAATAATACTGATAATGGTTAACATCCATATAGTGTTTACTATGTGCCAGGCACTGTGCTTAAACATATTATAATTATTATTTCCTGACAGGGCAAGGAGGCGGCACAGTGGATACAGCACCAGCCTTGGAGTCAGGAGGTCCTGAGTTCAAATCCAGCCTCAGGCACTTGACATTTACTAGCTGTGTGACACTGGTCAAGTCACTTAACCCCATTGCCTAGTTAAAAAAAAAATTTACTATTATCTCTGATCCTCACAACAGCCCTGAGTGGAATGGTCTGTTATTAACCCCATTTTACAGATGAGAAAGTTGAGACAAACAGAGGTAAAGTGACTTGCCTACTGTCCCATAGCTAGTAAATGTCTTTGAACTCAGGTCTTCATGACTCCTAGCCTGGCACTCTATCCACTGTACCACCTAACTGCTTAAATATGTCAGATGTACAATTTGAACCTCTTGCGGACTTCATGGCTAGCATCCCCCAAATTTGACCACAATGTTTCTCATATTTTTATTATTATACAAAGAGAAATATAAATATTTACACATATGCAAATATTTGACTAGATACAAAGTCCTGAATCTCAGAATACCAACTCCCTTAGTTTTCTAAAAGATGTCAACTGTAACGATTCGAATTTTTTAAAAAGTGAAGTATTTCCTAGCCTTGAAATTCTCAGCCCTTCTTTTGTGCTTTCTCTTCTTTTGTTTGATTTAAAACAAATGTCTCTAGTGACTTGTGTGTTGATTTTCCTGAAACTATGAAACTGTGACAGGTACATTGCAATCCACAGCTCTGAAAGATTTGTAATTTGAAATAGTAACCTCTAATTTTGTTGCAATCATTCTGTCATTTTTTTTCTCTAATACTTAAGAGTTTCATTCATTTGACTAATATTTTTCTACTACTATGATGTAGAAGGATGCCTCAGGCCCCAAAGTTTGGCTGCACATTCAGATAAGTTATTAGGGAAGAAATCATCTGTCTGGAAGAAAGTAGTCAAAATGTGTCTTTCACATTGTACAAAAACACGAGCAGTGTTTTTTGCAGTCAGGATAAGCACCAGCTTACACTGTCTCTTAAAAATGACAAATTTCAAATTTCATTAGAACACATATTTCAGTGGCCTGTCAGCTTTCTGCATTAGCTTAGGAGGCAAGAATCTTGTGCTCAAATCTATCCACTCATTTTTTTAACTATTTCAGGCAAGTCACTTAGATTTTCTTATTTTGTTTTTCCCTTTCTCTATTTCTCTCACCTGAAACAAGGGACTTAGTTTCCTTCTGTTTATATTTCTTTCCTTCTCTTTGTTCTAATATATTTCCTTCCTAACCTTCTATCTATGCATCTCACCTGCTAAATTCCTCTGCTCACTGCAGCCCCTTTCTAAGTAAGCTATCCAACTCAGAAATCTTTAATTTATATTTTACCTCATGCCAAGCCTAATCTTGGTCTATGAAAAAGAGTGTTGTATATCTTAAACACAAGGTGAAAATGTATCTTTTATACATTAATTGATCATAAGGACTATAAGGTCAGGGACCAGATCTTATATTTATGACTTATTCTATATGTCTTATACTGCCAAAGATGGCACCATTCAGTAAGCAATCAATAAATATTTAAATTGTTTAAACTTTTAAAAACGCTTTTTAGCCATTTTACCAGAAAGCTGCTGATGTATAATAAGTCATTGTCATATTCACAACTATATACAAGATTAGTTCATGACTTGGCCCCTATCTCCTGTGTTTCTTTGGTTGTCTCTGTGTGTCATTAGCATCTTTCTGCCCCAGGAACTAACTGCAGAAAAAGAGCTGCTACATTATTAACTAACTCCTATGCTTAGTTTGAAAAAGGTAAAGTTTCATGTCCTTTAATCCAATACCGTCCAATCTGGATGTGAGCCCAGAAAGTAGTCCTTCCTTATAGAATCTAGTGTGTCACAGTTTGACTCTCTGGTGTCCTTTAAAGAGTCTTGAAGGTGACCGTATGCTTCAGTCTGTAGGAATCAAGTTGCTTCATTGTCAGGCTGCCAACTTTCTTTGTAAATAAGGTTTATGCATTTCTTTAGATCATTTTGAATTTAAATCAGACAAAATAAAAACATTGCATATAGCATAGGTAAAATGTATGCTAAATATCTGTTCTGCATGTTTATCATTACAATAAAACATGATGTGTAAATAAATATACATAATAAAGAAAAATGTATAATTGTCTACATGGATGATATGCTACATTTTTAGAATGCTCAAGTTTTGCTTTATCCGTCTACAAAAATGACAAATAGGACTTCAACAGCAAAAAGAAAGTTTTATCTCACATATATAAATTTATGATTCACATTGGCATGCATTCAACTGCTTGGTGATTTATTTATTTGTAAATGTTACATAAATGCTGTCAACCTAAGAAAAAAAATTCAGTCAATTTAAGGGATACCAAAGCGATTGCAAATGATTTAGTGGTTTGGTTGGGTCAAATCCCTGTGTACTTCCGATCTACGATCGTTATTTATTTGACATTTCTAGAGCACTTTGTATTGCAGAGTGCTCAACATTTATCTTTTAGTTAACCCTGAAATGATGCTAGGTAGATGGATAGCACACATGTTTAGACTAAAGGAAAACAAGATACTGCAAAAATTATAGGATGTTTTTTAAATAAGTCATTTGAAAGGGTGGTACACACATCTTGATGAATCTGACTACCTGATATATGTGTCACTTAGTCTACATTTCCTTTAGAAGTTTCTCAGGAACCAATTCTCATCTCAAATGGCACTGAGTAACAGGAAACTTCTGAAATTCCCAATTTAACCTCTGGTTTTCTTTGTTTTACAGGAAATTTTTTCCATAGTTCCCTTTTTTTTTTTTAAGGTCAACTGCTAATGATCATTCAGCTCTCCTAAATTTCACACAATAAGTAATTCATTTCCTCTCCATTAAGGCCCCAGCCTTCCCCTATCTTCAGTTCTCTGGAAAGCTGTGTGTTGGAGCCATAATTAGAAATTCTTTCACCCGTGAAAAAGGGAGAGGGAATGGTAATACAAGGATAATGAGGAGGGTGGTAATAAAGAGGACAGTCAAAAGATAGGTTGTACTGGGAGAGGAGGAAACCCCTAACCCTAAGACACAATTGTGCTCACATAAAGATTAGGGAACATAAAAATAGGCCTCTAGGAGATGGGCACCATGGATACAGTCTTCCAGGAATAGTGCTAAGTAAGGAAACAAGGTCATGCTATGTAACACTATCTGGTAAAAGACTATGTAGTATGAGGATGGCTGTCTCCAAACAGCCTCCAAGAGGAAGCAAATCTTCCCTTTCCCTGCCATGTGAACTGCCTCAGAAAAACCCTGATAACACTACCTGAGTTATGGCTCTTCTGTGCGGGCTACTCAGGTCAGGATGCTTGATCTCCCTAAAAAAAAAGATTAGCTATCCATGAATAGCAGAAAGAGACTGACTAGACCTTTCTCATACAATTATTTGTTTCTGTGATTTCTTTTAGACAAATATACTTTTCTTGCCTTCCATAATTCTTTATTATTTTAGGTATATAGGCATGTACATATTCTATGTATGTATCTATATATATATATAGTTGTATCTCTTTACATATACATATATACTTGAACATAACCAGGTTGAACTTTTTGATAGATTAGTCAAAAATTAGGACACTTTTTTTTGGGGGGGTAATGGGGGTTAAGTGAATTGCCCAGGGTCACACAGCTAGTAAGTGTTATGTGTCTGAGGCTGGATTTGAACTTATGTCCTCCTGAAACCAGGGCCAGTGCTCTATCCAGTGTGCCACCTAGCTGCCCCTAAAATTAGAAAATTTCTTGCATGGAGTCTACAGAATCTAAATTTTTTTCCCCTTGTCTCTGCTCTCCCTCTCCCACTGTCTCTTTTATTCTCATTATTTGTTTCACCCCTAAGAATTCAAAACAATATTAAACCATATTCCAAGGCTATAAAAGAAACTTTAAAGATAACACACACACCATTCTTATTTCTCTCTATAAGTGTTTAGTTTAAAAAAACACTCTATGAGAGAGAATAATAATGAAAGATAAAACTCTAGGAACTTGGGGTTATATATAGGGTAATGAAAGCAAGAAAAGCAGTAGAAAGAGACTGAACTTTAAAAAAAAAGTTGGCCAAATTCATGGTATTGGTCAGACTGTAAATTCTGGAGAGGCTGTTCTTCTCTTTAGGTTAATTTATGTCAGTGATCCAACACAACAAATATTTGATGTTGGATTTCCTCAATGATTTAGTTCAATCTGTATGGGAAGATGAATTGGCAATTCTACTTCTCTAATTTTTATTTTCTCAAACTATTGTCTTCTTAGTGTCCTGAATTCAAAAGACCCAGGGACATTGCTGTTGATTGGATTGCTGGAAATATTTACTGGACAGATCACTCTAGAATGCATTGGTTTAGTTATTACACCACTCACTGGACAAGTTTAAGATATTCAATAAACGTGGGGCAACTGAATGGTCCCAACTGTACCCGGCTCCTTACAAATATGGCTGGAGAACCCTATGCCATTGCTGTCAATCCTAAAAGAGGGTAAGTCAAATAACTTATTGTTTAAATTTTTAGTTACAACTTAAAAAATAAACAGTTTTTGAATTTATTCTAAAAAGTTCATTATTTTGGAAAAAATAGGAAAATCATTCAACGTATTTTTTTTTAAGTTTCAAATTTCTGAGTCATTCTGAGTCATATGTGAATCATTGTCATGTTAATTTATACTTCAAAGTATAATTGATATCTCAAAGATTCCTACTGGGGCAAGCAATGACTTTTTTTAAAAAATAAAACAATGAAACAAATATGCTAAATATACAATTGCTATTAATATATAATTGAGTTTTAGAGATGTTAACTATTCCATTTCAGAAGAGTTTATGACTCTGCTGCCTCCAATAATAAAGAATGAACATAGATGGATGAACAAAGATCAAAGATAATTGCCAAATATTATTTTAATTGAGTTTCAACTTCATCCTCACTAAATATTTTAGAATAGATTCTAGCATGGATTTAAATTGATTGGCTTAAGTGTCCCTCTTTTCTTCCTAACCTTCAGGTAGAAATGTAAGTACTTAGCCCAATGACCCAAAGGGGAGGTATTAGGAAGAGTAATAAAGATTTTTTGTAAGCCCCTAATTGGATCATCAGACTCTGAATAATTGAATCAACACTTTATATTTATTTATTTATTAGGTTTATGTGGCACCTTTCCTCCTACAAGAGGAAATCACTTCTGTTGGAAAAAATAATTCCCTTTCTGGAAATAATAAATCATTTTGATGTACACTTCAAAATAGGCCAAGTATTCTAAGGGGGTGTAAACAGAATGAGTTCATGATAAGAAATCATTACATGAAGATAGATGCCCAGAAAGGCAGAAATATTTTCAATCTGAGCTTGTAAGGTAATTTTCCCAATTGATTATTGGACATCAAATCATGAGACACTGTTTAGTCTGCTGAGAAATGTCACAGACAAGCAGCATTAACAGCACACAGGACCATAGAGGGCTCAACTCTTTTACCTGCTGTCTTTAGGATGATGTACTGGACTGTTGTTGGGGACCACTCTCATATTGAAGAAGCAGCCATGGATGGTACTCTAAGAAGAATTTTGGTACAGAAGAATTTACAGAGACCTACAGGTATGATACATTTTTGCCATCTTCTAAGGGATGAGGTAGACTTATCACCATGTTGGAGATTAGATTCTAATTCTGCTGGCCATTTTTTTTCCCTTGGAAGGAGAATAGACTAGCAATTACCAGTTGTCTTAAGCACTGTATTTTCATGGTTGGTAGTCAAATAATTTTGAGTGTAGTCTTATTAATACTTCTCTGTATTTTCTAGTCTATAAAATAAGGTATTTTCATCTACATTATGATGTTTAATCAAGTTGTAGAATATAGAATGTAAGTTCCATAAAAGCAGGAATGGTTTTCTTTGTTTTTGTAATGCCAGCTCCTAGCACTGTGTCCAATACATAGAATGTGAAAATTTTGAGGGCAGAGACCACATTTTTGCCTTTCTTAGTACCTCAGTGGTTATCACTGTGGCAGGCATAGAGTAAGCACTTATTAAATGCTTATTAACTGACAGACAGAGCAGATAATTAATGATTTTTGAAATTAATTGCATAATTATTAAATGTTTTAGATTGTAAAAAAAAAGTTAAATGTCATACTTTGTGCTAGTTTGTAATAATGGCCTCCAAGGAAAGACTATCTCTGCCCTAACCCCAGCGTTTCCCTAATTAATGGACAACACCAAACCATTTCAGATTACAATTACCACTCTTCTTTTAATTCACAGAGCTGTTTATACAACTAATTTAACTCTCTGTAATGTCTTTTGACCACTACCATATATGTGGCATGACCATTGGTCCCCTACCCAAATCTGGAAATGCAGTTCTTTTTACTCTTTAATTAGTATTCAGATTCACAGCTTGGAGAACCCACTAATGAACTTTTATGCCAGATAGTAATAAATGACATGGATTTAAAGCAAACAAAACAGAACAATAAGTTAATAACATGGAATTTATTCAGGTAGTAAGTTTTCTCAACATCTAAACCTGGACGACTACTATCTCCTATGCTTCCAAAGAAGTTTGAAAGTCAACTCTCCATTTAATCCACCTCCATCCTCAAGAGAGTAGTTGAAGGACAGAGTTCAAACTCTCAGTATCAGTTCTATAGTTTGAAGTCTGATACTGTATAACCTATTCGTTTCTCTTCAACTCTTCAGTCTGGTAGTTTACAAAGGTGCAGCATACATGGCCCCACAGCGACCATCATGGTTCAGAAACAGTGTTGGAGTTTAGGAAAGTCATGCCAGGTCCATATGTATACCATCTTCTCCAAGGTTTTTCCATTCCTGCCCAAGGGGAAAAGAGGCTAACCCTTGTTCAAGCGCAGTGAAGGGTCAGTGAGTGAAAGAAGGAAACAAGCATTTATTAAGCACCTACTATGTGTCAGTTACTATGCTAAGCCCTATAGATATTATTCTGTTGGATCTTTACAACAACAACCCTGGGAGGTAGACATTTTTATTATCCCTATTTTACCATTTGAGGAAACTGAGGCACACTGAGGTTAAGTAATTTGCCCATGTCACACGGCTACTAAGTGTCTGAGGCCAGATTTGAACTTATGTCTTCTTGACTCAGATCAGATGCACACTAGCACCTTAAGCCTTCCAACTCCTGCTTGCCATAGCATGTCCCCTAAGGAAAGGCTGCAAAGAGCAAGATCAGGCATCTTCCATCTGTTCAGGAAGTCTACCACTTCCTGCTGCTACTTCATAGCCAACTTCCTCAGGTGAAAAGAGATCTGACTTGTCTCTAGAGCCTTGTGCCTTCCATCTCCTGCTGGGGGCAGCATGTCCCCTGAAGAAAGGCTTCTAGGGGACAGATGGTATCTTCCATCTGCCCCCAAACCAACGACTTCCACCTCTGCCAACACAAGGCCAGTCCAGTCTCCCTAATGGGATATGAAGAACCTCAGTGCAAAGAAAAGCAACCTTTCTTTTGACTTGGGCCTTGCATCTCCTGCTGAATATGTTCTGTGAGTAGAGGAGTATCACTCTCCATTCAATGATGAACATTCTCACACCTGGTCGTACCAGTGATTCTGAACTCCTATAGGTCATCATCCGAATTCTGTGTTACACCTCCCTCCATGCAATTTCTCATTTCCATTTGCCTCAATCCTCCCACTTAGAGTTTCAACCTAACTCCATCCAGCCCTTCCACTGTGCCCTCTGGAATGCCTGTTCCATAGGCAACAAACTTCTCTCCATCTTAAATCTTTTCTTATTTTACTCCTTCCATCTATTAGCTTTTACTGAAACCTTACTTCCACCTGATGACTCTGACTCCCAGGCCACCTTTTCCAGTACTTGCTGCACTTTCACTCATTTTCCGCAGCTCACTGGCTGAGGCAGGGGAATTAGAATACTCCTTGCTCCCCTTTGCCACTTTCAGTATCTCCCTCTGCCTCTATCACTCAATAACCTATCTTCATTTAAGATTAATACCGTTCATATCTACTACCCAATCAAAATCCTGGGAGCTATTTTCTACAAACCCCTAGACCACTCCCTTTCTTCCCTTACAGTCTGGCTTCTGACCTTATCATTACATTAAAACTGCTTTCTTCCAAATTACTAATGATCTCTGAGTTGCCAAATCCAGTGGTCTTTTCTCAATCCTCATTCTCCTTGACCTCTCTGCAACCTTTGAAACTGTTGTTCACTCTCTCCAACTTGATACTCTCTTCTGTCTAGGTTTTTGGGACACTATTCTCTCCTGGTTCTGCTCTTACATATTTGACCACTTCTTCAGTGTCTTCTTAATTGGATCCTCTTCCAGATCATGACTTCTAACCATAGGTGTCTCTCAGTGTTCTGTCCTGGGCCCTCTTCTCCCTCTATACTACTTCACTTGTGATCTCATGAGCTCCCATGAATTTAATTACCATCTCTATGCTGAGGATTCTGAAATCCACTTTTCCTACCCTAATTTCTCTGCTGACCTCCAATCTTACATCTTCAGCTGCCTTTCGGATATCTCAAACTGAATGTCCAGTAAACATTTCAAACTCAATATGTCCAAAATAGAACTCGTTATCTTTCCCCATGAAGCCTCCCTTTCTATTCACTCATGCTCACAACCTAGGAGTCATCCTGGATTCCTCATTATCCCTTAACCATCATATCCAAGATGTTGTCAAGGCTTGTTGATTTCCCCTTTGCAGTATGTCTTAGGTACCCTTCTGTCCCTGATACAGCCACCACTCTCATGCAGGCCTTCATGGATAATTCAATACTCTGTTGGTGGGCCTGTTTGTCTCAACCTTCTCTGTACTCCAATTCATCCTCCATTTATCCACTAAAGTGATTTTCCTAAAGCACAAGTACAATCATAACACCTTCAATCAATAAACTACAGTGGCTCTCTGATGCCTTCAGGATCAAATACAAAATGTTCTGTTTGGCGTTCAAAGCCCTTCATAATCGAGCATTTCCAGTGTTCTTATACCTTATTCCCTGACACGTACTCTTTAATCCAGTGGCAGACACTGTTCTCCTGGATGTTCCACAAATAGGACACTCCATTTCCCAACCCTGGGCATTTTCTCTAGCTATGCCTCATGCCTGGAATACTGTCCCTTGAACTCCCTGGCTTCCTTTAAGTCTCAACCAAAATTCTATCTTCTATTTGAAGCCTTATTCAACCCCTCTTAATTCCAATACCTTCCCTCTGCTAATTATTTCCTATTTCTTCCATATGTAACTTCTAGTGTATATATTTGTATATCATCTCCCTCATTAGAATTGTATGATGCTTGAGGGTAGCAACTGTCTGCCTCTTTTTGTATCCTCAGTTCTTAGCACAATGCCTGACATATAGTAGATGCTTAATAAATGTTTATTGATTAATTAATTGACTGACTTCAGGCTCAGCACTCTTCTATTCTGTGCCACCTAGCTGCCAAGGGATTCTAATTAGTATTAGAGAAGATGGAGTCAAGGCCAGATGTGGAAGCAAGTGAAGCTGTAGTGAAAGAGGTAGACTAGGAGAACAGGCAACTAAAGGTTCTGTACAGAAGTCGAGTAGGTTTGTTGAGAGTAAGAAAGATAGAAGGATAAGAGCTTTAAGATGGACAATGTAGTTTCTGAATTCTGGCTCTGAAAAAAAATAGCAAGGGCTAAAGTGTAGCCATATTAGGATTTTGATGAAGTACAGAGGAGAAGGAAGCTTTTAAAATTGAGGAAGGAATGACCAAGTTGCTAGAAGTATCATCATCATCATGAATATCAACTTCAGCATGATTGCAAAAGATGGCTTAGAGAGAGGGGAAACTGAGTCAAATAACAAAGTCATTGAAAAAGTCATGGGAATGATATGGAGGTCAGGAGATGATAACAACAATGCAAAGGGTAGTATAAATGGGTTAAAAACCCCTCTGAAGAAAAAAGGTCATTGGGAAATTGTGGTAGAGGAATTCTCTGAATTCAAAAATAGTTAGCAAGTGTATGTCCCACTAATTTTCACCTCTTTAGGAAGATTAGCCATGAGGGGTGAGGGTTGAAAAGGATAATATGGCTTAGAGGAAGAGTCAAGCTTCTATTGAAGTAAGGAGGCTGGAAGGAATATGGGTTGAAAAATTCAGTGGTGCAAGGGGTTTTTTACCTCAATAAGCATTTATTAAGTGCTTTTTGTTTACTAGGCATTGTGCTAGACACTGATAATACATACAAAAAAGAGTCCTTACTCTCTGAGCTATCAGCATAAACATGTATACTTATAAATAATATAAATATACCTGCATTTAAATATATATGAGCATACATATGGACATATACATATGGAGGTATGTATATATGTATACAAAATAATTTTGTGACAAGAGGAACAACTGGAGGGATCAGGGAAAAAGTGTTATTTGGCTTGTTAGCTCTGAGGGAAATAAAAAGAAAAAAAAGCTATGACTTGTATTAGGCAGAGGTGAGAATGGAATATATTTTATACACAGGATTACTAAGAAGATAGAACTATAAGCAGACCAATTTTACTAGAATAGGAAGGGGGTAATGGAAATATGCCTACAAAGGTAACCAAGACCCAGATTGCAATGGTCTTTTCAAATAGATGGATTTGTGTTAGATCACAGATGCAATAGGGAGCTCCTGAAGAAAAACATTTTGTTTTGGGTTTGTTTCTTTGTTTGTTTATTTTTGAGTAAGGAAGTCACTTAATACTGCACTTTAAGAATATCGCTTTGGCAGCTGTATGGATTATGAACTAAAGACAGGAGAAAATTGAAGCAGGCAGACCAATTATTGCAACAGTCCAAGTGAGAAAGCCTGAACTGTGAATATAGAGAAAGAGATGGATACAAGAGATGTAGAGTTAATTAACAACTAATTAGGATATGGGGAATGAAGAAGAGTGAAGAGTTAAGGATGAATCTCCAGTTGGGGACTTCAGTGAATGGAACAATGCAGTAAGAGTTTCAAAGGGCACAGAGAAATTCACAAAGCGATTATGGGTAAATAGACTTGGAACAAAAAGGTGGAAGAGTTATTAGGGGTGAGGGGTGAGGATTCTGGAGAAGGTAGCATGGGCATTTTCTACTTTTAGGGGTGAAAACCAATAATCAGAATTATGATTCCCATATAACAGGCAGTAGATTGCTGTGGCAAGCCCCCTTTGCAGAAATGAAGCACTGCTATAGAAATTCTCCCTTGAATTCAAATTAGTATTTACAACCTTGATGTTTTGTAGTGTGTGACTCTACATCTGATTCCTCCAATGCTGCTGAGTATCACTAGAAAAATCCATGAGATTGAACTGATTTCTTTTATGATGTGAGGTTCTCCTTGATTGAGATATCACTTCTTGACCTCTGGGCTCTAGGCTTCAGGGCCCTGAGTAAGGGAGAGGCAAAGAGATGTCTAGCCTTCTTGACATTTATCCTCCAGTACTACCCCATCTATTTGATTGAAGGAGCAGGACCTTGCAGGTCTCTACACTCACTCACAACTAAACCTCTGTCCACCTTTCTCACTGCCCTTTCTTTGTCCCTTGGCCTCTATTTTCTTAGTCCATTTTCTCTACTCTAATTTCACTTGCCTCCATACTTAGAGGTTGCTCCCGTGGTCTGCTGCTGTAAAATATCAATGGTTTTTACCTTAAAACACCTTACTCCCTTGATCTTAAGCTATTCCTGGATGAAATATAAATTCATTTGCTTGTCATTCAGGGTTTTTCCTAATCTGTTGCCACCCAACTTTTCTATCCTTATTTTAAATTTCTCCCTTTCATGGACCTTTTGCTCTAACCGAAAAAGACCACTCTCTACTTCCAAATATGCTCTGAATTTTTCTGCCTGAATCTGCTCATGTTGTCCACTATACTTGGAATAGTATTCCTTGCCTTCAAGTCTTAACCAAAATGCTGCCATCTAGAAGAAGCCTTTCCTGGTCCTCTTAATGCTAGTGCCTTCCCTCTGAGACAGTCACCAATTTCTCCTGCTTATATCTTGTTTTTACGTTATTTGTTAGCATGTTGTCATCCACACTAGATTATGAGCTCCTTCAGAGCAGGGATTATTTTTGATTTTCATTGTATCCTCACACTTTAGAACAATGTACCTGACACATAGGCACTTACGTGCTTGTTAACTTGACTTGTCCCTTATTAGTAATTGAGTTACTACCTACCCTTGAAGACAAAACTGGAATTCTACCTCCAAAATTCTTCCCATGTTCCACCTCTCCACCCTCATCAGTAACAACTTTCCCCCACAGACCTCCCCAAAACTCTCTTTAATGCATTTGCCATGTAATGCTTTGATTTACAATTATCTTTTTATTTTGCCTCCTATGCAGGTTAGGCTTCTGTCTTATTTCACCTTTTTACCTCTCCTAATACCTAGCACAGTGATGTTAATATACTTATAAATGTTTATTTACTGAATAGCATAATACGAACCAAATCCCCAAATACCACCTCCCTCGATAGCCAGTAGGTTGTTTATGTTTCCTTCTCTGACCCATGTAATTTGTTGTGGCAATTTCTGAATGAATGCAGAATGAATCTGGCAACAATCCAGTTCTGAGGCTTGATTGCTTTCCTTCAACCCTTTTGTTCTTGGTAAGCAAAAGGTCATTGATGGACTAGCATAGATTAAACTTTAAAGAATATTTTGTTAATTTATTCATGAATTCATTCAATTAACATATTAGGCACTGTAGGAGAGGCTTATAAAACATTTGGGGGAAAGGCTCTTGTGAATTGATGAACTATCCCTCACATCTCCCCCCACCAAAAAAAAAAAAGATTGAAATATTCAAACTTCTTAAAAACACAAGCAATAATAACCATGAGGGTGGGAATATTATAGGAAAGCATGTTCCCTTTTTCAGATTTCTTCTAGGTTCCTGTCTCATAATTTATGAATAGATTGGTATAGCTTTCTGGACTATATTGACCATTTTTTTTAACATAATCACATTTATTTAAGTTGGAAGGAAACTTGGAGATCATTTGGTCCAACAGCCTCAAATTACAGATAGGGAAACTGGGGCCCAGAAAGGTGAAATGTTACGTCCAGTAGCAAAGAGCTAGTACATGGTAGCATTAGGCAACCATGTTGTCTTGTATCAAGTCCACTGCTCTTCCCACCATACTACATCCTCCCTTGACATTGAATCTAAGTCATCTTTCTGCAATTCTACTATCCTCTAAGGATACTCCCTTGAATCTTATAATGATTTCTCAGAAAATTTTGTTTTATTAATTACATTTGTTTTGGGGATTTTTTTTTGGCAAGTTTGGGAGATGGAATATAAATTGAAAGGGGAGAAGGAAAATAAAATAAGTGTCATGGAAAATTGCAGAATCTGCAAAAAGTGATTCAGAAGTGACTGAAGTAAACTAATGATGGTGGCTTAGGAGATTTTTAAAAATACTCATATAATTATTATCAGTATTATGAAATAGTAAAATTGAATGAGCTACAGCTTCTATATTTCTTCCAAAGGGTTATTTCATTGTGCTCGACTAGAACAAGTAATGAACGTAATTTTAAATCTTCTATCTTCTTCTTGAATTGGTTGCAAATGTTCATCATTCCAAGGCCTGATAAGAATGAGTACTCGGGAGTATTGAACACTTTTTTTTTTGCTACTATTATTGGACTTTTATTAAAGACAAAAGGAAATGTGATACATCATTTTAAAGATAAAAGGTTCATAATAGTGATGTTTCCTTTTCATACAAACTTAACTACCATCTCTCTAACAGGAAAACCTAGTGGGTTCCTTTATTAACTTTTTAATTTAAAAGACTATCTTTTTTATTAAAAAGCTTAAGGAAAAACCAAAGTCATCGATTTGTGGCTTTCTTGGAATATAAATGCCATCCATCTAAAAGCTTTGTTACAGAAGCTTTAAAAAAAACTGGATGTAGTTCCATCTACTTATACAGTATATAACCTAAGTTGATGTGGATGACTATTTCTTGACCACTTTGATCAAATTATAACATATGCCACTTAAGAGCTTTGTTGTTGTTGTTGAAGCTGATAAAATGATACATCCATTTAAACTATATAGAAAACAGATTCCCTACCTCTTCCTTGACCAGAAATTTTATTTTTTCTAAAGGAAAAAAAAAGTCTTTTTTCAGATAGTTTTTTGATGTGTCGACTGACCACAATAGTTATTATTAAAAAGAAAAATACTTTCAACTATTCTTATACAACTGATCTAAAATATAATAAAAATCATAGGAAATGTGTCATTTCCTGATTCACATGTTTTAGCTTCAAGGCACTTTGAATATGTCTCCAAGTAGCAATTAATCACTAAACAATTACCAAGAAAACATGAGCCAGTTGGTTTATCTACCAAATTATTGTTATGAGGCTAGTTAGGCAGTATATCTGAATGTCATACTAGGTTCTTGGAAAAAGCAGTGATTTAGATTGGCTATTTTTAATTCTTTCTACATACTGAGAAGAGGATTCAATTACAAATTTTTCTACTATAATTTTCAGTGCAGTTGAAGAGTCAGGGTCCTTCCAGATAACTAATCAAAAAGCATTTAATAAGAACCAACTATGTTCCAGATACTATGGTAGATGCTAAGGATCCAAAGACAAAGGTAAAATAAAGCCCTGCTCTCAAGAGGCTTATGTTCTCTTGTGAGAGACACAATTGTACATGGAGACACAATTACCAGAAACTAAGGAATATCTCTTAGCACAGTCCCTTGTTAGGTAGACAAATTGTGACTGTACAGCTAATGATTCTGTTGGTTCGTTGCCATGTTTGGTGGCCCTAACTGCCTAATATATTCAAAGTAGTTGTATATCATAGCTAAAGGCTAATAATATCTATGGAAGGAAAGAATGAATGGAAAAATGACTTGGGAAATTATTGTCACATCTATTGTAAAGGCTGGGTAGGTAATCAGTAGCTTAAAGGCAATTCTATTTTTCAACTATGTTTGACATTTTGTGGAGATATTTGAGATTAGGTCCTTATAAAATTCAGAAATGTGAAGTTCACATATTCTTTTAACAGTTCCATCAAGGTATCAATCACTAACATTAATAACTATAAAGCAAATACGATGCCTATTTCAAATAAAATCAATCAGTAAGCGTTTATATTGAGCATCTTTTATGTGCCAGGTGCTGTGTTAAATGCTAGAAATTCAAAAACAAAAAAAGGAAACAGTCCCTACCCTCAAGAAGCTGACAGTCTTTCAGAGGAAATAAGAACTACACATATAAATAAATAAATAAATAATGCATATGAAACAAATACAAATTAATTTCACAGGGTTGCAGACAACTGCGGACCATAAAGTCCTTACACAGGAGGTGATGCTCACACTCACCTTTGACTGAGACTAGAGAGTCTGAGAGATGAAGCTGAGAGGGGACTGCATTCCAGGCCTGAGGAGTGGCCTCTGCCAAGGCATAGAAGTAGAGGATGTGGAATGTTGTGTGGGAGAAATAACAAAAAGGGATCAACCTCACAAGGCGGGCTTGAGCCAGGCTGTAAAGGATTTAAATGTCAAACAGAGAAGTTTACATACATTGGGCTACCACCATTGAGAGCCACTAGAAGTTTCTGAGCAGTTGCATTTTAAAAGCTAATTTCAACAAGTTGATGATTGCAGTGTAACAAGGACCTCCATTAATTACTTGGCTATTCATCTTGTCCTTGATATGGACACTCTTCAATATTGAACCACAAAACATATACTTGAGTCCCACTATAAAACTACTCTTGGAGATCTGTACTTTGTGGATGACACTAGAGCTTTTCAGTGTGATTTGGGGCAATTCAGTGCTGATTAAGGAGGTCCAAAAGGAACCCAATTCAAAAGCTATTATTTTCTATCATGAGTAATAGAGAGAGAGAGAGCCAGAAAAGCCAGGGTTCGTATCCTACCTGTGATGCTTCTTCGTAGTGTGAATCAAGGCAATTCACTTAACCACTATATACCTCAGGAAATTCTCTTATCAAGAGCTCCCCTCACTGACAAAATTATAAATCTTTCCTATATTTCTGTAATATGTTATATAATAGGTTCTGATATTTATTTTACAGATAAGATAGAAACATTATAGTTCCTTTATCCTCACCAAGATGGTAACAATGAAGTCATAAGTAATAAGTAGATGTGAAGGAAAATTGATATTCTAGGGATGACCTTTTTCTCACTCTTGCACTGGTTGTTGGCTATTGCTAGTCAGGCAAAGGAATAAATATTTAAAATGCGTGCCTATGTGTGAAATATTGAATGAATCAGGACTTTCTAAATTCCACTGTACGAGGAGACAGATGGAAAAATCTAATTCTTTGATGCCTGAGGGAATAATGTCATTCATAGTTAGAAATGGATGTTTGGGAGGCCGGGTGGGAAAGAACACTAATTTCTAAAATTATTTCAGATATATTTCTTCATTTCTTCTCATATGTTTATTTCGCAGGGCTGGCTGTTGATCAGTTCAGTCAACGCATATATTGGGCTGACTTTGAGCTATCTGTCATTGGCAGCGTTCTTTTTGATGGCTCCGATTCAGTAGTTTCTGTGAGCAGCAAACAAGGTTTGTAGAATGTTTCCATTATTTGTGTTTTGAAACCAAATTAGACAGAATCTAGTTCATAAGAACTTGTATGGACCTAAATTCTGGACTTCTTCAAAAGCAACATGTACACCCTCAGTCTCACAGCCTGGGTCCGAGGAAAGACGTTAGCTTTGGAGTCGCAGGAGCTGAGTTTGAATTCTGGATTGCTGGAACCTTGCACAAATTGCTATACAAATTTCTGGGCTTTAATTTGTTCACCTATAAATTGAGAAAGTAGACTAGATGACCTGTAAATCACCTTCTAACTCTAACTCTATGAAACTAAAGTTTAATAAAATTATATTTTTCCTGCCCTAGACAATACACAAACAAAAGAGGATGAAGCCAGTTTTTACACTGACTATATTTAGTGATACTCTTCTGTTAGACAATGCTAAATTACAGAAAACATTTAAATGATGACTTTCTGTGGCTTTTTTCTTTTCGGAATAGAGCCTCTTAAGGTTTCAGTCAATCGTTTAAGAATAGAGAAGAGTGGTAAATTAGCCAATTGTTATTTTCAAAGCCTAGTGTTGGTCATTATTAGGTCTCTTCCTTCATTCTCTCTCTTCTTGCTCCTCCTTCAACTTCCCCATACCCCATTCCCCTTCCTTCTGTTTTTTCTCCCTTCCACCTTCTCTCTCCTTCCTTAGCACCTTTCTCCTCTCCTTTGCCTTCACCAGCCACCTCACCTCTTCCTTTCCCTTCCTCTTCCTCTCTTCCCTCACCCTTCTTTCTCTTCATCTATATCCTTGGGTCTCTAACTTTCCCCTGCTCTTTAACTTTGTAATATGAAACTGAAGGATGTATTCTAATATTTGTTGTGAACTTTTAAAAATAAATTTTTAACATGAACCACTTGATAATTTTAAAAGGCTGATTTGAATAATAAATATATTTTATGAAGAAAAATTAATTTTTTCCTCAAATTTTATTCTTATTTAATATTTTCTTTGACTGAAAGGGAGAAAAAAATTTCATCTTTGTAACAGAGTAACACTATTGTAAGCTTTCGTTTTAGCTATTTTTTTAAAAGATAAAAAATATAATTAAATGATGCCTTTAAAATTACAGAAAATTTTGGAAAAGATCAAGATTGCTATCTGGTTAGTAGTTATAAAAATAAAAACCAGATAAATATTAGATGAATTAAATTGCTTTTTTTCAGACATATTTTCTAAGACAAAAAATGTGATGTGGGACAATCAATGCTATCTATTAAGCTTTAGTGTGCACACATAGATTTCTGTTGTCATATATATATATATATCCTTGTGTATGGTTTGTTACAGAGATAATGATTTTTTCCCCTACTCAGGGTCATTGAGCAAAGTAAAACATTAACTGAAGACAAAACACAAAGGTAACACATATACCATATTGATTTTTTTCCCCTCAAAATTTGACTTGAATGCAATGTAAGTCCAGCTGATAATCCTACCCCAAACAAGTTACATAGTGTATCTGACACTGGACTTGGTCTGTGTTCATACCAGTATGGCATACATACAAACATGCATATGTATATATGCATTTATCTGTGTAAATATATATATATATATGTATATATATATATATATATGAATATGTAGCAGTTATAATTTTTCTTGCCTATATCATTTAGATTAAAATCTCCTGAAGAATAGGAACAGGACCTAACTCAAAATCTCTTTTTTTTTAAAAAACTGACTATAGTTTAAATCAGCCATGAAATTAAAATCATTAAGTTAAAGTCATTAATCAAAGGTCATTAAGACAATCTAAAACACCAAGTTCTTAATTTTTCAACCCACTATTTTTTTAACCTTTGGAGGAACATCAAAATTCTCCTTACTTTCTGAACCCATAATAACTAGAAAATTATTATGTAGATATAATAGTTCTTTAAGAAGTAGTTCATGATGACGATAACAAAGGTAATAATGCTCATGTTCTCTCAAAGTCTTCTATTTTTTTAAATGTTTAGTTTCACAAACTGTTTCTTTGAAAAGCTGTTTGCTAGTTTGTGTGTCCTACAGTGGATATAGTAGATTAAACTTAAAACTAGAAATGGCATTAGAAGGTAAGAGGGAAAAATTAATCCCATCAAATCTGAGGTTAATATTGCAAGCATTACCTGATTTAAAAGACCAGTAATAAGGTGTTTACGCATTTTAAAAAATGTTTTACTCACCAATACAGCAATATTGATTAATACAACTTTAAAATGCCACATTACCTTTTTTTTTCTTTGTTGTGCTAGGACTTTTACATCCACATAGGATTGATATTTTTGAAGATTACATATATGGAGCAGGACCTAAAACTGGTGTATTTAGAGTACATAAATTCGGCCATGGCTCAGTAGAATACTTAAGTTTAAATGTTGATAAAACAAAAGGTGCCTTGATCTCTCATCGTTATAAACAGCAAGATTGTAAGTATTCTGCTTTGTGTAAGGTTATATTTAGCACATTAATTCTCTGTCCCAAGCTTTACAAAGAAAATTTATTTTAAATATTGATATATTCTAAATCATAGAATAAGAAAGTGAATCCATTTCTCCACTTTAAAATGATCAACAACATTATTGCCATATGAGTTTTTATGTGAAATAATAGTACTATATCACTCTTTTTATAAATTGCAAATTTTACCTTATTTCTAATAAGCAAAACTAGAAAACTTTGCCTTCCTTAGCAAATTCACTAGAAATAATGGAGACAATGAAAATTTTCATTCAACCAAAGGCTGGGGCCTTCTGGGTACCTACTGTGAAAGCATTTAAATCATGATTCCCCTGTTTACGGTGTTGTGGATAATTTGCAATGTTTGACCTTTCTTACATGGAATGAAAAATGTCTTTAATATAAATATATTTTCAAAAATAAATGCTCAGCTTCTAAAAATATGTAATGTTTTGTTTTGTGGCTATAGGGAAAAATAAGTACAATTCATTACTTACTATTTTGAAAAAGTATTTGAACTATCTAAATAAATTGTGGTACAAGTAAATCACTTTGTTTGACTTTCCCTGAGATAAAAATCATAGGTATAAGGTAGCAATACATATATAAGCTTTGGAATGGTTAAAAATGTATGTGTGTATGTGTATATGTATATAGAGACATATACATTATTGTGAATATTTTCCTATCTTTAATGACCGTATGGCAGAAATGGTTCACCTAACTCTATAAAATTTTACAGTTGGAAGGGGCCTAAGAGGTCAGCTGCTCTCACTGTTACCTGAAGTACAAAAACCCCTTCAGTAAATTTTCCCAACAAGTGATCATTCAGCTTTGACTCAAAGGTTTTGGGTGGCAGGGAACTCATTACCACTTGAGAAAGTAGATTCTCTTCTCAAAACAATCTAATTATTTGCAATTTCTTTCTTATATTCATCTGAAAATACTTCCTTATAATTTCTACTTATTCCTCTTAGTTTTGGTGATCAAGATCAAGCAGAACAGAAGTAAACATCCTTTAGCTGGCAGCTTTTCAGTTGTTTAAAACTTATTATATGCCTTCTAAATCTGTTCTTATGAAAAAAAATACCTACAGCTCTCTCAAGTAATTTTCATACATCATGGTTTTGAATTCCCTTATGACCTTGGTCACTCTCTTTTGAACATGCTCCAGCTTCTCAAATGTCCTTCCTAAAATGTGGAGCCCCCAACAAAACTATGGTATGGGTCAGAAGACCCTTGGATTTACTTAGTTCATTTTGACTTTAAATCATAAAATATTTAACCTTACTAGTCATTTAAGTTTAACCTCCTCCTTAACATAGGATTATATTCTACAATATACTTAATAAATATTAATCCAGGGTCTACTTGAATACTTCCAGTAACAGGGAGGATGGTGCTTCAAAAACAAATCTGGTTAGATATATCTAATTGCAGAATTACAGAATTTCAAAGTTAGAAGGCGCCTTAGAAGTCATCTTGTCCAACCTGTACCTGAAAAGGGATTCTTTATACAACATACCTGATAAATGGGTGTCCTGCTTTTCCTAAAGACCTCTATGAGGGGAAACCCCTTATCTTCTGAAGCAACCCATCGCACTCTGTGCTTATTGTGAACCTTAATTTACTTCTTTGCAATATATGTCCACTGCTACTTGGATTCCTCTGGATCCAAGAAGAAACTTAATGCCTCTTCCACATGGCAGATTTTAAAATATATGAAGATAGTCATCATGTTTCCCCATTCCAAGTCTTCTCCTCTCTAGGCTGAAAATTCCTAGATCTTTTCAACTACAAATTCTCAGATCTTTCAACTTCCAAGAATGGAATTCATTCAAAGCCTGCACCACCCTGGTTTCTCAACTCATTGTTTAACAATGTCCTTCCTAAAATACAGTGGTCAGAACCAAACACAGTACTCCAGATATTGTCCTACTAGCACAGGATGAAGCAGGATCATCAATTTCTTATTTCTGTATGCTATGTTTCTCATACACAAACTAAGCTAGAATTAGCTTTCTTCCTTTAAAAAGTTTTTTGGGGCAGCTCGGTGGCATAGTGGATAGAACACCCATCCTGGATTCAGGAGGACCTGAGTTCAAATCTTGCCTCAAGATACATAACACTCACTAGTTATGTGACACTGGCAAGTCATGTAACCCCATTGCTTAGCCAAAAAAAAAAAATCATTTTTTTCTTATATACAACCAAAATCTGTCTCTCTGTAACTTATATTCACAAGTCTGAGTGTAGTTCTCTGGTGCTGCCCAAAATAAGTCTGCTTCTCCCAGATGATGGTCCAGAGGGTATTTGAAGATTTCTATCATGCCTCATAGTAGTCTTGATTTCTCTATGTTAATTTTCCCCAATTCCTTCTATCTTTCTTTATATGGCATGATTTTCAGATTTCTCACAATAATGGTTTCCCTGGTCTGTAAATTCTACTTTGTCATTGTCCCTCTTAAAATGTGGCATCAGACCTAAAGAATATAAGTATAGGAGGGTTATTTTTTCTCCCTTGTTATAGAAATTATGCTTGTATGAATGCAGTTTGACTCCCTTTTTAAGGCAAATGTATCATACTGCTTGTGCCTAAGCAAAAAAAAAGTAATTGAAAGGATCAGTCCTTTTTCACATGAACTACAGTCAAACCAGATTTTCCTCTATCCTATGTTTTACAAATGATTTTTCAACTTTATAAATTTTAGAGATTTTTGGAGTCTTAGATGGTATCTGTCACCTTATAGGATTTTATCTTTATCTTTTTTACCTGGCTTGTTACTTTTGGTCCATTGTTCCAGCCTATTGAAATCTTTTAAAATTATGATTATCTCACCCAAAATAGGAACTGTTCCTCTTACTCTATACCATCTACAAATTTGATGAGATTACCCTTTCTGTCTTCATCCAAGTAGTAAAAGGTATGAACAAGATAATGAGTCTAGACACCATTGACATGGTACTATGGACCTTGCACCAGAATGACATGACTCAATGATGTTCAACAGTCTAAAAAACCCAAAACTATGCTATTATTCAGCCAATGGTGTTCTGTCTTGTCTAAAACACATCATGAAATTACGTGACCAAATCATGAAGGCCTTTGTCAAAACCCTTATTGCAATAGAGATGTACTCTAACTCTCTATTATTCTGGCCTGTCCAAAATAATTCAGTTTATGGTCACCTTACCCAAAAGAATGAATTTACATTTACATGTCTTGTTCATTATAAATCTATAGTGTTTCTAGTTACCACTTTCTTTTCTAAAATATTAGTGCAAAGCACTTTAAAAATATCATCTCATCTTATACTCACAACAACCAGAGAAGGTAGGTGCTACTGTTGTCCTCATTTCACAGTTGAGAAAACTGAGGAAGACAGAGATTAAATGACTTGCCCAGGGTCACACAACTAGTAGGTTTCTTCTTGACTCCAGGTCAAGTATCTATGTCACCTACCTGCAGATGAGACTACTTTCTTCCTTTTATTCAGTTCTAGACCAAACTACTTAACTCCACATACTGCCTCCATACTGCATCCCAATTTTAGTCATCTTAAACACTTTCTTCTCCTCCAAAAATAATTACCCATTAAGCTTATTCATTCAACTTTCATAGTATCTATTGTTTCTAACATTTCTCTTCACTTGAAGCCAATCTTACCTCATCTCACTCCAAACTGTTATAATGGCTTAGGACGTTTAAACATAGTTCTGCAGTTTTCCACATGCAATATAGCCTGCTCTCTTTCAACTGTTCTGGCTCCATCTAATTATCTGGTCTCAATTATCTCCCTGCTTCCAGTATCTTCCCTTTCTAGTCTAGTCTCCATATGGCTGTCAAAATAATCTTCTTAAAGCCTAGGATCGGCCATGTCACTTCCCAGCTCAAAAATGTCATGGATTTTTATTGCCTTTCTGATAAATTAGAAACTTTTAACTCTGGGCCTTAAGCCCCTCTATGATCACAATTCAACCAATTTTTCCAGACAGTATTATTCACTTTCATGAACTCTGCATTCCAGTCAAAATGGTTTCCCAGCTTTTTCTTAAATTCATCATCCAAGGTCCTATTTCTGTGTTTTCCTTTCATTTCCCACTCTTGGAAACCCTAGCTTCCTTCCCCAGTTCAGATACAACCTCTGACCCAAAGCCTTTCATGATTCGATCAATCATTAGACTTACCTCCAATTCAAATTATCTCCTTTTAACTTATCTGGGCCAATACTGTATCTATCACTGACCCCAGTAGAATAGAAGTTCCTTGAAGCTTCCATTATCTGTCTTCAAATCCCTTGCACGTAGAACATTGTGGTCTTCAATAAATGTTTGTTTTTTGTTGTTGTCGAATTGAATTAATATTCACAATCTTTTGGCTGCCTTTATCAAAAGAGTTTGTATGCTCCTAATATAGACAAGAAAGTCTCCTTGTTGGAAGAGAGTTTTACTCTACTGAAACAAATGGTTATTTATAATACATATTCAATAAGCACAGCTAAATTGTGTATTTTATGTACATTTGAGGCAATTTCAAGATTATAAATCTGTGGGTCTGCTATAGAAAATCATTCATGAAGACCTGCCTGTTCTCTTCTTAACATTTCATCAAGGATACCATTGATACATACATAGATCAACCTTACAAATATTTCCTAAAGAGGAGAAAGCATACATTTTGGGTCAATAGTTATTGATGTTTTCAAAACAGATTTAATAATGTGTTCTAGAATTTTGCTGGGGATTAGCAAATTGATCTACAGTTTTTAGGATTCACTTTTCTCCTTTTGCAAGTTGTGGCAATGGTTATCCAGGATTCATCCAAGTGTCTTCCAGTACTTCTCCCATTTTCAATAATTCCTCAAAAATGATTGACATTGCATGATTACATCTATAAACGTTTCTTTTTCTCTATATTTATACTCAGTAATGCCCAAGAGATTAAGACTTTAGTCTCTGGACATTCAAGTTCATTTAAAACAGCTAGGTGTTCATTATCACCCTCACATGTCTTGGACTTCAATTTTAATCTTAAATGAATTCAAATGACATCTTTTTGGTATGCTGGATACAGCCTTATAAAATAGTCCCAAAACATTTTAGCAAATGTAAATGACAGCTTTTATTTATATCCCTAGCACTTAATATGGTGCTTAACATATAGTGTTTATTTAGTAAGTGTTTTTTCATTCATGCATTCATTCATTCATTCAGTGTCTATTGACTAAGCAAAGGAAATTAATTTCAGTAAAATAAGTTATTACCAGGGCAACTCTCTAAAACTGGAAGTTGAAGAGTAGTTGCTAGTCTGCAATGGTAAAAAGCTTCCTCATTAGGAATTTCCTAATCAATCAGTCAATCATTAAATAAATAAAACACACACAACACACAAACACACACACACACACACACACATTATTAACTGAAACAGAGTTTTTGTGAAGATTAGAAACTTTGCGGCTTCTCAACCAGCAGGAGATGAGGTAGTCAGTGATTTTTAATAATGCCACTTCTTGCCAATTGATCATGATCTGTGTTCTGATAGAAAAGATTATGCCCTCAGATATAAATTGTCTTCCCCAAACATCTATGGGGCTTAATGCTTGAATAGTGTTTCTAAGAGGAAGAACATCATTCACTTAGAAATCCTCCCAGGCTCTTTTTCCTTCTCAATCTAATGAATGGTAAGATACATTCAGTGTAGGATCATAGAATTACAAAAAATCTCAGTGCTAAGGGGTCCCTCAGAATTATCTAGTCCAGTTTTGCCCGAGCAGAAGTCCCTATATCTAAGATGCATGCCAAGTACCTATTTGGCAATACATACAGAAGAAGGCAACTGGATAAGTATCAGATTAAAAAATATATGTCCATATGGAAAGAAAAAAATTGTTAAATACTGTTCAACTAATAAATACTTTTTGATACACTAATTCGTAAGTGAAGAAAATTCTTGGATTTTTAACTATGCAAATACTTGTGACAAGTAATTTTATTTGGTTAAAGCTTCAGCTGAATAGAAATTATTTGGCTTGTTAGCTTTGCTCCACTAGCCAACTGCCTTACAGATACTTACAAAGTAAGTCACAAAGAACAGCAAATGAGTGTGGGTAACTCAGGAAAAACCCATACCTGCTTTGGCAAAAAGCAGCTAGTACATCTTACACTGATGTTGGGTTAGTTCTTTCTCTTGCAATATGAAGGACAGTATAATTTTTGAAATATATGAAAAAAAGATTTAAAGTGGCTGTATTTAAACTTCAGTGAAATATTATCATAACCTAAAGTAATTATATTCATGCATATTTTTTTTATTTTGTTTTCATTCAGTACCCAATCCATGTTTGGATTTAACGTGTGAATTCCTCTGTTTACTTAATCCTTCTGGGGCTACCTGTGTGTGCCCAGAAGGGAAATCCTTGATTAATGGAACCTGCAATGATGAGAGCCTATTAGGTAGGTATATTGTAGTCTTTGGGAAAGTAACACATTTTAAGATAAATTAATCAGTTAATAAAATAAAGGAAAATGCCATCAAACCAGATATCAGTTGAGAATTCTTGTTATTGAGTGGCTCTCAAGTGCCGATGTTTAATAACATTAATTTTTCTTTTTCAGTGTTTCTATTTTCTGTCAACTCATTTCATATTTATTTAACTGGCATTTATGTGCATCTAATATGAGTACAATTGTACTATAATAATTAGTGTCAAAAACTCGAACAAAAAAATAGGTTTAGTAGACTCTTGCATGAAACTCATTTTTAGATTGTAAGGAAGGTAAAGTCAAAGAACAAATCTGGAAGGTTTACCTGAAAGGCAAAGGGGGAAGGGAAATTATAGTTGCTTGTAAATGTTAATTTCTTTTTGGGCCAAAAAGAGTGTCAAGATGTTCTCAACACTGACCATAATGTGTTTTGATTGGTGACAAGAGATGATCTCTTAAATGTTTGTTGACAGTTTCTTGGGAGTGTAAGATGGGTTGCCCTGAGAACGAATGTGTACCAAGAGTTTAATCTGTGGTCAAAGTAATTAAAGTGATGCAGAGAGTAATGGGGTGAGTAAGAATAGAAAATAATTCAAATAGTGTAAAAGTTATGACCTGCATAGCAAGAAAGTGAGAGATGCTGTATATTCTGGATCCTAATACACTATTCATAGAATGATTCTGGTATTGGGGGAATAATGATGGAGGATGCTTTACAGACAACAAGTGTTTGAATGGCACAGTTCTAAGATCTTAGTCATTTCCCCTCAACAAAAGAAAATTCCTAAGAGCATACAGATCTGAAGCAAAAACATTGTTTTAACAAAATTGTTCATTCTTGTGAGAAAAAAAAATAAGGGAAATAAATGGTCTACATAGTACTACATGTGGTAGATTTTGAACCATTTGAATGACTAGGGACAATGAGTAGACATTAATGGGAAGATGTCAGCTTTGAACGAGATCTCCAGTACACAGATGGAATATTTGATAAATTTACTTATTACACAAAGCTTGGGATGAGGCATAACTTACACGTTAGATGACTGAGTCTAAATCCAAGAAAATCTAAAGAGGCCATCCCAGTGGTCAGAATTAAAGAAGATTAAATGTTCTATACATAAATTAAAGTCTTATCCTGAAGTTCAAAAAAGAAAAAAAAAACAGACTTCAAAAATATAAGATTATGAAGGCATGGCTTGAGAAATGTTCCCATAAAACCTTTCTTGGAATTTTAGTGAATTGTATAGATTCTATATGATTCAACAGGATAACTTGGTAGCCAACAAGGCTAGCACTCTTCTTAGACCCAAACAGTGTTCAGGTCTGGGGACTATGTTTTAAGAAAGACATTATCACATGGAAATGTGTCCAGAAAATGGCAAAAAGGATGATGAAAGAACTATAGAACCTGCTAGTGCAAGTTTAGTTGAAGGAACCAGATATGTTTACTCCAGGGAAGAGAGACTTGATGGAACAGCATGAGAGGATTTCAAGATTTTATGGGCTGTAATATGAAAGAAGGATTATATTTGGTCTGCTTGACCTGAGGGTAGAACTAAGAGTAATAGGTAAAGTGGATAGTTTTAGGTTTAATCTAAGGGAAATTGCCTAACAGTTTTAGCTCTCTAAAAGATAAATGGTATACCTTGGAAAGTAGTGATTGCCTTCTCATTGGGTGTCTTCAAACAGAAGCTGGATGACCAGTTCTTGGAGATCACAAGACATCAATGTTAGAAGAGACCTCAATGAGTTATTCAGGGATTCCCAAGACCTCTAATTAAGTGGTACATGTAGTTATACTTCCACATTAAGAGAAGGCCTGGCAGTGCCCCTCCCCAAGGGATACCAAAATTTTCCTTTAATCAAGCAATAAGTTTAGTATCCTGTGGAAAAAGGAATATCAGTATAAATGACCATCATTGCTTCATGCCACTTCAAATTCTAGACACTTTAAGAAAGACCAAATTTAGGAAAATATTAATGTAAATCATCATTAGTTACATTGTGAAAGGATTTTTTTTTTACTTCTTGAAAGCATTCACTGTAGCTGTATTCAATAGCAAGTTTCTGTGGAGCATTGAAAATGTGATTGTGGCTTACCAAAATTATATTTGCATGTAGATTTTATCAAACATAGCTAGAGGTATTTAATAAATGATTGCTCTTGATAATAATAATGATTCTTAATGTTAGGCATATTTATTCTATTTGTTGTTCAGTCATTTCAGTTATGTCTGACTTTTCATGATCCCACTTCAGGTCTTCTTAGCAAAGACACTGTCATGGTTTGTCATTTCCTTCTCCAGCTCATTTTACAAATGAGGAAACTGAGGCAAACAGGATTAAGGGACTTGCCCAAGGTCACATAGATAGTAAGTATCTGAGGCCAGATTTGAACTCAAGAAGAAGAATCTTTTTGACTCCAGGCCCAGCACACCATCCACTATTACCTCCACCAAAGTAAGCTCTTTCTGTCACTATGAAATAGGCAAAAAGAAGAAACATTTATCTCCCTCCCTACACACACACATGCACACACACACACACACACACACACACACACACACACACTCAGTTTTCAAGTTCTCACGGTTGAGGCTGAGGAGTTAGAATGTCCAAATGTCAGATTAATAGAATGAGTGATTTAAAGCAACTTTCCTAATTGAGAGAGTGGCCAAAACACTCCTATCTCAGAACCCTCAAAGCTCGTGCTTGCCATTAAAGAAAATACTAAATTTAACAAACTTCAATGGTCTTCTACCCATGTGATTTTTATAAGAGACAGAACTTGGACATCTTGAATTTAAAATCAAAGTATGTGAATTTTAGAATTATTGATGGCACAGATCAATATAAATTAATTTTTCTATCATTAAAATTTTATATAGCCACATTTTACAGCTCATTATAATCACCTACCTTTCTCTAGTTGCTATTGTTAACTGATTAGCCCATTGAGTATTACTAATCCTCATGGAAAAAAATTTGAATTTCAAATCTTACTCATCCTTAGAAAAATGTTCATCTGTTCTCTCCTAGAGTTGATTATAATTGCTAGAGCTGATCTTTGGGGGTAATTTGGTTATTGACAAAAGCAGCCTTGTTTTTTCATCATAGGAGTATTACTGCAGTTTGTAGATGAATATAATACCACTTTTGTTTCATCAGACAGTGCTATATTTTTAAATTTTCCATTGCTTAATGTTACATATCATAGAAAAGCATATGTAACAACATGCAGAAATTTCACTTAAACTGTAGCTAAATATGAATGCTTCCTTAATTATAATACCAACATGGATAATAATACTCTAGTTCTAAAATGTTTCCCTTTTAAACAGCCCTAAGTAGTTATTGCATATTAGATAATTTCTTACTGGTGAGTTAGAAATATGTGATGAACATTAACTCTTACAATATTAACACATTACTGCTTCAGTGGATTTCTCCATCTTTGTGAATTACCTAGCAGAATATGGTTCTCAGTTGGTTTCATTCTCCTTGTGAGTTAGATGGTGGGGGTCAGGTAAAGAGACAAAATACTTGTCACAAATTTGCTCATTATGAAAAAAGACAAAAAAAACCTTATCACATCTACATAACAAGACATTTGACATCCCTCTTTGGTAATGAATGATATGAGCAGATATTTGTAAAGAATCTCAGTCTATAAAACCAACAAAAGAACAATTCTAAGTATACTGAATATGATCTCTGGTCTTACCAGTTACCATAGTATACCTGTATAGCAGGATGATCTGATAGACAGTTGTTCCCAATTCTCAAAATCATCTTCCATTATGATGATAGAAATGGCCTTTCTGTGAGTTGAATAGCATCAATTAATTAAATAATTCAATTCAGCAAAAATCATTAATATGTACCTTTATTTAAAATGCTTCTCTCATGCATATATATATGTGTGTGTGTGTGTGTATGTGTGTGTATATGTATATATATATGTATGTGTATATATATATATATATATATATATATATAGTGAAGAAGAATCAAAACTGATTATTCAAGGACATTGAATTATATACATATGTATAGAACTCAATTTAGCAGAAGATATAAACTACTTATTTTCTACCAAATGCTTTCTTTGTTGTCCATCAGACGATATCAACTTCCTTTAGAGAAAGCCTTATAGTTCATGGCTACAAGCCTGGCAGCAGCACAGTTTGGAGAATAGGTCCAACTAATTTTCTTGAGTTAAACTAAATGAAAATTGCTCAAAATTATGACTCTACTCAATGGCATAATCAGAATGGCTAGGATTTCCAGTTTTCTGCCAATATATTCCTGAATAGTTTGAATTATTACTAACATTAATACTTTGCTTGTGTTGAGTCAGTCAGGTAACAAGCATTTATCAAGCATCTCATATGTGCCAATATAGAGGCAGCTATGTGGCTCAGTGGATAGAGTGCTAGACCTAGAGTCAGGAAGACTTGAGTTGAAATCTAGTCTCAGACACTTACTAGCTATGTGACCCTGGGCAAATAACTTGACCCCTGTTTGCCTTAATCCACTAAAGAAAAAAATGGTGAACCATTCTTGTATCTTTGCCAAAATAATCCCATAGGCAGTATTGATGTGATGCTGTCTGCAGGGTCATAATGGGACACAACTGAACAACAATAACAACAACAACAATTACAATGTGCCATCCACTGTGCTAAGTGCATAGTATATGGGGGGGGGAAGCAACAGACAGTTCTGGCTCTCAGGACAATCACAATCTAATAAAGGAGACAACATATAAATGACTATGTACAGACAGGTTAAATATAGGATAAATTGGAAATAATTAGCAGGAAAGTCACTAGATGTAAGGGGGATCAAGAAAGGCTTCCTGTGAAAGGAAGAATTTTAGCTGGGACTTGAAGTTAACACAGGCAGTGAAGATGAGGAGGGAGAGCACTCCAGGAATGGGGTACAGCCAGAGAATATGCCTGGTGTCAGGAGATGCAGTGTCTTGTGGGAGAAACAGCAAGGAGATCAATGCCATTGAATCATGGAGTATGTTAAGGGGAATAAGTCTGGAAGCCTGTGAAGGTAGAAAGAGACTATGGGGAAAATACTTTATTATTTATCATTTATTAATATTGCTTGAACCCTGCTTTATGTGGCTAGAAAATTGACTCAAAAGCTTACTGTGGAGGTCAGGCTAACCTTAAAAAAGCTTTTGAGATGGCTGTAAGGAATATTTAGATCCCACTCAGTGCTTGTTTTGAATCTACTTAGGTATGGTTTTGGATCCACCCAAAGCTCCTGTTTTGAGTTCCACCCAAAGCTTATGTTTTGGGTTCCACCCAAAGCTTATGTTTTGGGTTCCCAAATTAGATTGATTTACCTGTTGATACACAGCTCAAACTGCCCTTCTCTCCAGACTAAATTCTGCCTACCTGAGACCAATTAGGCAAATGTCCTTACACCCTTGTCTGAACTACCTACCTCACAGAGAATGGACAAGAAGCTACATCTTCTTCTAGCTCTGTCTTCTGCCAAATGACCGAATAAATTTCATTCTAGAGCTATTTCAGACCTTAGGGTTCATTATCATGACAAATGAGTGCAGGTTATGAAGATCTTTGAAAGCCAGAGGCTTTTATATTTAATCCTAGAGGTAACAGGGAACCACTGAAGTTGATTGGTTAGGGGGATGACATGGTTAGATCCATGCTTTAGAAAACTGATAGTTGAACTGAAGATGGACTGGAGTGGAAGGAGACTTAAAGCAGGGAGATTACCCAGCAGGCTATTGCAGTAGTCCAGGTGTGAGATGATAAGGGCCTGAACCAAGGTAGAGGCAGTCAGAGGAGAGAAGGGGACATGTACAAAAGATAGTCTACACTTGATAGAGTTTTAGCATCCATTATCTCTTTCTATCATCATAACATGTCCTATGTTGTAAGATGCATGACATTGTGGTTAGAGCATTGGATGTGAGGTCAGGAAGCCCTGGATTTAAATCACACTTCTGGTATATACTAACTGTGGATAAGTCATTGAATCTCACTTTCCTCATTTGTAAAAATGGTGATAATATCTGTACCATCTATCTCACATGGGTTGATGGAGTTCAAATAAGGTTATTCATCTAAAGTGCTCTATGTAAGAGCTATGTAATGGTATTTATACTAGTACTAGAGTAGATATTATTGTCCTCCCTTTACATATAATAAAATTTAATCTAAGAAAGTTCAGGGAACTTGCCCAAGATCACACAGGACTCAAAGCCAGCTCTATGTGCCTAGCATACAGTTCATTCTTAATAAATGCTTATTGATTGGCTATTTGATTCTGACTCAAAGCAGTTACAGGGAAAAGCATTCCCTGAAACTATATTGTTAATATGGATGTTGAAGCAATTTAAAATAGTCTTAGGGTTTTTTTTGTTTTGTTTTGTTTTAAATTACAGATATAACAATAGAGCAGCTAGGTGGTGCAGTAGGTAGAGCACTGGGCCTGGAATCAGAAAGACCTGAGTTCAAATCCAGTTCAGATTCTTACTAGCTGTATAACCCCAGGCAATTCACTTAACCTTGTCTCCCTCAGTTCCTAATCTGTAAAATGAGCTGGAGAAGGAAATGGCATACCACTCCAGTATCTTTGCCAACAAAACCCCAAATGGGGTCACAGAGTCAGACATGACTGAAATGACTGAACAACAACAACAAAAACAGATATAATAATATATGTTTCTACAGTAAAGTTTCTAAGGCACATGCCTCCCAGCTGCCTGTTTGACATTGGACAAGTCACTTTAATTTTCTTTCTGTACAATTGAGGGGATTGAACTAGTTGACTTTGGAGGTCCATTTCAATTCTAGCCCTATGATCCTAGCATCCTATTAACAACTCTGTAAAGCAGAGAATGGAACTATGCTTATCTCTGCTTTCCAAATGAGAAAACAGAAGTTCAGAAAAGTTAATTGCCTTATTCATGTTAACAGAGCTAATTAGTCCACGAGGTGGGATTTGCACTAGGATCTCCTGACTTCATGTCTAGGGTTCTGATTTGCCAACTGGAAGTATTGCTTTCTGTAAGTGTTATCCTGTTATATAGGTCTATTAACTTTTCTTATAATAGATGGCTCTTAATGACAAGCAATTAGTCTCAAAGAAAATCCTTAAATGTCTTCTTATTCATTAAATTAGTCATTGAATATACTTGAAATAGTCATATGTCATTACAGTATTTTCTATTGATTTTTGTCTGCCGTTATTAAGGTTGCTAGCTGTTGATGAGATAGTCTATCCTATTCTTGAATAATTTATCAAGGTTAGAAAACATTTTATCTTAAAAAATCATCATATATTCTTTGCTTAACATTTTAATAAATGATAGAGCTGCAAGATAAAGCAACTGAGAGCAGAAAAAATCAAGGGACTGCTTTGGTATATATGACTCCTCATTATTATTATTATTATTATTATTATTATTATTATTATTATTATTATTATCATAGGTTCTTAGGTTTGGAAGGGCCTTCAGTAGTCATTTAGTCCAAATTCCTGTCCAAAGCATGCAACCATTCACAAAATCCCTTACAAGTAGTCCTTCAAGCCTTTCTTAGAGTACTTTTTAAGACAGGGAACTTATAATCTCATAATTCAATTGATTATATTTTTTTCTCTAATGGTCACTTTTTTAATATATTGAACTGAAAAGGTTATGCCTAGAATTTCTCAACCTGTGGTTCTAGTTCTAAAGTCATAAAACAAATGCATTCCTTCTTCCACATGACAGCCTTTCAATTATTTAAAGACAACTATCCTGTCTTCTCTGTGTCTTCTCTTCTCTAGGTTGAATATCAATGCAGTCTACCTGAATACCCACAATACTTAGTTTTCTGATTAAAAAAAAAGAAAAAAGAAAAAAACAAAACTTTCATTTTATTTTTGTCTTGTGGCCAAATAATTTAGTATTATTAATCAAAACAAAATTAAAGTCCTATTTGTGATATATTTAAATTACCTGATGTTTTCACTCATTCCATGAATCATATATTTTGTATGCATGTTTTTTAAATAGATGATTCATGTAAATTGACTTGTGAAAATGGAGGAAAATGCATTATAAATGAGAAGGGAGATCTAAGATGTCATTGTTGGCCCAGTTATTCTGGAGAAAGATGTGAAATCAACCATTGTACCAACTACTGTCAGAATGGAGGAACTTGCATATCATCTGCTCTTGGTAAGTATTATCTTCACCTTTTTCCTATTAATGAAAACCTACAGAAAATGTTATATATTTGAAGTGGATTGTAATTCTTGACCCTGCTATGAGAACAAATTGTTCCAAACATAATCTCTAATTTGGACAACTGAAATTAATTTAATTTATTGCCTTGGGTTGCTACTTCAGTCTATTGAAATTTAAATCACATAATTATGAAATTAAACTAAAAATTGATCATGATTATAACTTAATTATATTCTGTTAATAGCTTGAGAATTTATCAGGAAATCTATTATAATATTTATGTTAATACAGAATTGTGGGGGCTGCTAGGTGGTGCAGTGGGGGGCTGCTAGGTGGTGCAGTGGATAGAGCACTGGCCTGGATTCAGGAGGACCTTAGTTAAATCCAGCCTCAGACCAAACAATTGCCACTTACTAACTGTGTGACCCTGGGCAAGTCACTTAACCCCATTACCTAGCAAAAAAAAAATATGAAAAAAAAAGAATTGTGAAGAAATTACTGTTTAACATACTATGTAAAATTACACATTTGGGAGCCAGGAAATTAATGTCCAAGTTATCTGGAACATATGTCTGTATTAGACAGATAAACTTTAGATACCATACATGTTTCCCAAAAACATTGCCTAAGGAAAAATAATTGAATGGTAAATTATAATTTTTTTTGCTCATAAGAGAGGCAATAACAGCATAGCATAAAACTGGCATCGAAGGCAGGAAAACTTATATCCAACACTTGCCTTTAACAAATACTGACCCTGTAATCCAGGACAAGTTACCTAACATACATAATATGTATGCAGCCTTCTAAGATTATAGCTTGCAGAGAAAGGGCCAATCTGTATTGGTAGAAAGAAGCTCCTCACTGGGAAATCCCAATGCAATCACAGGCCCATACTTAAAAAATAAAAGTTTCTTCTGTTTCTTATAATGCATAATTCAGCAAAAAAGTCAACTAGGTATATATATTTCATAAAAAATCTACAAGCTTCAAATAGTACATTTTAATGTGTATTTCTTCTATAATGTTAGTTGACCTATAATTAATTGATAAAGGTTAATATTTCAGTAAAAGAAGGTTTAGAGTTTGAATGAACCACTAAAATGGAAAAAAAAAGCCATTGCAAATGTTTGTATTCAGCACAGAGAAAGTTTTAGGTGAAGTACGGACTGCATATGTTTGCATTTGTTTCATGATGCTGTTAGAAACATCTGTTACTTGAATTGGATTGCAGTCATCCTTTATTTTACATCAATTAACAAACTATGACAAAGTATTGTAGGCAGAGTGAAGTGGACCCACATTTTTATTTTAAGGAGCTTAACTATTTCTCCTAAGGAGGTAATTTTACTTAGACCATGATCATATTTACAAGTTATTCATAGAAGTTGACTGATAAGAGAATCTCTAGATGGCCACTCAGTTTTCTTTTTACCACCACCTAAATCACTAGAATTTGAGGAATAATTTGGCCTTCTTAGCTTTCCAAATTTTAAAATCATATTAACTGCTTGGCAATCTAGAATTAGAGCTAGAACAACTCTTAGAGCTCATTGAGTCAAAAGCCTTCATTTTACAGCTGAGGAAACTGAGGCCCAGGTCTCCTTACTTCAAATCTAGTCCACCTTTTCCCCCATTACACCACTAATCCAATCATGAAATAAGAGTTAAAACTGGAAAGGACCTCAGAGGCCATCCAGTCCAACCCTCAGTCCTTGATGCTCAAACAGAAATGATGCCCATTAGTTTAACCATGGAACTGTGACCCAGAATAAATTTACTTATTGAGAGAAATCAGTCTCTAAATCTATGGCTTGAGATTCAGCTATCAGTTATGTGAATCTGTTATGAGCAATGGTATATGAGAATGGTATACTGCAACATCTAAATTGCTTTCTCTAATTCTAATCTCTAAAGAACTTACCTAATTCCTATAGCAATTTTCCATGTTAAATTTTAACTGGGTTTCAGAACTTTTGAGTTACAGATTTGAATAAACATATTCTGGAAATGTACTTAAAATCCCTTGGCACATGAAAATTATAAAAGAAATGAGTGCATATAGGGAAACCAACTAGGGGTAGGTTGATGCATGTGTATTTTATGCTCTTCTACTGTCTAATAATTAATAATGTGATAGGCAATTAAGTCATTTGGAAAGCATTTTTTACTTTTTAAATTGTGATTTCATAAAAGCACTGTTCTGTATTATAGGTTGTAGAACCTCATTATCTGCACACAAATGTTAATTTGTTAAACAAATCCCAGTGGCAATTCATGGATTTATTCATTGTTGGTTTACTTACAGTTAAGCCTTTTGGCAAATTCCTATGTGGACACTATATAACTAGAGTTTGGGGCAGCTTTAATTAAAATTTATAAGTTTATGACAGTAGTATAGAACTATAATAATTGAACAAAGAAAATGTCACCAGTTAATTAAAAGCACACATCTGAGAGACATAATTAAAATTTCTTAGGAATGAAAGTTTCCTGCTATACAAGGTGTTAGTTTTTCAGTAATTACCATTAACAGTAAATTATCACAAAAGATACATACCTGGCTTCATATACGATGGCAAGCAGCAAAGGGAAATAATTGAGTATGTTGAAAACATCAACAAAGGTCCGTGTAGTTCAATTTCATAAATCTTCCTTAGGAGGATGCTTACAATAAACTGGGCATTTGACAAGAATAATTTGAAACTAGTGAAAGGTTTAGTGCTTCTATTACCTCATTACAAACTGTACAAATAGCAAAAATACATTTGCAATGTATTTCTAATTTTCTAGTGTTTTGTTTTTTAATGAACTTTCTTCTTTTTTAAAAAAATTCACATCAAAAGTGGCCTATGAGAGTGGAACACAAATGAATTAAAATAAGACTTGTTAAATTGAGGGTGGGAAGCTAGGAGGAGGCTTTTCTGTTCTCCCATAACCTCACCCCTGTTCCTAAGGTGCTTGTTGTTCAGTGGTTCAATCACGTCTGACTCTTTGTGACCCCATGGACCATATCAAAGATACTGGAGTTGTTTGTCATTTCCTTCTTTAGCTCATTTAATAGATGAGGAAACTGAGGTAAACAGGGTTAAATGACTTGCCCAGAGTTACACAGCTAGTAAGTGTCTAAGGTTAGATTTGAACTCAGGTCTTCCTGACTCTATCTACTTCTTCCTCACTCTATCCCAATTCTTTCCAGCACTCTATCCACTTATTCCACATGCATAGGTCAGGGAAGAGTTAGAAGTAGCATTACTGACCAGGCAAAGCGTTGGCACAATTGGGCCTGCAGTAATTAAGCAATCAATACTTGATAATGAATTAAGGAAAGAAGATAGGAAAAGGAAGACTGAAAGAAGGTCTCTCTCATAACAGTTCTTCCATCACCATTGTGTGTTATGGCAATGAAAACTCAATCCTAGAGGTATGGTAGAAGAATGACAATAGACACCAGTGGAGGAGGCGAGGGGGAAAACAATAAAATACTTTTACAGGAAGAAGTCTTAGAACATAGGCAGGGTAAGAAAGGAAACTCCTCTATGATGCTGCTACTGCTGTCACTTCTGTGGCACCGCATTTTGGAATGAGATGCCTCAAGGCAAGTTGGGGAATAAAGGAGAAAAGTCAGGAGAGAAGGCCATTTCTCGGGCATCATTGAAAGCTAAGACTAGGATATTTGTCCTAATACCCCTTGAGGTAAGGTAAGCCCTAGAATGTTAATGATAGCCATTTTCACCAAAAATAGGACTCCCCTAAACTAGAGTCATAGGATTTAGGTCTGGAGGAGTACCTCAAGATCATCTAATCCAGGGGTTCTTAGGACTTTTTGATGTGTCACTGACCCCTTTGGCAGTCTAGTGAAGCCTATGGATCCCATCTTGAAATGTGTTTTAAATAGATAATATAAATGGAATTGCAAAGGAAACCAATTATATTGAAATACAGTTATTATAGTTCTTTAAAGTTTATGGACTTCAGGTTAAGAATCCCTTGAATTGCAGCCCAATTCCTCATTTTATAGATGAGGAAACTGAGGCTCAGGGAGATAATGGGATGCCAAATAGAAGAGCCAAGTTGCAAGGCAGAATATTGTCTCCAAATTTAATATTGTTTCTACCATCTCTAGCTACTTTTTATATTTTAATGAAAGTTTGTATAAATGATTATTCTTCAATTTCATTATTTGTTTTACTTTTTATTTTAATGAGCTCTTAATGACTGGCAACTTGCCCATAACTTATAGTCTTAGAGAGTGGTTTTTTTTTAATTAATTTATTTTTAGTTTTTAACATTCACTTCCATAAGGAGAGTGATTCTTATTACAGCAGTAGCTCTCCTGGTTCTGCTCACTTGACTTGCATCAGTTCACACGAGTCTTCCAAGGTTTCTATGAACCTATCCTTACTGTCAATACCATTGCATTATATTCATATACTATAGGCATTCCCCAGTCAATCATATCCCTTTAGTATCCAGTTCTTTATCACTACCAAAAGAGCTATTACAAATATACTATTTATGTATGAGTCCTTATAGTCTTTCTTTGATCACTTTGGTTTATAGAACTAGTTGAGGCATTTAACTGAATCATTTGGTCTCTCACTACTCTTTTCAATATGCCACACTAAATAATAGATTTAGTCAAATTTACAGCCCTTCTCATTTGCCTAATCAAATGAAGTGAGTAACCACTTACATCTAAGGAAAATATCAGGCTGGCTGTTTTCCAAGTTTCTTTTTTTTTTTTTAAGTGGATACCAACCTACACCTATACCTTACCTTCTCAAATTTATGAGATCATTTCATTTCATAGAGTGTGCCTCCAAGCTTAACAATTACCAGAAGCACACAATTCAATTACAAAGTAGAACTCTAAAGGATCTTGCCAAACCTAAGACCTATTTCAAATAGGTTTCTCTCCCTGCTGAAGTTTTACACATACTTATAAGCAGAAACACTGTGCTGTTCTCTCTTGACTACAGACATCAACAAACCATTGCCTATGGCAATGTGCTTCACTTATCCTTGTGTTGCCAGCTGAGACATTTCTATGAACTTTACTTCGGGTAAATAAAGGCTCTTGAGGAAATAGACCTTTTTACATCAACCGGTATGAATGTCCAACATCTTAGGGATCCAAGCAAGGGACAGTGAGCAGGAAACAAATAAAAACAACAAAGAACATCTTTGAATCCAAATGTCCTTGATCAGGGAAGAATATTTTATGGGAAAATATTCTGTTAGAAAATTTTTTTAAGAATCTATCTTCTTTATTTATTATATATGTAATCACAAAGCCATGATCAACTATAACTGGCCTAGACAAAACCTGTGACTTTGTCTTTTAACCCTACATTCAGCTATTAGGACTAGTACAATTAAATAGCTAGTAGATATGTTAAACTATTTTGAGAATATCTTTTATAATTTAATTTTGATAACAATTACATTCATATAAGGCTTTAAGGTTTACAAAGACCTTTTATCATAGGAATCCTCTGAGTTATATAGGACAAATATTATTTATCTCATTTTACCAATGTGGAAACTAAGGGTCAAAGAGATTAAGTGACATGCCCATAGTCACAAAAATGATAGAGCTGAGATGAACTCAAGTCACTTAAATATATACATATAGGGCAGCTAAGTGGAACAGTACATAGAGCACCAGGCCTGAAGTGAGGAAGACTCATCTTCATGAGTTCAAACCAGTCCTCAGATACCTGTAATCTGTGTGACCCTGAGGAAGTCATTTAACTCTGTTTGCCTGTTTCCTTATCTGTAAAATGATCTGGAGAAGGAAACGACAAACTATTCTAGTGTTTTTGCCAAGAAAACCCCAAATGAGGTCACAAAGAGTCAGACACGACTAAAACAACTGAACAACAAACAACACATGAATATAAATCTATTGGTCTTTCCTCTACTTCATTTTGGGTCTCAATGATAAAGTTTTCCCCCTTAAAACAAAAAGTAAAATTCTAGCTCTCAAGTGAATTGATGCACTGACTATCTAGATACAATGACAGTAGCTTTCCCTTATGTATTTCCAGTTACTTGAAAAATGCCCAAGGAAATCATCTGGCAACTTTCTTTAGTCAGAAGATTATAACATGATTAACTTCTTAGAAACTGATTTCCATTATTGGTATTGAGTTTTGGCCCCCTCTATTCCTAATTGGTTTTTATACTTTACATTATACCTTAATAAGGCACCTCAGTGAAGGAGGTGTACTGTACACTTAAGGCAGAGCTTCCAAATAATTTCAACCTATTGATACCTGTAATGAAGAATACATGCATATTGGCCTCTAGAACTTTGGAAATAAGTCTTGTGAGAAAAAAGTAGGGAAAATATTTTTACAAATTATTGATAATACCCCAAGTAGAGTCAAATTCCATCTTATATATACAGTCACTTGTAATAATAAGAACTTGTGTTTATATAGTATATATCACAGTTTTTTAAGCTTTTTTTCTCACAACAACACTGCAAAGAAGATAATATCAATGTTACTAAGGAAGCAACAGGTTCAGAAGTTGTGATTTGTCCATGTTCGTAGAAATAGTAATGAATACTTTGACATCATGGGTCTCCTGCATATGATGTTCCTTTCCCCCAACTCACTGCCTTTTTTCCTGACAAAACTGACCATTTCTATCCCGTTCTGACTTACTACAAATTCTACTAATACTCTTTGAATTGGGTTACCATAATCAAGTGTAGTTTTAGGAAGGAGATTTGTTGTTGTTCAGTTGTTTCAATCTTGTCCAAATCTTCATGACCCCATTTGAAGTCTTCTTGACAGAGATACTGGAGTGGTTTGACAGTTCCTTCTCCAACTCATTTTACAGATGAGGAAACTGAGGCAAATAGGGGTTAAGTGACTTGCACAGGGTTACACAGTTAGTAAGTATCTGAGGCCAAATTTGAATTCAGAAGATGAGTTTTCCTGACTCCAAGCTGGGCACTGTATTTGCTGTACCACCTAACTTCTCCTAGGAAAGAGATATCAGCCATTTATAACTTGTCTATTTCCTGGATATTACATACAAAGTTTCTTGAGTTTTTGGGGTTTTTTGGTTTTTTTTTTTTTTTAGGGTTGTACTACCAAGAATTTCAGGGATAGATCGGGGCACAAAATATCAAAAAGAAAAATTCAAATATTTACAGAGATATTATCAAGGCCCAATAGGCCTTGAATTATTATGGAGAATGAGATCTTATTGTTTCTTAGTTCCCTCTTCCCCATTTTTTTAATTTTTAATTTTTTAATATTCCCAATATTGTCTTTGAGGTTTTTAATTTATTTTTATTTCTCTAAATGTGCTGTCCCAGAAGTCACAGAATCAAAGTTGTGCAGACCACCTACCCAATGCCTCAAAATTCCTCTTTTACAACATATTTGATAGTGTTCATCCAGACTTGGCTTGAAAACCTCTAGCAAAAGAAAATTAAAATAAAATAAAAACCTCAAAACAACAACAAATTCTCAAAGCAGTTCATTCAAGTTTTATATAGCTCTGGTTGTTTAGGAAGCTTTCTGTAGATCAAACCACAATTTCTTCTTTGCATCTCTCCTACCCTGCCACCACTTTCCCACGTGGTAGCCCTTCCAGTAATAGAAGATAAGTATCATATCTTCTTTTTGGTTTTCAGTGGTTTCAGTTTTCCAGATAAATGTTTCTTTACCTGTCTTTATTCGGTATACTCCATCTCTGAACAAAAAAACCCACCATTCTTATATTTTAAGTTAGTCTTCTCCTTGGTAGAATAAAGCAGAATGTAAGTCCTCTTCTTATCTTCCCCCTCAGCAGTCACCCCGTAACCTGTAAGTCTATTCTAGGGTCTGTGATAAGAGGATATATAATGACTGCATTTCACCGTATCTGGCATAGCTTATTTATGCCACAGAGCTATTGGGGTTTGGGGCAGAGGAAGGGATGTGTCATATTACCTCTCCCCTACTTCAGAAGGAATCTAGCTGCTCATTTCTCTAGAATGGCAAATATGACTGAAACATTTTCTAGGAACCTTCTAAATATGGTAAAAGCCTGGTCATTTATTATCACATGAAGAATCAAGATCAAATCTGACCTGAGACACTTGCTAGCTAGTCATATATGACCTGGACAAGTCACTTAACCCTGTTTGCCTCAGTTCCTCATCTGTAAAATGAGCTGGAGAAAGAAATGGCAAACCACTCCAGTATATTTGCCAAGAAACCCACAAATGAGGTCACAGAGTCAAACATGCCTGAAAAACAACTGAACAGCAACAACAAAATCAATATTTGGGCCATTCCTGGACTTTCTTTAAAATATACATACATACATACATACATACATACATATATATATATGCATATATATACATACACACACACACATACATATATATGTATACACACGCACACACGCACACATATATATACACACACATATATAAATACATACGTGTGTATATATGTGTATGTATATGTGTGTGTGTGTGTGTGTGTGTGTGTGTATACACTCTCAAGGGAACCGTTTTTCTTTTTTTCAGAATCTATATCCAAACCCCATATCCTTGAACCTGTCACCCATAACTGACTGAGCAGGGGTTGGTATGTCTAAACTGATCCATAAATGTCATACAAGGTACACTTCCTGTGCTGTAGTCAGTCAGTCGACCCACATTTGTTAAGAACTTACAATGTGATAGGTATTGTGTTAGGCACTAGGAATAAAGACAAAAAAATAGAAGTCCCTTCCCTTAAGGAGGTTATAGTCTAATTACATTCTACCAGGGGAGACTATCTATACATATTTAAGTACATATATATAAAATACTCAGAAGATGATGGCGAAGGGGAATTGCAGAACAAGGCTCACACAAGGCTTTGAGTATAAGGAAGTGTTTGAGATAGATCTTTAAGTAAAGGAGGAATTGCATTCTAAGTATGGGGAAATGGTTCAAAAGTTAGAAGGTAGGAGGTGGACTATTTTGCGGGGAGGAACAGCAAGAAGGCGTGTTGGGCATTATTGTAGAATGCAAGATGGGGAATAATGTTTGGAACAGATGAAAAGGTAGGTGGTAGCTGAGTACTGAAGTTCATTAGCCTTAATTGCCAAAAAGAAATTATATTTAATCATAGAGGCCATAGAGAGTAACATGGTCAGATCTGAGCTTTAAGAAAACCATTTTGGCAGCTGTGTGGAGGATGGATTGGCAAGAGGATTAGCTTGAAGCAGGGAGATCTGTTAGGAGGCTATTGCATAGTCCAAGTGAGAGGTAATGAGGACCACAATTAGGTTGGTAGTTATGCAGATATTGAGAAGAGGATAGATGGGAGAGATGTTGTGGAGGTAAAAATAACAAGATCTGGCAACTAATTGGCTATATGAGAGGAGGAATTGAAAAAAATGAAGTTTAAAACTGGATGTATTCTGACAATTCTATTTTCAATGTTTTTCTTCCTCTGTTTTGCTTCATTTATTCATTTAGCATACATATATTAAGTACCACAATGTGCTAAGCAATTTTATTTTTAGATGTTATTACTTTAATTATTGTTTAGCAGTGCAGTCTAATGAGTTAAACCTTTGCCATGGCTTATAATAAATGTCACATTTGACTCAGTCAGAAAGCATAACTAGAGATCTCCATTATAAACTTCATCTTCCAGATGAATCCAAAATGTCCTACCTAAGAAATCCCACAAATTTATTTGTCAAGATGGATGCTACCGTGTAAGAGCACATTTACCGATACCTTCAACAGGCTATTGATTTCTTTTGTGAAACTAAAGATGTATTGCTGAGAAGTGTGCTTTCAGTAACCCCTCAAGTTCATCACCTCTCCTTAGATGAAACATGGCCAATGATAGATTTTCGTTAGGGTGGGTACTTGGACTGCTGAACCATCAGGAATACCCATGTTACTAATCATAACCTTTTATCTTATTCATTTCAAAATAGAAGCTAAGTTGTTCTTTTCCTGAATCTCAGAAAGCTAACTATAGATTAAAAAAAAAAATCTTCAGTATGCCTCAAGGCAGCCATTTAAAATACAGAATCTATTCAAGTTCAAGTCTTTAGTTATTTATAATAAAATGATGGCTGCCTGTGGTTCTACCCAATTAATAAATTTCTTCCTTTCATTGAGAGAATGGCCATCATGTTACATTTTAGTCAACAGGTATGTGATATGCAACCCTTCAATTTGAATATCATTACTCTGTCAAAACAGTCAACAAGCATTTATTACACATTGACTATGTGCTGGAAATACAAAGAAAAGACAAAATCTGATAAAACACAATAGCATGCAAATACAAAAGAATGCAACTGCTAAAAATACTGTATTGTACCAGAGTGCCACATGGCATACATGCTTAACAATACTATGGCAGGAAATATTCATAACTAAATTGTGAATAGATTTGCCAAACTGTTATATTTCTTTGTGACTCCAGGGAGTCTGGTATTACTTGTGCAGTCTGCGTGAATAGTGGCAAGATCATTCTAGGAACATCTGATCATGACTTTGGCAAACCTTGATCATCTGGAGGAAGTCTGTCTATGTGTCTGTGAGAGCAACAGAAACCTGAAATTATTATTCAGTTGTGTCCTTGTGTAGATGGACCAGATCACATTGGTTCAGCCGGAAGTTGTGGTCAGTTCAATTCAACAAACATTCATTGAACATTTAATATGTACAAGCCCTGTGGTCAGATCAATTCTTAAACACTGTCATTCATTTTTAGACAAAAACTGCATGCCTTTCTAGGATAATTTGAGGACCGAATTGATTGACTGGTATTCATGTTGAATATAAAAATATTTCAAATTCTTAGCAATCACAACCCTGGCTAGAAATGAATAATGAACTTTCCAGAAGTATAAATAGATTCTGACCCATAATTTGAAACATGTCAGAATATATTAGCTAGAATCCAGGGAGGAATGGGATAAACTTCACAGTTCTTTATCTGTTTTTTTTTTTTGGTGTCAGGCTTTGCTGAATAGAGCTCTGTAATCTTTGAGATACTTAAGACCACCCGACAGCTGTAGTTAACTTGCTGAAATTATGTCTAAATGAGGACTCAGTTTCAGTCTTGAAAACATTATATTAAGTATAAAAGTGGCAAAATAAATATCTCCAGCACAAAGAAAGCATTAAGAACTTGCATTACTCTGAGTTAGATAAAGAGATAGGTTTTGCCAGCTTGCAGAGTCTACCATGATTTTTCACAATGCAAAGTATGCAGCAGATATGTAAAACAGCTAAATTCTGCACTTCAAATTGCTCTGTTCTCCAGAGTCTCAGAGTAGTTGCTCTCAGGGACCCAAGGGAAGAGGGTCTTCTGAGAAAGAGGGAATCCAAAATTAGAGGAACAACAAGATCAAATTTAAAAAGTAAGAGGAAGAAAAGACTGACATGGGATAATCAATTTAGCGCTAGTAAGGACAACCCCCTCATTTTACATTTGAGAAAACAAAGTCCTAGAGGTTAAGTGACTCACCTAAGGTCACACGGGTAATAAGTATCACAGTGTAGATTTGAACCCAGACCCTCTCAATATGCATCCATTGTTCGTTCCACCCTCCATACTGCCTCTCCTTATTCAGATTTATAGATTTTGAGAAGTAAATACCTTTGATGATGAAAGTTTGACCTGAGAAAGCAGTTTCAACAGTTGCTATGACTAAAAAAAAGCATTTCTTACTAGATCAAATCTTATGATAGTGAACAATTGAGTTAACCAGTACCAAATTAAATTAGAAGAACAGTGTTGTTTGTATGGACATAAAGGCTGTTGTGAATTTAAATGAACTCTTTCAGAGGAGCATACAAATGATGTCCCAAAATTATATATCTCTCTCATGAAAAGAATTTGGATGGTCCATACCTCAATGCTGCCTACATAAGAAATTAATTTTTGTAGCTAATTCAATTTTGTTAGATCTACAGAAGTGTGTATAAATAAATTTGTCATCATTTGACTACCCAAAAAGAGCTCAAAAAGTTGTTCTTCGTACTTTTAAGTTGCATTGTTTCATTCTGAAATGAATGCACTAAAACTAATTGTTAGAATCTGCTCCCAAATTTTCTGCTTATTTTAAATAAGATAAAAAAATTTGAAGGCATCTGACCACCTAACTGGATCATATCACTACCGCATTGCAAGGTCAATTTACTAAGTCACTTTTTGAATTCAACTTATTTTGTTGTTGTTCAGTCATTCTTAGTCATGGCCAACTCTTCATGACCCCATTTGAGGTTTTCTTGGCAAAGATACTGGAATGGTTTGCTATTTCCTTCTCCAGCTCATTTTACAGATGAGGAAACTAAGTGAAACAGGGATTAAGTGACTTGCCCATGGTCACATAGCTAGTAAGTATCAGAGGCTGAATTTGAACTCCAGAAGAGGATTCTTCCTCACTCCTGGACCAGCACTCTACAACCATCTAGCTGTCCCTTCAACTCCTTATTAACATATAAATAATATCATGTAACTTCTCAGAGAATGACAATGAACCATTCTCAACCAAAAGTTTGTAGTGAGCTAATGCGCTTTCAGACCCAATAGATAAATATTCTGACGTAAAAATGGGCCCATAAGTATCTATATTTCACAAAAGAAAATGAAACACATTAGAGACTATTCTCTTCCTCTGGACAAGGCAGGGCAAGTCAATAAGCATTTATTCAGCACCCACTGTGTACCAGGCATTGTGTTAAGTGTTGGAGGTAAAAGGAAAGGTAAATAAAAATTAGTCTAAACATATATACATACATATGTATGTGTGTGTGTATATATATATATATATATATATATATATACACACACACACACACACACACACACACACACACATATATTATATATATATGCACATGTGTGTGTGTATTTGTGTGTGTATGTATATATATATATATATGAAATAAATCAGATAACCAACAGAGAGAAGACATTAACATTTAGGGGGACTGGAAAAGGCTTCTTATAGGAAGTGAAATTTTAGCTAACACCTGAACAAAGCCACTGGGAAGCCAGGAGATAGAAATGAGGAGGGAGAGAATTCCAGGCATGAGGGACAACCCTCAAATCTGTCCCTAAATTTGACATATCAAAGAATCACGATTAGTTTAGCTGAGTATAGGCTTGAATTTTCTACCCTAAATTCAGAAAGATGCCTTGCATTTAGTTAATAATAATTTAAATGTCCATTTTCAAAAACACTTGTACTAAATCTATATAGCCAAAAAATTTTAGATAATTCAAACTAAAATTGTTTTTTATTACTGAGGAAACCAAAAACATTTTTAATGGGAAATACATAAATAAAGCATAAATATATTATAGAAGAAGTCTAAAAGGTAGCTAATATCTACAAGGATAGAAGCAGTGTGATATAATTGAAGGACTATTGGGTTTGGAGGAGGGCCTAGATTTGAATTTCATTTCTTCCTCTTACTCTCTGTTGAATCTTAAACAAGTTGCTTAATGTCTGTAATTATTATTGCTATGATGAAAAAAGTAATCATTTCTTAGTAAATCAAATCTTATGGTAGTGGCCTCAGGTTTTACTATATGGCCTTGGAGGTCACTTTCAATTCTAAATCTATGACTCTATGGATGAAAATAACTGAGGGTTGTTATGAGGAAAGGTATTTCTAAACCTGAAAGTACTATATAAATATGGGTTACTATTTAATTGTGATAAAGGTTTATTGATGAAAAGTTCCTATCTTCTAGGCAGACGTTTATATCTATCTATAGTTAACTCTTGGACTCTTTGTGGTTGAGACAAAATTCTATTTATTGGAAACATTTGGGTAACAAAAAAATATATTAATTTTGTATATCCTAGACATCAAGAGGGGAATTTGGGGAGAGAGCTGACCTTTTCTTAGGACTTCTCTCAGCCTGGCTTCTCTCTTCTATGATGTCCACAGAGCCAAGAGCTCTCTTCAGTGTTTCTTTTCTCTTTAACAACCCAGTCCTCTCATTGTTCCCTGGTTGCTCCAATCTCTCAGATGCAAAAATTCACAATCTCATCTTCTCAGATTCAGAGGCAGCAGTTTCTTTTTATATAAAATGCCTTAGAGCATGACCCATACTCTCATACAATGGTCTGATTGATTCCATGTGTGTATATGTGTACACACACCACACACACACACACACACACACTCTACGTATACTTATGTGTACAAGCATATATGTGTATATATTCAAGCATAAAGTGCATATGCATATATGTATATGTCTGTAATACATATATATACACACAAATACATATACATGTATGTGTACATATATCATATATATATATATATATATATATGTAGATAGATAGACATAGATATCCTGTTTGCATTTAGTTCTGATTGTTTAATTCTGAACACCCCAACACCCCAACCCCTGCCAAAAAAAAATTTCACTTAGTCACAGCACCAGAGGCAAAGGCAGATAGGTGATTTTGACTTCCCTCTATTCTTACAAAAACATATATTAAAAAAATAATAATTCCTACATTATCCATTTGCTTTTAGGCAGGTGATATATTTTTTTTTAAATCAGTCAACAAACTTTATTAAGCACTGTGCACTAGGCACAGGGAATACAAATACAAGCAAAAAGAATAGCCACTGCCTTCAAGGAGCTTACATTCTAATAATGAAAAAAAAAACACATTAAAGCTGAAAGGGTGAGGGTAGAGAAGATACCCAGGTCAGGGGCATTATGAAGAAGTATGGAGAGGTGTACCAGGAGTCCCACCAGGATAGGGAAAGGAAGATCATTTACTGATATTCTAATACTTTTAACCAAATTAAATCTGTATCCCTATTCTCCATACAAAAGAAAAATAAAGATGGCATTTCATGTCAAATGTACATTTTAGTCCTTACTTTGTTTTAGAATTTATGCCCGTGGTCTACAGAGGAAAAGCTGGGTGGAGAGCACTTGTAATTATTTGAATAATTCAAGCTGAAAAATATATCAAAAGTATAAGCTTGCCTGAAATAAATAATTGAATCAAGATTTTAATTGAATTGGTCTGGGTAATTAATTATAATTTTGCCTTGCCTATCTAGACAAGGTCACCAATAAACCATGTATATGACACCCTTACTTGCTTGGAGCCCAGTTGTGGGGGGGAGCCAGGAAGGCAACTTATTGGTAAGAGTAGACATAATCAAATCTCAAACGTAGGGAAATTAAGGGAAATGAACTAAGAAAGATAAAACTAAAATTTGCTTTCATTCCTCCCTCTTCAGACTAACTTGCCCTCTATCTCAGAGCAAATTCTATCCAGGCAGTCAGCGCCCCATTTCTCTGATATGAATGACTACTATAACCCTATGCATTAGCAATTCTAACACTGCATTTTCTTCTTAAAATGTAGCAATAGCATTCGACTGTCTACCTAAGAAGGCTTTTGTAAATGAACATAATAATATATGTTAGGGTAGATGCTGAGAGTGCCTTGAAAATATTAGCTCAAGCACATTCCATAATTCTGCAACAGATGGTTCATTTCCCATCAGCAAACAAAGGATCTGCAATATCATCACACATTCTTTCAAGGTGGATATTCTCCTGAATAGAAAGGTTTCTCCTTGTCAAGAAAAAAAATAATGTCTTTCTATTCAATGGAAAAGAAAGAAAGAGCTTTTTCAATAGAATTTGGCTGAAAACTTAGATGAAGCATATGCCAGACGACCACCCAATCAATCTGTACTAGTTTAAAACCAGCTGTAGATGGAATATAAGCACATTATTTTTTTTTCCCTGTGAAATACGGGAAAAAAGGAAACTATCCCCTGGCAATATGTGCTTCTATACTTGTCTTCAAAGAACTATTATTTTCTCATATAAGGTTTTTTCTATTAAAAAAAAAAGATATACCACAAAATAACTTTGAGATATTCATAGGCAATTCTACCCAATTCAAGTATTACTTCCTTAATAAGCAGCTGGGTGGCACAATGTATACAGTGCAGGACTTGGAAAAAGGAAGTCTAATTCAAATCCTGCCTCAGACACTTGCTAATTGTATGACCCTGGACAAATAAGTTAAACCTCCCTGTGCCTCAGTTTCCCCATATGTAAAATGGTGGTAGTAATAGCATTTACCCCACAGAGCTGTTGTAAGGATCAAGTGAGTTTGCGTGGCTAAAGTGCTTTGTAAACCTTAAAACACTGTATAAATGCTAGCTATTATTAAAACCCTTTCCTGACCTGCTTAACCCATATAAATCTCTCTTTTCTCTGTGAGCTGCTATTGTACTTACTGGCTTATTTGTTTGTCAGTCAACTAGCATTTATTAAGTTCCTACTATGTCCGAGATGCTCTCTCTCTCTCTCTCCCTCTCTCCCTGTACATACATATATAGGTATGTATGTATGTGTATTGTGTACATACATGTACGTGTGTGTGTGTAACACACACAACACACACACACACATACATATACATCTATATAGAGAGACAGAGACAGACAGACAGAGAGGCACTATGTCTTCCCAGATAGATCAAAACTCTTTGGGTGAAAGAACAAGATGTGATACTTCTGCGTAACCTTGGTGCTTAGACTATAACGTGTATATTGCAGATTCAATAAATATTTATTGATGATATATTGCTTTTCAGAACAAATAAATTATGTATAATTTATTTATATTATACATGCATCCATGTACATATATACATATATAGAGATACATGCATATACATACACATGTGAGTATATGTGTATATATACACATATCTACATACATATAGTCACATATATATGTACAGACACACCAGCTACCTGGTACAATTCAAAAACGAACTACACCTTTCAAAACAGCTGGATGAACTCTGTATAAAAGGTCTTCTCTATTCTTGAATATCAATAAATAGGAATTTGGTTTTGGTGTGCATAGAACAGTACCTGTAGGTAAAAAATGGTTTAAATCACTTTAGTATATGAATCACTACTCCATATCTGAATGACAATCATGTTATAGGTATAGTGACTCTTGGGAAAGGGGGGTGTTTCTATCATTTTTCAGATGATATTTAAAAACAAATTCAACTGTAAGGTCCCCCAGCCTAAGGTTGGATACTTCCTCTCTTAAACTGTGTACTTGATTACTTTTTTGTGCGCAAAACCCTTGACCCAAAACCACACCTAACCCATCCACCAAAGGCCCAGGGTTCATATGCAGTAGGTCCAGACCTGAGGTCTGACCAAAGTAGGTCATTTGCTTGTTTTGTTCTTCATTTGCCCAATTTTAATTTACTCTAGGAAATCTCCAAATATATCTTAAATATAGCTCATGTCTATGTTTTCCCAAATGTGGGTAAAAAGATCCCAGTCCCTATTATAAGCACTAAAGGCAATAAATGTGTTTTGGAAAGGCTACCTCTATTTTGACCCACAGAAAATCTATAAAAGCAAAATATTTACAGGAGCCCATAAACAGATGCAGAAAACATATTAATCAATCATAGAATTTCTCTTTAGACAAAATTGAATTTGTAGTCATTAGAGCAAACCTTTGATATTGTGGTGGATTTCTAGCACTCCCATATCATCCTATATAGTCCTGCCTCCCCCCAAGACTTATATATGTCACCCTTTGGTTACGTTCCTCCTAAATGGAAAATGTACCAAGAGGCTTTTGAATAGGCAACCTTTTCCCATCATATTTGCATAGAATTGAATAACTCATGGGAATAGTGAAGGGGAGCAAATTATTGATCACTTGCCCCTCACCTCTCCCATGTCATGACTAGCTATAAGGGCCATAAAAACAATCATCATTCTCTAAGAAATGCTAGTGTTCAGGAATAATGGTTTTCTCCAGAAAGACTAGTCTATGAACTCTTGAATTTTGAATTCTTGAATTTGAAGTTTTTGTCAATGTTACCCCTAAGGCTGGTGTTATGCAAGAAACTCTTGTCTCTGACTAAAAACACTAGATTATAATCATTGTGCTGACCAGGAAATAAAATCTCCCTTTTCTACATAAGAAGTAGGGGTTCAAGAACATTATTCATGAATTTCCCTCTCTTGCCTGGGTTCAAATACCATATCTATCTGATACTTATGACATCAAATCATTTAATCTCCTTAGGTCTCAGTTTCATTATTTATGAAATGAAGGGAATGATTGAACTCTATAACCCTTGAGGTTTCTCCCAGCTCTAGATATATGTATGATCCTCTTAGTTAATCAATAATTATTTACGAAGAATACACCATGTATCAGTCATTGTGCTTAGGTTGGGGTTATAATCAGGGATATACCGGAGCCAGCCTGTACAGGCTCACCAGAGCTGACTATTAAATTTTAAGTGAGAGCATTTACACATCAGAAATGGGCAATGCTACACATCAGAGCTTGATTTATTGTTTTATTGAGTGTCTATACTCAAGAAAATATTAATGTATGTTATTAAATATTTATATCAATATTCATTAATAGTATATTATGTATATTAAATAATTGATGTAATATAATAATATTAAATATGTGTCTTGCTGTATTTGGGGGGTTGAGGTGAGCTGGTTGATAACGATTTACCAGCATACCCCACGTTACAAGTACAACGAATCAAACAATCTCAGCTGCAATGAGCTTACATTCTAATGGGAAAATCCCTAGGCATTCACAATCGATAAACAAGTGGACGTACATTCACACTCTTCACAGGGAAATTAAATCAAAGTTCCCCCCAAAACAGGCTTCCCTATAAGATCAACAAATTAATAATCATGGAATTCAACTGATCAACTCCCTTAACCTTTATCAGGCAATTAAAATAAACTTTGCTGTTTAGTTGGTCCTTAAACATTATCCTTTTCTGATTGCCTCCAAAGCCACATTTCTTTACTCTTGCACTATCTCTAAACCTTTTTACTTCCTCACACCAATATTAGCTTCTCTCTTCTGAGAATTTTCACAATAGAAGAAGATCCCCTTACTCCATTTCCCATCTCAGTTTTTAACAATTCCGTAGGTATGAGATACTTCGTACTTTAACATGGCCACTTAGCAGAGGAATTGCTTTGAAAACTGCTGAATATGTTATCCATATTTAATGCAATTATGAATTCTGTGTGGCAGAAAAAAAGGAAGAAATAAAAACCATGTATATACACATATGTGTATTTGTATATATATACATGTATATACATACATATGTATATATGTATGTGTATATGATCTCACAGATTCACTATTGTGTACTGTTTCAATTATACTTTTTAAAATGTATTTGCATTTTTGTAATGGAATGTTATAATCACTTGCGTTCAAAATAAACTACTATAAATAGATTGGTAAATCATAACTTGTTGGAAAATGCATTTAGGTAGAGCTTATTTACTAACTGGCTACATTTGTAAGCTCACACCATGTGGAGGACATAGCAACAGGAGCCGGGAGATACCAGAACACTAAAACATATGGTCTAGACCTTCTGGAGTTTACAGTCTAAAGAGGATATAGTACTATTCCCGATAAGTTAACGTTGCAACAACTGCTGGGAAAAACAATAAATGGGCAAATATAGGAAAGAACAGAGAGCCTAGAATCCAATGATTTTATATTCCATTATTTGTACAATGGGAAAGGTAGGTGGTGCAGTAGATAGAGCACTGGGCTTGGAATAAGGAAGGCTTATCTTGCTGAATTCAGATCTGACCTCAGACACTTAGTAGCTGTGTGACCCTGAGCAAGTCACTTAACCCTGTTTGCTTCAGTTCTTCATCTATAAAATGAGCTGGAGAATAAAATGGCAAACCACTCCAGTATCTTTGCCAAGAAAACCCCAAATGAGATCATGGAGAGTCAAATACAACTGAAAAAAGACTTAACAACAACAATTTGTACAATAAAGTGATTTCTTCTTACTAGAGGTGTTTGAGAAGAGAATAAAGGATCACTTATTGGAAGGGGAAGAAAGAGAATTCTTGGTCAGATATGGGTTGGATTGAATAACCTCTGATGGTTATTTCAACTATGAGATCCTGTGATTCTGTGATATACAGCACAGAAAATTTTAGAGTAAAAAGGACTTAAGAGATCATCATTTCAAAAATAAGGTGATTGAGGTCTAATTAAATTTGACAAGTATTTATTAAGTGCTTAACATGTCGAATATACTTTCAATGTAAAATTAAAGGTGACAGAGGTCTCAATGTCAGGTTTTATAATCTAAATGGTAAAATGTTCAGTCATTTTTGCAGTTGTATCTGAACCTTTGTGACCCCATTTGTGATTTTCTTGGCAGAGGTACTGGAGTGCTTTGCCATTTCCTCCTCCAACTCATTTTACAGATGAGGAAATTGAGGTAAACAGGGTTAAGTGACTTGTCCAAAGTCACACAGCTAGGAAGTATGTGAGGTCAGATTTGAACTCAGCAAGATGAGCCTTCCTGACTTCCAGCTATTTAGCTGTCCCAAGGGGAAAATGACATAAATAACTATGATAAAAGGGAGATTAAAATAAGCACCAAAGATATAAGGGCCAAGCAGGTTTTGTGATTTATCCAAAGTCACACAGCTAGAGAGTGACTACTGAAGCTGAGATTAAAATTCAAGACTTTCCATCACACCATGAAGACTCATTTAAATTGTTTCCTTTCTTCTGCCTTTTTTATCCCTTACCAACAGGAAGGCCAACCTGTAGCTGTGCTCTGGGTTTTACTGGACCAAACTGCAATCAGATGGTCTGTGAGAAGTTTTGTCAAAATGGAGGGTCTTGCAGTGTCACTGCGGGGAACCAACCCTACTGCCAATGCATGCCTGAATACACCGGAGACAGATGCCAATACTGTAAGTGGAGGCTATGGCCATCAAGACGTACTTCAGCCTGGTTTGATTTTGATGTTTAATTAGATGGAATCTGTGACTGTATTTCAATCTTCTCCTTAGTTTCTGTTTTCATCTCTTCTCTTATTCATTTAGGCTTGTGTATATGTCCTCGAGCAGGCCACTTTAATTGCTGCCTCAATTATTTTTTCCTGAAAATGAAGAAGGATACTACTAGCTACCTTCATTTAAGTGGACTGTGGACAGCTCAGTTATTAGTTAAATGTATCAAAAATATGAAAAGTTTTATGTAAGCAACTTTCAACCATCCATAAATGACTTAATCATAACTAATAGTTAATCTCATGCCTTCCTCATCCCTTCCAAAATATTAGATCAAGTTAATTTTTTTAGTGGAAGGACATAATGTATTGCTTTAGCAAATCATGGATAAAAGCAGTGACTTGCTTGACTTCTCCCCCAAACCCCTCCAAATACCTGTAAATGGTGACTCTAAGAAAATCACAGAATATATTCAGTACTCAAGTAAAATGACTTTTGTATTATTCTTCCTCCTCCCATTTAATTTGTGAATATAAGAGAAATTTGACTTTAAAGACAACATCTTCAGTCTCATTTCAATGACAGTATATCTGTATGTAGCTGTGTGCTAGAAATAAGCCATAGGGTAGAATGATGCATGACAATCACTGTTCTTAGAATCTGTTCTTAGAAAGGACAGAAGTAGTTGATGTATGCTTTACTTTGAGATTCACTGAGGCTGGGAGGGCCTAATGTTTTATAAATGGCTGCACAGTTATTTCATTATCACCATTAGGAGCCAAAGCACTTACTATTTTTTTTTTACTACAGAGCACTTTATTAAAATTAACCAATTAATCCTGAGACAGAGGTTAACTAACTTGCCCAAAGTCCAGAAGTCCTAATACCATAGGCAAGATTGTTCCTCAAGCATTGTTGATCAAGATGTCAACAAACATCCCTGGAGAATGGTGAGGCAGTAGTTTGCAAGGAAGCAATCTTCTGACTGTGGACAGTTCAATGAAAATTATTAATCCAATAACTAACAAAACATAATAAGCAGAGAGTTGTATCACTATGCATATACAAATCTACTCACTAGAAATGAAGGAATGACAGAATGGTTCATTACAATGTCTAATTAAAGATCCATTAGTGGGAGGTAAAACATCAGTTCTTAGTTGTGCTGAGTAAAAACATTTCATAACTCTAATGACAAAGTAAAATGCCGAGGTCTGAAATGCAAATTAATTTGAACAGCAGAAGCCCAGGGAGGTGAGACTGAGATAAATAATGACAAAAATCAAATTAAGTTTTCTTTAAGGAAGTTGTGCAGGACCAAACATAGCTGTATTTCATGCTCTGCTGGAGCAAGGATTCTTGGTGTAAATCAAAGAAATGAATAAGAACAGTATTTTTCATTTAAACTAAAGTATTAACTGAAGGGGAAAATACCAAAGGCTATTTGTAATTTAATAGTGATAATATTAGGGCTAAAGGCCAATGTAGACAAACTGACTTTGTGTCTGAGAGACAAGTATCAAAATTAAATGGCAACCTGGATGTCCTTTTGCTGATGTTTTCTAAGTCCTTTAGTAACCTGCACAGGAAACAATTATAATTTCAGTGATGACTCCACTCATTAGAAACATCTGTGTCATGCCTTATTCCTTTTGGTTCAAATGGGCTCAGGTATTAAAATGTATGGTTTAAGAATTATTTTCATATATGATAATTCTAATTCATTATTTGAAGCCATCAGATATTTTCCTATGTCAATAATTAGATTCCATAAATCTTAATAGAGTGGGGATCTGCTCTAAATCAGGCCTAGAATGTCAAGCTAAGGGGTTTGAACTTTACAAAATAGGTAGTGGTGAAGCTACTGAAGGTTTGTGAGTAGCAGAGTGATAGTTATTAAGAGACTTTTTTCTTAGAGGATGGCTTGGAAAGGAATTATCAATTAATCAATCAGCTAGAATCATCTATCATATCTACCAGTTGCCAGTACTGGGGCACACACACACACACACACACACACACACACACACACACAATCCATGGTGTATTGACATTTCCCTGACAAACAGAGTGTATGTAGAAAATAAATACAACCGGGGACATTAAGAAAGGTATATTAAAGGAGGTAACATCTGAACTGAGCCTGGAAGGAAGTTAGTAGTCACATTCAACAACAAGAAGACCCAAAAGGAAGCATTCCAGGGATAAAGGAACAGCCCGTACAAAAGCGTGAAGCTCAGCAATGAAACATCATGGAGAAGATCAATCTGACTGGACCCTAGAGGGCACAGATGGAAGCAATGGGTAATCAGCCTGGAAGGAGAAGCTAGAGCCAGTTTGTGAAAGACTTAAAATGCTACACAGAAGAGTCTGTATTTTGTGCTTGAGGTAATAGGGAACCAATGATGTTTCCTGAGTAGGGGAGTGAAAATGGTCAGACCTGTGCTTTTAATAATATCAGTTTGGATGGAGTGTGGTTTGGTAAGGAAGGAGACATGAAAGTGTAAGATCAATTAAGAAGCTATTGAAATGGTATAGGTAAGAAGTAATGAAAACCTGAACTAGGGTGCTTGTGCCATGAGTAAAGAGAAGGGGATAGATAAAATGTGTTATGGAAGTAGAACCAATAAGACTTTGCAACTAATTGGATCTCAAGAGTCAGTGAAAGTGAAGATGAGAGTAATTCCCAGGTTACCAACTTAGGTAAATGGAGGAATAGTGGTATATTCAACAACAACAACAAAGGAAAATGAGCAAGTGTGGATATAGAAAAGAAAAAAAAAGATGAGAGACAGAGAGAGAATTTGTTACATATATACTATGAGCCAGTTACTGTTTCTTTGCTGTCTAATGTGTTAGACACTGTTTGCTCAGTGTCTGACACATTGCCTTGCACATGGTAGTCATTTAATGAATGCTTGTTGAATGAATGCATGCAATTAAGAGATCTAAATCCCACCTTCAGAAAGAAGCTATTACTTCATAGGCTTCTCTTACCTGCAGTTTACTCCTTAGGTGGTAGCTGCATCCACATATTTAGGTAACACCTTTTACTTACTTCTATTCTTAGGTTTTTTCCTTGAAAATTTCTTTAAAATAAATTAATTTAGGAATATATAATTAACTAACAGAGTTTATTTAAAACCTGTCATTTTTCTATCACTATGCTTAGCACATGTTTGGTGGAAAAAGTGATTGATGCATTTGGAGTCAAGAAAAAGTGGGTGGGTTCAAACCCTCGATGTAATTCAGTTTTATTATTAAAAAAAAAAACTTGTGTATTGAAATAGATGTGCTCTGAGGTCCCTTCCAGCTCTAAAGCAGTGATTCTATTATCCTATATATAAATGAATCAGTGAATTAAAGAAAGATTTCTTAGTAACAACAACATTAGCATTTATGTAGTTCTTTAAGGTTTGCAAAGTGTTTTACATGCTAACTCATCAATCCTCACAACTCAGTGACGTAGCCTCTATTATTATACCCATTTTATAGATGAGGAAACAGGCTGAGAGAGGTTGACTTGTCCAGTATCACATAGCTGGGTAAATATCTGAAGCAGGATTTGAATTCAAATCTTCCTGACTCCATGCCACCTAGATACCTAGTACTTATTGCTAGGACTCTATTACTGCAAAAAATGAATCCCCTAAAGGGACCACATGTATTCAAATTTGCATTATGTTGAAAGTATAATTATTTAAAATATGGTCATTGTTCTAACCCAATGGAAATATGAAGTATAAATTCTAAAAATGCAACCACTTCAAAGGATTTGTTGTTCACACTAAATGAAACCTAGCTGTACTACATGCCAGGCATTATGTTAAGTGCTTAGAATACAAACAGGAAAATGAGACACCTGATGCCTTCAAGAAGTTTTCACTGTGACAGGAGACAACTATGTTAACATTACATATATATATATATATATGTATATATATATATATATATATATATATATATATATAAATACACACATATATATATGTATATGTATGTGTGTGTATATGTGTGTGTGTGTGTGTGTGTGTGTATGAAGGAAGGATATTTTGGCCTAAGAATTCAAAGATGATGAGTTGAGATTTAAGAAGTCACTTAACAGATTCTCTTTCTAAAAGCAGTAGTAGTATTGATTCAATTACAGTTCCCAAAGGAAGAGGTAGATCTCACTATACCTAGATGGCCTTAGAACCAAACATGGGCTTTGATTGTAGCTATTTTCCTGACTACTGCAACATGTGTTTTCTGCCCCATGACCCACTTTCTACCACTTAGGATGTGGTGTAGAATTTCCTAAGTTTCTCCAATGCATGGTTTCTGGAAGTCTGGTTGGACAATGCAGGACCAGGACAAAGGAAAGATTACAGTCAGTTCTGGGGCCAGCTCTGGGCCGTGATGTCTCCTGAATCAGAACAGCCAAAGTCATGAGTGGGAGTTTCTGAATCTCCTCCATAGAATGGGCTCTAGAGATTGCTGAAGAATAAAATCGCTGATTAGAAAGGAATTCAGGAATCATCTAGAACAACCATATCTAAAAAAGAATCCTATCTACAAATTACTAATGAGTGGTATTCTAAACTTCACTAGAAAACGTCCAGTGACAGGGAAAAACCACTACTCACTACTACTTAAAATAGAGTTTTATTGATAGCTTTTGTTATTATTTCACCTATATTCCTCCTATATCCCACTCTCTTCCCCTCCAAGAGAACTCTGCCTTATAGCAAAGACTTTAAAAAAAAAAAGAAAGAAAAGAAAATTGGCAAACTCAATCAGTATGTTAGAAAAAAACATTCAACATTATATTCTACTATTTCTGTCATTTATGTGACCTTGGGTTAATCATTCATCTTCTCTCATCCTTACTTGCATCCTTTGTAAAATAATGGTATTGGACTAGATTGCCTCTAAGTCCTCTTCCAGCGCTAAAGCTATGATTCTGTTACTCTATGCATATAAATACTGTAGGAATTAAGAAAAGAAGAAAAAATAGCATCATGGAACTGGACTTTGGAGTAGGGTAGAATTTGGATAATCAAAGGGACATAGCTTTAACCCTATCAACAGATGCTATAACAATGCTATGTTACCACTAATGTTGAATTTTATTATTTACATTTTTAAAATTTTACTACATGTGTGTTATTATTGAACAATGTACTACTGAATTTATTTATAATTTATTATCAAATTTTAGTGTATTTGAACTATTACACAGATGGTTGCGTTGATTTTTAATTGCCATTCCTGTGGAGTCACAAATAAGAATTCTCTGAAACATCTAGGATATGTAGCCTACAAGGAAAGAAAGGTACCAGTGAAGGAGGAGATAAGACTCAGAGTTAATAAGCCATTCCTTTCCACTCACTTCACCATTCCTTGGTCACTCAATCTTCTCCTCTTTACTCCTTTCCCTATACACCCATTTGCCCTAACTGCCATAGAAGATCATTGAGGCATCAGACCCACGGTTTAGAGCCCTGTTTTCTCATTAAATATTTAATGTGCCCTTTACCTGCACATCTCTGATATTTCTCAGTGAAATGTTCAACCTAGAAAGAAAGGCACCTAATTTGAAATGTGTGAGATAGCATAGGTTCATTTTCAGTCTGCCATGATTGGTATAGAAAAAGTCTGGTTAACCAGTAGGAAAATGACATAGCCAAATAAATACATTCTTGATCTTCAAATTTTTTTCATTCACATCAGTGGACTTAGAGGAAACTCAGGGTTAGAGGAAAAAAAATATCTTTGAGGATCAATTTTAAAGAATAAACTTTACCTATTATGCTGGAAGAGCAGAATTAATTAAGGAAAGATTTGTGTTACAAAGGCTTGTTTTCCTTTGAATGAAATGTAAAGGAGAAATCAGAGTGGGAACTACCAAATATATGCATGTCCCTCAGAAAAGAATAACATTTTAAAAATAGATTTAATGGAAAGATTGAAATAGATTTCCCAAAACAGATGGAAGAGATGTCATAAGGAAGATAAAATGTGTACCGTGATGACTTGAAGAAACCTCTACCACATACATATTGTGAACAGAAGGCCAAGATTGGAATTCCTTATCAGGAATAAATGCATATGTGTGAGAAGAACAGAAATGAACATTTTACATTCTGAAATGTTATTTATTTACTTACTATTCAAAAGTACTTGCACCATTTTTATTTCTTTAAGTTATTCTTCAAACAAGTAACAACACAATGTTTGTCAAGGCAAATATGGATACTTAGAAGCAATACAGTAACTTTGTGACTTGTGATTCGACTAAATATGGATTAAGAACAAACGCTTGAAGAATGTGTAATTACCATCACTGGCAACATAGCAGTAGCTTGTTTCTATACCAGCTGCACAAATCTTGAATTTTAGATGATTATAATCTCACAATATTTCAGATGCAACGTTTCATCTCCTAAATATGCCAATATTGGAGTGATATAATCATCTCCTACAGCTTGCTAAAAATTAAAATGGTTTTGACAATAGAGACAGTTATGTGTGCCTTTACCTTTCCTAACCTAAGGGGAAAACAATGAGGAAAATAATATAAGAGGGAATGGTAGCCCAAAGAAATGGATACAGAAATATTGACTATGGTATTTCAACTGTTCAGTTTAAGATCTGTAAAATAAAAAAAAAAAAGGTGAATTTCTTAAGTAGATTTTTTTTTACTTAAATTAAGTGAATGTCCATTTGGGAGACTATAAAAGAAATTCAATGCTTTGCATTAAAAGGGAAAAAAAACTTGCAGTAATTGTGATTCTGGCCCAATTGGTATTAAGCAAACTGCATGGATCCACAAATAATTATCTTCAAACACAATTGGGTCTTTGAAAACAATATAGTACATAAATCATGCACAGACAGACACACAGATTAAACAAAAATATTTACTTGAGGCTTACCCCAAACCAAACAAATTGTTTCTAGTTGAATGCTTCTGCAAACATCATTTTTTAAAGAATTAATTTAAATGTAAATTTAAGGTTACTTTTTAAACAGGGTGTTTCATATCAGATTTGGATGGTCTCCTGACATGTTTTGGAATAATGCCACAATTCAGGGAAGCTTAAATGCTTTAAGGAGAATGAAACAAAATTAGACTCCTGTCTTTTCCAGCCTTAATGTTTAACAAATGAGGTTTCCATCAATGAAAAGTGGATACTATTATTCTATCTTGTGGGAAAGAAGCTCTTCTGATAATTAATATCATTATAAATAACTCTATTATGATTCTTCTCTGTGACAAGAAGGATTATTGGTCAATAAGTACAGCATGAACTTACAAAGCCATGAGAAGCTTAAAATTGGATACAGGAAAGATCTGTAGTCTTTAAAAGATGCTTCCAAATATATGGGGGGGGGAGACATGAGGCTAAAGAAGGAAGGCAGGAACATCAACTTTACCTAAATTTATATAACAAACCAAGTAAGAATTACTTACAAAAATGAGCAAATCTAAAGATCAGCACCTCATCTGAAATAGTGAATTCATTAATTTCTTCATCTGTTCTATGTTAGTCACAGAAAATACTTCAGATACTTGGTACAGGATTTAACTTAAATGATGGAATAAAGGAATCAAAATGCAAAGAATCTAAATACCATCAAATGTCTTAACAGAGAAATACTCAGACTAAAACAAAACAACAAAAAATATATTTGAATACTAAAGATCAATTTTTAGCTTTTCTCAGTACCCTTTTCACTAACTTCTTATCTACATGAGAGAAGGTATATTCGGGCCCAAACCAAATGAATACTTAAGCAAATGTCCAGAGACCCTTTCATACCAATAAATGTCTTCGTTGGTGAGGCTCACATAGTTTCACAGCTGAAAGGGACCTTCTTGACCACCTACTAAAGCCTATTGGGGAACACTACAGTGACCCAGGAAGTATTCTTCCAGCATTCATTTAAACTACTCCAGTGAGAAAGAACTAATCCATTTTGGGAAGATTTCCTTACTTCAAGCCTAAATTTGCCTCAGAAATTTTTACCTGGTTAAGTCTTCTAGGGCAAAATAGAACAAATCTAATCCATCTTCCATGTAATAGGCTTCAAAAACTTTAATGACAACTACCATGTTCTCTGTCTTCTTTTTTCCATACTTAATATTTCTTCAAATGATCCTCATGAAATGGCCCTTTGGCATCCCAGCTGCCCTCCTCTCAATGTACCATAGCTTATCAATGTCTTTCCTAACATATATTACTTGGAACTAAACACAATATTCCATCTGAGGTATCTCCAGGGCAGTAGACGGTGACACTATCGCTACCTTATTCCCATAAACTGTTTTTCACAATGCAGTATGTAGTGTGCCAATACTCTCTTGCCCCCCAGATCTTTCTTCAGACAAACTCTGGTCTAACGGCATATCATGCACTTGGAAATTATGTTAGAATTTTTGTTTAAAAGTCAAATAACCAAATTTGAGTTGCTGAATTCTCATGAGCAACCTGGATCTAAATTCATGATGGCAGTCTAACCCATTTTACCAATATGATGCTCATCAGAAATTTTGGTGCTTTTATAAAACCTTGATATCAACAGTGTGGGTGCTGCCCCCACTGATGCATGTCATAACCTCTCTATCTTATCATCCAGTACTATCATTGTCCATATTTTTAAAAGCCTTCATAGAGAAGCTGTCCCACATGGTAGAGGCAATCTTCTTGTTCTTTTAATATCTCAGAAGTGCCATTGTGCCCAATGTCCCATCTCTGAGGAAACTAGCTAGCACAACTAGAGTGCTGTACCTGGAATTAGGAAGACCCGAGTTCAAATTTGGCTTCAGACACTTACCAGTTATATGATCCTAGGTAAGCCATTTAGCCTCTGTTTACCTCAGTTGCCTCATCTGTACAATAGGGATAATAATAGCACCTACCTTTCAGGGTTTTTATGAGAATCAAATGACACTGTTTATAAATCTCTTTGCAAGCTTTAAAATGATATATAAATGCTAGCTGTTGTTGTTGTTGTTATTTTCTGTCATTTTCAAATGACCAGACTACTTTCTTTTCCTTTCTTGATCTGACCAAGAATTACTCTTTACCCTTTTGATTAGTCCAACTATCTCTCAGGTCAAATTGATAACATAAATTCCTGCAAACTAGGAGTGACTTAAGACCCATCTACACCATCCAAGACTATTACAGTTTGAAGGACAAACAGCCTAAACTCACTCTTTAGACATCTTGGTATTAAGGGAATGAATACAAGAGATAATCTCCTAAATGTATTTGTCTCTCTATAGAGCTAATGCAGAAGTGTATAGACCAAAGAACACTGAATCACCACTACTGTTATCAACATCCTTAACAACTCTAGACATTTTAAAGTACCTATTTTGTGCAGAGTGCTTCTGTGCATCAATTTTTTTTTCAGATAAAGATTCTGTCTATGATACTTTGAGCCTTAAGTTTGATCAGAAAGCCAAAGAATAAAGATTTCTTTTTATACAACTTGCAGCATAGGAGCAAGTATGGTGTGAGTAACCCTTGGTACAACAGCCTTAAAAGGTGAAGATTTCACTCCATACTTTTTCTTTAGAGAAACTGATAACCACATTAAAACCAGTTTCCTTTTTTGAAGCAAAGATAATGAAGCAAGGTGCTTAACAATATTATTGAAGAAAATCATTATGGTTAAATATTGAAAAAAGTAGTTTCCTGAACAAATTCAACCCTTCACTCATTTTAGCTTATAACTTTAAAAAAAAATATCTAGATAGAGATGTAAAATTTAAGGGAGCTGTCCGCATATTTTATCTACATGGTACCAAATGGCTAGAATTAAGAAACTACGTGCATAATTGTCTGAATTTATGAGTTTTCATCCAATTGCTTAATCTAAGTATATCATTAATTCCCCTGGAAAACTTAAGCAGCATTACAGTTCTCATTGTCCAGATGCATCCACAGTACTGAACAATGAATGAATCACCTTGAATTTGATGCAGGTTGTAAAACTTTTCAGAAACTAATTATTTTTTAAAGTAATTTCAGAATAAATTATTTCAAAGATAAGTTACATTAATTCTATTCATGTTGCCTAATCATGTTGAAGGTTAATTATTATTAACTATAACTAGAGTTAAAATCATTTTGTATAGTCTTAAAAAGTGATGAAGATAATATTCAAGGGCAGAAAAACAGTTCTATTTTATATTCGTATTCTGTTTTCCATTAGCATTCCAGACCCAAAAGAAATGAGCATCTGACTAGTCAGAAAAATCCTTGTCTATTTGCCACCCTATACCAGTTGACTTTCTCAAAATTTCAGTGAACTCAAAATAAATAATAATCTTTTCAACCTTGCATGCTATTTTTATTCTTCTTGTTACCATCACTAGGCTAGGAATGATTCTTTTGATATTACATGCATTTGCCATCTTACTTTATTTCTGTCTTCAAAGGAGCAAAATAGAAAGGAAAGAACAGAAGAAAGGTACATCCAAACATATCAAAAAGCATGACTTCAGGATATTTTAGGTTTTTAAAAGTATATAATTGTGACTCATGGTATTTCAGGAGATTTCCTTTTCTCCATTGGTTTTATATATAGCAGCTACATAGGCATGATTGAAAAGAAATACACACACTTTCTTATATCCTTTCTGAATATGAACCCTTCTTTCTAGAAAGTCTCTGTACCTTGAAGTGATATTAATTCCTGCTTCTTTGCCCTTTTTTTCCTACTGCTCCAAACACCTTGAATGCCCTTATCTTTGTTTCATCACATCCTAAATATCTTTCAAGGTCTAGTTCAAATTCTTCCCTGAAGCCTGACAATCCCATGCTTCAGTGATTCCAACCTTCTCTGGAGTAACATTACATTTACAGTCTGATCATATGCTGTCATTTATCACTCAAATTATTTCCTCTGGTTGTCTTGCTGCCTCTGTTGGTTTGTAAGCTGAGGGTCATTGTACTCCACAGCCCCTAGCCCAAGTGTTCTGGCATATTGTAAGCACTCAGTCAATATTCAGTTGAAACATATGTTATGTCAATTATTCAATCAAACAGTAAGAATTCATGAAGGGCTTGCTATGTACATGGTGTTGTGCTAGGTAGTAAGAACACAATGAAAGGCAAAAACAGTGTGATCTCAAGGAACTTGCATTATTTTATTTTATTTTATTTTGTTTTATTTCATTTTTTGGTGAGGCAATTGGGGTTAAGTGACTTGCCCAAGAGTCATACAGCTAGTGAGTGTTATGTGTCTGAGGCCAGATTTGAGCTCAGGTCCTCCTGACTCTTGGGCCAGTGCTCTATCCATTGTGCAACCTAGCTGCCCCTGGAACTTGTATTATTTTATGGCAGACAACTATGTAAATAAATTGATACATATAAGATATATACAGAGTAGATGGGAGGTAATCTTACAAGTATCCTCTCTCAATCAACAAGGATTTATTTATTAAGCATCTGCTATTATTAAGAACCTACCACATAGGTACTTAATATTGATATAATATAAAAAATCCAGAGTAGGAAAATAACATACTTAAGGAGACAGAATTAGTGATGAAACTAGATGAAGAATTCAATTAAAAATTCACTACTTTTTAAATAATTTTGCACCATTGTCTATAGTGCCCTTTCCATTTTTCCACTTAATGAAACTTCTCAGAGCCAGGAAAACAAAGTTTTATCCCAAGAAAGCGCAAGCTCACTGTTCTTATTTAATGTTCATTGTACCTTGTCTGATGTGTCAGATTTAGCTCTAGCCAACTGCTCAAGCTTCCCTCTTCTCACTGACAAGTATCTGGGGAAGCACCTGGGCCCCTGAAAAGACATATTTTATGAAACCCCTTAGCTCATGGATCATTTTTCTAATATTGTAATGCTCAAGCTAACATAATTAAATTCAACAACTGACATGTATTAAATGTTTACTATGTTTAAGGCACTCTGCTAGACCCTGGAGATAACAAGCAAGAATCAAAATAGTTCCTGTCCTCAAGGAGCTAATATTGTACTAGGGTTCTGGGTTCTGTAGCTAGATTTCCAACGGTCTGTGAACCTTGATGGTAAAAAAATATATGCATCCTTATTTTCACCTACCATTGTCTAGTGACTCCATGTTTCTTCATTGGATGTCCTCTATGCCTGGAATGCTCTCTCTCTCTCCTCCTCTCCACCTCTTGGGTCCCTCTAGGAACTCTCACCTTCTATAAGTCTTTCCCAATCCCCCTTAATGGTAGTGCTTTCCCTTCATTGATTATCTCCAGCTATTCACACACACACACACACACACACACATGTATTTTTGTGTGTGTATATGTATACATACACACATATATGTGAGATGTGTAACTATGTACAAAAAAGATATATAGACAGATGTGTCCGTATATCTTGTTTATACATATGTCTTTATTTATATATCTATTTCTATATCTATATATCTTCTTTGTATATAGTTGTTTATATATGGTCTCCCCCAAGAGATTGTGAGTTCTTTGAGGGCAGACACCATGTTTTTGCTTTTTATTGTATTGCTAGTGCTTGGCACATAAAGTACCTGACACATAGTAATGAATGTTTGTTGTCTAATGGACTGACCTCTAACTGAAATTTAGCATTTTATTTATGTCCTTTTTTTAAAAGTACAACAGGTGAAAATTTGTGTAAGAAGTTTTTAACTTCTGTACCATCAGGCAAAAGTTTCATTTTCTAAGAACAACCTTTAAAATCTTTGACTTCCTTACACATCAAATTCTCATCTAGTCAGAAAATTATATACGTAATTGTTTCCTTATATAGTAAAAGCTTTGGGGTTTGAGTTTGACTGTCCTTAGAGTTATATTCTCATTTTGCCTTTTAAATTTTTTTTTCACTTTTTCTTTTTAGAGGCAATCAGGGTTAAGTGACTTGCCCAGGATCACACAGCTAGAAGTGTCTGATGCTGTATTTGAACTCAGGTCCTTCTGACTTGTGTTCTATTCACTGTGCCACCTAGCTGCTCCTGTTTTGCCTTTTTTTTTAGTCATGAATTAGAAGATGTTAATTTTCTTAGTAAGAGCTATGTTTGTAGGAAGTTTCTTAACTATAATCAGAGTTGTGCCCACATTTTTTTAAAGATTCATTAATTTATTTATTTTTAGTTTTCAACATTCACTTCCACAAGATTTTGAGTTCCAAATTTTCTCTCCATCTCGTCCCTTCCCCCACCCCAAGGCAGAGGGCATTCTGAATACCCTTTCCACTAATCTGCCCTCCCTTCTATCTATACCCCACTTCTCTTTTCCCCTTCCTCTTCTGTTTTCCTGTAGGGCAGGATAGATTTCTATACCCTATTGCCTATATATCTTATTCCCAGTTGCATATGAAAACAATTTTTTAACATTTGTTTTTAAAACTTTGGGTTCCAAATTTTCACCCTTCCTCCCTCCCCACCCACCCTTATTGAGAAGCAAGTAACTTGATACAGGTCATACTTGTATAGTCATGCAAAACACTTCCATAGTAGTTATGCTGTGGAAAACTAACTATATTTCCCTTCATCCTGTTCCCCCCCCCATTTATTCTATTCTCTCTTTTGATCCTGTCCCTCCTCAGAAGTGTTTGCTTCTGATTACTCCCTGCCCTAATCAGTGTCCCCTATATTATACCCACACTCTCTTATCCCCTGTTTTCCTACAGGGTAAGATAGCTTTCCATACCCAACTGAGTGTGTATGTTATTCCCTCCTTAAGCCAAATCCTATGAGAATAAGATTCACTCACTCCCTCTCATCTTCCCCCACTTCCCCCTCCACTGTAAAAGCCCTTTCTTATCTGTTTTATGTGAGATAATTTACCCCATTCTACCTCTCCCTTTCTCCTTCAAGTAAAATCTTCTCTCACCCCTTATTTTTTTTTTTTTTGGCAATTGGGGTTAAGTGACTTGCCCAGGGTCACACAGCTAGTAAATGGCAAGTGTTTGGTCTGCAGCCAGATTTGAACTCAGCTTCTCCTGACTTCAGGGCCAGTGCTCTATCCACTGTGACACCTATCTGCCCCTTCTCACTTCTTAATTTTATTCTCCAGATATCACCCCTTCATCTCCAACTCACCCTGTGCCCTCTATCTATCAATCTATCTATACATATATTTTTTTTCCATTCCAACTACCCTAATACTGACAAATGTCTCATGAGTTACAAATATCATCTTTCCATGTAGGAATATAAACAGTTCAACCTTAAAAAGTCTCTTATGATTTCTCTTTCCTGTTTACCTCTTCATGCTTCTCTTGAGTATTGTATTTGAAAGTCAAATTTTCTATTCAGCTCTGGTCTTTTCATCAAGAATGCTTGAAAGTCCTCTATTTCGTTGAATATCCCATTTTTTTCCCCTGAAGTATTATACTCAGTTTCATGGGGTAGGTGATTCTTGGCTGTAATCCTATCTCCTTTGCCCTCCAGAATATTATATTCCAAGCCCTCCACTTCCTTAATGTAGAAGCTGCTAAATCCTGTGTTATCCTGATTGTGTTTCCACAGTACTTGAATTGTTTCTTTCTGGCTGCTTGCAATATTTTCTCCTTGACCTGGGAACTCTGGAATTTGGCTACAATATTGTTAGTTTTCTTTGGGGATTTTTTTCAGGAAGTGGTCAGTGGATTCTTTCAATTTCTATTTTACCCTCTGGTTCTAGAATATCAAGACAGTTTTCCTTGATAATTTCTTGAAAGATGATGTCTAGACTCTTTTTTTGATCATGGCTTTCAGATGGTTCAATAATTTTTAAATTATCTCTCCTGGATCTATTTTCCAGATCAGTTGTTTTTCCAACGAGATATTTCACCTTGTCTTTTGGTTTTTTTTTAATTCTTTGGTTTTGTTTTACAATGTCTTGATTTCTCATAAAGTCACTACCTCCCAATTACTCCATTCTAATTTTTAAGGAAGTATTTTCTTCAGTGTGCTTTTGGACTTCCTTTTCCATTTGGCCAGTTCTGCTTTTTAAGGCATTCTTCTCCTCATTGGCTTTGTGGACCTCTTTTACCATTTGGGTTAGGCTATTTTTTAAGGTGTTATTTTCTTCAGTATTTTTTGGGGTCTCCTTTAGCAAGCTGTTGACTAGTTTTTCATGATTTTCTTGTATCACTCTCATTTCTCTTCTCAGTTTTTCCTCTACTTCTCTTACTTGCTTCTCAAAATCCTTTTTGAGCTCTTTCATGGCCTGGGACTGAGTCATATTTTTCTTGAAGATGTAGGAGTTTTTACTTTGTTGTCTTCTTCTGGTTGTATGTTTTGGTCTTTTTTATCATCAAAGAAAGATTCTGTGGTCTGAATTTATTTTGCGAAGTTTGCTCATGATCTCAGCCAATTGCTTGAGTTATAAACTCTTTGTTAAGGTAAGGGTCTGCTTCCAGTGTGGAAAATGTATTGTCCCAAGCTTTGGGGGTTTAATGAAGCTGTTTTCAGACATACTTCTAGGGACCTGTAAATTTTCAGTTCTTCCAAGGTGATATGAAAAGAGGCGAGGTGTTTACTCCTTTCCTGGCCTGTGCCCTGGTCTCTGCATGACCACAAGCACTCTTTTCTGCCTTGGAACTGTGAGGAAGATTTTGTCTCCATAGCCACCACAAGCTCTACCATGCCAGCACTCCTCCTTGCCCTAGGATCACAATCCAGAACTGTGACCCAGATCCAAGCAGAGGCAAAGCAAGAGATTCCTGCCTTAGCACCAGCAGAGAGATCCCTGCAATTCCCCTCTGATCAGCCACTCAATTCCCCCTCAGTCTGTGGGCTGGAAGCTGCAGAAGCAGCAGCTGTCCTGGGGCTGCACCAGGACTGGGGCTGGAACCAAGCTTCTCTCTCACTGCAGTCACAGACTTTTCCTTCCAACCTTCTAAGTTGTCTTTGGTGTTTGTGGGTTAAGAAGTCTGTAAACCACCACAGCTGCCTGTGATTCAGTCCTCTCAGTCCTTTCAGGCCTGCTCCAGGTTCACTGAGGCCTGTTTTGCCTGCTCACCCACCCGAACTGTGATAGGCTTTTCTAATCAACCATCCAGGTTGTCTTGGGCTGGAAATTTGTTTCACCCTGTCTTTTTGTGGGTTCTGCTGCTCTAGAATTTGTTTAGAGCCATGTTTTACAGGTATTTGGAGGAGTTTGGGGGGGAGCTCAAGCAAGTCACTGCTTTCACTCTGCCATCTTGGCTCCGCCTCTTGTGCCCACATTTTTAAAGGATTTAACTTGCAGATCTGCATTCACATTTGCCTACTTTCTATTCTCTTTAAAATATATTTGTTAAACTGTCTCTATTTAACACTTTGCAATAAATTGAATTTTGAGGATTCTTTATGCCAAATAAAAGCCTCTCAGTCACCAAGAAAGAATAAGAAATATGCTTATATTCATAAAATTTCTTTTACCCTCTTTTCATTCCCCTCCAAAAAAAAATCCTTCAAAGAGTCATAGTGAATTCTAAGAAAAGCATGTGGCAATTACTTTTATTTTCTTCTTAAACAATACGAAGTAGAAACATGCCTATTTTCTAACATATTACAGGGAAATAAAGTGCTGCCACAACAATCAGGCTCTTAATAACAAGAATTAGTGACCAGTCAAGGTTGAGGTGGTTCTGGGTTCTGTGGAGTCTATGGTTTTGGACTTTCCATCAGTGTCTTGTCATCTGGGATGCTTTGATGATGATCTTGCCTTATTTCAGATCTACAGGCAATAATAGGTGGGGCAACTTTAAGGCCTCTGAATTTTCCCTTCTTATCCTTGAAGATGGTGACTTTAAGGTTTCTCTTTGTCACCCTGTTCTGTGGCCTTTTGTATTAATGCATTTTTCATTAGAATGGAAATCTGGAGCTATACCCTGAACTGTGGACTTCTGGACCAGCAACAGGGTATAAACATTATTGTAGTCTGGGAGCTCCTAACTGCACAGATGTTGGTATCAGTAATCTTAGGACTCCTTATCAAAATCCATTAGATACATTTACTCATTCAAAAGTATATTGTTCTTGAAGACCAACTCCAGGAACATTCCATGTGTGGTAGCGTTAGGGGCCCTGTGGAAATCTTCAACCTAGGATTTAAACTGGCAAGAAACTTAGAGATAGTCTAATCTAATTTCCTCTTTTTTATAGATGAGAAATAAAATGAAACCCAGTAAAGTGACATGACTAAACCATATTTCCAGAAAATCTAATTCAACAAACATTCCACAAATACTTATTAAGTACTAGTTGTGTGCCCAAGCGCTGTCTTAGGTATAAATTGAAACAGCCTTCCCCTCAAGAAGGTATATTTTACTGGTTAAATAATTATATTTCAGACCCCACAAAACAGTAAGTCCTTTCTTTATTGAGTAGGAACTTTCTTATTTCATCACTCTATCACCTACATCCAGCCTGTTGAATTGCACACAGTTGGCACATTAATTTTTTGAATTAATTGTTCAATATCACACCAGTTACCTATTAATAGTTCTCAAAATTGCCAACCCATTGCCAAATTCTCATCCAAGAGTTTCAGGACCGCCATTGCAAAGTAGCTGCCATATGTATTGGTAAGCGTCTATTAAAGCTACTGCCTGTAAGGTTGAAGATGTTTTATGACAGACTCCTTAACTAGTGATTCAACATAAGTAATTATTAACATTGGGAGTTTGTTATAACTTTTTTTTAATTGGGACTCTACTGAACAGTTAATATCAGGAGAATAAGAACCAAATTTCTTGAAAGATAAATTATTTCTGCTTGATATAAATATTTCAACCTATAGAAATAAGGTCATACAATCATACATTTAAAACTGAAAGGGAACTTAAAGTCCATCGAGTCTAACCTTCTCATTTTACAACTGAATAAATTAAGGCATGGAGTAGGCAAGTGATTAGTGAGTTTACAAGATAGGATTTGAAACCTAGCTATTCTAATTCCAAATCTATAAAACCATGTTACCTTTCTAGGGTGACAAGATAAATAAACTATGATTGTGAGTAGAAATTGTTGTGCATTAGAAATTGAAACATGAGTTTTAGATTTAAAATATGGCTCACTATTTGACCTTAGTTATTGAACTTCACTAGACCTTAGTTAAAAGGATTTTGTTTAATTACCGATAAGTTATCCTTTTAAAAATTATTCTAAGAAGATTAACAAGGATGACTTACTATAATACAATCATGGAAATTTGACTCAATTGTTTTCTAAACATAACTTAATGTTTCTTTTAATCAATTGTGTTATCTTTTTCTGAAGACCATCAAAATTTTCTTCATTTCTTGTTTGTTATCAGTCTTTGAATTGATCCACAGCCTTCTTTCAGAGCCAGGCCAAAAAAGAGTGAGATAAAATAATTACTTTGTGGATACAAAATCTGGATATGCCTTAGTGAGCCAGCTAAGTATTCCTTGTCACTATAGTTATGTCATAGAATGATCTTCCACCCTACCTGTTCATTTTCCTATTTGAGCATTCTCAATCTTTACTTGGCTAGAATCATAACAATGGTTTAAAAAAGAAAAAGGGGGAAAAAGTGACAACAAAACCAATATATCTACCACAGCTGAGAATATATGTAATATTCCCACACCCATTGGTTTTCATCTTTTCAATGAAGAGGAGAGGATGAATTTTCTCAACTCTTCCCTGGGGTCCACCTTGGTCATTAGAGTGTTCAGTGCCTTTTTTATTGTTCTTTCCTTTCATTTCATTGTAGTTAGTCATTTTTATTGCTTTTCTAATTCTCTTAGTTCACTCTACATCAGTTCCTGTGTCTCTCCTGTTTCTCTAAACTTTTTGTACATGTTGTTTTTCACTCTGAAGCAATCTTCCATTATATTCTTTTGCATTTAGGCATTTCCTTCAATAAATGGGCATTTACTTTGCAATTCATTATTACCACAAAAATGTTGTTATGAATATTTTGGTATATATGAGACAAAATATTTGTTCTTAACAGCAAAAAAGCAGTATTAGTAAGAGAAATATTCCACGTAATTTTTTTATAGAAATGTCTCTCACTGTGTTTTAGGTGTAAGTATATGTAATAGGAATATATAATATGTATAATGACACACATACACTCACACATAAATATACCTTCCTATGATTTTTTTTAATATGACTTCAAAATTAGGAACATATACACTTTGTATGTCTACTTCCTTAGGAGAAAAAAGTCAGGCTCCCTTGCAAATTACTTTATTCACTTGTGTTGCAGAAGATAGCCATACAATTATTCTCCAGTTACTTTCTACCTAATTACCATATGAATACTCTATAATTATATAGTCATTTTTTTCCTTTAGATTACATGATTGTGTTTGGTGCTGCTATGTAGTTTTTGGTGTAATTACTATGCAGAGGGTATAACAGTTTTTATGTGGTTCATATAAAGTATTATTATATAATTTCATGGTAATTTCTACTTTCTTAGCACAGATTAATTACATTTCATTATTGCCCATTCTTATCTCATTCAGAATATTTCAATCTTTCTGTCATTCAGTGTCAGATACTTCGAACCAATAAGAGGAAAATGTAAAAGAAAAAAAATGGCTTATTTTGTTAGGCTCGATGTCCTTAAGATGTTTCCAATTCCTGCTGAATACAGTATATAAAAGGAAAAGGAGGTAGGACAGACATGTAGGTCTTGGGAGAAGTGAACACATATAGATAGCCTGAGGCCTGCACTGGTACCTACAGAATATATGAAGACCCCACGAAAGGCCTCCAGCACTTTGGTAGCTCCTCTGGAGAAGACCTTGGGGGGAACATGAATAAGAAACAGGAAGGACAAGAAGGGCATGGATGGGTTATGATGATCTGCACAAATCAATGGAACATCCACAAAAAGATCAATTGAAGTCTTGCCAGGTCTTGCCCTGTTTTTCTTCCCCAACAGTGTATCTTAGATCGGATGTCTCATGCCTTTGGTTTTGTCTCCTCAGCTACTAGTTTATTGATGGAGGGAAATACCTATATTCCACATTTGTCTCCTTCAACAGCTAGCAAAATGCTAAACAAATAATAGGTCTCCATAAATATTTGTTGATTCATCTGTCCTTTTCTTCCTATGTTCCTAATGAGATTCCTTATTTGGGTCTGAATCATATGCCAGAACTCCCAGAAATTTGTCCTACTCATTTCCATCTTCCCTAAAGTTAATTCATCTTGCTGTGTTGATATTTTATCCCCCAGAACAGTTTTGTTATTCCTCTCCTGATATCATATCAGTGGATTCCTAGTAAGTCCTTCACTAAACCTAAAATTTTCACTTGTGATTTTCTACCAGTCTCTTTTGACCACTTTGAATCTTTTGTCTTCTTAGTCTTCTCTGTTAGCCTAATTTGAATCTGCCCATTCCTATTTTTTGCCCTATTGACTTCCTGCCTTGGGATTTATATCACACTTTCCTCTGTACCTAAAACTAGCTTCCTCTCTGCATATATCCAATAGTCTATCATTCCATGTTGGCATATCTTATGAGAATCTCACTCTTCTGTGAAGCCTTTCATGCTTAAAGGAAAAATATAAGTGATTGTTGCTACAGAGGAACATAAAAATGAAATATAATTATTATTAAAACACAAAAAAAAGAATGAATAGTCATTTGCTAAACAAGATATCTAATTATTTTATGTATGAATAATCTTACAATACTATCTGTGCTTCAAAGCCACACAAAATTAGAGTTGAAAGGGACTATAATTTAGGCTAACTACCTCATTTTTAGGTAAGAAAACTCAGGATCAGAAACATGATTAGTCTCCCAAAAGTTCTAAAAGGCAGGGGCCGATCCTTTGATTATAATTCAGCATGTAATACTAAATCAGAAGACCCAGATCCCCACCTTCCAAACCCCATTTAACAATTATTATTTAATGAAGCAGTAAGGTGGAATAGGTCATTAGATTGCTAGTTCATTTTTTTAAAAGCTAATTCTATTTGAGTCTATACTGATTCCTTTCCAATTAATAGCCCTAAAAATCATTGAACCCAGCTATCATATCCTCCATGAATCTTCTCTTCTCCAGACTAAACATCTATAGTTTCTTCAGCCAATGTATTATTAACTAACTATAGCCTTTGAACTAAAAAGATTCATCATAAGATTCATATGGGCATATCCAGATATACACATAGATGTTCATTCATTCACTTATGTATTCATGCATTTTGACATGCACATCATATTTGCTAGCCGGGACTTTATGTACATGGAATCTTTTGCAAAGAATCCTATTTCACTTCATTTTTATACCACAAAAAGCCTAAGGAGGTATTGTTTAAGATTGACCAAATGTTTCCTTCCCCAGTCAGATTCTCTACATCTAAGCTTATATAACCTTTTTTTTTTTAATATATAATAAATTCAGTAGAAAACCTTCTCCTTGGCTTCTTGTTTGTTGGTCTAATAAACTAGTCTTGAAGCAAGACAAAATTATCTCTTTTTTCTTACATTTCCATGGACCTCTGAAGAGTCTTTAGCTCCTAGTTTATTTTCTGGCATCTTTGATTGCTAAGTCAAAAGTGACTTGTGTCAGAGGTTTTCCCATACTATGAGAGTCCTGTAAACATTTTAGAGCATTTCTCAGCTGTTTTATGTGTTGTCCACACTCAGAAAGTCTGGAAATTTCACTCTATTAGAACACTGTCATCAACTCTCCTTGTAAGAATATAATTTTTTAAAAAAACAGCCCAAGAAAGGGTTTATTTAAAAGTTGAAGAAAACAAACACATTATGAGATGTTGGAAAATATTATTACTTACCAATGTACCATACTTCTTTCCCAAATTACTGTTTAGTTTCAGTACCTTGAAATCACATTTAGCTGCCCTCCTGCAGGCTTCCAGGGAGCTATCTCTTTAAGTCTCTGGAAGCTTGTAAGACAGAGATTGCATTTTAGAAGCTTGTGGGAGGGGCTACCCATGCACTATCAATCAATCAATCATTAAATATTTATTAAGTGCCTGTTCTGTGTGAGACACTGTGCTGAGTACTAGTGATACAAACCAAAGACAGTTTCTTCTCTCAAGGAGCTTGCAACCTAGTGGAGAAGCTTACAATACATGTAGGGAGAGCTCCCAGCAGTTGTTGCTTATTCTAGTTCTTCAGCAAGAGGTTCCTTTTCTACTTCACAAAATCTAAGAGGTGGTACCCAAAGTGCTTCCTATCATCACTCTCTTATAGCTCACTGCAACTCTCCACAAGGAGCATAGGTTTCTAAACTCCATAGTACCGAACATTTTCCCAGAGAATATATTTCTCTCATGGGCTCCATCATAGAAGAACAGATTGAATACTAATGTTTCCCTCTTCTGGAAAGAGTTATGGTTCTCTCTATATGCAGCTAAAATTTAGTGCCAGATAAAAACCTTTTCTTTTCAAAGTTGTTCCTTTCTGCCATGGTCTTTCTTAACCTGTAACCTCACGGAAGATCATTCAAGAAGCAGGAAACACTCCGCCTCACCCTCTGAGCAGGTCTCTATTCCAGACATCCCTCTTTTTCCTCAGAGGGTGGCATCTCTTCTATTTAAGCAGACCCCCTTGCCCCCAGGGGTTTGACCAAACATTCCAATCTCTTCCCAGTTCCATCTCAAGTTCCCACAAACCACTGTTAGTGTATGAAAAATAGGAGGAGTACAAGGGGAGGGCAAATACTTTCTTAAATTTCTAAAAGAGAAATAAAGAAAATTTGTGAACTATGAGGCTATGAGCTTGATTTTGATTCCTCATAAAATTCATAATGTATTAAGGGAAGATTAATGACATCTAAAAAAGGACATGTTTATCACAATGAAAAAGCATGGTTTCATCAAGAACAAGGTCATACCATACTAACATCATTTCCTTTTCATGACAGGGTTACTAGACTGGGTAGATCAAGGGAATATAATTGAGATAAATTAGCTAAAATTTAGCAAAGTATTTAAGAAAAGTTCTCACAAAAGCCTTTTGGGCAAGATAGAGGTAAGCTAGTAGGTCATATGCTTAGATGAATTCAGAGCTGGTTAGATGGAAGAACCAAAAGTGTTATCATTAATAGCTTGATGTCCACTTAGAATGATGTTTCTATTAGAAGTGCCCCAGATATCTATCCTTCTCTTTGTGATATTTAAAATTTTTACCAATGACTAGGATAGAGGCATAGATGATACTGCAGATAATAGGATTATCAAATTTTCACCCAACACAAATCTAGAAGGGGTAGCTGCCATGTTTTATGATAGGACAAGGATCCAAAAATACCTTAGGTTTGAATGTTGGACCAAATATAATATGATAATTATTAAAAATATAAGAAGTATTATACTTGGATGGAAAAAATAACTTCATAATTATAAGGTGGGCCAGAAATGGTAGATAGAAATTTGCCTGAAAAAAAAAAGAGAGATTTTAAAAGTAGGCCACAGACTCAATATGTATCATAGTGAAATATGGCAAACAAGCAAAACAAAAAATCTAATGTACTGTTAAACTTCTTTAAGAGAAGCAGAGTGTTTAGGACTAAGGAAGTGAGAGTTTCAATATACAATTCCCTGGTAGAACCACAAATGGAATATTGTGTTTAGTTCTAGGCACCATATATTAGCAAGCACATTGATAAGTGAGAGAGTTTCCCTCTGGATACCAGAGTGACCAGGAAGATGAAAGGATTAATGATTATGCCATGCAAGGGGATAGGTTGAAGGTATTGGATATAGTTGGTCTAGAAGAAAAATGTGTGAGGAATTGGCAGAGGAAGAAAGGGATTATAATATAGCTGTTATCAAGTGTTTGGAGGATTATCATGCAGAAGGGGAAAAAAAAGGATTAAACTTTCTATTGGTGGTTCCAGAGGATGGGGCGTATAGAAATAGAATAAAGTTGTATCAAGGCAGATTTGATTCAATATAGGTAAAAATTACATAACAATTCAAGGTATAAAAAGATTAATTAGGCTGCCATGTGAGGGAGTGGAGTCCTCATTCACTGGAAGCAAAGGATGGATTATCACTTATTGAAGATATTGTAGAGGGGATTCTTATCTAGTGTCATGTTGGATTAGAAATACTCAGAGGTCTTTTCTGACCCTGAGATTCTCATCTTTTATAATAATCAAGAGTAGGAGGATGGGTGGAGAGGACAGCACACTCTGATATTACTTCCCAGGGTGAAACTGGAGAGAAGAGGAGAATCCCTGATATATTTTCTCCCCAGTAAAAAATTTACAGTACTTTTTGTTCAAAATATCTATGTAAGTTTCACATAGATTGCATATTTGCCTCAAATACCAGTTACACAATATATGGTGCTTATTGATAATAAATCTATATAGAGTTTATCTTATGCATATTAGCAGTTGTTTGTCATTTCTACCAGAATGCAGTATATTGACCTTTTGCCAATCAATGCCCGTTTGTTACGTGGGTGATATGTTTGTTCATTCAAAAAAAATCAAATGCAAGTTATCACTACTCCTACAATTTCTATGTGCTTATCTACAATAAGCATTTATAGGTACATATGACAACCAGTACATTTCATTGTCATTTCATTAGTTTGACATGGTACAGGAGAATGAGTACTGGCTCTGGAGTCAGAGGACCTAGGGTCTCATCTACAGAATGAAAGATCTGGACTAGATGGCCTCCCAAGGTCCTTTTCAACTGTAAATCTATGGCAGCCTTGGCAATTCAATTAACTTCCCTACTTCTTTGTTTCCTCAGTTGTGATAACTGAGGAAATAATATAATGAGGGGATTGGATTTGGATGAGTAATGATAAGATAAGATAATTAGGAAGTTTGGACTAGGAATACTTCCTAAATCCAAATATGACTAGCTTTGTGACCTGGGCCAAGTCACTTAACCTTTGTCTGCCTCAGATTCCTTGACAATAAAATGAAGATAATAATAACACTTCCCTCCCATGGTTGTTGGGATTAAAAGAGATAATAACTGTAAAGTGCTTAGTGCTGTGTCTGGCAAGTAATAGGCACTAAATAAATGTCGATTCACTTCCCGGGAAGGTAAGGCCAGAAAATGACTGGACAAAAGGTGAGGACACCCCAGGGAACCCAGAAAGGGGTGGCTGTGATTTTCCTTCAAACTCTTGAACTATGATCATATGAAAAAAAACTATTTCTTTTCATTTATTATTGCAATGATATGTTACTAAGTCCCTGTCTATAATATAAAGAGATTACTAACAGACATCCAGTTAGGCAGAGACAAAGTTAAGATAGCATTGTTCAGGAGAAGTAAGAACCTGGCTCAAGATGTGGGAGAATTGGTCAAGAAGGCTACGAAGGAAGCAGCTTTTAGGAGCTCATGGGTAGCAGCCCAGAGATCAAAGGGTACTGAGGTCAAAGAAGCCAGTGAATTTGAGTATGTTTCTTTGAATCTGACAGAAAGCTGGTGGACATTATTGGAGAAGTGTATGGAGTTGGCAGGGTTTCAAATATTGAAAATGATTGAAAGGAAAGAGAAGTGGGAAAATCTGTTGACGAAACTCTTCCTTCAGGCTGCCATTGCGGCTCAACTTGGAAAGACCTTCCAGAAAAGGAGAGCTGAAGTGAAAAACATGGAGATTGAGAAGATGGTGATGATTCACCGAAGACACCAGAAAGAAACTCTCTGCTGTAAAGCCCCAGAAGAATGTGAGGCCGTGGGATTCCTGGCCACAGAATTGAGGCACATCTCAGAAATAATCCTTTCAGAGTAACTAGTTTATCCATTTCCTTTCCAACACATATTGGTTGGTTTCCCAACACATAGGCCAGCCACTGTACCAAGCCATCTAACAGCACAAAGAACTAACTGATGATCTTAATGATGGCTTTGAATTATCAGAGAAAGTTTAACTTAGATTGTAGAATACATTTTAGGACTACCACACCTTAAAAGGGAATTTTGATGATTAAAGGGTAAGTTTTAATTATCTATAGAAAGTTCTCTCCTGTAGAACAAACAACTCATTCCCTGATGACACACAATTAATGAGGTGTGACTGTTGTAAGCTTTTCTGTCCACTTGAAAGCTGTGTGTCAAAACTGTCTAGTTCTCTTGCATACAAATACATATATTATGAAGCCACAAAATAAGTCACCATAATGCTACTCAGTTTCAAGATTTGTTAACTTAGTAAACAAAAGTCTCCCTGCTAAGCTGGAAAGGACTAATAAGAACCCAGTCTTTTAGATAGCTCGCTCAAGAGCTACTTAGAATCTGGATAAGAGTAAGTGGTTATTACCTGAGAGTACATAGAAACAAGATAGAGAAAAACAGAATATATTTTCTCATGTTTACATATATATTTGTAATTCCAAATGGGTAGGGAACAGTTAGCTGAGAGGCGTAAGAGGGAGAAAATATGATGACATTCCTATTACTTACTAAGCATAGCAGTCACGATTTTGAGGTAATTGCCAAGAGCTTGCAGTTTGGTTGAATTTCCTAATTTAGCCAAATACAATATTAATGTGCTCTGTAAACTCTCTCATAAATAGACCCACAGAATGAATACATCAGAGTTAACCCTAAAATAATGCAATAAATTTGGAGGAATTATTTTGCTTTGCAACTTACAGCTCTCCAATGCTTGTGGTAACTTGCATCTGCTAAAAAGAAAGATCTTGCTCCAAGTAAGCTCTCTTTTCTTTATTAAAACACCAATGCTCACAAGTCTTAGTCGATTGGAATTAAAATCAATAGGAAAGCCTCAGAGGGGGAAAAAATGAAGCAATTAAATGTGCATACAAAGGCTATTTCTCAGGAACCCTCAAAGAGGTGTATAAAACAATTCAGTCAAATATATAACTATTGGAACCTTTCAGAACTGTTTTTTGTCTTGAGCCTAACAGGCAAACAGCAGCAAAGACATGAGTTTTCCATAGAAATACCTTGGGAAGAATCTTTGCCAAGGCTCAAGTCTTTGGTGACTTACTCTATACAGCTGTATTTTAGAGGCAACAAGTAGCACAGCACTTCATAGCGTTCCATGGAAGCTCTGCCGAAGAAGGGGTTCCAAGCCTGAAATGATTTCTGCTTTGTTAAAGGCAAAAATAGCACAACTTGACAATGTGCAATTTAGAGTGGTTTTATTAGAGAATGAACACTGATTTCTGCATATTTCACATTTTTCCTATAACATTTTTTCTTTATATTTGATGCATTCAGTGGATGTGCGGTGACTCTAAGCAAACATATTTAATGAGAGGTTATCTTATCAAAGAACAAATGAAAGAATTGATTAATGGAGAATTAATTATTTTTTAAAAGTATCCATATTCTTTGACCCACTGGTAGGCATATAGCCCAAAGAGGTCAAAAATGGAAAGGAAGATCCCATATATACCCTTATAGCTGCGCTTTTTACAAAACCAAAGAGCCAAAGACAAAGATGATGCCCATTAGTTAAAGAATGGCTCAACAAATTGTTGTACATAAATGGAATATTACTTTACCATAAGGAATTTTAGGTAAGAAGAATATAGAGAATCATGAAAAGACATACATTAACTGATACAAAGTAGAGTAGATAGAATCAAAGAATCAATATACACAGTGACCAGCACAACATAAATAGAATGAACAACAAAAACAAACCAAACAGAATTAAATGCTGAGTAATTACATTGACTGTGCTTGACCCTGAGGAAGAGATATGAGAATGCATCTCCCTCCTTTGCAGAAGTTGGAGGCGATGGGTGTGAAATATTACTCATTCTTTTAGACTAGAGGGAGTGTTGCTAAACTGCTTTTTTCTTCTCCTTTTTATTCTTTGTTAGAAGGGATGGCTTTCTGTGTAGGGAAGGGGGAAAGGGTATATTTGGAAATTTAAAATAATATAAAAAAGATATCAAAAAACTTTAAATTAAAAAATCGAGAGTTCCATTTGGAAATCAAAGATAAACTACACACAGGTTCATTTTAAGAAGTGACAATAAGATTGGGAGAGTGGGAAAAAACTTTCTGCTGGACTTAGAAAATTTTAGAAAAATGGAAGGTGGTTTGAAAAGAAATACCTTTTAATATCTATGCTACAAAGAATGCTTAAAAGAATAAAAGTATTACCTTAAAAGTCATTCTTTTAATAATAAGGTGTTAGTCTAGGTCAGAGGTGGGGAACCTTCAGCCTTGAGGCCACATGTGGCCTCAAGGCCATAGGTTTCTCACCTTGGTCTAGGTAATCCAGAAAATGGCCTGTTATTGGTAAATAACATATCAATCGGATTATGCAATTAAATAATTGATTTAACTGATTGTTTAAAAATTATATAACTAGGGGTTATCTGAAATAATTGCCAAGTTCATCAAAATAGTAAGAATATATAAATTAGTCCTTTGTATTCAACAGTGCCCAAATTAGGCCATTTTGGAGATGGTTTAATGGGTAGAATTCTGGACTTAAAGAAAGACAGTCCTGAGTTCAAATCCCACCTGTGTATTAACTGTGTAAACCATAAGCTAGTCAAAAGCTTATCTCTGGGTTCTCAATTTCTTCATCTGTATTACCTACTTTATAGGGTTGCTATAAGTCTCAAATGAGATAATGTATGTAAAATGTTTTGCAAACTTCAAAAGGCTACAAGTGTCAGCTATTATCATTAAATGTTTTTATACTAATGTACCATTAGACTAAATGGTTCCTGAAGCACTACATCACCTTCCTTACAGGCCCTCAGTTTTGGGGCTTTTTAGAATGTCTCTGTAGCTATTCATTAATCCAAGAAAAGTTTGCTTTGTGAATGCTAAAACTGAAATAAGTATTAGATTCTTCAAGATGCTACAATCACCAAAGTGAAAATCATAGGATCCTAGACTTTTTCTTTTCTTAGAATTAGAACTGTTACAGTTTCTTAGCTCCAAACTATTTTTTTAACCTAAAATCAACAATAATAAGCTTGTGCATGGAATGTCAAAGGGAAAGGTAGCATAGAGGTTCTCTGGTCCTCTTATAAGTTTAACATGATGATATTATAAAATATGAAAAAAGTAATAAATTTAAATAGAAAGTAAAACTAGCAACAAATTAGCTTAATTTCTTTCTTATAATGAACTGGAAAAGAAAATATTAAATAGAAGAATAATGAATTAGATTTTCATTTTCTTCAGGTGAATATACTACTGTGGTAGTTATAGAATGGGTAGTGATCAAACTTTTAAAATTATATTAATTTTCTCTTAATGGTATCTGTTAAAATTGCTTCTCAATAGAGATCTAAAAGGAAATTCCAACTTCTGAGGACAAAGTTTAGCAACAGCCTAATCTTGCTTTTTACTACTCATTATGGGAACTATTTATTTCAGATATGTATCTGACTGTGTCCTGTTTCCCAAACAACTTTGGACCACACTACTAACCACCAAGTTACATTAGTCCATGTTTTACTGGATCTTGTCAGCTATTGGTTGATCTATATTAGTGAACTGGCATTTTTTTTAAAATCACAAAGCAGGATTTGCCATCCAATGGTCATGTAATTCATGCGCCTGCCTCCAGACAGGACGATGCCTAAATTATCTAAGACAGGAAGCTATAAATCCTATAACTAAAGAACTCAAGGTATATATAATATTAGAACTCTTTCAATAAACAAGTTTGTTTGTTATCAAGGCATACCATAGAATAAAATGGTACCATTAATTAATTTTTGAATAAAACATCCTTAAAAATATTTCATTTTTTATTCTGTGTTCTTTTTAGATGTATGCCATCATTACTGCGTGAATTCTGAATCCTGCACCATTGCAGATGATGGAAGTGTAGAATGTGTTTGTCCGACCCGCTATGAAGGAACAAAATGTGAAGTTGACAAGTGCCTAAGATGCCATGGTGGCCACTGCATCATAAACAAGGACAATGAAGATATAATATGCAAGTAAGTTCACACGCAGCTCAAATCAGTGAAGATAGTTGCAAAACAGTGTAGCCATTAGTAAGCAATAAAATGTAGAATAAACTTAATATCTATATAAAATGATTGTGGATGAGTAAGCTTCCAGATAGAAAGCCACACATTGGTTTATTTTTTTAATGGTTAGTCACGAAGTGAAAGTGCATATTTTCTAAAAATTTAGTTATCCTTCATGTAAAAGAAACTGTCAGAACATTCATTACATGGGATGTTTTCAGGGCTAGCCTCTAAAATTTGTGAAGTTATATTATAAAAAGTCACTATAGAATATTATTGCATTTTTAAAAGTTGCATTAGTTTCTGGGTTAATGGTGCGAGTTTTGTAATTAAAAAAAATAATATAACATCTTTGCAGTGGGAAGAGAACTAAACTTGGAGTGACAGGACCTCAGTTCTAATTCCTGGCTCTGCCATTTACTCCCTCTACAAGATGGGGCAATTCACTTAACTTAAGGCTTCCATATCACTGGCTTCCCATCTGTAAAATTAGGTGGTTGGGTTAGATGACCTCTATTGCCCTTTCCACCTCTAGATCTAGGTTTACCTGGGAAACACTGTGTTAAGAAATATCATCAAGTCAGAAACAATAGAACTGAAAAGGAACTTATAAATTATTTGGCTAAACCCTCTCATTTTAAAGATGTTGAAACTGAGGCCCAGAGACGTTAAGGGGCTTGCTAAAGCCATGCAACTAGTAAATAGCATAGCTAAAAGAATTATAAAATAGGCATCTGTACCTTTTGTTTTGATGAAAAAAAGTTGTCAGTACATTGGATGTTATCATTTAGGTCAATTTAAGCTAACAGAACATTATTTTCTGGAAAGCTTGACCAAAAGAAAAAACAAACAAACAAACACCACTAGGCTTTGATTTTTGTTAGATGCTATTTTGGCCTTTGGCTTAAACAGTGAAGTAGATAAATACTCCCATCACTATAGCAAGGCTAAAGGCTAATATTATTCATTTGCTATCATAAAACAAGTTTATAACACTGAGGTTAGAGATCAAATGTCACTGGAGACTTCCTCTGAAAGGATTTTAAAAGAAGGACTTTTAAAGGGCTAGGCTTTATCAGTTGCCTTGATTTTGAATATAATAAATACAAATATGTGATTGAAGAGTATGCCATAAAGTTTTCATGCCACAATTCAAAGTGCCTGCACTGAGATTGTGTCAACACTGAGTTAATGCAGGTCTCCCCAAACAAGTACTAATCAAACTTTATTACAGTCAAGACTAACATGTTTTATTCTGATTTTTCTTTTTTATTCACTCTGATTTTTGCTTTCACAATGAACATGCCTGATGTTATTGTTATGAATGACATTTAGTGACATCCATAAATTCCACATGTTTGTATGTCCATATATATATATATATATACATACACACACATAGTCTTTGAAAAGCATAGTATTACTTTGAAGTAAAGGTGTGAAAGAGGTAATTTGGAAAGCTAGAATTTTAGGGAACACATAAGCAGAAAAACTCTTTTATTTGATTCTTGAAGCAAATAGCCTAATTGTAGTCAAGTTCATTCACCAGCATCAGCAGGTCTTTATAGTAAAATTTAAAATGCATTCCAGAATTGGATACAAAAGATACAAAATGCAACATGCTACATTTTGATTTCCCATCTGGTCAGCCTCCTGGAGTTATGAAAGGAAGAATCTTCCCTCAGATACCTTCCAGGAACTATGCTTCCACCCCTGCATTGTGAAGAGGATAGAAATCAAACTCTATGAAATAAAGAAAAAAAAAAGGAAGAAAGAAAGCAAAAAGAAAAGTAAACATTCTCATTTCTCCTGTAGAAAGAGAGGGATCCTGAAAAAATATCATTTCTGACATTCATTTAGACTACCTAAAGAGATCATGATTCACAAAAGCCATCCAGAATCTTGACCCATTTTCTCTTCTCCATGCCACTAATCACCCAGACAGTGCCAACCAGATAAAGCTGTTTTCTTCTCTTTGAGATTTACATGGACATTGATTTAAACAAAAAATAGCACAGAACATCCATAGTCATAAAATGTATGTAATTCTAAATCTTTCAAAGACATTTTGGGGTTGTGTATTTAAAAATTATTAAATAGAAGTCATTAACATTGAATAAATAATGGCCACCTTGAAATATGGCTACCAAAATAAGGTCTTTCAGAAATATTCTAGAGAATAACTGAATGTGGCAGCACCATAATAAATAAACAACAGTTTGGCATTCTAGAGATATGTTAGCTAAAATTAGTTTTCCTTTGTATAGTGCCTTTCATCTTGGCATCAAGATAGAATCCCTATTTCAAAGACAACAATCAGAAACTACAAGACTTAAACCAAAATTACAACATAACAAAAGCATCCTGCATAACTTATCCAAGCTTGTTCAAGCTATCATATAGAGCTGTGATTAGATATGGGAAATTAGGCTTTGTAACTCCCAGGCTCATGCTACGTCCACCAAGGCAGATTCTCTGTTGAACATCATAAATATAATCACTGTAGCAGAACTCCTCTCATATTCCTGTGGAAAACCAAATAAATATTGGTGAAGTCAAAGTTGATTACAGTTTTGAATTGCAGAAATAATATGCCTGTGATATAAATTGGTATGGGAATTCTTTTATTTTATTTTTTGGTCTGCCAAATAACTTGTAATTAGCTCAGGAAAAGTAATATACCAGAAATAACATGGGTATACACTTCCTATGAGAGAAATTATTACAGAAATTTTGATTTTAAAATATAAATAGTGCTCTTCTGTGCCTGGAAATGATGTGGATATATACTTTATTTTTATTTTTTAATTCTTACAATCTTCTGTCTTTTATCCAGGATTTAAATTAGGTGGGATTTGCTCATCATGTGGCGGTTATGAAAAAGTATTCCCTTGTTTGGAATAACCTAGGAATACAGAGAAAGAATCATGTGTATATATACATATATATATGTTTATGTTATGTGCATATGAGAGAGAGAGAGAGAGAGAGAGAGAGAGAGAGAGAGAGAGAGAAAGCTATGTGATTACAGTGGACAAAACATTGAATATGGTATCAGAAAGACTAGAGTTCAAATCCAGCTTCACTACTGTGTGACTGTGGACAACTCCTTCACCCTCTTTCTGCCTTAGTTTCTATAAAATGGAGATAATAACACCTACCTGCTAGATTGCTACTTACTTGTTTTGACAATAAGATAAGATAATATTTGTAAATGGCTTTGCAAGCCTTGAAGCATTGTAAAAATGATAGTTTTTATTATTATTTAGTGTAATCATGGAAAAAAAAACTTGTTAGAAGGAAGGGGAGAGTAGTAAAATAGCATTTTCATGTCAGATTCTGCAATATTCTTTCCAAGTCAGTGCTAGAGAGGGAGAAAAATCTAGGGTGTCCTATTCTTATTGATTTAGTCCTCTGATTTTTTTTTTAGGCAATTGGGGTTAACTGACTTGCCCAGGGTCACACAGCTAGTGTCAAGTGTTTGGTCTGAGGCCGGATTTGAACTCAGGTCCTCCTGACTCCAGGGCCAGTGCTCTATCCATTGCGCCACCTGGCTGCCCCTAGTCCTCTGATTTTTAAAAAAATTCACTTTGAGTGTATAAATTTTTAATGAGTCCCTGCTATATGGTAAGAAGCAGCTAGGTGGCTTAGCACAAAGAATAATGGGCCTGGGGTCAGGAAGACCTGAGTTCAAATCCAGCCTCAGATACTTATTAGCTTTGTGACCCTGGGCAAGTCACTTAACCTCTGTTTGACTTAATTCACTGGAGAATGAAATGGCAAACCACTCCAGTATCCTTGCCAAGGGGAAAAAAAAAAAACTATGGACAATATTGGCATGCTATAGTTTACAGGGTCACAAAGAGTTGAACATGCCTGCACAACAGCAGCAACAACTATGTGGTAGGTCCAGGATTTCCAAAGAAGCATTGCATTAATTAATTAATTAATTAATTAATTAATTCATAAATAATGGGATAGAGGGAGAAAGAAGCCACAGTACTTCTTTAGGAAAAGATCTATTGGAAAGCCACTACCAAAGAAATCTGAATAGGGCCTGGGTTATGTCTTTTTCCTATGTATTAAGATGATACTGAAAGTGTGTAGATGCTCAAATGCAGTTACACAAACATTAGCATTGCTCAATTGTGTCATAAGCTTTTAAAGCATGAAAATAAGTTTCCATAAAGAATATCTTTTCCTCCCCATTTCTGTGCCTTCTGTGTCTTTCAAAAGTCTCCTTCTGCATAACCAAGTATCAACACTTAATTTGGAGCTTACAACCCATTTGAATCCAAATCATCATTGGGGGAAGGAAGAGAATCTGGAAGGATATGTATGTACTTAGCATCTGAGCATTTTAGCCTTGGAAGGAAGCTCAGAGTTTATCTAATCTAACCCATGCCTGAAGCCTGAATTCCTTAAATCCAAATCCTTTCTATAGCCCCAAGAAATGCTTATCTAGCCCCTAACTGAAGACCTTCAATGAAATAGAATACATTGCCTAGGATTCTCAGCACATATTCTCCCCTAATCCTACCTCTAAGCCATCCCAACAGTAAGCTAGGTATCACAGTGGATAAAGCATTCAGCCTGGAGACCAGAACAGTTAAAATCTGGTCTCAAACATTTCCTAGCTGTGTGACCTTGGACAAGTCACTTAACCTCTGTGGGCCTGTTTCCTTATCTGTAAATTATGGATAATAATAATACTTAACTTCCAGAGTTGTTTTGATGATCAGAAAATATCTGAAAAGCAAACCTTAAAGCTATATATACAAGATACCAATTATTATATTTCTCCAGCAAGGAATTAGGAACAAATGTTTTCTCAAGACCCAACTGTAAATCCAGGGTCAGTGATTTCTCTATTTTAACATTCCTGCATACTAATGAAAAATGCTGAAAATAAAATAAAATGAAATCACACGTTGGGCTTTACTATACTGATAGGCAATGAAATTGTCATGAATTATATTTGTCACCTTCCATTTTTCCTGCCCTCTTTAGGTGCTTATTTTAATCCATTGCATTTACAAAACAGCAACAGCCATTAAGCAAAGACTACCACAAATACTTACATCTGTCATCTTTCCCAGGCATTTTTATAGCTCCTCTAGTGATACTTTGTCAAGATAGAAATGATCACATTTAGAACTTTTTATTTTTTTTTCCAGTGGTGTACTCTACTATTATACTGTGGTATATAGTCTTTGATTCAAGATCTAGGATTGGGCTATGCACACATACCTATAAGATCTTGTTTAACTGAATTCAATTAAAGGCCTAGAAAAATGATATGACTATACAGTAATTAGACAGATACCATAAATCTATAAGAAAACACTGTCACTTTATATTCATACTACATATTTTAATCGCCATAATTTGAATTTCTTCATTTTACATTGACAGAGGACACAATAGTCAAAGGACTAAAAGAGAAAAATTGCCTACAGGATATTATTCTTATAGTTTTCTATAAGAATTTCTATAAGAAATTTCTATTTCTATAAGAATTGGAGTTTAAAATTTGCACCCAATTCTGGAAATTCTTTGAGCTGGATTTCTCCTTTACGGGCTAAATATCCAAAGCATCAACTTCCAAGACTCTGCAAGCAGCAGTGTAACTTTTATCCTTCCTAGGGATGTTGCCAGCCTTGCTTGAGTATGAGGAGAGAAATTCACCAATGCTGATGACTCCCTTAAGTATAAGAATTAGATGGGTTTTTTCTACAAATAAAACTAGCATTGAATTATTGATGTTAACTGAGGGGTTAAATATGAGAGTTGTAAAAAGAAAAGTATTGAATTGTCACTTTTTCTCTTGTTTAAAAAACTGGTGCCACTAGCTAGCCTGTCTTTCTGAAAACTCACTGTCTACCCTTCGACTACCATTCCAATATGAACATTTTCATCCGCAACGGAGTCAGCTTTCAACTATAATGATTGAAATAACAATGGGCTTCTTTTTTTGTTTGTCACTGCAGTTGCACTAATGGAAAGATTGCCTCCAGCTGTCAGTTATGTGATGGCTACTGTTACAATGGTGGCACATGTCAGCTGGACCCTGAGACAAATATACCTGTGTGTTTGTGAGTATTTTATATTGCAAGTATGTCACAATGGGATCTTTATGTGTATAGCAACTCTGGTCTGTTTGGGTTTTTTTCCCCTCCCCTTGGGGGGGTGGGGGTGGGAAGATACCATAAAAATGTATTCTATGAACATGTCTCACTTTTAGAATGCTAATATGGTCCAACTTTGGTTGAAGTGTGACAGAATATCCTCATCTATCAATTTGGTATTGCTAATGATATCATGGAGAAGAATTCATTTAATTCTTAGCATCATGCCCATTTCAGACACTAGGGATCTCTGAACTTGGAAATACAGGGGAAAATTGGATTAATCTCCCCTGTTGTATTCACATACATCTCAACTCCAGAGATAATCATCTATTATGAATGCTTTAGTACTTACAGCCATTCTTTTCAAAAGAACATGAGACCTCTTTTTAAATGTATAATGCTGTTTGATGTATGTATTGAATTTTAGAGTGAAGCATTATATAAACCCATGCTATAAGATACCAACCCATGAAATCTCTGGCTTCTTAGGAATATATTAAACTGAGTCTGGGTTTGTGAATATACAAAAAGAGTGCTGTTGCAGTTTCTAAAATGCCATTAATAGTTCTCATAATATCCAGAATTCAGTGGATCCTTCCCTTCCACTTCTCCACCCCTGGCCCTTTCTCTGGCAGGCCAGAGCTAGTAATCCCAATCTAGTGCCCACTTGGCTTTTTAGGTTTACTGTCAGATATTCCTGACTTCTTGGGCAAAAGGATTGATGTGTAGACGCACCGGGCCTGAGTTAATTCCCCCTACCATTTCAAGGTAGTGGGTTATGGGGGTGGTTGAAAGAGAACTGAGCATATTTGAAATGAGTTATTTTGTATACAATGATTTTAAAGCATGTTTGGCAAAAAAAAAAAAAAAGAAAAAGGGCAGAATATTTATTTAGCTGTATTTTACTGAAATTCTGCAGATGCTCTGTGGGGTTTAAAAGTCAGCGCTGTGACCAGAAAGTGAACCCTTGTGATTACTACTGTCAGAATGAGGGAATTTGCACTTTAACTGCGTTTAATGAACCGAGATGCAAGTAGGTTTAACCTTCCACTTACTGCTGCACATTTTGTGACATCATTTCAGGCCACAGTTCATTGGTTCAGATCATGCACATCCACATACATTTCACAATTTGTACTTGATCTTGGGGCTCATCTGTGTAATACACACTTAACCTTTGGATAGTAACGCCAGCAAGTGTGCTTAAGTGTAGGTTGCTAGAGTGTCTAGAATTGCATCAAAAAGAATAAAAGGGGAAAAAAAATAGTCAAAGTGTAGAAGAACTAAATCTGCCAAAAAATATCAGACTTCCCTTTGACAAATAGTGGAAATAAACAAGTGGAAATAAATTAAGAAATGCTATTGCCATTTTGTATGTTGATTTCTATCTGGTAATTAAATTTTCATTCTAACATTGATGAAGTAATTGATGTTATGTGGTTTTCCTGACTTATAAATATCTAACCTTAACTTATACATCACCTTAAAAAAGGAAATTGGAACATGATATAAAACATTAGAAAAATAGTCTAGATTTTAAAAAATATATTTTTACTGATTCAATTTGTAACAGGGCAGTTTTTTTTATTTAAATTATTTTAAACCCACTATGTTTCCTCTGAGAAATTGCAGTCACCTTTTGGAGGGGAACTATCAATCCTCATCAGAAAAGGAAACCATCATTCCATTGTGCAGTTAAGCTTTAGAAATATATCGTGTCAGGCGTTTTCATTGATTCCAGATGCCATAGTCAGCCATACTAGGCATCAAACCATTACTGAGATCTGATAAAGCACCCATTGATTGTAGCACTGGAGGGCCTAGCCAGGCTTCTAAACCTCAATAGGATAAACCACTGCAACTACATTTTAAATGTCATCTGCCTGTTATCATATACTTAATAATGTACTTTAGTCATGCTGGTATGTGCCCACCATTGCTTAATCAACAATTATGAAGTTTGAAAAATCATTAAAATACTCACATATGACAAGTCACAATCATATTTTTTCTAGAAAGCATTAGAACTTGCTAGACCAACTTCACCATAAACAATTCAACAGCAAAAGAAAAAAAAAACCTTCCGCCTAAAAGTATTCTGTGGAATCTGTCAGTAAATTGGCTCAGTTATTACTTCATTCCCATCACCATCTCCTATTGAAGGAGCAAAGGAAAACCTTTTTCCCCCATCCCCTCATAGGCTCATTGATGTAAAACTAGAAAGGACTTCAATGGCTTCTGATATGCAGGTCCAACCCCATCCTTTTATAAATGAATCCCAGAGAGATAAAGTGATTTATCGAGTGTCAAACATGTAGAAAAAGGAAAGGCATGGATTTGAACCTAAAACCTCTGATTCTAAATCCAGCCCCTTTCCACTCTACCATACTGTTCCCTTGATCTCCTGTTTTTGTACATACTTGAAAAACAAATTATCCTGGGAGAGGATAGGCACTTCATAGTACTGATAAATTCAGAGTTGACACTAAGGAAGAAAGGCAAAAATGAATGAAATTTTAGTCTTTTAGTAGTGCGCAAACTGACACTGTCTTTAAGGCCTCACCTTCTTGACTTTCTATTGCATCTCCATCCACTCAATTATCCCAAATACTTCCTTAGGCTCCTAGTATATCCCTCCCCCTTTCAAATGACTCATAGCTATCTGATGTCTTATTTTCTATGAGCTATCTACTATGGCTCTTTCAAAACGTTAGCAGAACAATGGAGTAATCCAGGAGAACGTGCTGGTGAGACAGAGTTGGAGGTTCTCTCTTCACTCCCGGCTTACATGTGTACATTTTAGCAGCAGTCTTCAGAAGGCAACATTTCTACCTTTATTTTCTACCTCAGAAAAGTTAGTCTCATGATGAGAATTCCAGGTAGAACAGAGGGGGATGGCACAGATAAAAACCTTTCACATCTTGGAAACAATCCTTGAATATCCTGACACATAAGCTATCTATCACTAGTGTGTGTTTTGTTTTTGAGAGAGAAAGGATTGAAAAGCCATGATGCCCAAGAGATGACTCTTTATAAGTACATTTTCCCCAGCTCTAATCTTTGACCCTGCCAGTTGGTGTCCTTGGGCCATGGAGGAATGATTCTGTACTTCCATCCTAAAGAAGCATCAGGCTACCCTGATGTCACATGTAACAGTCCCCTCTCCACATTAAGGTAGAAAAAAAAAGTGGATTGACTGCTATTTAAAAATATGGAAAACACAGATTTCAGTCTTTTATGTCCACGTATGCAGTGGACATGCTTTGAAGGAAAACTTGGTATATGTAGTTTTCCAGAAAGGTTTCATAGGAACAAAGTTGCTTTATAAAGAAAAGGCCGAGTGATTTGCTTGCTATTGTCTGTCAGTGCATTTCCCTTTGTCATAAAATGAAGGAAACTATTTGAATTGTGCTGTACTTATATACATCTGAAAGGCAATAAAGCATTCAGATATATGGAGATGACAGGTTTTCCACACAGAAGTTTTAATGGCTGTATCCTTCAATATAAGGAATAAATTTGTTCTTTGAAATCTTTCCCTTTTGCCTCTTGCTGGCCATTTTCACTTATTACTATATGAATAAAATTCTACAAAAGGGAAAGCCGTGGAGAAAAGTTTAGAATGTGGCAGGAGTTTTTCTTCCATGTTCATTTGCATAGAAATCTACCAATTGCAAATGCTAATGAGTTGATTACTTTAAAATTATTTGAGTTTATAAATTAATATGAGTTATATTTGAGTTCTTTAGGTGTTATTAGGATTATTCATAGTGATAATATCATCATCACTAATATAAATGTGACAAATGCCTAAGCTCAATTTTTTCATTGCGTATCAGTAGCCTGTACTGGGCAAGCACTGAGATGTCTGCTGTCATACAGCTGCCCACAGCATAGAGGGTTAACGTCAAGATTATGTAGAGACAACACAGACAGCTGTGCATAGAATCTGTCCATTGAGATACTAAGAGGAGCTAGTTTTTCCTACTATATAAATTTCCAATTTAGGCTTATTCAAATAGTATTATAATTGGGCTAGAATCTGGAGTTCATGAAGGGGGTTAGTATGAAAATAAGGCAGGAAGAGGAATTTAGAATCTGGTTGTGAAGTCATAAATGTTAGGCTAAGGAGTGAGTGTTTAATCTTGTCTGTGATAGGGAGCTACTGAAGTTTTTTGGGCAGGGGATTGGCATGTCAAATCCGTATAGCAGGACCATAGATGGATTATAAAGTATAAATTGATTGGTAGGAGGAAGAGTGAAAGCTGAATGGTATAGGGGAAAGAGCTCTGATACCAGAGTCAAAAGAATTAGATTTGAGTCCTAGTCCCAACATTTACTAGTTGGGTGATACTGAGCAAAATAGTTAACTGGGCCTCTGTTTCCAAATGGCGATCATAATACTTTCATTATCTCTCTGACAGGGCTGATATGAGAAAAGCATTCTGGAAAAAATGTATTATATAAATGTGAATAATTGTTATGACTCAGACTTTTATCTTGGATAACTGGTGAGGTGATGTTATCAACAGAAATAGGAAGGTTTGAAGGAGGAACCGGTTTTAAGGAAGAAAGATATTGAGTTGAGTTTTGCATAGTTGAATTTGAAGGGTCAGCAAGACATTAAGATGGAGTTGTACAACAGATAAGGGAGATATATATAATATGTACATTTGTGTGTATGTGTGTGAGAGAGAGAGAGAGAGAGAGAGGACAGAGAGATAGTCAGACAGAGAGAGAGCAGATCTGTGATGTTAGGTCTCTGAGAAACTCCCTTTATTAATGCAGGTCAGCACTGTCTCTGAAAAATATAATCTTAGAGAGTTATCTAGAGCACTGAGAGTTTAAATGACTTGCACAGAGTCACACAACCATTAAGTATAAGAGGTGGGACTTGAATGCAGATATTGCTGTTATGAAATCCTGCTCACTCTCTGTCTCCCTCTCTTTCTCCATCTCTCTCCATATATGTGTGCATATTTATAGCTATGTATTATACATGTATATATATACATACATACATGCATATACACATAATTCTGCATACTTATGTATACACACACATATATATGTGTATATGTATATGTACAATTATATGTGTTTCTGTGTGTATGTGTGTGTGTGTGTGTGTGTGTGTGTGTGTGTGTGTGTGTGTAATTGGTTAAGGACTAAATCTGTCATTTAATCAGTATAGGAATGTCCCCAGTGAAGCAACTTGTTCATCCAGTACAGATCACCACCTTCTCTACAACATATAGTCTTTAGAGAGTTGCCTGAAATATTGAGAGGTTAAGTGACTTACTCAGAATCGCTTAGTACGTGTCTGAGTTAGGAAGGAATGAAGGCAATGTGCACCTATTAAGCTCCTACTTCTGTTCCTACTCTTATGGTCTAAGCATTGTGCTAAGCACTTTACAAATGTTATCAGATTTGATCCTCACAACAAGCCTGGGAGTTATTATTATACCCATTTTAAAAATGAGAAAATTGAAGCAGACAGAGGTTAAGTGACTTGCATAGGACCACACAGCCAGTAAGTGTTTCAGATCTTCCTGACTCTGGTCCCAGATCTCTATCCACTGGGACAGGGAATTTAAATGTTATTGGACCTGTGGTTGCATCAGTATAGAAGGTCTCCTAGTAAGGAAGTTCTTCTTCCAATGCAGACTGACACCTTTTCTGTAGTGTCTGGTGTTAAGAAAGTTACCTGGGAGTGACTGGTCCAAAGTCATAGAGCTGGGATGTGTCAGAGGGAGAACATGAACATTTGGGTTCTGAACCCAGCTTTCTAACCACTGCACCATGATGCCTTCTATGTGCCTCAGGGGGCATGATCAGTTCCATTTTCACATGTGGGAGATGAGGCTGGAGCTGAACTTGGAAGGAAACTAGAGATTCTGATAGACTGAGGTAACAAGGATGCATTCCAAGCATGGAGGCAGGGATGGTATAGAGATGAGAAATAGAAGGTCATCTATAAAGAACAACAAGTAGGTTGGTTTGCTAGACTGAACGGTCATGAAGGAGAGTAATATACAATAAGCCTGGAAAGATAAATTAGATCCAGATTGTAAGGGCTTTAAATGGCAAGCAAAAAGTTTGTATTTTATATTCAAGGTAATGGGGTCCCATGGGAGTTTTTTGAGCAGAAGACTGACATATTCAGACCTTTGCTTTAGGATTATCAATTTTGTAGCTGTGCGGAGGGTAGATTAGAGAGAGAGAGAGAGAGAGAGAGACAGACTTGGAGCAGTGAGCTGAGTTAAAAGACTATTTGAGTAGTTGAGATGAGATGTGATTAAAGCATGAACAAGGGTGGTGGCCATGTGAATAGAAAGAACGTGATAGATGTGAGGAATATAGGAGTGGATAGGCCATGATATGAGATGACTTTTTATTTTTTTGTAAATCTTTACTTCCATGTCATTTGGATAGTTTTAATATTCTGAAAGAAAGGTCATTGATTTTTCATCTTTATTACTGTAACATCATAATCATATTCACCATTATTCTTGACTTCTCTGTAACCTTTAACACTATTGATCACATGTTCTCCATGGTCTCCATGATACTCTTTTATCTGTAGGTTTTCATGATACTCTTCTCTTATGGATCCCCTCCTGCCAATCTGGCTACTCATTCTTAGTGTCCTTTGCCAGATTTTCATCCAGATCATTCCTTCTAAACTGGGGTGTCCCATGTGACTCTGTCCTGGGCCCTTGTCTCTTCTACCTCTAAACTATTTCACTTGATGATCTCATTCAACTCCCATGGATTCAATGATCAGCTCTTTGCAGATGAATCTCAGATCTCCTTGTCCAGTCATAGCCTCTCTGCTGATTCTCAGTCAACTGCCTATCAGACATCTTGAACTGAGTGTTCTGTACCCATTTTCAACACAACATGTCCACACCCAAATTTATTATTTCTTCCCCCTTCTAAACTTCCTTAATACCATCTAGAGCACCACCATCCTTCTAGTCATCCATTCTCACAACCTAGGTGCAATCTCAGCTTCTCAGTCTCTCTCACCCTCCATATCCAATCTGTTGTGAAAGCCTGATGTTTTACCATTGTAACATCTCTTACATATGCCCCCTTCTCTTCTCTGACACTGCCACCACCCTGGTACAGGCCTCCACCACATCACACCTGGACTATTGTAACACCCTACTGTTTGGTCTCCCTGCCACAAATTTATGCACACTCCATTTTACCCTCTACTCAGCTGCTAGAGTGATCTTTCTAAAACACAGGTCTGACCATGTCACCCTTCCCCATCCCCTCCCTCCAATCAATAGTAATCAATAAATTCCATTGCCTCCATATCACCTCCAGGACCAAATATAAAATCATCTGTTTGACATTCAAAGCCATTTATAACCTGCTTCCCCAACTTTCCAGTCTTCTTATACCTTATTTCTTCCTACTCCCTTTACTCTTCGATCTAGTAACACTGGCCTCTTCTATTTCTCAAATAAGACGCTCCTTCTCCTGACTCAGGACATTTTGCATTGACTGTCCCATATGCCTGGAAACTTCTCCTTCCTCATATCTACCTCCTCCTGGCTTCCTTCAAGACCCAGCTAAAATCCCACTACCTTTCCCAATCCCCTTTAATGCTGGTGACTTACTTCTGGTGAATATTTCCAATCAATTGCAGCTCATTTGTACATAGATTGCTTGTACATAGATTTTGCATGTTGTCCCCTCCATTAAACTATGAGGTCTTTGAGAGTAGGGACTGACTTTTACTTTCTTTGTATCCCAGTACTGAGCACAGTGCCTGGAATATAGTATTTAATAAATGTATTCACTGACCAATAGCTAGCATTTAGATGCACTTTAAGATGTACAAAGCACTTTACATATATTATCTCATTTGATGTAACAATACTTTGATGAAAATTCTATGAGGAAGACTCATTGGTTTATTTTCTTTCTTAACTCAATTGAATCAGGAATATTCTCCTTTCCTTTTATAAGTTGTTATCCTCCAAATAAATGCTTTCTTAGCCTATTCTGGCAAAGGTCTTCATATGCCTATCCTTGCCATGGAAAAAGCATGGCATAAATTTCAACTGTTTGAAGCTTTCAATTTGTGTAAATTAAATTAATTAAAACCAATTAAAACCAACGTGAGGTTTTAATATTAAGAAGTCATGCCTTTATTCATGAGTTTGTGTCCATCTTTCTTGCTGCATACACAGACACACACATACATACACCTCAACCAGAAAGAATATATATACATATATGTATATATGTGTATATATATGTGTATGTCTATGTGTGTATGTGTATGTATACCAATTACACAGAAAGGACTAATACTCAGAGAGTTGGGTGGTATAAAGGATGAGTACAAGTAGAGGTAGTTTGTAAAAATTTCATAGAGTACATGAGTCTTAAGCAGATTTTAGAAGAAGTACTAATTACAATTTTGTGAAGTAAGGGAATGCTGTGGTTTGGTAGAGGAATTTGGGAGGAGATGAGAAAGGAATTTTCTTTGCCAGAATGGAAGGGAATAAGCATTTATATAGAGCCTACTGTATGTGAAGAAAGGCAGCTAGGTGGCACAGTGGATAGAGTTCAGGGCCTGGAGTCAGAAAGACCTGAGTTCAAATCTGACCTCAGATACGTGCTAGCTGTGTGACCCTGGACAAGTTACTTAACATCTTAGTCCACTGCAAAAGGAAATGGCAAACCACTCCAGTATCTTTGCAAAAAAACCTCCATGGACAGTATGGTCCAAGGGGTCACGAAGGGTCAGACAGTACTGAACAACTGAACAACATATGCCAAGTACTGTGCTAAGCATTTTACAAATATTATCTCATTTTATCCTCACAACAGCCCTGTGAGGTTGGTGCTATTATTGTCCCTATTTGACAATTGAGGAAACTGAAGCAAACAGAAGTTAAGTGATTTGCCCAGGGTCACATAACTAGTTGGTGTCTGAGGCAGGATTTGAATTCAGGTCTTCTTGACTCTAGGTTCAGTTCTCTATCTACTGCACCACAACCTAGGACTTTAGACTCTCTGGACTTGATGATGGCTAACTGATGACTAGAAGAAAGAATGGAGAATTTTTAAATTGAACTTAACGTTTTTAACCTTGCTATTAAATTAAATTGGCATGGATACCAACTCCAATGGAAACACCACACTAACTGATATGGAGACGCTATCCAAATCACAGTTGGAGGATACCAAGGAAAGAGTGAACATGAGCCTCACCCTAAAAGACTTTATAAAATGTGAAAACAAAATTTAAACACTTCTACAAAGCAGAACAAAAAAGGCAAATATATATCATATTAACAGAATGCATAAAGATGTGAAGGAAAGGAGGAATGAAAAGTTGGTATTTCATTACTTGTATTTTGTTTGTCTGTTGCTCTGGTCTATTCATTTCATTAAGACATTAGCATTCCTCTTTTTTATCCAAAAAAAATCCTTTGGAAGAAAAGATATCCACACAGATCAAAAATTGCAAAAGTAACAGGGGTGGTTTTCTTTGTGCCTTTAAGATGAAAGATAATGAGTTCTGGTTTTGACATTAAGAAATAGAATGTAGTAATTATTCCTCTTTACTGAACTATCAGTCTAAGGCCACAATTCCTCAAACTCTTGGCATTGCAGAAAGGAGAAAAGATTGTTTGACCTCTAGTAGCTTTTTTTTTTTGACAACTACTCAGCAACACTCCCCATGCGGACTCTGGGTCTAGATGGCAACTGTATTGAGAACATTTGAGAATAATCCCTAGAAGTTATCATGAGTGATGTCAAGCAGATCACAACATTCTCAGGGGGTTAAGAATACAGTTCTGGCAGCAAATGTTGTCCAGACAACAATGGTCATGGCATTGGACATCCATGATTTGTTGTCATGCCCCTTGGCATGTTTCTGAAGGACATTGAATATAATAGGAAAGCTGAGAAAAACCTGTCACATCAAAATTCAATTTTTCTAAGCTCAAGTAACAAGTTGTAGCTTGTACTAGCTTTCACCATGAATGTAATCCTGCCATGGGAAAACAATGAACACACTTGTCACCTTTTCCTCTTCAAGTTTTCACTCTTATTTGTGTTTTCAGTTCAACAGAAGCACAATTCAAACAACAACTATTATTTGGTAGCTTTAAATGTGAGACTACCATTTTCTGAGTTTGATATTACATTTTCTTATTCTTTCCTTAATACCAAAGATTTGGAAAAGCAACCCCTTCTTCTAATGAAAAACTGGACTAAACAAATTAAAAACAAAAGATAAAAGCTACCACCTGTTTACACCTCTGGGACATTCATTGAGATACATTTTTTTGAAAATTTAAAAAAAATTTTCTTTTTTCATTAATCATGAAGGAATCCATAATTTTACTATTCACCTTCACTCCCTCTAAGTTATAATGGTCAGATTGTTTCCATGAAATTCGATATTATACAAATTGAGAATATATTATCAACTTAAGACTAATATTAGACTAACTTTATAAGATACACAGCTTAAATTTCCCTCATGTAAATATTTTAAATGAATATTTTGTACAGTAGCATATTAATGCTTATTCTTTCATTGATGTTAGCTGTGGGAATAATAATGATGCCACTACTAATAGCCACTTACATTTATTTATTACTTTCCTTTTACAAAGCTCTTTCCTAACAATAACCCTGCACAGTTAGTAGTATATTATTTATTCCAATTTACAGATAACAAACCTATAGCACAAAGCCATTAAATTATTTTACTAGGGTCATACTTCTAATCAGTAGAGGAGCTGAGACTTGAACACATGTCTTCTGACTTGCTCCTCTCCCCAGTATACCAGGAAAGATCACATATTTAATGTACTTTGCTATTTCCAAGACATATTCTCTCCATCTTTTCCAGTCAACTTATGTTAATCTTTCACCATGTGCAGAGAAATTCAGAAGGTACAGAAGCCATCTCAGGACAATCATTAGATGAGATCCTGACATCCACATGTGCTCTCTTAGGGACAGAGAATCTATGAAATTGTTATTGTCAAAGTACTCTTCTGCCAGAAAATGTTCTTTACCTATATTAGAATTCAATTGTTTGAATGGTTCTCCTCCATGTTCCTTTTGATTTAAACTTTAGTCAATCACTTTTAGAACCAAATCTTCATAAGGTTTTTGAATGGTGGCCACTGACTGTTCCTGCAGTAGAGTGTACAAATAGGAGAGTTCCATAATGGAAACCATAGGTCACTTCCTACCTTCCTTGTCTGAACTACAGAAGTCCAAGTTGCTGGGGAGCCTACATGATCATGTGAAGCCTTTGTCTATCTCTAATGTGCTGGTTTTTGTTTTTTTGTTTTGTTTTGTTTTGTTTTGTTTTTGGCTAGGCAGTGGGGCTAAGTGACTTGCCCAGGGTTACACATCTAGTAAGTGTTACGTGTCTGAGGCTGGATTTGAACTCAGGTCCTCCTGAATCCAGGGCCGATGCTCTATCCACTGCTCCACCTGGCTGCCCTAATGTGTTATTTTTCATATCAATATGACTGTGAGAGTGGCTATAGGCTTCAGTTCAGTTAACTTCAATAAATTTTTATTGAATATGTAACACAAGGAAGACACTGTGACTATTCTCAAAATCTGGCTACAAAAAAACTCAGTGATAAAGTATAACGTGTCTTCCTTCTCAAAAACATTTTCCTGAGTGACCATACCAACAGTGAGTATTTGGGCTTTGTCAAACTGGAATTGCACTACCCAAGGATTTTGTCAGGAAGGGTCTGGAATAGGAGTCTGGAAAACTTGATTACTTTGTGGCCTTGAGTAGGTTGCTTACCTTCTCTGCAACCCAGGTTCCACAACTTTGAAAGAGAAATACGACAGTTCCTTGGTCTAATTCATAATGTTCTTAGGAGCACAGAACAAGGTACTACATGGAAAGATCCTTTGAAAGCAGAAGCACTATAAGTATTATAGTAATTTTAGTTATCATAACATGATAAATAAGTGTAGTAATAGTTGCATTATATGTCAATATTTTGAAGGCTTTTATTGGTATGAGTTCTCACTCTATCAGGGCAGCTTCCCATACGTGTCTTTTCATTCTGTTATTCATGTTCACACTCTTTCATGTATCCTCACAGAATGAATGAATGAATAATGAATGCATGAATAAATAAATAAATGAATCAGGGAATCAGTGAATGGAGAATACACTAGCATACTCAAGGCCTTCTTCTTATCTTCTGACATTTGGGTACAAGTGCAGCACTCAACCCATCACCTGTTATACTTCACCGCCAATACATGAATGGACCACCTCCTTTTCCATTCACATATTTCTATATTATATATTTTAACATATTAAAAAACTATGTGATTTCATCACTGTAGAAACCTCCCAATTTTGGAACACCCTCCACCAGTGGATAGCTATTATATTATGGAAAAGTTAGGTAAGTCCTAGGGAATTCCTTGAGGTACACATGGATTAAGTTATTAGCCCAGGGTCACCGGTGAGAGGCTTTGGGGAGGATTGGTTAAATTGTTGCCCTTAGAACCATGAACACTTGCATTCAAGTCTACCCTCTGACATATGCTGGTTGTGTGACCTTGGATAAGTCACTTAACATCTCAGTGCTCTAAGCAACTCTGTAAGATTATATCTTGCAGAAGAATGTGGCTCTCTGAATTAATAAAGGAAGTTAGTCACTTGAAGTTCCCTCTACCAAAACAAACAAACAAATGAAAGTAACAACAAAAACATGGTCAGTCTTATGTCCCACCCAGAGACACCAAATTATTTACTGTAAGAAATGGGATTTGAAATCAGGTCTCCACGACGCCAAGCCCAGAATTCTTATCTATTACTCATGCTTCCACTTACTCAAAAGAGTAATAATATTGCTAATATGCTAGATCCTGTTTATACTGGCCATTGTGGGACCATCGTATCTGATGATTTGTATCCATATAGCATCATTAAAAGAATAGCAATTTTATAGAGTTGGACTTTTATAATAGTGAACAGCTTGAATTATTAGAAGTGCTATACACATTCTCAAACACAGTTCAGGCTGACAAATCATTGATAACTACTAACTACTTAATCTCAACTACAAAACCTTTGTGCTAGTGGTCAACCTATGTATTTAAGGTATTCTTGATGAAAAGATAAAGGGGGAAGGGGTAGGCTTTTGCAGATGATATTTTTTATAGCGCACCACATCTTAACTTTCAGACAATTAAAACTTTATATAGTGCTTTAAGTTTTAAAGCACTTTCCTTACAAAACCAAGTGAGGCAGGTTAATTGGATCATACCCATTTTATAGATTAAAAAATATTAAGTCATAGAGAGGTTGCTACTTACCCACGGCCATATAACCAATAAGTGCCATAGTTGGGAAATGAGCCTGGATCTTCTGGCCGAGTCCTGAATATTGTCCACTGTATTTCTATATTGCCTCTGAGAAGGAGAGAGACCATGAGATATCTCCCTCCTCTTACTGTGAAGTTGTGTGTGTGTGTGAGTGTGCGAGTGTGTGTATGTTCATATGTTATTGTTATTACAAAAAAGCAATAGAACAAAGAATAGCTTTTGGCTTTTTTCCAGAAAAGTGTCTTTCATGCTTGTTAAGATCATAGAAGAGTCTTTGATGTATGCAACCACAAAGATAACTTTGTTCAATGATCATGTGACATCAATGATAAGTTACATCAAGGAAAGTATAAAACAGGTAGACATATGCTCACCAAAGTTGTTTGCTGTTGGAATGGAAGATTTCAATGCAATATTTAAATAGACTATGTATTCATTTGTTCATTTATTTAACCAGTATTTGTTAAGTACAGCTATGTGTCAGGTGTTGAGATAGGTGCCTGTGATAAAAGGCAAAAATGAAGCCATCTCAGCCCTCCAGGAATTCAGATTTAATTGAAGGAAATATCACTAATGCATGCATGGAGAGGTGTCCTGGAGCCAGGTCCTACTGGGCTAGAGTTGATTGTTAAAATTTTCAGTATGAGATTTTGCAACTCAGAAATCATCAAATACTACATATTAGGGCTTAATTTATTGTTTTGTTCATTTCTAGATAAGAAAGTGGTTGGGAAAATTTGAATAATGTAGATTGAATGTACAAGTATGCTTCCAGAGGACCGTTTGTTAAATATTTACCAGCACCACCTTACATTCATGTGTGAATGAAGGAATAAATGAAACATACCACTAAGCGCCAGGCACTGTACTAAGTATCAGGTGGAGAAATATAAATGGGAAACATCCTCTGACCAGTAGTGCAGTAGTCAAGGACTGACCGAATAGAATGGACTAGTTGAGAGTTTTCACTTACTGACACACCAATCAAGATAGGTCAGTCCTAAGGTGAAAGTTCCAAAGCAAGTTAGTAAACTCCTGGGGATATTTTTCTGGAGGGCTAGTTCAGAGATCTTGTCCCAAATGGGGAGAAGCAGGCCAGTGGTAAAGCAGATGGCAAGCTCACCAGAGGAGGTGACTGGACTTATATATGTACTTGTATGAGTGTATGTGAAAAAAGAAAAAAATATACAAAGTAATATAAGGGGCACTATACACTGGGAAGCATCTGGATAAGCTTTGGGTAAGATGTGGCATTTAAGCTAAACTTAAAAGAAGGTAGGGATACTAAGAGGTGATGGCGAAGAAGTCAAACACTCCAGGCATATGGAAGTGCTTGATTTTCAGGGGCACAGAGTTGGAAAATTGAGTATCAAATGCAAGGAAATGAGAGTGATCCGCTTTGGTGAGAATACAGAGTTAATGCCTGAAAGTGATGTATAAATAGGTCTGGAAAGATAGGTTGGCAGCAGAGTATAAAAAGGTTTAAATACCAAACAAGCTGGCATTTTATCTTAAAAGCAACAGGAAGCCACTGGAATCTTTTGAGCAAAGAAATGATGTGGTCAGACCTCAAGTGGCATACAAATCCAGGCATTTTAACTTCATTCCTGATAGTTCTAACATACTACTTTCCCCTTCTTCCCTCATCCTCAAGGGGCTTCTGATATAGTAAAGGAGATAAGATGTTCATAAAAAACTGTAACACCAAGTAGAATGGAATAAACGAGTACTAGCAATACAAGGCAGCTAGGTGGCTCAGTGGATAGAACGTGGCATCTGGGCTCAGGAAGACATGGAATCAAATCTGGCCTGATACTTACAAGCTGTGTGACCTCGGGCAAGACACTTAACCTCTGCTTGCCTTAAACCACTGGAGAGGAAAGTGGTAAACAGCTCCAGTATCTTTGCCACAAAAAATTCCATGGATACTATGGTCCACAGGGTCACTGAGTCAGACACAACTGAATGACTGAGCAAAGCAATAGAAAGTGCTGTACAGAAGGGGGTGATTACTTCACAGAATCACACAATTTCAGAGATGGAAAGAACTGCAGTGGTCATCTAGTCCAATTCATTTTTCTGGCGGAAGGGTGTCAAAAAAGGCTTAATGGAATAAGCAGCGTATTATAAGATACGAGGGTGAGAAGAGGATATTCCAGGTATTAGGAACCATTAGAAAATATCTTCTAAGTCTTCACTTAAGCCAACATCCCTGAGTTTGTACAAGATTTATCTTAACTCTTTGGGAAGGAATACCAATGTGCTCAGGTAAGATGGATTTTTCATTGATTCGGGTTACTTGCTCAACTGTCTCCTAAAATCATGGCCTAAGCATATTAGCAGGACAGGGTGACCTGCAACTGAACCTATAAATTGTAACCAGCCTAGACTGTTGAATACTTTATTATAGTATTATGTTTTAAAAAGAAAAAAATGACTCCTAATCTATTTTTTGAGATATTGTTCTTTTTTATATAAACACAAGATGTCTGCCTGCTAATCCACTGTCAGTACTTCACTGTATATGTTATTATGACAAAAAGAAAGAGAGAGAAAGAAAAAACCAAAAAGGAAGGAAGGAAAGAAGGAAGGAAGGAAGCAAGCAAGGTAGAAGGAAGGAAGGAGGAAGGGAAAGAGGGAGGGAAGAAAGGAGGAAAGGAGAAAGAAAAAAGAAAAGGTAATGGACAAATTCACTTTAGAATCACCCGTAATTTATTACTGGAAATACCAAAGTAATCTCATTATAATATTGTTCCAGGTTTAGCACTGCTTCACAGAGAAAGATGAATTTTAGAGTTCAGCAGTGTCAGGTTCATTTAAGCTGCCTGAAAAATTCTCAGTCAATCAATCAGTTATTTTGTCTCAGTACCACCAAATAATAAATTTGACTTTTTTCACCTTGTTTTGAATGAATTTTAACATCTAAATATTTAATTGACCAGTTGTTTTAACATCCTGTGTTCACAGCTTCCCCTCAGATTTGCTTTGGAAGTATATATTTTCTCTTTCCACTTTTAGCTTTCAGATTATAACTATTGCTTCCAACAGAATAGCCACCTTTTATATTTTCAAATATATCCTTTACATTACTTAACTCCAATTTTATTATTGGTTCTTTTCCTTTTCAGTTGATGCATTTCATGTATTGAGTTAAATAAAAAGTCACTTTTCTCTACAAAATATACTTCCTTGCCTTTCAGAACTGCTTATTGTAATAGTTCCTTGAGAAGGCTTATATGGTAAAAATTCTTCCATTACCACTAAGCTCATCACTTTATAAGCTTTTTCTCAGCTCTTTCACAGTTCAATGGCCCTTTCCGGTCAAGTGGACAACATAAGCTATCACAATTTTACTTTCAAATGTTTTATAATTAAACTACTTGGCTATAACAAATACCCTTTTATTAATAGTTTTTGTAATCTCTCATATATTTGTCTTATGCTCCTGTTTATCCCTATTACACCATATATATCCTCTTAAAAAACTACATCTTTTATTTTCTTCCTGCTGGGGCTACCTTTTCTGGTGAATTTATTCATCATTTTCTATCATTAAAAAAATTCTTCCAATGGGATTATTTTCAGCCTGCCATTCTTCCTTGAACTTAGTTCATTGTCATTTTCTAAAAATAAAGGGTTCATAGGCCTACTTTTTTTATAAATTGTAAGACACAGAAGTTTAAATTCTCCATCTCTGGTGATTGAAGTCCCTAATTATTAGCTTTGGGTAATACATAATACATGGAATTAATATTTTCCAACCAGGGTCCCACTAGTCACCTCATAAAGAATACACAGGAATGTGGTTCAATTCAGTCAGTTCAATTCATAAGGCATTCATTAATACCTACTATGGGGCCAGGACTCTAGGGATATGAAGATAGGGACCTGGGCAAAAACCAAACAGCCCCTGCCATTGTTTTCCTAGGTAGAATCACTAATTATTACAATATGGAGGGACAGAAGATAAGGCATAATGAAGAAGAAAGATCCAGTGGTGAGAGAAGAGAAGAAAAACTAAAATAAGAATGCATAAGTGGCTAGAAATTGGATCTCCTGATTTTTTTTCAAATTCCTTCCCATGGTTAAGAGTGGAATATAATTGCTATTTTCATTTGTGTGTAGTCAAGAATCTGTTATTATTTTTTATGAAGGCATATAGGCAAGTAGCCTATGGTATCATCAACAGAAATTTTTAAAAGGGAAGATTTTAAGGGGGAAATGATGAGATCAGTTTGAGCTATGTTGAATGTAATGTTCTCATGGTCTGTCCATGGGGAGATACCTAACAAACATTGAGAAATATGCAGCAGGAGCACTAGTCATCACTGGGGGATGGAGATATAGATTTGGAAGTCATCTGTACAGATAAAGGAATCCCTGGGAATGGGAGATCAACAAAGGAGAGGGTGTAGAAAGGAAAGAGAAGAGTGACAAGGTCAGAGCCCTGAGTAAATGTTCATGTTTAAAGAATAAAACTAAACAAGAACCAAAAAACAGACAAAGGACTAGTTGGGGGGATGGAAGAAATCCTGAGAGTACAGGGACATGGAAGCCGAAGAAAAAGAGGACATTTGTTAAGGAAGAAGTGTTTAACCAGCATAAAATGTCACAGAGAAGTGAAATGTAACAAGGACAGAAAAACATATTATTGAGTTTAAAAATAAAGAGGCTATTAAGTGAGCTTGAAGAACATCTTTAGTATAGTGATGGGGACAAAAGCTATATAGCAAGGAACTAAAAATGGATGACTTGTGAAGAATTGTAGTCCATACAGTTTCATTTAGAAGTCTGGTGATGAGTGAGTAGTAGGATCAGGGAGGTACACTATGAACTTATAAGTGTGGCTGAGTGTAGGGAAGATGTTATCCATGACTAAAATATGACCATTGAATGATATAACTTTTGCCAAATGAATAGCATTATCTTTCAAGAAAATTTCCTGTTTGGAAATCCACAACCAGATAAAGGAAGCTTGGTATATAGTCTTTGAAACAGGATGAATGGCAGGAAAAACTGAAAAGACATTGTGTTGGGAATATAACACAAAACACCCAAACGGAAAGAGCAATTGCATGAAGAATTCCAAAAGCTGTTCAAAAAGCTAGCATGCAGTAACTGAGGATTGCAATTGTCAGGGCAAATCCTGGACTTATCTCACTACCTAAAGCAGAGTAGCCAAGACATTTCTTGGCTTGCCTTAAAGACAATTTCATTTTTAAGCAGGTGTTGGAAGCAACAGGAGTTGCTATTCTTAACCTGATTCTGACAAATAAAAAGGAACTGAATACTTAAGCAGAAATGATAGGTATCTGGGGAGGAAATGACCATGAAATCTTAGAATATGTGATGGAAAAGAATCCTAAATGCCGTTGCCTTTAACTCTAAATGTCTAGATTGAGATGGAAGATTTCAAAGAGTTGAAAGGTTTCTGTTGCTTGGGCTTTTTCAGAACAAACTGACTCAAAGGAAATAGAATATTCTCAAAAATAAAATTGTAGTGATTTGTTGACTATAGTAGTTCATATAATTTCACTATCCATTCAAAAACACAAATGATTCAGTTGAAGAAAAAAAGGAATACCTGCCTGAAGAAACAGAAATGGGTGTAGAGAAAACATACTAACCAATTCATTAAAAAAAAAAATCTATGCAGATGGAAACTAGTGAAAATAATAAAAGATGACCATAAAAGACTATAATGGTCCTATAATAATGACAACACTCAGTTCAAAGAATGACCTAAGGATACTAAAAAGTATTTTTAAAGCTGTTTGGAGGAAGAAAGATTAAGACCATTACTTTGGGGATACATAAGATTATAATAACAGACAAGAAAAAAATCCAACTTCTATTTTGCTTCTGTTTGCTTGAATAAGAGACATGATCTTCAGCCTGGGAAGGTAGGACCAAAAGGTGGTTAACAGAGAATTGAATCCCCAAATGAGAGAGGTGATATAACATTGAGCTACCCTCAATGATCTCAAGTCACCAGTCCTGGAAGAATTCCATCAAAAGGTACTAAAATAACTTGTAGATATAATTGTTGAGTTGCTGTTGGCCATCTTAAAAAAAATTCATGGTCAAGGGGAGAGATGCTTTAGGAATGAAAGTGGGAAAAATGGTCTTCTGATTTCTAACCAAAAGAAAAAAGAGAGAGAGAAGAAAGTGGATTTTTTAAACTGTAGGCTGGTGAAGTTGTCTGGCTTTGATTCCTGGCAAAATTTTATATCATGTTACTCAAAAAAAAGTTTTATAAACATTTTGAAAGGAAAATGGTAATCATTGTGTGTCAACATAGTTTCATCAAGAACAAGTCATGGAAGGCTGACCTCCTTTCTGATAGGATTGTTAGATTGATAGATAAGGGGAGTGGTATGGATACAGTGTATCTGGGTTTCAGTAAAGTATTTGCAAAAGTCTCTTCATAATATCTTTATGTACTGTGTGATTTCTTTCTGAGCTGAGCAAAGGCATCTGGGCCACCACATTTCTTTCTACCAATTTGACTTGTAGCGTCATTATCACCCAAACATTGTTGTCAAGGGTTAGTCCATGGGATGTACTCTATTTTAGATGTGTTACATTTCCCTTTGTGTCTCTGAATCGGCTTTTGTGAATTAAACCTCCCCACCCTTCAGAGCAGTGAGTTGACAGAATGATTGGGATATATGAAAACAGTGACCCTCTGGGAAATTTTGGGGCCAAAAGATCTGATTGTGGCACACAAATGACATCAAGGTCAGAGAGAGAATGGGATGAAGTGCTAAATATGGACAGTCATATTCTGATCAGCACCTCTAATATCTCTATAGACAATTCAATAGAAAGAGGAAGCTACTTGGAGAACAGTGAAGTCAAATCAAGTCAATAAGCATTTGTTAAGTAATTAGCATGTACCAGTCTCTGTGCCAAGCACTGGAAATACAAATACAAGCAGAAAGACAGACCTGCTCTCAAGCAGCTTACATGCTAATGGGGCGACACTTAAAAACAGAAGCTGAAAGGAGAGGGGGGAAGGGTTGCCGTGAATGGATGAAGTTACCAGTGTGGCATCATAAAGAAAGTCTGGGAGAGTCAGGAGTGCAGCCTGGAGAGGAATGAAGATATGACTGGCCTGGACATCCTTCCTTAAAATGGAGATTCTGGGAGGAACCAGCCAATCAAAGGAAGAAACTGAAGGGGTAGAGAAGTCCAAAGGTAGAGTGAGCTTCTAGAAGAAAGAGATTTTGGGGGCATTCAGGAATGTAGCCTGAAGAGGAATGGGGCTAGGAATTACGGAAACTCATATTTCAACATGTTACCCTGGAGAAAATACCTGAAGAGGAGCATTTCAGTGTGGAAGAACATATCTGTAACGTATTTGTCGTGAAACAATTGCTTCTGTATCTGTTAACCAAACATTTGGTCATCTTTTGCTGTTCTTTTCATCTCTCAGAATTTCTTTTTTCTAATCCTCAACTCCTGCATTCTTGGTCAGGGACCTCAGTACAATTTTGTTGTAGCTATTAGAATCTCAGAGCAGGAACACACTTGGAGTTCAGCTAGTCTAATCTCCCATCTCCTGCGGGAATCTCTCTAAATCTCTAGGCTAGCCTCATGGCCTTTTCCTTCTCAAAATACTCTAATTGCATCTTATTGGAGAGAGATACTACAGGATAAGGGAAGCAGATTTGAGGTCAGCTTGTACTTGTGACTAACTAGTCCTGTGACCTTCTGCAAATATCTTTATCTTTGTATAGTTCAGTCATCTACTTGTGACTTATCTGCTAAATCATAGATCAGTTGCTCTCTGTGTGCATGGAGTTCTGTAAGTTTATGAAATCACACAGTTGCATTAAGTATAATGCCTCAGCAGAACATAAGGTCCTGGAGCATAGAGCCTTCTTTTGTTTTTCTTTGAACACAGTGTCTTGAATGTGACATGTGATTCACAGATATTTTAATGTTGCCCAAGATTAATGAACTTTAATTTATGCCAACTAATAAGAGTAAATTTAATTGATATAAATTAAAGGTCATCACTTGGCTTCAGAAAAATAATTGCAAAAGCATAGGATGGGGAAGCAAAAGATGGGGGATTTTACTGGCATGCAAGCTTAATATAATAGTGTAATAAGATTTCCAAAATAGAATGCAATTTTAGGCAACATTGAAAAAATATAGAGTTCAGAATTAAGAAAGTGATATCCCTCTTGTCTTCCACCCTGACTGTACTATAGCTGAAATACTGGGTTCCATTCTCTGTGCTATATTATTTGGAAGGACATTGAAAGATTAAGAGTGCATCCGATGGACAGTAACTAATGTGGTGAGAGGACTAATGAGGCTACATCGAAGGAACTGGGGTATGTTTAGCATGAATAAGAGAAGATTCTATGATATTTGAAGGACTGTCATGTGGAAAGGGATTAATTAGACTTGTTTGATCTGTAAATGTTGAAGTAATGAGATAAAAATTGCAGGGAGGCAATGTAAGGAACATTTTCCTATCAGTGTTGTTCAAAAGAAGATTGAGGTCCTTGGAGTCTGGATGACAATTTGATGGCAATATTGTAGAAATTATTACTATTCAGTACATTTTAGATTAAATGACCTCTAAATTTTCTCCTGACTCTGGCATTTTATGGTTATTAAAAATATTTAGAGATCTTTTTTGAGCCATTGTCCTAAACACTACATAGAATAAGAAGTTGCTTAAGTCACAACTCCTGCCCTCCAGAAACTTACAATTAAATTGAGGAAGTAAGACATTTAGATATAAAAAAAAATTATAAGCAAGTATAAAAAGATACCAAGTGAATCAACAAGATAAAACTATAGTGGGTGGTTTAAACTCATTCTTCAAGAGATGATAAAAAATGAATATAAAGCTTCAAAAAAGTTCAAATGAATAGATGGAAGATCCATTATGGGCCATTATGGGAAAGTGGAATGTTTTAAAAATATCTATAAATGTAGAAGCTAACATCAAAAAAGGCAATCATAACCATTTACATGTTCCTTTATGTCAGCATCAGCACCAATCTAACTTGGATGAATTAAATGTCTGACTTCAAATGATAATTGGATAATACCGGATAACAGATAACTCCCATTGGCATTCATTCATTCATTCATTCATTCATTCATCTAGTCATTCAGTAAATATTGAGTGCCTAGTATATTAAAGGTAGGCCCACTCTAATGCTGAGGAAGCATAGTTTACTCAGAGAAAGACATGGATCTAAGAGTGTCAAATCTTAGGGGCAAATCTTGGGGATGGGGGTGGAAGGTGGGGCAAAGAGCAATGGGAAACTATCCTATGAGGATGTGTGTTGAGTGAAGCCCCGAAGATCCTCTTTTGTGTCTATAGAGAGGCTAGGAGTTATATTATTTTCTCTAAGATTGATTGATTAGTTGATTAATGTAGCTGCAAAACAATCACAAGCTAAAAGGGAATTTTAAGTTTTTGTTTGATTTTTTTTTATTAAGACCCAGCTTACTAGTTCAAATTTCACTGAGTTTTTCAGAGTTAACATGTTTTAGGGAAAAAAGATGGGATAGTTTATAAAATGTAGAAAGGTTATGGAAATCAGAAGTGCCCAAAATGGTGGGAATTGGAGAATTAATACATGTAAATGAAACACATTCTCTTTTGAGTTCAGTTTTGCCTTTCAGTTCTTTCCAAAGCAGTCTCTCTTTTTTATTAAATCTTGCTGCCTGACTTTTGTGCACCGCATGTGATAAAGCTTGTTCGTCTTCATCAAATAAGATTTCTGGAGTACTGAGGGTATGTGTGGCATCAAGAGAGAAGCCTTTCAGGACTTCTCTAATACTGCGTACCATCAATTTTCATGTGGGAAGAAAGGAGAGGGTATATTAAAAAATTTTTCTTCCTGAATACTTTTGCCAGCATGGTTAATAAGGGCAGCACAGAACACATTGAGTAGGATCAATTTAATTTCAAGCTGCCTTGTAGTTCACCTTTAGATTTCATTTTGGTCAAAAAAGTCCCTTGACCTTTACATTGTATAAAAAGAGGAACAGATATTCATTTCATTATTTTGTTTTAAAGTTAGCTCATTTGTAAGGGTTGCCCTGAGGCCATGAGCCCAGTTAGGAGACCCCAGGCCTGGGGACCACATTTTTCATAACACTGACTCAGGGAAACTTTGTCCTTAGCACAGGTTTCCTTTATGCCTTAAACTAAACTTGGCTGATTTGTTTTTTACCTTTCAACCAGAGCACTGAGAACATGACCTTGTTCCCTAGATAGCTTGACTCCCCAGATTCAGAATCCCCTGGACCCGATCTTTGACCATTTGCCACACCACCCCCTCTCCTTTTGCTGTTGCTATTTTTTTCTGTTACACTAGAACCTGTAACCCTTTCTTCCTTCCTTCCCTTCTAGCCCTCTGTGAACACACAGGTGAAGCTTTGTATGATTTTTCCCCCCAATTGTTTACTCAAAAAGAAAAAAAAAACATTTACTTCAATAATAATGCGGAAGGTCACCATAATTAGATTTGCTTATAAAAGAAACTGTCCAATGACATATAAAACCACAGCACCATAGATTAGATCTTTTAGGAAAGTTGGAGGTCATCAGGTCTCAAACCCCTCATTTTACATTGAAGAAACCAAGGCCCAGAGAAGGGAAATAATTTACCCGAAGTCATACTGGTAGTAAATTATAGAGCAGTGATTTAAATCCAACCTTCTGACAACAAATCCATTGTTTTTTCCACTGCTCTATCCTGACCACTACCGACTGGGATTTACTCAATTTTATATATCTAACTTAAGCTATCTTAGATTTCTCAATCGAGCCAGAATGTCCTGCTTTTCCTTAAGCCCAAAACCTGATTTAGAATGTTTCCAATTCCACCTCAGATTATTGTTTGCATGACCCTGTGCAAATCACCTGAGCAAGCTGGGCCTCAGTTTCCTCATGTATAAAATGAAAACTCAATGAAATCTCAGAGTACTGTGAGCTCTAGATCTGTGGTCCTCTGATCACATGCATATATTGACCATGGGTGAACAAAGATCACTGGCCATTCTACAAATCCCAAATCTCCCTACAATTCCCCCAAAAGAGAGAGGATCCTGATTGCTGGTGGGCTGTTGGTACTGTGAATGCACCTTGCTATTTAGCCCCACCATCTAAATAATCATCCAACCACCCAACCTCACCACCAACATCCTCCAACCCATATCAAACCAAAGGGGAAAGAAGAGACTATTATTAAATTCTATTAAAAATTAAATTAAATTTTTAAAAATCCTGTCAGAGTTTTCCCCTCATCATTAAGAAAGAATGACTCAATCTGTTACCCGAGTCATCTCTAAAGTTCACAGAAGGTACTACTTTCTTCATAGAAGGTTTATCTAGGTCAAGGGATTCTCAAACTTTTTGTATCAGGTTCCCTTTATATATATATTTTTTTTTTTGGCTTTTAGGCAATTGGGGTTAAGTGACTTGCCTAGGGTCACACAGCTAGTAAGTGTCAAGTGTTTGGTCTGAGGCTGGATCTGAACTCAGGTCCTCCTGACTTCAGGGTCGGTGCTCTATCCACTGCGCCACCTAGCTGCCTCCTCCCCTTTATATTTTTAAAAATTATTAAGGGTCTCAAAAAGCTTTTGTTTATGTGGGTTATAGCTATTGATATTTATCATGATAGAAATTTAAAATGACAAATTTTAAAATATTCTGCTAAAATAGGAATGATAAACACATTACATACTAACATAAATGATGACTGATGATAAATTTCATGAAAAATACCATATATTTTCAAAAACAAAAAAGTGATGTGGTATTGTTTTGCATATTTTTCAAATCTTTTTACAATATGATTTACTAGAAGACAGATGGATTCTCATATCTGCTTCTGCATTCAATCTGTTGCAATACAGTATGTGTTTTTTGTTGAAATATATGAAGAAAAGCCAGTCTCATATAGATAAGTAGTTAGAAAAGGGAAGAGGATTTTAATAGCTGAATAACATCTTAGCATTATTACAAAAATAGTTTTGACCTCATAGCCTCCTATAAGAATCTCAAGGACTGCCAGAGGTCTATGAACCACATTTTGATAATCACTGATCTAAAGCCAATTTCCAAGAAATGGAAGGTGCTCTTCATTCAATAACGAACACTACTTCTGGATTTTAATGAATCTTCATGAATTCTTCTGGTTTCCTAGCTCTTACACCAACCAGACCTTTACTTTAGCAATACATTTCTTGTGGCTTTTATCTCTTTGCAAACTATGGAATTGCATCCCATATAGCTGGACAATTCACCTCCTTGGGCTTCATTTTTTCTCATCTGTAAAATGAGAAGATTAGGCCAGATAATAATATTTGTTATTTACATAGAGATTCAAAGTGTGGAAACCAGTTTATGTACATTTATCTCATTTGACCCTCACAACATCCCTATGAAGTGATTGCCATTATTATCCTCGTCTTACATATAATACAAGCAAGGCCCAAAGATCTTAAGTGACTTGCCTAGGGTCATAAAAACAATAAATATCTGAAGTATGTTTTGAATCCAGGAGTATTTGACTCCAAGGACATAAGCAAAACTCTACACACTACACCATACTTCCTGTCACATTATTTCTAGCGTTAAATTTGTGATCCTGTAATTATAAAATTGATGACATGTATATAATCTTGAAAGTTTTCAAAATATTTGATATCAGTATTCTATATGAACATGTACCATAATCTAGGTCTCTAGGTTGCACAGTGGTTGTACACTAGGCCTGGAATCATGAAGACCAGAGTTCAGATACAACCTCAGATACTAGCTGGGTTTGCCTCAGTTTTCTCAAGTATAAAATGGGGATAATAATACCATCTATCTCCCAGGCTTGTTGTGAGCATCAAATGAGATAATTGTAATGAACTTAGCATAGTGCCTAGCACATAGTAAGTAATATATAAATGTTAGCTATTAGTAGATGCAAGAATAATAATAATAATAATAATCTCATTTGGAGTGTCACAACCCTAGGAGGTTGGCTGTAGTTTCATTTTATTCCCATTGTTCAGACTGGAAAATTGAGGCTCTGTGTAAGGGGCAGAATTCAAACTTAAGTCTTCATCATTTGAAGTTCAGTATTTTCCCTACTATGTTACACTGCTTTTATGATTCTAGAAATTGGGGATATTTCTCTTATTTCATCCTAAAATGGACTTTTTTCTTTTTTTTTTAGGACATGGCCAATGTAGAAATTTTATTTTTTTAATTTTTAATTTTATTCCTCATTATATATTCTTAATTACAATATTATTAATTTATTTTTTAAAAGTTTTCAACATTCACTTCCGCAAGATTTTTAGTTCCAAATTTTCTCCCCATCTCATTCCTCCCACCACCCCAAGATGGCATGCATTATGAATACCCCTACTCCTAATTTGCCCTCCCTTTTATCTCTCCCCCCTTCTTTTATCCCCTTCCCCTTCAATTTTCCTATAAGGCAGGATAGATTTCTATACCCCATTTCTTGTATATCTTATCTCTGTTTCATCTGATAACAATTTTTTTTAACTTTTTTTTTTAAAACTTTGGATTCAAAATGGACTTTTCTTGCCTCTTTTTTTTTTCCTCATTCTGGTCTGAAACAGTGATTGCAGTCCAGTATAGAGGTCTACAAACTTCTTTCCACTACAAACTAAGGCGCATCTGAAATGCACAATTCATCTTCAACTTAAAGTCTTTGACTCGGCTATGATTCTATGTACAATATATGTCATTAGCAAGAATTGCACCCAAGTCTTCTTGAAAGTAAAGTGGCCTTCTGCCTGTATTCCATGCTGCCTTTCATTTTATACTTCCTTGAAAGTAATCTCTTTTCTTTTCTTTATATTAGATCTTTGGATCATAGATCTAGAAATAGAAGGGACTTTAAAGGTCATCTGATCCAAGTTCCTTATTTTATAGATGGGGCAACTGAGGCCAAGAATTAATGAGGAAGAAAAAAAAAAGAATTTATTTCCCGGAGGCCTGGGAAGTTTTCCTGTTAATCTGAAAAACTCTAAAAAGTGATGGAATATGAATGGAGGGCAGTTCAGACCCAGACAGAAATAAAGTAAATTAGCTGAGGGATAATTATAGCAGTGGGAAGGATGGCTAGAATTATTTGGATAAAAGAATAGGGAGTAAGGTAACTTCAAATGAAGTATTTAAAGAGTACTTATTGTGTGCATAGCACTCTAGAGAATACTATTTATAAAACTGAGTTAGCTTCTTGTCAAAAGGAGCTTACAATGTAATTGAAGGAACAAAACACTACTCTCTAGAGGCAGCTATTCCCAGATATTTAGAAAAGAAATTTTTATTATTGTTCATTCATTTTGTGTCTGATTCTTCATGACCCTATTTGGGGTTTTCTTGGCAAAGATACTGGAGTGGTTTTCCATTTCCTTCTCCAGCTCATTTTACAGATGAGGAAAGTGAGGCAAATAAGGTTAAGCACAGAGTCACACAGCTGCTAAGTATCTGAGGCCAAATTTGAATCCAGGAAAATGAGTCTTCCTGAGTACAGGCCTGGTACTCTCTCTATTGTACCACTTAGCTGCTCCAGAAAAGAAATGAAAATCATCAATAAAACTTTTTTCAGAGGTACAGAAAAAAAGACAGAGACAGAGAGTCAGAGACAAGATAGGAAGAAAAGGAAAGGAAGAACGAGAAGAAGGAGGGAGGGAGGGAGAAGGAAAGAAGGAAGGAAAGGTTTGAAAGGGTAGGCAACATGACTTTTTATTATGCCATGAAGAACTGGCTGCAAAGATATTGGAAAGAAACAAACAACAACAACAAATCAAGGGATTAGAGACAACAATGCGAGTGGAAAATGGCCAAGAGGAAGGTGTAGTTATGGATTGAAAAAAGCATTTATCAGTGCACTAAATAGAAACATTTGGAGGAATGTACAAATCTTCCCATGATACAATAGTCTGTCAATAATGATTTTAATCTTTGTAGTCTATAAAGACTATGAAGATTTATGAATTTCCATAAGGATGGTAGAAAGATTGAGTCTTAAATCTGACATCAGAAGAACTTGTGGAGCAGAAAATTCTATGAGTAGTAATTTTGTAAGGTAGGAAACAAAAATAATGATTTCCATTTGATTTAATATCCCTGAAGGGATTATTTTTTTAATGGAACATACACAAAACAGAGGAACACCTTATCGATCTTAGAATCATGAACATCATGTTATATGGAGTATGTAAAATATTGCAAGGAGAGCATCAGTTAATTAAAATACAAACATATATACATTATACCTATATACATGTACACACATGTTATTTTTATGCATGTGTGTATGTGTATGAATATCTTATATATGCATATATATGATAAAGTTAATTACATATCCAGTGCAATCTCTAAGAGTTATTTCCAGTCTTTAATAATTAAAATATTCCTTGTGGAGAAAACTTTAGATATGTTCCCTCCATTTAAAATGTGTGAGTGGAAGAGTATCATATGTGCTAGTATATTGGTCTCTTAGTTATGAGAAACTTAACCAAGATATTTACAAATGCCAACTGTATACTCTTAAAATCAGTCCACAGGTTGCAATCAGTATCACACAGACAGTGCCCTCTTAGAGAAAACTTCTTTCTGCTTATCTTCAGCTGTATAGACATATTTTAAAAACCCTTACAATGTACTTTAGTATGATGGGCCATGTCACAGCATAAGCTGTTCAAGTTAGCCTTTAATCCTCCAATTACTGAACAATTCCACTTCATATCTGTCATACAGGGGTCGCATAGTAATGAGCATAGAAGTTTCCCATCTGTGGGGTGATATGTGCCTAAAACCATTTGCCTTTTATGAGATACACTCCAATTTGGATTTTGCCACATATAATGAAATCTTTACAGAACTAATTTGAAATAGACAAATAATGCAAGATACATCAGAAAGTCAAGTGAAAAATGAGAGAGGGAGAGAGGAAATGAAAGGGAGAGAAAGACAGATTCCCTAAATGTTTCAATACAAAGGTATATTTTCCTACATTCAGGATAATAGCCTCAACTTTCTGGTATTATTTGTCTATAGCCTTTGTCTATATAAGCAATCAGAAGTGGAGAACTGAAGAAATTTCCCCATATCATTTAGTTTTAGAACACACTATTGAGGGAATTATAGATTTTACCTTTTTTTTTTTTTTACATTCCTATGAGGTTATTTTAATCAAAGGCTCTGAAATCTACCGATTTCACCATGGCACTTTGTGAATATAGACAGCTATAGACAACTGGCTTTACTACGTGTTCTTTTTTTTTCCTTAAACTGAATTATCTATAGTATATTGAAGGAATTTTGCTATGTGGGAATTCCATATAAGATGGGGGCAAGGGGCAGGTTGACATAAGGAATGGGATAATGCATGAATTTTTGTTTGAACTCCTGCTATGAATAATAATATTAATTTCCATTTAAATCATACTCCATACTCATAGTTTTATAGTTATCATTATTAATAAAATAACCCTATTTTTAAATCAACCCTATTATTGTCAGCTATGTTGAAATGGTTTTACTTGTGAAAAATTAATCTTTTTTCTTTAATTTGTCACTATCAGTTATTTTATAAAATATGCCCACATTTTGGGGAAAATTATACCAGTGTAAACTCTCACTGTTGTGTAAATTGCACATGATTTATATTCACTCTGTGTACATATGGAATGGTGGAAAGACGGATTAAAAAAGAGTTACAACTAACTTTTGACTGACCCAGTCACCACAGTTCACTCATACTAGGACGAATAGGCAGAGAACTGAAGTGTAATTAGTCTGATTGACCTTGAATGTGATAGTTGGAATGGTTCTTAGAACTGTGCTTTCATTTTCAAAACTATGAGCATAGAGCCAGATCTTGATATGGAGACAGTTTGATGGTACCCTTGGTGAGAGATGAAGCCAATTGAATTGGATCTCTGGTAAAGACAGTAGTTTCCCTCTGACATATACCCACATGAATCTTGTATTCATCAATAGGCATTATTCATAATGAGAAAGATCCTATTCCAACACTCCTTTTGATTTCAATGCTGACAGTGAATTCTTCAGTTGCTATGTTTTTTTTAAAAATCACTTTTGATCTGTTATCACTGCGAATTTCATTCATTTCTAGAACTATTGCTAAGATTCACAAGTAGAATGCCCAAAATTATACCAAATTAGCTACACACATTTTCCTGATGCTGAATCAGTACCAGAGATTTTAGTGATAGGGGAGCACCATGACCTCCTTCCCCTGTCTGAAAGTCTGCAAAAAGCACAAAGTTGCAATTTGCTAAGTATGTGGTAGTCTTTATAAGGCATTATTGCCCTCCTCCCTGGTGGGGAAAAAGTCATGGAGTCATATTAGGAGTTATAACTCATAAAGTGAAATGTTAAATTTTACCATATCAAGTGTACCCGTAATACTGAAGTCAGTTTTACTTTATACATTTGTTTCTATTGCCAAATTTCAGCATTTGTACGTCTTGTTATAACTTGAAATCTTAAAACAATTTATAACAAAGTTATGATTATAAATCATGGTGTGTATGTGTGTATGTGTTTTTTAAGTGTTTAAACCAAAGCATTCAATTCAAGAAACTTCTCAGCATGCTGACAATATATAGGAAACTTCAGAGGATGTCTCCTTGTAAAAGCTTAGGACTAAGTTTGTCGGATGGTTGTCTTTTCATATGGGGCTTTGTGAGTTCGATGTCGGACTCCACTAATTTTACTTTCTTCATTGGATCCTTTCAGATGTTCTGCCAACTGGTCAGGCACCCAGTGTGAAAGGCCAGCTCCAAAGAGCAGCAAGTCTGATCACATCAGTACAAGTAAGTGTTTAAGATTAATGCCTTCGATGGCTTGTAAATCATACAAACCAGGGTTTTTTGATGCCTTTATTGAAGGAGATGAGATGGAAGAAGGAGTCATTTCTGGAGCATTAGAAGGGGCCTACTGCAGGCCAGGTGTTTTTGAAATGCAGCATACTTAGTCTCCCTCATGATTTGATTCATCACGAGAATGTCCCTTTAAGCAGTTATATTTCACTTTGAGCTATAGCAGGTGGCAAAGTGCTGACTTTTGCAAGCCCAGCATAAGCTTTTCTTGGGAAATGTATGTTAGGTTACAAATGCTGTGAATATCATGACATGATGTGAAAAGATCACTGGGGGAGGGAAGAAAGTCATATTTTATAATTAAAGCAAACTGTTTTGCCTCCTCCCCCATTTCAAACATATATCTTGAAGTATTGCAGAGAATGCCTTCTTTGATTAATCCCAAAGAGAAGAAAATTAACATCCATTTGCTCATAAAGCCCACAGTTGATTTGTAGTTTAATCATTTTTAAGGTGTCAATTTTGAAGAGCAATTAAAATATGTTCAAACTTCTAAGAGCTTTTTTGTGACACTTTAGTCCTAGGACAAGCTTTATTGTCTCTCAGACACCACCTAAAACTGAAATTTAACTATGTAGTCGTTTTTTCTCTTTGTCAACTTAAAATGTTTCATAGAAGTTTTCAAAATAAAGTATCCTGAAATAAAGTTTTCCAAGCCACGCATCTTGTCAGCAATTTGGAATATGAAATGAAAGCCTGGGAAAGTCTGTAAGGTCAGTTAAGTAAGCAAACATTAATAAATTCTCATTAAAATATTCAGAAGTGACAGATTTCTACATATGTATGTATATATAAACATATTTCATGCTAGTAATACCTTTAAGCTATTAAAGCTATGTATAATATAATATAGAGGGAAATGCAAACCACTCCAGTATCTCTGCCAAGAAAACCCCAAATGGGGTCACAAAAAATTGGACATGACTGAAAACAATTGAACACCACACATATATGTGTGTACACACATATATGTATATACATATTTATACATGTAAACACACATATATTTATACACACATATACATATATACACTAATCGATTGATACTTATGGCCAATCACACCCTGCCCCAATCCCTAGGACGCCAGTTTTGATACCATGAGAATTACTGGCAAAAATGCTTGGTATTTGGAGAAAAAATCTTTTGAGTTCAGAACTGGAAAAAGGGAAGAATGTGAAAAATAGAAACAGCTTAGGAGGATGCTAATCCTGGTTAGAGAATCTGAGGTATGGTCAACTTGCCTATATGGTCTTATTACTTCCTCAAAATTCTTTTGTGATTTTCCCTCTCCTCTCCACTCCACATAATGTTCACAATTTTTCAATTTGCTACATTGCAGGAAGGGTTACCATTTAAAGAATTTGCAATGGGTTGGGGGTGGGGAGATAGTTAGCAAGCATCCTTTAAAAAAAAAAAAGATAAACCTGCCTCTGAAACTATTAAGGACCTATCATGCATTCACACTTAAGTACAAACAAGTGCCTAAAATTAATGTCCTACATGACTTATAAATTAGATTATTCTCCTAACATTTAGCTGAAATCATTTGCTCTAAGAAAATCAATTAGAAGTATCAGATAAGTAGTGGATTATTTAGGAGAGCATGATCTTAGAGGAGACTGGGGAACAGAGTGATAAGAAGGTAGGAAAGAATCCCAGAAAGGGAAATGAGAGAGTGGCAAACAGTCGAAGACTTTATTTTCTTAAAACTATTGAAGAAACACACTACAAAACCATATATGCGTAGTACATTATATAGAAAGGTATATGTATATGTGTCTATATGCATATGTTACCAGCTATATGTATAAATAAACATAAATATATTGGCAAATGTAAAATGAGGGGAGGGTGGCCTTAATGTCTGAGGTCCCTCTAGCTCTAATTACTGATGACTCCATTTAAGGGTAATTGGAAGCTAAGTGTTGCCCAGAAGAGGTACTACTCTGATAATAGTCAGAAATGACTTCCTATTAGCATGGCATAGTTCTGGCCCAAGTTATTTTCATTTCTGTTTTCCTTGAAGTTATGTTTTCATATAGATAGGGCTTCTAAAGTTCAATTCAATGAAATTTAACAAACACTTATTAATTGCCTATAATATGATCCTTGCTTTTAAGACGATTACATTCCAGGGAGAAGGGGAGGGGGTGAGCTGAGTACAAAAATCAAATAAATAAATAAATTCAAAATAAAAATGGATAGATAAAAGGGAGAGTAGTGAAACATTGTACATTGAGAAGACATATTCATTTGAGGAAATCCAAGGGAGGGGGAAGCATAGTGGATAGTTTGGGGGATGATGAACTGAGGGAAAAATATTGTGATGGGAAACTCTTACGGTGATTTTAAAAAAATCTTTTCAGTAACTAAAGTGAACTTCTCTTCCTGCCTTTCAATGCCTTCCATAGATGGACCACACCATCTCATTCTCTCCAGCCTAATTAATAAGATCACTGACCTACAGCTAGAAGTGACTTTAGAAGCCATTGCATCTAACCTCTACCCTTTACTTTAAATGTGAGGACACTGAGGTACAGAAAGAATGTGACATGCCAAGAGTCATGAAACTATTGGGTATCTGGTGTAGAATTTGCCCAGGGCCACAGGCTTCCAGGTCCAGTTCTGTATCCACTAAGCCACACTTCTTCTGATATTCACCTTCTAGTCAGGCCTATTATCTCCCTGTCAATCACACTTTGCTAATTCCGATTACACCATCTTGGCCTCTATTTTCTTCTTGCCTGAAGTTGTCTTCCACTCTTTTACCTTCTACTTGTTTAAATCTTAAATTCCCAGGCCTAGGCCTAGTCCTTCCACAAAGCCTTCCCTAGAAAACTCCAACTTTCACTAACATCCTACTATGAACAACTACAAAAAGAGTTGTATTATACGTTTAACACACAAAAAGAGACTGCCTAAATGTGTGGCTTGAAGGGAGGCAGGAATAGATACATCTTGAGCATCTCTTCCCCCTGCTCTTCTCCAAGGTCTCCAAGTCTCTCCAAAAACAGCTGGCCACTCTCAGGATGAAGGTATCCAGGTTAGATTTATTTCCATCTCCTCCCTTAAATATCATTAGTCTAAGGGATATCATTTTCAGTTTCAAGGTAAATTATTGATCAATATACATTAATAGGGAAAGGAGGACTCCCAGCTTTATATCCAAGGCTTAATTCCCTTCCCACCAAATAACAGTTCCATAAAGAACTCACATAGCAAATAGCAAAGAAACCCATTTATCCTAAACCATAGCAAAACAAAAGTCAGAGAAAGTATACATAAGAGAATATAGACCGGGCAATACAGAGTGAAGGAGCTCTCCCATTGTGAGTAAGGTATCTCAGCTCACTTAAAGAAAAAGCACCAAATCTCACCCAAGGGGAAAATTCCCCCAAATCTCTAGTGTAGCAAAGCAAAGATAGAGACATGAAAGAGACTGCCAGCTCCACTCATATGGGCTTTTTCTCAGAGTCTTTCTCGCTTCATGCCCCTGAAGAGAGGTTGGAATCCCACATCTTTACTCTCTTGATGCTGGAAAACAGAAGCCCCAAAGAGAGAACCTGAGGAAACTTAGAGACCTCTTCTCTTTTCCTCTCCCACACCTCCACTCCCATCCCTCATGCAGGTTCAAGACATTGATCTCTAATAAGGAAAAAGTCTCACATCAGTGGGCTTTGGGACTGGGGTTACAAACACATTCAACTATATGCACTAGGTAAAAAGAGATAGAGAATCACCATTTAAGTACTTCTGGCCATTCCACTTAATGAAGATATTCCCTGACATGAGGATGAGACAGGAAAGTTAAATCCACTATTTCCTCAATTCCTCAATTAGTTTGAGTATCTTGGAACTTTGAATAAGATTCCAGAATTTCACCTTCATCATACCTACAAGGAGACATTCTATTTATTCCGCTGAGACTTAATAAAATTCAGGAGAACAGCCTCGATTGCCCTTTCTAGGTATCCAGGTTAGCCAGAAAGGTGCCTGCTGTAAAGTCCTTTGGACTTTCTTGTATCCTATTTTGCTTTATAATAAAACTGGAAGAAGAAACAGTTTTGTGGTGTGATCACCTTCAGAATAGAATCACACGTGGGTGTGAATTCAAAAGTATTTCCCCCCAGTTATAAGCTTCCCTTCCACGTAGGTTTTTAGAGGTGTTTGTTTTAACTCTCCTACTCAATAGCTTAGCTGGGCATAGTGAAAAAATACAATTTCTATTCAATTGTTTCCATAACAACCATCTCTTATCCAGCTGTTTTCTGATATATACTGCCTTCTTTTAATGAAACGCTAGCCCCTTTCCAGCTTCAACTGTTACTGCTACACTATGCTTTATGAGGAATTTAATGAATTTTCAAGTGATTTTTGACTATATGAAATTTTCAACCTATGTTCTGACTTTAAAACCTAACCCTACATAAAATGTGACTCAATGTACTGTGTATCACAGTATGTATTGCAAGCTATTTGGGGACAACTGTAGTGTAGTAACAAAAGAATTTGGATTTTTCAGAGGTCCTAAATTCAAGTCCTGCTTTTCCTATTTACTACCCATGTATTTCTGAGCAGTTGCTTCTAATCCTTGGTTATTTATCTGTAAACCAAGGAATTGGATTTATGCGCTTTCTAAGATATTTTCCAGCCTTAAATTCTATATTCATTTGCATTAATAATAATACTTTATTAAGTTTCAGCTGCAACGAGGCTACTTTTATGATCATTTGCATACTCTATTTTGAAGAAAGATGCAGATTCAATTTGGTTCAACAAACACTTATTAAGTACTTTTTTATGTATGTCATTGTGTGAGGTGCTACAGATACAAAAACAAAAATGAAAGTCAGTCTGATTTCCGGGAGCTTACCTTGTACTGTTAGTCAACCTAGTTCTCTGCTTTCAGTGCCATGGGTTGTACCGAACACACCTGTGTACCTTCAAAAAAGAAAAGATCTTTTTCCTCCTCTATTGAGGAAGGATATTGCCCCCAAACTGACAGAGTTATTTGACCCTGTGAGTTTATGACTGTCTAGCCTATGATGGGCAGGTAAGAAAAACAGGTTGACTATTAAAAATCTTTTACTGTCACTGTAACATTTATAATTTGAAACAGTTTCATTTCTGTTCCAGTAAATACCTGCCCTTTGATTTCTACAATATTTATAGATGCTTCTGTTTCTTTTCCTCTTGCAAATGATCATAGAAAAAGACTATATAAAAGACATTGTTTTTCTCTACTACACTAAACAACATTGAAGTTACCTTGACTAGTTAGGTTGCCATTGGACATTCTTGATTCTTAAACATTGTGTTTTAAAATATGGGATTAAACCTGACGGGGGTTGGGGAGCCTTTTGTTTTCTAGCATAAATAATTAACAGCTTCTCAGCAAATAAGAATGACAGATACTACACAATGCAGCTGAATCCTAAGCAGTTTCCTCAATACTTTATATTAGTGTCTAAAGGAAAAAATAGATATTATTCATAACTGGTATTGTTAGACATTCCTCAAATCACATTTTTAGTGGAAAAAGTAATAAAGTAAGGATATTTGTAAGTTTCACAATCAATCAACTGAAGTCATGGTTTATGAAGTAACCAAGCTGTTCATTGGTATTTAAAATCTGTGAACAAATGTCAATTACTATGCTACCTGCCAAATTCTGTCCCATCATTAATTACTAATACATTGCAGTTTTCTAAAAATTTAACTTTCTCAAAAACAAGCCATTAGCATATTTTACAACTTAGCAACTTCTTTTCTTTTCTGTAATATGATTAAAATCAGATATGTAAGTTTTATCATTTAAAGAATTGGGCAAAGAAAACATGATATTTCTTGTAATACAAAGGATTATTTTGAGGGAAAATTAAATTAGAATGATATTGTGTTATTGTTTTTGCTGCTGCTACTTTTTTTGGGGAGAGAGGTCATAGAATATTATTCCCTTGTATACAGACTACCTTATAACTAAGGGGGTCACTGAACAGCCCTAGAAAAGTTCTCAAAAGCAATGGATACAAATCCCATCTTCTTCATTTATGACTCCAATTCTTCTTCCATCTTTAACTCTTGTTCAAGATGCACATATTAGTCTCATTGCAGAATAGAGCTGAAGAGATTGCAAAGATTATCTAGTTCCACTTTCCTCATTTTACAATTAAGGAAACTAAATCTCATAGAGATTAAGTGACTGACTTAGACAGTAATGAATAGCAAAGCTAGAATCCATACTCAAGTCTTCTGACTGCAAGTCTATCCAGACCACCTATTCAACACACTACCCATTTAGCTGCATGTCATATATTTAGACATTTACTATTTTCCAGTGTAGATGGTTAGAATAATATATTTAGATTTCCTATGGATTATACTGAGGAGGCTCTGTAGTATCCTAGATTCAATACAACTGTTAAAATGTCAGTTGTGGTAGCCACCTTAGATAGAAGAGAAAGAGAGAGAGAAAGAGAGAGAAAGAGAGAGAAAGAGAGAGAGATGATAGATAGATAGATAGATAGATAGATAGATACAAAGATAGATACATAGATATATAGATACATAGATATATAGATACATAGATAGAGGGAGGAAGGAAGGTAGAGAGACAAAGAGAGAGAGAGAGATCTTCCTATTTAATACCTTAGTTGATATCAATAATCAATGTCTTAGTGAAAAAAGGATAATCTCTGCAGTTAGTCTTGGAGTCTTTTGTAATTTTATAATTTTTGTAATGTTGACATTTACATAAATCCTTATCTGAGAAGCTGCTTCAGTGGTACATTTTGTTCTAATGAGTTAAATACAATTTGAAAATCAACAAACAGTAGGATCTTATGTTCTTTAAAACTTTTTATGCTATCACTAGAAAGACCCCTTGAAGTTTGCACACAATACTTTCATGAAGATTTTACGAAGATAATACTGTAGGAAGATGGGCTTGTAATTGTTGGTTTATCATAGTGATCATAGATCTAGAGACAGAAGGTATTTCACCATCTAATAGCCCAACTGTTTCATTTTTATAAAAGAGGAAGCTGAGGCCCAGAAGTATTAAACCCAAGGTCACACAGTAAGTGTCATGAAAGGGAATTGAAGCCAGGGCCTGTGACCCCAGAATTAGGATTCTTGTACTCAAGAGGCAGTGTTCTTTGCCTGCCTTCTTTCTTTCCTTCCTTCCTTCCTTCCTTCCTTTCTTTCTTTTTTCCTGGGGAGAAAGGGGTGATGGTGGCAAAAGAACCATTCATGATCTTTTCCATTCTTTTGAATTCTTTACTTCTGTATGATATTTTGAGAATCAGTCCCTGAATACTTTTGAAAATGTAACCTTCAGCATTGCTTTCTTCAGTATGCACTTGGTTAATGAATTGAAACTCCACAAGTATCACAAGAGCTGAGGGAAAAGACTCAGGAAAACTATAAATAGGGAAAATCATTAGCTCTGACCCCCATTTGTTTAATACATTTAAAGCTTCCAGCCTTTTTTGTGATAGCAAGCATGAAATAATATGTATATTTGTAGCAATATGCAGAGGCAGAGACATTCAACAGCTTTTGTTGAAGGAACAATGTGTCATACTAGGCACTAGTGTGAGGAAATAAATTGGAGTGTTGGCTGAGTAAAGATGGAAGGAATTATTCAGGTGGAAGTAGTTTCTAAGGGGCATTATTTCTAACCTTCAGAAGTCTGCTACATACCTTCAGAATTCCAGCATGTGAAACAAAGAACAGTTTAAAAACTGTTCAAGAAAAGAAGGGGTTTGATTTATCTCACAGTAACATAGATGTGTCCTGGACATCTCGGGGGACTCTTTGTGGTTTTCCCTTCATGCAGCAGTGAAATCAGGGTCCTCGGTGTGTTTGTTTTTAAATTTTTTTCATTGCAATTTTGTTTGTATCAGCCTTAGATTATATTTTAGATCTCTCTCTAAAAAACCTTTGAACTTATTTTTACATAGATGTATGTTTTGTTTTTTAATCTTTTGCAGGAAGTATTGCAATCATTGTTCCTCTTGTGATCTTGGTGACACTAATTACTACTTTAGTAATTGGTTTAGTGCTTTGTAAGAGAAAAAGAAGGTAAGGTGTGTTGTTCTATGACTAAAAAATTAAAGGTGAATTGAAAACATGTATGAACATGTGCATGTGTGTGTATATTTACATACATATACAAAATAGGTCTGCTTTCTATTTTCCCTTAATAATCTGAATAAGGTGATTTAGTTCATATAAGCAAACTCTTTCCCTATTTTATGCATCCTTTGTCACACTGCAATATGCTTTTCATTCTTGGTTTTAGCACCAGCTCAGACTAACTGGAAATGACAATAATTATGCCTGTCCCTATTCTTTCCCCCCTTGCTCGAATGGAGATGGTCTGGCGAGATTAGCCAGATAAGTTGTTAATCAATGTGCTCTGTAGAATTTTCCTTTTGGTCCTTGATCACCAAAGGATGGCCCATGAGTGACCAACCCACAATCTTGCAGTATCAAGGACAGTATATTTTTCAATAGTGAACCACATAATCATAAGTGTTGATACTTGTGGGCTGCATTGATTAGTTTAAATAATTGATTGTAGTCAGGTTAATTTACAATTGAGTCATTGACTTAAAACTAATAACACGGAACCTGGCAGCAGTCAATTATATAAATTTAGTGGCCCTCAGATGATTAGGCTACACTGGCCACTAGTTCATGTGTAGTAGAAAACTGGGTAGTTGTCTAAGTGTATTTTGCTAAGAATCTCACATAGGCTTTACCTCAGGGTAAGTTCAGTTGTATTTGACTTTCTAGTCAGAGGTTGAGTGCCCAGGCATTACACAGAATGTCCCAAAAGTCTTACTGGAGTTTTAAGCTTAAATAGCTTACAGCTTTTAAGATATTACATATACATGTTACATATACATGCATATATGCAGGGATATATACATAGAAATATGTGCATGCACTTATACATGTACAGAATATATGAGCAAAGAACTATAAAAAACCAAAAAAATTTTGAGAATAACTAATTTAGAGTTGTAATGGCTTACTACAACAAAGGTGGCCTGAAGCAAGGAGAAATCTTAGTCACAATAGTGCCTGTAGGGCTGTTATAGAAAAAAAAAAAGGGAATTTGTCCATGTGATTTGGAGAATAATATCATTCTTTTTTTTTAAATTTCCCTTCACTACTGTTTGGTAGCAATAATGAAGAAGATAGTCTATTTCTGTAGCCCTCTTGAAGAAAGATAATTCTAAATATGGATGTCTTTTCAGCAACTAACTTAAAAAATAAGAATATCCTTACCATTTTATTGAAATTTTAATATTCTTTTTTCTTATATAACCAATAATTCATCATTTACTAGATGCATTTCTATGTTGTTTCAAAAAAATTTAAGACTAGATTAAATTAGATGTAAAAATGAACTCATTAAATGCTTATAATGTGTCTGTTTATCCTGCTTGTAATTCAAAGTATGCCCACATTTGTTGTTCCTGTTATTATAGGACAAAAACAATTAGAAGACAGCCTATTATCAATGGAGGAATTAATGTGGAGATTGGCAATCCATCATATAATATGTATGAGGTGGACCATGATCATAATGATGGAAGTCTTTTAGATCCAGATTTCATAGTAGATCCAGCAAAGGTAATATTTTCTTTAGGGGATTAAAAAAAAGAAAAAAACGGCTCATATTCTTAGGGCCATAACTCTTTCTGCATTTCTGAAATTAAACACACTTTTCAATTCAAGATATTAAATATTGTTAAGAATTCTTGAGTGTTATATTTTCTTCCAAAGAAAAATTTGTAGGAATTCATTAACTAAAATTATAAATTACTTTGAAAAGAATAAACATTTGGGAGAAATATATATGCTACAAATTCACTCAATTTTTAAGTATACAAAGTTTTCATGTAAAACAATACCCATTTTCTAAGTATAGTATACTTAGAAACAAAAACACATTGTATAGATTCCAACAAGTCAAACCTCATTCTATTGGTATAAATATCATGGATAAAGTTAAATGCGGACAGCAAAATAATCTATAAAAAGTGCTTCTCTGGCAAAAAAAACCCAAAACATTTTTTTCTTTTTCCTTAAGGTATTTGGAATTAAAGTGCTAATGATTATGTGTTCTCTGTTATCTATAGGGGATAGAGACTGGAACTGTGATTTCACTAATAGAGGAAACTCCCTGGTAGAAAATGCTTACCTTTTCTGTAACTTAGAGTCTTAGAGACCACTGAGAGGTTATGTGACTTGTCCAGGATCATATGGTCACTATGTCAGACGTGCCTCTTGAATCTAGTTCTTTGCTCTAAAGCAATTTGCCTATTCATAATGCCACATTGCCTCTATGATAATAATGCTAATTAGCAGATCACTTTCTTTATTAAACATCCTTTCCTTATTATGCTTTGAGAAATATCCGTAACTTACAGACCAATAAATTCTATATTTTATTTTCTGAAATTCATTAGATCCATTCATTAGATCACTGCTGGTTTACCTTGCTTTATGGTCACTTCTACATTAGGAAAGGGAAGTAGACAAGTCAAGTGGTTAACCAGAAAACCAAGGCAAAAAAATCCATCTGAATTCTCTTAATATTTTAAGTAAAGGTGTTCAATTTTTACTCTTTTAATTGCCATGAACTGATTTCATTTTTTCCCATAGGTAATAAAAATAATAAAAACTTGGTTTTGGGTCAAATATTCATTCAACAATTCTTATTTGAGCAAATACTATATTATAGGCACTGTTCTAAGCCAAAGAACCTTTATTTGTATGGTGTACTATTACAGGACACATTGCACTACCCTTCCATGCTGTGATCCTCAGATGCCATATGGCCAGTCTTCCTATATCCAGGTGAAAAAATTAACATTCCTAATTAAATGAATCCACCAAGTGGCAACTGGTTCTGTGTCCACAAATTGAATTGAACTTGCCTTGGAATGGGGGCATTTGTATATCTCTAAGACATTATCTTTGTGTAGAATGCCTTATTATTGGAAGGAACAACATCCAATTGAAAATCAGCATCAGTAATTATTAATTCAGTAACTAATGCCTACATGCTAAATATGTTCATGGTACAAACATGAGCAACCTTAATATTCTTGACACTTAGAATTGGCAGAATAGAGGTAATCTGAATGTTTCCATTAGATAGTTTATCTGAGAAGTGGAGAGACATCTGAGATACCATACTTTCTGAACTCTTTCTAGTATACTTGGGGATTAAAATAATATAGTACTTACAATCATAATATATTACTGTTTGAAGAATCTAAGACTATTTCAGTGAGAGAAAATGTTTTAATTTTCCCTGTAATTTTAGTCCTTACTTGATTAAACTGAGCCAATTATTAGGCATTTCAATAAAAATAGCTCTATAGGACTGAAATCTCAAAATTTGTGGGAATTCTATATAGAAATATCTCTTCTGTCAACTTCTCATTTATTTTAGTAACACAAAGCTGCCCTTGATTGCCCTTTAGATGTATTCATAATTGCGATTCATAAAATGAGATTGGAGCTCCCCAAGTTATCAGGTTATGACTTGGAAAGTAATGATTTGAACCCTGGATTGTTACCCAGACTACAATTCACAGAAACAAGAGAAGGGTTTGTACTAATCACACAGTCCAGACCTCTTGAGATAACTGAAGACCAGAGAGACAATGACCTTAAGCCCAAGGCTATGGCAAGCCAGGTCTCCTCTCTTCCAGGCTAATGATCTTCCTTACAATTCTTTTATATGTTTTCTGTGCAAAGAAGGAGGTTGAACCCTGAAGAAACTTCATTTCCCTGTGTATTTCTAGCCCAGTCAATGAAATGGACAATATAGCTTATCAGGTGCATGTCTTTTATTAAACATAATTAAAGTGATTATTATGGTCAATAAAATAAACTCAATTTTGAGTTCATAGAACATTTTAGATATAAAAAGGGAGAATTTAGTTTCTTCCAACTTCTCTCTTACACAGACACACACACACACACACACAACACACACACACACACACACATTTTGACACAGAGCTGCTTTTCTCTGTCTACATACCTAGTGCATGTTCCCATTTTTTTTCTTTCATGTCACAAATAAAATGTGGGGTATGGGTGTCAAGCTGGACTAACCAAACCTTTGAGCTTGGTTTATTTTAACCTACAGTATCATGTTCAAGGGCTATTCTCGCTCTTTGGACTAGTTCTAATTAATCTGTTCTATCACTTCTTTTTCTTGAAAAATAAGATGAGTGCTCCTCACAGAGGTGATGATCAGTTCTGGTCTGAGTAGAAGCAGTCAGGGTTAATAAAATGGCTGATTATCCAGAATGGTTCTACTAGCAGGACTTCCCAAAGTGAAGAGGTTTTAATTGGGAGATGCAAGCTATTCACTGATCTGTAAGTTGGGACATTATTTCCTGCGGGGATAAAATGAAATGGAAAGGATATCTCTTGGAGCTCAGAATCTCCAAAGGTAGGTTGGAGAAAGTAGGCATGTCTACATCTGAAGCAGCAGTTGAATATTAAAATTTGAATGATAGTAAGAGTTTCCCTTGATAAAGGCAACATGTGCAGTATTCCCTGTTAAATAATGGTCTAAGGACAAAAATGTTATTCTTGTGACTGAAAAAATGAGTTTATGAATGTGATGGGAGGGGAGATGTAATCTTTTATAGACCAGAAACTAAAATTCTTTATTTATATACAGGCCAGATATATAGGGGGAGGACCCAGTGCTTTCAAGCTTCCCCACACAGCGCCACCCATCTACCTAAACTCTGATTTGAAAGGACCACTAACAGCAGGGGTGAGAGAAGAAAATTCATCTTTCCATGTCCATTCCATCACAGGGCTCCTCATAAGCCAAGGCTGGGAATTTGACTTTGTAGAGGCATAGCTCTTTGTTGAGCTTTTAATTGAAAAGTTATTCCAAAATATAGAGATTTTAATTGCTTAAGACTAGTTGTTTTTCATGTTACCTGACATCTGAAGATTTTCCACAGCTCATTAAAGAAAAATGAGACTTCTGCAGCAATAAGAAAATGCTATAACGGGCATTTACATCTATATCACATTAAAGCAAAATGATATTTCATTTCTTAGAAATTTAGAATTTCTGGGCAGAAATTTAAGATGAAAAAATTAAAGTGTTTAATCTTCAGTAGTCATTTATATATTATTAAGATAGATTAAGTTCAAGTAACCAAACTCCACAGAAGCATGCTGCGTGCTTTAGAAGAAAATAATCTATTGTTCATTTCCATATTTTGTGATGTCACTATTTATTTCTTGCCTCATTTGCATCGAGTGGATGCAGTGGCCTTATTGTAACTGAGATTGCATGGTCTAAGCCTGATTATGAAGTATAAAGCATTGTTATTATTGCTTCTTTTTCTTAAGTAAAATAATTATATATATATATATATATATATACTACCAAAATGTATTACTTCAGTATGAAAGATTAATGTATCTATATTCATTCTGAAGTTTCTATTTCCGTAACCTAGCAAAGTATCTGATATCTAGCAAGTACTTAATAAATGACTGTTGAAAATGATAACAATAAAAGTTAACATTTAAAAAGCACTTACTATGTACTCGGCACTGTGCTAAGTGCTTCATAATTACTAAATCATTTGATCATCACAACCACCCTGGGAGGTAGGTCCTATTATTATCATCCTCATTTTACAGATGGGGAAAACAAGTCAAAAAGAAGTTGAGTGACTTGCCCAGAGTCCCAAAGCTATCAAGCATCTGAGGCTGGATTTGAACTCAGATCTTTCCAACTCCAGGTCAAGCACTCTATCCACTGTACCACCCTAAATGCTAAAACCCTAAATGCTGAAAAATTAATTCTATAAAGTAATTCTGTGTTAGTGAAATTATACTGTACCTATGACAATCTCAGAGCTGAAAATGTTCCTGTGATTCAGTCTGAATGAGTGCTTCATAATACTTTGAAAACAGCTCAGTAAATTATTTTTATAAATAAGAGTATGTAAGTAGAACAGTGAGTCTGCACAGAGCTACAACAGCTTTGGTGACAAAGCTATTCCTTTATAAATACAAATGTTTTGCTTTTTTTAACTTGATAAAAAAATGCAAAATAATAAGTAACTAAGTGATTTTTCTGTCTTCACAGTTGTTGACAGAATTTAATGACTGTAGGTATTGTAGCCAACCAGCCAATTCTTAGAGATTGGTTTAGTGCCTCTATCTGTATCAATTATGTAAGCTAGCATTTTAGTCCCCAAATTAGTCATCACGAGAACAAGAACACCAGAATGGAAAAGTATTCTTTCCCCTTAGCCTCATTTTCAGCAAGTAGCTTGTAAGGCTATATCTCTAAGATACAGTTTGGAGGAAAAGACCAAGATTCAAGACATCATTCTGGTGCTTCCAAATGACTGAGTGTTTTGGCATCATATTGACAAAATACTGAGATAACTGATTGAATTTTGAGCTCGAATAATGTCATTTAAAATGAATCAGGAAATCATAAAGATGTCATTGTAAAACCTCCAAGTATTGATACCATTTAGCAAGTTATTATTCTAGGACTTGAAAGATTCAATTTGTTTCCCTACTCTAAATCTAGCCTCCACAAAGATTTTACAGGAACTTTCAATAAAGTGTGCCCAATTTTACTAAATATATCGAACCTCAAACTTGTCAGTTCTCTGATGAAGAGAGAACATTTCAGTAATTTGCGATTTTGCCTAAATAAGCCTTATCACATTTAAATTATACTACATGTTATGTAATTGTCCCTCTTCACTTACCTTAAATATTATCTTTGTAAAGGATGAGCGAAAAACTTGTTCAATGAGATCAAAGTGGCCTACTAGCTGTTTAATCTCCCACTTCCATATCTTTGAAACAGGCTGTTTCCTGTTTCCCGAAGAATTCTTTTCTCAGCTATACCTCTCAGAAGTCCTAGATTCCTTGAAAACAGAATATAAACACCATCTTTGCTGATCTCTACCCCCTGCTAACCAGCACTTGAAATGATTGTGTATTTGCTTTATATTTACCTATGCTCATCTATTATATCATGAAATATAAACTCATTGAGGACAAGAACGATTCCATTTTTGTCTTTGTATGCTCAGCATGTGTTTTATACATATTGGTCACTTTTTGGTTGTTGTTGTTGAAATGAATTGGAGTTAATTTAACAATAATTTCTATCTTTCTCTCCCCTCAGCCAACGAATTACTCCAATCCAGTGTATGCGAAGTTATATATGGATGGGCAAAACTGTCGAAATTCCTTAGGAAGTGTTGATGAAAGAAAAGAACTTCTTCCAAAGAAAATAGAAATTGGGATAAGAGAGACAGTGGCATAATCTTCTGATACCTTTTATATTCTGTATAAATGTATAAAATATAAGGATTACTTTTGTATGTTCCAACAGTATTATAATTGTTTTGGCATCAGCATTACCTCTTTTGTTTCCCCCTTTTTGGGTTTAATTGTTTTATGAGTTTTTTGTTGTTGATTTGTTTTCTGCTGATGACTATTGATTGACCATTTGTATGGTATTTTTACAAAAAAAAAAAAAGAAACTGCACTACAGTACAATTTACAACAATGCTGCTGATATGACACACCTTTGAATTTGTTAAAATTAAAAACATATTCCTTTGTAGTGTGAATATGAGCAATCTATTTTGTACGAACTTTTTTGGTTCTACTTAGACAGCAAAGATGATATCTGCACTTTTCCATGATATAGTCTGAAAGCTGTAGTACGGTGCGTCATTTTTTCTGTTTAAAATGGTGAAAGAATGATTGAATGGTGTACTCTCTTCTTTGCGCCCATTAGGACTTTACTTCAGAGCCTGAATAAAAGTATATAATCTTAAAAATTCCAACATGGCCTGCTTTTGAAATCTGCCTTAGATCATGAAGAGATAAATGAGGCTTTAAAATGAAAAAAATAAAAGATAAATTCTAATGATCTGCATGAATATAAACAACTATGCTTTCTTAAATTATATGTGCTATCCTAAATACATATGCCATATAATCAACATTTATATTTAACCAATACTGTAGAACGTAGCAACACTATCTTAAAAGCTGAAAGACTTTACTTGCTATGGGACAAGAACTGATCTCCATTAGGCCTTTAGTAGAGTAGCCACTCTAGAGCACAAGAGGGCATTACCTATTCATGTATCATGGATGTGTTCACACAGCATTTTGTGGATAGTTAACCCCTTACCACACTGGAAACAACAAAAGAGAGAGATGACATGAGCACATAAATTGACAACAGAATTCCAATTTTATGAAAGCAAATGAATTGTTTTTGCCAGGCCATGCATACAAGACAAAGCAGCTTTTTTAGTAAGCAGTGTTGATTGGATATATTCAAGGTATGTTAGGACCAATTCATTATGTGCCCCATTAAAAATATTTATTGGTAAGGGATCTTAGCAGAATAGTTCTGGGATAATCATCAACAATCTATAATCAAAGGTGGAAAGTGTCAAAGTTGGACTAATTACTCTGGTATCCATTTCTTTTCCATTCTATAAAAGTATATAGAGCCCACTCACTTATTTTTCCCCAAAATTTCAGCTGAAAAATATGACTTATTTAAGTTACATATAAAAAAGATAGCATTTTTATACAAATATCTTTAAAGGCACAAAAGATTTATTCACATGGTATGGAGGGCTTTTTGTTCCTCTGATAGACATGACCGACTTTTAGCTGTCATAATGTATTAACATAACAGATGAAATATGTTTGTGGTTGCTCTTTATTCCCTTTGTACAAGCATTAAAAAAAACTGCTGTTTTATAAAGAGATTTTTTTGTTGTACTATGTGCATGCATACTACCTATTTCTAAACTTTGCCATATTGAGGCCTTTATAAACTATTGATTTATGTAATACTAGAGCAGTTTTGCTTGAATGATGTTATGCATATCATAAACTTTTTCAGGTTCTTGTTTAAGTACATTTTTTAAATTGAACAGTATTTTTCATTTTGGTTATAATAGTCATTTTGCCTATGTTTCTACAATGAAGTGTTCAATACTTTATAAAAAATTGTTGACTGACTTATTTAAATGAAATTCTACATATTTAAGTCCTTGTGTTGGGTAATTTTTAAGGTTAAGAAATTGGTTGCCTTATAGATAATTATAAAACTTCCTGGGAAGAAAAACCCTGGACATGAGGATAACATATATGTCATAGCTTTAAAGTACTTAGTGTAGCTTGGGGAGGTATTGCCTTCATTATACATGAGATTGTCATGATTCCCTCTGCCATGCTAGAGAAGGAATGTCCCCTGGCCTGGGAGGATAAAAAAGCAACTCTCTCTTTCTCCTTCCTACCTTTTTTCTTACTTTAAATGTTTTTTCTCACCTAAGCTATCTATATAGCAGCCAGAGATGAAAAAAAGAAAAAGTAAAACACATACAGGAAACTATGCAGTCTGTGTCCATATAAGCCCAAACTTTCCTCTCTTCTGCCTTTGTTGAAAGCATGTGTTGGAGATGGAGAAGATAAAGATTGTAAAGGTACCTTTAAATGCATCTCTAGGTGATGGTGTGAGAGAGAGATGGACAGAGACTGAGACAGAGAGAAAAGACAGATGAATAGAAAGATAGACGTATGTGCCGTAGAGAGTACAAGGCTAATCTTGGAGATGGGTAAAGTCCTGCTTTTGTTACATATTGTTTGTGTGACCTTGAAAAAGTCACTTAACCTCTCAGGCAACTCTATAAGCATATAACCAGATGAGATTGCCAACATGCAGAGATGGAGTTTCTACAAAATGAAATAAAATAATATGTTTGTACTGATGTAGAATACTCATAAATAAATTTAAAGGTAGGCTTTACTCATGGACTAACTCTTTTGAGATTTCTCCAATTTAAAATTGAGTTGTTTTCTCACAAAACTTCTGCATTTGTTGACATTTTGGGGGGAAATTGATGTTAGATCATCAAATTCAGAGCTCTTTCCTTTTTTTCTGTCAAGGTTTTGATTTTTGGGGGGTTTGGCTTAGTCTTCAAAAGTTTTGGTGTTGACAAAATTTGCAAATTACATACTACCACTGCACATATATTTCCCCAATTGAAATGTGTTCTATTTTCCAAAACCCTAAAAAAATATATATAATACTGACAAATGTCACTGTGGAGGTTAGAGTTCTTTTCTGGAAAAGTGGGAAAATTAGTTCTTCTCCAGCGTTGCCTGACTCCTCGATGGGTATTGAGTTAAAAGTATGTTCTTTTTATTTCATGCTCATCACTGTGTGCTCCCTGTCCCCCTACTCTGAAGGGTTAATCAGTCACATCCCATTACAACAATTAGCTCAGTTTTGGCCTAGGGGAAATATAATAGGCCTCAGGTGGTTCATTTCTCTGCTATTTTTATTGAGTCTGTAACAGACTAAAGTATTACTAATTTATTAACACCATCACAATAGCTCAGAGCCCCTAGGTAAAAAAAAAAAAGTCCCTGACATTCTGATACAAGCTTAGCTCTCTGTCCTAATTTAAATTTTGTGCACTGCCAGATAACATCTGGATTCTATGTTTTAGGAAAAATCAGACTACAGAAAATGTTCAGACAAAAGAATCAAGCAGAATATATCACAGAACCTGTTATTGGACAGACACGAGGAGGGGAAACTGAAACAAGAGTGGATTTCTTGGAACTTCTCAGTCATTAAAGAAGCAATTTCAACTAGCAGTTTTAGTACAAATTCTGTGTATCAAGATGGCAGCAGGCAGGGCTATATTGGTTTGTGTTTTAGTCACTAGCTCTCAAACAACAACAACAACTTCACAGGACACATTTTTAAGTTTATCTGCATTATTTACCGTTTTTCCCACCAATTTCTTAAGCCTAGACAAAATAGTAAAGCAAGTCCTAATTTGTAACATTTGCTGATTTCTAAGATGTAAATGTTCACCCCGAAAATTTGGCAATCACCTCTCATTAGCTGGTACAAGTTGATTTCAAAATACTTCTGGCTATAGGTGCCTACCAGCCCACTTTGATCTCTCCTTTCCCTGCTGCAGCTCGACTATCCCTTGTGTTTTTCCTTTTACCTGTTGCTTATGTGCAACTGGTTCTTTCCAGTTTGGCTTAGAATATCCTGCATAGGAATTTCCCCCAATGCCGTTGCTTCTCTACTGTTGTGCCTAAACCTCCTTCTCTGTCCACTCTCTCTAAAACTGTATGGGTTATATTTAAAGATTCCTGGGCATGATTTCAGTCTGCCTTTTGGCTCAGAGTTAACAACAGAGCAAATCACTCTCAGGGCTGAGAGGAAAAGCTTATCCCTCTGAACAACGAATTTCAGAAAGTCATTCAGTTCTCAAATCTGTGTGTGTGTGTGTGTGTGTGTGTGTGTGTGTGTGTGTGTGTGTGTGTGCGCGCACGTGTGCGTAATATATATGTATAAATATGTTTAAAATGTGTTATGTGATGCCAGAAACAAAAGAAAAATTACATGTGTCTCTTTCCTTCTTCATTTCATTCACTCAGTAATTTAAGTGAATTACATTGTTTTCATTATTTGATATTCACAAAACCAAAGAGTAGGGTTATGTATGTGCCCTTGTCATCACTTAGTCCAATTGAATAAAGCATAAATGCATGTTTCATATTGTAGATTCCCACAAAGATAACAGCTTTTGCAAAGAGTTCTTTGTCTTCTAGACTTCAGTTCATTTAAAGATCAGCTCAATTTTTTAAAACTTTGTGTGTATGTGTAGTGGGTTCTCATGAGTCCATCAGGATGGAAAACTCCATATACAAATATGTTCAACTCATATATAGTTTATATGCCTGGGATACTGAAAGATTAGGTTACTTGAACACAGTCATACAGGTAGAATGTATCAGAAACAGGACATGAACCCAGTACTTCCTGACTCTGACTGGCCCCTATCCACTAAACCACACTGCTTCTCCACCTTCTTAATACTGTACTGTTAGTGATGAATTATGCTATGTGTTCCTTACTGAAAGATGATCATTTGTCATTTAATGTGTTATGATGTGAAGAGGCTCAAGAATTCTCTAAAACCAACATGCTCAGTCCACCTCTTCTTCCTTTTCCCAATGGGTATGCCTTCATTTTATGCATTGATAGTAATAGGTTTGGAAGAATATTTTAAAGAAATATGCCATTTATACTTGGTACAGTTTGTTTCAGGGAAGTTACTCAAGTGTTGATATTATCTAAACATCTTAAGATGCATTCTTAACACCCAATCTACTTGTCAATCTCTTTGTATAGTTATATACACATCTATTTCAGAAGGCAAAGCATGAAGCTATGTTCTCTGGTTCAGTCACTCCTTTTTAATGGATATCGTTTCTTTAAAACTGTAATTCACTTTGAGAAATGGGCAGCTTCCATACAATCCTATTTTTTTGTACTGAGGGAGATCAAAAATCCCAAGAAAAATTGGTACTAAATAGTAAGATTACCCAGATGATAAATACTCTGCTAAAATTTTTGCCATTCCCTCTAATGGATGATCTGCTTCTTCAGAACATGTCTACCAGATATTTGTTAAGGTAAGTGATGCAGTGCTATTACTTTAGTCATTTGTTCACCACCACATAATTTTTCAGCTGCTGTTTCTTCTGCAGTTCTAATACATAAATTACAAGGCTTCTGATGCAACTTGATTTCCAGTTTATTTATGCACTGGTGGCTTGCAGACCTGGTAACTTAACTGTTCTAGCCATTTTAAATGTAATGTTGATAGTTATAAACCACACTTATTCATTCCAGTAATCTAAAAATTCATAAGTAAGGAAATAATTTTCTACAAGAATAACTTGTAAAATATAGTTGAGAATTATAGATAGGAGTTTGAAGTGAGGCAGTGAGTAGATGTGGTTTAAGAAAGCATGCTGAATGATATTTCTCATTAAATCATTTTTTTCATTGTCAATTTTTAATGATATCTTTTGTTTAGATACCACCTTCATTTTCCAATGCATTACTTATCCCCTCCCTTACCTGGTAAATTATCCCTTTTAACCAAGAATTAAAGAGGGAAAAAATCAGTTCAGCAAAATTATCCAACACATCCACTGTGACTGATCTGGGGTCACAAAGGTTGTGAATATCAGAAGTGAGATTTGAAGACCTGTCCTCTGACTCCTGAGTAAATACTCTTTCTCCTCTATCATGTAGTTCTGTCACTCACTACCCACTGTTCCATAATCATACCATCACATTATACACACAAACACACTAGGATAAAAGGAGTTAATATTAAGCTTTGCAAATTTTTTTTTTTGCCTTTTGGTGAGGTTAAGTGACTTGCCCAGAGTCACACAGCTAGCGAGTGTTATGTGTCTAAGGCTGTATTTGAACTCAGGTCCTCCTAACTCCAAAGCCAGAGCTTATCCACTGGGACACCTAGCTGCCCAAGCTTTACAAATTTTAAAGCACTATATAAATACTGGTTATTGAATTATCCTCACTCTTAGAGTTCTCTTGTGACAAAGTAAAACAGGTAAATACACACACACACACACACACATCTACAAAGAATATAGCTTTAGTTTTTACAAAATATTCCACATATGTGATCTCATCTGATCTGTTGTGCTAGTGACATAAGGGGACTTTTGTGACAAAATACTGACTGCTGAGAGAGCTGCATTTGTAGTGTTAGCATTTCAGCAGTTGAATGTCCCCTTTAATGCATTGTCCCTGTACTATTCCTATGCTGTCTTAAGGTGGCAAGAAAAACTTGTGTTCTCATGGTCCAATTTATGACTCAAGTGGCAGGCAATCCAAATATACCCACAATTTTAGTTCTATTTTAACATATTAAAATGAAGATCAATTAATCCTTATTTTAAAAGCTATGGCTTGAGTAGTTCTTATGTATCAGAATCTTAAATGTGATATATTTTATTTAGCCTTTGTACTTCCTTTTCCGTCTGGCCAATGTTACTTTTTAAAGCAGCTGTTGTTGTTTGTTTGTTTGTTTTCTCTGCCAAACTGTTGACTCTTTTTTCTTAAATCTATTATATCACTCTCATTTCTTTTCCCAATATTTCTTCTACCTCTATTATTTGATTTTTAAGCCACTTATTGAGCTCTTTGATGAGTTCTTTCTGGGCTTGAGACCACCTCCTGTTTTTCCCTAGGGTTTTTGCCCATTGATGTTTTGACATTGTTGTCCTCTTCTGAGTTTGTGTCTTGATCTTCCCTGATGCCATAATAACTTTCTATGGTCAGATTCTTTTCTTTTGCTGTTTGTTGCTTATCTTTTTCAGCCTTTCTCCTTCCTTTTAAGTTTGAGCTCTTCCTGGGGTGGAAGGGGCACTATCTTAGGCTTCTTATGCAAGGGGCCACAAGCCCTGGCTGCTTACCTGGTGCTGAGTCAAGGCCCCAGTGCTGGTGTTTGGAGTGTGCTGAGGCTGGAAGGATGTTCCTGTATTGTCATCTGCCCGTTTCCATGGGGTTACACTGAAGCAAGTGGTGGTCTTAGGGCTCGCAGCTGCCTGTTTGCCTGGTTAGAGTGGGTTATGTGTGGAAGATGTGTAAGCACATCCAGTTAAAAGTGGAGCTGATGCTAGAACCAATGGTGTTTTATTACATTGTTAATTATCCCAAAGAGGTGGACAAGATAACTTATTCTCGTTTCTCTAAGGATCATTCACTGTGGATACCACATGGAAGAAGCTGTTAAGCTGCAAATCAGTGATGAGGAACAGAAAACTGAATAAGCTACAATCGCCATTCCTAGAGCAGCTCATTGGGTTGCTCCAGAAAAGACCAGTGCCTACATTTCCCCACTGAACAGGGGTGGGGAACTCATGTGGCCTTCTAGGTCCTTAGGTGTGACCTTTTGACTAAGTTCAAGTTTTACAGAACATGTCCTTGTATTAAGGAGGTTTGTCCTGGGAAGTTTGGATTCAGTTAGAGGCACACAGGAGGACCTAGAAGGCCACCTGTGGCCTTGAGGCTGCAGGTGCCCTACCCCTGGCTTTAGATTCTATGCAGTTTCTAACATATCACTGTGCCTGAAAGGGTATAGCAGTATCTTTTAAAATGCCTTCTAAAGCATCTTTACCATGGAGCTATCATTAACTTTAAGATTGTCATTCCCTGGGTTAAAACTGCTGGTCCCATTTTAGGTACTTTAAACTGACTGCATGAACAAGAAATGACATGTTTTCCTAGTATAACCTTGAAAATAACCATTGGCCTGTATCTAGGGCCTAACTGCAATAAGGGTATACTTAATGAGAATCAAACAGATATTAAGAAACAGAATATTTTATGATTCATAGTTTAATTCTGTCTGTTGTCCATAGTATTGTGGCTAAGCACAGTAAATGTGTCATTCCTCATTATTTTCTTGATGACCTCTTAGCATTCCTTCAATTAACCAGGCATACTCTATTTTATTTTATTTTCATCTATGCGGGGTTATATCAGATGGATATCAGAAATGATTACTTCTTAAGTAAAGTGATATATAAGTATATAAATTGCTGCTTAAGTTCAGGTGATAGTGGATCTTAATCAGAATTATCTTCTACAGAATTGTATGAATTCCCCTTGGGTATAAATATACCCTGCTTCTACTATCATTTTCAAAAGGCTAAGATTTAGGTTCACTTAGTCCACTTATTTAAGAATAGAGAAGGTGAGAGTACGAAAGCTGTAAGTGTGGTGAAAAAGCACAAAGGTCATATAGTATGCTAATTTTTAATGCTTTGTTGATGTATTTTTTATAGCACAATCTCTTCCCAATAACTCTCCCATAGTATTCTCTCTTATTAAAATAAATAAATAGAATAAAATAAAATAAATGCAGCATCTCAATGACTGGCACAGCATGTAATATTCTGTGGGGATAATCTCTCTACCAATAGCAAAGCCACGTGTTCCAACATTAAACTTCTGGAACCACCACTGGCCATAAGCTAATTGTTTTTGAAATAAATTTTGAGGCTATCCTTATTTGTAGCCAGCTATTAAAGTAGAGTTGTATCCAGACAAAAATCCAAGTGGACAATTGAGACAGTTTACCTGGATAACCTAGGCTAAAACAGTTTGATTGGATGTGCATAAATGATTAAAATAAAGGGTATTTTGGTTGACCCAGTTAATTGGCTATTCAGATAATTGCCTCCATTTTCTCACTCATTTGGTGTCTATAGAATCCTCCAGCCCTGAATAATTTGTCTTTCTGTTCTATGGCCTCCATTGCATCATTTCTACTCAAATGTAATTAAGATGTAATCATTATGATTTGCACTCTTCTGCCTGCTGGTTTATGTTTTATTTGGGGTGTTTAGTTTAACATTATCATAACCTATAACACTGCACCTACATACCACATAGACCCCTCATTTGGGCTTAGAAATAAAATATTAATCAAGTAGTGAGTCCTAGTAAGTAAATGGTAAGTAGTAAGTGGAAATATATACAACTATCCAAAATGAATATCTTCCCTGGACGATGTAAGACACAAACCTATCCCTGACTCCCAATTAATTAATATGATGAAAGAAAATCTAGACAAATGGCCTCACTACTCAGTTGAAGGCTAATTAAAATGCATGCCCTGCACAAGTCACTTGACTCTCAATTACAATTAAATGTGTAAGGTTATCAGAACATAGCAAGCATGGTGCTGAACGCCATCCTCCCTTATTAAAATGAAAATAGTAGAGAGAGGATGGTAGATGATATAAGATTTTCAGATAATGCAGCAAATTGTGATGTATTCTGAACTAGATTACCAGGGTAATAACACTGAGATTATCACGACAGGCTATTAGTTTTAGTGTGCACAAGGTTAAAACTCACTGGACTGTGAACATTTTACAAGAATCATATCAAAATATCAAGTAGATTGGTTTAAGAAAATCTGTCAAGCTCTAGACCTGCTCCCATGGTGTTGGGTTAATTTTGCAATAAAATTAATGACTCCCTTAAGATGAAGAGATTTATTATGTCCATGAACAGTTCTAATTGAGTTAACCCAATCAGGCAACTACAACTCACACAGCTTAAGGAAAGAATGATTAATAAGGTACTGAAATCCAACTTTCCCCCCTTCTTTTTGCCTGAATTCACCCATATTAGTTTGTTCAAATAATTATTTCATTTCCAACACAGTTATTTTCCCTCTAACTTCTAAATTAGTTTGTTTTCTTAAGTGAGCCCTTCAGGAAGGTCTCTGAGACCCTTGTAAAGCAGTTATTTATATATTGAATAAGTCTTTTCGATTTATTTTGGTTTTGTTTGTAAAGCATGTGTATTTAATTTCTTTCCATCAAATGGACTTAAAATTTTAATGAAGGCATGCTTTAAAGAGGTATTAAGTAGGAAATGCTAAAAGTTTCCATGTGCTTATTAGTAGCAGTCCCTCTACTGCTGCTTTTTATGGCTGTATCCAAAACAGAGATATGACAGAACTAAAATTACAATAAGGAGTGACTAAGTATGTGTCATTTTTCCTTTTAAAAAGCCATTGTCATGAGAATAGATTCAGAATGTGCTGGTTTCTCATTAAAACCTTTCTATGAGGATAGGATGTAGCAAATCCCATACACAATGTGGAGCAGAAGAATGTCATCTTACACATTCTTCTTGGTGTAAATTTTGACTGACTTTACATTTCACTGCTTTGTTACAGGTAGCTTATACTGTGAAAGAAAGAAAATAAAAATGGCTGGCAAATTAAATCACAGGATTTTTTACACACTAGAGAAAGGTTACACAACCTTACTCTGTTCTCTTTTGCAAATGGATGAAAAATGAAAAACTTCAGATCCCTTCCAATTCAACAAGCCTCACAACAAAGATTAGGCAGGGATTTCTGTGGACTATCCATTACAAAGCTACTACTTTTTCTCTATATCTTGTTTGAGTAAATTTTATTTATATTTGGAGATGATCTGAAAATTACTTTTATTTTTGTAAAGTCCTCCACAGGTCAGACAAGTCCCCATTGAAATGTACTCTGCTCGTTGTTTTGTTTTGTTTTTATTATTTGGTAAAACTTGAAATCTGGAGGGCCTAAGGGGTTTTGTGTGTGTTTTTTTTTGTTTTGATTCTAATGGTTTTGTTTAATTTTTTTGCCTGACAATTATCTAATTTTAGAATGGCATTCACTTGTGTTTGGGGATAATTATAATTGTCATCTAAGATTAGCTCTATGATACTTTGAACCCAAGTTTCTTCTTTATATACAAGGAAGGTCTCATGAAGAGTATATGTCAATAGCCTTCCTTAAGAGCAATCCCCAAAGGTTAGAGATATTCTAAATACAATGATCATGTACCTTCTAATCTTTTTAAAATGTCTAGTGGGGCTAAAGCTGAAACTCCCCATGCCTTCATAGATTGTCTTCATGGGTTTCTGTTGACATGCAAAATCCATCAATTCATGGCCAACCTTCTAATACTTATTTCCAAAGTTAACTTGGCTAATCCTCAGACAACAGACAAACAATGTGTTAGACCTGGTTTTTTTTTTTCCCACCTTGGTACAATCTGACAGAGTTTGTGGTCCAATGGCAGAGCCTTATAGAATCACTTCCAAGGAACAATGAAACATCAGAATCAGAATTACTAGAATATGCAGAATATTACTTATGGGAATATGAACTAAAACTCTTTGCTCTTTCAATCTTCAAGGAACTCACTTTAATCCAAGCCCTCCACGATTTGGAAAATGCCAATAGTCACTCTCAGTTTGTGATCATATAGGCTTCTGCTGAATCCATCCTTAGAAGATAAAGGAAAGCAATATTGATTTAAACATTGTAACTAATCAAAATCCAAGGAAATCAGAAGATGACTTTTTAGAAACTTTTTTCCATGTTTTCATGTTTATGTTGTACCCTATAAAGTCTCAGAATTAGGAAGAGATGAGAAGGGTTTGGGTTGTTTTGGCAATATGAATTTTCTTACACAATTATTTCTGCAAGAGTTTATTTCTCACTAATTTGAAATTTAACCATTTCCACTTAGGATAAAACTGATACAAGGATTAAAATGTCCACTTATTGGCTGTGGTCAGGTTAATGGATAATATATATGATTCTGATTTGGGGCATAAAAATTCTGTTATCTTCAGTTCCTGAACGTCACTTTCATAGCACTTGAACAATAGTATTTGTCCTATCAGTAATGAAATAATTTTAATAAAATGTAAGTTGCTTAACAGTGCTATGCATTAGCTCACCTGATAATAATAAAGCTTCTATCCTGGCCATGACATACATTTTAAAAATAGGAAATCAAAGTGCTGAAGTGGAAAAAAAAATTGGAATGATGTATTATGGCCTAGCAAACCCAATAATAATATTAATGTTGAGAGAACTTTTAATGAAAATAACATTGCTTGAAAAACTAGCTGCCTATCTTGAAATTCCTCCCATTTGGTTGTAGTATAACTGGTATTTACATAGCTCTAGATATGCTCCCATGGTGTTAGGTTAATTTTGCAACAAAATTAATTAGTCCCTTGAGATGAAGAGATATATGATGTCCATGAATAGTTCTAATTGAGTTAACCAGATAAGGCATTTACAACTCACATAGCTCAAAAAAAGAATGTCGAGGTTTGTAAAGCACTTTACAAGTATTATGTTATTTTGGCCTTAACCATTCCTGTTGGGCATTTTACTAGGCCTAACATGAAATGGGAAATCAGGAAAGAAGATGGGGATAAAAGATCAAGTCCCTCTGTTAATGCTTTAGTCAGAGTTTAGGGAATGATTTTGCCAGCTGAAGATATCAGAATCTCAGGCTGCAATTAAACTTTGAGATTCATTGATTGCTTTATTCAAGCGATAGATAATACAACTAGATAAAAGTCAGTGGAGGGAACTAAGGATGTTTAGCAAGGAGAATAGAAGATAGGGGAGACACAATACTTCTCTTCAAATATCTGAATGGCTGTATGTTTTCTCTATGTATTGTTCATTCCCAGATGGCAGAAACAGAAAAAATGGGAAGAAGCCACAAAGACAAATTTCAACTTTACACAAAGAAAAAGAATTAACTAATATGTTGCCTCATTTGGTGTTTGAGATCATATCACTGGAGCTATAGAATAGAACCCATGTTAGAGATGGTACAGAGGGTATTCCTTTTTGTATGTCACAGTGGACTAGATGATCTAGGAGGTTCTTTCCAACTATTAGTTGGAAAATTTCCAACTATGAGTCTATGATACAGTGATACAGCTCTCATAGAGAGTACTTTCCAAAACTGAAAATGACCATCGTCACTAAGTACACAAGGGACACAACTAAGAAAGCCTAGACAACTTGTTCTTTTCTAGACTTTCACATGTATCATGTTACCCTAAATATGTTGTTGTTCAGGTGTTTTGTCGTGTCTGACTCTTCATGTCCCTATGGACCACAGGAGTCCTATACTCTATTATCTCCCAAAGTCTGTCCAAGCTCATTTTTACCCTATGCATATAACCTCTTATTGATTCACTATTGGTGAATCATCTATGGCTATTTCCAACAAGATGGTAGAATAAGAAGTCATTAGAAAACCCAGATCTCCTTCATATTCCACAAAAAAATAGAAACAAATAGAAAAAGTAGAATAAAAAGACAAAAAATTTCAAAATTTTCCAAAAGGAAAATTTTTCAAGTCAACAAGCATTTGTAAAGTATGTACTATATACCAAACAGTGTTAATCACTGTGCATATAAAGAAATACTAATAAAAGTCCCTTCTCAAGGAACTCCCATTTAATTGGGGACAAAGCATGTAACCATTATGTACAAACAAGATATAGATACATATATATATGTAAAGATAGAGATTATATATAGATATGGTAAATTAGAGATAATCTCATATAGAAGGCACTAGCATTAAGGGAGGTTGGGAAAAGTTTCTTGAAGAAGGTAGGATTTTAGGAGATTTGAAAGAAGCCAAGGAAAAGATCGATTAAAAAAGTGAGCAACAAAGAAAGAAAAAAAAGCTCACATGTTATGAATATTATAGAATAAACTAAAGAGAAGATATCAGGACATCAGAAGGAAGAAAAAAGGAAATCACACCATCAGGGATTCTAGGCACAAAACTGTATATATTACAAAATAATTCAACACAGTTAATAAGCACACTAAGCAAAATAAAGCATGATATAGCTTCAGTAAAGATAAACCTGAAATCAATAAGGTGAGAACAATGACAACAAAAAAAGGATGAATATTAATCTTAGAACCTAAAAACAACTGGTGAAGAATCTTAATAGAAGCACATTCAATGATGAATAGTCTTCCTAATAGAAGGCAAAAACAACTGAACACCAGAAGAGATATTAAAATAAAATTAAAAATCAACACAACAGAGATAAGAACTGTACAAAAGCAATATACCTAAAGAATACTGCTCAAAGATATAACCTGAGGATTATTAGTCCCTCCCCTCCAAAAAAAGATTGAAGACAGAAAATGTCTGAAAGACAAATTTAAGGAAATAATGCCACCAAAAAAAATCCTGAGACTATAGCGAGCCATGTTTAGAATACACATCAGAATCCATAGGATACCAAAAAAGATGAATATCAGATTCAACTCATCCACACATAATGTGACTGAACTCCAAAATTTCAATAAGAGATGACATTGCAAAGACCCAAAAGAAACATATTATATACCCCAAAATTCCGACTAGAAACACAAAGATTTTTCATCCAGGAAAGAAAGAACAGAAGAACTATAACATTACATAACAGAAATCAAGAAAAATAGAACTTCGTTCCCAAATTGCTTACCCAGCAATACGGAACATGCTTTTCAAGACAAAGATGAGTATTTGCATAAAGAATTCCAGGCATTCCTAAAAAAAGAAGCCAGGCCTAGCTAGGACACTTAAGGAGAATTAATAAACAAACCACAAAGTTAAGGCAAATTTAAAACTACCAGTGAATTAACATTTAATAAAAGCATCTACAATTTGATGTGAAGGGCTTCTAATCTATTACTAAAGTACTTAACCTGAAACATATGAACCTTTTATTTTAATATTTTTATAACTATATTTAATATAATTGGTTTCCTTTGTAATAATGATGTATTTTATGCATTTAAAAACATGATCATGAGAAGCGGTCCATAGACTTTACTAAATTATGAAAGGCGTACATGACAATCAATCAATCAATATTTATTAAACATCTATTATATGCCAGGCACTTTACTATGACACACACAAAAAAGAACTCCTGATTGAGCAGGAAGGTTGCCATTTCTTTGACATCTCTTTCCTTTGACTTCTCACTTATTCTCACTTTGGCTTCTCATTATATCTCATGAGAAAATGTAAGCTGCTTTAAAAATTGTAAAGCACTATATACAAATCAGTAATTATTATTATGTCCCATGGAAATGAGAGATAGGAATATATATATATATACATGTATATGTGTGTGTGTGTGTGTGTATATGTATACACACACACACACATACACACATATATGCCTATATATACTATATCTGTATATCCTATTTGACACACAGAGTTCCATGTAATAAAGATAAATATTTACTAACTACATACTATGTACAAGAAAATATAATAAGCAATGATAATAAGAAGCCAAAATGAAAAAAAAGAAAAATCTATCTTCAAGAAGCTTACATTCTAGTAGAAATATATAAAAGAAGAGGGGCAAAGGAAATGAAAACTTTAGAAAGGCTGTAAAAAAATTAGAGATGTCTTTAATTTAAAGACTTTGAGTGTGAACATTAGACATGAGCAAGTACAGGAATGAGTATGTAGTGAAGAAAGAATATAGCAGAGAACCCCCAAAAGATACTCCTATGTAGTGATGGCAAAAAAGTCAAAATATTTTGATAATATAGTAATAATACTAGTAGTAGTAGTAGTGGTTGTAGTGGTTATAGTGGTTGTAGTAGTAGGGAAGGGAAGGGAATCAGCATTCCTGTAACACCCACTGTGTGCCAGTAATAGTGCTAAGCAATTTTACGAATCTCTAATTTGATCCTCACAACAACCCTGTATAAAAGGTGCCATTATGACCACATTTTACAACTGAGGAACCCAGGGTTACTGAACTAGTAAGTACCTGAGATCAGATCTGAACTCAGGTCTTCATGACTCTGAGCTATCAATTATATTATAATCGATCATAATGTTATAACATGAATAAGTATTAATAACTATTATTAACACCAATAACAATACTACATAGGAAATATATTTCAAGTTTATGTAGAAGGATATGGGTGCACGCCTGAGTGAGTGCCCAGAAAGGTTTAGATTAAATTGATAGTAGTGAAAAATTATAGATGAACTTGGTTATGATTATTTTTAATAAAAATTATGGAAATAATTAAAAATACATCCCCAAAATATATTGGATATACAAAATATCCTTAAGAAATACAGAGGGGCAGCTAGATGGTGCAATGGATAGAGCTCCAGCCCTGGAGTCAGGGGGAACTGAGTTCAAATCCAGCCTCAAACACTTGATACTTACTAGCTTTGTGACCCTGGACAAGTCACTTAACCCCAATTGCCTCACCAAAAAAAAGAAAAAGAAATATGGAAAAATAGTTTTAGAGTGATGTGTTTGGAGGAAAAAATATTGACGAATCAGCAAACTACAGAAAATAAGGTGTGGCTATCATTTCATACAAAGCATAATCCAAGTTGGAAAGCATAAAGAGCTTAAATAGATACACTGTTTAGTGCTTAAAGCCTGCTTAGACAATGAAATCACGTCAGTATTAGATGTATATACATCAAAAACCTATCAACAAAATTCTAAAAGAAAAAATGTTAACTGAAATTAAAAAAAAAAGATTCAAACAGGAAAAAAAGTAATAGTAGAACATTCCTAAACTCTATTAATGGACTATGAAAAGTCAATTAACAAAAAAGCCACTATGGACTTCAACATAATGTTGAGAAAACTGCTTTCTGGGCATATGGTGAAACAGAATAAGATTATTTGAGAATTTAACTTTTACTGAAATACTTTTCCAAAAACCAATGACTATCCAAGGCAGGGGTTCTTAAGCTGAGGTCTGTGGACCCATCATAGATTTCAGGAGGGTTCGTGAACTTGAATAGGAAAAAAATGCATATTTTCCCACTAACTTTTCCTTTCCTTTATGATATATGTGTTTTATCTGATGCATTTAAAAACTTTATTTGGATAAAGGCTACATAGTCTTCACCAGATTGTTAAAGGAACCTAAGACATACAAAAGCCCTGCTCTATAACATAAGGATCTTACAAATAAAGGAAGGGTAGAAATCTTAAACTCATCACTTCTAGTCTATAATAAAACAAATAAATTTATGTAATAAATGAAAATTAAATTAAAAATCAAGACAATTGGAAACTAAAATAATTACATGCTAAATATATTTGAGTTGAAGATTAAGCTATGTGAACAGTAAATGCTATATTAGAATAATGACAATAACAGTACAGGATATAGTTACAAGTAGCCTGATAAGAGGCAAATTTATATTACTGAGAAGAGATTAATAAGATGAAAATGTAGTTCAGAATGCAGTTTAAAAAAACCCAACAAGTTAATAGTCTAAACATGCCCAAAAGATAATAAACATGATTGAAAGCAAAAAAAGTCATTGAATTAAGAAGTAAAACAATTAATGATTTAGTAAAGAAAAAAGTCGGTTTCTGAAGATTAGAAAAATCAGTTAGCTATTTTAATAAAAATAGAGAAGAAAATGAAATATTAAAAAGAATGAATCATAACAAATATTAAAGAAAATTATCATAAGGCTGAAAATTAAATGAAATGGATGAATATCGACAATAATGTAAAATATTCAAGTTGAAAAACAGGAAATATTTAATCTAAATAAGCCAATTTCCTGAAGATAATTGAACAAACATGAATAAGTAAATAAACAATAATGATACTACTACTAATTACAATGATGGTTAGCATTTATATAATACTTTTAAGGTTTGTAAAGCACTTTACAAATATTATCTCATTTGAACCTCTCAACAACTCTAGTTGCTATTATTATCCTCATTTTACAGAGAAGGAAACTGAGGTGGATAGAAATTAAGTGACTTGCCCAAAGTCATCCACTAATGAGTATCTATGGCCAGACTTGAAGTTAGGTCTTCCTAAATCCAGGTCCGGAGCTCTATCCACTGCATCACCTACCCACCTTAAATAAAACTCCTAGGATCAGATGGACAAACTAATTATATCAAACATTTAAAGAATAAATATTCCCTATGTAGTGTATTAGAGGCAGGCAGGTGGCTCAGCGGATAGAGCACTAGGCCTGGAGTCAGAAAGACCCAAGTTCTATTCCAGCCTCAGATACTTACTATCTGTGTGACCCTACACAAACCACTTAACTTACATTTGCCTTAATTACTGGAGAAAGAAATGGCAAACCACTCCAGTGACTTTGCCAAGAAAACCCGATATAGGGTCATGAAGATTGCATGACTGAGCAATAACAACAACAAATGTATGTCATTTTTAAAAATGTAGAATGACATCATTTCACTCAGTTATTTACATGATAGATGTGGTCCTAATATCCAAAAAGGAATAGGATTAGTCAGAGAAAGAATGCCATACTCAGATTCTTAAAATCTAACCAATAGCGTAGATTCGCTAGGAATCTCACTCACCCCAATCAATATTCCAATAAACCTTGTCTTTGACTGAAAGAAGGCTTGGGTCGAATTCATTTGGGCTGGACCTGTGTGTTGCTATTTTGGGGTGTACTGGGAGTACACCTGAACCTCTAAAATCTCAACATATGGTTCCCTGACCAGGAAAGCTGCCTAATCTTGCTCTTCTCCAGTCAAGACTGGAAGGTATGTATGTAAGCCTCCCCTCTCTCCCTAATCCCTTTTTGGCTCTGCAGTTGGGGTAGATTTCCAAGCATCTAGGAAGGCTTGGATTGGAAGTGCTTTTTGGGCCTGATCTCTCAGGTCCCACTAGGTCAGACAGCTACAAAGCTGTCTCAAACTCAGCCTCACACTCTCATGTTCTTAGTTCAGCGGTTCTGTTCGAGGTCATGGACCTCACTTAGCACACCTTCCTTAGCATAGAGGAAGAACACCCTGTCTAGAAGCTGCTCCCCATTTTCCCCTGACTTCCCCTGCTACTTCCTATTCTCCCCCAACTCCCACTGCTGTTCCTTATTCTCCCCTGGTCCCCCTGTTTCCCTTGCCCCACCTCAAAAATAGAAAAAGATAGCATAAGCGCCATAGAAAAATAGTGCAAAAAAATTTAACAAAATACTAGCAAATATGAAACAGCATTATATTGAAGGGAAAGAAAGCAGTCATTTATGCCCAGAATTTAAGGATGGTGCAATATCAATATAGACTTTTTAGGAATCTCTGTCAGCCCAAATCCAGGCCACCTATCTCTTGGACACCGTCTTTGGCCCAAGGCCTTCCCAGGGAGCCATGCTTCTCCAAAGGCTGTTTCTAGACCTGACCCATTTTAAACTGCCTGCTCTGGTCTCCTGATTCCTTCAAGTCATGCCCTAGGCTGCTCTGGTCTTCTGAGGCAGGACTCCTGGTCCTTATTGGACACATCATCACCACTCTCTTCCATGGTGAATATTATTGAGGGAAGGCCTCTTTCAATAAGCACCTCTCTATCCATCGATATTCTGCTTGGACTCATTCCCATATTTTCACCCTTCATATTCTCCCTATCCCAGTGATTCTGAATCCCAGGTCACAAATGTACAAACCCCATTCTCCATCCCCAGCTGCTCATTCCTATTCTCATAAACCCTATGCCAAAATAATCCACTCCAGATCTACCCACTCTTTTCACTGTGTTCTCTGGAATGCCTTCTCAATAGTTAACAAGCTTGCTTTTTTTCTTAAACCTTTTTCTTCCTCATCCTTTCCATCTCTGGCACTTGCTGAAACCTGGCCCCCTTCTGGAAGTACTACAATAATGGCCCACCCTTCCAGTAATTCTTGTACTTTCACTCATACCCTTTGACTCACTGGCCATAAGGAGTATTGAGATACTCCTTGCTCCCCCCCCCATTGCCACTGTGACACCCAGTCACCAGTTTTCCTCAACTTCTAGCCTCATATTAGGAGATTTTAACATATATGTTGATACTTTCTCATTACCTTCAATTCCCAATTCTTTAATGTAAGTCTGACATATAAATTTTTTTCTGGGTAATTAGTAATTTTATTAATAACAGCAGCCTTTTTTAAATGATACTTTTAAAAATATTAATTTATTTTTAGTTTTCAGCATTCACTTCCATAAGATTTTGAGTTTTAAATTTTCTCCCCTTCCCACTTCTTCCCCCTGACCTCATCTGAGATGGCATGCAATCCGATATAGACTCTACATATATATTCATGTTAAGCATATTTTCCCATTAGTCATGATATAAAGAACAATTAGAACTAATGGCAGGAATCACGAGAATGAAGCAATAAAACAAAACAACAAAGGAAAAGGAGAGCAAATAGTATGTTTCCATCTGCATTCAGACTCCATATTTCTTTCTCTGGGTATGGATAGCAATTTCCATCATGAATCTTTCGGAGTTGTCTTATATTCTTGCACTGCTGTTAAGAGCCAAGTCTATCAAAGTCAGTCATCGCATAATGTGGCTGTCACAGTGTACAATGTTCCTCTGGTTCTGCTCATTTCACCACACATCAGTTCATGTAAGTCTTTCCAAGTTTTTTGAAGTCTGCCTGCTCATAATTTCCTATAGCACAATAGTATTTACATTCATATACCACAACTTGTTCAGCCATTCCCCAACTGATAGGCGTCCCCTCAATTTCCAATTCTTTGCCACCACAAAAAGAGCTGCTATAAATATTTTTGTACATGTGGGTCCTTTTCCCATTTTTATGATCTCTTTGGGATAGAGGTATTTTTTTAATTTAAATGTTTTCTTGGCATTCTTCTCCTTTTTTACATTGCTATCACTGTGGTTTTTCTTTCCTCTCAGCCCACAGCTAATTAGAACTCTCATTTGTAACTAAGTATAATCAAGAAAAAATAAACAACGCATTGTCCATAACAGAAAGCATATTCCTTCATACCTCTAGTCTGCCACCTTCCTGCTGAGAGAGCTTGCTTCACCAACAGTCTTTTGAAGTTTTGATTTATTACCATATTAAGCCAAGTTCTCAATTCAAATTCCCAATTCTCTTTTGAAATTGTTTCTTTTTACAAGATCAGCATTACTTTGTAAATTATCCTAGTTCTGGTTACTTTTCTCTGCATTAATTCATATAAGTTGTTTAAAGTTTCCCTGAATTCTTCAAATTCATTGTTTCTTTTATGAAATATTATTCCATTTCATCCACATTTCACAAATCATTCAGTTATTCACCAACAAATGGGCACCCACCTCATTTCCAGTTATCTACTATATTTAAAAGTGTTGCTATAAATATTTTTTAAATTAATGGGACCTCACTATTTTTTTTCCATCTCATTGAGGTCCTATCACTGAGTCAAAGGCTATGTATGTACTATCTATTGAGTTTTTTGGTAAAAATCTACAAGGATCTGACAAATTTATCAGAATTGGAACCATTCTTCAGCTAGTAAGATATTGAAGTTCATGAACATGAAATGGTCTAAAAGAGGAATAAACTATCAGCTACTTTTTTAAATGCTTGAAATTGCTAGTAATCATAAGAATATATATTTAAATGACTCTGGGAAACCACTTGATAGCCGTCAAATGAGCAAATATAAAAATCATGCTAGCCTGGAAAATGGCATAATAATAAATATCCTCAAAATTCATGTTAGGTACAAAAAATGGAAAAAAAACCCAATAGTCAAAATTGTCAACTTGATCAGGCTAGAAACCAAGAAATCTGAATTACTGGATTATTTGAGTTTATTTGCAAGCATCATATAATTCCAATACCAAACAAATCCCATGAAGTCAATGCATTTAAGGAGAATGGGAATGGGAATTATGCTTGTCCATTTTCCATATATGATACCAACTACCTGTTCCAATGCACAGGTAGGTAAAACATATTAGTACTGGAATAGCAATGTCATCAACACTGATGCAGATATGAAAACACTTACGTGAATCTACCATTTGGTCATTGTACCATCCTTCTTACAATTATATTTGATTCCTAGGAACACATAGTATGGACAGTTATCTAGCCTAATAGAGGCTAGTTTGGAATAATTTTTTGGCATTTCTTTATAAAACTGCCCAGACAGGTAACAGGGGAAAGTTTGGTAAATAAGTAATTGGAAGACCTAAATTACAATCTGAACTCTATTACTTAATATGATAGGTTATTAAATAAATCATTTAATTCCTAGGGTCCTCAGTTTCCATATCTATAAAATGAGAACTTTAGATTAGATGATCTTTAAGGTCCTGTAAGGCTCTACATTCTGTGATTCTTTCCTTGGATATTTTAGGCCAAAATTCAGGCTATCCCACTAGAATGTTAACTCCTTGAAGGCAGGCACTGTCTTTTTTGTTTGCATATTTTCCCTGACTCTAAGCAAAGTACCTGGCATATAACTGCTTCATATCTTTATTCATTTGCATTTTGTTTTCTTGTCTATTGCCTTAGCAGTCCCTGTTCCTCAGGAAAGTACAGGTCAAATGCTATTAACATGAATTACACTAGTCAGTGGGCTACCTGTGACCAAATCTTAGAGCTCTGTCATCCTCAGTTTTCACATGCATCCTTTCAGATAAGAAATAAAAGGATCAGCAGTAGAGGGGAAGCTAAGTGGATAGAGTTCCAGCCTTGGAGTCAGGAGGCCTCAGACACTTGACACTTACTAGTTGTGTGACCCTGAGCAAGTCACTTAACCCCAATTGCCTCACCAAAAAAAAAAGAATCAGCAGTTACTTTTATGGCTAATAAAAACTCTCACACATTGACATTTGTTAACTACTGTCTTAAAACCAGAATCCACCATTGACCAATGAATTTTAAAATTTCTCCAGTGACCTTATTTTTATCTAAAAATGTTTCTATGAGTCCCAGCAGAACTGACTACACTCTTCATCTTGTTAATGCAAAATGGTCTTCTTTCCTTTCTCCTATCCCTATTTTGTTTGCACTGGCGTTATTGTGTGTGTCAGCAAGCTCCATCTAGGAGTAAACTGAGTAGCCCACATGAGAGTACAGAAGTTAAAGAAAAAGGTCCAACTGCTTTAATTGTAATAAGATGGCAAACTCCACAGATAGAGCACTGGCCCTGAAGTCAGGAGGACCTGAGTTCAAATCTGGCCTCAGACCAAACACTTGACACTTACTAGCTGTGTGACCCTGGGCAAGTCACTTAACCCCAATTGCCTAAAAAAAAAAAAAAGGCAAACTCCTCAATTTTGGTAAAATGAAAGGTAAATCTGAGGATTTAGTCGAAAGATAAATGGAATGTTTTTCTTTAAAACAATAGAATCACCAATTCAACTATTTTTTCTCCATTAAAAAACCACTACTGGCTGACATACAGACCCAACCTAAGTATATATGAGCACATAGGAATGAGTTCATTCATCTGAAGTTGTAACTGTAGTAATGCAATATACACTATTTCATCAAAGAAGGCATAGCAAATGAAAGAGATGGATTAGGTAATGGATAATGTTTGATTCTTTGTTTTAAAGCCCTTCCAAATTTGCATTAATTGATGTCTAAATCTTTAAAGGTAGATTGGAATAAATTACCAGAAAGTAAGTTAATTTGGTAAGAGGGAATTTGAGCAAGGTTGTGGCAATCTCAAAGGCTACTAAAAGACATATTTTGGAGGACTTCTTCTTAATCTCCATCTATAATCTATGATCTTACATATTTTGTGTGTGTACAAGCACATGAAAGACAAAGAACATAATAAAATGGGGATTCTGAGAATCTGAAAAATTACAATTGAACAATTGCACAACACAGAAAAGAAAGAGAAGAGAAAAGTCAGATTAGATTCTATATTTACTAGATGTTTGTCTTTCTAGTTTTGAACAAAAATTAAAAGACGCCTAATGAAGACACAAGATTGTAGTTTGTATAAGCTTGAAGTTCACATCTCAGAAATTTTATAGTTTTTATAGGTGTTGAATAAAATAACTCTGCAAACCTGATTGGCTATTATATTAATTAATTATATTAACCAATGTAACATATATTAATACTACATGAGCTAACAAGCACAATATTTTCTTGAGCAACATTAATGATAGACATGGATATTTGCTGATTTATCCATAGGAGAGCTGAGCAGTAGGATAGCCTTGGAGTTAGGAAGAAAGGAGCTAATTCATTACCCAGAAAAAAAAAAATACTAGTTGTAGGACCAAGGGCAAGTCACTTACTCTTTCAAAGCCACAGAGATGACTCTCTCTCTGTTTTTCTGTCTGTCTCTTTGTCTGTCTGTGTCCCATTCTCTCTGTCTTTTCCTTGTTTCTTTTTCTTTCTCAATTCTATCTCTCCCCCGTTCTCTTTAAAAATTTTTTCTTTTATTTTTATGCCACCTTTATTTCTGAATATATCTTTCTAGCCTCTCTCATCTGGAGTAGTGCCATGGATACGCTGTAGCAGGAGTCAGGAAAACTTGAATTCAAAAATCACCTCTGATAACTACTAACTATGTAACTACAGAAAAGTTACCTAATCTCTATAATTCTCACCTTCATTTGCAAAAGGAGGGTATTCCATTAGATAACCTCTAAAGTCTTTCCCAAATCCTATCTCTAAACCTATAATCCTATGAACCTATGGGCCATATAACAAAGAAGGAAAAAAAAGGAAAAGAAAATAATTTAGCAAGCATATTAACCAAGTCTGATGTTATCTGTTTGTTCTACACCAGAGTCCTCCACCTCTGAAAAGACATAAGGGAGGAAAGTATTATCATTTCTGGATGGAGTGGGCAAAACTGGTATACAGTGGTCAATTTCTTTTTGTTGTTGTTTTTCCATTTATGATGTGTAGTCATTACCTATAAGTATGTATGTGTAAGTATATATTTTTGTTTTATATATACGTTGTATATATGTTTTTTGTTTTGTTTTCCTGGTTCTGCTTACTTTACTCTGCAACATTCAACATCATCTGTTTCTTTGAATTCTATTTTCCTTATTGTGTAAGAATATTCCATTACATTTATGGAATCTTTCTTTCTACCTTTGATCTTCTTTTGCATATATGCATAGCAGTGAAATAGCAGTGAAATCTCTCTCTACCTCTCTATCAAAATTTGAAATTGTTTTCTGGAATGGTTGGACCAAGACATGACTCCATCAACTGTGGATTATCATGCCTGCTTTTCTGACACCCCCCTAAACATTATTAACATCTTTTGTCATCTCTGCCAGTGCAAGATGCAACCTCAGAGTTCTTTTTATTGCCATTTCTATACTACTTGTGATTTTAGAATAAGCTTTCATATTGTGTCAGCAATTTGCAATTTTTCTTTTGCGAACTATTGGTTTATATATCAGTTGGAGAATCCCAGGCAACTCCCTAAGACTATAAATTACTGAATTGTCCAGTTGCATTACTGGAAGAGCTTTCCACATTGGAAATTATTCAAACCAATGAAGCTACAAGTCTGAACTACAACATTAAAAAAAAAATCAGTAGGATTTAGAAGCATTGTCCGATGCAAAATTAGGTAGAGATATTTGTTTATGTTTGTATAGTTTATATATGTATACTTAAACATTTATGCCTATATCTATACCTAAATATTATGATATAAATTATATATGTGCATGTGTAATTTACATTTATTTGGTGGGAAAATAACATAGAATATATTCACTGGAATACATTCGGAATAAAAATTCTGAAACAGTCCGGTAGTGCTCGCTCTCTCTCTCTCTCTCTCTCTCTCTCTGTAAGTATATGTAATAAATGTGTGTGTGTGTATATATATATATATACATATATATATACATATATATACATATATATGTATATATATGTATATATATATATACACATATGTATGTATATATATATGTGTGTCTGTGTGTATATATATGTGTATGTATGCATATCTATGTATATATTTTTTTCAAGCAGATAATGTAGAAAAGTCATTTGGCTTGGAAGAGACAAATCATAGGATTATGCATCCTATCCAGTTACATCAGCAAAGCACATTGGGATGTGTCAAGCTGAGAGAAATAAACACAAAAGGGTGTTTAAATGTATCAGCTATAACTGCATTTTGGTGAATAAATTCCTACTATTAAGTCCTGGTTTTCTTAATCAGTGACCTGGAAAATGCTAAAATAAAATGTTGCTGACAGAGCTTGGGGAGGGAACAATACAACTCACCATCATCTGTGTAGTTCACTAGCCAGACTGAATCACTAATACCTCAGACAGTAGAATGTTTCTGATGCTTTCATAGGAAAACAAATAGTCACATATTCAAAGTAATGGCTATCCATCTTTAAGGAGAAGGAGCAGGTGAAGAAGACTTGAAGAAAAGTAATGATCTATTATCTAATGTCATTAGAGGTTGTCCTATCTCTTCTCAGTCATTCATTAAACATTTAATTAAGTGTCTACTATATACCAGGCACTATGCTAAAGTACTGGGAACACAAAACGAGACATAAGACAGTCCTTGTCATCAAGGAATTTACAACCTAATGGAGAGACAGCAAGCAAAGAAATATGTATAAACAAGCTATATACAGGATAATAGGAAATATTTAAAAGAGGAAAGTCACTAGAATTGAGAGGATAGGAAAGGCTTCCCGTAGAAGATTGACTTTTAGCTGGGACTTCAAGGAAGCCAGTAGGCAGAGACGAGGGTCACAAACATCCCAGGCATGGGAGATTTACAGAGACAATTCCTGGAGCCAAGAGATGGAGTGTCCTGTACCATCTTCTCCAGGGTTTAGTGCTTATAAATGGACTGGATCTATTCTAGGATGAATGTGTGTGTGTGTGTGTAGACATACACACAGTATACAAACATGCACACATATATATTACCATGAATATAACTATTACCACAAATCTATATATCTTAAATCTTTTATCACTAAATTCATAAACAGTTTGTCCAATTACATGAATGTATGGATTTATATTTGTCTGATTTCCGATTTAGCTGCATCCAGTAAATGTCACTTAACCTCTCTCAAGCTCAGTTTTTTCATCTATAAAAGGGGGAAGGGGGAAAGGGGAAGGGTTAGGTTGAACTGCATAACCTACAAAGTCCTTTATATGTATACCTGTAAATTTATGATCCTATTACATTTTAGTATGTTGTATTATAATTAATTTGTTTCTTTCACATAATTATTATTTTTATGATTTGCTCTTTGACACATTCTTTATTTAGATTTCATTATTATGTCCCTAAGCACAACTGAGAGAGTGCTGTTCCTGGAGTAAGGAAGATACTTACTAGCTGTATGATCCTGGACAAGTCAGTTAACCTCTGTTTACCTCTATTTCCTCAACCGTAAAACAAAGATGATAATAATAATAGCATCTACCTCCCAAAGTTACTGTGAGGATCAAATGAGATAACATTTGTAAAGTGTTTAGCACAGCAAAAACTTAGTATATAATAGATGCTTAATGAAGGCTTATTTATTTCCCTGCCTTTAAGTCTATGTCTTTTGTGTGTGTTCACTCAATTGAATATTATTTTATTTCACTAAAGTCTATAACTAATCCATTTAATATTTCTTTTTCTGCATTTATTTTCATTTTCCCTGTTCTCTAATATATGATGTTTTAAAAATTGTCCATGTGTGTCTGAAAAATATATGTATATTCTTTAGTGGTGGCATTTAGAGAGTATAGATTTTTTAGGTCTAAATTCATAAAAGTTTGTTAATTCTACATTTTTCCTTTGATTTTTTAGAGCTGTCCAACTTTAAGAAGGGAATACTAAAGTCTCCTACTATAGTTATGTCTATGTCTTTTTGCACAGTTAACTTTTTCTTTATAAATGTAGATAGTGGCTATTTGGTATATAAATATTTAATATTTACATTGGTTTGGTGTCCAGGATCTTTTGAGCAAAATATGATTACTTTGTCTACTATTTATATTGTATGTTGTTATTTTTCATTTATCTCAAGATGGATGATTGCAACTCTGGTTCTTTTAGATTTGCCTGCAGCATAGTAAACTTTGTTTAAGCCTCTTATGTTGATTCTATATGTCTTTACTTTTTATATGTGTTTTCTGTAAGTAACAGGAAAAGGGTTTTGTCTTCTCATTCATTGTGCCATTTCATTTAATTGATTTGTTTAATCCAGGGGAGGGGAACCTGAGGCCTGGAGGCCACATGTAGCCTTTTGACCTAGTCCAAGTTTTACAGAACAAATGCTTTTATTAAGAGGATGTGTTCTGTGAACTTTGGATTCAGGCAAAGTGTGCAGTTGAGGACTTAGAGGGCCACATGTGGCCTCGAGGCTGCAGGTTTCCCACCCCTGGTTTAATCCATTCACGTTTAAGTTAAGAGTTTATGTTTTCATATAACTGTCTCTAAAATTTGGAATTTTTAAAGGATGTTTTTGTTTGTTTCCATTCCTGTTTTAGGTTAGTACTTTGTCCCTAGGGGGTAGTGAGGTGGTGCAGCGGATAGAGGGCCCTGCCTCGAATCAATTAAAATCTGGTCTCAGATACTTACCATACGTGTGTTCTAGGGCAAGTCACTTAATTCTGTTTTCCTCAGTTTCCTCATCTGTAAAATGAGCTGAAGATGCAAACCACTTCAGTATCTTTGCCAAGAAAACCCCACAAGGGATCATGAAGAATCTGACATAACTGAACAATAATATTGATTCAACTTCTTTATACTCAGGTGGTCATGAAGCGATGTCAACAGCCTGAGCTTCTAGTTTCCTGGACCAACCAACACTTCAGGACGGTTTTAATACTTTTTTAAAGGGAAAATTAGCTTAATTTGAAGAGGAGTAGGGGTGGGGATTACTGTTCTGTACTCCTAAGTATAGTGTATTTATCCTTAAATATGCTACTCACATCTGTTTCTTTTCTTATAGTAATACCTTAAAATGTCTCTCTTTTATTGGATGAACACCTGTTTTTATTGATAATTAAGCTCAGACTTAAAGGGGATATCATGGTGAGTTGTATCTTTGACTGCTTTGCTTTACAGAAAATATTTTATTTTGTTCTGTAGTTCTGGTGGTTTCATTTTGTGTTGTTTTGTCTTTACGTTGTTTGAATTTTCTTTCCTACATAGCTGAGAATTTTTCTCTTGTATGCTTGCAGAACTTGTCATTTGTCATAGAAATTGTCAACTTTAACCACTATGTGCTCTAGAATTTGGAACATAGGTTCCTAGTTCCATCTCCCCCTTGAAAACGATCTGTGGATCCTTCAATTTGTGCTTCATTTTCTGACTTTAGAAGTTGAGAAGTTTTCTTGAATTTTTCCTGCATTATGGTGTTGTTTGTGCTTTTTTTTTTTGTTATATTCCTCTGGGAGATCTGTGATCTTTAAATTGTCTTTGTGCATCCTATTTTTAAGGTCAATGGCTTGTGCTTGTATGTACTCCTTGTTTATATGTTGTATATGTTTTTGTTTTGCATATATTCTTTAACATCATCATTTTACTTCTCTTCTTTTTTTACTTCCCTTTATTATTTTTGTTATTCCAAATTGCTTCTTTGGAAGAATTTTCCATCATAGATTCAATTTCTTTTTCCTAATCCAGTAATTATTTCTGATGTAAAGCCTACAAATTCCAACAAGTTTAGTAAAAGGTCTTTGCACATCCCTACGCCATCTCCCTTGAACTTGAAAAGATCCTTCAGATGAAATCACTAGATACCTTGAAACTCATTGGCTTTGATGCTGGATGTGGGCAAAAGCTTTGATAATGTACTTTAGGGCCAAGAAATGAGAGGTCAAAAACTTTCAGACACTGCTATTGCCTTGGCACTACTAGGGCCTTCCCTCTGACATTACCTCAGATTTATACTGTGTCTGTGTATATGTGTGTGTGTGTGTGTGTGTGTGTGTGTGTGTGTGTGTGTGTGTGTGTGTGTAGTTTCTACATTACCTCTCCCTTTAGAATGTGAACTTTTTTGGGGAGGGGAGAGGTCTCTGTTTTTGTCTTTCTTTGTATTGCCAATATTTAGCACAGTGCCTAACACATAGTAATTGCTTAATGATTACTGATTGATGATGATGGTGGTGGTGGTGGGTTTTTATTCCTCTTTTGGGCCATTCTGGAGTATCTTGTTTTCCATGTTGTTTCATGATCTTTTGAGATTACACAGGTTTCTGTGTTTCATCAGGCATTTCAAATTCCTTTGTCTTACAACAATTAAGAGATCTTTTTAACCTCCGAGGATTTAGCACTTATTTTCTTTTTCTAGTTAATGATTTTTCTGCTTGTTCTCTAGCTTTTTAATTGAATGCTGTCCTCCTTGAAAACCCCTTTTCCCTCGTACTGTATATCACCATATAATCGTTGCAGATTTTATGCCTTTTTTTTTTGCAAAAAAGTGGGGTGCAACCATTATGTGAAGCTTAAAAAAATTTGTGCCGGTATTACTTAAAAAATGATTTATTACTAAACTGAATGGCTGGCAGACAAACTGTACAGGTTAGCTAGCATAGGAAGATGCAAGTGTTACCATGCCATGTGACTCACTCATGGAGCTTTGCCTGTCTGCTTGCTCCCCTTGTGCCTAGGATTCTTCATTGTGTTGAGTGACAATACCATAAGTACTGCAGTACTCTAAACAAACCATGCAAGTCAGCTTTCAGAAATATACTGACAATGCATGTGCACTGAGAATTCTAGACTCAGGGCTTGTAATGCTTGAAAGGTAAATATATCTATTTGCCACTGGTAGATACATTGTTGTTCTGTTTACCTTTTAAGCTGTGTGATGAACAGATCATGCGACCATTATGCTGTGAAATGTTATGAAACAATTTTCGGACTGAAAAAACAGGTTGCCGTGATTATGTGGTGATGATGATTATGCAGTGAAATACAGTATATTCCCTTTTCAGTTACTTTCTGACTCCTCCTCCTTTGATTGTAAGTACACCCCTAGGACAGACTGCAAAGCCTCTTCCCATGTTGGCAGATGTATTTTGTTACTAGCCTCAGCCCTGGCCCTAAGGCATTTGTGTGATAAAAACCTGTTCCCACCTGTCCTGAGATAGGTCTATGGCTACTCAAGCTAATCACCAACTACAGTTCTTCTCTTGGCTCACATCCTTTTTCTTTGGTTGGGTTCAATCAAATTCTATTCATTTGGCAGAGCAGGGGAAGGTATCATGGTTGTTCTGCACCAGAGTCCCCAAACTTAGATCCACCTCTGACAGAAGGTGAAAAAATTCCCTTCCCCTTCCCCTCCTCTTCAAATGAGTGAATCAATAGCAGCTACTTGTTGCAACAGGGTCAGGGAGTAGAGTATGTCAATAAAGTCTTGAGATAAGAGATGAATATCTTTCCTGTGGGTTCAGCTGTGATTGCTCTTTATCTATCACATAATTCCTCTTTTGGGGGCTTTTGGAAGTTAATTGAGACTTGAGACTGTCTATCCTACCACATTGTTGTTCCCCTGACCCTGAGTCCATTGTGTAAAATGTTGCTACTCTGTGTGAAATTACATGACTCCAAGGGAAGAAATTCAAAGGGAATTTCTCAACAACTTTCAGAATTTGATTTTAAAGTTGAGCCTTTCAGATATTATGCTATCAGTAAGTAGGTCTTTTAAGCACTCTTCTATAAATCAATTTGCATCAGCAAATCGAATGTTTCAGAGAAAAAAATATCCTAAAAATGTACATGTATGAATGATGTAGATTACCGTTTGTTGGCCCTAAAGCAGACCTACACAACTTGGCAGGGGTAGGGGGCCAAAATTTAAATAAGCTAAACTTCTTCAGGCCATAGGTAGAATTTTAGCACTCATTTTCCAAGTAAAGGTAACTAGAGAGACTGATGATGGTTGATTGCCATGGGTCACATAACAAACAGGCCTGCCTGCTCAGGCCTTCCCTAAAGTTGTCCAGGCCTTCCCTAAAGCATACTTTATATCAGAGCTTTTGCTGTCATCCCCTGTATCAAAGCAAATGAGTATCAAGGCTTCTAGTGCCTTTGGAGGATCTTGCCAAGTTCTAGACAGAATTTCTCTACTTCATTCTCAGCAAAGATGTTGGATCTTAAACTACAATAATTTCCATGGTTCTTTGCTCATATTCATCAAGAGAACAGCAAGGAGAAATTATCTGTGTCCCAGATAATTTTATTTGTCTAAGTAGAACCTGCAAGCTCCCTCTCTGTTCTGCTGCAACTTCTGTGTGATACCTGCTATCAAATATTGCAAGGATGCCACCAAGACTGAAGCTATTCTAGCAGGTATATGTCAAATTTTTCTTACGTAGACAGATGTCACAAAGCGCATGTTTTTTTTAGTGATGAGGTTCATGTTTTCAGAGGGTCTAACCACAAGGAAGTTTAGGTGATTCAGGTTAGAAAGCCAGGCTTGAAATCAAGAAGACAGTTCAAATTCTGCCTAAGACACTTATTGACTGTGTGGACTGGGGCAAGTTATTTAACCTCACTTTTGCCTCACTTTGCTCATTTGTAAAATAAGGATAATAATAGCATCTACCTCCCAGAGTTGTTAAGGATCAAAAGGCATAATTGTAAAGCACTTAGCACAGCGCCTAGAGTAAAGTTGTTGTTCATCCTTAGTTTTGAAGAGGACCAATGACATCGCAGGTGATAATCTTGACTTCCACCTGAATTGAATTTAAGTGAAGCAGAGTTGCACAAAGTTATCAGCCTCACTCTCTCATCCAGAGTCATCACAGTCCAGTGTTGAGACAAAAGTCAAAATGACTGGAGAAGTCCCAGGATGCAATGAATGACCTTGGTGTGTGGGGATTAAAATTATCCGACCTACAATAAGAGAGACTGAGAAAGAGCTCTGAGCCAATGGCACTTCATGAAAAGGTCCATGGTCCCCTCCAATGAAGTGGACCTTAAGATTATCCTCACGATCTGAGATGCCCCCTTCTTCCAGGGCCCTATTTTTATAGGATTAGAAATCTAGACATTCAAGAACAGCTAAACCAAGCACAGAATAATTCCATTGGTTAACCTATGACAAATAAGCAAAAATGATCTGTCAGCAAGGTCATGGGTTGGGTGAAGCAAGGAATATCTCCACTGCTAAGGTGGTCATAAGATAGTCATAAGATGGTCACTTGCTCATGTTGGACAAGAGAGAATGGTCTGGAGGTACAAAAATAAATTGGGAGATTTTCCATGTAGTGGAGTCACCTCCGTCGCACGGGGCTTGATCACTATGACAAGGAAAAACAAGGGTAGAGGACCTCTAGCTAGCTTCCTATGATTATACAAGTGAACATACAATCTGCAGCTCACAGCTCTGGGTCCAAATGGACAGAACTTATAATCACTATCCCTATAGAATCATGTTAAATTAATTGATACTAATTGGAATAAAGTAGGGGTCCTCAATGAATCAACTTTCTCAGGTATTTTCAATGTCTGACCAAACTCTAAGCTTAGTCACTCCACAGTGTCTGCATCAGCTGCCTTCATGGCTGTTGTGACAGATTGTTATTATTCACCCATTCTGGCAACCTGGCATACAGTAAGTGTGCTATGTAAACACTGGCTATTATTATCATCATCACCATCATCATTACACCCTTGCTTTTTGTGGAAAATACTAAACATTCTACTCACTTAGTTGTTACCCTAGCTCAAGCCTTCCTCATCTCTTGCCTGGACTAACAAACTAGTCTTCTAATTGATTTGAGAATTGAGAATTGATTCTGCCTAAAGTCCCTTCCTACTCCAGTCTACTCTCCTTATGGCCAACACAGACTAAAAGTCTGGTCTGACCATGTCATATTTCTACTCCATAAACTCCTCTATTTAGTAGTGTGTGTGTGGGGGGGTGATTGTCAGATTGGTTTCATCACATGTAAAAAGAAAGGGCTGGTCCAAGTAATCTCCAAGATTCCTTCCTTGCTTAATAGTCAATAAGTCTATGACTAATTGCTTTTTCAGGTTTCTTCCAGTTACATCATTCTACTTCTACCACTCTCATTTCCTTTTTTTTTTCCTTTTCCAGAAATAGTTAGGGACTTGATTAGTCAGTTAATTCAGCAACATGGCCTCTGCACAGTTAATGTCTCTTTCCTTTTCCTCATTATTGCTCTCCTTGATTTTGTAGCAACATCAATATGAACATGCACTTCATTACTTCCTAATTACATACAGCTTTCTTATTTATTTTTCTTCCTGAAGAAATTTGTAATGCCTCCCCAGCATCCCAGCAATTGTAGGAAATTTTGCTCAACTTCCCTTCTTATTCATTAATGAGTTTACTCCCCTCCTGCCGCTGCTTTCTCCCACTGTCAGTGAAATTCCTTATTTGACAATATTGGCTTGTGTTGCCTGTTCTGTGTTTCTACCCCAATTTTTCTCTGCTGTTATGTACTTTCCTACTAAAAAGTAGTAGGAAGTCTCCAATGGCTTGCAGGCCCTCCCATTGTAATGTTCACAATACACGTAACAATCAGTCTCAAACCTAACTCCTTTTTTCCTTCCACATTTCAGAACTGGCCTTTTTCTATGGTTGCTTTGTGAGTTCTCTTGCACACATCTTCACCCTGCCCATTGGGTAATTCTGTACTTCATTCTCAGCTAGGCAGATGCTATATGGGATGTTAATGAACACATCCCACTTGCTTGTGAGCTATGGCTACCAAAATGAGGAACTGAGGAAGTTCAATCTCACAGCTCTAAGGGAGAAATAAAAAAGAATCCAGTGAAGAAAAGTTAATAAGAACCAAAAATGTCAGTAAACTGCAAATGACAATGGAAGGAAATGGACAAAGGAGAGATTGATTTTAATGTCTCAGAAGAAGGAACTATAGCCTAATACATAATGATAGTGGCAAAACCAAGCAGGTCAAAAGCTATTGGAAGACAGCACTATTATGCAGAGGAATTTCTATCATTCCATGAGTAGTCAGGAAGTAATTAACATAACTGCAACTTTAAAAGAGGTATTTTCCTAAATGGGTCACTCTGAAATGACAAACAGTATTGACTTCATTGTTTGGGAAGGTAGATTAAAGCACATTAACATTTTCTTCTCTACCTCTAGTCAAATTAATGAGGCTGAAATTCTTGAAGGCAGTCTCTTTAACCTCTCAGAGAAATTTCAGCACTTAAATACTCATACTCAAGGGATCAGTGATCTCAGTGATGCTGATGTTTCTTCCAACAGCTGCATGTTTCACCCCATCCAACCCTGCCCATTCTGTGGGACTCTTGTCCATGTCTTTCTTTAAATATAAGAGTAACAATAGCAGAGCCTGTGAGCTCTCTACCAGCTATTTCTTGCTCTGACCAAGTGACTAACCCATCTTCGTTTCCTATAGAGGTAGCTAGAAGTGGAGAAAAGAGGGAGAAAAGAGAAGGAAGGGAATAAGATTTATAGAACATCTCCTACTAGCCAGGCACTGTGGAAAGTGCTTTATAAATATATTTAATTTGATCCTCACAATAACCCCTGAGAGATGCTATTATTATCCGCATTTTACATTTGAGGAAACTGAGTCAGGTAGGGTCAACATAGCTAGTCTGAGGCCATATTTGAACTCAGGTCTTCCTGACTTCCTAGGGGCAGCTAGGTGGCACAGTGGATAGAACACTAGGCTTGGAATCAGGAAGTCTCATCTTCATGAGTTGAAATCTGGCCTCAGACACTAGCTATGTAGCAAGTCACTTCACCCTGTTTGCCTAGTTCCTCATCTATAAAATGAGCTGGAGAAGGAAATGGCAAACCACTCTAGTATCTTTGCCAAGAAAACTTTAAAATTGAGTCATAAAGAGTCAGACATGACTGAAATGACTAAACAACAATAATAATAACAACTTCCTGACTTCAGGCCTATTCTCTCTCCATTGCCCCACATAACTACCTAGGGAAGTGGTCGCATACCATTTAGGATAAGAGTCTTCTCTTACAGCATGTTGACTATAACCATTGACACTCAGGAAAAGTGATGGAGAAAGAGGATCTGGGTTCAAATTACAGCTCTGACATGTGCTATCTGTGTGATCTTGGGCAAGTCACTTAACTTCTGTCTACTTCAGTTTCCTCAACTTTTAAGATAGAAATAATAATGGCACCTCACTCCCAGGGTTGTTGTGAAGATCAAGTGAGGTATTTATAAAGTACATGGCACGTGCTTAGCACAAGGTAGGCACTTAATAAGTGTCAGTTCTCTTCATTCTTTTTTCTAATAAAAATCCTGAACACTGATTCTTCTTCAAATGTCTTTTTGTCATATATTTGCAACCTGCTCATACTTACCGTGAGTTTTGCCATTGCCTCTCTATGATTTTGTTTGGTTTGGTTTCCATTCTTTTGGGACTTTAATGTTCCATAATTCACAGCTATACAATAACACTGGTAGAACACTGACAGTAAAATGATCATCCTTTGTTTATGAAAGGCATTACCTATCCACAAAGTAGACGTATAAGGCAAACTCTATGTTTAAAAAGTGAGTGGAAGTGATGCTCAGGAGAAATACCTGGGGCGTGCTGTCAAATATTTAACTACTGGCCCTCTGGGGGGGAAAATAAGTTCCATCTGCATTACTAATATTTTCTCTCTCACTTTATTAAGTCTAGACAATCAACAAAACCATAAATCAAACTCTGATTTGTAGTGTCTTCTGATTTCAGGATTATAAATGCCCACAATGAAAATTTAACAACCAATTCCCTGTTCAAGCTGGCTCCAGCATACCCCTGGGAGAAACTCAGAAGGGAGCTATTCAATTCAACTACAATAGATTCAATATTCCATACATTCAATATTTTAAATGTCTACTATGTGGAGAGCCCTAGGATAAGTACTTGACCAGGATGTGTAGTATAATGGAAAAACTCTTAAGCCTGGGAGTCAAGAGACACATTCAAGTCTCAGCTTTACCACTGACAGATGGCCGATTTTACTGGTCCAGAGAGTGGAAAAGAACAAACATGTTCTGCTTCATCTGTTATCATTCAAATTAGTAGAGCACTTGGCTACCAACCCTTGACACTGGGATTCTTAAATCTGGCAGGCTTAAGCTGATTAGAAGGACTACAACCACAGAGTAGCCAAATAAGGAAAACTGATCCTTTAAGCAGTGAGTAGAAACAATGCTTAGAAGAAATACAGATGGTGACTATTCAATTCAACAGTAACAAGTTCAGTGCAGATATTAAGCTATCACCCTGCTGCAGAGTACTTATGTTAGGCACCAGGAAAAGATTGAAAGTTTAGAGAAGTAGTAGTTTCTTTGATTTGGACATCACAAGGCTCAGGTTTCCATTTTAGAGGAATTCAAAGTTGGGAAGAAAAAAAAAAGAAAAAGATTAATATTTTTGTACTTAACAATTTACTTCGGAAATTTTATATTGGGCAAATTTGACCCAATAAAGGCTAATCTACCTGATCAAACCGATTAAGGAATGTCCCTTAACTATTTTGGTCTTCAGCCACCTCATGAGTAAAATAAAAAGAGGTAGATTATATCTCTAAGGCCTCTTGCATTTCCAACATTTTGTGATCCATGAGCCCTATAAAAGAAGTATACTGCATCAACTTCTTGTAATATATACTGAGACTGTGGACTTGTAATTTACCTAATGACAATATATGCATAGGGTCTGCCTAAAATGATTGTTAAAATAAATCTTGGTTTGGGCCTCTCCCTGATTAATGAGGCAAACTCAGAAAAGAAAGAAACAAATATTTTATTTAGCGTACAAAGGCATCTGGAGGTTGAGTGTGATAGAGGCTCTATTCAAATTGTGAGCTGCTTTTTCTAGGCAGGAGTAAACAGCTTCCATATAAGGGCAAAAAGTATTTTGATTGGTATATATCATTATGAAGAGATGAAATTAGTGCCATCTCAGCTCCTCCCTCATTAAAGTTTCCTAGGAAAATGGGATGAGTGAGCTTGCCACCACCATCTTCCTGAATTCAAAGTCTAAACTAAGTTTTAAAAATGGAGTCACCATTTTTGATTCAGGACAAGCAGCTGACTTTGCACACAATTCTAAAACTATTTTATTGCAGGAATCAGTTTTTGCATTCTGACCTGTGGGCTGCATGCACGTATCCTGAGACTTCCTGGCAGAATGACCTGTGAGAAAAGAAAAGATGAAAGAATTTGGAAAAAGGATACTTTTCCTTGATTCTCTCCAGGAGACTTCTCCCCTCTTCCTTTAAAGCAGCAGTTCTTTGGACCTCTGAAGGTACCTAAGATCCTCTCAGGGGGTCTCTGAGCTCATAACTATTTTCATAGTAATACTAAGATGTTATTTGCCTGTTAAAATACTTTTTCAACTACACGTCTCTGTGAAGCCATATTTTCTTCATATCCTCCAACCAAAACAACATATCACAACAGATTGAATGCAGAAGCGGATATGAGAATTCAGCTGTCTTTTATTAAGCCAGACATTAAAGAGATTTGCAAATATATGTAAAACAATGTCATTCATTTCACTAAATGTTTTTCATTTTGGAAATATAGCTGTTTTTCATAAAAATGTATAATTTGTTATGTAATGGGTTTGTTATTGTTATTTTTAAATGAATAAGTATTTTCAAATTTTATCCATTTTAATTTCTGATACATTAAATATCAGTTGGTATAACCCACATACACAAAAGCGTTACAATTCAGGGGTGGGGAACTTGAGGCCACATGTGGCCCCCTAGTCCTCAAGTGCAGCCCTTTGACTGAATCTAAACTTCACAGAACAAATCCTTTTATTAAGGAGATTTGTTTTCTGAAGTCTGTGATGGAATCCTAATAAATCTGCCCCCAGCCCTGATATTCTAACTTCCTTATGGGTACTACTGAACAGCAGGCATGCCCTGATTTGACCACACAAGCTGGCTTTAACCACGTCACAGGCCCCCAGACCCAATCATGGGCCTCACTTAACAGCTGGCCCACTGCCTCTACCTAGCCACTGCCCCCCCCAATATCCTAACTTCCTCATATATGCCTCGCTGCCTCACCAGAACAACAGGTGTGTCCATGAACTCATATTTCTCACAGAAATAGCAGGCAGGTTCATGTAACAGGATCCCAGCCACTGCTTTTAGCTAGCCACTGCCCCCAGACCCATTCCTCATATTTTCCACAGAAACAGCAAGTGTGTCCACACACCCAAGCACAATCGCATTCATCTAGTCTCAGACAAGACCACAATAGTCAGCCAATCAGAAATTGGCACCACCAGGATGTGGACCCCAAAACAATAGAAGGGACTTCCTTAAAGAGGCACCTGTGCAGTAATGACAAAAAGCTGTCTTTTAGGTGAACTTAAGATATAGAGAGGGGCTTATTATAATATTTTTGTCATACATACCTGCCCCCCCCAACAGGTTGTTCTGTATGCATTGTGGGAAATTACATATGCAGTTCCACTGAAGCCTGAACCACAACCACATTACTAATCCCTTACAAACCCTTCCTGCCTTTTCAATATTCATGATTTCTGTTATATAATCAGCATCATTACACTATAAAATTGCCAGTCTGGTCTTACTAAGTTGCTGGTTCCTCCCAGAACCTAGCCCACTTCTGAGGTGCATCAAGCCTCAAAAAATGCCTGTACTTGGATTAAAGGTAGTCTGACTCTGAATTCTTTGAGACAGTGCTACCACAGCACACAATAAAACTACAACATTTGGATTCAGTCAAAGGGCCACACTTGAGGACCCATAGGGCCACATGTGCCCTTGAGGCCACAAGTTCCCCACCCATGCTTTAGATTATAAAAGGAAAGAGAATAGACTTGTGGTTTCTCTGCAATTTATAATCATGGAGAGCTGCCTAGAGCATGGGGAAGCTAAGTGAATTATTCAGGGTCACACTACCAGTATATGTCAGAAGTAGGATTTGTACTCAGTTCTTCCTGGTTTGAAGACTGGCTTGCTATCAATTATAGTAGGAGGAAACTCTGCCGAGGACCTAGGCAGCAAAACAATAATAGAACTAAATAGTAAGATAGCGTTCGGAGCCAGAAGATTTTTTAGAGGTAATATCACCCAATCTTTTTTGTTTAACGAATGATTTCATTTGCCCCAAGCTGCTCTGCTTGGTTTTTGACCCCCTCTTCATTTTTCTCATGTCTCAACCAAGATAAACTCATCACCAGGAAATTTATTGTCATGCTTCATCTTTACTATTCACACCTCTTCAGTACCCTCATTCTGCCTCTCTGAAAAACTCCTTCCATATCTTCCATTTATAGAGGGCTCAAAATGCCAGTCATCTCTTCATTTGCCATCAGCCTCTCTGCTTGGTTTTGAGTTCACCAATCAAGTAGTCAATAAACATCTATTAATCACCTACTAGAGTAGCTAGGTAGTGCAGTGGATAGAGTTCTGGGCCTGGAGTCAGGAAGACTCATCTCACCGAGTTCAAATCAGGCCTCAGATACTTATTAGCTATGTGACCTGGGACAAGTCACTTAACCCGTTTATCTCTGTTTCCTCATGTGGGAAAGGAAATGGCAAACCACTCTAATATTTGTGCCAAGAAAACCCCAAATGGGGTCACGAAGAATCAGACATAACTGAAACAACAGAACAACAAGCACCTGCTTAGTGTCAGGCACTGTGCCAAGCACTCAGGTTAACAAAAGAAGTAAAAGACCATCCCTTGTGCCCAAGGAGCTCACTATCTAATGACCATCATCTTCCTCCCCTCTGGAGCTCCTCTCTTTCTCAGCTTCCTTTTGTGTAATGTCTTCCCTGTTAGACTGTAAGATCCTGGAGGGCAGGGGCTGTTTTTCTTTTTTTCTTATTTGTATCCCCAAGGCTTAGTGCTTGGCACATAGTAAGCACTTAATAAATATTTATTGTATAGATCAATGAAAGAACTGAGTCTCAGAAAAAATAAGTGACTTGCTCAAGGTAATATATAGCAGAACCTATTATGGACATGAGCTCTGTAATCACTGTACTGATTCAACATGCTAGAACTTCCCTTTTTTCACAGGGAAAAGCAGATAATAGAGTAGCACAACTATCCAATTAGAAGGACTTCTGAAGCCCAGGGCTGCTTGACATACCAGTGATGCTTTTCGAGTGAACATTAGCCGAACTTAGAGTTGTCTGCAACTGTTGAAACCAGAGAGCAGCAAACATCTTGGTTTCTGATTTGTTGGGTTTACAGATGTCTTCTCCATGAAGCCCCACTTCCCTTACCTCCTGGGTCTGTTGTGTTTCTTCTCCCTTAAACCCCTGCTTAGCCATGAATGCCTCAAATAGTCATAAATACCCCAAATCTGTATAAAAACCTCACCCTTTTCCCACTGCCCTGTGAGCAGCTGAGAATTTTGTCTCACTGCTCCAGTTTGCAAGCTTCTTCTCAGGCAACAAATTCCGTTATAATCTTTGTGAACATGTGGTCAGACTCTGACTCATTCCAGGCCCCCCTTTTGGACCTTTTAGCAGTTCACAGAAGTTTTTGTGTCTAAGGCCAGATTTGAAATCAGGAAAATTAGCCTTCCTGACTTCAGGCCCAGCACTCCATCCACCGTGCCACCTAGCTGTACCTACCAGTTGTCTTATTCCCAACAATACTTATGATGCCCTAGTAGGATAGAGATGTAGTGGACTACTACATCCTAGGATGTAGTATATAACCATCCTGGGAGCTTGGTCAAGTCCTGCCTCTGTGTATCCCTGGACAAGCCATTTTACTTCTGAATTCCCTAGGCAACATTCTTAGATTCTAAGTGGAAGGGAAGTCACTGACCTGCATGGTTAGAGGAAGTTCCCTATATAAATGAAATCCCCAAAATAAGTGTGGCAAAGGAATAGGAAAAAAAAATGTATATAATTAGAGAAAGTGCAGGGAATTGTTTATGGTTATTTCCATTTCAGTCAAGGAAATAGCAGGGCACATTTTGTATAACACTTTATAGTTACAGAGGGCTTTCACATCCATTACTCATGTGAGCCTTAAAACAATCCTGCTGAGAGGCAGCCTGACTTAGTAGACAGAAAGCTAGTCTTGAAACCAGGAAAACCCGAGGTCAAATTTCCTCTCTGGCTCTGGCCAAGTCACTTATGTTAGAGTTAGAAGGGCTTAAGTTTCCACAGGTAGAATAATGCAGAGATTTAAAGAACAAAGGTCCCAGGAGGTGGTACACTGTAGGTGGGCTGGGCCTGACTAATAGGAAGTAAGTGGATTGTTCCAAGAAGACCCCAAAATCAAGATAGGGGTTGAGCCAGCTCAGACCAGTTAGGGTCAACCTCAGAACACCTGAAAAATGTTAGTGTGCCTGCTTAATGAACTTCATTACTATTATGTGACACACCCTGCATAAAATTAGAGCCTCCTGAAGAGGGGTGGCACTTCTGGCCAGAAACGTCTAAATCCTCTGGACTTTTTTTATAATAAATTTTCTTGATACTAAATTTTTGCTGTCAAGCCTATTTCTAACACTTACCATCTCAGAGTTCAGCTAAACTGATTTTGCTGCTTTTTGCTGCTAAATTGATACATAAGGATCACTGCAGCATTATATTGACTTAGGAAAAAAAACAAATTAACATCATCTGTGTTTTGTTGCATTTTTATTTATTTTGTTAAGTATTTCCCAATTACATTTTAATCTGGGGAGCGGGGTGGAGAGGGAGGTAGAGTGAGAAGCTGTGTTTTTGTCATCTCTGTACTGGGCAATTCTCTCAGACTCTAAAGTTGCAGAGAAGGTAGAATCATTTGGTGTGTCACTTTGGGCTTTTCCTATCCCAAAGAAATTAACTAAGACCTGGGAAAGACCTTAAAAAGACTATCCTGGGCCATCCTCAGTTGTCCTGACTTTTGTCTTGCTACTGGACTTCACTGACAATGGAGGAGTCAGTGGGGCTGATGACTTTGCTTAGCTCTGCCTCACTTAAATCTAATTCACTTGCAAGTTGAGACATCACCCTCCTGATGTCATCGGTCCTCTTCAAGAACCAAGGATGAACAACAAGAGGTTGTCCTTATCCCTTTTCCTATTCCCTAACAAGCTACTGAATTAGGTAGTGCAAGTACTATTAAGACTCATTTGGGCAAAATTACAGAATTTCAGAGCTGGACCTTGGTGACCAGAGTCTGACCTCTTCCAGAAAAGGATCTCTCTTATAATAAACACTAACAAGTGATTACCTAGGCTTTGCCTGAAAATCTCCAGTGAGGGGAAATCCATTACATCCTCTCAAGATACCCCAAACCCAGGCAAGCATACCTAGTGCTAGGTGTGGCAGGAGCATGTTGGCCCTTCCCTTTATGGGTGTGCTGGTATGGTCAGTCCAGGCTCTGTGCACACCCATGACCCCAACCTAGTACAGAATAGGCCTAATTGTTAGCAGCTTATTCCTCATATCAAACCCAAATTTTCTTCTTTTTAACTATAACCATAACAGCCAGGGTGTTGTCTGAGAGGAAACTGACACCCACAAAAGGAGAGACCACATGTTTTCCAAACCCAGCAGTCTAGTATCAATTTAAAAGTTAATGGGCAACATTATTCCATTCGAGTGATTGAGCTCTTGGCTGCAAATCAGAGAATCAGACAACTATGGGCTGCATTTCTATTTCCTAAGATGAATAAATACATTAGCCATTTAATGTTAATGACCAAACACAATAAATAGAATTTACAGATAAAATCTGCATTAAAAGAACATTAGCATTGTGGATTGAAACCACAAAACTATGTAAATGACACTGCCAATCTAACTTGCCAGCTCCAGCTTTATCCACTGGTAAAGAGGGGGAACCTTCACCCTCTGCCCTTGAAGGACCTCAGCTGGGCAATCTGATATTTTTGCAGTAACCTATTGGTTGACCTGTCATTTTTTTCCCCAAAAATAAAAAGAAAATGGCAGGGGCCTGTTTCCCCTAGTAACTGTGATGAGAGTATACATCTGGCCTGTTTTGTGATTTGGGAGAGGACAGGGAAGAATATATTTGCTTTCATTTCCTGAAGAAAAAAAATTGGATCCACCCTTAGAGAATCTGACCTACCCTTAGTTTGGGAGCCTAAAGTTCCATCTCTTCCAGATTTCTCAACTAGCTTCTTCTCTTTGGCTGATTTCTTTCCTGTCTACCTGTTATCCTGATTGCATTGTACTGAATCAGTCACTACTGCTAAGTCAGTCCAAGTGACCTCATTGTTTCCCAACCTCTTGTCCTTTTCTGTATGTGTCAGTAGGGATTAACCTTTGAGTAGAAGTCAATCAACTAGTAGGTAAAGGAGGAGTTGAGATGGGGCACTAGCTCATCCTCTTTAAGAAAGGAGTACTTATCAGGATTGTCTTGCTTTTATCCTGGCCACTCACAATGGGCTTTTGCCTTGGGTGCTACAATAAACTCCTTTAAATTTTCTCTTCCTGAGTTTGCCTCATTATTGAGGACAAGGCCTGAAAAAGATTTTATTTTAGCAGTATAATTTATTGTCTAGATTTCTTTCTATAGGTTTGCTTATTTCTGTGATTAATGGGCATAATACTACTTGCTAAAGTTACTGCCTACTGAACATTTCCAGCTAGACATCCTACAGGCATTGAAATTCAACAGACCCAAAATAGAACTCATCATCTTTCTTACCAAACCCTCCCTTTCTCTTAACTGTTCTGTCTTTGTTGTGATTACCACCATCCTTGTAGTCAAGGAAGTATTCAATTTCAGTCATATTTGCCTCTTCCCTCACTTTAGTTCCATCTAATCAGTTGCTAAATCTTGTTTATTCTACTTCCCCAATACCTATTCTATGTATCCATTCTACTCATATAGCCACCACCTCAGTTCCAAACTTCCGAATGTCTCTTGGACTAGTACCATAAAATTGGTGCCTCTGTCTCAAGTCTCTCCCTTTTTCCAGTCTATCATCTACACAGCCGCCAAATTTTCTATTCCAAAAGTATAGGCTTGACCTTTCACCTCCCGGATTTAAAAACTCCCTATTGCTTTTGGAAGAAGATATAAACTCTTTTGACACTTGAAGTACCTTTATACTTTGACGTTTTGCAGTTCAGTCATGTTCTGACTCTGTGACGCCATTTGGAGTTTTTCTTGGCAAAGATACTGGAGTAGTTTGCCATTTCCTTCTCCAACTCATTTTACAGAGGAAGAAGAAACTGAGGCAAGTGACTTGCCTGTTATCATAGAGCTAGCAAGTATCTCAAGCCAGATATGAACTCAGAGAGATGTATTCCTGATTCCAGGCCCAGCACTCTCTCCACTGTGCCACCTAGCTGCCTCAGTTTAGCCCCAGGCTATCTTTCTAGGCAGATTACATATTTCTCTCTTATACATTCTATACTGTAGCCTAACCAGCCTGCTTGCTATTCTCCATAGGGCCCATTCCATCCCCTGCCTCCATGTCTTTGCTGTCTCCTATACCTGGAAAGATCTCCCTCCTCACCTCTGCCTCTTGGAACCCTTTGCTCTTTGCATCCCCAGTGCCTTGTTCTTGTTCATCCTTCATTCTCAAAGAGGTCCATGACATCAGGAAGTGAATTGGATTTTAAGTGAGGAAGGACTGTGCAGGGTCACCAGCCTCACTTTCTTCCCCCAAGCCATCTGGGTCCAGGGGCAAGATATGGATCAGAATTACAGGAGATGGCCCTGATCCAGTGGGAGGCCTTGGCCTTTTTAAGCCAAGATCTTTCAGAGTTCTCACTTTGACTGAGGCCGCTGGCATCCAGTGATTAAGACTGGTTAAGAAAAGAGCCAAAGAATGGCCACTTTCATCTAACAACAACAACAACAAAAAATCAATCTGGGAGGGGAAAACCCTTAGGGTTTCTGGCCAAAACAGAAACAATTACTATTTACATTTGCTCTGAGTCATTGGCCCAAATGTGACCACTAAGAGGTGCTTTGATCTGGGACCTATTGTTGGCCAATCAATGAGAGTCAAAGTGAATTGGGTTTAAGGCAGAGGTGGGGAACCTGTGGCCTGGAGGTCACTTGTGGCCCTCTAGGTCCTCAAGTGAGGCCCGGTGTTGGCATTCCCCATCCCACCTTCAATTCTGGCTCCAAGATTATTCATTGCTTTGGCTTGAATTCCTGGGTCATTTGGAGAGCACCTCTGGCACCCGAAATTGAAAACACAGAACAGAAATAAATGTTTTTTTGGAGCTGGAGTAAAAGAGAGGGAACAGGGGAAGGAAAATCCTTTCCTTCTCATGGGTTCAATTCATGGTGTTCATTTTGGGCTCAGTAGATTCCAGTTTTAAAGACACAGGAAACCACCAAAGGTTACCCCCAACCACAAGGTGGAGGGCACAGAAGCTTCCATGGTAGGCAATCTGGACATGTTCTACAAGCTTCTCAGGTTGCCTTCATGTCACACAAACTGAATGTGTACAAATATTCCCAGGTTACACCAGTCAGAGCATCCCCCTAGGGCCCCTGTAAACTGAAAGGCCCAATTTTGTCATGGATAAAGCCCCATATATAACACTGAACCTTTTTCAAAGGCATATTTACTTTAAAAATGATAAAACAAATGTACAAACTTACTCCCCCCCTTCCATGTATGGGAGGCATAACTCCACCAACTCCCTTTTTACCATCCTAGTCTCTGTGGAGGAAAAAAGTAAATAAGGTTCATAGCTTAGCTTGGTTCCTATAGAGCACATTCCCAGTACCAAATCTAAAACTCCATCGAGGCTACATGTGGCCTTCTAGGTCCTCAAGTGTGGCCCTTTGACTGAATCCAAACTTCACAGAACAAATCCCCTAAACAAAAGCATTTGTTCTTTAAAACTTGGTCTCAGTCAAAAGGATACACTTGAGGACTAGAAGGCCTCAAGGTCACAGGTTCCCCACCCCTGCCCTTGGCACTCTGGCTTCTCAGGGTTTCATGCTGTACTGGCTAGCTGTACTACCCTGTTGGCAATCCTGGCTCCAAGGTGATGGGAGTCAAACTCAGGTTCCATGAGGATTACCTCCAACATCTCAAAATAAGGATGAGAAACACAGAATAAAAACTAACACCCAAGCCATTTCTCAGATCAGAGTTTTAAAAAGGGGGAGGGGGAGGAGTAAGTGATGGAAAATCCTTCCTCTCACTAGTTGATTTCATAGTGTCACAGAATTGTTGCTAAAAAAACACAGGAGAAAGAGGGTGAAGAAAAGAACTCAGTTCAAAAGGGACTGAACACCTCAGTCTGGCCAGTTTTAAAGCTCCAGGAAGCCAATCAAAGGAAGCTATGAGGAACCACATAGTAGGGGATAAAGAGGTTTCCACTTTGGGTGTTGAGGGCCGATCTTAAGAGTCTGATAAGGGTTTAAGATCCAAGGCAGAGTTTGACCTCTGCCCAGGCTTTTACCCAAAAGGGCTCAATATTAAGTGGTACGGCTCTTCAATCCCTTCCTGATTAGGAGGTTCCTGAGACATTCCTTCTCACTCTTTGAACCTTAGATTTACACATTCACTCCTCTATGCAGGTGGCACCAAGGCACCTGAGAAAACCTTGGAAAATACAACTCAATCTAGGAACCCTGATAACGAGGAAATTCATGTTGTCACGTCCTCAGCAGATGTTCTGGGGAGTATCTCATGAGGACGACTCTTTGAAATTAGGCTAGATTTTCTCTATATATCCTGTACCCTCAGATGAATAAATTGAGTCAGTAATGCTGCTCTGCTGGCCCATGTCTCAAGTTATTTCACACCTCTCCATTCAGTGTACAATCTTGTTGCGGGCAACATTTGGGCAATCTGGACATGCTCCAAAAGACCCTAAAGGAGAAACTGGGCATCCCCAGACCGGCCCAGGTTACACTAGTTTGACACCAGTGGTAGAACTCTGAGAAGTGACTTACCTAGGAGTCAAACAGCCAATAGGCATCAGGGAGTCACTTGAACCCTTGGTTCCCTAATTAACAAGCCAATTCTCTATCCATCACACCACACTCTCAATTTGGGGGCATAGTTATTTTATTTGTAACCCAAAAAGTTGGAAACAAACCATAAGTCCAACAATCAGAAAATAGATAAATCATTTATGCCATATTAATGGATGAAATATTGTGATGCTGTTAAAAGATGTGAAGAATATAAGGAACTATATTAAATAACACAAAAGGTTAGGTTGTATACACATTGACCAAAACTATGTTAAAAAAAAATAAAACAAAGCCAAAGGCAGACAAGAGACTTAGAAAGGAACACATTTTGTTCATTTGTTTCTACTTTGTTAAATATCAAGGGTTTTATGTAAGATTTTATTCATTTAATATGTTTATTAGTTATTTGTTTTTTATTATGGTCATCAAGTTTATGATCATTTTAAAAATCTTTGTATCTACCCTAGCACATAAGCACCATAGTCTTCACATAATAACACTTAATAAATGTTTGTTGGATTAAATTGAATTTCTTGCCATTACCCTCAGGTCTCATCTCAGAATGACTACTGATTCTGACAATTCCTACAAGAGCAATACTTTGCAAACCAGAATGCAATTGTCCTTTGTTAGGAAAGAGCTTTCTCGTTTTCCTGCATAGCTTACCACCAACACACATATACATAAAGTCATTATTCCCCACTGCAAGTCTTCCAAGGTGGATGAGTTACGCGCTGATTTTATTCATTTTACTGCGTGTGTCATCTTGGGCAAGTCACTCAACTTTTGCAGGCCTTAGTTTCCTCACTGGTAAAATAAGGAGATCAGATGGGATGATCGCTAAGGTCCCTTTCAGCTCTAAATCTATGATCCTAATAACTGTTAAAAATAACAACAACTCTCTTCTATACAGCTGTTTTCCCACATCCCCTCCAGCATTTGTCATTTCCCTTTATTTGTCATCTTAGTGAGTCTGATGGGTGTGAGGTGGTATCCCAGAGTTGCTTTAACTTGCATTTCTGTAATTGTTAGTGATTTAGAGCATTTTTTCCAGTTATGATTTTAATAGAAATTGAGAGACAGGCATGATTTCTTTCTGTTTCTGGTAAGTACCAACTCACCAACCTCAAGTGGCTACTAAGTTCTATCCCAGAATCATAATAAAAAGGAAAAAGAACCTATACGTACAGAAAATATCCATAGCTGCTCTATAGAAAAGAATTGAAAACAATCTTTACATCCAACATTTGGAGAATAGAGGAATAAAATTGGGATAAGAATTGGCTTAGGTATTGGACCTGTGATATAGAGAAATACTGACCGAAGAAATTCCATTCAGCAATACAGGGCATCACCTTCTCTGGAACATATAGTCCAAGAGAATTTTCTAGAACAATGAGAGAGTTAAGTGACTTGCTTAGGATCACATATTTAATAGGAATCAGATATGAGACTTGTTTCCAGGTCTTGTGGTCTATGAGGACCATTGCCTCTCAGGAAATTGATGTAGTAAAGATCAACAAGAGCTAAGACACAGGGAAAACAAGGGTATATTTGGGGAATGGTGAATGTAGTATTCTATTTTGGCTCAAATGGAAGCTCATAGGCATTCCTAGAACAAAATGCCTATGCTTAGAATACTCTTATTTTGCAAAATAAAGCAAAAAAGTCCATTGGAAGCACAAAGTGAACTCCCTAAATGTCAGGCTTAGGAGTTCAGACTTTGTCCTGCAATGGTGAACAATTAAAGGGTCTTTGATCAGGACAGTGACACAATCAGATCTATAAATAGGTAACATGATCCAGGGAAAGGGGCTAACATTCTAGTTCTGTTACCAGGCAAATCACTTAGCTCTTGACCTCAGTTTCCTGTGTTGTAAAATGAAAGGATCAGACTATGTTACTTTTGATATGTCCTTCCAGCTCTACATTACACTATCACCCTATAGAAAATGTCAATCCCAATTTTTGTTTTCCATTCAACAATTGTTGGCTATATACAAATGTGCTGAAGAAAAAAAAAGTTAATAATGTACCTGCATTCACGGTAGCTAGGTGACACAGTAGAGGACCTGAGTTCAAATCCAGCCTCAGAATTACTGTGTGGCATTAATATGTTGGGCACTGTTCTAAGTACAAGGAATATAGAGAAGGGTACAGATAAGTTTTGCCATTGAGGTCACATTGTTTAAAATACCCTGGCGAAAAAGAAATCTGCCAATCATGTAGATCTGAGCTATTTCTAGTGGGCATAGAGATTTCTGAGGAGTCAGGAACTTCAAGACCTGAGCAACTCTGAACTAAAGATGGAATAAGGGCTAGAGAACTTCGGCCACTGTTCTTCTCTTTGAAGAGTTGAATGTCCAGTCTTGTTTTCTCCAGATACCAGTGTAGATGAAGATCTTATATGATTCATTACTCAAGGCTCTCTTACACACAAACCATGGCTTATAGCTCACACCACTGGGAGAAAAGGATTCCTACCTCTCAGAGTAGTTTCCATTACCAGATTAATGGCTATCAAAGTTTAGTTGTTTCTGCTTATCTTGTAGCAATTGAAGTCATTGACAAACTAGGCAAAATGGTGCTGTTCAAGAGCTAGGTCCTTGCAGCAGGGGCAACCACTGGTTTAATAGATAAGGTAGGATTATCCTACATGATATTGGAAGATTAGAAGACTGGAAACCTTAGCCTCTGACAAAGCTGCAGTCTAATCACGAAAGGCACTAACATCCAAGGAAGCTAGATAGGTGAGATCTTGAATTTATGTTTAACAATGGAGGTTTCCTGTACTCTAGTCAACTTATTAGATGAACAATCTCACATCACACAACTCAAAAGCAACTCTGGATGAAAGATAATGGATATGACTCTATCATCTCTTCAGTAGCAACTGGAGTCCAGTAATAAATGAGAAACTTCTTTTCAAATGTGAGATGGAGAATGGATGGCTTTAGAAGTCTGATGGTCTTTTAGTCAATCAAATGCCTACTAAAGATTCCATTCAGTCTGCTTATTATGGCCAGAGACTTCTAAAAATATGAACCCTAATAAAAAATTAAATTAAAAACTGGGGCAGCTAGGTGGTGCAGTGGATATAGCATCAGCCCTGGAGTTAGGAGGATGTAGGTTCAAATCTGGCCTTAGACCAAACATTTGACACTTATCAACTGTGTGATCCTGGGCAAGTCACTTAACCCCAATTGCCTAAAAAAAATAATAATAATTAAACTAAAAATATGAACCCCCCCTAGGGTCAGAAGGGCTCAGGGGAAGATTGTGTTGGATGACTCACTTTAGGTCTTCCAGAGCTGCTGCCTGTTCTAGGTCCTACTTGAAAAAGTCAGATTTCTGGGTGACTTCTTAAATGGGGGCCAACAGGATACTCAGGCAGGGACGTAGATTCTCCGAACCCGGAATTCAATATGACTCTGGTGTTTCTTTTTAGATTGTGAAGAAGTATGTGCTGGTAGCCTGTTCTGGGCTATGTCCATGATCATCTGGGTTCCCTCCATCCACTGTAGTCCCCAAAATATTATCACCATGCTGGTTGATTTGTTTTTATACTCAACACTTCAACTACCTCAACTTACCTCAACTGCCTCTCTCCTCTGGTTGGAAGGCTGGAGTGTAGATTGCTAAAGTCCTCCCAAAGCTTTCCTTTATAGAGGGCTTCAGAACCTTCCAGGGAATTCCATTTTCCCATCAACAATTTTGCTTGGTTTCAACTTCTCCGTGGAACATCATATGCCTCCCTCTCTACCAGGTATCACCTCTGTCTTCTCTTTGTGGTTTCCTTTTGTGTACTGTTTTTTCTCATTAGATTGCAAGCTCCTTGAGGACAAGGACTGTCTCTTTTTCTTCTTTGTATCCCCAGCACTCAGCACAGTGCCTGGAACATAATAAACACTTAATAAAAGTTTACTGAAATGAATTGAACATGAGTGAATAGGTTGGAACTTGGATTTTCTTAAGATTGATTCCCACCCCTCTTGTTCCTCATATGGACCACCATATGATTTAGGAATCTTGCCACTGTGGCCTCTCCTGGCCTAGCCAACATAGTGTTATCAGTGTAGTGGTAGATACCAGTGCTTTCAGGAAGTGGGGCCTCTTTCAGGTTTCTGGCCACCTTGCTTTGGAAGTATAAGGGAGAATTCAGGTAGCCTTAGGGAAGGAGGGTGAAGGTACACTGGATACCCTCTCAGGAGAAAACAAATAGCTCTTGACTGTTGTCAGCCATAAGATAATGAAAAAAAGGCATTAGTAAGGTCCACAAGCCCAAGACAATAACTCTGACTTGGGGCTTGGGCTACCTGGGCCACTACATTGACAAGGTCAGACATGGCCTCAACAATCATTGGGCCAACTTTTTTCAGCCCCTATATTTGACTTTAAATCATGAGGTACCATCTGTGTTCATTATCAGTGACACAGAAATTATTGTGAGGAAGTTGGGTGTGGCACACTTATACTTTTGGTCTCTTATTTCTATCACTAAGGGGGAAATTACTTTCATTCATTCCTCCTTAAATTTGGTATGCTCTGGTGTTAACTATACCGAATAATCTTAGGCAACTCCAAGGTTTCCTATATGAACATTGCTTTAAGTATCTATACAGGTACCAATTCCCAAGAAGAGTTGGGCCTTCAAAACTCCTTTGGAAATTTGTGTGTCCCAATGTACCTACTGGAGATCCTTAAGTATGAAAATAACCTGGCTACTAGTATCTTGCACCTCTTATATTTAAGTGTGATTGGACCTGTTAGGGGACACTTCAGGCTTGTGTGAGGTTTGAAAGACAGTTATTGCCCCAGGACTAGATTTCATGGCATAGTCTTTAATAGTATCCCTAATAGGCTGGCAATTAATTGCTTCCTTATCAATTCCATGTTCCATGAGCAGTACACTCAAAACTCCTTTTGAGAAAGGATATCTTTATAGTCTATGTATCTAGTCTAATCTAGTTCTGACATAAACAGATCCTTAATTTGCACAAGAAGCCATATTTACCCTTGCATCTAAATTGATATCCCATTTGACTTTTAGAAATAGGTCTATCCTCCCCTGTATGGCATTGTGGAAGCAAGATGAGACTCTACCCAAGAGGTGGAATCTAATTGTCCCCAGTGTAACCCAATAGAAGGTCCCTGGGTTGGGGTGAGGGGCCAGGAGGGAACAGCATAGATCCATTCTACTGCACACTTCTATTTTACCCTCTCCTTTACATACCCCCAACTTAGAATTGGTTGCCACTAAAACTCATCTGCAGGGGGCTAGAGAGGCACAATTCCTCATCTTATTCCTAAAAAAGGACAAAGACCCCATCAAGGAACTCCAACTGATTTAATGGGTTTTTACAAAGGTCAGTCTTTTGTTAGTCACCAAGCTCATGAAACTCTGCCACGGTGGGGCTCCAAATTGGCTCCACTGACCCATATACCCTCAGCACATACCATTCCAGAGACTTAACCAGTTTTTGTTTAAATTTCTCCTTTAGCCTCCTAAATTCTTTGGTAGTGAAATCCTGCCTACCTTTTGAGCTCCCTATAGAGGTAATAATAGGGAAATCCTGAGACCTTCTTACAGCCAGGCAAATTTTCAGTTCTTGTCCTCAATTCTACTCCCTTTATCTTTCTTTATAACTTTGATGTCAGTGGGATTCAATACATTTTCCATCCTGACCTCTGCATCTGAGACTATGCTTCCCACCACCTGTCAGGTCCCTATCCCTCTGGCCCTTTTACTTGTGTTTTAACTAAGTCCATCAGTTGCCTCTCTTTCTTTAGAGCACAGTCCTTAAAAAAAAAAAAAAAGACAGGTGGTCTGCCTATAATTGCTGAATGGGCAAGAACAGTTGGTTTGGGGTTTTTTTTATATTTTTAATTTATCTATAATAACAATTATAATCTATATCTATAATAATAGACAATAAGTGAGGAATACTCACCTAGGCACTATCTTTATCCTTCATGTTGCCAGCTTTGCTTTTTTACCCAAAGGCTAATCTCTTCAGGTCAGTAGAGAAATCCCTTTTTATGTCCTATTGAGAGGGCTTACCTATAATAGATGTATGCTGCCAGGCCTGGGATCAGGTCAGGTATGGATGGAGCCTTTCCTTTGCATTGACCTTCCCTTATTTCAACCATGAGACCCAGGCATTCACATTCATCTATCTCGACAACTTACCACATATTGTAGGCCAGATATGACTCAGGTTTGGAATAAATTGAGACACGCATAGATCATGGAACAGTTAGCAAAATGAAGCTTACTTAGACGTAGCATCAAAAGCTGATTCATCAATAATACAGTAAGGATTCAGTCTGGTGCAGCTTGGTTAGCTCTAGATTTGCCATGTGACACACCAGTATCAATGTTAGAGCTCATGACTCCACTGCACTGGCTTTTGTACTTAGGCCACCAGAAAATGGTATCAAAAGTTCAAGTCTTAGTCCCCTGGGCCAATTAAATAACGAGGATACATTCAATACTTTTTATGAAAAAAAAAAAAGTAGTCTAGGCTATGTGGCAGGGAGCCTAATAGATTTTACTCCTAAAAAACCATATAAACTCACTCATTTAACTCCAGTGGCTTCCTACGAGGTCTAGAATCAAATATTATTTCACTTTTATCTCATTCCTTTTAATTTCCATATTTTATCCATTTTGCAATGCACATAATTACTGTGTGGTTGTTCATATATATAACTTATAAATAAGAAATTATGCACGTATTTGGAGAACATGCCCCCAAACTTTTTAGTAATATGTAAGGATGTGTTGATCAAGAAGTTTGGAGACTAGTGTAGTTGAAACCCTCCCTAGATCTCCCTCATACTCCAAAACTACCCTTATTTTCAAATTCTTCTTCCCTTCAAAATTCTCATATAATACAGCTGATATCATCATTAAGAGGCAAGGGACACAAGAGCTGTCATGTAAAAGTTTCAGAGTTAAGATTAATGGGTGGAAGTTACAGGGTGGCAGATTTCAGTTCAATATGAAGAAAAGACCTCCTAACTATTAGAGCTGTCCAAAAGTGGAACAGACCGATTTGACAAGTGTTGAATATTACCAAATGTATTAAGGCAAAGACTGAAATATCATTTGCCAGATATATTGCAGGGGGGATTCCTTCATTGGAAAGGAGGCTGGACTCTGTGATCTCTAAGGTCCTTTTGAAACAAATGGTCTATATTGAGATTTATTCACATTAAAATATGAGTGATTGTTAGCCTGAAATTAATATGTTTTATCTGGGGTAATTCCAGGGAAGGATTGAAAAGTCAGCCAGTAAACATTTATTAAGCACCTGCTATATGGCAGGCACTCTGCTAAACAATGAGGATAACAAAAAAAAAAAAGGAAAAAAGACTGTCCCTATTCTTTAGGAGCTCACAATCTAAAGAGGGAGACAATAGGCAAACAACTATGTAAATATCTATATACACACATGTACATACAAGTGCATTTATGTATTATGTATGTGTATTGAGGACAGGTTTCCTGCATTAAGTGAGATTTTAGTTGAAACTTGAAGGAAGCTAGGAAGCCAGGAGGCAGAGATGAGAAAAGAAAGCATTTTGGCTATGAGGGGGACAGTCAGTAAAAATGACTAGAGTGGGGAGATGGAATGTTGCATGGAAGAGAGCAAGGAGGTCAGTTTCACTGGATCACAGAGTATGTGTGAGAATGTAAGGTGGAAGCAGACTATTACATCTTCCTGGATAACATCAACAAGGAGATGGCAATAGGTTGGGCTATAGCAGAGGAGAGAACAATGAATATATGCATGTATTAATGAATGAATAAACATTTATGAAGTACTCACTTTATAGGCAATGTGCTAAGTTCTTGAGATACCAATATCAAATGACACATTTCCTGCCCTCCTACTGCTTTTATCCTAATAGGAGGAGTAAACATTCATGAGAGCAGTGATTGGGAATGGAAGTGCCTAGAGGGTCCATCAGGGAATCACTTGAGAAGCTCTTTCCAGGAAATCAATGGAGAGAAAGTGGAGAATGGGGAAGGGTCAGACACATACAGGGTAGAGGGTAAGATCCCACAGTAGACAGCTTTATGAGATGTGAAATGTGGCCAAAGAGGGAGCAAGTCAGGTTCTAGAGCAGGAAGAATAGCAGCTCTTGGCCTTCATTTGAATATGAATTCAGGGAAAGGTGTGTAATTCTGTATAGGTATGTAAAATGCTATGATAATTTGAGGAAAGCTTTGCAAGGGAGGAATATCCTTATAACTTCCAGAATTGTATCTTAGCTGGTCTAGTTATCTTCCAGGAAGTTAGGAAAATAATGGGGAAAAATGTGCCTTTTTATTTTACTAAGAACAGGTACAATTTATTGTTTCCTTCTTTTAACAGCAGCAAGGTGGCATAGTGGATGGAGGACAAGATTTGGAGTTAGAAGACCTGAGTTCTACTTTTACTTCTGATACTTAATAGCTCTGTGAACCTGGGGAAATCATTTAATCTCTTTCAGCCTTTCCTCCTCTATAAAATGGGTATAATTATAGTACAACTAATTGAATTCTACTGTGTAACAAAGAAAAACAATTTAATCAAAACATCAAATAAAATGGACAATATCTGATAAAGTATACAATAAGATTGCCATGAGGCTCAAACATGAGAACGTATATAAAGTGCTATATAAATGCTAAGTATCATCATCATCATCATCAGGGTCTATTCTTTAGAGCAGAGATTTTAAACAGGACACCCCTCTGCCACATCTGGTCCACAACACCCCTTTTCCCCCACTGAGGCTTGAACCTCAAGTAATTGCAAATTGTAAAATTTACAATTAACATAAAAATGTAATTGCAAATTGTAATGTAATTGGAAAATATTTAACATAATAAAGAAAAATACAATAAATGAAAGATAATCTTACATTTTAAAACTAAAACATGTGGCCCTCCGGGATCTTTATGTAATCTTCAGGGATCCCCTTTACTTTTTGAGTTTGTGTGATACCCCAGCCTTAGAGGAATGAAGCAGTCTGTAGATGAAAAAGGATCAGGCATTTTTCTTTGTTTTGATAATCATTTAAACTCAATTGAGCCCCAATAAGGGCCAATAACCTGAATTAATCTTTTTCTCTCTGAGTGAACTAAAAACACCCCTTCCTGTGTCAGCAAATTCCAGGACCAGATGGAACTGACCAGCATTCTTCCTGTTTGTCATCACTAAGACCAGGATGCCTGGGACCAGACACCATCTTGAATAATGGCATTCTTGTTAATCTTGGTCTATAATTTCAATTGATACTTTTACATTCTCCTATTTTATTGTATTTACAACCTATTCAATTAAGAAAATTCCTTTCCCATGCTATATGTTAAAAAAAAAAAAGCATACGGAGGCTATATTTTTTTTTGTAACAGACATCCTGAGTCTGATCACTCTAAACTGTATAAAACCTCTCTCATTTTGCTTAATCTTGGAGTCAGAATCATGTTCTGGCTTCCATGTTGACATGATTCACTAGCTAAAAGGGAATAAACTATATAATATATAAACTATATATATATATATATATATATATATATATATATATATATATATATATATATAAAAACTATATCACCTAACTTGTTTGCCTTCTTTAACCAAACTTTCAGGTTGACACTTTTTAAAAAATTCTCAGGTTACAGGGGTATCTCTTTTGTTCATCAGAGGGCAAATTTTCTACATAATCTTTTTTACATACAGCCCACTCTCCATTTCTGGTTAATTTGGTACAGAGAAGTACATATATCTTAGGCTCATTGCAGCAGAAAGTAAATTTGAAATGCTTCCCGAATATATGCTGTTTTTCCCAAGCTGGAGTACCTATAATGCATACACTCCAGAGTTACAAAAAGACTATACAAATTTCCCCAAAATCAATACACCTGACTTTGCCTGGCCTAATACTCTGGTTCGGAGAGCTCACCACTCTAATCAAATGTCTTGCTGAAATATTACTTTTCATGACAGGGATTATGCTTTAACAAGCACAGGAGAAATGAAGAACACTGAACTTTGCGACTAAAAACAAAGTTGTCTCCTGTTAAGACACAGTATTCAAAGTTGTATCATACACAAACTTTTAAAATGAAAAACACACAAAACTTCTCTCCCAGTTCAGATCATCATATAGTTCTGGTATGCCAATATATAAGTCCCTCTCCCAGTCCTATACAATAGTGCTTAGCACAATAAAGAATATAAAGACAGAAAAAGATGCTGCTCCTGCCCTAAAGGGGGCAGTTGAAAGGAATGAACATGAAATAATTTGAGAATGATATAAAGCATTCTATTCCTTCACTGATGATTTTTACATATACATTGCAGTTATTTCTGGAAAGTTAAGCCACTACTGATTGAACTGTACCTTGTAACAAAGAAAAACAATTTATCAAAAATGCCCAATGCAGTGGATCATATCTGACAATGTAAACAACATGTAATAACTAGTATTTGTAGCACATAATTTTAACAACATTAAGGCTGGCAAAGTGCTTTACATATGTTAACTCATTTACTGAGGCAGAATATAATCAAATTTCCACAAGTAAGACATCAAAAGGAAGAGAGATCAGAGTGTCAAAGTCATCAGGGTGTATTTCATGAAGGAGGGAAGAATGGAGATGGGTAGGCTCTCTACAGGTAGGGTGGAGGGAGATAGGTATCCTAGGCAAAAAAACAGTAAAGGCATAAAAGTGGAAATAAGCTTGCACAGATTAACCTAAATGGAATAGTGGTCACATGTTGACAAGTACAACTAGGCCCCTACTAGTGTGAATAATGAATTCACTGAGATGATCATACTATATATAGTATGATAAACAGTATCCAAATTTGCACTATTTGAAGAAGTACATAATATATGGTTTTTGGTTCCAGTTAAATGGAAATATATAGCACAAACTCATTGAGAACACTGCATGGGAGTACATGCAGAGGTTTCCAAAGTAGGTGATACCACCCTATGGGAGGTCCTGGTACAATCCAGGGTGGCAGTAGTAACCTTGAACGCAATTGGGGAGTGCTGAATAAAAACAAAGGGGACAGTAGAAGCATAAGGAAAGAAGAGAAGAAAAATTTTAAAAATAATTCATACATGTTTCATCTGTCATGTAACAGAGTTAAAGTTGTAGTGATTACATTATATTCCAAATAAACAAAAAATTCAAGTTATAACCAATCAGTGGGCAAGCCCACTGACAGGTCTTAACAAGCAAGTGTTGACAGGTGAGCATGTTGCACACTGTCAGGAAGTCCAGCATGCAATGGCAGGAATATGTGCATATAATGACTTGTTTACAACATAATACTATACAGTTACATGAGGCAATATTGCATCATAAAAATTTCAACGTATACACAAGACACAGTAGTCAAAGATTATAGTAATCTACTGTTCAATAAACCCAAAGACTTCAAAATTCTGGGATAAGTATTCACTATTTGAAAAAAACTGCTGGGAAAACTGGAAAAGAGTATGGCAGAAATTGGGCATACACCAACATCTTACACCAGATACCAAAATAAAGTCAAAATGGGTACACGATTTAGATATAAAGGTTGATACTACAGGCAAATCAGAGGGGCAAAGAATAATTTATCTGTCATATTCATGGAGAACAGAAGAATTTATGACCAAACAAGAGATAGAGAACATTATGAAATGCAAAATGGATAATTTTGATTACATTAAACTGAAAAGTTTTTGCACAAAGCCAATGCAATCAAGATTAAAAGGGAAGCAGAAAACTGGGAAAGAATTTTTACAACTTGTGTCTCTAGTAAAGGTCTCATTTCTAAAATATATAAAGAAATGAATCAAATTTATAAGAATACAAGTCATTTCCTAATTGATAAATAGTCAAAGGATATGAACAGGCAGTTTTCAGATGAAGAAATTAAAGTTATCTATAGTCATATGAAAAAATGCTCTAAATCACTATTGATTAGACAAATGCAAATCAAAACAACACTGAGGTACCTACCTATCATACCTATCAGATTGGCTAGCATGACAAAACAGGAAAATGACCAATGCTGGAGAAGATGTGGGAAAATTGGAACACTAATGCATTGTTGGTGGAGTTGTGAACTGATCCAACCAACTAATCAGCCAAATTACTGGAGAGTAATTTGGGACTATGCTCAAAGAGCTATAAAAATGTGCATGCCCTTCACCCAGTAATACCACTTCTAACTCTGTATCCAAAGAGATCATACAAATGAGAAAAGGACCCCCATGTACAAATATATTTGTAGCAGCTCTTTTTGTGATGGCCAAGAATTGGAAGTTGAGAGGATGCCCATCAATTGGGGAATGGCTGAGCAAGTTGTGGTATATGAATGTAATGGAACACTATTATGCTATAAGAAATGACAAACAGGTAGAGTTCAGAAAAACTTGCAAAGATTTGAATGAACTGATGCCGAGTCCAGTGAGCAGAAGCAGGAGCACATTGTACATAGTAATAGCCACGTTGTGCAAAGACTAACTTTGATAGACTTATCTCTTCTTAGCAGTGCAAGGATCTAAGACAACTCCAAAGGATTCATGATGGATAATGCTGTCCATATCCAGAAGAAGAACTATGGAGTCTGAATGCAGATTGAAGCATATTTGCTCTCTCTTTTTTCTTTTTTTTTGTTTCTTCTTTCTCGTGATTTCTCCCATTGTTTCTATTTCTCTTTACAACATGACTAATGTGAAAATCTGTTCCATATGAATGTATATGTAGAGCCTGTATCAAATTGCATGCTATCTTTGGGTGGGGAGACATGGGGAGAAAATTTGGAGCTCAAAATCTCATGGAAGTGAATGTTGAAAGCTAAAAATAATTTTAAAAACAGATATTACAAAAAAAATTGAAGAAAATGCAACATCTTACTTATCAGACTTATGGATAGGTAGACAATTTACAAATAAACAAAAGATAGCAAAATTCAGTGTAAAACTGATAATTTCAATTATATTAAATTTAAAAAAAAAGTTTTGTACAAATAAAACAAATACAGCCAAGATCAGAAGGAAGGCAGAAAATTGGAGAAAAATTTTTATAGACAGGTTCTCGTTTAAAGATCTCATATCTCAACTATGTAAACAACTTTGTAAAATGTATTAAAATATGAGTCACTTCCTAGTTGAGAAATGGTCAAAGGATATGAACAAGCAGTTTTTAGATAAAGAAATCAAAGCAGTTTAGTCATATGACAAAACACTCTATATCATTATTGATTAGAGAAATGTAAATAAAAACAACCTTGAGGTATCATTTTATACCTGTCAGATTGGCTAAAATGATTGAAGGGGAAAGCAACAAATATTGGAGGGGATATGGAAAAATTGGGACACTAATTCATTGTTGGTGGAATTATGAACTCATCCAACCATTTTGGAGAGCAATCTGGAATTATGCCCAAAGAGTTATTAAACTGCCTTAACCCTTTGACCTAGCAATATCATTGCTAGGTCCATTTCACAAGATCATTAGGGAAAAAGGAAAGGAACCTATGTATTCTAAAATATTTACAGCAGCTCTGTTTGTGGTAGCAAAGAACTAGAACTTGCAAGGATGTTCATCAATTGGGGAATGGCTGAACAAGTTGAGGTATATGATTGTGATGGAATACTTCTGTGCTGTAGGAAATGATGAGCTTGATGATCTTAGAAAAATATAAAAAAGACTTGCACTAAATAATGAAGAGCAAAACGAGCAGAACCAAGAGAACATTATACACAGTAACAACAATATCATTTTAAAACAACTTTGAGTGAATAAGTCATTTTGACTATTGTAAATATCCAAATGTATTACAAAAGACTGTTGAAGGAAGATGCTCTCTGCATCCAGAGAAGGAACTGATAAATGAAATATGCATAGAGTGATTTTTATGTGTGTGTGTGTGTGTATGTGTACATATGTATACGCGCGCGCACACACACACACACACACACACACACACACACACACACATTTGTGTCTAATGGTAGCCATCTCTAGGGCAGAGGTTGGGGGGAAGAAAAAGGAAAAAAAAGAAATTTACGTGATAATTTTATTATACATTTAAAAGTAATATCAAGTTGAACATAATAGATTTGTAGGTTTGTGTGCAAACTTTTTTTATTACGCTATTTTATGGAAATATTTGTTTTATTCCATAAATTAAAATAAAATAAAAAATTGATCCTCTATCTCTTTGTTTCTTCAAGGTTTTAGTATATATAATCGCTTGCTAATATTCATTACCAGGATTCATTTATACTCCTGGAGCAGGGATTTTTTTTTCTTTTGTTAACTCTTTAATGGCTTATTTAATTATTCTTTCTGATATATTCTTGAAGATGTCTATATCTACTTTAATTAACTGGGATGTTTAATTTTTTATGTATTCAATTATTTTTAAAATATTCTTTGTTTTAACAGTATAAAATTGAATATGGAAAGTAATAAAAATACTTTTTATTTATACTTTAATATGAATTTATCTTTTTTATTTTGGTACTATGATTTCGCTTTACTTTTTTCTTTAACAGGTTAACCAAAGATAGTTGAATTTATTGCTCTTTTCAAAGAAGTCAGTTTTTAGTATTATTATTTCTATAATCTTTTTTGTTTTAACTTAATCTGTTTTTCCTCTACTTTTTTTGCAACTATGGCATATACTTCAACTTCTCATTCTTACCCTTTATAATCAATTTATTTCCAAATCTACAGTGTCCATGGGCTCCAGGTTAAGAATTTTTGATATAGTATTTTTAGTTTCAGAAGGCACTTTCTTTATAACAGTCTTGTCAGGTGAATTTTATTCCCATGTAAAGATTAGGAAACTGAGACTCGGAGAGATTAACTGACTTGTCCATGATCACGCAGCTAGTTAATGCAGACACAGAATTTTGAACCCATCAGTTGGGGAATGGCTGAGCAATTTGTGGTATATGAATGTAATGGAATATTATTGTGCTTTAAAAAATGATGAACAGGTAGACTTCAGAAAAACCTGGAAAGGCTTATATGAACTGATACTGAGTGAAGTGACCAGAACCAGGAGAACATTGTACACAGTAACAGCCACACTGTGTGATGACTAATTTTGATAGACTTATCTCCTCTTAGCTATGTAAGGATCTAAGACAGCTCCAAAAGGTTCATGATTGAAAAGGTTGCCTACATCCAGAAAGAAGAACTATGGCATCTGAATGCAGGTCGAAAAGCATGATCATTCTGCAAGTGCCTAAATACCAGACTGTCTATATTTGCTCTTGTCTTGGCTCCAGGTGATTCTATTCAAAGAAAAAAAGGCAAAAAAAAAAATCCCAACTGATTATTTCTTCTTTAAATGCCAATGCATGACGGAAAGGGATAAAACTTAAAAGCCAAGACACAGGCAGTCAAATCTTCCTCATTGTTCACATCACTGATACCAAGATGGAAAAAAATGAACTACTATCTCCAAAGTTACCTCTGATCTCTTACTCGTCAAGTTTCATGGCCTTTCTCAATCCTCATCCTTCTTGATTTGTCTATGGGACTTGATAGTTAACTGCCTCTTCTGCTGACCATAGTCTCTCCTCCCTGGCTTTCATGAGACTATTCTCTTGATGATGCTACTCTCTAGGTGCTTTTCCTACCTGCCTGACAGCTCCTTATCAATCTTTCCTAATCCTCCTTAATTCTAGTACAGTCCTTCAGTGGATTAGCTCCACTTTATCCTGTATATATCTTGTTCATACATAGTTGTTTGCACATTGTCTCCCCCATTTGGCTGTAAGTTCTTTGAAGACCAGAGATTGTCGTTTTTCCTTTCTTTGTTCCCCAGCCATAGCACCATGCCTGGTACATAGAACGTATTTTAATAAATGTCTATTGACTAAGTGTATATCAGGCCCCCTAACTGTGACATATCTGAAGGCTCTGTCTTAGACCCTCTTGTCTTCTACTGCATAGTCTCTTCCTTTGTGACCTCATCAGCTCTCAAGGGTTTAAATATCATCTCTATGTAGATGGCTAACACCTCCACATGCAATTAATCTCTCTCCTGAGGCACAAGACATTTTGAATCAGAGGTCCTGTAGACATCTTAAACTTAGATCTCAAACTGAACTCATTATCTATTCCTCTCCATGCCCTTTTGTGTCAGGGGCCCCACATCCTTCTGCACGTAGAAAATGAAATTATATCTCCCTCCTCTCTAAGCCTTTTCTGTTCAGAGCATCACCAGAGTCTTCCAGTCATGCAGGTTCACGACCCCCATGCTCTTCAGCACTTTGCTCTCAAATCATCCCATCTGTGCAACCAGTTGCCAAATCTTGTTATTTCTGCCTTGATAATATTTCTTGCAATTGTCCCCCCATCCTACACAACTTAACCCTAGTTGAGGCCCTTATCTTTTATAACCTGGTCTACTCTGACAGCTTCCTAATTAATTTCTCTGCCTCAAGTTTCATCCTGTTTCAATCTATTTTCTGCATTGCTGCCAAAGTGATTGTTCTAAAGCTCAAAGGTCCAACCATGTCACTCCTCTATTCAATAAACTCCCTATTACTGGGAGTTTATTGGCTCCCTATCATTTTTAGGATCAAATATAAACTCCTTAAGCTTGGCATTTAAAGTCTTTCACAACCTGGCTCCACTCTACCTTACAAACTTTAATGCATATTATTCACTTTCACACAGCCTACAATACAGCCAAACTGGCCTTACCATTTCTTATACATGGGACTCCGACTCCTGCCTCCATGCCTTTGCTCTAGTTTTCCACATGCCTGGAATGCACTCCCTCCTTTTTCTCTTAGAATCCTTAGTTTCCTGCAAAGCTCAACTCAAGTGCTACCTTCTACATGAAAGTTCTTGATTCCCATAGCTGTTGGTGCCTTCCCCACAGATGACCTTATTTCTATTTTGAATGTCTTATATATAGCTATACATGTATATTTTGCCTTATCCATCTATAGACTGTAAGCTCTCTGAGGGCAAGGAATGTTGGGAATGCTTCACTTTTGTCTTTGTGTCTGCAGTGCCTGAACACGATGCCTGGGATAGAGTTGGAGCTTAATAAGACCTTAACAGATTGATATTGGAAAATGTAATCCTTATTCCACCATAACATGCCTTAAATGGTATCTAATAAAGCAAAAGAAAGCCTGGCAATTATGATGATTTGTCATCATGAAATATTTGATAATTGTTAGTTATGATGCACGAATTGCAAACCTGAAGATGAATGAAATGGCCATCATTAATATTGTGGTAAATAGTAGGTTACTCTCAGTAAATTAACTCAAAATGGGAAATGCATGAATTCTCTCAAGGGGACCAGATTTTTATTGGCCTCTTAAAATGTATTGTAAATTCCCTTATTAAAGGATAATGACAGTATTAGGTATAAAAGACAGTGAGAGGAATATGTTGCCAGAATGAGGAAAGTCACAGCAGTTGTGCTTAACAGCAAGTTGTGAAATCATTTCTGCATATAATGTTCCTTTTGATTCAATTGTTCTTCCAGGACTCTTGAGAAGAACAAGGAAGAAAAATCATTATTACCAAGAAGCAGCCATGGTGTAATGGAAAGACGACTGAGCTTCCATGACATACAGAGGTTCTAGAACTGTTTCCATCGCAGCCTTACTATATGACTTCAGGCAAGATCTTCAACCTCTCTGTGTCTTAATTTCCCCTTTGATCAAAGGTGTCAAAACACACTGACTTGCAAAATGGGAAATTTTAAAAATAAAAGCACAATACAACTTAGATAACGTTAATATGTTTTTTCTAAGTCAATATGTGGCCCATAGGGATCCTTACGTACAGTTTATTGGCTCTCAGTTTGTATTTGAGATTGACATCACTGCTTAGGGCAGTTAGAAGGCATATAGAGTGACTGGCCTGGCGTTAGGAAGACTCATCTCTCTGAGACCCTTACTACCCGATTGGCGCTGGGCAAGTCATTTAATCCTGTTTGCCTCAGTTTTTTCATCTGTAAAATGAACTGGAGAAGGAAACTCAAACCATTCCAGTATCTTTGCAAGAAAACCCCACATGACCCCACTCCTCACTCAACAAATTCCAGTGGCTCCCTATCACCTCCACTATGAAATATAATATTTTTTCAACATTCAGTCCTTCATAATCTGTCTCCTTCACCTTTCTATTTTTCTTTTAGTTCCCTCACCTTTCTAGTCTTCTTACACCTTACTATCCTCCTCACCCCCAACCACATACCCCGTGATCAAGTGGCATTGGACTCCTTGCTATTCTTCCCACAACATACTCCATTTCTCAGCTCTAGGCAATTTCACTAGCTGCACTCCATGACCGAAATATTCTCCTTCTTCATCTATGCCTCCTACCTTGTCGAGCATCCTTCAAGTCTCAGCCAAAATCCCACCACCTACAAGAGGCCTTTCCTGATCCCTCTTAATTCTTTATGTCTGTTGATTATCTCCAACATAATAAACATATTTCTACATAGTTGTTTGAATAGTCTCCCCTGTTAGACTGTGAGCTCCCTTAAAGCAGTGACTGTATTTCATATTTCTTTCTATTCCCAGCCTTAGCACGGCACTGGCACAGAGCAGGTACTTGATAAATGTTTGTTGATTAACTGATTAAAATCATAGCCTTTTAAAATTTTCAAAATCTTCCCCCCACCCCCACCCCCAGACTTTCTGGTCTCATTTGCCCCATCCTGCACCTACAATTGATTCCTTTATACTGAAATGCATTTGTGATATATTGATCTGGATTTTCACTGTCAAGGCCTACATATCCTGTGTGACAAGCTGTCTAAATCTTTTCCATGAGTTTTCCCATTAGGGGTCTTCACAAAAGGGTAAAGCCTTCTTTGCTTTCTTTTGATATCATGAAGATACAAGTGGAACACTTGGGCTGTCCATCTACTGTGTCTCACTCTTACCATGTTACCTGCCAATCTTCATTTCCTACCATACAATTCCTGATGGTATCTTTTACTCTATTATTCTTCAGAGTTCTTCATTGGTTACATGATGGCAACCTGCGCACACCCACCATGTAACTCTCCATTGCCCTCTTATATTTTCAGTTCTTTGGAGGCTGCTATGCTTCATGACTCCAGGCATACAATAATGTTAGAATTAAAAGAAGAGCTTTTTTTTTTTTGAGGCAATCAAGGTTAAGTGACTTGCCTAAAGGTCACACAGCTAGTAATATATCATGTATATGAGGCTGGATTTGAACTCAAGTCCTTCTGACTCCAGGACCAGGGCTCTATTCACTGTGCCACAAGCTGCCCCCAAGAAGAGCTTTTATTTTGGGGAAAGCTTTGGGTTGTTAAAGGAGCTTTGTAATTTCCTTAAAGAAACCCAGTCTGCTCTCTTCGTACTGTTTAGTTCTGGGCCCAACCTATTGTCCATTTGTACTGCCTTTCACAAATATGCATGTGATCGACAAACTTTATATGTTATGAATTGTAATAGAAAAGGAGAAAAATATGTTTTTAAATGATTCTGAGGCTTTAAGCTTAAGTGACTACAAGAAGGTAGGGCCCTAAAAAGAAATAGTAACATTGGAAAGAGGGATGGATTTAGGGCTCATTATGATGAGCTTAGTATTAGACCTGTTGAGCTTGGAAATGAGAGACCAGAGCTCTGGGGAGCAGTTGGGAATTAAGATTTTAGGGGCTACTTACACCAAAGTGAGCATTGAACCAGTGGAAGAAGATTAATATCATCAAGGAAAAGGGTATATAAAGACAAGTAGATTGGGCAAAGTCAGAGCCTTGAGGGACACCCACAAGTGGGCAGGAGAAAAAAAACAGGAAAGAAGACTAACAGGGAACAATCAGAGAGGTACCAGGAGAGAGAAGCATCCCATAAAGGAAAAGAGGAGAGCATCAGGAATTGAGGTGAAGGGGAGGAAGAAGGAAGGGATCAACAGTGCCAAACGGAGAAAATTCATAGACCATGAAGTCTAAGGATCCAATCATGGCTCCACCATTTATTAGCCATGTGACTGCAGGCCAAGAATTTAACTTTTTTGCTCTTTATATTTAAAATGAGGATAAGAATGCCTTATTATCTATTCCAGAGAGCGATTGTGAGATTATACCTATAAAAAATGTTGTGCTAACTACATGTAAGGTACTACTGTTATACCGTAAGTAAGATGGAGGCATTCGATTGTGACATTCATTCAGGCATTTTAAAGTGCTAAATATTTTAGATTTATTTTTCTTGCTTCAATTTATCTAATTCTCAGCAATCAAAATTAATTATCATTGCATTTTTTCCATTCTCTACTAAGCTGGGGAGAAAAGTGTTGGGTTTTTTTTCCATGTGTGATAGTCACTCAGACATCATTATGTAATAGACTTTATATACATTTCCACATCTTGTCTCCTAAATTGTGTCTAAATTGTTGCTAATTAAGCTAAGAAATATTTTTATACATTTTGCTTTTTCATCACTATCCTACCAAGGCAAACAGACATACTTTTTCTGCTTTCCAAGTTATGCTTAAACATTCCATGTACTCAGTAAGTTTATGTAGGTCTACCTTACTTTAGGTTAACCCAATGAAGAAAAAAAATTATATTTATTAAAGAAAGGAAAAGATAATTACTCATTATGATGCATGCTTGCCTACATCTGTCTCCCCCATCCTATTCTCATGGGGCAGGGGGAATGTTTCTCATTTGATTTATTCTATGAAAATGCAAACAGATTTAAAGGAAGGAAATTTGGATATGCTCGGCCTCATGCCACTGAAATGCCTCATTACTACATTGGTTCTCATAGCCACAGGGAAATGTGCAATGCTTAAGGAAAACAAAGACTTCTTTTAGTACATCTTGACAAGTTTTATGAAAATAGTATATTACTCCCAGAAATTTAGACCCTTATTTAATAATTATAGTGGTACTGCTCTTGTCAATTGGCATTAATTGGCCTCATTAACCATATTTAAACTATGTGAAATTTCTTTAACTGTAAGTACTCCATCTCATCCTGAAAAAGCATAGGTTTTCTTTGCTGTCCTTGGATTTCATTAAAATCAAATCAATTCAAACAAAATGCAGTAAGTACCTATTTTGTGTGAGGCATTGTACTAAGTATGGAAGATAAAAAAAAATGGGGACACACACTTTGGTCTCAAAGGGCATTTCTCTGATTGGTAGTGATTTACATTTTTCCTGTGATTTTTGATAGTTTGGATTTCTTCCTAGCTTGGATTTCTTCCTTTGGAAGCTGCCTTTTCATCTCCTTTGAACATTTATCTACTGGGGAATGACTATCATTCTTATAAATTTGAATCAGCTTTTCTTATATTTCTTATATTTTCTTATATTTTCTTAGATTTTTCTCCAGTTACCTGTTTCCCTTCTATTTTTATTCTACTACATTTGTTCATGCACAATCAGAGAAACTCTGGGGTTCTACCTCATACCTATTACACTGGCAAAGAGGACAAAACAGGGAAACAAATGTTGGAGGGGTGTCTAAAACAGATGCTGTAGTGTGCTACTGGTAGAGCTGTGAATTGGTCTAGCCATTCTAGAAAACAATTTGGAACTATGCCCAGAAGACTAAAGGTAGAAGTATAGATTTAGGAATCATCTGCCATAATTATTGAAACCAAAGGAAAGATTGTGGAAAGAAGAGAACAAAAGATAGAATCTTGGTGTATATTCACATTTAAGGAAGATAAGGAAACAGGGAAGGATTGACCAGAGATTTAGGAGACCATGAAAGTACAGTGCCAGGGGAGGCAAGTGAAAGGAGAATATACAAAAGAGGGGCAGAGGTTCATATTGTCAGATGCTAAGGAAAAGATAAAAATTGGTGAGGACAGGAAAAAATCCACTGAAAGCTGTGATTAGGGTGTTGTTGTTGACTTTTGAGAAAACATGTTCAGTAAAGTGGTGAGGCTAGAAACCATTGTGCAAGCAATCATGAGGATGAATATCAATGATGATTTTAATGAGCTTGGCAGGGAAGGAGATAAGGCAGTTAATAAATAAAATAGTAGTAACCAAAGAGCAAAACTTAGTTTATTTTACATTTGCGGACTTAAGATTTATCTATTTCCTTTCCAGAAAATAAGTTCTTTGTATTTCATTATTCTTTTGGTACTTTCACCTTCTCTCAGTCATGTTTACTTTTATTACTTCATATTTTCTTCATATTTCTCGTTCTCAAGTGTGTTGGTGCTGTCTCTCTTATTAATAATAAGTTCTGATCAGGGCCTACAATTAAATAGGAAAAGGAGAGCAGGCTGGATCACTTGGGAACATTGTGTAGAGCTGTTAATGACTCAAAATTTCTATCTGAAGCAATTTTTAAAATCATGATGATTCTTTCGTATGCTAATAAATCATGGAATATCAGTCTCCAAAGAATTAAATTTGTGAGCTGTTCAAAAAACAATGGAAAAACATAGGGAGGGCATGATTCAGATGAAGCACATACTCAATGGAGAATTTCCCTAGAGAAATGACATTAAAGATACCCTCAAAGAGAGATACCTCAAAGGTATAATTAGGAAAGGAGGAGGGATGATTATGTCATGAGAATGAGGAAAGGAACTATCCCTAGCATCCTCAGTTGGTATATCAACAAAGTCAAGCAATCCAAAGAGTCCTGAGCACTTTGAGTAGAACTGCATAAGGATTTGTAGTAAGATAAAATGTGAACAAGAGTCACATCAAGTGGATGAAGACACATGGGCAGGTTTCTATTTATACCATTAAAAGGAGTACTCATATTGATATGATTACAGCTCTATCAAAGTAAATTCCTTGAGGACAGGAACCATATCTTCTCTTGCTTCTTTTACTTTCTGGAAGTCCTAACAAAGTCCTTTATGCACAATGGACATTAAGTAACATCTGTTTTTGAAAGACATCAATCTCCATGTGTTTTGGAGTGTGTGTGTATGAATTAATGAATTAAAAAATTAAACACGTATTAAGCACTTAGTACGTGCCAAGCACTGCTAAATGTTGGAGGTGTATATGTATATATATATATATATATATATATATATATATATATTATATATATACACATACATGAAAAACATCAATAAACATGAATCTATCCACATATAAGAACAAGAGAAAAACATGAAAACATGAATCTCTTACGAACATGTTTTAAAAACAGCATATTATATTTAATATAGTAATGCCACTTTATTGCTTTTGTGTTCCCATTCTGAACTTTATTCTGTTCTCCTCTGTGTAATTTTAAAGTATTTTCCTGACACACTTTTCTTTCTTTTCTCCCTATCTCTTTAATCCACCCATAAGTCACTTCTCCCCACAATTTCTAAAATACAAAAACAAAACCTTTCTTTATAACAAGTATTGTAAAGCATAACAGATCCACTCATTGGCAATGTCTAAAAATCTATGTCTTGTTCTTATGGGAAGCATGGTTAATCATGATCAATCTTCTGGAGTCTTGAGTATGCATTTCATTGCATTGAAGTTCTTAAGTCTTCCAAAGTTGTTTTCCTTTATATATTTTATTAACCTTGTCCTTTTTTCTGCTCACTTCACTCTGCCTTAGTTCCTAAAAGTCTTTCCAGGTGTCTTTGAATATATCCCTTTATTCAATTCTCTTGTCATAACAATGCTCTAGTACATTCATATATCATAATTTATTGTTGAGCACCTTTACTTCTAGTTATTTGCTATTTTTAAAAAAGGGCTGGGAAAACAGGCATATTAATACAGTTTGAGTAGAGCAGTGAATCAGTACAGCTGTTTTGGAAAGCAATTTGGAGTTATGCAGAAAACATTATTAAACTATGCATAGAAGTCTTCAAAGACAACAAAGAAACAAGAAAAGTTCCTATGTGTAAAAATACATTTATATCAGCTCTTTTTGTTTGGGCAAGCATTGGAAATTAAGAGCATCTAATCAACTGGCAAATGGATGAACACTCTGTAATGGAATACTATTGTGCTATAAGAAACGAGGAAAAAGATAGTTTCAGAGAAACCTAGGAAGACTTGTATGAACTGATGCAGAGTGAAGCGGGCAGAATCAGGAGAACAATGTATTCCATAACAACATCATTAATAACGAATAATTTTTAAAGATTTAAGAACTTGGGTCATCAAAATGATTAACACTCCAGAAGATAAATAATAAAAAAAATGCTTACCATTTACTGACAAAGAAATAATTAATATGCAGGATGAGGCATACATTTTTGGACATGGATAATATGGGAATTTCTTTTTTCTTGCTTATGCATATTTATTACAAAGTTGTTTTGGTTTTTTGGTTTTTTTGGTAGGGAGAGAGAGTTGGGGAGGAGAAAACAGATAATTTTAAAAAGTAAAAAGTTGATTTTTTAAAAGTGTTGCTACTAATATTTGTATATATCAGTCCCTTCCCTCAATTGTTGATCTCTTTGGGGACATGTATTTAGCAGTGGCAATTGCAGGGTCAAAGGGTTTAATTATTTTCAGTATAGTTCGAAATTCTTTTTAAGAAAACTGATGCCAGCTAATTGATTCATCAGCAGTACATTAACGTTAAGAGCTCACATTTTAACAGGGGGAGACAATGTATATGACTATTTAGCTGCAGGGCATATGGTAAGACTTAATGAAGCAGGGACCCAACTGCAGGGCAGGTGATGAGGCCTGGTGTTCTTTGGGGTGCTGAATAAGGACACTTGGTATGGTCAAGTGACCTAGATATTGTGCACTGGGAAGTCCATGTTTTTCATCATCTCATTCCTAAAAAGGTAAGCAAAGCACACCTTTACCACAGGATCATCTCCTGCCAAGTATAGACATTCTCTATTTAATGTCCATTATGTATAAAAGGATATACCAGGTGTTCAGAGAAATTGGAAGACATAGGTCCTATCTTTATGGACCTCACTCTGATAGTTCTGTGAGCTCTTCAATGTGGGTACACCCTCCAAAGGAAAAGATACAATCTTTACTTGCCTTCTCATCTTATGTGATTCTTTGCTTATATTCTCTAATAAAAAGGTGAAATTAAGAAGCCAGAAGCCAAGAGACTAGCTAGTAGGTTACTATGGGTCACCCAAATAAGCAACGGACAGAAGTAAGGTGTGTGACCTTGAGCAGTATAAAGAATTTCATCAGAGAAACTTATGATGGGAAAAGGAAGTGATCTGGTCATGTTATGAAAGTTATGGATAACTGGACAACTCAATTTTACCATTAGTATTTATGAAATGTCAAGTGAACAAGAGAAATCTTCCAGTGCATTGGGTGGATTACCTTTAGAGGATTTACAGGAAGATCCTACATCTACAGCTGAAAGGGATCTCAGAGGTCATCTATTTCAACTCTCTCATTTTTCATATAAGGAAATTGAGGCCCAGGGAGCCCAAGCAATTTGCATGAGGTCATAAAAGGATTCTTCCATGTTGCCTTTGTAGATAGGAATTATATAGAATCAGAAAATGTGGATTGGTTAGGACCTGTACAGTTGGAGAAAATATTCATAGTGATAACATATTTATCAAAGTAAGGTTAGTATAACACCGCTCTGGCATGCACACCTGTATGTTGCTCATGTTTGATGCTACAAATGTGATCCCAAACACATTTATGTACACTCCTGCTCATATATACATAGTACTCTCAAAAAGTTATATTCTAAGAATATTACTCCCCAAGTGGTTCTTCTGTCTTAAAAGAAGGAAAATGTTTGTAACAATTGCAGTGGGGAATACAATAAGCAGTCACTTGGACATATGAAAGGATTTCTAAGGAACATTGAGAGCCCAGCTAAAGCAGCATAGCTGATTTATAGTGAAGACAATAAGTATGGGTTTTGTGGTATTCTTTAGCATTGCTTGGCAAGCAGGAAATACGAATGAAGAAAGCAGATGGTACAATTTATCCCATGGCTCAGCCTTGGCTGGGGGGTGGGGGTGGAATGGAGGAGGATGGGTTAAAGCAGAAAGATAAGGGAGATAAATGAGAGATTTCTTGACTGCTAATAAGTGTAGCCTTTGTCAAAATGGATGACCATGGAGTCCAGGCTCTCAAATTGAGGCAAAAAAAGGCTGAAAGACCAGGGGAATAAGGAAGAATCAAGGTACCACAGTGAGAAGAATATGAGATAAGCTAGAGAGGAAAATTACAGTCTTGGAAGTCATATCTTCATGGATCTAGATCTGGAAGAGTCTATCTAACCAAATTCTTTCATTTTGTAGTTGAGGAAACTACAGGGAGGCAAAAATGACTCAAGATCTCAAAGGTAAGCACTGTAAGCAAAATCTGAACTTACATCCTCTTGTCATCTGAGATGACCACATGGCACCAATTGCCAACAACAGCAATGTCATTCATTCCATAGTTTTAGGTTGCTTAGTCCCATTTTGTTCTGTGATCAGAGACAGCATCCTTAATCCTGGCTAACTATCTCCCAGATGTTTGCTGCTAGGCACAAGCACTTCAGAGTTTAGAGTATGAATTGCTCAATGCAATCCAGTCCCATCACTCTGACAAAAAAATCTTCAAAGCCTACCTCTTCTGCAATTTAAAAAAAAAAAAAAAGAAAACATAGGGTAGGCATAGGAATACTACTATTGGCTTTAAACTAAAGGGAAGAACAAAAAGAAAGATTCTGCATCTCCCAACCATGCTGACTACAAAGCTCAGATGGATCAGAGAGGTCCAAAGCTGCAGACACTTAATCAAGACTGGTTTCTTTTCTTTCTTTTCCCAAGATTTTTTTTTGCCTATCCCTCCTTCTGGGAAATTATACATCTTCTTGGGGGTTATGTCAGCATTCAGGTTGCTATCCCAATTTATCAACCTATCTTTGCTTCTCTTTCTGAAAAGTTTCTTTATTCAGATCCTTTTCAAAAGCATCAAGTGTATCACCTCTACAGAACTGGCAGTGCCTAATACCTAATGATGCAAGGAAAGGTCAACACAGGCTTCTATAATCTTGGAGATCATTCAGTGTTGTACATTAGAGGAATTTCTTGTTGCCTAGCAGGCTTTCCATTTACTCCTGGCTTCATACATTTGGTATTTTATGGGGTTGAAAAGTAGGTTGGAACTGAAATGTCAAAGAATAAAAATAACAGTAATCTCTAAAATGCTATTAGGGTTACATTTAACCCTCTTAAAAATCTAATTTGTCTTGCCTTTTGCTGTGGTAAATTCTCTAGTTTGTGCATATTAAGGGAAAAAAAAGTATTGATTTCCCTTTGTATAAATTTTTTCTTCTTCTATTGGTGTTCCCCTTACCCCTTAATTCATGTCCTCGATTTTGAAATGACTCAGGAATGATCATTTTCAGTGTAATGCTTGTCTCCGTGCTGCTACATACACTCCACAGAAGTAGACCTGGATGAAGTATAAAGAGGTGATTTGACTTATCCTATTTACATGTAAATATGTAAAATATGAAATGGATTGTGTATTTGAACATGAGGGTAAAAACCTTAAATAAATACGTGGGATTTTTTTTTAAAGTGTTGCTTCTGTTGTCACAATTTAAAGAAATTTTAATTTAGAATTTGGGGCTCTGCTAGTCTCAAATAGATTTTCATCCTTACAGCAGGTAGTGCATGGTTAAGACTTGGCAAAAAAGAAAATCATAAATTCATCAGATGCAAATGTAAAGGGAAAAAATAGGTCAATTAAACAGTAATCTCAGGGTAACTCTCTGTAGCAGAATTACTTCTGTGAAATGTCATGAAAAAACTCAGAATTAGATGTAATGAAAAGAGCAATGGTTTTACAGTCAGAAGTGACTAGGTAAGAGCCTGAGTTCTGCTAATCATTAGCTGTGTGACACTGAGCAAGTCACTTAACCCTAGTTTTCAGTGTCCTTGTCTGTAAAATAGGGTAATCATTTACTTTCACTACTTACAGGTGAGAGGCAGCATAGTGTAGTGTACAGAAATGGGAGTCAGGAAGGCCTGGCTTTAAGTCCCAACTCTGATACACAATGGCTGTGTGACCTTGGTAAGTCAATTAGTTTCTCTGTTCTTTAGCTAGCTCTCCAAGGTAGTAAATTGCAGAGAAGGTGCTGACCTGCTGCCCTTCATCATTTTCAACTTCCTAATATCAATTAAATATAAGTTCAATCTTATCCCTACTGACAGGAAGTTTTGAAGAATTTGTATACCTTAAGATGTTTTAAGAATGTGATCTAGTATTATTTTAGAGAATTCTTCTAGCCACAAATGCCACTCATTGTGATTTTAGATTTTCTTCCCCTTCCATGTGTGTGTGTGTATGTATGTATACATACATATATATATATACTATATGCATATTTAAACAGGTCTCACAGGAGGACTGTTTTACTATCAATTAATCAATAACCATTGATTAAGTGCCTACTATATGCCAGGTACTATTCTTATTACTGGCCAAAACACAGCCTTTGCCCTGAAGGAGCTTATGTTCTAACAGGAAAAACAACATGGGAACAAACATACAAAGCAAGCTATATACAGGATAAATAGGAGATAATTAACAGGGGAAGGCTCTATCATACATAGGACTTGAAGTTGAAAGAGACCTTAGTTCATCTAGTGCAAGCTCTTTTTGTCTTCCATGTTAGAAAACTGAGAAGGGAAGTAAATTCATCAAATTCATACAGGGAGTGAGTAACACATCCAGGATTCAATCCCAAGGTCGCCAATTCCAAATCCAGTGCTCTTTCCACTATCCCTTCGTGCCTTAGTGCTGTACAGCTAATGTATTAGTGTCTCAGCCACTACCATCATCAAAACTCAAGGTGTCTTCAGTCCCAGGAAGGATGGTAGAAGTGCTTTAGAGAAAGACACTTGAGAATCATAGTTCTTGTCCGCTAGAAGCTCCCAGTCTAGGAGACAAGTCAGTCTTTTAGAAATCTTATTGGAAATTTCTGGTGCAGTTTATAGTCAAACACTGGGAGCAGAAATATGCTATTTGAAATATCCAAATCTCCACTCCTGGGAGAACCTGGATGATTAAAAATTAAAAATCTTAGGAACCAAGAGTCTTAAAAATGGAATAAAATTAGTGTTATGTCTTGTGCTGTGATTTCTTTTTTTTCTTTTTAGACCTGGCAGAGACACATTTACTTTACAAAGTCCTTATGATGGAAAAGTGGGATGATAAAAGGAATTCAAAGGATAGATTTTAAAATGACTATTTTCAATTTCCTAATCCTTGTCTCTAATAAATAATACCATGGCCCATTTAGCCACAAACTGGTTGGAATTTCTTTGCATGATCTTACCTTCAGTTTTCATTATTTCTTTATTTACTTATTCATTAATTCATTAATTTGTTTATATTTGAGCAGGAGCCACTTTAAATACTAGCATTTTCATATCAGTATTCCACTTTGATTATTTCTACTTAAAAATATTTAAATGTTGCATAGCCTTAGTCATTCTGTGGTATAGAATGAAATACTCATACCTTTTAAAGGTGAGAGAAAATAATTAAAGTGATTTAAATAGCATATTAAAAACACTGTCATTGGTTAGAGTAGTTAGGCCTGGGTCTTTTAAAGTGAAATATAAAAAAAGCTTTAGTAAACAGCTCCTAGTAAATTACAAAGTAAAGATTAAAAAAACAAATATAATACATATAAGATTTCCTTTCAGGAAGCAAAATCACCTCTATTTCTCATAATCAGAGAAAGAGGAAGGACCTGGTTGCTCGCGTTCCCTATCTCTAAAAGATTACTTTGAGGCTGGGAGAAGACTGTTTGTTTTTTGGTGATATAGTACTTGCTTTCTGGAGAAGGGCTCTCCTTAGATTAGCCTGATTTCAGTTTCATCGTGGCGACAGACAACTGATCTCCGATATCTAGAAGTTAAAATCAGCTGACTAGTGCCTTATATAGTATCATAAAGAATTATTAATAATGCATCTCTTCCGGGGAAATAAGTTAAAATCACCTTACAGCTATATAGTACTTTTCTAACTGGACTTCATAAATTATTACTTTGTTGAACACTAATAATTTCTAAAGACACAAGGTCACAAATCCCAAGTCTGACTAATCTCTGGCCTTATCCTGATGTGCCAAAATGTCACGCCAAGGTTAAATAGCATATGTCTTTGACTCAGCTGTCAGATGTTATCAATAGATTGCCTTCCAAAGGAAAGGCATAGAGGTGTCAGACATTTTGAGGACCATATGTTTGAGGCAATAAAATGCCTGCCAGGACTATTTTCTACTTCCAAATGAGGTAAATAAACCTGCTCTTCTTCTGTAGTTGTAAAAACATTAAATACACACACACACACACACACACACACACACACACACACACACACACACACACACACACAATGTCACTTAGTGCCTAACTCTCAAGCTGCTTGCCCTCTTTCCTTCTATACAGTGGATGCCTCACTTTCAAAATGCAAGAAGGGTCACAATTTTCCTTACCTCTTCTTTGAACTTTCAAAAAGCATTTTTCTTTCTTTTCTTTCTTTAAGTTTTTTCTTAGAGATCAGGATAAAATGGAAATTATTTCCACTGAATTGGTCAATAAACTATTAATAAATGCCTACTGTATGTGCCTGATCTAGTGCCAAGGCAAAAGTCCCTGCTCTCAAGCAGGCTACTTTGCCGTTTTGGTAAATGGAGTCCTCAATATGATTCAAAAGGACACCTGGCCTCCTGACCAAGGCCCAGGGTAGGAGTTAAAAGGAATTTCTTAGCATAGCTCAGATATAAATTTAGGCTGTGAGCCCCTGAGCTGTTCAAAGGAAAGACATAAAAATGTCTAAAGGCTTTTCTAGTTAGCCGCTCTGGCGCATGCAGCCGATAGGGGTCTACATTCACAAAAGAGCTAAAGCCATTCCTCTGGCTGTAGCTAAAGAAGTGGCAGACCTTCTACCCATACGGGGAAGAAGCTTTAAAGCAGCTGTAATCTATCGGATGACAGCAGAGAGGAGCCAATGAGAAGTGCACAAGAGCAAAGAACAGAAGCAACATGGGAGACACCAAAGAGAAGAAAAGCACAATGTAGACATCGACAAAGAGCAGCACAGCAAGGAAAACACCAACAGAAGGCCAAAGCTCAATGGAAAAAGTAGCTCCTCTAATACCCTTGCTGGCTCTAAAGCATCTGAGGCGGAAGGGGCTCCAGCCAAAAAGTGTTACTTACAGAGGATCATCGATTTAGAGCTAGAAGTGACTTTGGAGTCCATCCAACCCCAGTGATTTCACAGATAAGGAAAGTAAGACTCACAGAAGTTAGGTGATTTACCCAAAGTCACAGAGGTAGAACTATGGCAGAGTTAGACCTTGAACCCCTGTCCTCTAACTACAAGTCTCCCACTCTGTAGCACACTGCCTTCCATGTGTACTGCAGCATGTATATTTCCTGGTCATCTGTGTTTCTTGCATATATCATCCCTACCTAGATGATCTCTGGTCATTCATGTGCCCTTTATGTGTCTACTTTCCCTGTGGTAAGTCACTTATTTTGTAATGCTGATTAAACACCTCTTACTTTGAATTAATGCATCTTCTGTGTCACCTAGTAGAAATAAACATGTTAAAAACACTATATATCTATATCACATAGATATATCTCATACATATCATCTGGACATATCAATAGATCCATATTACATATATGTATATTGTGTATATATTTGTTATATATAATATAGAGATATCTAACATAGATGTCTTTATCTATGGTATCTAAGAGTTGGCAAAGTTACTTAAATTACTTGAATTCAGGCTGGAAGAGGACATTCAGGTCAAAATTTTGTTCCTAGGAACAAGTAGTAATTTTGTTTTGATTTGATTCTAGGAAAGCTCATAAAAGCAACATGCACACTGAAGATCAAATTCCTTGTTTTCTATGGAAAGAGAAAACAACTGAGTGGAATCACAAGGAAATTGTTCTATAAGGAATATAGCAAAAATCTTTTTTGATAAAAAAAATCTCAAGTTATTAAACACCTATTCTCATAGACTACACAGAGATCTCTCCCACAGTATAACTTTTTAAAAAGGTTTTCAATATCCTTAACATTTCTCAACCACTTGAGCTCATTATGAGTTAAGTATTGTTAACACTATTCTCACAGGCATCGAGGTGGTGTAGTGGATAGAATGCTGGTGCTGGAGTCAGGAATACCTTAGTTCATAATCCTGTTTCAGATACTAGTTTTGTGACTCTAGGCAAGTTACCTCAAATAAACAAAAATCTCTCTTTGCCCGAGTTACCTGATTTGTAAAAAAGAGAAAAATAACAGCACCTAGAAATTGAAGCTCAGAGATGGTAAATAGGTTTTACATCATCACTGGAAATCTGGTTGCAAAGTTTCTAAGTTACTAATGGAACCCATATCTTTCTAATTCTAACACTCCATTTACTACATGACAGGGATCAACATAGCCTCTTGAATCCTCTTCTTTCCAGGCAGAGATATTCATTCTTTAGTTTAACCTTTGCCTCAAAAGGCCAATTGTAAAGAAATCCTCATTGGTGGAGATTCATTACACAATGCCCTGAGGCTTTGTGAGGTGCTGCAGGAGTTAGTGAAGAGAGAAGAGAGACCCTGGCTCTTCTAGCTTAATGTGTAAAATTCCAATCTCTATCGGTCTACGGGATGAGAAATACTCAGAGAAGAAGTCATCATATAGAACTTAAATGCACTCCTAAAAATTGCAAACTACATATTCAGGAAATTTCCCTTTTAATGAGATCTGGGACTATTTTTTAAAAATTTAATATTTTATTTTTTCTCACAATTACATGCAACATCATTAACTGTTTTTTTTAAATTTTGAGTTCCAACTTTTCTCTCTCCCTTCCTGCCCTTCCCTCCTCAGTGAGAAGGCAAGTAATTTGATATAGGCTATACACATGCAATCATGCACATATTTCCACACTAGTCATATCATAAAAGAAAATACAGACCTCCTCCCTCAAAAAAGACAAGAAAAATAAAGAAAGCAAAGAAAAAATATGCTTTGATTTGCATTCAGATGCCATAAGTTCTTTCTCTAAAGATAGGTAGCATTTTTCACAAATCTTTCAGAATTGTCTTAGATCATTGTTTTGCTAAGAATTGCTACATCATTCACAGTTGATCAATGTGCAACGTTGCTGTTACTGTGTACTACGTTCTCCTGATTCTGTTTATTTTACTTTGCATCAGTTCATGTAAGTCTTTCCAGGTTTTTCTGAGAGCATCCTGCTAGTTATTTCTTACAGCATAATAGTATTCCATCACAATCATATACAATAAAACTTGTTCATACATTCCTCAATTGATGGACATCCCCTCAATTTCCAAATCTTTGCTGCCATTAAAAGAGCTGCTATAAATACTTTTGTACACATAGGTCCTTTTCCCTTCTTTTTCAATATCTTTGGGATACAGACCTAGTAGTGGTTTTGCCGGTCAAGGGGTATATGCATGGTTCTCTAAAACCCTTTGCGCATAGTTCCTCATTGCTCTACAGAATGGTTGAATCAGTACACACCTTCACCAACACTGCATTAGTGTCCCAATTTTCCCACATCCACTTCAACATTTGTCATTTTCCTTTTCTGTCATATATTAGCCAATTTGATAAGTGTGGGGTAGTAGCTCAGATTTATTTTAATTTGCATTTCTTTAATGAATTGTGATTTAGAACATTTTCCCATATGATTATAGATAACTTTGATTACTTTGTCTAAAAACTACCTGTTCATATCCTTTGATCATTTATCAATTAAAGAATGGCTTCTATTTCTATAAGTTTAACTTCATTCTTTATATATTTAAGAAATGAGGTCTTTATCAGAGAAACTTTCTATAATTTTTTTTCATGGTTGTAATTACTATGCATTTCTCTCTCAATTCTATTTTCCCCTTGTTTATCCTACTCTTTCTCCTTTTACCCTGTCCCCATCTTCAAAAGTGTTTTGCTTCTGTCTTTTACCTCCCCCAATCTGCCCTCCCCCTTCTATCAGCCCCACCTTTCACTTATCCCCTTCCTCTCCTACTTTCCCATAGGTTAAAATAAATCTCTATAAACAATTGAATGTGTATGTTATTCCCTATTTGAGCCAATTCCAATGAGAGTAAAGTTCACTTGCTCCCCCCCCCAACCTCCCTCATTTTCCCCTCCCATGGTAAAATCTCTTTCACACTTATTTTATGTGAGATAATGTATCCCATTCTATAGCTCCTTTTTCCCCTTCTCCCAATGAATTTCTTTCTCACCTCTTAATTTTATTTTTTAGATAATTATCCGATCATATTCAACTCACACCTGTCCTCTCTCTACATATACTCCTTCTATCTGCCCTAGTAATGAGAAAGTTTTTAGGAGCTATAATTATCATTTTTCCATGTAGGAATGTAAATAGTTTAACTTTATTGAAACCTTTACCATTTCCTTTCCTGTTTACCTTGTTATGCTTCTCTTGAGTTTTCTATTCAGTTCTGGTCTTTTTATCAGGAATGCTTGAAAGTCTTTTATTTCACTGAATACCCATTTTCCTCCCTGAAGGTTTATACTCAGTTTTGCTGGGTAGGTGATTCTTGGTTGTAATTCCAGCTCCTTTGCTTTTCTGCAATATATCCCATGACCTCTGATTCTTTAAGGTAGAGGCTGTTAAATCTTGGGTTATCCTGACTGTGGCTCCAGGATACTTGAATTGTTTTCTTTTTGGCTGCTTACAATATTTTTTCCTTGACCTAGGAATTCTGGAATTTGGCTATAATATTCCTGGGAGCGGCCACAAGCACTCTTTTCTGCCCTTGAATTGTCCCTTCTTCCCTGTGGCTGTAAGCTTGGGTGTGTTAGTCTCCCCCTTAACCTGAAACTGAGACCCAGGACTGAAACCCGATTCTGGTATCAGCAATGCAACAGAGTCCTGCCCCCAGTGTCAGCAAAGGCACCCCTATAATCTTGTTCTGACCAGTTGTCAAAGTCCCTTACCATCTGTGGCCTGAGAGCTCTGGAAGTAGTCACTGTCACTACTGATTCAGTCACTCCCAAGGCCTGCTCCTGGTTTACACTGGTACAGCCTGCACTAGACCAAGTTCCAACTCCAACCTGGTGTGACAAACCTTTCTTGCTGATTTTCTAAAGTTGTCTTGGACTGGAAGATTGTTTCCCTCAGTTCTTTTGTGGGTTCTGCTGCTCCAGAATTTGTTTTGAGGCATTATTTGAAAAGGAATTTGGAGAACTCAGGCAAGTCCCTGCCCTCTGTCATCTTGGCTCTGTCCCCCCTCTTTCCTTTTGATTAAACTGAGTTATCTTTCTCCAAAAGGGAGAATTCATTCAACCTATATCATCTGACATATTTTTTCTTAAGAATACTATCAAGCTTCAGGAGGCTCCTCAAATGGTATACTGCTGGCCTCCAGCATATATCCTTTACTTCCATAACTAGAAGGCTGTAACTTCAAGGGAGAAGCTGTTTTCTAATAATGGTTTTCCCTGGGAAGGGTCTTTATCCTTTTGTTTGACCTGCCTAAAGCTCTCTGCTCCAGGCTGTCTCTAAGAGCTTCATTTATTCATCAAGAAACCTCCTGTCCTACATAATTTTAGTTGTTTTCAACTTCATCCCCTCTTTATTTTAATGCAATTAGAGATGAAGATCTTCTAATCTAATAATTTATTTGTTGTTGGTTTTCATATATTCATTGATCTTAGCCCTTTTTCCCATCATCGCTCTTTATAATAACCTACGTGAATGAGATAATTTTTATATCAGTTCTGTAAGTAGAGAAAGTAATGTAATTTTGGAAGTGGGCTCAAACTTAAAACAAAAAAAAAGGTAGAGAGGCACATGTGAAGAGAATACATGTGGCAAAGGGGTAACTCAGCTCCTCATTACTGGGAGTTGCTGCTGTTTTCTCCCTTCCTAGAATCTTTATAAAGTTCCCCTTAGGGACAGCTCTTTGCTGGGCTCAGAGAGTTAGTGACTGCCAGGATTCATATGCCCAGAAGCTGCCTTTCTTCAGGGTGTCTAGTTTCTGTCTCTCTCAGCTCCTTGTGACCAGCTATGGTTATTCCAGATGTTACTAGATCCTTTGGACACCTTCAGGATTTCTGACCTTTCCTAGTTCAAAAGCCTGTAACCTATTCAATTTTGTCTCTGGATATTCTGTTGTCTCTTCTTGGAAGCCTTCTTCCCTCAGAATGTCTCTCTATCCCTAGTAGTTGGTTGTGTGGTTTTCTACTAGCTAAATCTCTCCCCCGATATCAGGGTCGAGGGGGAGGATGGAGAGAGAATGACACACTTTCTCTTCCTCCCAAGATCAATTCTCTCCCAGGAGCCTGGTTTTCTCAGCTCCTAAAGTTGGAGCTCTCTTCCTCTCAAGAGGTCAGCTCCAACCTAACTTGCTGATTTTATATGAAGCTCAAGAAGCATAGCTTGATCTTCAACCAATCACAAGATAGCTCCTTTGTGGTATCATCTGTTTTTAATCTAAGGAGCTAAGCGATGAGGCTGACTTTTGCCCAACAACAATGTTAACCTTTGAGGCTAACTTTTTTCAGCAACTATGAAGGCCTCGCCTAAATATGCCCTGTAACAGGTAGCTCTGTCAGATAACAAAAACTTTGCTTCCTTAGCCCATATTCTATGTACATGATTAGCCCCACATACTTGGCCAAATGTTGCAAGCTAAGTTCCTTGTTTTGTGATCACGTCCTCACACTGTACTCAGCACACCTGCTTCCCTTTTCTGTCTCCTCTTTCCCTATGATTAACTACTCACGTAGAAACTCTTGGCTAAGTGCCTAAAAATTGTGCATAAAACCAAACCCCTGTTCTCCTGTAAACCACTAGTCCTTCTTCCAGGTCTAACCCCACTGCTTTAGTGTCAATAAAGCTCTCTATCAGACTAGGACAATACCTGCCTCTTGAATTCTTTAGGATGACCCAACTCCTGAACTTCATCATCTGCTTCATAAGCACTGTTTGTATTCCTCTCTAATTGAGTTATTTACACCTGGTTTGTACTTTGGAATTTGAAATTGAGCTGTGTGGGCTTTCTGTGAAGGATTGTAGTACAAGGTGAAACTCCATCTTTACAATAACATGACACCATCCTAAGTTTGTAATTTGTTTTCAGAACTTCTTAGTTATTTTCTCTTTCTGTCTCAGTAGTCTGTAGTATATATTGACGACAATATCACTGCTTTTTCTGCCTCCAAGGATCTTCAATCCACAGTTCTTTACTATGTTTTTTGGTCTGGTTCCTGGATTTCATGAAATCAGTCTCATCACATAATGATCACACCTTACTTCTCTGAGAGCATGCTAACTCTCATTAGAAAATATTAATAAATGACTGTTCCAGTTCTGGTGAGTGATAAGCCACCTTTAGTTCCTAACACATTGTTAGATAATAAATGTTAAACTGATGGAATTTGAGTTATTACTGTTCATCCTTCTTTTCACCTTTCCACCACCAAATCCTGGTATATAGTTTTCAGAAAAAATACCTGGGGCTGAATTGCATTTGTATATTTCCATTGCTTTGCCCAACTCACATCTTATAAGAAGTCTGCAATGACAATCCAAGTTTATACCAGGTTCACATAATATTATTTCTAATGCAGAGGAAAACATAGCTTATTTTTCAAAGGATTGTACAGAAAAGAAAGTCAATTTTAGGGTGCTTCGCTAAAGACTGCTGGCAGATAATTTTGTGAGTTAATGTCAGATCAATAGGATTATATTAATTTGACATTTAATTTCTGATGAAAAATTCAGTTCAGTTAGAATATGAGCTGAGATCCTACAATAATAGTGGCCAAGGAAGGGTTTCCACTGACTTGCTTTGTTAATCTAGTTGAGCTTCTTATTTAACTGTTCACACTTTAGAAAAGAAAGACATTATTCTAGTCTCCTCTGTTCTTTTTGACACCTTCCTGCTATCACAACTCAGGGTGACTTCCATTCCTTTTTGCTTCTGCAGATTCATATCAGATTGCTTTATTGTAAGCTGTGACAGTCATATAAAGAGACTCGAATATGACAAAAAAAATGGTAGCACCCTTGAGAATGCTTTTCCTATTTCTGTTCAACAGGTCCCATCCTCAGTGAAAATGATAATATTTATACATGCATTATTAAGAAACCTATAAACATGGCATCTCTTGCCTTTCATGGGCCATGAAAATGGTTTAGGTTTAAATAACCTAATAACCATGTCTTGGTTATTGCTGATTGCATCCTGTTGCTAGACATGGAATTAATAAGGAAGCACCATAATTAAAATAGTTTCCCTGATCTCATATTTCCTTTGAGATTGTGGGTGTCTTCGGTAGGTACAAACAGTACTAAGCAGCTCAAGTGTAACAGATGCAGTTAAAAAACAGGATTCAAGAATTACATATAAGACATAGTCACTGATTGTTATGGCATTGGTTTAAAAAAAATACACTGCCTTTTTAACTCTTCTTAGAATGAATTTCCAGTTTATGGATGTATAGCTGCTTTGCTTTTTTTTTTTTTTTAAGACTGTCTCCCTATATTGCCCTGACTGGAAGTACAAGGACTAGTCACAGCCCAATCCCACTACTGATTGGCACAGGAACTTTGATTTGCTCCATTTCACACCTGAACCAATTGACTCCTAATTATTAAGCAGCCTGGTTCCCTCCCCCTTTCCTGTTTGCTCTTTACCCACTGAAGCCCCAAAGTCCAAAGCTCAATAGATCCTCCAGGCAGCCTCCCTGGTAGCTAGGATTACAGGTCTGTACCACTATGCCTAGTTTAGGAGTGCTTTTTCCTAATTGAAAATTAGAAATACCTTTCCATAACCTAATTGATGTGAAAATTTAGTCTGACAAAGTGTTTTTTGAGGTTCCATCATGTGAAAAATGCTATGCTAGGGGGTTTGTGAAATACAGTGATGAACAAAGGATGGTCCACATATCTAAGCAGCTTTATAGCTATTAAGTAAGATAGAACATACACATAAATATCTATAATACAAGGGAGAATATGATAAATGCACTAAGCTTCATCAAAAGAGAGTGACCTAAATTTGGGATTCACAGGATCATATAATTGTGGATTTAAAGACCAAAGAGACCTAATAGAACATAGAGTCCCTGCCCCTGTTCCCCTACTTCAGTTAGTAACTATTAAACTGATTTACCATTCTCCAACCTTTTTTTCATCTTCCTACCACCAAACCCTAGTATTAGTTTTCAGAAAAAGACAGAGATTTAAAGTCAGAAGACCTGAGTTTGAATCAAACCCTGCTTCCTTTCTTTAGGGAGGTCTTCTTTGAACCTAAATTTCTTAGTCTGTTAAAGGAGGTGGTTGGACTAGATATTCCCAGCTATGGAAAAACAGAGAAGACAATACATTTGTCTGAGGATGACAGAGAAAGCTTTGTTGATGAGATAATGTTTTATCATAGGGTTTTTTAAATTCAATTTCACTTTATTTTCAGTACAGAATTCTCTCCCTCCTGCCTCTTTTCTCCTCAACTGAGAAAGGAAAAAAAAAATTAAAAAAAAAACCAAAAAAGTTGAAATTTGCATAGTCAACCAAAACAAATTCCTTTAGCCATGTTACAATAGTGTTTTGACAGAAGGAAATATTAGCGAACATTCCTAGGAGACACTGGAACATAATAATGGCAATGAGTTAGGAAAACAAGAGGTGGATGGTATGGGGAATGCTTTGATGAAGCTTAGAATACATAATGAGAATAGTAGGAGATCAAACCAGATATGTAGGTAGGTTGCAAAAGATCATGAAGTACCTTGAATACAAAAATTTATTCTGCAGACATTGTAGAACCATTAAAGTTTTTTTGAATAAGGTAATGACAAGATTAGAGCTTTGCTTTTAGAAGATTACTCTGAGAAAGTAGTAAGTATAAAGGACTGGGACAGACTGGAGGCAGGAAGATCAAAAGGAGAGTCTGGGTTTTTTTTATTTTTTATTTTTTTTTATTTCAGATGAGAGGCAATGAAGTGTGGTAGTAGTGGGAGTAATAAAGGAAGGAAAACTGGAAATTGACTGAATGTGGGAAGTGAAGAAAAAGTTGTTTCCAAGCAGGGTGACTGAAAGATGAAGGTGATAGCAGATAGGGAAGAAGACAAGAGAAAAGCAGGTTTGAGAAAGAAGACTTTGGGCTCAATTTTCAATGTGTTTTAATTTAAAATGCCAGCAGAATCAATGGGTATAGCAATCTAATTAGGTCATGAGTCTGGGAGGGAGATTAGGGGTGGTATCCTAGTTTTGTGACTTGTAAGATCAGTTAACTATGGATTTAGAGCTGGAAGAGTCCTTAAAGCACATATAGTTTTCTTCTGTCCTCCATCTTACAGATGAAGAAACTGAAGTCCAGAGAGTTTATGTCACTTGGTTATATGGTCATATAGGTATTAAGAAGCAGAGCTGAGATTCACATCCTTCCTCCAGTTCTGGACTTCTTCCCTGGAGACCTTCCTCTTCAAGGTCACACAGGTAGAAAGAATATCAACATGCTGATATTCAACAGATAGAAGAGTTGGAGCAATGGAAGTGGCTTTAATATTTGCATTTTGAATAGATATTTTCTAGGTTTTGTTGTTGCTGAGTTTGTGTGTTTGGTTTTCCTCCATTTAATTATATAACATACATAGAATTACAGGGTGAGTCAACAAAGGAGAAAAGTAAAATTTATCTGTAAATCAATTACTCAGCTATCAGGCTGGCAAATGGCCTATGTAAGAGAGACACCCTCTAAGCATACAGTTATTCACGTCATCTGAAGAATTAAATCACACGAAGGGTTTGTTACAGTTGTTTGTTAACAAAACAAACCCAAGGGGTTGAACTGACTGACCATGAATGTATGGATAAAATCTTTTACCAAACAGAATCGGTTACTGAGATGAGCAGAGGAATGTATTTCCTTAAACACGATTTTTTTTTTTACAAAGGTCTATAGACATTTGTCTTGGATGGCTAAGTGATATGATACCCGGAAGAGGTAGGATTGGCTAGATAACACACAAACAGATAAATAACTTTAGTATAAAAAATTAAACAGGAATATATGAAAGTAAAGAGTGTTCATTTAAAATCTTATCTTCACCTCTTTTCAAGTCACCTTTTGCTCCTCTTCCCCATCCATCTCAGCAAAATATCTCACGTCATGCTTTAGTGATAAAATTGAGGCCCCCATGAATGAGTTCTTGTTTCTCCTTATTTCTACACTTAAAATCACCTCAAGTAACAAGTATTTTTAATTAATCTGTCCTTCTCACTTTTCTTATTACCCTCTCATTAAACCCATGATCATGAAGCAATTTTTTTCCTTTAAATCCCTCAATACACAGCAACATAGCTCAGCAAAACAAATTCCCAAATTAGCCATGTCTGAAAATGTCTTTTTTTTTTTTTTGCATTTTAAGTTTATCACATCTGTCAGAATGTGTGGCGTGTTTCACCTTCATAGCTATTACTTTAAAATAAAAAAATAATAAACCATTTTAAAATCTCAACATCATCCTCAATTATCTATGTTTTACTCTAGTTTTGAGGAAGAGGTGACCCTTCTTTTTGGCCAATGTCAACCTTTCTTCTTGTGCTCTATTTCCTATCTCCTTAGCTCATATCCAGGATCTCTTATCTTGCCCAACCTATCATCATCTCACTCTAATCTTCAATGTCTCTTTGTTCACTTCCTTTCCTGCAGCCTAGAAAACTTTCCAGGTCTGATCCATCCTTTAAAAATTAAAAGCAAAAATAAAAATCCTCACTTAGCTTTGGTACCTATCTCCACAAGCTGCTATTCTATATCTCTTTTCCCTTTCTAAGCCAAACTCCAAGAATAATCCACTTACTCTCATTGCCTCTACTTCCTCACCTCTCACTCACTTTTCATCCCATTGCAATCTGGCTTTTGACTCCATCATGCCCCTGAAACTGCTCTCATTAAGATTCCTATGATGTACACTAGAAATGCCAAATGCAATGGGCTTTGCTCAACCCTCTTCTTTCTTGACCTCCCTACAGCATTTGATACTGTTGACAGTCCCTTTTCCAGGATTCTCTCTCCTTCTTGGTTCTTCATGGTTCACCTCTGTCCTGGTTATCTTCTTACCTGTCTGACTAATCCTTCACATTTTCCTTTGCTGGATCATTTATCCATGTGCAGCTCTTTATTCACAGGTGTACACTCCAGCTGTGCCCTAGACCTTTTATTCTTTATAAATTTTATTCTCTTTCTCTTTGTGAACCCAACATCTCCCTAAGGGTCAGGTGTCATTTCTGTACTGAAGACTTTCAACTCACATATTCAAGGTTGATCTACATCCTTAGCTCCAGTGGCTCAAGTACAGTTGCCAACTAGACATCCCTAACTTCTTTCTCTCTCATTATCTATATTCAATCAGTTACCAAATCTTGTTGATACTATCCCCACAAAATCTCTTATATCCAACCCATTTTCTCCACTCACACAGAAACTGTTGTAGTTCAGGCCTTCTCATATGAACTACTGTATTGACCTGCTAATTGTTCTCCCTTTCTCAGGTTTTTCCATCCAACCCTAATCCATCCTGCATGCAGTTGCCTAATTGATTTCCTAAAGCATAGAGCTCCAAAGGCTTCCTTTTACCTCTAGTATAAAATGCAAATTCCTCTTTTTGTCATTTCAAGCCTTTGACATTCTGGCTCCCTGCTACTTTTCCCTGAGTGATTTCTCCATTACTCAACCCATGCACTCTATTCTAACCAAACTGGCCCATTTGAAGCTCTATGTTTTTGCATTCTGTCTCTCATAAGTAGAACTCTCTCCCTCCTTATCTCTACCTCTTAGAATCTTAAACTTTATTCAGGACAGATCTGATGTGTTACTTTCTACATAAGCCTTTCCTGATCCTCCCAATTACTAGTGCTTTTCCTTACTCCCTCCCACCCCCCAAAAAAATTACTGTTTACTTTGTTTATGTAAGGTATTCACTTATCTGTGTAAAAGTTTCTCCACTATAAAATTTAATGTCCTTGAGGTACAGTGAGACTCTTCATTATAACCTCAAGACTCAGCACAGTTTCTGACACATACTAGGTACTTAAAAAATGATTGTGGAATTTGATAAGAGAAGGGGTTAAAAATGCATGTGAGAGGGAAGGTCACTCATGACTAGGGAGAACGAATCAAATAAGGCATTTGTGTTGGTTTTTAAATGACTGTTAGGAGTTAAATATGTGGGAATGGACCTTCCAAACATAAGGAAACATTAAAATGAAAGTACAGAAGGCATAGATAGGCCCTGAACATGCTGCCACTGATCCAAAGGGGGCAGCTAGGTGACTCAGTGGATAGAGAGAGCTGGGCCTGGATTCAGGAAGACCTGAGTTCAAATCTAGCCTCAATTACTAGCTGTGTAACCCTGGGTAAATAATTTAACCTGTTTGCCTCAGTTTCTTCATCTGTAAAATAACTCCTAGGGATGTTATGAGGATTAAATAATAATTGTAAAAAATTTGGTATAGTGTCTGACGCATAGTAGGTGCTATATGTTAAGCTGTTGTCTTTATTATTGCTGAAGAAATCACTGCCCATCAAACTTTCTAAGGTCTAAAAAGATGACTCCCTCCTCCCTTTGCACAGGTTCAAAGGAGCATGGATTTAGAGCTGGAAGGAACAACTTCAATCGTGTAGTCCACCACTTTCAATTTAGAGAAAATTGAGGACAAGAGAGAGGAGTCGTCTTGTCCAGGGACACCCAGGTAGATCCAGATTGCAGATCCAGATCCTCTGCTAACAAACACAGGACTCCTTTCATTTACCATATTATCTCCTCATAAAAACCCTGTGTATAACACAGTGCCTGGCACATAATAGGTGATTAATAAAAGTTTATTAATTGATAGATTGAAAGACCTGAGCCATTCTAGAGTCCATGGTAAGCTTCTAACTATTGCTGCAGCACTAAATCCTGCCTTGTCCACTGTCTTGATCTATGGATGTACCTATGTTTCAGTCTGCCACTCTGGTTATTCATTCTGGGCCCCTCAGACCTAACCACACTCTTGGCCTCAGCTTTGCCAAGGCTTTTGACTGGTCTTTCTCCTTGTTTGTCTGATGTTTAAGTGCTTTGTCTATTTAAGCTTTGTCAAAACTATGCTCCACTTCAAATGCAGCCCTTCACGATTATAAAATCTGTTCAAGTCTCATTCTATAGGCCTACGTCCTCACTTAGAAAAGGATATGTATCCCATTACACTGCCCATGCAAACAGAAGAACAATGATTAACATCTTGGTATCTTACTTCTGCTTTTTTTTTTTCTGTGGCTGGGCAATAGGGATAAGTTACTTGCCCAGGGTCACGCAGCTAATAAGTGTTATGTGTCTGTGGTCACATTTGAACCTGGGTCCTCCTGAATCCAGGGCAGGTGCTCTATCCACTATGCCACCTAGCTGCCCCCATATCTTACTTTTGAAAGACTGCTCCCTCCTGCTTTGCAGTGCCAATAATGAGCCCCCACCCTTTGTTCTAATGTTTTTGGAGCTTTAAAAAACAAAAACAAAAACTTTTTGATTCATTACTCTATTTTCAACAATGTAATATAGCTAGAAACAAACCAAAAAAAAAATTTGTAATCAGAAAGACCATTTCTCAGCTGTACTTAGTTTCATGAAAAGAATAATTTTAATAAGCTATAGACTGCTTATATTAACATCAAGAAGGGACCTTTGTAAACTTTATGAGCTAAATACCCATTTTAAAAATAATCAGACTTTAGTATTTTTTGCATTTTATGAATCTAGCTGGTTAGTTATGTTTTAGCTTCTTGAATGCTGCAGGATAAACAATACGGTGTCAAAGAACATTATTTCTTCTAATCTTGTTCCTCTTTAATGCTTTGTTTGGATTATATGAATAGTTACAATGATTTAAGCTCTTATTTAGAACAATGTGTGAACCCAGACATTTATAGTATGAGCACTAAAATGAAATAGATCAGTACATTGTCGCATTAGTTTCAGAGTTTGTTTTTATTTTCAATGCAACTGATTGATTATGTATTAATCAGTCTTAAACTTAAAAGTTGTTTCTTCTAGATAATTTTCCTTATTCTCTAAATATCTTGTAAATTAATCACAAAAGTTCTAAGTGCTTGGTTCTAAACAAGTATTCAAATAAAGAATAAAATTATACATGTGGTTCTCCAAAGAATGCCAGTGAACTCGTGAGCATCTCATTTTAAAAAAAAGAAGAGGAAACTGATTGTCTTGACTAGAACTTCTGGGACTGGTTTTCACAGTTCTTCATCTACTTTCAGTGTCAAAAGAGTTTAGAAGGAGAAAAAATGGAGGTAGGGAATAATGGACAAGTAGCACTTCTTATGACCTGAAATTACACATTGTAGGAATCCGCGGCATAGTGGAGAATACGTTGTATTCAAAGTTTGAGGGCTTAAGTTTAAATCTAGTGTCTGCCATTTACTACCTACAAGACCTTGGGCAGGTTACTTTATTTTTCTTAGAAACTCTTATTTCCTCATCTGCAAAATGAAGAATTGGACTAGCTCTGGGGTGGGGAACCTGCTGCCTTAAGGCCTTCTAGGTCCTTGGGTGCGGCCTTTTGACTGAGTCCAAGTTTTACAGAACAAATCCTTTTATTAAGAGGATTTGTTCTGTGAAGTTTCGATTCAGTCAAAGGGCTGCACTTGAGGACCTAGAGGGCCACATGTGGCCTTGAGGCTGCAGATTCCCCACCCCTGGACTAGAAGATCCTGGAAGTCCCTTCTAACTCAGCTTATGAATACTGAGAGGAGAATGACTCTTATTTGCGGCTTTTAATTTTTTTTAAAATTAATTTACTTTGATTTATCAACAATCACTTCCATATGCTTTTAAGTTTAAAATTTTTCTCCCTTTCCCTCCCCACCTTCCTCCTCAAGACGGTGCACAATCTGATATAGGCTATACATATACATTCCTATTAAACATATTTTCACATTAGTGATGTTGTAAGTAAGAATTAGAACCAAGAGGAGGAACCACCAGAAAGAGGAAATAAAACTCAACAGAAGAAAAAAAAAGCAAACAGTATGCTTTGATCTGAATTCAAACTTGTGTAGGACAGAGACCACTTAATCAAAAATATAAAAAAAAACACCAAAGACTTAAATACCTTGAAAGTAGAAAGGAGTTTATTGCTTTCTCGTGAGAAAGGGTACCCCCTTAGTCGCCATTGTGGCCCAGGAGAGTACGAGTTCCTTACAGAAGCAAAGGCTTATTTATGACCTAACTCGAGCTCCTCCTCCTTAACCCCCTTCACCTTATCCCATTGGCTGGGCTTGGGGGGGGGGGGCACAATCTTTTCACAGAAATATAGAACAAAGGTAGTTACACAAGTTTGCCCAGAGACAAGAAACTGGGGGGGGGGGAGTTTTTGCAAAGGAAAGCAGTTCAAGTTGGGGGCAGGGCTTATTTTTCTGCTAATCATTTGAAAAAACAGGGTCTGAGTTGGGGAGGGTTTTGAAAGCATCAAGAAATATTAACAAGAACCATTTGATTCCCTGAGGAGGCTTCGCTTCTGAGAGATCATCTCTCACAAACTCCATAGTTCTTTCTTTGGATGTGGATAGCATTTTCACAAAGAGGCCTTTGGAGATGTCTTAGATCCTTGTATTGCTGGGAAGGGTTGTTTATCAATATTAGTCATCGCATAACGTGGCTGTTATTGTGTACAACTTTCTCCTGGTTCTGCTCATTTCACTCAGTACCAGTTAATATAAATCTTCCGAGGTTTTTCTGAAGTTAGCCTGTTCATCATTTCTTACAGCACAATAGTATTCCATTACATTCATATACCACAACTTGTTCAGCCATTCTCCAATTGATGGGCATCCTCTCAATTTCCAATTCTTTGTGTGGCTTCTAAATTGAAGGAAAAGGAGGGACAAGCTAATATAAGATTCATTTTGGCCACAAAGACAGATCAGCAACACATAAAAGCTATTGTTTGCTCCCTGTTTAACTTTTGGGATTCTTTTAAGTGTATATCTATTAAAAAATAAGTAGAAAAGCTTTGTCCTTGGACTTCAGAAATGTTTTGAGTGTACAGATCTGTACTATGAATTTTTCTTAACAGTCTGGCTAAAATCACTTTCAATTTATAATGTATTTTATAATATATTCATTGAAATCAGAGCTAGAAGACCTGAGTTATTCATTGTCACTTTGTAGAAGACCTGGGTTTGAATCTTCCCCATCCATAAAATGAGAAATTTGGGTTAGTTGGACATGAAGTCCTTCCCAGCTTTTGATCTATGATCATATAATCCTATGACTTGGGGAAAGTTACCAAACTCCTCTGGGCCTCAGTTTTCTCATGTGTCAAAGAAAGGAAATGGATGAGATGATCATAAGGTCCCTTCTGTCTCTAAATATTATAATTTTGTGATGTGTGAGGCAAGGAATGATATGAAAAAAAAATTATAAGCTCCTCTGCTTCTGACAATCCACTAACTACATTCAAACAAAAGAATCTACCATTGGTGTGGAGAACTCATACCCTATGCAAATGACAATAAATACTTTCTTTTCATCAATCAGTTTCTGGCTCATCTAGTTCTATTCCATGTCTTTCTTTTTGTCTGTATTCAAAACCACTCCTGAAACTGATTGTGCTACCTACTAGTGGTAGTCTGGGTGTCAAAGACAGAAAACATTTCTAATTAGGAATCATAGCAGCTAGGTGGTGCAGTGGATAGAGAACCTGCTGTGGAGTCAGCCAGACCTGAATACAAATCTGGCCTCAGACACTTACTAGCTGTGTGACCCTGGCCAAGTCATTTAATCCTGTTTGCTTCAGCTTCCTCATCTGTAAAGTGATCTGAAGAAATGGCAAACCATTCAAGTATCTTTGCCAAGAAAATCCCAAATGGGGTCACGAAGAGTCAGACACAGCTGAAAAACATCTGAATAACAACAGAAAGCCAGAGCTGGATGGGAGCAAAGTGCTCACCTAGTCTGACCCCATCATTTTACAGATGAGGAAACCGAAATACTTAGAGTTGAAGAGATTCACCTAAGGTTACATGACTAGTGATAGCCAGGACTGTCTCCTGACACCCAGTGTCTTGCATTTTCTACTATGCCATGCTCATAGCAGTGTTGTGCTAGAAATTTGACAACTAACATTCCTAGTAAAGATCAACATAGTTCTTTTCAGAACTCTGACCAGGCCCATTCTATGATTTACAGGAAGAAGCCCATGTTTGCAAGAGTGAGGGAATATGTGGAAATGGGTGAAGTTTCTCAGATGATCAGGTGGGTATGTTACTTGGAGGCAAAGAGATAGATTTAATGGTTCTTAGAAGCCAAGAAACAGCCCAAATCTAATATGGAAGGAGGAGTAGGGGAAGCAAGTCAAATCAGTTACTTGGTGTGAGAGATGATCTCTCAGAAGTGAAGCCTCCTCAGGGTTCTTGTTAACAGTTCTTGATTGTTGCTTTCAAAACCCTCCTCTGCTCAGACCCTGTTTTTAAGTACTTAGCAGAAAGAATAGTCCTGCCTCCAACCTGAACTGCTTGCCCTTGAAAAGCTTCCTGCCTTTTCTTGTCTCTGGGCAAACTTGTGTCTTGGTGAATAGATTGTACCCTCTGAAAGCCCAGCCAATGGGATAAGGGAAAGGGAGTTAGGGAGGAGGAACTTGCTAGGGTATAAATAAGCCTTTATTTCTATACTGAACTTGTACTCTCCTGGCCCACAATGGTGACTAGGAGGGTACCCTTTCTCATGAGAAAGCAATAAACTCCTTTCTACTTTAAAGGTAACTAAGTCTTTGTTTTTAATTTTGAGTAAGTGGTCTCTGTCCCACACACTTGGTAACACATAACCATAAGGGACAGTTGCTTGGTGAATTCAACCAAAACAACTACTTTCGATCAATCACTATAGAAGTAGATCCTCGTTAAGACAGAAGTATGCAGAATAATCTAGGTTATGCTTGATTTGTTTGTTTGTTTGTTTTTTCTTTTAAGACAGCACTTGGCTGAAGGGGAAAACAATCATTACCTACACAATACTCCCTGGTGCATATAAGGTATGACACCACCATTTTCTCTAAGTAAACCACTGACTAGGAAAGACTTTCTAATGTTTTCAGAACTAACTGGCATAACTGGAAATGTAGTACCTAATGGTTTCCTTATGACTAATGAATCCTGCTCTGTATTTAAATTTCTGTAGAGCTGAATTCAGCAAAATTCCACAGGTGAAATTTATTTTTAAGGCTAGCTCAGATAATGTGGTATCTCCTTTTTTTCCCCCTCTAGCACAGTGGATCAAGTGCAATGAGATGCCAACTTCCAAACTGCTTGTTGTGCTTAAAAAGCTGGTGAGGCATACAGAAAAAATTCAGGAAAGAAATGATGACTAAAGAATGACCTTAAATACCATGAAATAGAAATGAGGAAAAAGAAATGTTTTAATTAAAATGAATTTTAAAATCATTGAATTAAGTAATTCATATAGTTGTTATTCCAACCTTTACCTGTTAGAGTGCTTTTTAAAAGGAAAGAATGGAAATTTCATTGTTATTCTTTTGGGAAGCATAGGTGGCCTAGAAGAAAGGACACTGGCTGGGGAGTCAGAAAATCTGAATTTTTGGCTTTATCTCTGACACCAGTTCTTTGTATGAACTTGGATAAGTCAATTTATTACTATGAGCTTTAATGTCCTCACATGACAGAGAGATGAACTCTAAGCTACCTACTAACTCTAAAATCTGGGTCTCTAGTGTTATGCCTCCAATTCATATATTTTTGCACAAAAAAAATGTTCAGTTATGACTGTAAATTTTAGGGGAAAGCATACAATTTAAAATTAAAGTTAAGATGTTCATGTTTTTGCATAGTTTTGCATAGTTAAAGCAGTATAACAGATGTTCTATGACAACATTAAATAACTTCATTAAACAATGAAGAAAATATCAGTCAGAAGGTGATCTTTTATAGCAATGTACATTACCAGCTCGATATAATAGAATAATTTTATTTTTCAGGAGAGGATTTTTCCTTTGTTTTATTTTGTTTCTTGAGCTTTTTGTTTTTGAAAATCCAAATAAAGTGCTAAAATGAAAATGACTGAAAGTTTGAGTTAAAAAAAACACAACAATAAACATTTAACATTTGCGCTTCCAAGCATAGTTGTTTTAAAGTGTTATGGGAGAAATCTCTCTGGGTGACTGCTGCCAAATATATACTTAACCACATTGTAGAAATTATGGAGGTAAAAACATAGATTTTATTATTATGTTCAAGACTAGGTTCCAGACCTTAGAAGTAACCTGAACAATCATGAGGATCTGGCAAATTACATCAAAGTGACAGAGAAATAATTCATTTACATATTGCAATTTTATACATTCCTCTTAGGCCACAGAAGCTAAAGAGAAGATAGATCCACAATTCCATACTTCTTCAATGTCATAAAAATTGAACAAATTTAGTTAAACAGAGTCATAATCTCATACATATCCTGAGGAAAGAAACCTCATCAAACACACCCTATAGGTAAACTAAGTCAGATTACAGTTTAAACCACATTTAGAAGATTCATAAATACAGTGATTGAGGAGGATTTACATGTTGCCAAGGAGTTGGACCCTGAGATTCTTCCTTTTGTTTCTTATCTAAGGAATGTTTAAGACTCTAAGTAAATTTTCACATTCTATTGGACAGGTTTCAGTCAGGTGAGGTTAATATTAAGACAGACTTTTAGGTAAACAAAATTTGCAGGAGGAATGGACCTGAGTCCTGAGTAACTAAAGTAAATTAAAAAAAAATTCCTGTAACAAAAGCATCCAGATATTTTCAAAGGATCATAGAATCTGAGAGTGAGAAGCCTTAGTTATCATCTAGTCCATTGTGAATCTGAATAGGAATGCTCTTTATGATAGGCTACAACTATTATCTCTACTTGAAAGCCTTCAGTGAAGAAGGACACATCAGCTCCAGAGGCAGCCCATTCTACTCTTTGAATTTGCCTTTATACACAGTAAAAACAACTAGATGAGTTAATCAAAAACTGGTTTCTTGGTGTCATATATTAACTCTTGAGCAGATGATTTTTTTCATTTTTTTCTAGTGATTATTTTGGTGCAATATAGACCCAGTCATTTTAAATTAAAACTTATTGCTAAAATCTTATTTTAAATTTAGAAAGAACCTTTTTAAAAAATATAACAATGTCTTCACTAAATGAAATAAATAAAAATGTATTTAAGACATAAAAGTGAAAACACTAATCTATGGGATATTTATCCAAGAAAATTATACATAAATTTTCATGAACAAAATTATCTAGATAAAAAAAGGCCTCCTTATGATTGTAGTATACAGGCATAGTGTCCAAGTAGTGCCCAATAGGTATTAAAGACCTGTAATCATATGGAGAACTGGAAGAGGACTTGGACTTTGAAGAAAGAGAACTGTGCACTCATTTTTTTTTAAATTATCTTGAGATGAATGAATGAATGAAAAAAATATTAAGCACTTACTATGTGCAAAGAACTGTGCTAAGCACTGAAGATACAAATAGAAAAGTGAGACAGTCCTTGCCCTTAAAGGAGCTCACATTCTAATGTTTTATATCCAGCCTTGGTCTCTCTCCTAAGCTCCAGGTCCATATCACCAACTGCCTCCTGGACATTTCAAACTGAATGGCTTAGAAGCATCTCAAAATCAACATGTTCAAAACGGCCCTCTATCAAAATTCACATCTTGCAGAAGTCCACACAGGACTTCTAGTCTCCCAGGTTTGTAATCTTGCATTATCCTCAATGCCTCACTTTCTCCCACCTCACATATTCTATCAAATCCTGCTGTTTCTACCTATACTGTTATCCATTCTCCTCCTGCCCCATCCCAAACACTGACAGTTGTGGGGGACTGTAGTTCAGAAGTTTTTGTTTGTTCACTTGTTTTTGTTTTTCGAGGTTACTTTTATATTGTCAGAGACTCATTGGAGAAATTTCCTATTTGGATTTCATTAGAGGCCTAGAGTCATAGGACTCTATTAGAGGGGGGAAAAAATGACCTTTTTAATAAACAGTTTTTCTGTTATATTTTCCTTTTATCAGACAGACCATTTTATGTGATCTAATTTTGATTATTTGAATATTTAAATATTAATTGATTTAATATTCCTAGATTTAAAAATTAGTTAATAAGAATAATTCAGATAGAAATTGTTTAGAGCACTGGTGTTTAGTGAAGGAAATGCCAACTGGTCTAGAAGATTAAAATATTGAGGGCATTTTACAAGACATTATTGAAAATTTAGGGAAGTGAGAAAAAAAAATAAAATGTATCTGTTTTCTGTAAATTACCAGAGGATGTAGACCATTCTAAAATTTGTAGTAGGATAAAGATTTCAGGAAATTATTGGAATTTTATTACAAAACCTCTCACAGAGGAGAGAATACTTAATAGACCTAGAATGACATTAATTAAGGAAGGGATATCCGGAGGTAAAGTATTAAAATTAACTTGGGATAAAATGACATTGGAAACATTAGAAATAGCTACATATGTCAACAGACTTCACAGTATAAAATACACCACCACATCACAGTGTAACCACAAACCTAAATTAGGATTTTTTTTTTCAGAGAAGAAACCATATTCTTCTCAGGGAAGGGGGAAGGAACATGGCATATTTGGGTTAGGAATGTAACTGAAGCTTTCTAATCTGTTGGGTGCCTAAAATGGAGAAGGGGGAAACAAACTATTAGAAAGACACAAACTGTACTAGATATACAATTTGTGTAAGGTATAAAAAAATGTAATTCCTGAAGTTACTTGACATGAATGTTTGCAGAAATTAGAAAGGCAATTTGGTATTGGCAGAACACCTCAATAAGTATATGCCAATTTCATTCAACATACTACCTATCAAAGACAATGAAAGACCATTTGAATTTTTAACTAGAGTGATAATTTCAAAAATTTCAGAGACATTGAAACTGTAAAACTGGGGGAAAACAAACAAATAAACAGATGCCATAAAGATTGGAGAAGTGTGTCAAAGTATGGCATATCTCCAAGATTGCAGATGTATCTCATTGGACTTGAATTGTGAAAAATAATGCCTAATTTTTATGAATTATTGGAAACAGTTAATCAGTTTGAATATGTTGAAGATGCAGCTAATGACAGTTCTGAAACATCAATCCCAGTGGATGCTATAAATGTTAAGAAAAAGATTACTTCAGATTATGGAGATAGAAGGGCAGGAACCTACAAATACCCTAACAATAGACAGAACAATAGACCAGTTCATTCCACTTGGGTAACCAAGGAGTAAGACATCAAAGATGTAGACGTTTTTGATGAAAGATTGCTATTAGCCCATTATAAAAAAGGGAAGGGCAGAAGTAGCTTTTGTTAGAATGGTGGCTTACATAAATTTAGATATAGTATGTAATAACAAGAAAAATGCAGTTTTAATATGTAAAAAGTTAAATTTTAAAAAGCCAACTTTGAGAAATGATAATTGGGACAGGGACAGATGTTGTCTTGGACTTTTAACACAGTAACAGTGACCTCATTATCACCAAAGTTATGACTAGTTGATACAGGAAAAGCACTATTAAGAAAGAAAGAACTACTGTCCATTATAATTGTGAACTAATATGTCACAAGTATATTGCTTGAACTCAAAAAGAAAGCTTCCATTTGATTTGGAAGACAGTGCCTATATATCTAGTATTGAAAATTATGACACCATATGAGGTTTAAATTTGTTTCCAATGAGTGAAAAAGATTGTAAAGTTTTGTGAGGTTTTTTTTTTATTTGCTCATGAAGTACTGAAGAAACTTAAGGATCATTTGGAAATTGTTAACTATGAGATGCATGAGTTGAAGAGAAAATTAGAAAGTTCTGCGAGTTCCTTGAGAATTGGGACTCCTTCATTTTTTATCTTTGTAGCTACAGTGTTTAGCACAGTTCCTGGCACATTCAAGATACTTAATAAATTCTCGATGATTGATTTACTGGTTGATTTATTGCTCAGAGGTATGAGGAATTATTCTAGCCACAACTTTTAATCAAACACAGCTGTTTAGTCACTTTACATAGCAATTATGTCCTGATAAAAGCATGACCTTTTCAGTATCTTTTTTGAACTAGCCTTCTTCCTATAATAATGCATTTGATTTCTGGAGGCAACCAATAGTTATATAAATCCAAGAGTAGCAAATATAATATACAGTCAATCTGGGTGAGTTTGGTTTGGTAAACAAAGAAAAAAGACTGATTTTCCTTGTGGGTCATAAAATGACTGACAATAATTCCAAAAGAAGAATTAGAGAAACATTTTAAACAATGCAATTAGATAATTGTAAAGCCTACCAGGTGTCTATTTCAAAGAAGACAACAGTTGGCTATATATAAAATTATGCTCATTACTTTATAGTCACATCTTGTATAAATTACACATCTTGCCCCCTTTCAATCAGAAATACCACAAGCATAGTGACTATTTCCACACTATATTTGGTAAAGTGCCTATCATATGGTGTCATGGACCCCAAGGGCACTTATTAAATTCTAGCTGATAATTAACAAACTAAATGATTAAATTATAATTGTGTCAAATATGAGACCCTGACCAAGACATTTTTTAAATCTTACATTAGCAGAAATTCTAATGAGCCATATAATCATCTGTTTCATAATTCATCATCATCATCACCATCATTATAATATTTTCTCTATAATACTAGAGAAAAGTATGGACTAACATACCCTAATGAATTGATCCCAAAGGATCAATGATTGACCACTCAGATGGTGGGAGGATAAGTTGCAACCCATTTGCCCCTGCTAATCATGGACTTGCCACTACACCACTCCCTTCAACATTCCTCAATTCACCTTCTCCTTTAGCCAATCTTCAACGGCTTTCAGAGGAAAGATATAACTTACCTTGATCCAGGCACATAAATACTTACTCTCTCCTCTCCAACTTGATGTGACATTGATCTCATTTGTTTTTCCTTCTACATATGTGATCACTCCTCAGTCTTCCTCTCTGTACACTGTCTCATTTATTTACTTCATTGGCTCACAGTTTTAGTGATCATTTCTATACAGATGACACCTATATCTATATACCTATGTACATAAGCATGTGTATATATATGGATATATATAGTATATGTGTGTATCCATGTGTATGTACATGTGCATCTGTGTGAATATGTACACACACATATTCCTGAGTACTCCATTCTCACATCATGAACTATCTATTGGACATTATCATAGATATCTCAAATTCAATATGTCCAAAACAGAACTTATTACACACAACCCCAACCCATCCCTTCTCATAATTTCCCTTTTTATTCTGAGTGAACCAAAATTCTTCTAGTCATCCAGGTTCTCCATCTGAATCTTTTCCTGGACTCCAGACATTTCCTCATCCCACATATCCAGTCAGATGTCAAATCATGTCATTTCTAACTCAACAACTGTAGCATGTGTCTCTTCCTTTCAATTAACCACCACCACCCTAGTTCAAGACCTTAACACCTCTCATCTGTACTGTTGCAGGAGCCTCCTATCTCTGGTCTCCCTACCTCCAGTTTCTTCTCCCTCTAGACCATCTTCTACATAGCTGCTAAAGTGATTTTCTTAAAGCTCACATCTGAGTACATCACTTTTCTACTCAATAAGCACCTGTGGCTCCCTATCGACTCTAGGATCAAATACAATTTCATTTTTGTCTTATCCTTTAAAAATTATATTTTATATAAGATTTATAATGCACATAATTATTAGCACAGTAGTAGAGGTTAAAACTTACAAATAAGGGGAAAAAAGAAGTATTAGGAGTACATGCACACACATTTTTTACTAAAAGTGATGCATAACCAAAAAAGTTTCAATATCAGTGTTGGAATAATTTGTCACTAATTAACAGTACTTGCAGGTTATCTTCAGAAAGCCAAAGACAGTAGTCAAAACAGTTGATTTCATCAAGTGCCCAATGGAAACAAGAAATATTTTATAGGACACCTAGTCATCTTACATTACTAGTATTCAACTTTTTGTGGCATTGGTTTTGAGTATAAGCAACCAGGCCACCATAAAAATATATGTACATGGTTGCAAAAGATGAAAATCAGTAACTCTATGAAAGATTTGACAAAATCTTCCATATTAAATTAACGCCTACTTTGATATTTAGTGACTTTTTAACGTGAAAGTATATACTGGTGAATAAAAATTGGGATTGAAAAATGAAAAAAAGCCAAAGACTTCTAAATTATTACAAAGCCTCAAAAGTGCACTTGATGAATATTTTCTTTTAAGAAGAGAGTTTGGAAGGCACCATACATGGTTCTGAGAGCATTTTTCTCACTTTCTCACAGAGGGAACCCAAGTTTACTTCTGTATGTATGTCATGGACAGTTGAAGAGTCTCTGTCTTGCCCATCTGACTAAGTCCTTGCTGGGCTCGGTAAGCATGTTATTCTTCTGGTCTTCTCACTAGACTCAGCTGCTGCTACCACTGGCTCCTTATTATCAGTTATCAGTGAGACCATAGACGGCTTTGATAGATCTCATAGCCTTGCTGGTTCCCTTGGCACTCCCCTTAATGGATTTCCCAGTGTCACAGGTTTTCTAGGTCTTTGCATCTAAGGAAACTTAATTTTACATTAACCTAAAATCATGAAAAAAGAAACAGATGAGGAATAAAGATGTCAGGCATTGAGGGATACACAGCAGCCAGGTGCAGAAACAAGGTGGCCAAAATGATTGCCTTTCTCTCTGGCTGGAGGTAGCACTGTTCGTTGAAAGCCATCTGGGAGGAAAGCAAGAGCTTGTCTGCTTACACTTTTGAAATGTACACTTAGTTCTGGCTCAGTAGCCAATTTCACTACACAGTAAACCGACAAGACACAGACAAAGGATACCTGTGCATGATCTGAAATGGGGTTAGGGGAAGAACTCTACTATTAGAAATGCTTGGAAGCAGGCTCAACCAGCCTCCATGTAGTTGGAACCTGATAGGGCATATAGCACATGTTCTAAGGGCTGTATTCTCACCATTAACCTCAACATTAAGAAGTTGCAAAAGGATTTAAGATGAAATTAGGAATAATAGGCTTTATGAAATTTGAGCTGCAGATACTGACATTTTTAAAGATTCCCAGGGATTGATTTTCAAAACATCTCAAATAAAGAAAGAAATGGAAAAGAATGGAAGGAAAAAAAAGGTAGTGCTGTGCAACTCCCTCTCTCCACTCCCCCATTCCTGCCTCCCCTTCACCCTATCCCCATCTGCCCAAAGGCAACTAAGAAGATAATGGCAATTGCTAACCTGAACTTTTTGCTGTAAGATCTTAATAAGAAATGATGCACATATTGAAGAGATGCTAGATTAAATCACAAGGAGAGAATGGTAGATAGTCACAATTTTCCACAGCAGTCCACATATTTATAGTTTAATAATTGACCAAAAGATGTAGAGAATATAAGATTCTACTGTGTCTACTGTTTTAGCCTTAAGGTGTTTTTTTCCTAGAAAAGCAGTCACCCAAACATACATAAAAATTATACAAGACTTTATGACAGATATAAGTAGGAATATAACTGTTCATTGTCCTACTGAGTACACTGTGTATATAACTGAAAAAGGAGGTGAGTTAGTCATGGATCTAGAATGAGAGGAAACAGGATAGGTGGCACTCAAAAGATAATGAAAGAACCAGAAGAAGACACCCAGTGCAGTGGGTGCATCTTCTATTAAAGATCAATAGAAGGACATGGATGAAAATCATTCAGGGTGAGAAGACATTGAGATGTTGGGATCTATGGAATATCTAAAGAAAAAAAATGCATCCCTCAGTGTATCAAAGCATCCTTCAATGTATCAAAAATTTGTCCTCACTGTTGTTCTTAAGAAAGATGTTTAGACCAAAGAATATGGGAAAGAAACTTGGGTTTTGTTTTGTTTTTATACTCAGAGAAGCAGCCAGGTAGCAGAATGGATACAGTGGTGGACTTGAAGTCAAGATCTGAATTCAAATCCTGCCTCAGACATTTACTAGATAGATGACAATGGGCAAGTCATTTAACTTGTTTGCCTCATTTTCCTCATTTTTACAAACAGGGATGATAATAGCACCCACCTCCCAGAACTGTTGTAAATACCAAATGAGAGAAAGTTTTTTTTTTGGCTAGGCAATGGGGTTAAGTGACTTGCCCAAGGTCACACAGCTAGTAAGTGTTATGTATCTGAGGTCATATTTGAACTCAAGTCCTCCTGAATCCAAGGCCGGTGCTCTATCCACTGTACCACCTAGCTGCCATGTAAATGAGAGAATTTTTAAAAATTTATTTAGTATTTTCCCCAGTTACAAATAAAAACAATTTTAACATTTGTTTTTAAAACTTTGAGTTCCAAATTCTTTCCCTTCTTCCCTCTTCTCCCCCACTCCCTGCATTGAGAAGGCAAGCAATTTGATATAGGTTATAGATGTATAGTCATGCAAAACTTTCCCATATTAGTCATGTTGTGGGAAAAAAAAATCAGAGGGGCAGGTAGGTGGTGCAGTGGATAGAGTACTGGCCCTGGATTCAGGAGGACCTCAGTTCAAATCCAGCCTTAGATATGTAACACTTACTAGCTGTGTGACCCTAGGCAAGTCATTTAACCCCACTGCCTAGCCAAAAAAAGAAAAACAAGAAAAAAAACAGACTAAACAAACCTCAAGAAAAAAAAAAGAAAATAAAAAAAATATACTTCAATCTGTATTCAGACATCATCAGTTATTTCTCTGGGGATGGATAGCATTTTTCATCCTAAGTTATTTCAGACTTGTCTTGGATTACTGTATTGTTAAGAATAACTAAGTCATTTGCAGCTGATCATTTTACAATATTGCTGTTACTCTGTACACAGTACATTTCAGTTTGCACCAGGTCATGTTTGTATCTTTTCAGGTTTTTCTGAGAGCATCCTGCTCACCATTTCTTGTAGCACAATTGTACTCCATCATAATCAAATATCACAATTTGTTCAGCCATTCCCCTGTTGATGGGCATGCCCTCACACAAGAAAAGAGTGGCTATAAAGTCCTTTTCCTTTTTTATCTCTTTTGGGATACAGACCTAGTAGTGATATTGTTAGGTGAAAGGGCATATACAATTTTATAGTCCTTTAGGCATAGTTCCAAATTGCTCTACAGAATGGTTGAATCAGGTCACAACTCCACCAACGATGCATTAATGTCTCATTTTTCCCACATCCACTCCAACATTTCTCATTTTCCTTTTCTGTCCTATTAGCCAATCTCATAGGTATGAGGTAGTACATCAGAATTGTTTTAATTTGCATTTCTCCAAATAATAGTGAGAACATTTTTTTCATATGGCTATAGATAGCATTGATTATCTGAAAACTGTTCATTTTTTTTTTTATCATTTATCAATTGGGGAATGGCTCTTACTTTTATAAATTTGATTCAGTTCTCTTTATGTTAGAGAAATGAGGCCTTTAGCAAAGAAACTTGCTTCAAAACTTTTTTCATAGTTACTATTGCTAACTGTATTTCAAACCTCCATCCTATTCCCAACCCCCTGTTAATTCTATTTGCTCTCTCCTTTCAGCCTGTCCCTCCCCCAAAGTGTTTTGCTCCCGAATACCCCCTCCCCCAATCTGCCCTTCCATCACATCCCCTTCTCTTATGCCCTTCCCCTCCTGCTTTCTTGTAGGGTAAGATAGATTTCTATACCCAATTGACTGTGTATGTTATTCTTTCTTTAAGCTAATTCTGATGAAAGTAAGGTTCACTCACTCCCCTTCATCCACCCCCTCTTCCCTTCCACTGTAAAAACTTTTTCCTGACTGTTTTATGTGAGATAATTAATCTTATTCTATCTCTACCTTTCCCTTTTCCCCAGTACATTTCTCTTTCTCACTCTTTAATTTTATTTTTTTAGATATCATCCCTTCATATTCAATTCACACCTGTGCCCTCTGTCTATATAGACTCCTTCTAACTGCTCTAATAATCAGAAAGTTCTTACGAGTTACAAGTATTATGTTCCCATATAGGAATGTAAACAGTTTAACCTCATTAAGTCCCTTGAGTTCTGTCTCTTGCTTGCCTTTTCATGCATCTCTTGAGCCTTGTATTTGAAAGCCAAACTTTCTAGTCATCTCTGATCTTTTTCATCAAGAATGCTTGAAAGTCCTCTGTCTCACTGAATTTCTAGTTTTCCTCTGAAGGATTATATTCAGTTTTGCTGGGAATATGATTCTTGGTTGTAATCCTGGCTCCTTTGCCCTCTGGAATATCAGATTCCAAGCCTTCCTATTCTTTAACATAGAACCTGCTAAATCTTGTGTTATCCTGACTGTGCCTCCATGATACTTGAATTGTTTCTTTCTGGCTGCTTGCAATATTCTCTCCTAATTTTCTATGGTCAGAATTTTTTTCTGTTGTTTGCTCATTTCCCAGCCTATTTCTTGACTTTTAATTCTTTGTTAAAGTAGGGTTCCCTTTCCAGGGTAGAAGGCACACTGTCCCAAGCTTCAGGGGTTTTGTGCAGCTATTTTCAGAGATACTTCTAGGGACATGCAAATTTTCAGTTCCTCCAAGGTGGTATGATCTAAGAAGAGATGTGTTTACTACTCTCTTGGCCCATGCTCTGGTCTGTGAGTGACCACAAGCATTCTTCCTACCTTGGAACTCTGAGTAGGATCCCTGCTCTACTGTGTCCAGCTGCAAGCTGTGATGTGCTAGTCCTCCTTCTCGCCCTGAGACTGCCACCCAGGACTGAGATGCAGATCATCTGTGGGCTCAGAGCTCCAGAAGCAGTAGCTGCTGGACTGCTCCATTCTCACCCAGGTGTGACAGACCTTTCCTGCTGAACTTCTAAGTTGTCTTTGGCTGGAAAAATATTTCACCTCATTCTTTTGTGGGTTCTGCTGCTCCAGGAATTATTTCATGGCATTATTTAAAGGTGTTCAGAGAGCTTTTAGGAAGAGCTCTGGTGAGTTGCTGTCTTTTCTCCAATATCTTGGCTCTGCCCCTCAGAAATAATTTTTATAAAGTGCTTTGCAAACCTTAAAGTACTATATAAATGCAAGATTTTATTAGTGTTACAGGGAGTTCTCTATCATAATTTGAAATAATAATTATAAAAATTAATATCAGCATAAGTTTAATATTTTATTGGCTATAGAAAGCTTTATACAAGGTGTCCCAAAAGTCTTGGTGCAGTTTTAAATGACTTAAAACTGCACCAAGACTTTTGGGACACCTTGTATAAAGATCTCAATAGCCATAAAAGGCTTAAAGAAACCTTAGTGTAGATATGAGTTTTCATAATTATTATTTTAAGCTATGAAAGCTTAAAATTACACTAAGATTTTAGGATACTTTGCATAGAAGAGCTCCCTTGATCTTCGGACCTCTAAGAATAATCTACACCGAATATAACCCTTGTTATACACCTTGTTATGCACATGTCGTCCTTGCCCTCACTCAAAGAATCATAAAAACAGATTCTAAGGGGCAAAAGGGATTTCTGAGGGGATTTAGACCAACCTGTACATAAATAAACAGGAATCCCCTCCACTACAAACTCAAAAAGTGATCTTTGTGTGAGGTCATACAAAGAAGTCTTTGTGTCATGACATCTCTGCTGAGGAGAAGCCTGTGAAATCTGAGGGAGCCTATTCCACATTAGATAGTTCTGGTTTTCAGGAAAGTTTTCTTCTCATCAAGCCTAAATCTGCAACTTTGCAGCTTCCACCTCTGTATCCTAGTTCTGCTCCTGGGGCAAGTCATCTCTTCTTTACATGAGAGTCCATTGAAAACTTGAAGACAGCACACCTCCCCTCCAGGCTAACCACTCTTACCTCTCTCAACTGATCTTAGAGCATGATGTCAAGGCTCTTCCTTTTGTTAGTGGGCTCACTTTGGGATGCTCCCCCTTTATATTCCTTAAAAATGCATTAAATATCCATCCATAGACTCATTTGCTATTTTCCCCCTCATCCCTAATGCTTGATTTACACTGTACTTCTAGTCATAAAATAAAAGCTACCAATTACATTCTCCTTTCAGGCTAAAAATTTCTGTTCTCTTTGTCATTAATTTCATCTGCTTGGTCAGCGTGATTACTCTTCTCTCCTCACACATTATGTGAAGGCTCTAGGGTGTAGTGTGTGAGAAAACACCCAAAGATGGAATGATCAGGATGAAAATGGTGAATAGAAAGGGATAGAAGTGAGCTAAATTCTGATATTCTGAAATTCCCAGCTTAAACCATAGCTGGGGGCATGAGACAAAGAGGAATTTCTGTGAGAAGGGAGGAAGGGATGAAATAAGCCTTTATTATTTGCCTACTATTTGCCAGGATTATTACAGCCACTATGCTAAGTGCTTTACAAGTACTATCTCATTTGATCCTTGCAACAACCCTGGGAAACAGATGCAATTATTATTCCCATTTTAAATTTAAGGAAACTGAAGCTAAGAGAGGTAAAGTGATTTGCCCAGGATCATACAGCTAGTGTCTATGGCTGGATTTGAATTCAGGTCTTCTAACTCTAGTGCCAGCATAATACATATTGTTTTAACTTAGCTAACTTGAAAAAGCCTCGGTATTTTTTTAAACCTACTTTTTATTTTTTAATTTTTAGTTTTCAACATTCACTTTTATAAGATTGAGCTATAAATTTTTTCTCCCTCCCTCCCTTCCCCTCTCCCCAAGACAGCATGTAATCTTATACAGGCTATACATGTACAATCATATTAAACATATTTCCACATTGGTCATATTGTAAAGAAGAATCAGAACCAAAGGGAAAAACCACAGGAAAGAAAAAAAAAGAGAGAAATTAGTATGCTTCAATCCGCATTCAGACTCCATCATTCTTTCTCTGGATAGCATTTTTCATTTTCAGTCTTTTGGAATTGCCTTAGATCATCATGTTGCTAAAAAGAGCTAAGTCTATCAGAGTTGGTCATAGCACAATGTTGCTGTTACTGTGTTGAGTTCTCTGGTTCTGCTCACTTCACTCAGTATTAGTTGAAAAACCCTTGATATTGAAGCTGGTTGATATAAAGTCAAAATTTCAGTTCTGAACCAAGGGTTACCAGTGCAAATATGATTCTATGTAATTCTGGTTCAAATGAATTGAATTCAACTGACATTTATAAAGCACTCACTTTGTGCAAAGCACTGTTCTAGGCACTGGAGCACAAACAAATTTTAAATAAACTACTAATCCTGCCCTCACTAAGCTCACAATCTATTGAGAGGTACAATAAATACACAGATTATTATAACTGCAGGAATAGTTTGATTTCCACCTTGAGAAATAACTCAAAGTACATGCTCTGATGGACAACACTGCCATTTTCTTACATACAAAAAAAGGCTCATTATGCTGAAAATAAGGACTGTGGGAGAGATCTGGCTTATTTTTTTGCTGCTTAATATCTCTCTTAGTAATATCTTCTTTTTTTTTTCTTCTCATCATCCATGTCTTGCTCTGTTGCTACCCATATAATTCCTACAACTATAAAATTATATGTAGCTATAGCCCATCTTCCTCCTTCACCAAACTGTGCTCAATATATTTTATAGCTGTGTTTTTCCCCTGATACTTCCTGGATCCTCTTCAAATTTTTACTCCCATGCCCTGTTTTATTTTTCCCTTAAATTGGCTTCCTATGGTTATTACTTACTTTTCAATTCTCCCTTTAATTTAAAAAAAAAATTTGAACATTGCCAAAAGTCTCGCTCACACATCTCCCCAAAAGGGTATCAATTGAGGGATCAAGAGACCATTAGGAATTCTTCCCCATTGGGATGAGGGGTAATTGTAAAAATTTGGGTCTAAATTGTTTGACCTGTTTGACTTTTAAAATGACAAGCCCTTAGGAAGAAGAACAAAAAATTCTGCATGTTTATTGAAAGTATTTCACAGAATCTAGGACACTGTAGGTTCTGAATTGTCCCAGCAATGGTTTCTTTTTTTGTGCTCAAAAAAGGATGGGTAAGTATTTATGAAGCTAATGCTGAAAGGCAGTATAAATCCTTAAATCCTCCTCAACTTAAGACTTTTGAGAAAACAGCTTAGTGAGGACTTACAATCTCATTTCTGAAATACAGCTCCATTGTCCCAACTGTATTACCTTTACCCTATGTGAAATTTTAGTATTAAGCCCTACCCTTATTTGTAATGTTTAATGTCACAATATAAAGTTTTACTTAAAAGCTGCTGCCCTGAGGCAATTAAGGTTGTGCTTTCTGCTTTAAAATTCTAGTCATTACAACAAACACACAAAAATAAATTCTCCCTACCCAAACCATCATAAAATCTTTGAAAAGTTGTATTGAACCTATAGGTTTTGAGTTTTTTCTCAGTAATTGAAGCTGCCTATATAACTTTCTGAAGATCTTTTCTTGGCAAAGAAATGTTCCTGAAGAAGGGAATCGTCCAACTATAGCAGACCTTTAGGACAGAGCAAGGTTGTGTTAAAATGAAAATAGCCAATGGTCACCCACCTTGCACCCTAAGGAAAGATTCATAAAAGATGTACTGCACAGTGGTACACCAGGATGGAGATGGGAATATAATAAATATTATTAAAGTCACAGTGGAATGTTATGAAAAGTCATACGAAACTGAAACCTCCCTAAAGGTATATGTAGTTAGAGAATGAGATATGAGAAACTGAAGGAGTACAGACCATTCAGATGATGCTGTTATGTGATTACCTTTCTTTCTAACCTTCACTCCAACACCACCAGAATTCTGATGCTAGTCATATTTCTTCATGTTGAAATATGCCCACTCAAGGGGATCAGCATCAAACACAGCTATCATCAGATAACTTGTATTTCTTCAACCCATTATTAATTTTTAGGTAGGATGTGATTTCTCCCCCACAAGTCTAGCAAGTTTTTGATGAAACCTGTGAAGAAACCTAAAGGGTGAAGAAAAGGATTGAAAGTAGTATTATGAAATAATAACGTAACTAAAAGTTTTCCTCCTAAGGAGTGCCAATTATTGAGTTAAGAATGGATGACTAGGGCCATTTCTATATGGTGGCCATTGGACTTTATCACCAGATGTAACTGAATCAATGATTTTTACTCTCTCCATGATTCTTAGCCATTGATGAATCAACCATGTAGAAATCAATACTAATTATTAAGAAAATGGAATTGGTAAGATTAGCTGTGTTTATTAATTTTGTATCCACAGATGTTGTGTGAACCAAGGTCATTCTCTCCCTAACAAGACTGTAAACTCCTTGGGGGCAGGAACCATTTTTGTTTTGTTTTGTTTTAATCATCCAGGGAGACTTTCATAGAAAATATTAGGTGTTCATTATATTCCTGATGAATTGAATATTATCACAACATGTGGCTATCTCCCAATAATGGAGTCATTCCTAGGCTATCGAATGCAAAACATGCCATTTTAAAACAAGGCAAACTTTTGTAATATGATCAGTATGACATTTCATAATACCAGTTCTTTTTAACATTGATTTACTCAACAAACATTTGGTAAGGGCATATCACATGTAATGCACTATACCCAATGTGCTAGGCACTAGATTATACAAGATGGGTAATAGTTGGATTGGCTTTGCTTATAGCTCCATAGCTAGAATAGCTGGGTGGCACATAAGAGAGAATGACTGTCCTGGAGTCAAGAAGACTCATATTTGTGGGTTCAAATTTGGCTTCAGATATTTACTAGCTGTATGACCCTGGACAAGTCCTTTAACTCTGTTTGCCTCAGTTTCCTCATTTGTAAAATGAGCTGGAGAAGGAAATGGCAAATCACTTCAGTATCTCTGCCAAGAAACCCCCAAATGGAGTCAAAAGTCAGACATGACTAAAATAAAAAAACCCAAAACATTAGCTCCACATTTTAAACATTAATATACAATGGCGAACTATTTCATTTTAGTGCTGTCAATGAATCCACATGGCATAGACCCAGACAGAGCCTCAATTATTCCATGGAAAATTTTGTAAGTTGGTTTTAGTATAATTGATTAATTTGTTCATTCACTAATTCAATAATTACTAAGTACTTCCTATATGAAAGGCCCAAATTGAAACATGATCCATGCCCACAAGAAAATGTAGAACTTAATATGGTTGGCACTGCTACCGCTGTATATTGGTACTATCTGAACAACTTAAAAAATGGGACTCTAGCTCAAAGGTCCTTACCTTCTTCAAGAAGTCCTCAAAACAAGAGAGTGCAGCAAGATGGAAGATGGTAATGATGTAGGAATAAATTCTCAAGGTCATGCTGTCCAAACTTTATTTCTTTTTATTTGTTGACTGATTTTTAAATTTATTTTTGTGGTATAAGTGACCAATCCTTGGTAAAATTGGAGAAGACTGAGGGAACAAAGATCTGAACAGGATAAAACCTCCTTTCTTCCCCCATATAAACATCTTGCTCAGGAATTACTTTGCTTTAGAAAGGTATGCACTGTTTAATTCTGATGCTGTTGAAATTAACCACCCTAAACATGTACCAGTTTGGTTAGGTGAAAAAAAAAATCAACTCAAACTGGGTCATTTATTGCATTGATCTGTTCAGTTTGAGTCTGTACTCGTAGGAAAGAATGATTTCAGATGATTGCATTATTTAAGAAGTGGGTAGAGTTTACTGAAATTGCACACTTTTAACAGTGAGAGAGCCTATATAAGTGCATGATATGCAGAAATGCTGCCAACATCCCACACTCAGTTGGACACCTCCACTGATATTTCCAGTACACTGAATAGAAAAGCTGCAATCACAGTTGTGTTTCGCCAAGAGCAACGGAACTGTTGTTTTAAATCTCTGAAACTAAAAACAAATTAAGTAAAATGATTACCTTCTTCCCTAGCCTGTCAAGAGTTCTGAAGTGTTCCTTTCAAATGACACTCAGGGGCATCTTCTCCCACCCCTCCTCAAAAGAAAATCTACATTATAGTGAAATGCTAATGAAGGTAATCAGTTTGCTTCTCACTCCAATCTCTCTCTGTCTCTCTTTTTTTAAAATCTAAGCTCATACCCCTAGAAGCAGCTTTCATTTTCTTAGTTTTTATTATTTTATACAATCATTTATTCCTCTTTGCTTTGTGGGGACATGGAGAGAGCCTGAGGAAAGGTTTATATTTCCTTCAAAGTTTTTTTCTTTCTTTCTTTCTTTCAGACTTTGGCTCCATCTCTAAGACAAATGAGTTTGAGGGCACCTAGCCCCAAACACTACGACTACTAGTGGCATGGTCCCTAAAGGATTATAACTTCCTTTTGAAAGAAAGTGAGCCATGCAGATCCTGAGAGAATTGCAGGTGTTACAGTCCTAGAAAGTAAGTAGGGAGATATTTTGAAGGTCAAGCAGACTCAGTTATATCAGATTCAAAATCAGGTATAGTAATAAGCCCGAGTAAACTCCTCAGTTTGGCTATTCAGGCTCTCACCCTTATTTCACACTGTACTCATACATTTTGAATGTTCTACAAGAAAGATTGCCTGGATGCTTTACCACGAAAGGAGCTGACCCTGGGCACTCAAAGGCTATGCTAGTAGACCTCTTAAGCTTTTGCAGGTTCTGTCTGCTAAGAAGACTTCAAGTATGGGCCTTGGTACAGTCTATGTTAAAAATAGCTTAAAACAGTGTCTTATCACTGGAAAGTTGGCCGCTAAATGGTGAATATTTTGGCCTCAGAAACCTGTGAAATAGATAAAAATCCATAACATCTTTCATCCCTCCCCAGACCCCTTAGAATTCTAGAGAAACAATGGCGATAAAAAGAGGGAAAGAGTTCTAAGCATCACACATTTCTTAAGACTATCAGCACACACTGACTTAACTGTTAATACTCGGTGTGTGTGACCTTTACCTAATGAACAATGAGTTGATGACACAATACTGAAAGAACTAAACCATATGTATATTATCATCCTTGTTTTACCTGAAGCCAGAAGACAAAAGAGCTAAAAGTAAAGCCAGCTTACAGAATCTTAGGAAAATAAAGAAATCAGTATCTCTAATTTATTTGCTATGTATCTTATTTGTATAGAATTATTTGATGTTGTCATCCCCCCCCCTCCCTTGAGAATAGGGACTGGAGTTTTTTGCCCTTTTTTTTGTATCTGAAGGGGTTAGTACAATGCTAATTGATAAATGCTCCTTGACTTGATTGTGGCAGCCAGGTAGCTTAGTGGATAGAATGTGGGGCCTGGAGTCAGAAAGACTCATCTTCCTGAGTTCAAATGTGGCCTCAGACACTTAATAGCCGTGTGATCGATCCTGGGCAAGACACTTAACCCTGTTTGCCCCAGTTTCCTCATATGTAAAATGAGCTGGACAAAATAGCAAACCACTCCAGTATCTTTGCCAAGAAAACCCTAAATTGGGTCACAAAGAGTTGGCCATGACTAAAAACTGACTGAACAACAAAAGTAAAAAGAACATTTCAGTGGTACTTAGGCTGCCTTGAAAGAATACAAGCTGAGTATAAATGAAACACTAAGAAGAAAATTTCGAGTTTTTTTTTTAAGTCTTACAAAATTTCAGCATATTCATAACTAAATTCCCCACAGGGCACAACTGAGGGGTGGAACACGACTACCCCAAAAAAACCCCAAACAAACCATGATGTCTGATGGTACATGCAACATTACACCTTAGTAGTTTTCTATTTAAAAGAGTGCATATTTCGTGAACCAAACATTTTTAATGTGAGTTTTGTTACCACTTGAGGTCATCATTTTCATGGCTGTGGTAACTGCATGTATCGTTCTTTTGATTCTAATATATTCACTCTGTGCTTCTTCATACAAATCTTTCCCAATTTTAAAAATAATAAAAGGTTTTTCATGTTTGTCATCTCTTAAGACACAGTATCATTACCCTGTATTCATTCATATACCGAAATTTAAGACACTTCTCAACTTTAAGGCAGAGTTTATTTCCAACTTTTTTTTGAAGGGGGTGGGAGGGCAATGCTACAAATTGTGCCTATTGCAATTAATCTTTCTGGTATAGATAGGTCTTTTTGTTAGTAATAATTTGGGGGGGGGAATTAAACCCAAATATTAAATTGGCCATTAGGTCAACAAGATATGAACAATCATATAACTTTTCTTAAATAACTCCAAATTGTTGTCCAAAATAGATGGATGAGCTCACAACTCAAATAGCATTGAATTAGTGTTCCTATTTTCCTATATTCTCACCAGTGTTGTAGTTTTCCATCTTTTACCATCTTTCCTAATTCGGTGGCTGAGTTGCTTTTTTAATTATTTTAATTTGCATTCCTTTGACTATTTGCAAATTGAGCAATTTTAAAGTGGTTGCTAATAGTTATGTTACTTAATTTCAGTGCTGTTTATTCACGTAACTATTGAGGGGATGGCCTCTAATCTTTTTTTTTTTGGTTTTTTTGTTTGTTTGTTTGGTTGCTTGGTTTTTTTTTAGGCAATTGGGATTAAGTGACTTGCCCAGGGTCACACAGCTAGTAAGTGTCATGTGTTTGGTCTGAGGCCAAATCTGAACTCACGTCCTCCTGACTTCAGGGCCGGTGCTCTGTCCACTGCGCAACCTAGCTGCCCCAGATGGCCTCTAATCTTAAAAATTTATGTCAATTCTCTAGAGATTTTAGAGTTAGACTTTTAACAGAGATGTTTCATGAGATAGTTTTCCCAGTCCATACCCATTCTTATTTTGCCTGCCTTGTTTATATTCATGCAAATGCTTTGTATTATTAAATTATCAAATTAGCCTATTTTATCTTGTATTACCTATGTGACATCTGGTTACAGATACATAACTGTATCTACAGTTATGAGAGATAAAACCTTCTGCTCTTCTGTAACTTTTTAATGGTATGATTTTAGGTTTGTTAACTTAAGCATGAGGAATTTATTACAATACGTAGCATAAGATACTGGTATAATGGTATCTTGCATTAATGATTTCTCCAGAAGTTCTTGTCGAATTGGCACTTCCCTAGTACTTTGTGTTATTTATTTATCTAAGGCTCAACTGATGTATATTTCTTTCTAAATATTATTCGTCTAATCTAATCAACTATAACTTTTACTTTTGTCCAATACTCTATTGTTTGGATAATTACTGCTTTATAATTTAATATCTGGTAATACCAAATGCCCTCCATTCCTACTTTTATTCTCTTCCATAGATATTTTTGATGTCTTATTCCTCCCTATATATTTTATTATTGCTTTGCTTAATCTTTTAAATCATTCCTTTGGCTATTTTATTGGTATAGTGTTACCTTTGTAGATTAATTTGTATAGAATCATCATGTTTAGATTTTCTATTATTTCTTTGGAAACTAGTTGTATATTGGTAAATCTTCTGTTTATGTATCTTGGTAGGTTAACTCCCAAATGTTTAATGCACTGTTATTATTTTAAATGGCATTTCATTTTCTAGCTTTTGTTTTTTGTTAATAATATAGTGAAATGCTATTAATTGTGTGAGTTTATTTTGAAACCTGTTACTTTGCTGAAACAGTGGATTACCATAATTTAAAAAATTTTTTAGGGTTTTAAAAAATAAATCATATCATCTACAAATGGGGACCATTTGGTCTCCTATTTACCATTAAGTATTCCTTTAATTTCTTCTTTTCGTTTATTTTTTAGTTAGCATTTCTGGCACAATGTCACATAGGTCAGTATTCACCCTGATCTTATTGGGAAAGTTTCAAACTTTTCTTTTCTTCTCATTTTGAATAATGTTAGCTCTTAGTTTTAGATATGTTTCTGAGCACATTACAAAAAAATCATTTCCTATGATTTAACGTATTTTAAATAAATGGGAGATGTATTTTGCCAAAAACATTTTTGCACCTATTAATAAAATAATGTGTTTTTAAAAATAATTAATATGATTTAGTGTGCTAATTATTTTCCTAATGTTAGACCATTTTTGAATCCTTGGTACAAATGTAACTTGATCATAGTCAATAATTTTTTGGCTATGTCACCATAATCATTTTGTTTTAATATTATTTGATTTTTTGCATTAATATTCATCAATGATTTGAAGCTATAGTTTCTTTTCTCTACAGTAACCCTCATTGGTTTAAGTATTAGAACTTAACTTGTCCCACAAATGTAATTTGGTAGGATGTTTTCTTCTTCAATATTGAGAATAATTTTTGTAGCATAGATTAATATTGAACTTTAAATATTTAAACTTGTATGGATCAGTGTGGGTTTTTTTTTAATTTTGTAGTTTTTTTGGATATATTACATTTTTGTAGATGATCATGCATTTCCTCTAAATTCTTGGTTTTGCTGTAACATAATTGTATATAATAGGTTCTCATAATTATTTATATTTTATCTTGTGAATCTACATTATTAGTTATTATTATGGTAATTTGATTTTTCTTTCTTTTTTTTTTCCCTTCCTTTCTGGTTATCAGCTTAGGCAATGGTTTACATATTGATGTTAGCCTTTTCAAAGAACCAGATTTTAGTTTTATCATATCTAGTCTTTTTTTGTTTGTTTTCCATTTTATCTATTTCCCTTTTTTTTTTTTTTGCAATTGGGATTAAGTGACTTGCCCAGGGTCACATCGCCAGTAAGTGTCAAGAGGGAGGTGCATTTGAACTCAGGTCCTCCTGACTTCAGGGCTGGTGCTCTATCCACTGCACCACCTAGCTGTCCCTTCCCTGCTAATTTTTTAAGATTTCTTCTTTTACTTACTTGGAGTCTGTTAATATGTTGATTCACTAGATTTTTAAATTGCCATCTCAGTTTCTTAATGCTCTCTTTTCCCACTTTGTTTATGTATGTTTTCACAAATATAATAAAAAAAATTTTTCTGCTGTGTTGCCTCATTGTTTATCATTCCCTTTCCTACAGGTGCTAATTGTTTCTATGATCTTTGACCTACTCGTATTTTTAGTTGTCATTATTATATCCCCTATAGGTTTGTATCTTTTGTTTATGTCCATTGTATTATTATTGCTTTATTGAGTTACGGTATGTAAAGAATGTATTTAATAGTTCTTTCTTCTTAAAAGTATTTATTATTTCTTAGTGTTATAGTACATGGCTTAGTGTCTTTTTTAAAGGTGCGATACGATGTTGAGAAATATGTATTTCTTAACGTTCTAATTCAGAAGATGCTATGTTTTTCAAACTTCTCAGGCAGTTAGTTCAGTTCCATATTTTTATTTTAATTTCTCTTTTTGTTAGATTTATCTAACTTTGAGAAAAAGGTTTCCTGCAATTATTGTGTTATGCAATCTATTCTTACTGATAATAATAATGGGACCACTACATTTAGACTTTTCCATAGCAGTAACATATACTACATAAGGAAATGTCAATACCACTTAAAAGAGGTTAAGAAGTGGCTAGATCTGATCATTCATAGAAGAAATCTGAACTGAAGGAGCAATAATTTTCAAGACTGTCAGGGATAAATTTTCATTCTGTGTCAAGTATGGGAAGATTCTAAAATAGCAGAAAATATCATAGATCAAAATAGTGTCAATAAAACATGACCAAGACATTAGCAAGTATAACCTATATGCCTCATCTCTACAAAATAGACGGTCTTCCTGATGATGAAGCACGAGAAGGGTGATTAGTAGTCTTTTGTGATTTATATTCCATAGCATCTAATATCTTCAGAGTCACACAATTGACTGTTGATTCCAAAAAAGTATTTAACTCAGAAAACATGTGCCCTCCCATACATACATTAAGATCACACAAGACTCTATGACAGATGGAATCATACAGATAATTCTGTTCAATGATCCCCTAAAGGACAAATATCAAGCAAGGTGTCAAACATGGAGACAGGCACAACAAAAGTCAACAAGGATTTTCTGTGAAAAGTTCAAGTATAGGAAGAAATCCTTACTGATGCCATGTTCTATCTGTCCATGGACACTGCAACAAGATGTGTCAAGTGGCACAGAAAGCAGAACACTGGTTTTGGAGTCAGGAAGACCTGAGTTCAAATATGATCACATATACTTACTAGCTACGTAAGCCTAGGCAAGTCACTTAATTTCTGTTTGCCTCAGTTTCCTCAACTGAAAAATGGGAATAACAGTACCTATCTCACAGTTGTTGTGAGGATAAAATGACATTTGTGAGTGCTTAGCAGTGTCAGGCACACAATAAGCACTATATGAATTCTATACAATTTATTCCCTTTCCTTTCCCTTCCCTCTGGTCCCACAATTTCGTCAATGAGAACCAGTCATTCAAAAGATGTTGGCCTATCCATCCACATCATAAAAACAAATGTATGAAGGCATGAAGAATTAAAATTGCTCATATTATTACAGGGATTGCATTAAGTTATAATATCTGTGTGTTTATCTCTAACATAGCTAGATATTGCCAAAAAACAATGAGCTGATTAGAGAATTGGGTAGGGAAAATAAACAGAATTATCACATTTAAGAAATCATACAGTGCAGCATCTTCAAACATTCTCAAGCTTCTCTCTGATGCATATGCTTATCTTTTTAACATCAATATTCTCTGGGTATTTTTGTATATCTACAAATAATGGAACACCAAGCTTTCAAGCTTTCAAAATTTCAGGTACAGTGAAAGGCAATGGTCTATATAAGTAGAAAACAGCATTTCACAAAAGATATGTTTGAACTACACTAGGAGTCCCCTTTAAGAAATCAGATTTCTGGGGCAGCTAGGTGGTGCAGTGGATAGAGCTCCAGCCTTGGAGTCAGGAGGACCTGAGTTCAATTCTGGCTTTAGACACATGACACTTATGAGCTGTGTGACCCTGGGCAAGTCACTTAATGCCAATTGCCTCACCAAAAAGGCAAAAAGAAAAAAATCAGATTTCAGAGTCAGAAGAGACCTAAAAGGCCATGTAGACCAACTTGTATCTGAAGAATCCTTTCTGCAACATATTCAACAGATAGTGATCTGACTTTTGCTTGAAAATCTCAAGTGAGGGAGAGACTACTATCTCACAAGGTAGCCTTTTGGGAGGCTCTAATTACTAAGAATTTTTTTTTCTTTAACATAAGTCTAAACTAGTTTCTCTAACTTCTGCTAGGTCTGCCCTCTGGAGCTAAGTAGAACAAATGTGATACCACTTTCATGCCACCCATTCAAAGACATGAAGACGACAATATCTTTTCTATTTTTGTTGCAACCTCACAATATTGTCTCTCTTGTAAATGGCCTAGCGTCCTCTCCAATACCACCTATGTTTTATTGGTGTGCCAGGGTGAGACTAGCTTCTCAAAAGTCTATGCCAGTGGAGCAGACAAAAGAACACTGCCTATTATTCAACTGGAAGAAATCAGGAAAGGTTTTGGGAAGAAGTTTAATTGACCCTGTGGTCTACTGTGCTCTGTTCTGTTCTATTAGTATTATTATTTTCATCTTAGACCTTGAAGCTGTATATCAAGGATAAAAATAGCTACTTGACATTCAAGTTTGGTTTGGAATGTATTTTAATTGTCTTAGTTTAAAGCTAAAGGGTTTCTTTTTTCTTTCTCTTTTTGTTTTGTTATTTTAGAGAGTTTGATGCATTCTTTAGGATTATTTCCTTGTAAGGAAATCTGAGGTCAAATATTTTGCAAGAGTCACAGCTTTACCTTCATAAATAGGGCAATAAGAAAATGCTATGTGATCTGTAAAAATTAAATCTATAGTTATTCAAGAATATCTTTTTTTGTAAGAGGAAGTACATTTCTAAAGTGTGGTAGTATTAAGTGTGCTAGATTTGAGTCAGAGGACTTGGATTCAAATTCTAGCTCTGCTTGCTATCTAAGTAAAGTCTCAGTGTCCTCAATGTCCTCAGTGTCCTAGGTGTCAGTATAAAATGAGGGGGTTGGACTAGATGACCTCTGAAGTTTCTTCTGGCTCTAAGGTCTGATGTTTCTTAAAACACTGAATAATGAGGAAGCTATCTTCTAGTATATAAATAGCATTTTCCTGACCAGATGTTCACCATTTATACCAGGAATAGAGCTAAGCTTAAATGAGTTATCATATCAAGAATGATTTAGGTAAAAGAAAAAAAAGCCTTTCCGCATTTATTAAGTGCTTTCTATATACCAAGAAGCTATGGAAATACAAAAGCAAGCTAATCTCTTCCCTCAGGAATATATGAAATCTAATGGGGGGGGTAGAACAACACAGAGAAAAGAATGATGGACAAAGAAGGGTGTCTTGGTCTGTGAAATTATAAGAATGGTGGTGGGCAAGTCACTTAACCCTAATTGCCTCATGAAAAAAGAATAGTGAATGAAAGAGTGGGACAACTGACTGACATGTCTTTTCAGAAGCAGGTGGTCGCTGGTTGTCATTTGTTCTCAAAGAGAACCAAAATGACATTATGCTAGAGTCAGTTACAGTGTGTCCAACTGTGGCTGATCAGACCAATTTGAGCTCGGAATGCTCTACTGCAGGTCGGGCACATGTAATCCATGTGACTATCTGGGGTGGATTTGTGTATCTTGCATTTCTTTTGAGCTATTGCAGTTCTGCTTTGTCCTGCCACTTGACTGTGATGAATCTGGAGGAGACAGTGAGGTCAATAACTTCATGCAACTGTGTCTTACTTAAATCCAATTTACACATGAATTAAGACATCACCACAGATTTCAGATCTGGCATACTATCCACTGTGCCACCTAGCTGGGATGGAATACTATTATGCCACAAGAAATGACATGCAGGATGGCTTCAGAAAAACCTGGGAAGACATATGAACTCATACAATAAGTAAAATGAGCAGAACCAGGAGATTATACACAGTAACAGCAATATTGTAAGGATGATCAACTGTGAAAGACTTAGCTACTCTGATGAAGACAATGATACAAGACAATTTGAAAGGACCCATGATAAAAAAAAATGTTATCCACCTCCATAGAGAGAACTGAATGAACTCTGCAGATTGAAGCATACTTCTTAAAACTCTATTTATCTTGTTTTGTTTTTTTTAAATTTTGCCTGTGTTTTCTTTTGCAACATGGCTAATATAGAAATATGTTTTGCATGACTTCACATTTTTAATCAATATCAAATTGCTTGCCTTCTCAAGGCAGGGGTGGGGTGAGAAGGAAGGATAGAACCTAAATTAAAATGATTGTTAATTTTTTTACATGTAATTGGGAAATATTTAATGAAATAAAAATACATTAAAAAAAATTTTCCAAGTACATTTTAATCTAGTTCCAGCCCCACTCACTGTACACTTGACATCTCTGCACAGCACCACCAAGTTCTTCTATTCTTAAACTTTCACTGGCTCAATACCTCCTGAATAAAATTTAAACTCATGACTTTGGCCTTCAAGGTCTTTGACAATCCGGTTCTAACCCAGCTGTCCAGCTTTACATCATCTTCTCCTTCACATATTCTATTTTTGAGTCACTTTGGTTGATTTCCTATCATTTTCTGTTCTTGTCCTTTCCTCTTCTGCCTGAGTTTTTTTATGTCACTCTGCAGGTTTTAGGATAGATTCCCCATCCCCTCACACCCACGCCCACTTCTCATTCTTCAGCCTCCAAGCCTCTATGTAAAAATTCTCTCTCCTTCCTCAAATTTGTCACAGTATGCTGGCTCTCCTTTGCCTCTACCACATTCTACATCATATATTTGTGTACATGTTGAGTATAATATGCTGCTTGATTCATGGATTCTGTCATTTTCTCTTCTTTGTATCCTGAATGCTTAGGTACAGTACCTTGTAGGGCCTTAATAATTATTAAATTCAGTTGAATTGAATTAATGAGGCAATATGTTCCACAACTAGAAATATAAGAAGTAAGATATTTTGCCCTGTTCAAAGGCAAGACATTCTTTTCTTTTGATAAAAATATATCCCATATGAGGTCCTTTTTTACTCCATTTTAGGGCAATCTTTTATTTTCCATTGTTGTTGTTGTTTCTTCTGCTTATGTACACCCTCCTTAAGGACCTACATTCTTTTAAATATTTTCCTCAGGCCTATTTGAAAACCATGTAATTTTTCAAACATGTGATTAAATTTACCTTACACAAATGAAACATTGAATTTAGAAACAGAAATGCTGCCTGAACTTCCCAGATAATCTTCTTTAGGGGAGGTATGATCTTGGGTAGCTAATGAAGCATACTATTTGAGAGAGATCTCTGTTTCTGCTGCTACTATAAGTTATTTTCATACTGTTATCATAGAATATCACATTAGGCATATGAATTTAAGGGAAAATGCATAGGAAACCATTCCTTTTTCCCCTTATGCTCAAGTACCTAACCAAATGAAAACTAAGAGAATAATCAAGATAGAAAGAATAAGAAGTAAAAGGAAGACTGAAATAGGTTCAATATATATATTTTTATTTTTTTATATCTTGTCTAGGGCATCATTCATACCCTACAATAGAGACCTGGGTATAATCTTTTGTTTCCAGAAAATGCTGCCTTAAAGGAAAGAGGGGATAACTGTTATATATACATATACATATATATATGTGTATATATATATATGTGTGTATATATACATATATAAATAATATAGTCTAAATATCTATATCTATCTATATATACATATCTATCTATCTATCTATCTATATATCTATCTATCTATCTATCTATCTATATATATAACAGTCTAAATATCTATATCTACCTATCTATCTATCTATCTATACACACATACACACACACCTTTTTTTAAACAGTATATTCCACAATCATTGTCAGGGGAATTTATCTTTTAGAATCAAATGAGGTAGAAAAACTATTCAATTTGTCCTTTCTTACACTGGTTGGTAGGATTAAGGTGTAGCTTTACTTACTGTCTTTACCCAAACTGATTTTCATTAAACATTCCCTATTAAATTCTAGTAAAACTATCTCAGATGAAATCATTGTCAGATACTTTTCCAATCTTCTGGTTTCTACAAGTAACAGCATATGTTGCCTGGTATCTTGCTATAAGAAATTACTAAAAGAATTTTATCTGAACAGGTTATTTCCTCTCCTCCCCTGCCCCCAAACTTTTTAAATATCTAGTGGATGATGAGGGATTACCTAGGGTATGTAGTTGCATATTTCTGCTTGTAAAGCTGTTGAGGCAAAACTTGATGGGAAGTGGAATAACGTGATTTATTGTAAACCTAAGCAGACAAGGACAGGAGAAAAAGTCATTTTTGCTAATGATATGTATGACATGATAGATATCTGATGTGGAATCTCAAATTTGCTCACTAGATTTCTCAGATCACTACTCATTAAAACTGACCATTCCAAAGAAGAGAGACATAACTCATTGTGTTGCATTCTCGTTCAAATAACCAGTGATAGAGGAAAATTAAGGGGGAAATCAAAGGGAGGGGGGCAGGGAAGAACTGTGAAAATTATCTGCTTATCAAACGATCTCTCACTGAGTGAGAAAGGAAGCTTAAAGAGGAGCTTAACTGATGCCCTAGCTTAATTCCAGCCTGTGCAATGTGATAGTTCTGAAGCTTAGGGTACTAAAACATTAAGCATGTTCAGAGAGAAAAATATACACAAATAATCATATGTGCACACCGTTATTTATAATTAACTCATTGCAAGAGAGCTGTCTCAGGACAAGAGGGATTTTCCTTGAACTTTCCCTGGACTTCATTTTGATGCTCAGCATCTCCTTCAAATCTTGTATATAAGAAGCCATGCCATTACTGAATATCTTCTTTTGAATGCTTAAAAAAAGCATGTAACTGAATTGTTGTCATACAACTAACACATTTAGTGTATATGGCAAATGGAAAAAATGATTATTGACAATTATACATGAGGCTACATATTTTAGAATCCTATCACAGGTAAGCTGGAAGAAGCACTGCATGTCCTCTAGTCCAGCCCCTCTCATTTTATAGATCACTGCAGGAAGATGCATCTGTGGAGAGCAAGAGCAAAAGGGATACTAATTAAGATGGAAAGTCTGAAGTTGTTTATTTTTCATTCCTAACATTTATTGACTGTAGGACAGAGACAATCTAAGATTAGAAATCGAAAACCCCTAGAACCACAGAATTGGATCAAGAATCCTCTCTATGACATCCCTGCCAAGTGATCACCCAGCCTCAGCTTTCATTTCTAGTGAAGGGAAACCACTACCCTCCAAAGCAGCACATTCCAACTCTGAATGGCTTCAAATTTTCCCATTAATTGAGCCTAAATCTATGTCTCTCCAACTTCAATTAAGTTATTCAGTTTTGCTATATGGAACTAAGCAGAGTGAGTGTATTCTCCTCTCTGCATGATGCTTCTTGAAATATTTTGAAAACAATTGCCCTCAACTAAGGCTTCATTTTTCCTGCTAAACATTCCCAGTTTCTTCAACTGATATTCATATTCCATTTCTCCAAAATTAAAACTATTCAAAAGTACATTATACTGTTATGGAAAGTAGGAAATTACCCTTCATTAAAGGTCTTTAATGAAGATTGGTGAAATGCTTGTTGGGGAGACAGCATTCTTGATCGGGTATAATTTGGACTAGATGTTCTTTTGACTCTGATATTCTGTTGTATGTAATATTTACATCTCTTGGCACCCAATAGGTACCTTTCTCCTCTTCTTTGGTCAAAAAACAATGGATGGCAGAAACAGAAAAGCTATATCCCCAGAACTTAGTAGAGTATCTGGCATATAATAGGTGCATATAATATGTAAAGGCTTACTGATTGACTGATTTGACTATTGGCACTGCAGCATGCTACAATCCACTGCACTAAAAAAAAAAAGTCAAGAAAACAGCACAAACCTGGCACAAAGGCTATGATATACAGTAGTGAATAACATGGTTTATTATAAACCTAAGCATACAAAGGTAAGTGGGAAAATAAATAAAAAAAAGGAACTTTAGGAATAGATTTTGTTGTTCATTTGTTCCAGTTGTGTTCAAATCTTTGAGACCCCAATTTGGGGTTTTCCTGGCAAAGATACTAGAGTGGTGTGCAATCTCCTTCTCCAACTCATTTTATACATGAGACACTGAGGCAAACAGTGTTAAGTAATAGATACTCAGGTAATGGACTACTGAGGTGAATTCTCAAACATGCTCAGCACATTTCTTAGATCACAGAATCAAGTTAGAATGGACCTCAGAGGTCCATACCCAACAGAAAACCCAAAGAGAAGTTAATCAGGCCTTTGCCTGAAGGCCTCCAGTGAGAGGAGGAATCTACTACCTCTCAAAACAAGAAGTTCCATTTTGTACAACCCCGTTAGTAAGTTAGTATAGTCCTGGACTTTCCTTATAGGAAGTCAAAATATGCCTCTGTACTGAAACTCTGTTAAAAGCTCAATAACTAATAAATCATTGGCTAATTGATCATTTCATCTTCTAAAACGTAGAGGAGTCAATTAGGGAGACTGATATTCTGGACTTAATCCTCACCAACACCAAGGATGAACTTATTTCTGGGTTATAAATAATGTGAACATTTAGAAAGTAGTGACTACTCCATCTTACAATTTCTGACAGGGAAGGCAAGAAAAGCTAGGAACAGAGTGACATGGCAACCAGACTTTTGGATAGCAGGTTTCAAAGAGTTCAGAAAAAGGTTAAATAGGATTTCATGGCCTAAAATTCTATAGGGGAAATCATCCCAGTAGGAAGCTTTCAAGAATAAAATTCTGAAGACATTAAAAGGAATTACTCTGATAAAAAGTAAAGAGGGAAAGAGTCCAGTGTGGATGCACAAGTAATTCACTAATCCAACATCTATATCAAGATATATAGAAGACAGAAGCATGAGGAGATAATTGGAGGAAAAATAGCATTTGTAAGTATAGTATTTGAAATGCTGAAGCTCAGAGTAAGTAGCAGACAATGGAGAAAGCTAAGGACAAGAAAAGGCATGATTGGGAGTGGTATTTTTTTTTTGTTATTTTTTGTTTTTGTTCTACTATTACTATGGATAAGAGAATCAAGGAAGAGATTTGGGGTATAGAGAGGTGAGATTGCTTAGTTCTTTTATTGCTTCTGTTTTCTATATCAAGAAAGACTTGCAGAATGGAAAGGCTGATAGGAAGCTGAAAGCCAAGATGAATAAGAAGATAGTAAAAGAGCACCTATTTGCCTTTGATGAGTTCAAGTTAGTGGCCCAGATAAGTTATATCTCAGTACTGAAAGTGGTGGATTTAACTGCTGAGCCACTGTCAGTGATCTTTGAAAACTTACAGAAGATGGAAAAGGTGCCACAGGACCAGAAAAGAGTAACTATAACCCCAATTTTTAAAAAAGGGAAGAGAATAGAGTCTGAAAACTAGCACCCAGTGAGCGTGACTTAAATTCCTGGCAACAGTAAAAAATGTATTACTAAGGAAATCTTTAACATATTTATCTGTATCTATATCTATAGATATAGATTTATAGAAAAAGATATCTATATATATCTCTCTATATCTAAAGATACATACGAAAAAAGAAATGGTGAACATAAAGATCAAGCATGTTTTCAACAAGATAATAACAAACTAATTTCATTTCCTCTCAAGATATGGTAACTTGACTGCAAGATTAAGGAAACTGTGTAGACATAGTAGACCTAACGGCTAGATAGAATACTAGGCCTGGAGTCAGGAAGACCTGAATTCAAATTCAGCCTTGAGTCAGGCCTGGAGTCAGGAAGACCTGAAGAACAAAAATTAAATTAATTGATTTCTCCATGTTAAGTAAAAATATCACCACACAGAATTACACATTTAAGAAAAATTTCCAAATTTTAGAAACAAATAACTAAATGTTAAAATGCATTGCAACATATATAGAGTACAAAATTTGACTTTTTTGTTTGTTTGTTTAGTTTATCTCTCTCTCTTCCAATTCAATACCCAGGCTCTGGTCTCGCCTCGTTTCATATATACACTTGAAGAACTAGTTAAGCAGCTTACCTATGCCCCAAAATCAGCATTAGCCCTTTGACATTTCATCATTCGTTACCTACCAAAGTGTCCCTGATTCACCTTCACTAGGAATACTGAGCTACAGTGTATTGCTGCAACCATCCCCTTGCAGCCAGAACAGATTCATATTTTTTAATCTCAAATGGGCTTAATCTTTTTAGTCTTTCAGTGTTAGTTAACTCAATCCCTGGAGTACCTTGTTCCAACCTGCCTACCTCCCCAAACCCTACAAATCACCTTCAGTTTCCTCAGAATACCCACTCCTTTGCTTCCAATTTGGTCCACTCATTTTGAGCAACCTTATTTCCCCTACTCTACTTCTCTACCTTTTTACTTATCCTAACTTACTTCCCATGTGACCAAAAGCAAGTCACTCCAATGGTGTTTATCTATAAAATACATCTCTAAATCTATGATCCTAAAATACAAAATCAGGGTAACATAGATTTCATTGATTATAAGGAACTCCTGAGAGAAAACTGTCTTTAGCAAAGCAATCAACATATGCTCTGTAACAAGTCTGAGAGTTGCCTGAGACGGTTCAGTAAATGTTTGAATCCAGGTCCTCTTGATATGGGTAACTCTACCCACTAACCCCACACTTCCTCTATGAGGCAAATAATAATGCTTGCTTTTTTAATAATTTACATCACCACAATCTTTTATGGATTTAGCAGATGGGAGGGAGTTACCAGTGTGTAACTGCTGTTCATCCAGTACAGCTAGAACAATAGATGCAAGCAGGAGTGACAATAAAGATAATAACTAACTTTTGTAGTGCTTTAGTGTTTTGAAAGTGCTTTCACATCTATTAAACTTCATGAGATCCTGATAACAGCCTAATGAAGTAGGTAAAGGAAGTATTATCCCCTTTTATAGATGAGGGAACTAAGGACCAGAAAGTCTGTCTAGTCCAGGGCTACAAGATGGCAAAACTGGGACTCAAACCCAGGTCCTAACTGAGGCCAGGTATGTGAAAGGTATCTCAGAATTTATTTACTCTAACCCCATACCCAAATCATAAATTCCTTATATAACATAAGCCTCCCCCTTAAAACTCACTTAGCCCCCAAAATACAGTATCCTCAAGCAAGCACATCACATTTTTTTTCATTTCTAGACAAGTCTTTATTGGTGATTTTCTAAAATGGAAACACTTGAGTACTAATTCAATGACTGGATTTTTTTTTCATACAGTTGATTGCTTTAAAGTTAAAAATAAGGCTTCAGTTCTTAAAAGCAGTTTTAACACGACTATGCAAAACTAATTTTGAAACAGGTAAAACAAAAATCAGGCTTCATTAGACCATTGCTAATGTTATGGCTCCTTCTGGTGCACATGTTGTGGCATGAAATTAGCAATACTACAAAATTCAGGTGGAGAAAAATTAAGCAGAACAAATTGTCATGAGAGAATTAACTAAGAAAAAAGCAAAGAAACTTGTTGATTAGGCATTTATTTTGGCCTACAAGTAATAAAAGAGCAAGAGTTATTTACTTTGGACTAAGGCAATATAAAAATAACATGTACAAAATGCTATTTATATCTATCTTCTTATGGCTAAAAAGCTTTTCTTCTCTTTCCCATTTCACTCTTTTTTTAAAAAATACCAACCTCTGACTAAAGGGCAAATACAATTAGTTAGGATGTGACTTGTCCTTTTATTTTCCCACTACCTCATGACCCACTACTTCCCCTCCAAGACAGATATTCCCTATAACAAGGTTTTTTTTGCTGTTGTTGTTGTTGCTTGTTTTGTTTTTAAAGAGGGAGGAAAACACAGGAAAACCAACCAGTACAACAAAAAATTGTGTCACATGCAGTGATCCACTTCTGTAAGGAATCAGAGGTGTCTTCTAGTGTATCTTCTTTGGGGCCAAACTTGGGATCTTTTAAAATGAATGTTCTGAGCTCTTTCCCTGGACCCATAACTGTTTATTTGAAGACCTTAAGTATACTTGGAGTTTCCTAAGCTATCATCCAAAGGTAGCCAGGGCCTCTCAGTCCTCATTCCAGTGAGCTCCTCGATTCTGAGCCACAAGTTCAATGAACTGGGAGTGACTGGCATAAAGTTTGAGTTTATTATTGATTTCCACCCATTTAACCTTCCCAGCATCATCTCCTGCTTCCAGAGTCAGTCTATCCATTGTCTCACCTGTTTCATCATGGTAGTTCACAGCTTCTGTCTCCATCCATGCATTATCAGTGTTTCGAGGGTCATCGACATATCCCTTATAAACCACTAAATGCTCCTGGCTGAAGAGTCTGTGCAACTGTTCCTCCAGGTCTTTCTTTTCGGCCTTGGACTTCTCCAAGGAATTCATTGCTTCTTCACCAAACTCTCGTTTCAAGGTAGCGCTGATTTTCTCTCCTGGATCCACCATGCCCCCTGGGATCGCCCACTCTCCACAGTCTTTCCGTTTGATGGCTACAAACTGTAGGACGTTTTTTCCAGAAACAGGGTGGGACACCTTATTTCCATAGTTGTCCCTTTTCCATCTAGTAACGATGGGGTCTGCTGCGTGGTTTGGGCCCCAACGCCCTAAAAGTCCCCGGCCCACGAGCCCCGTCCGCCCTGCAGGATTTCTAGGCCGTCCGTTTTCAATCTCATAGGGGCCGCTCTGGCTTTTCCGGTTAACACGTCCATCCCTCTCGTTGAACTTGGGAGAAAAACCCCTTTCGCCGATCTGGGGATCTGCCCACGAAGCTCCAGCCAGGACGGCGGCCGCCGTGTACTCCACGGGCTTATACTCCGGCCACTCGACGTGCCAGGCCACTTTGTCGTCGGGAACATGACATCGCTCGACCGAGGATCCCGGGTACGGCGACGAGCGGGCCTTGCGGTGGAGGTTGCCGCCAGCACGCGTGGCGTACGACATGACGACAGCCGAAGTGAGGCAGGCTCGCAGGAAGTCTCGCGAGGCCGCCAGCGCGCTCACTTGACTTAGCAGAGAAGCCCCGAGGGCCAAGGTCACGGCCGGCGCGGGGGTTCGGGAGCCTCTACCAGCGGCTCCGCTGGTTGCCTGGAAGAGGCTTCCACAAGCTAGGCCGCTCCCAGCGCTGGCGCAGGTTCTGCGGCTCCTCCGATCCGACAGGGGGCGGTTGGACTGGTCACTCGCCCGCTCCTACACGAAGCGCTACTTCGCTTTTCGTTAATCTCGGTCACCCCCACAGCGCGGTAGCGGACAGGTTAGCCTACCTCCAGGGCAAAGGCGGCCTGACGGTCTCACGGGAAGCGGGACTAGGTCTTCAGGCTGCCTTGGCGCGAGACCCAGGAAGCGCAGGAGCCTAGGCCCCGCCTTCCGACTCGGGCCCCGCCTCTTTCGCACCCCAGCCAGGGCCACGCACCCGGACCAGTTCCCAGTTCACACAGATCCCGCCCCTTCAGCCACCAACCCCACCCCCCCGACCCCGCCTGCCCCGGGCTTGGGGGCCATAGAGCACTCTGACCCTGCCCCCTTCTCGAACAACGCGCCCTGACAGTTAACATTTACGGACCCCGCCCCTGCCTCACTCCTAGACGCGGCGAGCACCCGCTCCCTCCCTCAGCCCAGGCCTCGCGCCGTACCCGTGGCTCCCCCCCACCCCGAAACCCCTCACCTCTGATCCGTTCTGACTAGGTCACACTCACAGACCCCTCCCCGCCCCTCACCTAGCGCCTGGACCAGGGCCAACACCCCGCCCCAGCCCCCCACCCGGTCCCTCACCCTGACCGACCCCTCCCACACCCTCCCATCCCTGGCCTGGGGCCCACACCCAGTCAAACTCTCAGGCCCCGCTCCTCCTCGTCGGGCACTTCCGGGAGATCTCCACATTCCTACTGGAGCTGGACCCCAGGCCCTGTCTGCGGCCCCGCGCCCAACCCGGGCTCTTTTTCCCTCCCTACAGGGCCCTCCTGCCTCGAGCTCCTCCCCTTCCTTAGCGTGACCCCATTGCATTTTTTAAATATTTTGGTAAGGAAAGTCACCTCCGGGTCACTTCCCATACCCCCATCCCCCAGCTGGACGTAAGTGTGGCCTGGCCCCTTCCAGTTGAGGTACTGGAGCTTCCTTTGAAATGCGGAGTTCTCTAGGAGGAAGGAAACCAGGAAGTGCTGCTCTAGTGCTTTACCAGTGTTACTTCCCTTGGTCTTCCCAACAACCTTAGGAGGTAGGTGGTATTGTGACCCTCATTTCACAGCTGAAGAAACTTAATACCTGTTCAGGGTCACGCAGCTAAGGCCGCATTTGAACTCAGGTTTACCCTGACTCTAGATCCAGGACTCTGTTCACTGCCTCACCTTGCTGCCTTTCTGACTTGGAGTGGGAAGGCTTGGGTTCAGATCCTACCTTAGACACATTATTAACTGATTTTCTGGGCCCTAGCTCTTCATAGGTAAAAATGAGAACGTTGGATTATTAGATGGCCTCTGAGGGCTCTTCTAACTTGTAAATTCTATGGGGTTTAAAGGGAAAAAAAAAAGATGGCTCGATGCACTGGGCCACCACCACTACGAAGAAAATGTACCCAGGTAAAAGACAGAATGCCCCAAATGTGATCTTTGAAGAGTGTCAAGACAGTAAGGTACGTAAAAAGAGTGCAGAACTTAGAGTCAGAAGACCTCTGTTCAAATCCTGATTCTTGCACTTATGGGAATTTGGGCAAGTCATTAAACCTCTCAGGCCATCAGTTTCTTCATCAGCAAAATGAGGCAAGGTGACCTTGAAGGCCTCTATTGTTTCGTAATATGTGATCCTAAAACTACAAAGTGACAGAAACACAATCTCTGAATAAATAAGCAATTTTAGAATGTTGTTGTAAATGCGTTGTTGATACTTCAGTTCTTCCCTTCAAGCCTGAAGAACTCAACAGGCTCACAAAATCTTAAACAGAAAAGGAACTTAGTACAGAATGAGGTTATTAAGGACTTCAACCCCATGTAGGAATCTCCTTTATAATGTATTTACCAAGTGTCTGAACACTTTCAGGAAGACAAGTAGCTACTATATAAAGTAGCAAATTCCATTATTTGGACACTTTAATTTAAGACATTTCTAAGTCTGAGAAGAGCAAGTTGTCAGGAATTACCCTTCTCTCTCTCTCTCTCTCTCTCTCTCTCTCTCTCTCTCTCTCTCTCTCTCTCTCTCTTCTCTTTCTGTTCTCTCTCTCCCCTCCCTCTCTCCTCCCCCTCTCTCTCCCTCCCCCTCTCTCTCCCTCCCCCTCCCCCTCTCTCTCCCTCCCCCTCTCTCCCCCTCCTCTCCCTCCCCTATCTCCCTCCCCCTCTCTCCTCCCTCCCCCTCTCTCCCCCTCTCTCTCCCTCCCCCTCTTTCTCCCTCTCCCTCCCCCTCTCTCTCCCTCCTGTGTTTGGAACCTCCTTCATCCAGGAAACTGCTGGCACGTGGAGCTGTCTTTGTTCAGGTGCACAGCGTTCTATTACTACTTAATACCCTAGGTAGAATAGAATTGCTACTACTAACTCTAGTGCTCCCACAAGCCTCTTCTCTTTCCTTCTCCATTACTAAATTCCTAGGTAAGTGAGGAACCAATAATAATAATAGCATTTATATAGCACTTTAAGGTTCTTAAAGTTTATATGTATTATTTCATCTTCACAATCAACTTGTGAAATTGGTGCTATTATTATTCCCATTTTACAGATTAGGAAACTGAGGCAGAGAGGTTCAGTGACTTGCTTAGGGAAACAGCTAAGAAAGTATCTGAAACAGGACTCAAACTCAGGTCTTCCTGGGTCCAAGTCCACCTCCTGCTGATTAACAATATTGTCAGATACCAAGACTAATGAAACACTTCTTCTAGCTACACCATTAGACAAAGGAGAAGGAGACTACAGACTGGACTCTTCTCAAGGATTGGATTTAGAGGCTTCCTTCCCCCTGAACCTGTAGTTACTTGTGGAGGCACTAGTTAGTCCTCCCTGCTTCATTGAACCCTCTGAGATAAGCAACATTTCAGTTCCCAACAATTATCAATTGTCCAGAATTTAGTTCTCTACCCAAATGAGATAATATAAGTAAGGTGTTTTGCAAACCTTAAAGCACTAGTTATGTCAAACTCAAATAGAAGATGCTGTGGAAGGAGGGACTAATCTGTGGGTAAAAATGCCTGCATTTTGCCTATTAACTTAGTTTTAAAATGTAATTTTTTTGTTATTAAGTTGTTTCAGTCATGTCTGACCCCATTTGCAATTTTCTTGGCAGAGATAATGGAGTGGTTTGCCTTTTCCTTCTCCAGCTCATTTTACAGATGAGGAACTGAGGCAAACAGGGATGGGAGACTTGTCCAAAATCACACAGCTAAGTGTTTGAGGCCACATACTAATCTGCTTTGCCACCTAGCTGTCCAAATTTTTATTATATTTTTATTTATTTTGTTAAATATTTCCCAATTACAATTTGATCTGGTTCGGACACCTTTGGGAGTATTGCTAGGTATTATTGTTATAATCCAGGACTAGTACATAAGACAGCAGGCCTCCTACCCTCAGGAACTCATTTAGAAACCCAAAGTCAGATACCAGATCTGTCTAGCAGCCAAGTGAACACTTTTTTTTTCCTTCTATGCAGGATACTGTTTAAGTGTACATTATCTCCCTTATTTTTGTCTGAGATAAAGAAATCAAAACTGATTATTAATTAAATCAGACCCCTGGGGACCTAAGGAGCAGATGTTTAGGCATCTGAACCTATCTCCTTACTGGCTCAAACCCTACAATTTGAAAAAATATTCTTTCCTGGTATTTGAGAGAATACAATCTGCTGCTACTCACTGTCAGGAACCTGGAAGGCAGAAGCCTCACTCCATGAGTACAACCTATGGCTAGAAAAATCCTAGTGCTATCTCCCCTAATTTCTATGAATCTGAGTTATAATCTTTACCTTCTCATATTATCAGTCCCCCTCAGCAGATCCTACCCACTCCAGTCCTACTTTCTCTCCATTCCCTCCCCTTTGAGATGGCATCTGGAATCCAGTTCAAATATTAACAAATACTCTTTCATCCTAGACTTCATTTTAAAATTCCCTTTACCTCAAGCACTCGTGGGATCCTCCAGAGATACTCTACTACATTGTTTGCCAACCTGTCCAATACTGGATGTTCCTTGTCTTGTGCCCTGTTGATACATGTAGCCCTGAGAAGAAATGAGTATACTCCTTGCACCTCACAGGCATGTTTCTTTACCAGTGTAACTCAGCAAGCTTTGATGTTTTGAGATTCATTCCTCTATCACATGAGTAAGCTTTACTCTTTCGAGATTCATCACTCTTATTACCTAGTGCAAATCTCAGCCACTGTCACCTACAAATATCCAGGTCATACACAGTCAGTTTCTTAAGTAATTCATTACTTAGCATCTTGTCCTCTTATTTACTCCTACCCTTCTCTTATACTCGGGTTTCTTAGGATATACATTGATGTCCTCTTCAACACTCTGGCCTCCCAATTTATCAACTTCTTCAGTTCCCATGACCTACATTTTCACTTCCTCCAAATCACTCACCCTCATACATAATTGTTTTACCTCCATGATTTGGGGTAACTCTGATTCCTCTCTGTAATCATTACAGTCTGTCTTTTGATCTCTCCCTTTGCCTCACTCCTTTTGAACTACTTTTTGTCTCACTGTAACCTGTAGTCACTTTACTCCATGTTCTCAGTTTGCTTCTGCTGTGTTACCTCTTTACACAGTCTTGATGCTATGGTTGACCAGTTCAACTACACAGTGTCCAATGCCCCTCTGTCCTATTGCAATTTATGCCTAGCTAAACCCTAGTCATGGGTTACCAGGTCAGCTAGCTGCATTCTTCATTTTTTCTGGCTTGCTCCTGAATGCTAATGGAGAAAGTCATCATACTTTCTGTATGTCCATTACAAGTTTATCTTATCTAATCTCAACTTGACCCCCACTGCTATATGGTCATCATTTTCTGTTTCCTTGGTTTACTCTTTTAAAAAAAATAGAATTTTTTTTACAATTTTTATTTATTTACTTTTAATTTGTGAAATAAATCAAGCATTTTTATAACATAGAATTTTAAAAAGATGATTGTACATGAAACTGCAAATCTATTATGTAAAACTTGTTCCTGTTAAATATATAATAAAGTTATCGTGTTACTTTTTTCTTTTCCTTTTTTCTCCCCCCATGACTACCATTAGCCACAAATATGTGTGTGTGTGTGTGTGTATATATATATATACACACACACACACACACATATATATGTAAAATCATTCTATACATAACTTCTAGTTCTTTCTTTGGATGCAGATAATGTCTTCATAGTTCCTTTGTAGTTAATTTGGGCATTTATAATAGTCAAAATGACTTAGTTGCTCAAAGTTGTTCTTAAAACAGTATTGGTGTTATTGCATACAATGTTGTCTTGGTTCTGATCATTTGGTTCTTCATTGTTTTGTTCAAGTCCATCCATGTTTTTTCTAAAATTAACAAATTTAATGATCTTATATATTATAAGGCAGTAATTATCAAAACTATGGTAGATCAGTGGAACAGAGTAGACATACAATTTATAGCAGCAAATAAATATAGTAACCTTGTATTTGACAAGTGCAGACGTTTAAGTTTTTGGAATGAGAATTCACTATTTGGTAAAAATTGTTAAGAAAACTAGAAAGCAGCCTGGCAGAAATTGGGCATAGATCAATATCTTACCCCATTTAACAAGATAAGGTCAAAATGGATACATGACCTAGATATAAAGAGAGATACTACAAGAAAATTTGAAGAATGTGAATTGTATTACCTATCAAGTTTATGAGTAGATGAACAATTCATGAATAAAGAAGAGAGAGAAAGCAGTGTGAGATGTAAAATGGATAATTTCACTTACATTAGAAAGTTTTTGTACAAATAAAATGTTGCCAAGTTCAGAAGTTAAGCAGAAAATTGGGGACAAATTTTATAGACAGTTTTTCAGATATAGGTCTCATTCTTAAATACATAAAGAACTTTGTAAAATCTATAAGATTATGAGTTACCCCCAGGTGATAAAATGGTCAAAAGACATGAGCAGGCAATTTTCCAATGAAGAAATCAAAACAATTTATGGTCATATAAAAATGCTCTAAGTCATTATTGACTAGAGAAGTGCATATCAAAACAAGCTTGAGATATCATTTTACACCTATCAGATTGGCCGTACCACTCCTTCCAGATACTGCCCTCTGTCTCTTTACCCTTTCACAGTCAGACTCTTAGTAAAAAAAAATAATAATTGCTTTTGTCCATTCTTTTTATTATTTACTTTCTTAACTTATAGCACTTACCTCACAGCATAATTGTGAGGATAAATGAGATAATAAATGTAAAGCACTTTGCAAGTTTTAAAATGCTATTTAAATGCTAGCTATTATTTTAGAATCTGACTTCTAGAATTATATTAAGACCAATGAGTGTGGAGTTCTATCTAAGCCTAGTGTCCTTCTATCATTTCAGAATAGAAATGTGCCTTAAAGCCTGAAGGCTTAACAGTAGACAACAAAGGAATAGGGAAAGATTAATAGGAAATGTGTCACAGAAAAACTTGCAGAGAAACAAGGAAAAAAGGAAAAATGATGAAATAATCAAGAAAATAGCCTTAAATCATGAATAATGATATTCTAAAAGAGACTCCAAAACTTACAATTAAAAAGGGAGTATTATAATATATAATCTGAGATCTACCTGTATTCACTTACTATAAAACTTTAATGATTAGAACCTCTATTATGACCAAGAAGAAAATATTTAAAATTTAAAGAAGAAATAGACCTGGAAATTAGGACAGGCATTTGTATTCTTAAAGCTGAAGTAGAAAAAAGAATATATGATTAGTGAATTATTTAACGCAAATAACAGGCGAGCTTACTAAAAGAATAATACTAAAATGAGAACAATAGATTTAAGATTTGAAAATATAGTGATAGAAAAAAAATTAACAGAATCAAATCAAAAGACAAAATTATAAGGACACACAGTTTCTCTGCAATTCAAAAGAAACTGATCTTGAAGATAGAATGACCAAAGATATTGAAACATCACAGGTCTTTTGGGAAAAAACCAAATATTGTAGGAAAGCATGCAAGAAAATTGTCCAAAAATACCGGAAACAGTATAAAGGATAGCACAGCAAAACTAATAGGATGCAAATTGAAAGAACCCCAAGTTTAATTCACCAAGGAATATCATAGTCAATCTTTAGAACTTCACTATTAAACATCAAATATTATATACATCTGGGTGAAGCCCTTCATATACTAAAGGAAGCTAGTCCAAATCCCCCAAGATACCTCATTTGTGAGAAATCAAAGGTAAATAATATTCTGTGAAATACAAAGGATGTGGTTTGCACTCCAAAATGACAGGGCAAAAAAATGAGCTTAATCATGAGTAAAAAAAAAATTGAGCTTACAACAAGAGAGGGAAATTTGAGTCATTTCTTCAAAATAAGTCAGAAGCGAGCAAGGACTAGATGTACAAATTTTCCAGCATGGGAAAGAAAAATTAAAAAAGAAACAAGTATAGAAAGCAAGAAAAGATAAGGAGTTTAGTCACTACTTACATGCTTCTTGACCCAGATAGGTTATAAACTCATTTTATTTGAGGACTATTGAGAGTTTAAAGGGAAGAGTTATTTATGGAAAAACTTGAAAGGGATATCAAAGGGAAAAAAAGAACAGAAGAGAAATAAATTTTTTTTTTTTTTGGTCTAAAACCCACATTCCTACAAATGTTACGTGAAATAATATTTGGAGGTTACTGAGAGGAAAGTATTTCCAATGAAGAATTGAAGCAAGAAGGGATTGTGGGAGGCCAGCATTTAGAGTCATATCCTGTCTTTCAAGGACATTAGAGGGCAGGGCTCTATACAAAGAGAGGAACAGAAATCAGGTTCTCCTGGAGAAGGGAGCAAGCTCTATGCATATTCCTTAACAGCTAGGGTGGTGTGTGTGTGTGGAGGGGGTGGGATAGGAGGGGACATTGTACATATGTGATAGGGGGAGCGGGTATTTTGGAGAAGTCTCTTCTCCAGGAAGAAGTGCAGAAGTGCTTATTTGGACAGCATCTTACCCCAGGGTAGGAGGAATCTATTTTCCAGATTCTTTTTTTAGGAAAGAGAAGAGAGGGAGCTAGATCTAGAGGTAGAGCGTGATGCAATGAATAAGATAGTGGATTTGGACACAGAACATCTAGATTCAAATCCCACTTCAAACTTAATAGCTTTAAGACCCTGGGCGAACCACTTAAACTTGATATCTTTATGTGTAAAATGAAGGGGTTGGACTAGATGGCCTCTAAGGTTTCTTTCAGCTCTAAATTTGTTATTTTGTTATGATGTTCTGGCCCTGGAATAGACAGGTGGTGAGTAGAAGGATTCCATTTGGCCTAGGTCCCCTGACTCTAAACAGAGCTTTTTGACTTCATCACTTTGCCTCCTTCTTGTAGTGATATTTCTAGGGATGGATTCCTCAGAAGAAGCCCTTTCAAATAGCGTGATGGGGAAGGGGAGTCTTAAGGAAGCCCAGTATCTCATTCTTACTTCATTTAGCCAGATGAAAGAGTGAAACTTTTGTCTTTCAGAAGTCCCATTTTATAGGACTTTTACATGAGTCTAGAAGGACATCTAGCCAAAGCCTAATCTCTCTAAGAAGAGATTCAATTTTAGAGTGTTCTACAAAGGGAAAGGAACTAGAAAGGAGATGCATTAAATGAATATTTCTTAGGAAGAAGGCACAACAAATGAATCATCCAAACCAAGAAAGTCAATTATGGGGAAAGGAGCAGGGCAGATTCTTATCTAATATGTTAAAGAGTAAGAAAAGAAGAAAAAAAATAACAAAAGTAAATCTAAGGAATTTGATTTTTGACAAGGTAATTCTGGAGAGGGGTTCTATGCAAGTAGGTAAGTATAAGGCTAGTGAATCTTAGTAGCTATGAGACCCTGGGCCAGTCATTTAACTGCTCTCAGCCTTGGTTTCCTCTTCAACTGTAAAACTGGAATAATAATAGCACCTACCTCTCAGATTTGTCAAGAGGATAGAATGAGATAACATATATAAGGTACTTTGCAAATTTTAAATTGCTATATAAATGCTGGCAAATAATAATTATAGCCTTACATTTTAATGTACTATACTTATCAGTATCATGAAAGAGAATGGCAAAATGAACAAAAAAATCAATCTGTTGCATACAAATTTAGAACTTCTTGCTCTCCCCTTCCCCCTTGGAATATTATCAGTTGTCATTCCAGTCAGTTGAGGGTCATAGACCTTTGGGGTGGTCCTGCTTCTGGACATGCATGATGAAGCAGCCCTTCTCTCTCTCCACCCACACCCCACAGTATACACACATTTCAGAGTATGTGCAAATATTCTCTGCTTCCTGTCAGCTCTGATGATTCAAGGATTTGTATGGTTTGGTGATGAAAAGTTTTAATTGGCTAACAAGTCAAAACTCTGTGTATAATGTTAAAGGAGCTGTCCGCACACCTCAGGCCTCTCTATTTTCTGCCAGCAAGGATGCCATAATGAATTCTGAGTTGTCTTGAGGATGGGGTGGGTTGGGAGTGGTGTGCACTTCCTGTAAGTGAGCTTATGTTCTCCTAGGCAAGCTTTGCTACTCTTGCTTTTCAAATCTTGTATTTACTTATGTTCTCACATGTATAGTCCTCTAGTTGAGCAATTATCAAACTTTTTGCTCTTATGACCCATTAATACTCTTAAAATAATTGAGGACCCTTCCCCCCCCACGAGCTTTTGCTTATGTCAATATTATACTAGACAATCTGTCAATATTATACTAGAATTAAAATGTTATAGTATTATTATAAAAATAGTTTCACCTTAAGGACCACATGAAAAAGGGACCCTCTGCAAGGGGACCCCCAAGAGTCTCTAGACCACACTTTAGGAACTGATACCAATAGAATATAAGATCTTTGATAGTAAGATTTTTTTTTCTTTTTTGTCTCCACATTCTCAGTTTCAACTACAGCATCTTAATTAAAGGTTTATTGTATTTAATTGGATTGTACTTGCATAATATTAAGAAGTTTACTTCACAGATTCCTCTTCTTCATTCTTCTTTCTACTTAACCCTGTTCCCCTACTCTTGAGGGGGAGAGTATGGAGAATTGGGAATTGAAGGTAGAATTACATTAACATGAGTCCCACAAGCCAATCTGGCTTCAAAGTGATCTTTCCGGATGCTTTATGTTCATTGAGAGCTTTAGCTTTCCCCAAATGCACATAAGCCAAAGATTTTGTGTGTTAGTTCTTTGATTTGGTAGTTTTCATTCAAATTGTACATTAAAAATGAATATCCATCTTAAAACAATTGGTATGATTAATCATCTATTGAATTTTTCATCTCCTAAAAGGCAGTGTTTTATGTAATATACTTACATCGTTAAGATACTTCTAATTCAGAGAGACACATTTATTGTTAAGTCAGGAATCATTTTAAAAAGCCCTGCACTCCTACTTTCTTATTTTACACATGTATATGGGGTTTTTCACTTCATTGATTCTATCTGGATCACTTTTTGAAACATACATTTCAATTATAAATAGATTCCCAAAGATTTTAGTGTGGAAATACAATTGATACTTTATTTTTTTCCAAATGAATACATGAATAAGGGTAGAATGTGTAGCAAGATGAAAGACTGAAAACCAGTTGAGCAAAGTTAAAGGCAAGATCAGAACATATTGGGCTGCTTGGTGGCTCAATGAATAGAGTGCTAGGCCTAGAGTCAGGAAGACTCATTTTCCTGAGTTCACATCTGGCCTCAGACACTAACTGTGTGACCCTGGGCAAGTCACTTAACCCTATTTGCCTCAGTTCCTCATCTGTAAAACGAGCTGGAGAAGGAAATGGCAAACCATTCCAGTGTCTTTGCCAAGAAAACCCCAAGTGGGATCACAAAGAGCAAGGCGTACTGAAATGACTGAACAACAACAAATCAGTACATACTAATCTGGGGTGGGGAACCTGTGGCCTAGGTCCTCAAGTGTGGCACTTTGACTGAATCTAAACTTCACAGAAAAAAAATCCCCTCAATAAAAGGATTTGTTCTGTAAAATTTGGACTCAGTCAAAAGGCTGCACCCAAGGACCTAGAAGGCCACATGTGGCCTGGAGGCCACAGGTTCTCCACCCCTGTAATCTATTACTCCTACTTTTCTTTGAAAATCTGAAAGAAATGCAAAGATTTCCTAAACATAAATGTTTAAGGTGAATCTATTTCTTTATGTATCCCCAAGTCACTTTTAAAGCTACATTTTCTTCCCTTATTTCAATCTGATCAGACAAATATATCCAAGGTATGTTTTTCTTCTCCATTTCACTTGCCTACATTACTTATAATGAAATGGAATGAAAAAAATACAGTTCACCCATAAAAGCTTATAATTCAAAATAAAAATGCTATCCCATGGCTATATACATACATATACATACATACATACATACACATATATATGTATATATATGTATGTATACACACACACACACACACACACACACACACACACATATATATGAAATACTAAAAACAACTTTTACATTATTGTACAAACAAAACAAACAAACAACTCCATCAAGTCAAGGATTTTTTTTGTTATCCTGAAGTCCTGCCATACCAATTGAAGACTGCATTTTTTTACTTTTCATAATGTTGACTGTAATATAATTGTCTCTCACAGTCACAAATGTCCCAAACCCCATGTCATTAAATTGACCTGGTTTCTCATTCTGCCTTTGGTGCAAAATACTTGTGTTACTTTGAGGCAAGTAGCTTCATTTTCCTGAGCCTCAGTTTCTGTATCTGTAAAATGAAGGGATTAGAGTAGGTGGACTCTATGGTTCATTCCAGTTCTAGACCTGAGATCCCATAGTAATATCTTTGGTTTAATTTAATTTTCTGTCATAGGTATATATATCACAAAGGTATGGATAAATCTATCAGAGAATAACAAGATCCTCATATTGGGAGAGACCACAAAGGTTATCTAGTGCAACCTGTACCTACCTGACTAGGTATCCACTCTCTAACATTCCCAACTCATAGACAAACATTCTCACCTTTAGGACCTTACATAAAGATGAACACACTATCTTCAAATGTTCCCCTTTTACTTCTGGAAGGCTCTAAATTTGAGACGTTTTTCTTATACTGAGCTAAAGCCTAAGCTACCACCTTGCATCCATTGTTACTAATTCTGTTCTTACCAGGCTGTGACCTTCCTCATGCCTATTACTGCCTCTCCATCATACTATTATACCTATATTAAACATTGCATATTATTGCATATACAAATATCACAAGTTTTCCAGCCCACAAAAAGTTCAGATTTTTTATCTCATGAAAGTTCAGATATTTTTTCTCATGTTGTGTAGTGATGCCTACCTCATGTCATACTTGTACGGTTGATTCCATGACCGTGAGTGTAAAACATTTGTCTCTATTAAAATTGATGTTATCAGAGTCAGCCCATCATCCTAATCTTCTAGGAATCCTTTTGGATCCTGACTTGGTAATTCAATATGTTAGCTCTTCATCCCAACTTTGCATTGTCTGAAAACTTTATAAATGAATAAATAACCATAATTATACTTTTTCAGGGATGAAGTTCCTCTAGATAATAATGTTAGTAAGATAATATTTTAAATGGTGAGATCCCATGTTACAATTGTATTAGAAAGCTGCATAGCTCAGGTCTGAATTGAGTGTAACCATGTACATTAGCCAAAGCTGATGGCTAACAGGTTTTTGTGTTTTGTTTTTTTTTTTTAATTTCCCAATGATAAGACTTTGATCTGTAATAAGAGGGAAGTGTTTTGCTGTGAAAATCTAAATTGCCTAGTTCAGCTTCCTGGGAAAAGAGTAGGGAGGGGGTGGGGAGAAAACTTTCTGTAAAAAACTGCTTAAGGGTTCAGTTTAGGGGGGAAAAGTGATGTTGAATTTCCTCCTATATATATTAGAAAGAAAATCTGGATTTATTAACACCATTTTCTCAAACAGTAATTGACTGCTGGCACCATTTCCTAAGGCTCTCATTGGATTTAATTGGCTTCACTTATTCATTACATACAGTATTTTTTTAAATGATGGCAGTGAACACGAGTATCAAACTGCCAACTTTAATTCCCTTCTTCGGACGCATTCACCTCATCTTCTGTCTACTAGGACTAGTGGGGTATCTGTGGATGAAGAATTACAATTAATTTGGACCTCCATCTTTTAAATTCCCTGTTTTATTAAAACAATAGCCATGAAAATAGAATCGAGCCTTTTACTATTTTTTCCCCTTTGTATTTCCAATTGATTCTGACTGACCTGTAGCATCATATCTGAAATTTAAGTTGTCCCTAAAGCTTTTTTTGCATGTATGTCATGTTGTTTTCAAAACTACTTAACAGCTCCATCTGTTTGGCAATCTTCGTTTTTGAACATCATAACAGAAAAATTTCAGGAACAGCAAAAGGTCATTTGGGCCTTCGAGCTTTCTTCTCTGTGTCTTGGAGAATTCCCTCTGTTTGTTGTGTGCTTTTTAGTCTCTTAAGCATTGCATGTTAACTAGCATCTAACAGAAGAATTTAATTAGGTGCATTAGAAACTCTAGAACATAAGCAGTTCTTTCTACACAATTGAGTGAGTCTGTATAAATTCACAAGGGCTTATGTTTTCCTTAATTGCATTTTTTTTTTACTCTGGGCTATATTTTTAGCTCTAATATTAATCAGATCAGTATAATGGGAAGATTTGCTGGGCAAGGCGTCAGGAATCCTATGTGTTGTTCAGAGCTCTGCCACTAATTATCTGTGTGAATTTGAGCATGTCATTTAACCTTCTGGGCCTCAGTTTCCTCATCTGTAAGAGAAGTTGATAACTGACATTTATATAGTTTGAACTTTCAAATTTTAAAGTTTGAAAAAAAATAAACACATATTGCTTTATTTTAGTCTTATAGCAGTCCCTTTAGGGAAGTACTGCAGATATTATCTTCATTCACAGAAAAAGAAACTAAGGTCAAGAGAAAATTTTTACTAGATGACCTCTAAGGGCTTTTTCCTGCCCTTCCCATATGATTATCAGTTTTATCTGTAGAAATTCTTGGGTTTCTGTCCTATATTTTCCTGTTTGCTTGATGATGATTTATTCTGCTGGCAATCAGGCCACCCAGCATTAAAATGCTCCAACTTGTCATAGCCATTTATGCTTTTGAGCTTTCTCCTACTATTTATTTATATCAAAGCCCCTCCCCACCCATATCGGGCCTGTGAAACAAGTAGTGATCTGGAGGTTTCTGTGACTCCAATGACATTAAGGAAAATGAACAACATTTCAAGAAATCAGAGCTGCTAATGCCTCTATTTGGTTCCCCAAGGGAATTCTTCAGGGAAAGAGTAACTGGGGAATATTGTTGCATAACATCATTTTGGCTTCATTGATTAATAACCCTCATTTCACTAGAGACTTTCCCATAGATGAGATTGTCTTTCTGGATATTGCCACCTATGTGCTGCTGGGTTTTTTTTGTTTGTTTGTTTTTATCAATGCTAAGCCATGGCTAACATATATAGAAAGCCTCTCCCCTCCTTGCCTGTTTCTCAAGGGTTTCATTTGACTTTTCCAGAATTTCACATATAGCATTCTTATGCATGCTCATTAGATGACATATTGACTGCTCAGTTAAAATGTGCTTTCTAGGCGTCTGATTCATTGACAGTTGTTATTGGGTCTGAAATAAAATGACAAAGCCCCTAACATGACTACTTTTAAAAATTCTCTTTTAGGTCTGTAGTCACTACTCAGGGACACCCAAATTAGGTACTTTGTATTCTTTCTCTGCAAGCCAAGCCTTTAGGTGATTAAGCCGGAACTGCTGTGGATGGGATCTGAATGATAATCTCAGAAAGAAACTGATCATCATACAAAATTTTTTAACCTAATCTTTAGAGGAAGCATCCAATGGGCCAGGTATATAATATACATTCAAGAAATAACATTGAAATGATTTATTATCACAGAATGCTAAAGACAGACTGTGCCATGGGGTCAGATTAGTCCAATCTTCTCAGTTTAAGAATGAGGAAACTGAGTTCCAGAGGGGGGGGGATGCTTGCTCAGGGTAACAAGGCATGGTCATGAGTCACAGTGAGTGACCTCCAGACCACTGCTTGTTCCTTAGGTCTGGTATAGGGCCTAATATAAACATGTTATATAAATATAAATATGATATATAAATATATTATATAAGTAGTAGGAGAAAGCTCAAAAACACAAGGGCCCATGACAGGTAGGGGCATTTTAATGCTGGGTGGCCTGATTGCTAACAGAATAAATCATCATCAAGCAAATAGGAAAATATAGGACTGAAACTCAAGAATTTCTACACCATGAACTATATAATCATATGGGAAGGTGGGAAAGAGCCCTTAGAGGTCATCTAGTAAAAGTCTTCCTTGGCCTAGGTTTCTTTATCTGTGAATGAAGATAACATCTGCAGTACTTCTCTCAAGGGGCTGCTGTGAGACTCAGCTGGGCTTGGAAGTGTCAAATATTTGAGTAAAATTAGCACTCATAGTATTGTATTAGGTGTTTTAGTATACCTTCTATTTCATGTTTATAATGTTAGATAATTTTAGGATCACTTAGGAAGAACTGTATTAGCTCAAAATAGCAAATGATGTGTATGTAATGGGAGTTGTGTGTGTATGTGTATATATCTTTTTGAATATGTATGTGTCTCTGTGTACCAGCAAAATATTAGTGATATAACTCATTCTAATACCTACAGTCCAAACCTCAAAGTACATTTTCCCACAGAAAATGGTAGGTTCCTAGTCTACTTTGCAAAAGCCTGTTTAATCTGTGATATAACAACTGTCATAACTGAGAGGTAGTATGGACTATTGGATAGATGTTGTTCAGGCCTTGGTGTCAGGAAGACCTGTGTTCAAGTCCTTGGACACATATTGGCTATTTGACTACAACTGCTCAGTTCCCCAGGCCATACTACGAGACTCTAAATTACAGACAAGTTGATTTTTATCAGAGGAGGGAGTTTTCACATTGGTCAGACTTGTCATTAATGTGTTTGACAAACTCCAAAAGCTACTGCCATAACATTAGTGCTATCCATAGTTTTGGGTTCATGAAGTCATATGATGCAAGAACATGGTGAAGAAAGGGGAAAGGAGCTTTCTCCTCCTTCTCTGGTCACATGGCAAATCCTAGGCTAATTTGGAAATAAGTGAAGAAGGTAAGCTCCTTGAGGGCAGGAACTGTTTTATTTCTGGCTTTGTATCCCTTGTGCCTAGCATGGTACCTAGCCCTTAATAAATGCTTATTGGTTTTTGATTGATAGCATCTTTGATATGTTTTGACAAGCTTTTCTTTGCTTAGTTTCTACCTCTTAATAGTTATTTCCTTATTCCCTGGGTACTCATGCTCTAACAATGCTTAGATTCCCCACTGCAGCACCTAATTCAGATCAGCCCTCCCCTCCAAAGCTTCTGTTCTCCAAAATTATCACTCTCTTCCAATCAAAAATTCAGTTTCCTTAGGTGAGAGATTCTCAGCTAGATGTTAGGAAGAAATTAATTTAACAAAACATGAGAATGACTAAAGAATCCAGTTGAACAAACATTTATTAAATGTATTGATAAATAACAGTTCATATTTAGATGACTCCTAAAAGTTAACAAAGCACTTTTCTTATAAAAACCCTGTGAGACATGTATAGCACTAGTGTCACCCCTATTTTCAAAGTATAGAATTTATGGATAGAAGGAACCTTAGAGGCCATCTGGTCCTATTTCCTCATCTCAAAGCTTAGAAAACAGAGACCCAGATTAAATTACCCATGGTCACACAGGTAAGAAGAAACAAAGGCACCTGATTAACAGGACCAGGTCTTCTGACTCCAAATTCAATGGTTTTTTTTCATTCTGTCACAAAAAAATCACAGTCAGAGAGATTGCCTCTTGATATAGTTAAAAAGCAAGTTAGAATTTAATTTTAGACTCGAACATAAGCCACCTGGCTTCAGGTCCAGTGCTCTTCCTGCAAACTGTTTCTCTGGGACTCAGAGCCCTATGGAAGAGAGAATTTGATTTTTAAAGAGGATACTTGCTAATTCATATGAATCTCTGATTGGAAAAATTCAAGCACTGTCACAAGGCAAGGCTTGAAAAATCAGGCAATGTATATGGAAGGTGGCAGAAGAAGGTAGTAAGTATTTTGAAACAGGGCAGCTACCTTGTAGGCTCAGGAATCTACCTTCAGTGTCCGTTTCCCTAAAGTGTTCCTGTTCATTCATAGCTTCTCTCCTTCTGTATTCTTTAATAGCTCTAAAAAACACAGCATTCCCCCCTCCTTCATCCTCCCCAACCTTCAGCATATGTACACATGAATAGAATGGTTCTCCTGTCAGTCGCTGTGGAGAATTAGTAGAGGAGGGGATAAGGACAACAGTGGAGCTGTCCATTCATTTATATATGGGATTATCTGTATATAAAAATTCAGATTTGCTACCAGGAGGTAGTTATTTGCTTTGCAAAAAGATTCTTTATAAAATAATTCTCTGTAGGACTCCTTTTAAAGACAATGTTTATGAACACAATCCCATTGTGTATTTAAAATCTGATTATATGTTTGCTTTGCCATTTTTCAAGGACTTGTGTGTTGCATAAAATAAGGTCTAGTTGTATCACGATTCTGGAAAGAAGGAAGAAGCTAAGCTGATGGTTGTAGTGATGCTAAATTACAAAAATGGGAATAGAATTCTATTCCCTAAGTACAATTCTATATTACCAGTGTCTGCTCCCCTGGGTCATACTATCCACACACATGCAATGATTCTTTCTTATGGATATTATTAATTATACTTCTACCAAAAGTGACCTTTTTTGACAGGTGGCCTTGAAAAGCAGGTTCCTGCTTGTGTTCTCTGGTAACCACACATTTTAGCTGAATCTGCCTCAAGACTGTGTGTGTGAAGACTCACTTTACAGTGTGCCTCTTATGAGAGGCAGTATAGTTTGAGGAAGAAGCACAGAGCCTGTATTCTCACACCTGGAGTCAGTAGAGACCTGGACTTGAATACTGCCTCAGACATTCCTAGCAGGTTTCTAATTACCAAGTCATTTAACCTTTCTAATTCTCAATTTTCTTATCTTTAAAATTGGGATGTTAAAGTCTACAGTATAGAACTACTCCATAAGGTCCTTATGATACTCAAAAGATATAATGGATATAAAGTACTTTGCAAAACTTAAAGACCTATGTAAATGCCCATTATTGTTATTCAGAAGAATGGTCATGCACTATCCTTAATACAATATTGTACACTGGAAACCTTAAATAGCATTGTACAACACCCTCCCATGAGAGAGAATGTGGTTTAAGCTGTCATTTTTTTCCCTACACTACTCTTGGCTGTTTGATTGTGCTACCAGCCTCACACCAATGTGTCAAGGCTCAAGTCTCTCTCCTAGGTGACTTGACTAGACAAGGGGCCAGGCTATGGCATCTTAAAGTACTCAATGCATATCTTGTTATTTGATTGATGACTCCTTTAATTAATTCTATCAAGTGGCTATATTTTTTAATGTGCTAACTTGACTTCTGTAACCTGCAGTACCTATGACATCTTTCCTCATACATCTACAGTCAAGTGCCCAGAAAACTTACCCAAGGTTCAAGGTACTTTGTGGGTCTTACACCACCCAAAAGCATAGCACACAAGCCTCCTGCCTTTTACTAGTTAGTCAGAGGGCCTACAGTTCAAAGTAGAGGTATTTAATGAATTAGCATAGCAAGTTAGGTAGCAACAGAATATTTCCCTCACAACCTGGGATACATACCACAGTGTATATATCTCATGATAAGAAAAGCAGGAGAGCATAGGTATCAGGCATGGGGGCACACAGGTGGGGAACATGTGTGGTCAGAGTATACTCATGAAAGGGCATCTGCATAGGAAATGCTTTTGGTCAGGGCCCCACAGATTGGACAGGTAATTCATACCTGTTACCCTGCAGGGGCTGTTAATGTTCTTTGGGGTATGGAAGTATATAGAAAGCATCAGAGAAGATACAACCAGTGCTTTTTCTGTTCAGACTTTTCCCTGGATGTTCAAGCTTCACTGTTGGACAGTTGATGAGTAAGCCTGATCTTCTAAAGTACTTGCCACCGACAAATAGGCCCTTTTATCTCTGAGGTAGAATTAAACATTGAAGTAAAGCTCTTTAGGAGAGTGCAAGATGTAGTAATGACTGCCAGAGTCAATATGTGGTGCTTAAAATGGAATGTAACAGGAACACAAACATTGCAAGCCCTGTAATTAAAAGAATATTACCCAGCGGCCTACTAAGGAGGTGAGGTAACTTTCAAAGCACTTTTCTGCAACTAATTTGCCAGGAAGGCTTTTAAGGAATGATAATTATTAGTTTTGGTATGCCAGTTGTAAAAGATAGTAGCCTGGCTAAGCTGATAACATACCAAAGTCCAGCTACATTTTTCTTAACTTGAAATTTAAGACAGTGTAGGCCCCTCATTATTGTAAAGTCTGCAATGCAAGATCTTGCTATTTTATTTTCAAGTCAGGTTCATAATTACCATAATAACCTTATATCCCTGTAATCTGTAAATATTTGTTTAAATTGATAATTGGAAAATAAAGGTAATCAATAAGCTATTAATCTGCATATGTAATTGTCCATTTCTAAGTGGAGGGAATATAACATTGCATTTAACCTGAGATTGTAGTTGGCACATTCAAGTTGTCAGAGAGAGAGAGAGAGAGGCCACTTCAAAAGAAATTATGCTGCCTGTCAAGATGTATTTGTTATCATTTTTTCTCCAAGGTAATTATGCGATGAAATTACGTGTGAAAAGAGAAAATTTTCAGCTACTACCTTGGATAAAGGTTGGGAAAAGGTTATATTTAGCATAACTATATTTCTAGCACATTGTGCCCTACAGGCAGCATAGTCTAATTTTTCCCTCCTCCCTCATTCCAGAGAAGTTGCTAAACCTTACTTCTTTCATGCTATTAATTCTCTTTTCTACCCATATTGCCCTCCCCTTCCCTGGCCAGGTGTGAGGGAAAATCATACCTATGTGTAATACCTCCTACTTGAATACTCCTTGATGAGTCAACTTTTAAACAAATCACTTCTACACAGCCTCATATATTTATTGCTCAAAATGACCACAAAGTAGGATGCAGTAGCAAGTTTTTTGGTTTGACATAGACTAGGGAGTGGTGTCTATGTGTCATCAGAATCTTGTCCAAGGTAGGACTCTGAAGAGTGATAATCATCTATACCCTTTTAAGGAGAACATATGTATCATAGCTAGCTTCTTGGGAAGTTATGTAAGAGTATGTATGGTTATAGAAGTCATATGACCACAGAACTGAAAGCTTACCTTGAGCTCTATCCATCTTGCAGATGAGGAAATTGAAGGCTGAAAAGATAATGTGACTTATCCAAGGCCACAAAACTAATTATTGAAAAAAATGGAACTAGAAATAATATCTCTCTGGTTTCAAGTCCAGTGATTTTCCATTTACATTCTTTAAAGTCACTGTAAATTAATTTATTACATCATTAAGTTCTAAGTCAGATTTTCTGTTTAGAAAATACTGTTAGACTGTATTCTAGTAGAGTTCATGGACTCTCATGATGAATTCTTCCACATAGTTCTGAGAACCCTTTTATTCCATCTCTTAGCACTGTTATATGAAAACCTTTTCTGTAGCTCTTGGTACTTAGGTCTGTCTTCCTCTATCTCACTCTCCCATCAATGTTCCATTTACTTTCATGTCTCAATAGCAAATAGCCTCTCTTCCCCCTCCTGCCTTACTCAAATGATATCACTTACATTCATTCTCTCTCACTTTCATTTTTTATTTTAACTTCCTAGATGTATTAAGTATTTTAGGATACAGCTTTTTATGAAAAATGTCATACAAAATAAAGTTGTATTGTATTACATTCCGTAAGTTATGATTAAGCTCTGCTGGAATGAGCAAAGCGAAAGGAGTGATTAAGTAGACTAGACATACAATTTTATTTTTCTTTTTGATCCAATATACCCAGCTGCCAAATGGTCCTTTAAAAAAAAAAAGAGGCTAATTTCTTTACATGCTCCTTCTAATGCCCAGCCAGTCTTGACTAACTTAAATCAAGGTACGGGTTGCCTCGTATGTGTCAGGGCTATAGAAGAATTTTACCCATTCTAAGTGGGCTGTTGCTCATTGTTAATTACAAAATTTGAAGGTGCTTAATTTTTCCCCTCTATCTTATGTCACCTGTTCAAATGAGGAAACACTGAAACAAAACGAACCCCAAACCCCTACAGTGTTTCCTCTGAGGCAAAGCTAGGAGAATAGTGGTGAAAGCAGCTAGGAGGCACCATCAATTTAATGAAGTCAAGCTTCCTGAGAGCCCTTTTAAAAATGCAATTTAGAGTAAATGGAGTCATGAGTTAGAGTGCAGAGCCAGCTATTTTAACATAGTGACCCACTATCTACTCAGTCCTTAGAATTTTGTACCATGAAACCTTAGACATTTGAATATTAAAATATACGTTAATGAACAAAACAAGCTTCTAAAACATAAGAACCACTGGATATCTGTTTAAAATGTTTAGAAAGAAATAGGAAAAAAATAAAAAAATATGAAAGTTAAAAATAATAAGTCTTAGGAAAAGGTATGAAAGAATATTAATTCAACAAATATTTATTAAAGGTCTACTGTGTGCAAATAAGTGAACTAGGCACTTGAATCGATATAAAGTTTGAACGAGACACTATTTACTACCTACATGGAAATTATGGACTAGGAGGCAATTGGTATATACAAAGATGACTGTAAAACATTACAAAATAGAAAGGTGGGAAAGAGTACTAGGTTCAGAAACAGGGGACCTATTTTGAATCTTGACGCTGTTACATAAAACCTGTGTGACCTTGGGCAAGTCATTTAACCAGTTTTGCTTTCTGAGCTGTAAAATCATAAGGTTGGACTATATGACATCTAAGAGCCTCTAGAGATCTAAATCTAGAGTCCTATGAACTAGATTAAAGAGATATATGTGGTACTTGGGCATCTCCTGCCACTCCAGTCTGCAGGCTGGGCCACTAACGAGCTGTTAACCCAACTTCAATATATAGTACAGGTGAGTATCCCCTAAAACCATTATTTACAAGCCCACGTGTGAGTTTACTCTTAATAGTTAACCCAGGCATACAATTAGTTTAAAATAATTATTTAATAAAATGAGAAAGATAGATGGTACATTTATTAAAAACACACATATGGGAATACACGATCAGAATGCATATGTGGAAGGGCAACTCCTTTAATGCTACAGGATTTTCTAATAATATCATCATGCTAAGCCTTCTCCCTGTGGGGCTCATAGTCTACAGGGCTTAAATTGGTTGAACATTTATCCACTGGATAGATGCCCAGCTATTTCTACCTACTTCTGATTCAGTTGATGTCTTTGACAATGTCTTCTTCAAGGGAAAAGTAGGTGCTACCATATTCTTTCAAGTTCAATTTCATTTTTTTTCCAGCTATAATCCTAGTCTATGACTAGAAAAATAAAAATAAAAACTAAAACTACCCTCAGGCTTTCTTGTCTTATTCTCTCTGGATCTTGGCTCTGAAAGCTTTTATTTCCCCAGAAAGAAATTCTTAACCCCAAATGTTAACCTTTTTAGAAAATGAGGAAGGTCTTCCCAGCTAACTGATTCCCTCAGAATTAGTTTTTAATTTAGACTGCTCTTCTTCATCCAGAGGCTTGAGTCCCTCTGTCAGAGACTTCACCCTAGCTTAGAGCAAACATTCTATGTTACTGTCCAAATTTAATTTCTAAAGGCTAGACTCTTGTCAGAGATTCTGGGCTGGGCTTGACTCTGGCCATTCTCCTGGTAGTTTAGATTTTATATTGGAGCAAAAGGAAGCACTTGTAAGTCATTCAACAGTTACCAAAAGATTTACTTCAATTCAATAAAAATGAATTAATCATATACTATGTGCCAAGACAGCTAGGTGGAACAACAGATAGAGTGCCGGGCCTGGAGTCAAAAAGACTCATCTGCCTTAGTTCAAATCTGGCTTCAGACACATCACTGGTAAAGTGACCCTGAGCAAGTCACTTAATCCTGTTTGCCTCAGTTTCCTCATGTGTAAAATAAACTGGAGAAGGAAATGGCAAACCACTCCAGTGTCTTTGCCAAGACAACCCCAAAGGGGTCACAAAGAGTCAGGCACCACTGAAGAATGACTGAATAATAATATGTGCCAGATACTATGCTAGTGATACAAATAAGACAAAAAAAAAACCCAAAACAAAAAACAGTCCCTACCCTCAAGGAGCTTACGGTTTAATGGGTAATAAAATATACAAAAAGAAGTTGTAAAGGGAGAGGTGGGGCCTAGGAGAAGGTATCTGGCACAGAGATATGAAGATGGTGGCCTTGAATACAAGAGTGCCACTGGTGGGAAATGATTGGAACGTTAGCCCTTTTTCAGTGGGAGTTTTAGGAGGAGACTTTTTGCCCTGTCCTTCAGCTCTCCAATCACAAAGGCACAGGCTATTGAGGGAACTGATGAGGCATGAATACCAAAAGTTGATGAAGTAAGGTTTTCTGATAATGAGCTTTTCCTGGGAGCATAATAATGATGGAGTCAAATCCAAGGAGTTTAACATGTGGCAAATGAAGAGTACTTACCCATCATAGGAGAAGGATAGTCAACAAGGATAAGCATTGAAATTCAGCTGAGAGATGCTTCCTTGCCTGAGTTGTCTCATTTTCCACCAGCCAAGCATCATAGAATGTCTGGAGCACTCGCTGGGTGCTATCTACTCAAGTGACCCCCAGCCTGATCCTTTAGTTTCCTGAGCTCACCAAGTCTCAACTATGGTCTCAATACCATTTAAGGAGAAATTAGCCTGACCTGCATGGGGATAGGATATTTTTCCTATCATATCAGGTAATGGTTATTTGCCTATCAAATAACTCCAAGATTCAGTAATCCTTAGCCTTAGCAAGCTAAGCAGAAGAAAAGTGTTTTTTTTTTCTTCTACCTGCCTAAGTCCATTCTTGGCCTTTTGTACCTATACAGGGCAAGTAAAGTCTCAGAGGGGCTTTATAGTACTCACATATTTTTAAAAAGGGAGATTTAAAAATATTTCTCTGTGTGCATTTGTCTCTGTTCATACTTAAAAGTTACTTTGATATTTCTTCATGGCACAGAAGTGACCCTGGGTTCTGGAAGGGTATGCCACCAGATACAAACTCTTTCAGCTCCTTATAAGCTGAGTAGGCTTGAAGTCACAGGAATGGTGACAGAACATGGTATCACAATTAAGTTTAGAGTCTTATTGCTAGGTTACTCACCTGGTTATGAGTATTCAGTCATGGTAACCTGTTAAGTCACAGAAGTGTTCCAATCAATAGTGGTAGAGAGCATTTCCCCTGATATAATTATGAATCCTTAGTGGAATAGGTATATATTTATTTATTGCATAATGGATGGAAAGCCAACCTTGAAGTCAGAGAGACCTGGCATCAAGTTCTACTTCTGACTTATACCCTGGCAAGACAACTTAACCTCTCAATGTCCCAGCCAACTATAAGTTGCCTATAAGTTGCTAATCTTAAAACTTAATCGGGGAGGAGTTCCCAACATCAATAAAAATCCCACATCGGAGCTTAAAAAATATTTATAGGTGGAGTAATTGGTATTGGCATGAATAGGTATTTTTAGTTAGCCCTTGTTTCATGTCTTTTGTTGGAACATAGTGATTACTGGTTGCAGGTTGCTTTGCTTAGGATGACCATGTGAAAGATTAACTTTCAGTCTGAGCATGGGTAGTGAGTATAATCAGAAAAATAAGACCATACGTTATTAGGACCACAGATAATGAAAGCTGTGAGAAAGTAACAGAGTGTGCCAATGTCTCAGTAATGTGATAAAATTAACAAATGGAGACAGACAGTAGAATATGAAATGAACAAACCCATAAAGGCTTCTTTCCAACAGCTGTTTTTAGCTGACCTACAGAGAGTAAGTGTGGGTGGCTGGCATGTGCACAAGCTCAGAGGGGTAAAAAATTCTTTAAGACAAAGAAGTGAACAAAAAAAATTCTTCCGTATGGTTACCTTCTTTTCATTTCCCCTAGTGTAGTTCTATTACCTCTCTCTTTTCTCTTTGGATAAACACAGTTCAGCAGAAAGCATGTTAAGCTCTTTATCCCACTGGAAATCTCTGGACAGAACATTCAGATAACATATGGTCTTCCTTGCACATTACACTGACAAAATGCATGTTAAAAAATTCATAAGCTGTTGTGAAGCAAGATACCAAACAATTGGCACCCTAGTGTCCATCCTCTTTGTAAATGTTTAGGTTAGGATTTACTGTTTGAGCTTGGATAGCTGTAAGGAGTTTAAGGCTTAAACATGGCCTAATGGTCAGCCTGTAAGTAGATTTTGTTTTGTTTGTTTGTTTTATTCTCTTTTAGGGTTTGCTTCAGTTTTTGTTCCCCCTCCCTGTCAAGAAGAGGAGAAAATTAATAGGATTGTAGTTGTAATCAAAACACGCTTCCTTTTTCTTATTCTCCAATCTGGCCCAACCCTTCTGCTAAGGACTGGGCTTATGTTATAGATGATGAGTTTGCTGTTCTTAGCCTAATTCATAGTGGATGTTTGCCCACATCACAAATTGCCTGGCACAATTTAATAATGTTGGCAGCCTCAACACCTGTGAGGCTGCAGAGACCAGAACAGCAGGGATATTTGCAAGTTGAGATTTTGCTACATTGGGGAAGCCATGAGAGTGATTGTACTTGCCAGTATTTTTTTAAAAAATCCCTTTGTTTCTTAGGCATTTAAATCATCCTCAATACACAAGCAACTGAACAGATTTTTTTTTTTATCCTGAAAATCAAAGGTGTGTCCTGCAACTAAAAGAACTTCAGAGTGCTCCTCTGGTTTTGCCTCAACTGTTTCTTTCATGTAGGTCTACAACATAAGCAAGATGGCCAAATGAATTAACAGAAGAAAAATTCACACTTGGAAAAAGTGCTAGGAAAAAGTCTAGTGAGGAGGGAGTCTTCCTAATCTCTAGTCATAGGAACTAAGGTTCTAGGACAAAAGGAGCTTGGGAATAAATTTTAAATCAATGGAAAAGTCTTAAACTTAGGAATTACTTTAAATGATCTCCTTACCTCTATGAGGATATTGAAGTGCCTCAGGAGAAAAAATACAAGTCTGCTCATCCATGACCCAACTATCACATCTTGGTTTCCCTGGCTTCCTCCAAGACTCAGCTCAAATCCTACCTTCTGCAGGAAGACTTTGCTGGTTCCCTCTCTTTCACCTCCCTGCTATTGCATTCCCTTTAAGATGACCTTCCAATTACTCTGTGTATATGTATGTGTGTGACATATATGTATGTATATTTATATATGTATATATGTGTATATATACATATATATGTATATTCTACATTTATTTTGACTGCTGTCTCCCTCATTAGAATGTAAGGTCCTTGATGGCAGAGATCATGTTTTTTGCATTTCTTTGTGTCCCCTGTGCTTAGCACAGTGCCTGGCACGTGGTAAGTGCTTAATAAAATGCTCGTTGATTTACTGATTGCCACTGCCTTCTGGGGCTAATTTTTATATTTCATTTTAACTCAGCTCCTTTAGCTATCATAAGAGTCGATATTTACAAAAGGACTTAGATATTGAGGCCTTCTCTTGGCTTGTGCTGGGAAACACACACATGCATAGGAAGGCTTATAAAATTCAGCTGGTACAGCTCTTGTTCAGAAGATAGCATAGAGAGAATGAAGGCTAGAACTATACCTTTCAGGCAGTCCATAAACCAGCATGGTCATAATGACTAGAATGTTGAAAGTCTGAAAAAGCTGGGTTAAATTCCACCTCTGATAGTTACCAGTTGTGTGATCGAAACAAATCACTGCACCTTTACATGCCTCAAGCAACTCTAGGACTATTCTTCTAAGCTATACATAGACTGGTGGAGAGGAGAGTTCCCCATACTGATAAAATCATAGAGCCTTTGAGTTCCTACAAAAGAGCATCCCTTTAGCACTGGATTGGTCTTTACAGGTGTAGTCCAGCTGTATCAGAGTATACTGTATTCAGATGAGAATACTGAAGATGAGAAAAGTTAACTGACTTTTTCAAGGTCATACTGTAAAAAGCAGAGCTGGAATGGGAACCCAGGTCCCCTGATTCAAAATCCATCACTCTTTTATACATTTTTAGGTGAAATGGGGTTTTGACAGTGACCTGATTTATTTGTTGACCACAGTGGGTCATGCTGACTTGGCTATCCAGCATCAGATAAATCAGATGATTGCCAGTGCCCCAGGTCACTTTATTCTATATCTGCACAGTCTAGCTGGTTTCTATTACTGCTATTTTAATTCAAAAGCAGGAGAAAGCTGTTGAGTATTGGAAAGTGACCCTGGCACAAGCAAACACACACCACTGTACCCATTAACTTTAGCAAATGAGGACAGAAAATAGATGACTCTGAAAACCAAACTTTTCAACATACCATATGAATGATGCAGATTCCTTAGGGGTGATTTTTTTTTAAGTCAACAATCTGTTCATTTTGGTTGCCAAAAAGTGCTTGAATTTTAAATATGGATATGCCTATTGTGACTATGAAGGTTGACAATCATATTCTGAAATTCCAACTAGGAGAAGCTGGGGAGCAAGGGTGAGTTATAGAACTTTCAGAAGAACTCCAAATGTGTGCTAATCTTATCACCAAAAACATTTTTATTGGGGAGTGATGAATATTCATTCCCTTGCTATCACCTTCCCCAGTGACACTCCTCTAGGCTTTATGTAAGAGCACCTGTGATTCAAAATTTAGAAATGTCAGGAGACATGTAGTAGAAATAGAATGCATGGTGAATAATGGCCGATGTTTTCCTGCTGATTAGTCATATACTGTTGACTATGAAAAATACAATGCATTGGTTATGCAGTACAATGAAAATATATATAAACCCTTGCCGGGGGGATATGACACGAATATATGCAAGGGCAGTTAGGTGGAGCAGTGGATAGAATGCTGGGCCTGTTGTCTGGAAAGACTTATCTTCCTGAGTTCAAATCTGGCCTCAGATACTTACTAGCTTCATGACCCTGGACAAGTCACTTAACCCTATTTTTCTCATTTCCTTATCTGTAAAATGAATTGGAGAAGGAAATGGCAAACCAATATTTTTTCCAAGAAAACCAAATGGGGTCACCAATAGTCAGGTGTGACTGAAACAACTGAACAACAAAAGATGAAAGAAATGTTTAGGGGCAGCTAGGTGGCGCAGTAGATAGAGCACTGGCACTGAAGTCAGGAGTACCTGAGTTCAAATCCGGCCTCAGACCAAAACCCTTGACACTCACTAGCTGTGTGATCCTGGGCAAGTCACTTAACCCTAATTGCCTAAAAATAAAAAAAAAAAAGAAAAAAATGAAAAAGAAAGAAATGTTTACCTGGAGGAGGTGGAAAAGGAAAAATCCTCCCACTTTATGTGAGAAGGAAGTACTGTGGACTTCCTTAGAGACACACATCAAAGGCTAGAAAAGAGGCAGGTTTAAAGAGATTGGAGTGGGGCAAGAAAGGGGTGGGGAGTAGACAAACTCTTCTATTTTCTGGAAATCCTCCGGGAGAGTGTGGTGTGGAATTAGTTTCTTGGAAAAAGGACTATGACTATAGTTACCAGGTGTGAAAATAACCTAAATTTTTAAGACCTGATTGATCATTATCAACCTTGACTGTCTGTAAATTGTCAGAAATAGAAAGAATGTGGGAAAGGAAGGGAATAAGCATTTCCAAATATTATCTCATTTGATCCCCTCAACAGCCCTGGGAAGTAGGTGCTATCATTATGCCCATTTTACAGTTGAGCAAACTAAAGCAAACAGAGGTAAAGTGACTTGCCCAGGGTCACACAGCTAGTAAGTATCTGAGGCTGAACTTGAACTCAGATATTCCTGACTCCAGGCCTAGTCACTATACTACCTAGCTGCCTCTGATTCTTTTTCTCCTTCTCCTGTTCTTCTTCCTCTCTTCTTCTCTCTGTCTCTGTCTCTCTTCTCCATTTTTTTTATCTCTTAAAAATAATTTTGATGTCTTTTTTATAGCACCTAAATTCTTTCCTATCTTTTCCCCTTCCTCCTGTTTCTGCAAAGCAGAAGGAAGTGTCTTCTCATATTTTAAAGACTCTCTGCTGAGAGGCTCCACCTTCCCACTAGACCTTCAAACCTTCCTCCCAGGTAGAGAACTAGGATATCTGTGTTAAAATGTAAATTTTTAAAAAATATTTAAAGGAACCCTTCTACTTATAATCTAGTACTGTGAGTCCCTGAATGGCTATATTTTAAAGGGAAAATATCTCAGAGAGGACACTGTCACCGAGGAGTCTCAGGGTGACACCCGGGAGTGAATTTGTCCTAAAGTCCCAAAAGATATATTTTTTTAAAAAGTGAAGAGATGAGGGGTAGGGGGAGGAGCTATAGAGATGAAAGAGAAGGGGAAGAGGAAGGGTACAGGAGAATAAAATGGTCTAAAACAGGGAAAACGGAAAGAAAAGATGTGTTAGGAAAAGCTGGGGCACCAAGGAACTTGTTTAGGAAGATGATCCAAAGGTTATTATGAATCTAAGCTGGGGCATTTTATGGGGTATTCCAATAGAAACTGATGTTTGTAATTCAGATACAAGCAGAGAAGCTAAATGTAATGGTTTGGTTTGGATCCAAATGGTGGGTAGGGGAAGGAAGGAGATTAGATTACCTAAAAGAACAGGGTTCAGTAGTACCTGGAGTATAAGAAAGAACAATGAATGGAATTGAAATAAAAAACAACAAACAACAAAACCTAGGTTCAAATACTTCCATTTATTGAGTGGCCTTGGCAAGTCACTTAATTCTTCTCTTAGAGCCTTTCTTCATCTACAATCAATCAATAAACATTTATCATGTGCTTACGATGTATATGCCAGGCACTGTGCTGAGTGCTGGGGATTTAAAAAGAAGCAAAAGACAAGTTGATGCTCTCAAAGAGCTTACAATCTAATGAGAGAAACAACATGCAAACAAATATATTCAAAACAAGCTACAGGCAGGATAAATAGGAAATGAAAGGGTACTAGAATTAAGAGGGGTTGAGGAAGGCTTCCTGTAGAAGGTGGGATTTTAGTTGGGGCTTAAAGGAAGCTAGGGAAGTGAGTAATGGGAATGGAGGAGTGAGGAGCTTAAACAATATCTGACCCCCTTGAGCTCTAACATTCTGAGATTCTGTGAGCCTAGTGGACTAGTTCTCAGATTAAAGAGGGGGCAGTTGCCAGTGTTTCTAGAATGGATTATTTAGGCCTTTTTTTTTTCCAAGTTCCGTGAATATGCTTCAGTTTCCCTTAGATTGCAGTCATCTATATTAGTTGAAGAGAAGATCCTGTGCTGGACTGTAGGTCAAAAGATATGGAAAAGATGGAGCCTTGAGATGAAAGAATCACTGGGCATAGGCAGGATCCCAGCAGCCAAAACTTAGAGATGGAACCTTCAAGGTGGATCTCATGCTGATTTTTTAAACAAAAATACAGTGCCCTAAAATGAGCTTCTTTGTCTTTAAATTTGTTGTATTTATGGTTCCTTAGTTGTTAGGGATAATTTAAATGTTTTGGTTTTAAAAGCCTGTTAGTGGTTTAAAACCACACAAGGGCATAAAGCCCTCCCTTCCTACAAGGCTTAGTTTCACTGTGTTCTGCTATCGGAGGCCTTTGCTAATTCCCTGAGCCATTAGTGCTCTCAACTCTCTTACAATTGTCACATAGATTCTTATGTGTTTACATATTGTATTCTCCTATTCCAAACCAAAAAGAATGTAAGCTCCTAGAGGGCAGAATTATTTTTCATTTCATCTTTGTATCTCCACTGACTCATACAATATCTTATATATAGTAGGTATTTAATATGTGTTCATTGTTTTGGATTGTTAGTAATGCTAAATAGTAGGTAACCCCCAATAATTTGACTATCAAATGTCTTATGACATAGCAGTGACACAGATATGCATTACATTTACAACTTGAACTTGAAAAGAAGATAATCATCAAAATGAATAGTTTATATCCTTGTGACAAAGCCTGGGCATTCAGTTCAATTCAACAAAACATGTTAAGCTCTAGCTATCTGCTGGATACTAGTGGAACTACCATAAGGTATTAAAGATGGAAAGACATAAAAAGGCAACAGTTCCAAGCTTCAAATAGATTTGATCCAGTTGGGGGATGTAACATGCAAAGAGATGAATAAACATAAATTATATATGAATAAATATAAAGATATACCAAATTTCAAGAGGGAAGGAGCACTAACCACTGGGAGGGTCAGGAGAGGTCTCATTCTATGCTTTTGAAGGAAGCTAGGAATTCTACAGAGTATGGATGAGGAAGGAGATAATGAAGAAATGGGAAGGACACCTATGCAAAGCAGAGGAATGAAATGAAATATCAACAGTTTCCACTCTACAGTGCCTAAACCAGGAGTCTGCTGGAGCCAGCTCATACTGGCTCCTGAAAACTGATTGTTAAATTTTTAGTATGAGTATTTATATCTTGGAAATCAGAAAATGGGGGCCTGATTTATTGTTTTGTTTATTTTTAGATTGATGAAAGTGATGAAGAAAATGTTAATAATGCAGATTAGACTTTAAAAAATGTGTCCTCTGTACATTTTTTTTTCTTTTGGAGAGTCAGTTGTTAAACATTTATCAGAATCAATACTCTCTGGTTTATTTCTCACTGTATAGGACAGATTTCTTCCTTCAAATAACAAATCCCTTGAATCCAACTTGGGAGGATGATTTTAGCCTGCTTCCAAATGGTCATCTCAGTTGTTCTAGCTGATAAGATAGGGCATGTCCAGTTTGCCCTGCATAGACATTGCTTTTTAATCTTTGCAGGAACTCTCACCTTTTTGAACATAGATTTCTACTTTCTGTGGGAGAAAAGCACAAGTACTCATTCTTTTAAGGCATTTTAAAAGAATTGGTAGGTTATGATCAAAAGTGAAAGATATATTTTTGGAATGTTATAGGAAGAAATTCATGTAATACAAAGCAGTATTCTTGATGCTTTACAGCATCTAGGCACAGGGACCTCATAGTCAGAGCTTAATATTGTAGACTTATAATTTACTGTTTATTAATGAACACCAAATCTATATCTCTAGTGTCAATCTCTTCCCTGAACCCTGCACCTACATCTATAGCTGTCTGCTAGACATAACCAGTTGTTTGTCCTTCTGGCCCTTTAAACTCAACATTTTCAAAACTGAATTTATCACCTTCCCTCCAAAAAACATTTCTTTTCTTAACTTAGCCATTCCTGTCACTGGCACTACCATTTTCCCAGTCATCCAGGCTTGAAATATCAGCATCACTCTTGACTCTTCTCTTAACTCCATCTTTATGTATAAACAGTTGCCCAGCCTTATCTATTCTACTCCTACAGTACCTTTTATAAACACCCCCTTTTCTGCTGCTATCATTCTCTTTAACCCTGACCTGGATTCATGTAATGAATAGTCTTGTAATTGATTTTTCTGCCCCTAGTTTCTCCCCTCTCTAATCTCTTTCCTCCTTGACAAAGTAGTTTTAAAAATATTCAGAGCTGATCACATTATTCCCTTGTTCAAAAACATTAGGTAGCTCCTCCCTTGCCTACCAAATGGAACATAAACCCTTTATCCTGGCATCCAAGGCCCTTCAGGATCAGGCACTAACACCTTTTTTGATACTCCTATTTGTATACTTGACACTTGAACCAAAATGTACCATTCATTGTCGACTGAGCTGGTCCTGTTTTTTCTCACTTTCATGCCTTTGTGAATTCTGTCACCTCGTATCTGAATTAGACTCTCTGGTTGACATCCTCTCCCTCTTTTAATACTCAACTTAGATGCCACCTCTAAGGGACTTTCTCTGATAACTCCCAATAAAAATAATTTCCTCCCTCTTTAATCTCTCAAGATATTTGACTTCTCTAGTTTTCATAGCTATAATATAAAATAAATGTTTATGTGTGTATGTATCTCAACCCTTAATAGATTATAAGGTAATTAAAGGTAGGGATTGTATTGTTTTTCCATGTACAATGGGTTTGTCTATGCAAGATGTGTTATCTACATGTATAGACATGGCTTATGAGCAGCATGGCTAAACAGCTGTGAAATCTGGCCCATGCCTCTCTGAAGGAAACTGTGATTTCTCCCTTAAGGAGACCAGGAAAAGGGCTGCTCCTTACCTCACCTTTTCCCAAGAGATTTATTGGGATGGAATTCTATCTGATCACTCAAATATTGGTATTCTATGGATACAAGTCTGCTTCAGAAGGAAAGGTACTTCGCTGGGTTCTCTGGGGTGTATGGAGTGTTTAGGGAGGAATAGTACCTCTGATGTGAGGGCTTGCTGAGCCCTTTTCAGGGCTGCTCATCCACCTTTGGTATCTACCTGTCACCCAACTCTTACCTGGGCTCCAAAAAGCTGTAGCATGCCCAGCAGCCATACTCCAGTAAACCATCTCTGCAGATGGGCTAAACCAGGTTGAGGGTAACCAATAGGCCCCAAACCCAAGCATGTGAAGACTTGTCCTGGCAGAATGGATTGATGAGAACAATTTGTTCCAGTGGCCTTGAAGGTGGCTGAAGCAGGCACTGTGAAGTGCTTAGAGCTTCCTCAGATGTTTGAGACACCAAGGTCATCCACTGCATCCTGGACCATCACCAATCATCTTGATATTTTTTCTTGCCACTGGACTTTGATGACTCTGGAAGAGAGAGAGGCTGACAACTTTTTGCAACACTGCCTCACTTAAATCCATTTTACTGTATTGGTTTGCCATTTTCTTCTCCAGCTCATTTTACAGATGAAGAAACTTAGACAAGTGGGGTTAAGTGACTTGCCCAGGGTCACACAGCTAGTAGGGGTCTTAGGGCATATTTGAACTTAGGTCTTTCACTTCAGGCCCAATTCTATCCACTGTGTCACCTAGCTGCTTAAATCCATTTACAAGCAGGTCAAGACATAACCCTCATGATGTCCTTGGTTCTCTTCAAAAATGAAAGATGAACAACCACAACAAACCTTTAGCTCACTAGCTTAGCTCTTTCCCATTAAATATGGGTTACATAAAAGACCATTACAAATATTAGTGAGTAAACCCATTTATCGAAGCAGAACAGGAAACAGAAATTGTGCAAGTTCCATAGATTAGAATATATAAGAAAACTCATCTCCACTCAAACCATCTCAGCTCAATTTCATCCGAGGAGGTCCATTTTAGCAGTCTTTAGGGAGACAAACTGGAAATCAGTGACATGTTGAGGCACTTGCTTTTCCTATTACTTCTGTCTGTTACTTCTTTCTCCATTTGTCTCCCCCAAAGACAAAATAGAAAGAATAACAGAAGGCATGCCTTGACTTTATTTTTCTTCTGGACTTTGCCCTCCTACCTGGACCAATCTTATTTACTTGTTCTCTATCTTTATGAACTCTGATCTTCTGAGAGGTAGCTAGGCTAGAGCTTTGGACCTAGATTCAGGAAGATATGAGCTCATATCCAGCCTCAGATACTTAGTAACTGTGTGATGCTGAGCAGGTGACAACCTCTGCCTCAGTTTCTTCAACTACAAAATGGGAATAAGAATAGTACCTATCTCCTAGGATTGTTGCGATATAATATAGATGCTTAATAAATGCTTATTTTCTTCCTGCCTTCTTATATACTTACTATCTAAATCTATAGTCTGAACCCCTTAAACTCCTCTGGATTTAGTCAGGATTCCTCGTATTTGTTTCTCCTAGGCCACTGGGTTTTATTGTACTCCAGCTCTCAGTACAACTATATTTATTGACTATTTACAATGTGTTATAACAGAATATAATAGGCAAGATCTCATAATGTATAGATAGCTTGCCTAAGCCAAGAAGACCTTGGTTCAGATCTTTCCTTTGACACATATTGACTGTGGGATCCTAAGCACTTAACATCACAAAGCTTTAGGCAACTATACATGGCAGAGAAGGCACTGATTTGCATTAGTTAAAGGAGTTTCCTCATCAAGGAATTTCTTATACTTATGAAATCACAGGTTTCATCCCTGTATCTGCATAGAAAAATCTATATAACATTATGCTGTCAAGTGGCTCATTTTATAATTGTCCCAACATAGCTGTCTCAAAGGAGCTACAATATTCCTTGATTTGAAGATGGTAGTAATGCCTCAGTATGCCTGAGAATCCAGTGTGTGACACAAAGTCCTTCCCATGCTGATACTGAAAAAGAGTCATTTGACCTCTAGTCTTAGTAATCATTCATGGAGTCTGCTGTTGTTTGCATCTCTTGCTCTGAAGCTCAAATCTTTCCTCAAATCAGAACCATTTGTTGGACATTAGGTTGATTTGTCTGTTGCTGTGGTTTCCTAGAGAGAATCAATTTAAAATTGTGCTTCATTATGTTAGAACAGTTGTTCAGCTCTTATTTCTTATGATGGCCCCATTCCCAACTCATCATACATCGTGTTTTCTTTCTCTGCATATTTTCCAGCCCTGTGGAACTGGGTAGTGGAAAACATGATCACAGTGGCAGCTTATCTATTGGGACAGGAATAATATCTATCAAGCTAACCCCCCCCAAAAAAAAAAAGTATTGTTCAGTTGTTTCAGTCACGTTGAACTCTTTATGACTCCATTTGGGGTTTTCTTGGCAAAGATACTGGGGTGTTTGTCATTTCCTCCTACGGTTCATTTTACAGATGAGGAATTGAGGCAAACCATGTTAAATGATTTGCCTAGGGTCACACAGCTAGTATCTGAGGCCAGATTTGAACTCAAGGAGATGAGTCTTCCTGACTTCATGTCTGACACTCTATCCACTGAGCCACCTAGCTGCTAATACTAATTCTAAATACTAATTTTAGTGTTAATTAATGCTAATTAATTAGTAAATTAGTAATCAATACTAATTAATTAGTATTTACTAATACTAATATTAAAAAGTACTAATACTAATATTAAATATTAATACTAATATTAAAAAGTATTAGTGTTCCTTAAAAGACAACAAAGCTGTCCCCAGGACCTGATTGACCACGTCTTTCTTGGAACAGTTTCCTACTCACTTAAGATCATAAAAATCTCACCCATGTGGATCCAGGGCACTTCCAATTTGATGAATATCTAAAGACCATAGGAGTTACCATATCCTGCCTTGGTGATCATATGCTTTTCCATGTGGATATGAGTGGGCTGTGTCTATAGAGCTAAGTGCCACTGTATACTTACTCCATATCGTTTATAGGTTAGGGCTAGGTAAACCTCCTTTTGTTGACTATTCAATGATTTGTGTAAGTGCCTTATTTTACCCCTAAGTCAAATCTGAACTAACAGGATACCAGCATCAAACCTACTCCTAACGTCCATGTTCCAAGATTATTGCTAGTGACAGTCTTGCCATTTCACATTATTTTTACATGACACATGCTCCTTGGTATGACTTTTATAGTAGGTCATCATCTTGAAGTCATCTAGAAGGCTAGACAAAATCATGACTCTGTGGCAGATCAGTTTGTTTCTCATCTTTATTCTGAAGGACATGGCTGAATTTTTTTAGCTTTCTACTTAATTTTTTTTTTATAATTTTTACTGTGGTACTTTGGTCTACCTAAATAATAGAATTTTAGAAGCCAGGATAATGCAATCTTTATGGGGAGGGTTTGTTTTTTTCCTTTTTTTTTTTTTAAACTCAGCAATGGTATGCCTAAACCACAGAATTCAGGGATAATTTTCAGTCCTACATGGCCAAAGAAAATTTGTGACTAGAGTCATAGATGATATGTGCTATAAAGAAACAATTTTAGATGAGAAGGGAGGAATAGCATTCATACATGAAGTTTAGACTGTCTTCTGAGAGATTTTCTATACTCTATTACATTGGCATTCCAGAAAGAGATCACTCTTTGATCAATTCAACTGAGATATTTTAGGACTAAAAGAAATTTAGGTACTTAAGGGAGAAAGTAAAGTGAGGTACAAAAGTACCATCTACAATGAAGTACAAAAGTACCATGGCTAATTTTTTATAGAAGTAAAAATGTTCTTTTCTCATCCTGCCATTATACAACCTTCTTGGTTTTACAACACAATCCAAAGGAGAATCAGTTCTAAATCAGGAACACATGGGCCTGTCTGGTAGCTGGAACTATGAGTCATTGAAATGCAGTGGTCAGTGGCTAAGCACAGTCATCTCGAGAACATTTAAGTATGAGATTTGAAAGAGAACAATAAACAGATGGGAAATGGAAAGATTCCACAGAAATTTCCCCAGAGATGGCAGCAGAGCCGCTACGTATGAACTCTAACATCTCATTCCCCAATGCACTGCATGAATATGTAGAAAGTTAACTGAAGAAAACAAAGATGAAAAGAACAGCTGGACTAGGAGAAATGTATACAAAGGAGTTATTGTTGGAGGAGGCATAATTTGAGGGTGTTGAGAGTTCAATTTTCTTTTCTTTATTTTTTGGTGAGGCAGTTGGGGTTAAGTGACTTGCCCAGGGTCACACAGCTAGTGAGTATGTGTTTAAGGCCAGATTTGAACTCAGATCCTCCTGACTCCAGGGCCAGTGTTCTATCCACTGCACTACCTAGCTGCCCCAAGAGTTCAATTTTCAAGATACCATAAAAAGAGAAGGAAGAAAGGTAACCAGAATTTATTGTCGACTATGTGTTAGTCAGTGGGCTAAGCACTTCGTTAATATCTAATTTAATCTTCTTAATAACCCTGAGAAATAGGTGATGCTGTTATTATCTACATTTTATAGTTGAGGAAACTGAGTCATGCATAGGTTAAGTGCCTTACCCAGAGTCACACAGCTAGTAAGTGTCTGAGGCTGGGAGGTCTTCCTGATTCCAGGCCCAGTGCTCCACTATGACACTGCCTCTACCCATTTTACAATCCTATACAGATCTGACTCAGTAAAGCCAGACCCTATCTCAGTTTTATCACTCTCTGTTCTTCACCAAATACTAGCAATGTATTAGTCATTGCACAACAAAACACAACATAAAAGTGTTTCTTCATATGTTAAATAGGAGTAATTATATTCTGCACAGGAATTTGGTGAAGATTAATGAGGTAGTGCCCATAAAACACTCATTTGAACACCTCAGAAGAAAATTTAAATACAAATTATAATGATGATTTTTATTACAAAATTAGGGAACTTTCAGGCAAGGGAGTTATGATGTCATTTTTTTTTCTTCTCACCATTTATCATTTTGTGTGTGTGTGTGTGTGTGTGTGTGTGTGTGTGTGTGTGTGTGTGTGAAAATAATGTAGTATTATTTTTAACCTTACTCCTAGCTTTTAGGCCTTCTTTTTATTCTCCTTCCCTTGACTGTCTGCAGCCCTCTGTATTAACCATTCTCCTTGGCCCTTTCTTTCAAACACTTCTTGTCTTTGTCATTCTGTGTCTTCCTGCTCATCTTCTGTCTATTCCAACCAGTAAGACAAAACATTTTCCTTTTCCCATTATCCCACATTTTATTTATGTCTAATTTATATTCAGAGCTTTATGGAGCAAGGACCCTTACTTTGTATTTTGTGCTTTGAAATGTCCAATCTCTGTTTATGATGCATAATAAATAATAACATTTACTGAGACACATGAACTTCTACTTGCTACATTTTTTAAATTAACCAAACAAACAAACAAACAAAAACACCAAACACATTTGATGCTGAAAATCACACATTTGAAACTGTTCACTTATCAGTTCAAGACTATTTTTCTATATCATAAGGACAACAGTTTTGATATGATAATCAAGAAGCAGTCACTTGTATATTACGGTGTCACCAAACACATTAATTTTTTATTCTAGAAAAATCTATTACATCCTAAAAATTGTTCTTCAAATATATTTACAACATATTCATATGAATTTTTTGCAAACTTTATATTATCAGACAGAGGTTGATGAGATGAGAAATGTGTTTTACAAATACAATGAATTTAGAAGATAAGAAGAATTATAATTTGAATGGGGATGGGGATTGGACCTTTTATTTCATTGGTAATAGGAACTGTTAGATGAGTAAACTGCTTTATGAAAGTAGGACAGCAACTTCTGTGCAATTTTAGAGACTTGTCCAGAGCACTGACAAGTTAAATGACTTGCCCAGGATCGCACAGCCAGTATGTATTGGAGGCTAGACATACATAATTTGAATACTACTTTCAAAACAAGGGAGGGGTGAGAAAAATTGATTATTTACTATAGGAAACAAATTCCTGATGTGTTACCAGCGTAATATTAGCACCATAAAAGACTATCTATTCCTATCTCACTCTTCTTCATCTAGACAACAGAGAAGTACAAAAAAGACACAAAATATGCCTCCTCTTTTCAAATTGAAAGTTAAAAAAATTGAGCTGTAATAGAAATCATGAAGACTCCATAGAATATTTCCTAGAGCTGTCAGCTCTCCCAGATGGTTATTAATACTCAGAATATGCCACAAGACCTTCATCATTACTGCTTAGTATGATCTGCATCTTGGAAACAGGCCTATTATGCAAGTGATGATTTCCCAGTTTCACTGGGAAGTAACCATACAAAATGATTAGTTTCAACTAGTTATATTTCTATTAGTTAAAACTGAAGAAATTCCTAAAGCCAAGAGAGGTGAGGAAGGATCAGTGAGTGCCTCAAGAGAATAAATGACTTAGACTTCTAGTATTAAAGTGTTAAGGTAACTTCCTTTAGATGAAAAGAGTTAGAAACATGTAGGTCCTTCTAGTAATGCTCAGTGGGCCATTCTGATGAAAAGAGTCATTGAATATTATATTCATTACTTTCACCCTACATGTATCATTTAATACTAATGTCAGTCCCCCACTCAGTGTAATTCCGTGGCTGCCTCCCTATTACCTCCAGGAGCAAATACAGCATTTTTGTTTGGCTTTTAAAGCCTTTCATAACCTGGCCCTTTCCTGCCTCTCCATTCTTCTTCCACTTTACTCTCTTCCACATATTCTGTGACCCAGCAACACTGCCCTTCTTATTGTTCCTCACACACTACACTCCATCTTCAGGCCCCATGTCTTCTCATGGACTATCATGTCTAGAATGTCTTTCTTCTTCCTCCTCCTCTCTGTCTGCTGGCTTCTTTAACCACTCTCAAGTCTCAGCTCAAATCTTACCTTTTGTCAAAACTTTCCCCCTACACCACTCAGTGCTTGTGCATTCACTCTGAAACTGCCTCTAGTTTTTCCAGCATTTATCTTGTATATACAAAATTGTTTGCATGTTGTCTCCTACATGAGAATGTGAGCCCCTCAAAGGCAGTGGCTAGATTTTTGTTTTGTTTTGCTTTGCTTTGCTTTTGGTTTTGTGTTATTTTTGCTTTTCTTTGTATCCTCTATACTTACCACAGTCTCTGGCATATAGTAAGTGCTTAATAAATGCTTTCGTATTGACTGACTCAGCAAAAAGCAAGGTCACTTTGTTTTACAGCATAATTTCTACCATGAGCAATAATTAGAATATGAATACTCAGTTAACGGATATGTGTTGAGTATCTACAAAAGTCAGCGTGATAGATACTGTGAGGGATATAAAGAAAAGAAAAACACAGTCTCAAATATAAAAATGCTTACAACATAGTGGGAGAGGTGACTAAATACGATAAAAAAAAACCAATAAGTTTCCAGGGCTGTTTTGAAGAGAAGACCTTGCACACACCAGGTATAATACAATGTGAGTTATTATCAAAAATTAAATATCAATACAAGAATAACCCAATACTAAAGTATTTGAAGGAGGGAAAGGATATAAAGGACATAGAAAAAAAATCTGAGACCTTATCTTGGACCCAAAAAGATTACTGAAAGAACATCAGTAACTACAAACCTATATACCTACTCTTTGATTTAAGCAAAATCTTTAGGGGACTCATATGTATGCAACTTGAAGGCATTCTCAATAAAGGTATTAGTAGGGAACAATCAGGATTTCACAAGAAATAGTCAACAAAGGGCTTTATCTTTACAAATTCACAATTTAACAAAAGATGCAGAGAACATAAGATCCCATTGTGCCTATCGTTGATTAATTCCAAAAAATTACTGATGTATAGCCCTCTTTCTTTTTCTTTTTCTTTTTTTTTTTTTAAATAGGGCTTACGTGACTTGCCCAGGGTCACACAGCTAGAAAGTGTTATGTGTCTGAGGCTGGATTTGAACTCAGATCCTCTTGACCGGTTCTCTATCCACTGTGCCACCTAGTTGCACCTATAGTCTTCTTTCAATCAGATGTCTTCCATCCATGCTTCAAGATTTTTCGGAATTCCTTGCAAGATATATCAACAGAAATAAGGCTGTTCAGTGGTCCCTTAATAACAAACATTACTCAAGACATAAAATTCGGAGATATATGTTTGCTAAAGGTACTTGCTAGTACAGAGTGCAGGCCAAGGGCAGATTTCCTGAGGATATTCAGTTTCACTGGATCCTCCTCCTTGTGGATGAAACACAAATTGCGTCAAGGCCTAGGATTTTGCATAGCCTCCTGTAAGAAATCTATAATTACTCCCAAAGAACTTGGCCTATACATCCATATAGAAAAGGTCAATTGGATGAAAAATATTGTCCATATTTCAACATCCATTTCATTTAGGTGAACACACTAGAGAGTTTGTTCAACAGCATGCATATTTCGAATAGATGGTATAAATAAACTAGTAAATTCAGAGTTGAAAAGGAAGTAGAGAGTGGGCTTGATTACTTTTAGGAAATTATTAAGTTCTTTTACTGACTTTAAGCTTCCTGTGAGAGCAAAGGCCCATTCTTTCAATATTAACATTTTATCAGTACTGTTATGTGGCAGCCACAAGTGGAACAAAACTGCATCCAAAGAACTAAAGATGAATGTCATAGAGAGAACAATGAAGAGGAATGTGGTTGGTGTGAATAGATGCAACACATGACCAGTGAGGAATTCTGATGATCAGAAGTAAGGAATGTCATTAAGGAATTATGTGACAGGAAGAGGAGATAAGAGATGAACTAGTCATATGGCAATAGCTACCGATAGTAGATAGGTACAGCAAGAGTCCCACTATTACCTTCATGATGACGAGAGACATCAAGGATGTTCTCCAGCACATTGTGTGGACTCTCTGTGGCAAAAAAGGATAAGAATTGCATAGGATGGTCAGGCATAGAACTCCTGGAGAAATGAAATTACAGATCCATTTGAGTTGAGTTGATAATAACAATAAAATATAATATATGATTGGTTGACAAGTAAGTGGAATAGACTGCAACTGCATTTAGATCATTGTGAGACTTCTGTGGATTGTAGTGGGATGGAAAGTCTTAATGAAGTATGGGAGGTACGCACCACTCTATTTCTATAGTCTATGTTAACTGACTGCTTCTCACTGAATATTTAGGTAACCCTGTATTATCAGAGAAGCCTTCACAAGAAGGTAGCTGGCACATTTCTAGGCTTTTAACTGCCTCTCCCTTGTATTTGCTATTTTCCAGTCAAACTAGACTTTTCATCCATCCTAAAAATGTTTGAACTTTTTTTTGCCTCTGCATCTTTGTTCATGCTTCTCTGTACCTAGAATGTCCTCACCCTCTTTTTCCACCTGCTAACAAGCTACCAATTTTTAAAGTTCATTTTAAATGCTACTTTTCCATGAAGCACCTCCCTTGATTCCCCTAGCTAGAAGTGTTTTCTCTCTCATCTAATATCATGGTATTTTAGTGTCCTTTGATGCACTAAGATTCATAGTCTATAAAATATTTCCACATATAAGATTATCTTTCTTTAGTTTAAGCTTTTGAGGGCACCTTCATTCTTCTAGTTACCAGAGTTCCCAACCTCATAGTCATCTTTGACTCCATACCCTATATCATCCCAAATATCTAATCAGTTGTCAAATCTTATTGATTCTAACTCCATAGCATCTTTCATATCTGTCACCTACTCTCTATTTACATGGTTACTATGTTAGTTCAAGCCTCCATCAACTCTTGGTTGAACTATTACAATAGCCTCTAATAGAGTTCACTTCTTAAACTCTGTCCCCTCTTTAATCTATCCTCCGCATAGTTATGAAGCTGATACTTCTAAAGTACCAATTTCGCTCCCTGCTTAATAAACTCCAGTGGCTCCTAGGATCATATGCAATCTCCCCTGTTTGGCATTTTAAAGCCCTACACAACATGTATCCAACCAACTTTTCCAGTCTTAAAATGTTCTTCTCTTTCATGTACCATAAGATCCAGCCTATACAGGCCTTCTTGGTTTTTTTTTTTTCTTTCACAAGAGATTCTCTCATTTCTGCCTGTCTTGGGACTGTCCTGATTAGTGAAAACTCACTATATCTAGCTGGCCATCTACCTGTCATAGTGCCATTCCTCCTTTCCCTCAGCCAAATTTTCACCCCTCAATTTGGTAACAGTAATTAATTTAAGACTGCCATTGTTCAGGGGCAGCTAGTTGTCGAAGTGTATAGAGCTGTGCAGTCAGGAGGACCTGAGTTCAAATCTGGACTCAGACACAGGATACTCACTAGCTGTGTGACCCTGGGCAAGTCATTTAACCCAAATTGCCTCACAAAAAAAAAAAAGACTGCCATTGTTTCTGGAAAGAGGTGAGTGTCAATTGATTGCTGTATAGCACCACTGATCATCCCTGTGATGTCACCTTTGGAAACTACTTCCATGAATTTAAGTTCTTGTTTGTATTTGTATCATCAACATTTAGTCCAATGTCTGGCACATAATAAGTGTTAAAATAAATGGTCATTTATTCATTCATTTTGGAGTATAAAAAAACCAAAGTGAATTAAAAGGCTGAAGGTTGTGATTAGTCAGGTCTATTATTTGCAGACCACTTACCAAAGAAATGGTTGGTGAGGTATCTAAATACATGAAGATCAAATTGTACCAGGTTCTTAGAGATTGATCAATTACTCTCGCAACCTTTTAAGAAAGTAGAAAGTAGTGGAACTGATCCCCAAATAAGTGGGTCAATAGCTACCTGTATAAGTAGAATTATTGCATTTATTGTTATATTATTAATTGTAATTATTATGTTCTTACTTGTATCAGGGAAGGAACATTATTGGGAATAGGCGTATTGTACTACCAAGTGATGATTCCATTCTCTTGATAGCACAGGCAGAACAGAGGGGCTCCATAATGTTACTCTATTCCCTTTGGACACAGGTGACACAACTCTGTTCAGGAGCAAACTATTTTATTAACCCAGGTGAATGAATACAAGATTTACATAAAGGGAGTGATGCAAAACTGCTGACCAGTGGGGATCTGTCCAGTTTAGTTGTGCTGTGTTGCCATGATACGGAACTCTAAGCTCAGTGTTTGTACAACTAGATGAATTCTGAAATACCGGACATCCAGCACTATAGAATAAATAACTAACAGCAACTGTTAGTAATCAGAAACTATCTATTGCTTCTTATAATGCCTATAGCTATGTTTCTGGGAAAGTGCTATTCTCCTGTGTCCTTGTGATAGGCTCAGAGCCCCTCATGTTAGGCTGGAAGGTCTTGATTGGTCATTGGCATAGCTGCCATAGTCAGTACTAATGTTTCCACATGTGTACAATGTTACTCTGAAAGTAGGAAGCTTATTGGCACTTCCCAACACATGGGTCTATAGGTGATTCCTACATATACAGTAGTACAAATTAATGCTGATAGGTTTAATTGCAGCAAGATAGAGTAAGGGAAAATATCTTGACTACATTATTAAAAAGTGTAATTCATTACTAAAGAATCTTTTACCTTTCCTCTAATGAAATAGTACATAGCTAATTTCCCAAAATGGGTCTGTTGAGCCTCTGTCAGTTAAGCCATCAACACAGGTTAAGGTACATTCCAGCTTAAGTCTAGATAAATTGGTTGGGGTTATATCTCAACTAATAAAACATTAAAACTAGAAGCTTTCTTTACAAAGGAGTATACTGGATTATTGACTCAATTGAACTTCTTTGGTGCTTAGTACTGTATGAGACACTCTGAGGGAATATAAAAGAAATGGAAGACTCAGTCCTTGCAGACTAAGGAGTTAAAATGATGAATAGAGAAGATAAGTCTAACTTAGGAAGAATAATTAGAGAACAGTCCATGACAAGGCATAATAAAGTGCTCAGAGGTGTGGCGTAATTTTTCAATTGCTATAGATAGAATTGCCACTGGGAGCCCTTTTTCCTCTTCAAGTTTCTGAAACAGAGTCAGATTATAACTTAGAAGAAGAATTTATGTTCTTCTTAGGTTCCATAGAACTAGTGGTTACCAAATGAGAATGAGAACAGAGTGTGAAAAGACCCAGGTCATGAACAGGAAATGATATGGAAGAGGAACGGCTATTGAGGCAGCCAAAGCATGAGAGCCAAGGAACCAGATATATGTGGAAACAAAGTACAAACTGATGAAAGCAGTATACCAAGAAGTATTGTTGAGCTGGGCAGCAGAGATGAGAGAAAAGCTGAAACTGAAGCAGACCAGATAAATCCACAAAGAGACTACAGTGAAGTCAATGGATCTAGGTCACTGTTAGATAACATAAGATTTACCAGAAATTACTTTTTGACAGTAGAATGTGAGTGAAAAGGTATAGTAATAGATCATTTAACAGTTAAAAAAAGAAATTTACTTAGCCATAGCATACAAAGGATATTCAACATGGATATGTTATTCTGTTGCTTAGGTAGATTCAGTTCCCTTCACCTCCATCCTAAAACACATCCGGTCAGTAGGGTAGAATTGTTGACTCATGGTCTTGGAATATCCACCAAGTCTGAAGGGCTTCAATTCCATATAGCCTTTTTTGTGCCGTTGGAAGACCAGGAAGCCATGCCATTCTGTCCAGAGGCCACCAGGAACCTGTGTCAAGGGATGTGTGGCTTGAGCCTTAGCCACTTGGCCAATAAAGTTCCAGGGAAAACTTTGTTAAATTTAAGAGATATTAAAAAAAAAACAGAAAAAAACCTGATAGATATTGATCACAAGGTGTACTGGCATGCCCCACCAAGCATTATTAAAAAGACTGTGGAATAGAAATCCAAGATCAAATGATGGGCTATGAAAATGTCACAGAAATCAATTACTTCTCCAGTCAGTGTTTTGGTCAGATAATGATATGGCTTAGCAGCCAATTGATTGTTCAGAAACTGGTTGTTAAGATGGTTGGGAAAAAATGAATTGAAAACTGTTAATTGTGTGCATGTATATAATGATACACACAAATAGAAGGAAAGGTGTCCTAACACCTATGAAGTTCTATTCACATTCAGTTGCATGTGTAGATGTGTATGGTCAATATAGCATTTAAAAAAAAACCCAGACTGTTTGATTATTACTTATTAGCACTTTGAAATCTTTCCTCATTGTTGTCTTTCTTCAATGTCTTCAATATTTCCAACATTGAATTCAGAAAAGCAGTTAGTATGCTGAACAGGAGATATTTTTAAGCATGTCAACATTTGATAATTATACTCAAAATGTACAGCAGATTATACAGTTTTACCCAGAAAATGGTATTCCTTTATTCACTTACAGAAATGTTCAGTTCTCAGTGGCATGTTTTATTTTCTTTATGCAAAGTCAGTGGTGCTGAATGCTAATGAAACAACTCTTGGTCAAATCCCTGGCAGTTATTTTCAAGTAATTAGTTCAGCCATTTACTTCTTTAACATTCGGCAAACATGTTGCTTTATGTTCCTAGGTTTTTCTTCCCTTAAGAAATCCACCAATAGTATTGAAGAGATAGCTATTGCAAGGTCTATGAAGAACATAGTTTTAGGAATTTACCCCCACCCACGGAATGCACCATTATCATGTCCTGTTAGTTTTCTGTACTGGGAATTTTATTTGCCTAGTGTCCTACATATAGGTAGTCCTGGAAAGGATCCATTTGGCTAGAATTCTCAGATCCCAGCTGGGGATAGTGATGGCTCCTGTGTGTTCTCTGATTCTCTTCGTCTCCTCCTTCCTCCTCATTCCCCCCCCCCCACAAAAGCTGAAGGCCTGGCACATAGTAGGAATGTAATAAATACTTATTCATTGATTAATCAGCCAAGAAGTCAGATGTCTAGGACATGGCAGACGTTCCTATCCCTGTTGTCTTTGTTTTTGTCATTATACTCTGACATTAACAATCTCTCTGATCTCTCTTCAGTGTCATGGTGTCTTGGCATGTCTTCAGCTTAGATCCCTGCTGATATGACTGATCTCACCTTTGCTTCCCACAAAAATGCTCACAACAACTTTCATCCCTTATATTTATTTGGGGAGTTTTCTCTGTTTCAGCCCCTGGACCCTTCCAGTCCTCATTTCTGCTAATGAATGCCCCTGAAGTTCCTTACTATGCTTTCCAAAATAAAGTACCACCACCAAACAGTTCTTTCTGGATCATCAGTTAACTTGGAAAACCACTAGTGGCAAACGTCCTTATATTTCTGCCCAACTGACTGAATCTTCCTTCTTATCATCCTTAGACCAAAAAAAAATGGATCTCTCCATGGCCCATTATGCCTGATCACAGGATGGCCACACTGAGAAGTAGTTGTCACTACTGCCGTCTTTAATTAATAATAACTATCCCAAGATCTAATAACAGATTCAGAGATGTAAAGTTGACTGGTCAGAGGGAACTTTACTGAAAGTTTTTGACGTGCTTATGTGCTGTTACAGGAACAGTCCTAATTTATTCTGTAAGACCATCAAAGGCCTTTCTGTAGATACAAATTTTTTCGCCAATGGCAGATTGGAGCTCATCAAATAGACAATTTTATTTTAGACAGATAGGAAGGCATTTAATAAAGATTGGCAAGCGCATGGGCTTTCTTAGGAATTTCTAGCTCAGTTAAAACAAGTGAATATATAAAAAATGAGTTTTACATATTTGAAGTATATATACATATATATATATATATATATATATATATATATATATATATGTGCATTAAATATAAGTTTTACTGATGCTTTTTGTTTTTATATCACTGTTATTTCTGGAACTACCCCTTTCCCAAATTGAACTTAGTGAAGTAATTAAGCAAAAACACCTGATATAGGGATTACAGTTGACAATATACACATCATTCTTCCCTAATAGTCCCCCACCTCCCTGTGAGGAGGGAGGTATGTTTTATGATCTGTTCTCTAGCACCATTATTGGTTTTTCAATTACTCAGTTTGACTTCCTTTGAATGATCTTTAATGAGGCAATTAAGTGATATATTGATAGAACACAAGACTTGCAGTCAAGAAGAGCTGACTTTGAATTCCACTTCAGACATGGCCAGCAGAGTGACTCTGGGCAAGTCACACTTCACCTCTCTGTGCTTCAGTTTCCTCATCTGTAAAATGGGAATGATAATAATCTATCTCATAGGGTTGTTTTGAGAATCAAATGAGTTAACACGTAAAGTGCTTGGCAAACATTAAAGTGCTGTTATTATTTTTTTTTACTCATTTTTTCACACTGTTGTAATCATTGATTGAGAGCTCAAAAAGTCTGTGTCTTCAAATTCCTCTTACTACTTATGTTTCCTTTTTACTAGAGTTATGCCTGGCTCTTAGCACCCTCTGAGGATTGAAGACACTGTCATAACTTTTGTCTCTCAAGCTCTCTGCTTGACCCCCAGGCCCCACTGGATGTGTCTAACATTCCAATTCAATCCAATTAGCATTTAATAAGCACTCACTACCTTCAGGGCTTTATGCAAGATAGAAAGACAAAATGAAAAATTGTGTATAGCCTCAAGAACTTCCATCCCAGTGAAAGGATACAACATGTATACAGATAAGTAGATACATGATATTTTGAGGAGGGAGAGACCACTGAAATATAAGAAAGAATCAGGCAAAAGGGTCCTGCAGGACTTGTCATGTGATCTGAGACTTGAATAAAGCTAGGGATTTTAAGAGAGTTAGAGAAGGTGTAAGTACATTCTAGGCTTAGGCAAAGGTACTGAGGTAGGGAGGTGGAATACAGAGTTTGGGGACAAGTAAGTAGTTCAGTTTGGCTTTGGTGAAAGGAGTGATGTCTCTTTCCCTTTCAAAGGACGGGTCAGGGACAGCTAGGTGGTGGAGTGGATAGAGCTTCGGCTTTGGAGTCAGGAGGATCTGAGTTCAAATTTGCTTCAGACACTTGACACTTACTAGCTGTGTGACCCTGGGTAAATCATTTAACCCTGAATGCCTCACCAAAAAGGACAGGTCAGTTTTGAAACAAGTGAGGCTAATCTTATCATGGAGAACCATCTCTTCAATCTAGTTATCACTAGGGCTCACTTTCCTGAAAGCTTGTCTTCCTGGAACCCAGTGAAGAGTAATGAGAGAGGAGTTATACCCCTTTCCAAATAGTTAGAAGGTAATTAAGTATCAGTTGAAAATTAAGGGATTGCCAAGACAATTGGCTGTAAACAGAGTTCAGTGACTTTTGGGGGTAACTAGTAGAAGAGTTAATCTTATATATGGGAGTAGAGATAACTTCAGTATGCTATCATTAGAGGGTTGACGTTAAAAGACTTTACCAGCGTTCCAGATATAGCTCCAAATATTTCCTCTCCCCCACCCCGGCACCAGATCAGTCTAATATGATTCCTATATGATGAGTATAGTTGGGGAAAGGGAGGTAAAGGACCATCATGAGAGAGTAGTCTCGGGAGAGGTACAACAATTTAGGGGTGGAGGAGGGAGATCAACAAGGAGGAGGAAGAATTGGTTAGGAAGTCTTAGGAAACAAGGAAGGAAGGAAGAAAATAGTAACAGAAAGAGGAGAAGGGTGGGCACCAAAAGCAACTCAACCTAATTGTCAGTTTTTTCCTGGATTAGCCCTTTTTATAGCCTGTCTACCAAAACACCACTGAAAACTGTAATTTGGCTTTCCATATACTTGTTTCAGAGGAAAGCTTACAAAAATTAATTCCAGTTTGCAGAGCTGGCAGCAAAACTGTTAGGAATGGAGGTGAGTGACTGAGATGATGCATTTCCTACATCATCAGAGCCCTCCGGCGCTCAACTCCTTATATGAAACAAATAAAGTGTTATGAGACTGTAAATTGAATATGATGTAATGCTGAATGATCAGTTCAATGTGTCTTGTCAACAGAAAAATAGCAACACCCTGCAGAAAATCATCCCAGTAATGGCTACATATGACATAGAGTGCTCTCCTTGGAATAGCTTTGGATACCTTATGAGAAGGGCAGAAAGCAGGTGGCAATAACACCACTACCTCTTCTGTGGTCATTGTGCCTTCTTTCCATTACTTTTTCTCTGGTGCTGTCACTGGGGAAGGTGAAGTGAAAGGAATGTGAGGGTGTTCAAGAGAGCTAGAAATGAATGAAATATAAATTTATGGATTTATAGTGCCCTGAATCATATGCCCAACTTACATACATTGCCTTTCTATAAACAATCACTGGGAGATGGCTGGCAGCCAGAAAAACTCCCTCTTATCCTCTCCTTCACCCCATCCCAATAAATCAACAAGCATTTATTAAGCATCTACCAACTTCCACTCTTTTTTTGTCCCAGGGCTAATTCTGGGCAAGGTCTGTTATAATAAGACTGGCAGTGACTATACTGACATTGCTGAGAAGGAAAGTAAGAGATCAGTGATCTCCTTGTGTAAGCCCTTGTTATTCTTTTTTTCAACTTCCCCAACAGTACTAATGACTGTTAAACACCAACTCTGATCTCTTCATGAAATCACAGAATCAAAGAATGTTAGAGCTTTCTCTTCTTTGTAGTATAATGGTGATCTCAAAGCTCTTTTAAACTTTGCTTATCATACATGTTTGCATCATAGATGTATGTGCATATATATGTGTACACACACACACACACACACACACACACACACATAAAGAACACATGAGGACAGCCAGGTATTGCTGTGGAGAGTGCTGATCCTGGAATCAGGAGGACCTGAGTTCAAATGTGATCTCAGAAACTTACTAGCTTGTGTGGTCCTGGGCAATTAATCTAGTTTACCTCACTTTCTCATCTGTAAAATGAACTAAAGAAGGAAATAGAAACCACTCCAGTATCTTTGCAAAGAAAACCCCAAATTGTGTCATGGAGAGTCAGACACTACTGAAACGATTCAACAATAAAAATACAACACATGCATATGTATGTGTACATATGTATACAGATATATGTCAGGAATATGGGTAGCCAGGTAGAAGAGACAGTGAACTTACTCTAGATTGAGCTTTGTGTCAGTGCTTTTTTCTATACTCACTGGAGACTGGAGAGTGGAGGGGCTTTTGGAATTGAGAAAATGAAGGACTCCAGAGCCTCAGAACCATTGGCAGCTATTGGGTGAGCATCCCCTACATTGGTAATGGCTAACTGTGGTCTAACCTTCAGAGATGGAATCAGGGAGGAATAAGTAATGCTCACCATAAGCTAAGTGAGGTGTCCAACAGAGAGAACCAAGTCCTTGAAATAGGAAGTTCAGTTCAAAAAGCAGACGTGAAGGTGTTAGCTACTTAGGTTTAGCTCTTTCCTTATGAAGTGTTTGGCACTGGGCAAAAACTTCCATGTTGAAAGTGAGAGGCCTTTTAGCTGAGTTGCTAAAGGGAACAAAATGCCATTCCTTTGGGAAAAGCCAGCAAGGTTTTTTGTTTGTTTTTGTTTTGTTTTTCCTTATGGATGGGTAATACTGGGCTGGTGGTTGAGACACAGTCTCATGCTTTCATTAAAAAGCTGTAAAAATCCTCATGGCTTTGATCTGAAAGACCATAGTAAAGCCCACTTTTCTCATGAAAAAGAGATACCATTTTAACTAAGGACTTCAGCTAAAGCCTGAAGCTGGAAGCAGAGAGAATCTCTATAAATGCACAGCCAGTGGGAGACTATGTTTGGTAGAGATGAACTGTCTAGTAGAGCCCTTCTGACTCAGATAACATGACATGGAGACTAGTGGAGTGAAGGCCTAGATGGATCATTAAGATGTGTCATCAAAAGACATCAAGGGACTTGTAGCTTGTTTCAGCTGTTTCTCCAAATGTGTGCTCTTATCATATGTATTTTTTATTTATTCCTTGTATTCACTCTTCCCAGTAATGCTATATTTGTGGGAGAATGTGTCCCAATTTTATGGGAGAAATGCTTTATTGCTACTCTTCTTATTATGTTAATTCATCAAAAGTCTTTTATTATATACCTTTTCTTTGAACCATGCATGTCCCCTGACTGACCATTAGAGAAAGATAAGTAGTTCAGTGGGGGCTCTTGAGCAAGGATTTTTTTTTAAAGTTATGGACATAGAGAATACCCTGAACATTGGGTAGCCTTCTCTGTGACACCTACACTATGAGTTGTGTGTGTTGGTTGCCTGTGCTACACAAACCACAAGAATCCTTTGAAAACCTCAGAACAATGTTTTTACTTCATGGAGAGGTGTATAAGGAAAAAGCTGCGGGACTGTGATCTATTTCAAATGAAAATAGGATCTCAGACTTGGAAGGGCTCTCATAGCCTATCTATTCCAATGAAGACGTAAAAAAACCCTTCTGTGCAATGTAACCATGATTAGCTTTTGCTTGAATAACTCCAGATAGGGGAACACCCTAACACCCATGTCAAACTATTCTACTTTTCAATAGCTCTAACTGGTAGAAAATTTTTCCATAAATTAAGGCAAAATCTGGTTCTTCACACATTCTGCCTTCTAAGGCTAAGGAGAGCAAATCTAATCTCTCTTCTACCATCCTTAAAACTTGAAGAAGGTTAATGTAGAAGGACCTATTATTTCCTACCCTGTTTTCCAGGCTAAAACCACCTTCCTACCATGCCTAGTTTGACAAAGCCTTATATGACATAATCTGCAAACTCTCCACTATTGTGGTCATCTTCTTCTGGAATAATCCCTTTTTATAATATGGCATCCAGAATGAAACAAAATATTCCATGTGTGGCCTAGCCAAGGTTGAATAGAACAGGGATATATCACTTCTATAGTCTTCAATAGGATATCTTTCTTTGTTTAACCTAAAATCACATTATTGTTTTTGGCTGCCATATCACATTTCTGATTTGTATTGAATTTTGAAGTCCATTCACACAACTCGCCATCATCTCATTCTCCCATGCTAACAACTTAAATGTTATCCTTGACTCTCAACTCTTTCTTACCACTCCCCCACATTCAATACATTTGTTAAGTTTTGTCAATTCTACCTTTGTAACGTTTCTCTTTTCTATTCCCTTTTCTCTTCTGACACTGCCACCACTTTGATGCAGGTCCTCATCACTTCTTACTCAGACTATTGCAATAGTCTGCTGGTTGTGTTCCCTGAATCAAGTTTCTGCATTTCAATCCATCCTCTGCTCAGTTGTCAAATTATCTTTTTTAAAAAATTAATTTGTTTTTGGTTTTCAACATTCACTTCCACAAGATTTTGAGTTCCAAATTTTCTCCGCATCTGGTCCCTCCCCCCACCCCAAGATGGAATGCATTCTGAGTACCCCTTCTCCTAATCTGCCCTCCCTTCTGTTGCCCCCCCCCTTCTCTTATCCTCTTCCCCTTCAATTTTCCTGTAGGGCAGGATAGATTTCTATACCCCATTTCCTGTATATCTTATTTCCCAGTTGCATGTGAAAACAATTTTTTTAACTTTTGTTTTTGAAATTTTGGGTTCCAAATTTTCTCCCTTCCTCCCTCTCCACCCACTTTCATTGAGAAGGCAAGCAACTCGATACAGGTTATACATGTGTAGTCATGCAAAACACTTCCATAATAGTCATGTTGTGAAAAACTAAGTATATTTCCCTTCATCCTGTCCTGCACCCATTTATTCTATTGTCTTTTGAATCTGTCCCTCCTCAGAAGTGTTTGCTTCTGATTACTCCCTGTATCAGTCTGCCCCTCCTCTATCATCCTCTTGCTCTCTTGTCCCCTTCCTCCCTTATTTTCCTGTAGGGTAAGATAGATTTCCATACCCAATTGAATGTGTATGTTATTCTCTCCTTAAGCCATATCTGATGAGAATAAGATTCACTCATGCTCTCTCACCTCCCCCCCACTTCCCCTTCACTGTGAAAGCGTTTTCTTGTCTGTTTTCTGTGAGATAATATACCCCATTCTACCTCTCCCTTTCTCCTTCTCTCCATATAATCCTCTCTCACCCCTTAATTTTGTTTTCCAGATATTACCCCTTCATCTTCAACTCACCCTGTGCCCTCTATTTATCTATTTATCTATATACATACATATAATTTTTTCCCTCCAACTACTCTAATACTGACAAAGGACTCATGAGTTACAAATCATCTTTCCCTGCAGGAATGTAAACAGTTCAACCTTAATAAGTCTCTTATGATTTCTCTTTCCTGTTTACCTCTTCATGTTTCTCTTGAGTCTTGTATTTGAAAGTCAAGTTTTATATTCAGCTCTGTCTTTTCATCAAGAATGCTTGAAAGTCCTCTCTTTCACTGAGTGTCTAGTTTTTCCCCTGAAGGATTATTCTTAGTTTTTCTGGGTAGGTGATTCTTGGTTGTAATCCTATCTCCTTTGCCCTCCGGAATATTATATTCCATGCCCTGCGTTCCTTTAATATAGAAACTGCTAAATCTTGTGCTATCCTGATTGTGTTTCCACAATACTTGAATTGTTTCTCTCTGGCTGCTTGCAATATTTTCTCCTTGACCTGGGAACTCTGGAATTTGGCTACAGTATTCCTAGGAGTTTGCTTTTGGGGATCTCTTTCAGGAGGTGATCGGTTTCAATTTCTGTTTTGCCCTCTGGTTTCCATCAGGGCAGTTTTCCTTGACAATTTCTTTTTTTTTTTCTTTTTGGTGAGGCAATCGGGGTTAAGTGACTTGCCCAGGGTCACACAGCTAGTAAGTGTCAAGTGTCTGAGGCAGGATTTGAACTCAGATCTTCCTGACTCCAAGGCCAGAGCTCTATTCACTGCACCACCTAGCTACACTTCCTTGATAATATCTTGAAAGATGATGTCTAGGCCCTTTTTTTGATCATGACTTTCAAATAGTCCAATAATTTTTAAATTATCTCTCCTGGATCTATTTTTCAGGTCAATTGTTTTTCCAATGAGATATTTCACATTCTCTTCTATTTTTTTCATTCTTTTGGATTAGTGTTACAGTGTCTTGATTTCTCATAAAGTCACTAGCTTCCAATTGCTTCATTCTAACTTTTAAGGAAATATTTTCTTCAGTAAGCTTTTGGGCTTCCTTTCCCATTTGGCCAGTTTTGCTTTTGAAGCCATTCTTCTCCTCATTGGCCTGTTGGACCTCTGTTGCTGTTTGGATTAGGCTATTTTAAGGTGTTATTTTCTTCAGTATTTTTGAGTCTCTTTTAGCAAGCTGTTGACTTGTTTTTCATGATTTTCTTGACATCACTCTCAGTTTTTCCTCTACTTTTCTTACTTGCTTCTCAAAATCCTTTTTGAGCTCTTCCATGGCCTGGGACCAATTCATATTTTTCTCGGAGGCTTTGGATGTAGGAGCTTTGACTTTGTTGTCTTCTTCTGGTTGTATGTTTTAATCTTCTTTGTCACCAAAGTAAGATTCTATAGACTGACTCTTTTTGTGCTGCTTGCTCATAATCCCAGTCAATTACTTGAGTTATAAATTGTTTGTTAAGGTAGGGGTCTATTTCTAGTGTAGAGAATGTACTGTCCCAAGCTTCAGGGGTTTTGTGCAGCTGTTTTCAGAGATACTTCTAGGGACCTGTAAATTTTAAGTTCTTCCAAGGTGCTATGATCAAGGGCCAGGTGTTTACTCCTTTCCTTGCCTGTGCTGTGGTCTATGAGTGACCAAAAGTACTCTTTTCTGTCTCAGAACTGTGAGGAGAATTCTCTTTATACAGCCACTACAATTTCTACCACACCAGCTTTCCTCCTCAACCCAGGACCACCACCCAGAACTGTGATCCAAATCTAAGCACAGGCAAAGCAAGAGAATCCTGTACCACCAGAGAGATCCCTGCAGGCCTCCTCTGATCAGCCACTTGATTCCCAATTCCCCCTCAATCTGTGGGCCAGAGGCTCAGGAGGTAGCCACCTCCCCGGGGCCATGCTCAGGGACTGGAGCTAGGAGCCCACACTTCTCTCTCACCGCAGACACAGACTTTTCCTACTGACCTTCCAAGTTGTCTTTGGCTTGCATGGGTTGAGAAGTCAGGAAACTGCCACATCTGCCTGTGATTCAGCCCTCTGAGGCCTACTCCACGTTCACTGAGGCCTGTGCACCCACTCTAAACTATGTTCCACTCCCAGCCAGGCATGATATATCTTTCCAATCAACCATCCAGGTTGTCTTGGGCTGGAAATTTGTTTCACTTTGTCTTTTTGTGGGTTCTGCTGCTTTAGAATTTGTTTAAAGCCATTTTTTACAGGCATTTGGAGAGGTTTGAGGGAGAGGTCAAGCAAGTCACTGCTTTTATTCCACCATCTTGGCTCCGCCTCCCCCTAATTTATCTTCTTAAAGCAGATCTGCTGATATATATATTCAATAAAGCCTAATGGCTCCCTATCACTTCCAGAACCAAATATAAAATTTTCACCTTGGCTTTTAAAGCCTTTCATAAACCGCACCTTCTTACCTTTCCAGTCTACACCTTATTTCCCTCCATGAACTCTATGCTCCAGTAACACTGGTTTCCTTTCTAGTTCCCCCAACAAGACACTTCATCTCCCAACTCTGGGTATTTTCCACTGGCTGTCTTCCATGCCTGGAATACTTTTCCTCCTTGTCTTCACTTTCCTGACTTAGCTAAAATTTGACCTTCTGCAAGAAGCCTTCCCCAGTCCTCTTAACCTTAAAGAATACCCTATGAAATGATTTCCCATTTATTCTATATCTCTCTTGTTTGTACATAATTATCACCATGTTGTCTCCCCTTTCAGACTGTGTGTTACTCAAGAACAGGAGCTGTTTTTTTTGTTTGTTGTTTGTTTTTTACCTTTCTTAGTATTCCCAGCACTTAGCACAGAGCTTGGTATATATAGTAAGTGCTTAATAGATGCTAGTTAACTGACTTGACAGAATTGCTGAAAGAAGATAAGGAGTTAACATTGCTCTATTTCATTTATATGGGTTAAATCTAGAAGAGATCTGTAACCATTCAAAAGAGTTGTTGGCCCTTACCATCTATGTATGAAAAGCCAAGAAGATGAAGAATCATCCAGATTATAACATGTATTTGGAAAGACAGGCTACAGACCCTATAAACAGTGCAGGTGGATAATGAGTTGGGTCCAGAGTTGAATAGGCAGATGAGATCAGGATAGATTGCCTATGGGAAGTTGCATTTAATGACTTCAGGTGTACTCTGCTGACAGAAGCCTGTCTTTTAAATACCAGATACCCTAAGAGTGTTGCAAGACATGAAATATAGCATTCTTTGACAAACTGAAAATTAATAATATCATACAAAGGATGTGAGAGAGGTGTATAGTGGGTGTAAGCAGTTTCAAATATGGAATTCCAAATGAAAAATTTCCAAGAATAAGAGTAAAAGTTAACTTCAAGAAGATGGTCTAGTCACATATGAAGACAAAAGTGTCCTCAAGAGTATATGTTTTAATGGGATGAAATGCACATATAAATATAAGCATATTCATAATATATACTAAATTAATGTCATAAATTATTGGAAGGACAGTTTTAGCAGCTGGAGAGATTATGATAGATGCCATATAGAAAATAGAAGAAAGTTCTTGAGCTGAGTCTTGAAGAAAATTAAGGGTGGAAGATAAATAGGCATATTGTTCTACTGGTGTCCTCTCAGTGTCAGGAGGAAATGAGGAAGTCTTTCACCATATTGGCTGGATCCCATATGGTAAATTTGCAGAATGAGCATTTTCCCATGCCATAAGATTAGACATGAAATTAAGTAGTGTTGAGGTTGAGTGACTCGGCCAAAAACACATACATAGTATATGGCAGAATCAGTATGTGATCTCAGGCCTTTTGACTCCAAATCTCGCATGAAGCTTTTTCTTTTTTTGAATAGATGTCTCCAAACTTAGCTAAATTGATTCTCAGACAACAGACATATAGTTGAACTCTGTTTTAGTTTAATAAAATCTACTATATCAGTATCTATATGGCATATATATGCATATATGCACATGTATATATGCATATATATTTATGTGTGTATATATGTATACATGCATGTGTATATATGTATTTTATATATATATGTGTGTGTGTGTGTGTGTGTGTGTGTGTGTGTGTGTGTGTATATGTATATGCAAGAGACAGACAGACACACAAACAGGGAGACAGAGAAATTATATGTCTGTGTGTATACACACACATATTTTAGACCAGACTTGTGATTTGATTGGCATAGGGAATTCCTGATTATGAAACACCTTCTACCAGTGTCATGATACCCAATCTGTGATTTAGAAAATTGGTGGCCTACCTAGGATTTGAGAAGTTAAGGACTTGCCTAGGGTCACATGTCCATTATGTGTCAGAAGTAGGTCTTGAACCCAGATCTTCATGACTCTCTGCCCATTATACCATATTGTCTATATATAGGCAGTGAAAAAAAATAGCATAAACTGCTAACCTGTGTCTGTGATGGAATGTTTCTGATTGCTTATTTTTCCCTGGAATTAAAAGGAAAAGAGATTGGGATATTAATAGAATGAAATAGTATAAGGCAATATTATAAGGCAATTTTGTTTGTTTGTGTAGAACCAGGCCTCTGAGTAATATTTTTGTAAGGAAGGACTTTTCAAAAAGATACTTTTGTGCTATGATATTTGCATACCCACTAGAGGAATTCTATGTCTAGGGTGTCCAGTCACTGCCAGAAGGCATCCTGAGCTGTCCTCATCGTCATAAAGAGAGAAATTGTGACCCTTCTCTGCTGAAGAAACTGCTTTGTCTCCATAGGATGGGTAAGAACAAATGTGTTCTGAGTGCCACTAATCATTTACAGTATACTGTGATAAATTACTTTTGGAGAGAAATCACATGCCTTCTAAAAGATAATGATGCCAAAAAAACCTGATGAAACAGATGTCTTAGCATCTTTAAATGGCACTATATGAAAGCTGCTTTGTGGCCCTCTGGTCAGTGAAAGGATTTTGAAATACTTAGCACTAACAGCATGTTTACAGAGGTTCTGTCTGCTTTCCTTAAAATTAAAGAATCATATATTGCTATCTGGAAGGGAGAGATAATTTCACATACTGCCATTGATTTATTACAAATGAGGAAACTGAGACCCAGAGAGATTAAGTAATTTACCCACAGCCACACTGCTGATGTGTGACATGATTTGAATCCAAGACCTATGACTTTAAATCTACCTCAGTTTCCACTGTGTTACAGTTCCTCGGCCTCCTTTGTACAGATATAAAACCCTGAAATGCAGAGAAGCTAAATGACTCATCAAAGGTCAAACAGCTAATAAATGACAAAGCTAGGACTTAAACTAAAGACTCCTAACTCTAAGGCCAGTGTTCTTTCTCCCCTTCCTGATGCCCCTCTTTGGGAAGGACACAGAAACAAAGGCAGCTTTGGCTTGCTCAATCCAAAGCAGCTACAAATGAGTCAACCCTCCATTATCCAAGCCAGAGATTGGGAATATTGTCATCATTAATTTAAAATGATAACCCACATTTCCATAGCACTTTAAAGCTTACAGAGCACTTTCTTCATAACAATCGTGTGAAATCTGTGTTCTAAGTATTGACATCTCTGTTTTATAGATGAGGAAAATGAAGCTTAGAGAGGTAAACCTTGGATTCTATTCCCATTTCCAATCCTCTGTGGTTATACAAATAGCAAACATCAGAACCTAAGCCCTCTGACTCTAATTTCAGTACTTATTCTACTACACTCCCATTAAAGGTCATGTGTTCAGTAGACTTTAAAGGTTCCAGAGGACAGTAATGTAGTTTGGAACCAATTGATCCCCACTCTGTACTACTTACTGGATGATACCACATTTGAGTGAAGAGGAAATATGCTCTAGGCAATTATTTCTCAATGTAGATAACTTCTTAGGATGGCCTTAGAAGCTGATAACTTCCAGAAGGGATAAGGGATTCTCTTGCCAACAAAGTCAATGAAAGAGCCTTTCTGTAAATGTCAGACTTTGACTACCTAAGAACCCAACTAAGCAGAATCCTCTTTTTTGTGGCATCTTAAAGGGAGAAGCCAGGAGGTGGAGATGATGAGAGAAAGGTAAAGTGGCTTGACTGAGGTCATACAAGTAGTAAGTGGAGGAATTAGGAATTGAACCCAGCGCATCTGCTGCCCTGCCTGATTTCAGCTCCACAGAAAAAGATGCCCTTTCCAACATAAGCTTATCATGTCTGAACTCACAATTTTGTTGCTACCTCAAGCCTTGATTGACACTACCTCTCTGAATCTATTCTCCCCTCAGTTTGGAAGAGTGAGTGCCAAACTTCTCCCATTGTGTTCCTTTATAGAGGGCAGAAACTAGAATTTCTCAGCTCACTCCACTTTGCATCTTCTTCCCTCCTTGGTTTCAACTCCAGGGAGCAAGATACCACTTCACGAGGTACGCATGGTGTCCTGTTCCATTCCCTCTTTTCTGCCTCCTTTTAGCTCTCCCTTTAGATTGTAAGCTCTTTGAGAGCAGCAACCATCTTTCTTTTGAGTTAATTGTATCCCAAGCACTTAGCACAGTGCCTAGCATATAGTAGGTGCTATATATTTATTGGATTGATTTGGAACTGGGAATTGAACCCAGGTCTTTTCACTACAAATCCTGTATTCTTTCCATTGCACCATGTTACTAAGACAAGTGGGAAATCTTGAGAACCCCTTTCTTTCCCACTGCTTCTATACTGGATCACCCTCCTGATCTAACGCTGCCCCCAGAGTGCAGGGAAGAAAAAGATGAAGAGGATTCTCCAAGACATTCTCAGGGTTCTTATGTTGTCTGCACTCTGCCAATTAATCTTTCCGATGATGAGGGAGGGCTCACTGCTGGCTGAGTGTCCCTCAATCTGGGGATGGTTTCAGGAAAGCAGCCACTAAAGCTCATATCCTCCACCCAGCTAACAAAGGCAGAAGATGACAGAGGTTCTCTGATGCTGATTGAGTGAACACTGAGCTATCACAAGTAAATGGTCCTCAAATAAGACTTGGCAGGAGCATGGAGGGAATTCATTATGGCAGTTGAGATGGATCAGTGAGTTTGGGTCTAAATATTCCTCTGTGGGATGGGTGTAATAGTAGGCAAAAAGAGAAACATCTCATTTTTTGATAAAAGAAAACAAATAGGACCTTCTGGAAGCAAAAATAAAATAAACAAATATATTCCAGGTATAGAATTAAAGAAAGAGTATATGTGAGACATCGTGTAAGGGATATTGTAGAACATAATGGGCACTGTGCAATTTGACAAGCACAATATGACACTAAAGGGGAAAATCTTGGACATCAGTTATGTCTTAATTTCTTATAGCTATCATTCACAACAATGTTTACCAGTTTTCAAGAGTTTCACACCACCTGCTGAACTTGTCAGCGTCTTATGCTATTGTTTTTGATCTCAGTGAACCTCATTAACCTGGAGGAGTTCAATGTCACTGGGAAGGATTGTATTTACAATTCTTCTTTACTTGAAGGCTGCTTTGCCTGCTAGCAGCCCTTATGGGAATTGGGGTGAGTAGAGTAGGGAAGTGCCAAGATCAGTGGGTGATTATCAGGTGAGAAAGTCAGCAAACACTGCCCAAATGGAGCTTGCAGGGTTCAAGCATGATGCCTTTTCCAGGGATCCAATGAAGAAGTGAGAACACTGTACAAACATCAGTGCCAAAAATCCAGGGCATCAGGCAGGAAAACAATCTCTATTCATAGGCAAAACATAAAGGGGATTCATAGGTAGCAGGGTCTGTCGAAAAATATGGAGGGAGAGACATGGTACTCCTGATAAAATTTTGCTTTGCAGAGAAAATCTACTGGGGACTGTGTTGTTTTAGGGTAGCAATATGTTAGAGCCAGACCTCTCAAATATCACTGAACTGAAGGCAACACAGCTATGGCCTTGCATGTGTTTTCCTTCTTTTTATTTACTAGGATTTTTGCATAAGTCCTGTGGGCTTCATGGGCTGCCTGCTAACTGCATTGCCTAATTTGCCTTCCATGTCACCATGGAAAGCTGGCTGAAGGAGTAGCTGAGGGTGAAGAATCTTGAGAGTGCTCAAAGATAAAAGTGAGAGAATGTAGTGGACAGTTCTATTGGGGGTGAGGTGCTGGAGTCAGCACCATGGGATAGCAACACCAGATGATATGGAATCAGAAAACATGAGTTCAATCCTTACTCATCCACATAATCTATGTTACCATAGGGAAGTTATCTAACTTCTCTGGTGTCGATTTCTTCACATGTAAATTGAAGAGGTAGGACTTTCTGAGTACTTCCAGCTCAGAAATCATGGTTTTATGATCCTATTTCTTACCATATTCCCAAAAGAAGTAGTTGAGTCCAAGACCCTCTTCATACTCATACTGGCTATATGACCCGAGGCACATCACTTAACTTCTCAATGCTCTAGTTAATTCTCTTGGACTATAAATTGCAGAGATGAGACTGACCTGAATTGGCAGAGGGAATTTTCTCACCTGGACATCTCTTCCACCAATGAAATCTGCACGTCCAGTCCTTATCCATATCATATTCCACATAATAACTGCTTCAGGTCTATTTTTTTTCCTCCCTTTGTTCCCCATCTCCTTACCACCCCACCTCTCTTTAGTAGATAGCCTCATCATTTAGTGAAAACACCCCTTCTTTTCTGCTCCCCAATTCTATGTTCCACTTTTTCTTTCTGGTCTCATAGAAAGAGGTAGTTTTCATCCTTGTGAAGACTAATCTCTACTGTACCAGTATTTTTCACATCCCTTTTCATCTCCTTCATTCACTATCTTGCTCAATCAGGCTTTCTTTTTTTTTCTTTTGTGTCTCTCCATATGTCCCTCATGTATAATGAACAAACTGATGGAGTCTGCACACGCGACAGACTCCCATTACACATATTGATTTTTTCCTCTTCTCAGCCGCAACATTCAGTGGGGGGTCAAGTCCTTTTGCTTCATTCTCAGCAATATCTCATGCTTCTATTCCTTTTTTTTCCCCACTTCTATTGCAACTGCCCTAGTTCAGCTTCTCATCTCTTCCCACCTAGATTATTGTAATGCACCACCTAATTTGACTTCCTGTTTCTAGTTTATAGTAAGAAGAGTGATGATCACTTTTCATCATTAATATCCAGAAAGAGAGAAATAGTAGCCCAGGAACCTGCCCTGGTTAGACTACAACTGTGATGTTTTGTCAGTTCTGAGCACCATATCTTAGGAAGGACATTGATAAGGGTCAGAACAGGAACTCAGGGCTTCTGACTGCCTGGCTATTGCTTTTTCTAAGACACAACAACAATTCAATTCTGTAAGCTTGTGTAGCAATTTAGAGTTTACAAGTACTTTCCATTCAACTGTCATGTGAGATTACAATGGAAGCATTATAGAAAATCGTCATTGTTCACTTGTGTCCAACTCTTTGTGACTCCACGGACCATGCTATCCGTGAGATTTTCTTGGCAAAGCTACTGGAGTGGTTTGCCATTTCCTTTTCTAGTAACTTAAGGCAAACAGAAGTTAAAGGTCATGCCCAGGTACATAGATCTAGTAAGAGTCTGAGGTGGGATTTGAACTCAAGTCTTCCTTACTCCAGGCCCAGCATTCTATCCATTGAGAGAACTAGCTGCCTCCTATTATAGAAAATAGGGATCTGTTTTACAGATTAGGAAACTGAGAGGCAGAGACAATGCTACTTACACTGATTATAGAATCATAGATTTAGAGCTTAAATGTACATCAGAGATAATCTAATCTAAGACCTTTCACAGATGAGGAAACGGGGGCCCAGAGAAGTTAAATGATTTGCCCAGTGTCACACAAGTACTAAATGGCCAAGATATGATTTGAATCCAGGTGCCCTAAATATAAATCTAATGCACTTTTCAAAGCCTTGCTGTGCCTCCCCCATCTTAGTTAGGATTTTTGATCTTTTAACTTCACGTACCTTCTCATTTCTACTACATCATAGAGCCTCTTTTTGTAATGTTGTATCTACCCTCTCAGTATTGTCTTTCACTCACTAGGTGATTAATAAATGTTTTTAAAATGAATTGAGGAAAATAACCTCTGAACCTGACATAGATACACTAGGGAACCACATAAAGTAAACAGCATGGTCAGTCAATCAGTCAGTGAACACTTATTAATCACCTACTATGTGCCAGGCACTGTGCTAAGTGTTGATTCAATCATCCAGGAGAGTGAAAAGTGACCAATGATAGGAACATTAGCAGGAAGGGATCACTAACAAGGTTAAGATCCTCAAATAATTGTGAAAGGTGTCCAGAAGGATTTAGCTCCTGGTTAAGATTTAGGGAAAACAGAACAAAACATCAATATATAAAAAGATAAACAAGGTAAAAAAGGAAAGTATAAGTTTGTAAATGTTTTCTCATTTTTTTTTCTTCTCTACTAAGATTCAGATAAAACCACAAGTCCAGACCAACGGCTTCTTCTTTTTCCTAACATCCTGTTCCCTTATCCTGCATCCCTCCCCCACCAGAAAGGATTTGATATTGAGGAACAAGCATTACCACAGTTAGAAATATGTATTTCTTAATCATTTTTATAGCTTTTATTTTTGCCTCTTGTCAAGAACTTTGTCACCTCATGATTTTTGTTTTGTAGATTCAGCTTTTGAAGGTCTTTAGTTTTTCTTTTTTTCATCAAAAGCTGCTCTGAAAGTACAAATATGCTACCAGGTTGTGATTGTGGTGTGCCATGATTCCATGCTTTGTGGATCCTGCTTTCCCTAAGATTCAAGATGGTGGCTCTAGCTCACATCCATTAAATTTAATAGTCAGCAATGTGGTCCAATAAGAGTTTGTTAAATGACTACTAATTGTAAGGCAGAGAGGCAGGCGATATCATGTGGGGTTGTGACTCACAGTTTAAGAAGCGCTGAAGGAGTTGCAATTGGAAAAAGTTTAAGAAGCCATGGTGTAGTGGATCTATAGTGGATCTTGGAGTCCAAAAGACTCCAAGTCCGGCTTCTGAGATGTTGACTGTGACCCTGGGCAACTCATTTAGTCTCTCAGTGCTTCAAGCAGATATTTCCACATTGGGAGGTCCTCACAGAGATTAAATCACAATTGTGGGGATGTTGGAGTGAGTGGACCATTGAAAAGCACTGTGCTAAGGGTTGGAGATACAAAGAAGCAAAACAGTTTCAGGACTCAGGGAATTTGTATTCTACTGGGAAAGCAGAGAGAAGAGAGGCAAAGAATAGCTGGTCAGGAGGTGGTTAGGACAGGAAGGGGAAAGAGGAGCAGCTTTGTGTCTTGGGCCATAGTGGGTGGTGGGGTAGGGGAAGTTACTAATTACTATTACCCAGCATGGCTCAGTATATAGAACATTGGGAGTAGCATCAGGAAGACATGAGTTCAAATCCAGCCTCAGGCACTTGCTAGCTATGTGACTTTGGGCAGAGTCACTTCACTTTTGTTTGCCTCAGTTTCCTTTTCTGTAAAGTGGGGGTAATAATAACCATCCCAGGGTTGTTGTGAAGATCAAATGAGGTAATAATTATAAATCACTGGCACGATGCCTGGCGTATAATAGCCATATAAACATTAGCTATCATTATTGTGATGATGATTCTTATTGGAGGACATCTGAAGTAGCTTCAGGGCTGGTATATGGACAAGGAGGTTGATAAACTAGCTTGGGAGTGACAAAAGAAAGGTGAATATGAGAGTATTCTGGTATGACCAAGAGAGCTTGGAAAGAGAGAGTTCTACTCCACAAAATTGAGTGAGTCTATATGGAGAGCATCTTGAAGGAGATCAAGGGAGCACAGAGGTAAGGGTTCCAGAGGTCCCCAAAGGGATGGAGAGTGCTATAATAGTGAAGGACAGAGTGCCTGCAGATGAGATAGTGACCAAATTAATGAGTCAGTGCATATGATGGCAAAAGCAGAGTTTAATTCAATAAATATTTAGTAAGTACCTACTGAGTGGTAGGCATTGTACGAAACACACACACACACACACACACACACACACACACACACACACACACACACACACACACACACACAGAGCTGCAAGTAGGGGGAAGGAAATCTAGGAAATACCCAGCAACATGAAACCATGCAGAGCTACAGTTGCAAAGTGGAGTGAGCTGGAAGTCCACTTCTGCCCTCTACAAAGGAAGGCTTTGGGAGAATTTTGGTATTTTACCCTTGAACTCTCTAATCAGAGGGGAAAGGAGACTGAGGGAGGTGGTATCAGTTAAGGTCTGAGTTAGCACTATGGTGATGAAATTAAAAGTAATGACCTTATCCTGAGAGGGTTATATGGTTCCCTGGTTTTGAAATTAAGCAGGTACAAATTAGAGCCACAGATGTCAGATAGGTAGTGAGCTGAGTGTCTGTGTGTGGAGGGGATAAGGCCTCAGACTTTCAGGGTATATCTCAGGCCAGAGATAGCAGTGATAAGATGATATAAACTCATGTTTTGTCTTTCATGTGAATAGTGGATTTTCTGAGTTACTCTTACTTCTGTTTCAGGAAGAGATTGTCTAGGAAGGCACAGGGAGACCTAGGCCTGGAGCATTTCAGTGAATAACAGTTTTGTGACAGCAGCTCAAGAGAAGGAACCTCCCCCACACCCTCAAAGCAGCTTCCGAAAGAAAGAGAAATCCTGATCCCTATTTATATGTTCACTTTTCTTATTGCTCAAAAAGACTTCAAATCAGAAATTACAGTATCATCTGCCATCTTGTGATGCCTCCCTAAGAGAGCAAGGGCAACATATCCTTACTCTTCTCTGATCCTAGTTAGAGGATAAAGTTTGATTGATTTTTATTAGAGGTCAAATATTCTTTCTTCCCTATAGCACTCTTATTATTTGGGTTATAGCTGTATTTAATTTATGTTTCTATAATGAGTGGCATAATGGAAAGAGAGCCAGGCCTGTAGTCAGGAAGATTCTTCTCCCTGAGTTCAAATCCAACCTCAGGCAGTTATTAGCTATATGACCCTGGGCAAGTCACTTCACCAGTTAGTCACACTCAGTTTCTTCATCTGTAAAATGAACTGGAGAAGGAAATGGCAAACCAATCCAGTATCTTTGCCAAGAAAACCCCAAAAGGGGCATCAGACATGACTCAAATGACCAAACAACAAGAATGTTTTAAGATTTACAAAGCTCTTTTCCCAACGGTCTTTTGTAACCCCATGAGATAGGTAATGTGAGTATTATTATCTACATTCTATAGATAATCATACTGAAATTCAAAGAAAGCAAATGACTCTCCAGTGGTACTACAGCTAATAAATAAGCGCATCTGGTATTTGAATTCCGTCTCCTGAATCCAAGTCCAGTGTTCCTTTCTAATACTTCATTCCTCACCAAACTATGTAACCAAACTATATAACTAGCAAACACAGATTACTTAATTCCTTACCAAACCAGAAAACTAGGAAGCAGGTTACCATTATTTAGGAAAAATGAACATATGCATTCTCAATGTACGTGCCTTAATACCAGTGTATTCTATGTATTCTTGCTACCAATACTATATGTCTTTGTGGGAGAGGGCACCCCAGTTTCTTGTGGAGGATGCTTTGTAGCTGCTACTATTTCTAGGCTATCTTGGTAAATAAATGCCTATACTTTGAGTTAATTATATATGCTGACCCAGAGGCCATCTCCTGTCATCCTGATTTATGTCTTGCCGCTGGACCCAGATGACTCCAGAGAAAAAAAGTAAGGCTTTGCACAGCCCTCTCTCACTTAAGTCCAATTCACTTGCATGTCATGGCATCACCTTCCTGATGCCATGGTCCTCTTCCAGAACAAGGACAAACAACAGTGAGTAGTACAAGCTGCCAGTTGGGCAAAGCAGCTCCTCCCTTCCTTCCTTCCTTCTTTCTTCTTCCTTCCCTTCCCTTCCCTTCCCCTGTCATTTCCCTATCCTTTCCCTGTCCTTTCCTTGTCCTTTCTCATCCTTTTCTCCCTCCTGCAGGTGCTCTACCCAAAGGAATGTAAATTTGATGCTGAATCCTTGAAAGACATCTTGGGGTTTATGAACTAGATTTCTTTCTTTAGGACCACTCCTTAAACCCAATTCACTCTGGCTCTCATTGAGGAGGTACCACTAGGGTATGTCAAATACTCACTCTTTAATGGTATTATTAATATTCCTTGCTTTTTTGCATGAATTGGATGTTCATGATTGCAACCTTTCTGAGTTGCTTTTAAAGTTACTTTTTCAAGAAAAATATTTGGTAGCCATAAATGAGCATATTAGAAGGAATACTGGACTATGAACCATGAAAACTTAATTCTATTCCTGACTCAGTGAGATGTGTGACTTTTGGAAATCAGTTTCCTTTTGTGGGCCTTAGTCTTCTAATCTGTACAATGAGTAGGATTGATTAACATGTTGTTTGTGTCTCTACCAGATTTATGATTCCTTGTGGATAAGAAAAATGAGAAGTGCATTTAACTTCTCTTTGGCATCATACATACAACCATTCTGCCCATTCTGTTAGCATTTTGCCACACCAAAAGCATAAGAAGTTCTTAGATCCAATATCTACTGTACACAAATCCTCAGATTATGACTCTTTCTAGACCTTAGACAATAGTTTCTACAGAAAGCTCTTCTGTTTTGAAAGAAATCCATATTCAGGTAAACAGTTTTTTTTCTTTTTCTTGCCTTACTGAATTTTTTGTTTCTTAAATGGATTTTTGTATGTCAAAAAGAAATGGGCAATACAAACACTGATCTTTTGGAAATGTCAAGAAATAATTTTATTGTAAAGAACTACAGCAACATGATCCTGTAGATTTTATCTACTCCTTTCTTATGTCTCTAGGCTAGAATATGTCTCAATGCAGAGCTGTAACTAAGGTGTAGAAACTAGGGGTACTAAATTTAGAGGGGGCTGCCCCACTTGTGTTACTTCTGTTGGTAGAATCAATAGAATTTATCACTTAACTATTCATCAGTCAGTCAATAAGTATTTGTTAAATACTTACAATGTGCTAGGCACTGTACTAAGCATTGGGAATACAAAGAAAGACAAAAGATAGCCCCTGTTCTCAGTGCACCCACAGTCTATCTCTTCATTTCCCAATCAGTTTTGCTCCCGTGGATTTCATCATGTCTTCTGGCCAAGTTACACCCTCTCTTCCCATGTCAGCTTATTTTCATGTGTTGTCCCCTCCCCCACCCTCCATTAGCTGGGTAGCTAAGTGGCACGGTAGATAGAGCACCAGTCCTGGAGTCAGGAAGAATTAAATTCAAATCCAGCTTCAGATACTTACTAGCTGCATGACCCTGGGCAAGTCACTTAACCCTACTTGCTTCATTTTTCTCATCTGTAAAATGAGCTGATGAAGGAAATGGCGCATTACTCTAGTGTCTTTGCTAAGAAAATCCCAAATGAGGTCATGAAGAGTTAGACATGACTGAAACAACTCAACAACTTGCCCCTCCTCCCCCATTAAATTGTGAGCTCCTTGAAGGCAAGGAATATCTTTTGCTTATCTTATCTCCAACAATTAACACAATACCTGGCACTTAGTAGACACTTTAAAAATGTTTACTGACTGATTGATTAAGGTGAGGAGGCATAGTATTGCTGATAAAACAATTAGATAACATAGGATATTAATAGAGTTCCTTACCAGAGATCTTTCTTATCCCCTTCAGGGACTTTATCTACTCACATCCAGCCTCTGTAGTAGTAACCCTCCTAGCAGCAGTAATTCAAAATTTTTCACCAATGTATGTTTCTTGTCTCTATTCCTTAGGCACATTTTGAGATGCTTACCTTCTTCAGGTGATCAGACTGACTTAGAGTCTGTCCTAAACTGCCTTATAAGCAAAAGCTTCATCCTAAGGGATACTCCTGCAAGGATAAACCAGATGCTGTAGAAGGAAGAAAGTTGGAAGATGCTATTAGTAATCTTGTAGGTGATAAATGATAGACTGGCACAATTCAGGCACAAAGGGAATAATGTAGAACTAGACAAGGAGTCACATAGGATTCAGAAGATTACCAAGGGGCTATCAAAGCTATATTACTAAAAGACAATCAATCATACAACCACTGATTATACATATCAACTATGTATCTATCACTGTGCTAGGCACTGTAGGAGATACAGAAGTATAAGACATGACCTCTCCTACAAGGAGTTTATAATTGTTGGGGATTATGCTACTACAAATGAGGAATTTTCCCTCTTTGATGCTTGACTGTTCATACCGCTTGAATAACAACTCCATTCTTAGTAGTGACATGGAGGACCATTGGACCTCACAATCTGCCTTGCTACTTGCAACCTGAGGTCCTTCAGGACTTATCATCTGCTTTGAAATTTCTCAGAATTGTCAGTTGATCTACTTTTCTAACTTAAAGACCTTTGAACCTTGCCATCTTCCCCACCATCAAAACCTTAGGACTTCTGGACCTTTGTAAGTAACATTGCAACTGAATTTTCTTTTTTGTGTTATTTCCTCCAATTAGAGTGTGAGTCTCTTGAGAACAAGCACTGTCATTTTTTTCTCTTTGTATTCCCAATGCTTAGCACAAAACATGGTAAGCATTTAATAAATGTCCTTTCTCTTCTTTTCCTTTCCTTCCTTCCTCTCCCTTTCTCCCTTCCTTTTTGGCCTTCCTCCCTTCCTCTCTCCTCCCCTTTCTTCTTCATCCCTACTTCCCCTTCTTCTTCTCTTCCTCCTCATTTCCATCCTTTCCTTCCTCCCCTCCTACTTTCTTTTTCTCCATCCTTCCCATCATAATGGAACAATGTATCCCAGTCAAAGAACACTTTGGTCACTACAAACTTTACTCTAACTTGTCTCTTTACTTCAGATTCACCCATATGCTTGTCCCTCAAAGAAATCCCTTTACTCTCCAAGTTATCTATGCAGCTGCAGACACGTAATAAGGGTTCAGGGAAAAGAGATGGGAGTGAGAATTATCTCTGATCACTTCACTTATCTTATGATCACCTCCTTGAAAATTCACTATAGTCATTAAGAGAATCAAGAAATCTGATTTTAGGGGCAGCTAGGTGGAGCAGTGGATAGAGCTCTGGCCTTGGAGTCAGGAGGACCTGAATTCAAATCTGACCTCAGACACATGACATAGTAAATGTGTGATCCTGGGCAAGTCACTTGACCCCAATTGCCTCACCAAAAAAAAAGAAAAATAAAAAGAAAGAAATTTGATTTAAAAAAAAATCTTTTCTATTCCCACCATGTCTATAGTTTAGCATCATCCATTTGCTTATTTAAAATTGTTGCTGTTGTTGTTGTTCAATAACAATATTAAGTGCAGCTCTATTTCAAATTGTGTATGACAGGACCATCACTTATCAATCCAAGGCTAGGGAAAGTGCTATTTGTCAAATTTCTTTTGTCCTTTTTGGGGCTTCTTAGGAACTTATATTGGTGAATAGTGTTGTAGTTCAGTCCTTTTTCAGTTGTGTACAACTCTTCATGACCCTATTTGGGGTTTTCTTGGTAAAGATACTGGAGTGGTCTGCCATTTCCTTCTCCAGCTCATTTTATATATGAGGAAACTGAGGCAAATAAGATTAAGTAACTTTTCCAGGGTCACACAGCTCCTAAGTGTCTGAGGCCAGATTTGAATTCGTGAAAAGAAGTTTTTCTGACTCCAGGCCCAGAGCTCTATCAACTGAGTCAGTAGCTGCCCATTAGTAAATAGTACCTTAGTCATTTGTTAAACCACTTTCTACCCAAATCAGAGACAGAAAAAGTTTTTGTTTGTTCTTCTTTTCCTTTCCTTCCTTCCTCTCCCTTTCTCCTTCATTTTGCCCTTCCTCCCTTCCTCTCTCCTACCCTTTCTTCTTCATTTTCCTTTCCTTTCATGGTTATGCAGGTGTGGCTTTGCAACTCACTCAAATTATTTGAAATGAAGAATTAAGGAGATTCCAGAGTTTCTCCTAGGAATCTTTTTAAATGTTGCATACTCTCAATAATCTGGAAGTTTTTTTTATATTACATTTATATATTTATCTATAATTTATGTATTATATATATAATTTATATATATAATATATAAATTATATATATAATACATAAATTATAGATAAATATATAAAATATATATTTATATTTTTTGTATTTATATTTTTTTATATTCAAACATATTCAGACTATCTTTTGTTGACCTATCTGCTGTCCCCATAAGAGGAACAGAGAAAGTAAATCAATACATGATATTAACATTTTTAATTATTTATATTATATATATATATATATATATATATATGATTATATAATTTGCAATAAATTTCTGCTTTTCTTCATCAAACAGGCAAATGGCCATTTGTAAAAGTGCCAAATCTACATCCCTCATGTTGCAGTTTGAGCCGTGTGTCTCATTTTCTGTCCTCAATGGAGAGGAGCAACAGCAGGCCAGGTACATTTGCATGAGATTTCATATGCTTGAAGACTCTTAGTTAGGAGGTCAGTTTTCAACCTTCTTCATTTCATTCTAGGCATAGACTCTCCAATTTAGACTGGAGAGAAAGAAGATGGGAGAGAGAGACAAAGAGACAGAGACAGAGAGAGATAGAGACAGAGAGAGAAAGAGAGAGACAGAGAAGGAGACAAAGAGAAAAAGTTTTGTGTATTTCATACAGTAAGTGGTATAGTATTTGGAACAGAGATCTTTTATTTGGATTCCTTGATTGATTTCAAAGGTTCCCTCTAGTAGTCCTTTTAAAACCTGCTTATCAATATTCTCTTTCTCTTGGTTTAGTTTTAGAGCCCCCAGGCTAAAATGACAAATGGATGGAACTCTCTTCTTAAGTGTATTTAAACAGACTTCTGAACAATAGATTCAACAAAATAAGACACTTTATTAGTATTATTTTAAAGTGATATTGAGGGGGTGGAGCCAAGATGGCAGAGTAAAAGCAGTGATTTGCTTGAGCTCTCCCCCAAACCCCTGCAAATACCTATAAATAATGGCTCTAAACAAATTCTAAAGCAACAGAACCTACAAAAAGACAGAGTGAAACAAATCTCCAGCCCAAGATGACCTGGATGGCTGATCAGAAAGGTATATCATGCCAGGCTGGGAACAGAACACAGTTCGGCATGGGCGCGTAGGCTGCAGCGAACCTGGAGCAGGCCTCAGAGGACTGAATTGCAGGCAGCTGTGGTGGTTTCCAGACTTCTCAACCCACAAATGCCGAAGACGACTTAAAATGTCAGTGGGAAGAGTCTGTTTCTGTGATGCTGAGAGAGAAGCTCGGGATCCTGAGCTTGGCCCCGAGGTGGTGACTGCCTCCTGAGCTTCTGGCCCGCAGATTGAGGGGGAATTGAATGGTTGATGAGAGGGGGATTGCAGGGATCTCTCTGCTGGTGCAGGATTCTCTTGCTTTGCCTGTGCTTGGATCTGGGTCACAGTTCTGGGTGGCGGTCCTGAGGCGAGGAGGAGCACTGGCATGGTGTAGCTTCTAGTGGCTCTGAAGAGGAAATCCTCACAGTTCCAAGACAGAAAAGGGTCCTTGTGGTCACTTATAGACCAGAGCACAGGCCAGGAAAGGAGTAAACACCTTGACCTTGATCATAGCACCTGGGAAGAACTTAAAATTTATAGGTCCCTAGAAGTATCTCTGAAAACAGCTACACAAAACCCCTGAAGCTTGGGGCAGTACATTCTCCACACTGGAAACAGACTCCTACCTTGACAAAGAGTTGATAACTCAAGTAATTGACTGGGATCATGAGCAAGCAGTGTAAAAAGAGTCAGACTATAGAATCTTACTTTGGTGACAAAGAAGATTAAAACATACAACCAGAAGAAGACAACGAAGCCAAAGCTCCTACATCCAAAGCCTCCAAGAAAAATATGAATTGATCCCAGGCCATGGAGGAGCTCAAAAAGGATTTTGAGAAGCAAGTAAGAGAAGTAGAGAAAAAGTGAGAGTGATGCTAAAAGACACCCAAAAAAACACTGAAGAAAATAACACCTTAAAAAATAGCCTTACCCAAATGGCAAAAGAAGTCCAAAAAGCAGTGAGGAGAAGAATGCCCTAAAAAACAAAATTGGCCAAATGGAAAAGGAAGTCCAAAAGCTTACTGAAAAAAACACTTCCTTAAAAATTAGAATGGAGAAATTGGAAGCTAGTGACAATTTGAGAAATGAAGGCGCTGTAACACTAATCCAAAAGAATGAAAAAATAGAAGAGAATGTGAAATATCTCATTGGAAAAACAACTGACCCGGAAAATAGATCCAGGAGAGAGAACTTAAAAATTATTGGACTATCTGAAAGCCATAATCAAAAAAAGAGCCTAGACATCATCTTTCAAGAAACTATCAAGAAAAACTTCCCTGATATTTTAGAACCAGAGTGCAAAATAGAAATTGAAAGAATCCACTGATCACCTCCTGAAAGAGATCCCCAAAGGAAAACTCCTAGGAATATTTTAGCCAAATTCCAGAATTCCAAGGTCAAGGAATAAATATTGCAAGCAGCCAGAAAGAAACAATTCAAGTATTGTGGAAACACAATCAGGATAACACAAGATTTAGCAGCTTCTACATTAAGGATCTGGAGGGCATGTAGTATGATATTCTGGAGGGCAAAGGAGATAGGACTACATCCAAGAATCACCTACCCAGCAAAACTGAGTATAATCCTTCAGGGGGAAAAAATAGTCATTCAATGAAACAGAGGACTTTCAAGCATTCCTGAGGGAAAGACCAGAGCTGAATATAAAATTTGACTTTCAAATACAAGACTCAAGTGAAACATGACAGAGGTAAACAAGAAAGAGAAATCATAAGAGACTTATTAAGGTTGAACTGTTTACATTCCTGTGGGGAAAGATGATATTTGTAACTCATGAGTCCTTTGTCAGTATTAAGGTAGTGGGAGGGAAAAAACATTATATGTATGTATACATAAATAGATAGAGGGCACAGGGTGAGTTGAAGATGATGGGGTGATAACTGGAGAATAAAATTAAGAGGTGAGAGAGGATTATACAAAGAGAAGGAGAAAGGGAGAGTTAGAATGGGGTAAATTATTTCACATAAAACAGACAAGAAAAAGCATTTACAGAGGAGGGGAAGTGGGGGAAGGTGAGAGAGCATGAGTGAATCTTATTCTCATCAGATTTGGCTTAAGGAGAGAATAACATACATACTCAGTTGGGTAAGGGAATCTATCTTACCCTACAGGAAAATAAGGGGGGAAGGAGACAAGAGAGCAAGAGGATGATAGAGGAGGGGCAGACTGATACAGGGAGTAATCAGAAGCAAACCCTTCTGAGGAGGGACAGGCTTAAAAGAGAGAATAGAATAAATGGGGGTTTAGGATAGGATGAAGGGAAATATATTTAGTTTTTCACAGCAGGACTACTATGGAAGTGTTTTGCATGACTACACATCTATAACCTGTATCAAGATGCTTGCCTTCTCAATGCAAGTGAGTGGAGAGGGAGGAAGGGAGAAAATTTGTAACCCAGAGTTTTAAAAACATACGTTAAAAATTTAAAAAATAAAGTCATATTGATGTCTTAAAAAAAACCACAATATAGTCATTAAATAAAACCCAGATGTTGACCACATCTGACACTGTATTCAGCATTCCCCATCCATAGTCTCCCATCCTTCCAAATAAAGGAGAGAGGTGCATTTTCTTCACTAGGACCAAAACTAGTCATTACCATTACACAGCATTCATTTCTATTTTGCTGTTTGTTCTTCGTTTACATTAGTATATATAGTCATTGAGAGTATTGATTTGCTGGTTTTATTTTACTCTGTCTTTGATACCATGTTTCTTTTTATTCTTCATATTCATTTCTTACATGTCAGTAATAATCCATGACATTCATATGCATTTTTTTAGTCTTTCTTCAATTGATAGGCATATACTTTGTTTCCCATTTTTGGGACTTCTTTTGGATATTTTTATATTATTTCAGATTGTTTTACTCAATACTGTGACTGTTATAGTTTTACCAACAAAGTATTAGTGCATCTTTCTTTCCTATACCACTTCAACATAGATGGTTTCCATTGTTTTCCTCTTTGTCAATTTGCTGGGTGTAAAGTGAAATCACAATTTGTTTAAATGTTCATTTCTCTTATTATTTGTGACAGAATTTTTTCATAATGTAAACAATTTGCAGTTCTTTTGATAGTTTTTTTTGTTCATAGCCTTTAATCACTTATCTATTATCTTTTTTCTATCTATTATCTTTTCTCTCTCTATCTCTCTCTGTCTATACATATGTATAAATATATAAACTCAGAAATTTGTAAGAGAAATTTTTTTTGCCATTCAATTTTTTTTGTTCTTATCCTACTTGCATTAATTTTACTTGTGCAAACAAGATTTCTCATTTAATTTAATCAAATTATATATATATATATATATATATATTTACTTTTCCTAATCTCCTCTATGTCTCATTTTGTTAAAAATTCTTCCCCTGAGGGGAATGGTCGAACAAGTTGTGGTATATGATTGTAATGGAATCTTATCGTACTACAAGAAATGATGAGCAGGATGATTTTGGGAAAAAACCTGGAAACAGTTACATGACCTGATGCAAAGTGAAGTAACCAGGGGATCATTGTACCCAATAACAGCAATATTGTATGATGGTCAACTGTGAAATACTTGGCTTTCTTCAGCAATACAATGATCTGAGACAATCTAAAGGACTCACGATAAAAAATGAAAAAAAGAACTGATGGAGTGTGAATGCAGATTGAAGCATAATATTTTTTACTATCTTTATTTTTGTTGTCTGTTTTCTTTTAGAACATGACCAATATGGAAATATGTTTTGCATGATTGTACATGTATAACCTAAGTCAAATTGTTTACTGTCTCAGGGAGGGGAGAAGAAAGGGAAAGAGGGGGAATTTGAAACTCAAAAATTTTAAAAGTAGATGTTAAAACTAGTTTTTACATGTAATTGGGGAAAAATAAAATATCATTTAAAATAATTCTTCTCTTTATAAAATTACCTCCTATTTTTCTTAATTTCCTTTATGTTGTAACCTTTTATTTTGGGCCACCATATAGATTTAGAAGTAACTGTGGTATATGTAAGATAAATGGAAAGAATGGTGACATGGTATAGATAATAAAGAGTTGGCTCAAAGACATAAAGACCTGGATTCAAGTCCTGTATAATATATATTGGCTATATAAATCTGGGGCAAATCACTCAACCTCTCAGTCCTCCAGGTGCCTCTCTAAGAGTATAAGGTACAGAGAAGATGGCAACTTCCATTGCTAGAGGGAGTTTTCTCAACAAGAGTTCCCTATACTAATGAAATCACATGCAGGTCCTATTTCTGTCCCTACTGTGGGGTGCTATGTAGGGCTAAAGTTTTTTTTTGTCAAATTGCTTTCTAGTTTTTCCAGCAGTCCTTATCATGTAGGAAGAACTGCTCCAAATGTTTTATATTCTTGGATTTATTCAATCCTGGCCTATTGAGTTTGACTTTTTTCTCATTCCTGCTTTTCTAATCTGTTTCATTGATTATTCTTTTTAATTTTAAATGTTATCAAATAGTTTTGTGGAATTTTAGAGTATTGTTTAAGATTTGCAAATACTGTTCTCCCTTCCTATTTTTTAAAATTATTATTTACCTTAATATTTTAGGCCTTTTTTTCTAATCAGTGAGTTTTCAAAAATTATTTTGTCTCTAAAAAAGCAACTACTGAGTAATATGATGAGTACAAAACTATCTTTAAGTTAATTTAGGTGGTATGATCATTTTATTATCTTAATGTGGCTCAGCTATGAGCTCTCCATTTATTTATCTTCTTTATTTCTTTAAAGTGTGTTTTGTAATTGTTTAATATGTCTTGAGTATATTTTTGTAGATAGTGTCCATTTTCTGAATGTTTTAGTTAGTTTAAAGGCATTTATCTATCATGTCTTCATTTTTCTGTGATTGCTATATAAAATGCTGATGTCTTTGTGGATTTATTTTGGATCCTTTTATATTACTGAAGTAATAAATTTCTCAAATAGTTGGGGTTTTTCAATTGATTCTCTAGAGTTTTCTATGTAAACTATTATATTGTATGCAAAGAGGGAGCATTCTTTTCCTTCTTTTCTTTTTTTTCTTTTTGGTCTACATTTATGAGTTCACTTTTCTCTCTCGATTTATTTCTATATTGACAAGAGTTCTAGAATTGTGTCAAATAACACTGGGGAGGAGGTTTTTCTTAACCTCTTTTTTTCTTGAGAAAGATTCTAGTTTTTGTTTTGTTTTTTACTGAAAATGATGCCAACTCTTGGTTTTATATGGGTATTTTTTCAAACCCAAGAACTATATAATCAAAATTGTAAAAAAAAAACCACAACACTTTTTATCCAAATGAAATTAGATTTAAATAATTGGAAAATCATTAATTGTCCATGGGTAGTCAGGGCCAATATAACACAAAAGGCAATTTTATCTAAACTAATTTATGTGTTGAATGCCATCCCAATTAAATTACCAAAAATTATTTTACTGAATTAGCAAAAGCAGTAACAAAATTCACTCAGAAAAACAAAAAGTCAAGAATATCAAAGGATTGAAAGAAAAACATGTAAAGGAATAAGGCTTAGTAGTGCCAGATCTTAAACTATATTATAAGGCAGTACTGAATTAGAAATAGGTAGTTCAGTGGAACAGAATAGATATACAATTTACAGCAGCAAATAAATATAGTAACCTTGTATTTGAAAAGTATAAAGACTTAAGATTTTGGCATATGAATTCATTATTTGGTAAAAATTGTTGGGAAAATTGTAAAGCAGTATGGCATAAATTGGGCATAGAACAAAATCTTACGCAATTTACCAATATAAGATCAAAATGGATACATGATCTAGATATGAAGAGAGATATATTATAGGCAGTAGGAGGGGAAAAGGGAAAAAAAAGGGAGGAATAGAGGGAAGGAAGAAGTAGTAAGGGAAAAGGGAAAGAAAAGGGAGGGAGCTGATGGAAGGGAGAGGGAGGCAATGGTCAAAAGCAAAACTCTAATGGGGACAGAAAGGAGAAAGACAAGCATGAATGTGGTGGTGAATAAAGCATGAATGGGGTAGGGAATAGGATGGAGATAAAGACACAAAAAGTAACCATAACTGTGATTGTGAATGGGATGAACTCTCTTATAAAAGGAAGTGAATAGCAGAATGGATTAAAAAACATACTCCTACAATATGTTGTTTACAAGAAATACATTTGAAACAGAGGGCTACACACAGGGTAAAAGTGAAAGGCTGGAGTAGAATACATTATGCTTCAGCTGAATCAAAAAAAGCAGGGGTAGCAATCCTGATCTCAGACAAAGCAAAAGCAAAAATAAATTTAATTAAAAGAGATAAGGAAGGAAACTACATCCTGCTAAAAGGCACCATAAACAATGAAGTAATATCATTACTAAACATATATCACAAGTGCTATAGCATCCAGATTCTTAGAGGAGAAGTTAAGGGAGTTACAGGAAGAAATAGACAGCAGAATTATGCTAGTGGGGGATCTCAACCTCCCCCTCTCTGAACTAGATAAATTTAACCATAAAATAAGAAAGAAGTTAAGGGGGTGACTAGAATTTTAGAAAAGTTAAATATGGTTGACCTCTGGAGAAAAATGACTAGGGATAGAAAGGAATATACCTATTTCTTAGTGGTACATGGCACCTATACAAAAATTGACCATGTACTAGGGCATAAAAACCTCACAATCCAACACAGAAAGACAGAAATATTAAATGCATCCTTTTGAGATCATGATTCAATAAAAATATATGTAATAAAGGGTCATGGAAAGATAAACTAAAAATTAATTGGAAATTAAATAATCTGATATTTGCAAGAATATAAATTGCCCAGATTAACAGAACAGGAAATAAAATACTCAGATAACCTCATTTCAGAAAAAGAAATTGAACAAGCCTCCCTGAACTCCCTAGTAAAATATCTCCAGGGCCAGGTGGATTTACAAATGAATTCTATCAAACATGTAAAGAACAATTCCAATACTATATAGACTATTTGAGAAAATAGGCAATAGATGCAGAAAATTTTTTTGACAAAATACAACATCCATTCCTATTAAAAACACTAGAGAGCAAAGGAATAAATGGAGTTTTCCTTAAAATGATAAGTAGCATCTACCTAAAACCATCAGTAAACATTATATGTAATGGGGATAAGCTAGAAGCATTTCCAATAAGATTGGGGGTGAAACAAGGTTGTCCATTATCACCACTATTAGTCAATATGGTACTACAAACCTTAGCTTTATCAATAAGAGGATAAAAAGAAATTGAAGGAATTAGAATAGACAAAGAAGAAACAAAACTATCACTCTTTACAGATGATAAGATGATATACTTAGAGAATCCTAGAGAATCAAGTAAAAAACTACTTTAAATAATAAACAACTTTAGCAAAGTTGCAGGGTACAAAAGTAAACCCACATAAATTGTCGGTATTTCTGTATATTACTAACAAAGCCTAACAGCAAGAGATAGAAAGAGAAATTACATTTAAAATTACTGTAGACATTATAAAATATTTAGGAGTCTACCTGCCAAAACAGAACCAGGAACTATATGAACACAATTAAAAAAACACTTTTCACACAAATAAAGTCAGATCTAAATGATTAGAAAAACATCAGTTGCTCATGGCTAGGCCAAGCTAATATAATAAAAATGACAATTCTACCTAAATTAACTTACTTACAATACCAATCAAACTACCAAGAATTATTTTATAGAGCTAGAAAAAATAATAACAAGATGGAATAACAAAAAGTCTAGAATATCAAGGGAGTTAATGAAAAGAAATGCTTGGGAAGGTGGCCTAGGTATACCAGATCTTAAATTGTATTATAAAACAGCAACAATCAAAACTACTTTGTACTGGATAAGAAATAAAGTGGTGGATCAGTGGAATAGGTTAGGTAAATAAGACACAGTAGTCAATGACTATAGTAAACTATAGTCATTATATTTGGGTTTAATAAACCCAAAGACCCCAGGTTCTGGGACAAGAACTCATTATTTGACAAAAACTGCTGGGAAAACTGGAAAATAATATGGCAGAAGCTAGGCATAGATCAACATCTCACATCATATATCAAAATAAAGTCAAAATGGGTACATGATTTAAATATAAAGGGTGATACTATAAGCAAACTGGGAGAGCGAGAAGTAGTTTACCTGTCAGATTTATGGAGAACAGAAGAACTTATGACCAAACAGGGGATAGAGAGCATTATGAAATGCAAAATGGATAATTTTGATTACATTAAATTGAAAAGTTTTTGCACAAAGCCAATGCAACCAAGATTAGGAGAGCAGAAAACTGGGAAAGAATTTTTATAAGCAGAGCCTCTAATAAAGTCCTTATTTCTAAAATATATAGAGAATTCAGTCAAGTTTATGAGAATACAAGTCATTCTCCATTTGACAAATGGTCAAAGGATATAAACAGGCAGTTTTCAGATAAAGAAATTAAAGCTATCTATAGTCATATGAAAAAATGCCCTAAATCACTATTGATTAGACAAATGCAAATCAAAACAACTCTGAGGTACCTACCTATCATACCTATCAGATTGGCTAACATGACAAAACAGGAAAATGACCAATGCTGGAGAAGATGTGGGAAAATTGGAACACTAATGCATTGTTGGTGGAGTTGTGAACTGATCCAACCAACTAATCAGCCAAATTACTGGAGAGTAATTTGGGACTATGCTCAAAGAGCTATAAAAATGTGCATGCCCTTCACCCAGTAATACCACTTCTAACTCTGTATCCAAAGAGATCATACAAATGGGAAAAGGACCCCCATTGTACAAATATATTTGTAGCAGCTCTTTTTGTGATGGCCAAGAATTGGAAGTTGAGAGGATGCCCATCAATTGGGGAATGGCAAGTTGTGGTATATGAATGTAATGGAATACTATTATGCTATAAGAAATGACAAGCAGGTAGAGTTCAGAAAAACTTGCAAAGATTTGAATGAACTGATGCTGAGTCCAGTGAGCAGAAGCAGGAGCACAGTGTACATAGTAATAGCCACGTTGTGCAAAGACTAACTTTGATAGACTTATCTCTTCTTAGCAGTGCAAGGATCTAAGACATCTCCAAAGGATTCATGATGGAAAATGCTGTCCATATCCAGAAGAAGAACTATGGAGTCTGAATGCAGATTGAAGCATATTTGCTCTCTCTCTTTTTTCTTCTTTTTTTTTGTTTGTTTCTTCTTTCTCATGATTTCTCCCATTGTTTCTATTTCTTCTTTACAACATGACTAATGTGAAAATCTGTTCCATATGAATGTATATGTAGAGCCTGTATCAAATTGCATGCTATCTTTGGGTGGGGAGACATGGGGAGAAAATTTGGAACTCAAAATCTCATGGAAGTGAATGTTGAAAGCTAAAAATAAATTAATTTTAAAAAGAGATATTACAAAAAAAATTGAAGAAAATGCAACATCTTACTTATCAGACTTATGGATAGGTAGACAATTTACAAATAAACAAAAGATAGAAAAATTCAGTGTAAAACAGATAATTTCAATTATGTTAAATTTAAAAAAAGTTTTGTACAAATAAAACAAATACAGCCAAGATCAGAAGGAAGGCAGAAAATTGGAGAAAAATTTTTATAGGCAGGTTCTCATTTAAAGATCTCATATCTCAACTATGTAAATAACTTTGTAAAATGTATTAAAATATGAGTCACTTCCTAGTTGAGAACTGGTCAAAGGATATGAACAAGCAGTTTTTATATAAAGAAATCAAAGCAGTTTATAGTCATATGACAAAATGCTCTATATCATTCTTGATTAGAGAAATGTAAATAAAAACAACCTTGAGGTATCATTTTATACCTGTCAGATTGGCTAAAATGATTGAAAGGGAAAGCAAGAAATATTGGAGGGGATATGGAAAAATTGGGACACTAATTCATTGTTGGTGGAATTATGAACTCATCCAACCATTTTGGAGAGCAATCTGGAATTATGCCCAAAGAGTTATTAAACTGCCTTAACCCTTTGACCTAGCAATATCATTGCTAGGTCCATTTCACAAGATCATTAGGGAAAAAAGAAAGGAACCTATGTATTCTAAAATATTTACAGCAGCTCTGTTTGTGGTAGCAAAGAACTAGAACTTGCAAGGATGTTCATCAATTGGGGAATGGCTGAACAAGTTGAGGTATATGATTGTGATGGAATACTTCTGTGCTGTAGGAAATGATGAGCTTGATGATCTTAGAAAAACATAAAAAAGACTTGCACTAAATAATGAAGAGCAAAATGAGCAGAACCAAGAGAACATTATACACAGTAACAACAATATCATTCTAAAACAACTTTGAGTGAATAAGTCATTTTGACTATTGTAAATATCCAAATGTATCACAAAAGACTGTTGAAGGAAGATGTTCTCTGCGCACACACACACACACACACATTTGTGTCTAATGGTAGCCATCTCTAGGGCAGAGTTTGGGGGGAGGAGAAAAAAAAGAAATTTATGTGATAATTTTATTATACATTTAAAAGGAATATCAAGTTGACATAATAGATTTGTAGTTTTGTGTGCAATCTTTTTTTTATTACGCTATTTTATGGAAATATTTGTTTTATTCCATAAATTAAAAATAAAATAAAAAATTTGATCCTCTATATCTTTGTTTCTTCAAGGTTTTAGTATATATAATCGCTTGCTAATATTCATTACCAGGATTCATTTATACTCCTGGAGCAGGGATTTTTTTTTCTTTTGTTAACTCTTTAATGGCTTATTTAATTATTCTTTCTGATATATTCTTGAAGATGTCTATATCTACTTTAATTAACTGGGATGTTTAATTTTTTATGTATTCAATGATTTTTAAAAATATTCTTTGTCTTAACAGTATAAAATTGAATATGGAAAGTAATGAAAATACTTTTTATTTATACTTTAATATGAATTTATCTTTTTCATTTTTTATTTTGGTACTGTGATTTTGCTTTATTTTTTCTTTAACAGGTTAACCAAAGATAGTTGAATTTATTACTCTTTTCAAAGAGTCAGTTTTTAGTATTATTATTTCTATAATCTTTTTTTTAACTTGATCTGTTTTTCCTCTATTTTTTTTGCAACTATGGCATATACTTCAACTTCTCATTCTTACCCTTTATAATCAATTTATTTCCAAATCTACAGTGTCCATGGGCTCCAGGTTAAGAATTTTTGATATAGTATTTTTAGTTTCAGAAGGCACTTTCTTTATAACAGTCTTGTCAGGTGAATTTTATTCCCATGTAAAGATTAGGAAACTGAGACTCGGAGAGATTAACTGACTTGTCCATGATCACGCAGCTAGTTAATGCAGACACAGAATTTTGAACCCCTGTCACTTAGCTCCAATTCAATCTTTTCACAATAACACTTGGCTGCCATGTGTCATGTAATGATATAGTATGTCTCATTCCTGTTTTCACTCGTAATGAAGTCACCTTAAAGTGAAGAGGATGTTATTTACTGCAGTAGTGTAAAATTAGTCTCCATTCTATTAAAGACCACACAGTGTTTAGAAGTATTGAAAAAAAAGAGAAAGTATATAGATTTCATTGTGTCCCACAAACTATATAAATAAATAGCAAGGAAACACTGAAAGAACAGTGTCTTTCTTCTGGTCCCTTTGCAATACTTCCTTGTATATTTGAATAAGTCTGATAGGAAAAGAGTTGGACTAAGTCATCTCTTAAGTTTCCTTTTTAATTGTAAAATTCTTTGAGTTTAAGCATATGTGTGCTTAGTTAGCTGGCCAGCCATTTTGATCCTGTTATTCAAATAACTCTTTCCCTGCATCAAGTTCAGTTTCTTGGTTATCAAATACTCTCCACTGATGCAGATCTGAATTTCTGCTCTTTGCAAGGACTTTGGCAGAAACCCTAAGAGAGTCTTTCTGCTCAGATTCCGTACTTAATACAACCGGGATCATATGTTGCATGCAGAAGCTAGTTTTTCTGTACTATAAAGGGATTTTTCTGGCCATAAGACAATAAATAGATTTCTCTGGCCATAAGGCATTTCCAGGGGGATAAGTTTTCTTTGACACCTGGAAACCTTATTGAAAGTAAAAAATACCCCTGTGTCAAGCAACACATGGCTTGTCTGTGCATATCTTCACTCAATAGTAGAATAGGAACGCAGTGTAAGTAATAGAATCGGATATATCATTAAACTGTCTTGAGTTTTATTGTGGCAGATGGAATCTCCCTGAGCCTTTAAAAGAGAATTTGGAGACAAATTCAGTTATCCAAATGGACAATAAAAAAATACAAGACTCACGTGGAAAGGAAATCTATAGGTATTAAATGACGACAACAACAACAACAGCAACCAGACAAACAAAAAATAACTGAAGGTGTTGAGAGAAGTAGAATTTACAATGGTTATTCATAAAGGATAAACTCAGAGATGTACATTTCCCTCTATGCATTGTAATTATTAGATTGAGTCCAGAAACCTACATCCAGTCAGTGTAGTATAGTAATAAAAGGACACTGCAGTGATAATAATGATGCATTTGAGTCTAAAAAAAAAAAAGAATAAAACCCTTGATAGTCCCAAAGTTTCCACTAAGATCTTAGAACTGGAAAGGACTTTCCCTTCCTTCCCCTTCCCTTCTCTCTCTTTTCTCCTCTCCATTTCTAGTCTCTTCCTTTTCATTTCCTCCCCTTCCTCTCTATTGCTTGCTTTTCCTGCTTTTCCTGATATTCTTTCTAATCCAAATCCAATGAGAACTCTTTTGAAACAAAGAAAAATATAAAAAAACAACTGCCAAAATTACTTCCCCAGAAAGTGTAGACAATGTTGTTGATCAGTAGTGTCCCCTTTCCCTCCCAGAGAAGTGAAATGTAATTTTATGTTGTCCTGCACATTGGATTTGGAATATAATGTTAAAGCTGTATTCCACAAAAGCTAGATTCTAATCAGTTCTATCTCAAATATACTAGTTTCATGTTTTGTGGTTTATATGTAAATAATGTATTCCCTTTATATTTTGTATACACAACTTAAAAACAACCAAAATGATTGCCTGCCCTGGAGGTAAAGCTATACATAGTTTCTTTGGAGAGGTAAAGAATTTTGGTGTTTCAAGGATATATGATGGGTAAAGAAGAATTGTTTATGCTGTATATCTAAATTTGTGTGTAGAAATGTGCACCTGGATCCCAGTTTCAACTGAGGGTTTTTCTTTAGGGTTTTGCCTCACACCCCTAGCTTTATGGATTCAGCAAAGTTTGTAATCAAAAGTAAACACTTCCACCATAAATAGATTGAATTTAAATTAGGCTGTAAAACTCCGATGCTAATTATTGTAGGCCAAATGTCCTGCAATCAGCGGGAAACCTTGCTTAAAAATTTGAAAATCATAACCAAATGGAATAGCCTTCTGGAGATAACAGGCAATTTCATAGAGCTTAAATTTCTTTAAAACAAAAGTAAGTATACACACCTCTTAAAATATGGGATATTTATCATTTCACCTGTATTTGTCATTTAATTAAGTTCTATTTCTCACCAAAAGGTATTATGGTATGTGAATGGATACAAAAGCAGCCTTAAAGTGAGGAAGACCCAGGTTCAAGTTCTGTCTTTGATAAATATTAACTGTGATATTCTATCTGAAACTCAAGCAACTCTTAAAGGCTATGTATATGTTAGGAGGAGTTGTTGATGTGCATCATTGAAGGGAGTTTCATACTGGGAGTTTCCTACTAAAATTAAATCTTAGGTCTTTATAATATTTAACTATTAAAGTTGTTAGTTTGGAATTCCTTTTTTGGACAATGAGATGTTAATATATATAATCTGTTTGATTTGAAGAGAAAGAGAGAATTTTCAATTTTAGGATACTTCCCCTCTTCTCACGCTTTCCATATATGTAATCTACATGTAGATATTTAAGGAAGACCTAAATCAGATTTAATTGAGTAATTATCCATGTCTACCTGGATGTAAGACTACATATATTAAACTTTTAGTATCTTAGTAAAATAGTCATGAAGATTTGAGGGGTTTTCCTGTCATATTCAAATGTAAATTGTTTGGATAATTCCATAGTGTTGGTACTGTAATTAGTAACTCCGAGAAAGATTTTATTCATATTCATGAAGAATATTAAGTAAGAACTTAATGCAAGCTACTAAAACAGTAAAGTACACACAAACTTTCTTGTAGCAATTTAGAGGAGAAATGTTTTCAAAAAATGTTTTCGGATTTAGTTCTAAATCTTGAGCATCAAATGAATATGTGAAAAATTGCTAAATATATACTTTCTATGTATGATAGAAGCAGATCTTAGCTTTTGATTATACCCCCCCTTTTGTCTCAAAAAGTGAGAATGTGAGTGGGTATATATGTATATATGCATAAGAAACACAGAAATAACCGGAGAATCCTAGTTATAAGACCAAGATAAAAACCTTTCTGCGTAACAATACAAAGTTTCCAAAAAGCTTTGCCTGGCATCTTAAGGAAATTGAATACTCTGAAAATTCAAATATATTTCCTTATCTCTCAGAACCAGCAAATCATAGCATCCTTATATAAAACATTTCCCTGGATACCTGGTGTGAAGGAGATCATGTTTGTGATAGAATAAAAGTATGAAGAAATAAACAGCTTAGATGGGATTGTAAAGTATTTGATACCCAAAGAAGGCATGCATGCATTGTTACCACCTGCCATGCTAAGGGCTTTATTTTTACCATAGGAAGGAATCAAGATTCCAGCTACAGTGGGGAGGGATGTAGGATCAACAAAGGAGAGGCAATAATGGTTCTGATTGATCCTATGTGTATCTGACAATTTGGAATTGTGAGCTTTATTTATGGATAATTCCCAGGAACTGACTGGATCATAGAAACAGAATGGAGTTTAGAAATCCTTTAGTTTATAAAGATGAAAAATTTGAGGCACAGGGAAGTTGACTGCCTTGCTCTAGGGCACAAAGGTTACAGACAGGATCTGAACCTAAGTCCTCTGAATTCAAATCTATCAATTTTCAGTGATGAATGTTAGACTGACTTTTCCTTGGACATTTTTATTGTTGTTATCTTCTTGATTTTCTTGTTTGAGATCTGGTGGTGATAGGGGACATTTAATGAATGAATCAATCAAAGTTAAGTTTATCTTCTAGATTGCATGACACATCTTCAGAAGGTACATACCATGTCTATTATGTGTGTGAAATCTCAAGGAAAACAGATTAGACTGAAGGGCGGCAGTGATATTCTAGGATATGGATAGTAATAAAAATAGTTAATAATAACTAGGATGTATATAGTGCTTTAAGGTTTGTAGGACATGTGTCATTACATTTTATCCTAGTAACTCAACAGGTTTTGAGTATTTGTCTCTTTCGTGTAATAGTCAAAATGACTTTTTTTAGCGTAGTCACTTATTGGAAGTCACACAATCAATGACAGTAAAATACTGAGAGACACAATGACATCTAACTTTGTGTGGGACTCAGTGTACCTATTGGGCATATGATTCTTAACAAAGACTTTGGGCACATGTGTTAGCTATATAGGTAATATAGACATAGACATAGATTAGATATAGATAAATATATACATATAGTATACAAATATATACATATATATGAATCCATATAGTAATAATAATAACTAGCATTCATAGAGCATCTGCTATGTGCCAGCCACTGTACTAAGCACTTTACAAATATCTCATTTAATCATGTATTGTATGTAAATACTTATGCATATATGTGGATACACACATATATATCTATAGATTTATATAACACATACATATCTGTGCATACATAGATATTTACATTATATATCACGCTATATTGCATATATTCATTACAAATATATTACATATTATACATATTGTGCTGTACAAATATATTACATATATGTCACATATTACATATATATTCAAACTAATCCTATTTTATGCACAGTTGGCATGACTGAACAGGGGCTAGAATTGTCAAAAACCATGCCTGATTGAGACTTTTGGTGAGCACAAGAGTGATTTATTATTTCCAAGCGTAAAGATGTTACTAGCCCACAGTATATTCCATATCATGTAAAGATGGCCACAATCATTTAAACATCTCACTGATCATCTCTTAGTAGAAAAAAGTTATGTTACCTTCCTTCTGCATTTGTCACCATTGCCCGCTTTAATTGCTATAGCAGCCTGCCTACATGTTTCTATGAGTTCTATTCTTGGATGGTTGTGTGAATATTCATTCCTGTTATTCTCACACTTTTCACTTCTTGTCAGTAGGTCAATAGCTCTGAACATACTTTAAAAAAATGCCATCATAAGTATGTGTCATAAGTGTAATGATTACAACAAGAGAAACAAGAGACTTGTACCTTCCATGAAGATGTTTACAGGATAGTTTGGAATATGGGATGTAATTTACAGAAAATGTCATGAAAGCATATCATAAAGCAAAAGTGACTTGGATTTTTACATTGTAATAACTCAAGTTCTCATTTTCTTTCTCCCCTCTGCCAACCTTTTTGTAGAATAAGCATAAGTTTTTTGGAGGAAGAGGTGTTTTTTTTGGTCGTTTTACCTATTGTTAGTGATTATACAAATGCACATATACATATATGCATATATAAACATGTTTGTTTATGCACATATATTATGTATTTTATATACACATCTATATAAATATTCACATGCGTATCATGAATGTGTATAGACATCTACATACATGTGTTTTGAATACACATCTTATATGCATTTGTGTATATATATATGTATATAGACACACATGTATATATGTAAGGCTGGATGGTCCAAAACTCTGATGTCATTGGTGTAAGGACCATTTGGTGAAGAAATTCCTCCCAATGCAGATTAGCAATTGCATGTCAATTTATTATTTTTTCTGTTTTAGAATGTTTTCATTTTCTCAATTACATTATAAAATTGTAAAAACAATTTTAAACATTTGTACTTTATAATTTTTTAATTCCAATTTTCTTTCCTCACTTCCCTCCACTCACCTTAAGAAGGCAAGAACTTTGATATGGATTATTCATGTACGATTATGTAAAACGTATTTCCATATTAACCATGTTGCAAAAAAGAACATAGACCAAAAAAAAAAAACCCAACTCCAATCAAAACAAGAAAAATGAGGAAAGTTAAAAAAAGTATGCTTTAATCTTCATACAGACATCATCAATTCTTTAGATAGCATTTTTCATCATTTGTCATAAATCTTTTGGAATTCTCTTGGATCATTTTATTGTTGAGGATAACTAAGCCATTCACAGTTGCTGTTACTGTTGCAATTATCTCCTGGCTCTGCTCATTTCACTTTACATCAGTTTATGTATGTCTTCCCAGGTTTTTCTGAAAGCAAATCTGATCTTCATTTCTTGTAACACAATAGTATTCCATGACAATCATGTCATAACTTGTTCAGCTATTCCTCGATTGATGGACATCCCTTCAATTTCTAATTCTTTGCCACCATAAAGAGTGGCTATAAATCTTTTTGTACATAAAAGACTTCGCCCCCGGGATACAGATCTAGTAGTGGTATTGCTGGGTCAGAGAATATGAACAGTTAAGACCTTTTGGCTATAAAAGCCCATAGTTTCATATTGCTCTCCAAAATGGGCAGATTATTTCACAACTCCACCAAGAATGCATTAGTGTCCCAGTGTTTTCACATCTCCTCCAGGAGTTTCCATTCTAATGAGGGAGACAGAACATATGGGAGGTTTCAGCTACAAGTCATATGGAAAGATTTCATGATCAATCATTAGGATGTAGCAGCAAAGCAGATGGTAATGAATCTTTTAAAAGTAATTTCCTAATATGGTAAAATTATATCAATTTCTTGCTAAGGACTTTAGTTGAAAGAGATTTCTTGGGGTAGAGTCAAGAAGATGGAGTAAAAGCAGTGACTTGCTTGAGCTCTCCCCTAAACTCCTCCAAAAACCTATAAAAATGGCTCTAAACAAATTCTAGAGCAGCAGAACCCACAAAAAGACAGAGTGAAACAAATTTCTAGTACAGGACAACCTGGATGATTGATTGGAAAGGTCTGTTGTGACAGACTGGGAGAGGAACCCAAAGCTTTAAAAACAAATGTTAAAACTTGTTTTTATATGCAACTGTGAAATAAGGCAATGGGGTATAGAACTCTATCCTGTCCTACAGGAAAATAGAAGGGGAAGGGGATAAGAGAAGGGGAATGATAGAAGAGAGGGCAAATTAGGAGCAGGGATATTCAGAATGCATGTTGTCTTGAGGTGGGGGGAGGGGTGAGATGGCGAGAAAATTTGAACTCAAAAACTTGTGAAAATGAATGTTGAAAACTAAAAATAAATAAATTAATTTTTTAAAAAACAAAGATTTATTTTCTGCTTCTCTAGGAGCTGTGGCTGTGTTGCACCTGCAAGAGCAATTTCTAAGTTGCATCTCCATAGGAATTGCTTTCCCAGATGATGGTTGTGGGCACTGTACTGAAAGCACTGTTATTTCAAAGCCTTTTTGGGTTCAGGGTCCTGGCCTGTTTCTACTAAGGAAGATGGTCAAGGTACTGATGCTGGTTTGACTTACTTGGCACATGCTGTCTTCTGTCCCTTATTGGGCTTTGGTACTCCATCTAGGCTAGGTTGTCTGCCCTGTGTGTGGCAGTTGATTGGCAATTGGGGGATGTGTGTGGGGCTGGCCCCTTCTATATAGGAATTACTTCACCAGATGGTGGCTTTCAGAGCTAGGCTAGAAGCAGGACCAGTGGTTTAGGGTTTGCAGTGATTATAATAAAAAGATGGTGGGGCATAAATGGGATGAGAAGCAGCCTGGCATAATGAATACAGTTGATCCAGTAGTATGGAAGACCTGAGTTCAGTCCCCATCTCTAGCATATACTGAACTGTGTCACTCTGGGTAAGTCACTTCTCAGTGCTCTAGGCCAGTGATATCAAACTCAAACAGAAGCAGGGGGACACTAATCCATTGTCTGCATATGCATTGTATGCATATTGTCTCCATAAAACTTAGTTTTAAAATGGAATGTTACCTGTTATATTGAATTATTGTTTATTTTGTTAAATATTTCCCAATTACATTTTAATTTGGTTCAGGCAGTACTTAAGAGTATTGAGGGCCACATGGGGCAGTTTTGGAGACCTCTGCTCCAGGCAGCTCTCGAAGACAGTTGCAGATCAGTTGCAAACTTTCATGGACAGAGGGAATTTCTTCTCTAGGAGCTCTTTGTACTAAAGAAATCAGATATCTGGTCAAAATGGATGGTAAGAATAGAAGACACATAAAATGCATCTTTCTGTAAAAATAATTAGAAGTAAAGATTATTTTGGGAACAAAAACTGCATCACGATTGTGAAATGAGACAAAGATAGATAGGTTAGCATTTAGTTCTTATAAGGAGATGATTCATTTGTGGTCTTTCAGTTGATGCTAGGTCTCTAGTCAGATGTTCAGGAAACCTTACCTGATAGATATCTACACTGCTTGCCAGTATTTAGCTGCCTTTCTGCCATACTCCTTTCCATAGTTGGGTACGATAAGAGACCATTGCAACATTATCTTCCCTATATCATAGCCCCATAGTATTGTCATCTAAATAAATGCTGGTTGAATTGTACTGTTATTTAGATTTGGGGCTGTATTCGTGGATATTTATCAGCCACTCTAGGTGCCTTTCTCTACATGCCCAGATACTTCTAGGTTAAGGTGCTTGATTTATCAAAGCTATATCAGGCCTGATAGAAAAAAAAATATCAAGAGTATAAAACTCCTTTTAGTATTAACCAATGCCTCCACATGGCTTTACATTATCCTAGACATTCAAAGATTTTTTTTTAATCCCACAGAGTCCCAGTGATATACTTATTCATGGAACTTAGAGCCCATCTAATTAATCACTTTAAAAAAAATTTTCACCTTTCAAGTCTATCAATATAGACTTTTTTTTTGCTTATGTCTTATCAATGTTTGTCTTCTAGGGTTTCCTAATTAAGCGACTTTTTTCTTTAGCTTTATGTTCCTTTGTTATTGACAAAGAGAGAGTTTCCTAAGTTTGAAAGCTATAAGAACTATGAATATGGTAACAGACGACCAGTGAAATATACTCTTCTACCTCTTTATAGAGATGAAGGATTTGGGGTGCAGAATGACACATGTATTCATATATATATATATATATATATATATATATATATATATACACACATATATATATATACATATATATAAATATACATATATATGTATGTATGTGTATATGTGTGGATATCTGCATACATGTATTATGTATATGTATTTATACACACATAGCATTTTTATATACAGTATGCATTTAAATACATATATATACAATTTGTATACAGTTAGTAAGGGAATTTCTTTTGCTTAAATGTATATATGTCATAAGAATTTGTTTTCTTTTCTCTTTGTGGTAGGAAGTGGGACGGAGAGAAAATAGACTTCTGATAGCTAAAAAAACAAAATAGGGAGGTTGAGGAGGTTGCTACAGATATGGAATGTTGCATGCACTTTCAGATGAGGTCACTGTATCATTAGTTTTGCTTAATTGTTCCTTTATTACAAGAGAGCTTCTCTAGGTTAGGCCATGATATGAAAATGAAAACGTTTGTAAATCAAAATCAAAATAGGTCAATATGACTTTTTTTAAAAAGGAAAAGCATTGACTATCAGGACTTTCAGTCTTCCCTCTGTCCTGTGTCTATGTCTCTATGACACAAGGAAGACCCAAGACTCAACATTCATAGTTCCTCAGTCTTCGATCTAGTGATTGACTCTGCTGGATGATATGAGTGTGATATTTTCTACACTATTTCCCCCTGGAAGAACAAGTAACTATAAGATGCTTACAACAATAATAATAACAACCAACCAACCAAACAAACAAACATAAAACAACCTTGAACTATGCCTTCCCTAGAACTTTTGGATTTACAGCAACCTTTGTAATATCTTAATCTGCTTGGAAGTTGTGGAATATATGGGCTGGGCAAAAGGATTTAGATGTTCTACCATGTATTGCTTTATTGCTTTAATATTTCTATACAAAGAGTAAAACCATATACAGCATTTAAGTATGGTCTATCTTTTCCTATGGGGACTGGATTCCATTATACCAAGTTCATGTGGACTCAGTGAATAGGACAAGGCCAGTAAGTGAAACTAACCTAGCTAACCTAATTGGATAAATCCATACTAACCACACCAACTAGATTGGTGACACAGGGTAGCTATACAAAAATAGGCAAAATTGGGGAATAGAGGGTTGTTTATTCAAACCGTAGAGACCTTGATGCTTTCCTACTGTGATTCCACGAAGTAGAACACATGACTATGGGGATGAATAGGGGACTGACCCATCTCCTGATCCTTTCTGTTGAGTCTGATCAAGTTAATGGTTAATATCCCCATCTGACATTTAAATATAAGAATTCAGAGAATCAGAATCTCAGTTAGAAATTACCTCAGAAGCCATTTGATCCAACTTTGGGTCATCTGAAGTGTTCTTCTCAAGTTACCTTTGCTTAAAAACCTCCCACAACGGAGAGTTAATGGAGTCAATCTATTTCTTCTTCTCATTGGGTCTCCCTATCTTGGGGCCACTTACTGGCCAGTCCCGCTTCAATTTGTTCTGTGTTCCAACCTGAGTAGATTCACCCCTCCTTAGCAAACTCATTGTATTAATGCCAAATAGTCTAAATCCTTGATTGGCTTAAAACTAGCCCATTGCCTCACAGTACTCCCAGTCTTAAGAGGTCTAGAAACCTTAGTCTACCTGGTAGGAAGGAATGAATGCATCATCCTAGCCTGCACCATCATATCTAGATAGAGTCAATTACTTTTTGAGGCAGCCCATTCAACTTTTGGAAAGCTCTGAATCCTGAGAAGGTATTGCTTACCTTTATACAAAATCTGCCTCCCTACAGCATTCACTTGTTTCTCCTATTTCTGCTCCCTAGAGCAATGCAGGCCAGATTTAAGCTTTCTTCTATTTGACAGCCATTCACATTCTTAAAGACAGCTATCATATGTTTAGGATCGACACTTAAAAATCCCCAAAGCTGGCTTATTTTCTTCTAGAGGGAAACTCTGGGTGGTTTACAGAGGTACAGAGAGCTCAGAGATAGTGAGGGATAGGAAGGTTTAGGGGCTCAGAACGTGGGTTCCTAGGTGGATTGGCATCATAATGAACAGAGCAACCATTTTAAATATTTATCCAGATCTATATTCAGAAAAGGAAGAGAGTGGTTATGAATGATGCTCTGGGAAGAACCAGAAAAAAACATGAAGTTGAATTTTAGGTTTGGAATAGTAATTAGAAAAACAATCTTAACCTGAAACAGAGATGGTGGCCCAATGAAATACATTGAAATAATATGAACAATTTCTTTGTGTTTATATCCCCAGAGTTTATCATAGTACATAACACATAGCAGGCACTTAATAAATGTGAAATAAAGAAATAAATGAGCCAGAGAGTCGGAGTCAATAAACATCTATTAAATGTCTGCTACATGTCACTAAGCACAGCCCTTGCCCTCAAGAAGTTCACAGAGAGGAGAGGAAGTTATTTCACACAGAGGCAGGATGAAATCACAAAGCAGGGAAATGATGAGGGAGAGGGAAACAGAAAGGGAGAGATGTATTCTCCTTTCCTCCTCCTTTTTCTCCTAATCCCAGGTCCCTAGCAACTCAAGATGGTGATAATAGAGGAGGAGAAAAGTTGTTTCCAGCTGTGTCATGTGACTAACTAAATATTTTGTTTTTTCCCCCATAAAAAAGGAATATCACATTAGTAGGACATAGCCTAAGCATACCAGGTGATATCAGCATCATGCTTTTTCAAACACCTAAGCTTATAGATTAAACTGATAATTAATTTCATTTGGCAAAAAAGCTTATTTTGTCCAGGATCCAACTTTTGAAGAGCTGCAAAAGCTAGCAAAGTGATTCAGTCTATTTAAAAAAATGCTTGCAGTCATATTGATCTATCATAACAGTAACAAGCATGAAAAACAAAACATTGATGGGATCATGCCATGTTGGAGACCAGCAACACCAGCAACCTGAAAGCCACAAAAGTCAGTAACTTAGAAAGAATGCCATTTCAGAAGCAAAATAGAAGTTGTTTTTTTAATAATTTATGAAATCATAAAAGTGGGACAGGGTGAGGTATGGGGGTGGCAATGACAGAAAGTAGCAACTTGTAAGACTGACATAAATGGGTCCCAAGGTAATGATACTTGGACCCTAGTTGGGACCTGCGATTTAAGTTGACAATTTGATCTAGAGAAATAATGCTTATACATTTCAAGGTTAAAATGACTATTTGCAATAATGTTTCAAATTCAAGATTAAATTACCATTGACATGTTTCAGAACATGAAACCCTGAAGAACCATATTAAAATCATCTTCCTTCTGTGATCAGTCCTCCTCCTATGTCTTGGATTTGCTTTGTGTAGCCTGGAAAGATCATTTCTAATTTTGAGGAGAGAGGCAAAATCAGAGGTTAATACATTCATAAACTTTCAATAGTAAGCCCTATATTAGTAGTGCACTGCCCCTGTTCTCCCTGAAGCTAGCAGCATGATGCATAATGCATAATACACTCAATCCCTTACATAAATACACATAAAACTTTAGCAGTTAAGGCAATGGAGCTATTAAAGAAAACAATGTGGGTGTAAAACAGTTTTGCAGAGATTAAAAATTTTAAGCCAGGAGCTTTTTCTCAAAGAACAGATTGGATTTCTGATTAGAGATTGGAGGAAAGGATAATTGAAATACCCATTTCAATACCAATATTCTAATGTGTGTGAATCTGTCAAACTCATATTCAGTTCAGCTTGGAAAAGAAACAAATCATCATCCCATATTGTCTTTATGTGGAAAGCTACTATTTTCCTTTGTTTTGCAGCCACCTTCTTAAAAGGAGAGTTGGCTGGTTTACTCACTTACAGTTTTAAATATACAGTTCCCTTTTTGCACCAGTGTGCTTTGGTGTTAAAGGTTGCATGACTCAAGTGATGAAATTAAGAAAGTGAGGAGCCAAGGGCAGGTTTTGTCTATTAATTTGCTAATTTCCTGAGCCATTGGAACACCCAGTTCATTAACCTCATTGGTTCTCCTATAGATATCATTATTGAACATTTTAAAAAAAGACAGAGAAAAAAAGACTTTTGATTAATCAGTTGACTCCATCTGTTATCAGAAACTTCAGATGGCTATTTGAGCTTCAGAACAGTCCATTTAGACTATTTGACTTTTTGTACTCTGTCTATGACATGTGAAACCAAACACTATTTAACTTCTACTCCTTGGTGTGCTTGCATTGATTCACACTTTTCTCTCTCTAATATAAATATAAGAGTTTAGCGTAACTGAAATTTCACAGTTGAACGGTATTTTAGTCTAGTGATTCATCCTTTGAGTTGTTGAAAGCTTCGCAGCGCACTGTCCCCCAAATATGACTTGAAACCAAGTTTAGGAGATCCATTCTAAGATCTTAAGATAAAAATGGCATATGAAGAGCCAGCAGGACTTAGCATTCTGACATTTACCTTGCAGCATGACATAATAGAAAAACGACGAAATTCAGACAGAAGACTTAGGATTGAGTCTTGGCTCTGACATTTTCTGCTTATGTGATAATAGGCAAATTACTTTTCCTTTTTGAGTTTCCTCATCTGAAAAATGGGTATAACAATGTACGTAAACACAAGATATTGTTACCTAGTAATATGTTGAATATTGGTGCTATAATGTTAGAAATAGTATCATAACAATTTCTTTCCATCAACTATCTCTGATTTCCCAGGGAGTGTCACTTGGAACTGATTCTGAGTAAGAAAGCAGGTTTGGCCACCAACACCCCAACCTCTCTACTCATATATTTGCATATAGTAAGCGCTTAGTATTTTTTCATCCATTCTCTCTTTCATTCATATGCTCTTTTTGACCACCCACAGTAGCACCTCCTAGGTATAATATAGTGAAAAAAGTGTTTAGAATCAGAAGGCCTGGGTTTTACTTCTAATTCTGATGCTTACTCACCTGTATGACCTGAAAATCACTTCACCTGGCTAGCCCTCAGTTTCCTTATCCAAAAAAAAACAACCCAAGTTTTACTTAAAGGACCTCTAACGTTCCTTCCAACTCTAAATCTGAGACCTCATGTTCTCTAACATTTCTTCCATCTTTAAATCTCATGAACACTACGAGACTATGCACTTCAAGTCGCTGTCTCAGAATTGGCATGTATATACACTTTACGGAGAATTTCCTCGGTCTATTCTCAGTGCCTCTACTTCTATTCTCCTCTTTCAGTTTTTTTGCAGTCTGGCTTATGACTCATTTAAAACTGTTCTCTCCAAAATTGTTGTTGTTGTTGTTGTTGTTTGTCCTTTATTTTCAAAGAGGACCAGTGCCATCACAGGGTGATGTCTTGACTTGCACATAACTTGGATTTAAGTGAAGAAGAGTTACACAAAATTATCAGCCTCACTCTCTTTTCCAGAGTCATGGAAGTGTAGAGGCAAGAAAAAAGTCAAGATGATTGGTGATAGCATGGGATGCAGTGGATGACCTTGACATCTTTGATGTCTGACTAAGCTCTACAGTACCTGCTTCCTTCCAACACCTTCATGGCCAGTAGAACAAACTGTTCTTATCTGCCCATTCTGCCAGGAGAAGTCTTCACGTGCTTGGGGCAGACACTTCCCTAACTCACTGACGGTTTTATTTATGGTCTGTCAGTTATCTTCAACCTTCAAAACTACTGAGTGTCTCCAATGGTAGATTAGGTGGCCTTTTTCTTTTAGTCCATCTCTTTCTTGACCTGCTAGCAGCATTTGCCGGTGTTGATCATCCTTTCTTCCTACATAATCTGTCCTCTCTGAATTTTCATGTCAGCATTCAGTTATCCTCCTACCATTCTCACTTGTCTTTGATTAATCATTATCATCCATGCCCTATTCCCTAACTGTAGGTCTATGCTAAAGCTCTGTTCTGGGTCCTTTTCTAGTCTTTTCTCACACTGTCTCTCTTGGTGACTTCATCAATTTCCATGAGTTCACTTAAAATCTCTATAATCTCTATGTGGATGATTCCCAGATCAATATATCCAATCTTAATCTCTCACTTGAGCTGCAGTCTCACATTACCAACTACCTACTGGATATTTCAGACTGGGTTGTCAAGTAGACATCTCAAACTCAATATGTTCAAAGTAGATCTCATTATCTTTCTCTTTCAATCCACTCATCTTCCAGCTATACTTATTTTTGTGAAGGGTTACCAACATCCTTTCAAGGCACTCAGGTTTACAACTTCCAAACTGTCAATTTCCCATTGTATTTCACTGCACAATCAGGTGCCAAGTCTTGTCAATTCTAACTACATAAGATTTTTTTTGCATCCAACTTCTTCTCTTTACTAATATTGACATTCACCTTGTTCCAGGTCCTCATCAATTCTCACTAATACTGTTGCAATAACCTCTTGACTGATCTTGCTGTCTTAAGCCTCTTCCCTCTCTACTCCATCATCACATAGCTGCCAAAATGATATTTCTAAAGTGTAAGTCTTACCATGTAACTTCCATGTAGTTCAGTAAACACTGATGACTCCATTATTACCTTTGGGATCAAATCCAGAATCCTCTGCTTGGCATTCAAGCCCTCCACAATCTGGCTCATTCCTACCTTTTAAGCCTTATTATAAATTGTCTCCCTTCCTACACACTATGATCCAGCCAAACTTGCCTTTTCACTGTTCTTCACACACAAGACTCTATCTCCTGACTCCATATCTTTGTAGTGGCAGTGCAGATGCATGCCTGGAACACACAACTTCCTCTTCTCTGCCTCTCTGAAATTCTAATTTCTTTCACTTCTAAGCTGAAATGCCACCTCCTGTAGGACGCCTTTCCTGATGTTGTCAGTTGTCAGCACTTCCCAAACCCTGACAAAAAAATAACAATCTTCTGTTTATTTTGTATATAGTTGTGTGCTGTTTCTCCTGATAGAACTTAAGCTCCCTGAGAGGATAGACTCATTTTTTGTTTTTGTATCTATATTTAGCACTTAACACAGTTTTGATACATAAAAATCACTTTTTAAATACTTGTTGGTTGATACAAATCCTGTTCAATAATCATTTCTTAAGTTTATGCTTTTAGAAATTAATATTGGAATGTTTTCAGAGCAGAAACCCTTCTCAATTTGCACTTTGGACGGAGCCACTGCACTTAACTCCAGGAAAGTAGAAAGCATCACAGTTTCATTGTAAGTTATACTGTAGATAGTCCTACCAATAGACTAATACTCCAGACATAAACACCTTATCTATCTTTGATTCTCTTCAGAATTGGCCCAGAAAAGTTATAATTTCACCACTAAATGGAAGTATAAAGTTGGAAAACTCATGACAAAATGTCTCATCTCTTAGTGAGCAGGAAGATACACATTGGAGAGAATTTTGGATGCCAGTGACTAGATGAACATCACATTACAAGACACTGAGTGATGCTGATAATGATCACAATACAGCATGCTTTTAGGTGATGTGAGAGAATGTCTCTAAAAACTATGAGTCCTGTGAATCTCAGTCTACATTTAAGTGCTAAATGAGCATCTGTAGAAATGATCTATTAGCTGGAAAGCTTTAAGCACTAGAATATGAAATTAAAACAATCTAAAATTAAAGGAAGTACAAAGTAGCCCGTTATGAAAATGGAGAGACGTTTGTCTAGCATCATCAGTGATTACAAAGAAATGATTGAAATTGCAGAAGAGGAATGGTTATTATAATAGGGAATCTTTGAAAAAAGCAATTGCAAATGGAGAAGTCACACAGAAGTTTCTGAGATCAGAACCTTAAATGACAAACAGCTGTTGGTTGCCAGCAGCACCATCATTAGCATAACTTCTACCTCCCAATTCTCACCACACTATTCCCTATGCTCTCTCTTATTACTTACTTTTTCATGATCATATTGTTGATCCTTCCTAGCAAACCCTTCCCTTTCTGGAGCCAGATAAAAGAAATAAATCGTTATTGCCAAAAAAAATCAAAACCCTATCTCATTTTTTTTTTTTGAGAAATGGATGGAGCCATGGGGAACCAGAGAATGGAAGAATTCGAGTAACATTTTCTCTACCTCAAGAAACATGGAATTCTCTTAGAAACATGTTTCTCTGGGATCACATAAAGTATTGCCAATTTTGTTCTTTATTCATCACATATACTATCCCACATTTCTCTAGTATCATAAATGGTTCCTCATTTTTGGAATTTCGACTGAATAGACAGTATTAGACATCTGCAATGGTGGGTGAATTTGAAACAAAATAAAATAGTTGAATATATTGACTCATGCAATAAATCCTACAACTTTTTACATCTTTAAAAAACTATTGATATGTGATAATGCTTTTTTAGAGCAATCTCATGTTTTACTCAGTTTAGCATTGAGATGACAAAATTTTGATGTGTTTTTAAAAATTCTTCATTGTGGAACCACACTTAACACATATTAAATCCCATTTTTCAAAATCTAGCCTGGATTATAGCCTGTAAGTTTAATGATGTCTAACTCAGATGAATTCTAAGGCCACAGAAAAATATTTATCTCTATCTCAGATAAATATTACAACTCTTTATTATATGTGTCATAATACAAAGCTATTTCATGATGTTACACTTTCATTTGGGATTTATCTAATTCCAGAGCAATTCTGTTTCTCTGTATATCAATATACTTATCAGAGTTCATTATTTTTTCAAAGGGAAGGAAGCTTCTAGGCCCACTAGAAATACACACACATATGTGTGTATATATATATGTACATATGTATGTGTATGTGTATATACATATACATATACACATGCATATATATTGCCAAAACATTTTTGGGTGGATATTAAAAAAAAAACCTGATTAATATGCTTGGATCTTACAGGTTCATCTTGGATCTTGCAACATCAGTTTTGATATAGCCTTGATTGAAAGAGTGAATTCCATCAGTAGATATTATGGTTTTTCAAACTTCAGTACTCTAGTCTTCATGTTTTCTTTCCTTATGACAAGTGTTTTTCTTCATAGCAAAAGATAACAACTTAAAAAATATTTCTCATTGTTCCCCTCCTCAATTCTAAGAAGCCTACACCTCATTGTAGAGGAATTAATTAACCAAACATCCAGTTTACATATCCTTCTAAAGGTATTTGCTTGTTTTCTGCTGGTTTAGGACATTTTGTAGAAATATGTTGTCAGAACATGACATTTTGTTTGACTTTCTTTGCAAGCACACTTTCCTTTGTGCTTTGGTGCAATTGATCCTCTTTCATAGTGGATTTCACACATTTCATTTCCTCACTCCAATAGCCATTGCACTACCTCTAATAGGTATTGAAGTATGCTTTTTAAGAGTTATAAGATGTGTACTTTTTTTTGGAGTTAATATTTATTTCTAAAAAATAAAACACACACAGACACACAGAATTTGAACACAACAAAAGATAACAATTAAATATGCATATATAGCATGAAATCCAGCACTCAACTGACAGAGAACTCAAAGTGGGGAACAGTTCAATATAGTATGTCAGGCATTCTAACAGTAAGGGTGTGCATGCATAGCCATTGCTGACACATAATGAAGCCGGATAAAAATTATTGCTTGTCCCAAGTAATTCACTGAGCCTTGTGCCAAAATAAATCACATTGTTCAAGAAAAAAAAAATCAAGAAGTGAATATTTTGAGTAAAATCTTGCAAAGGATTTTACCTGCATAATATGGGAATATTAATGGGGGTTTGAAAGGCAGCTAGGTGGTGTAGTGAATAGAGCACTAGGACTGGAATCAGGAAGGTCTGAGTTCAAATCCAGCCTCAGATACTTACTAGCTGTGTGACCCCGGGCAACATTTAACCCTTACTTTCCTAATCTGTAAAATGAGCTGAAGAAGGAAACTGCAATTGATTCTAGTATCTTTGTGACCCCATTTGAGATTTTATTGCCAAAGAGTCAGGCACAACTGAAATGACTGAACAGCAAAAATGGGGGTTGTGGTTTTCTTTTATTTGGCTCAGTGATGGCCACCAAAATTCAATTTCTATATAGTGTCCCTATGGTAATCATCACAAATAAATGACCCTACTAGTTATTCATGTAGTTCACCATCTGTTGTTCTGACCATCAGACTAAACCTAATATACCATGGACTCATTTTATGTTTGCATAATAGCAACTCACTTTCAAAGAAATTAGAGTATATTATTCCATTTCATCTCAGCAGTAGTGTTTTAAGGCAGTTGCATGGTATATATAAATACAATCAAATCTTGATAATCTGTACTAATGGGGGAAGCACTGGTGTGGAAAATCCAAAACAGTTGCTAATCAAAAAGTCATTTAGTTTAGGCTTTGGAATGTGGTCTTGAATTTCAGTTTGAAGTGGGTGTGTCTAATTTCTTGGGAATCCTCCACATTGGAAACAAAGTAATGAAGATACACTATGAATACTAAGTTGGATTTTTGTTGTTGTTGCTTCCGCATCCTTTCTCCTTGTGTAGAGTTGTGACCTGGTCCATGTTCCATGCTGGGGTATCCCAGTTGGGGTATCCCAACTCCAGTTGTATAATCATTCAGAATGAATCAAAAGAGATGGTGGTGATGATGATGATGATGGATTAGAGATGTTCCTCTTTCTAAGTTTCTTGGTCTTACCTCAAACATCTTTCCTGGGTTCAGGGAGGGGACTAAATCTTTTGACTGAGTAAGTCTCCTTTTGGGTTTAAGGTTTCATGGAACAGGAAACAGGAAAAATAACAACAATTAATATGCATTTCTTAAACATTTAATACATGGCAAGACTCCTGGATAGAAAGGCAAAAAGAGTCCCTGCTCTCAAGGAGTTTACATTCCAACATAGGAGACTACAGGTAAATGAATAGGTGCATAAAAGACACACAAAGGACAAATGTAAAGTAATAAACAAGAGAAAAAGTAAATAATAGATTGTAAATAGTGTCATGAAGGGATAGTATTCCTTATTGTGTTTATATCAGAAAAGAGCTTGAAAACAAGATTTACTGTGGATAATCAGAGGTGGCTATTATATAGTCTATTTTCCAGGAGCAAACATTTTTATGACAGGTTAATATGTATGCCCATGTAGCCTGTACACATTTCATTTCAGTTGCTTCCAGAAGACAGAAGCAAAGCATGGCAATGTGAATCTTCAAAAAACTACTTGTATCCTTTTCTTCTTATGCCAATAAAAAGAAAGATCTTTGCAATCCTCAAAACAACAACTTTCCAACCCCCAGTGTGGAAATAATCATTCTCAGCTGCAAGGTGTCTCTTCTCACCAAGTAATAGTTTTCCTATTTATCTGAAGCAAAGAGAAGAAGGAAATATTTTTATCACGTATGTGCTTTTCTACCAACTGATTCTGGGAGGATATAAGAAGAGAAAATCAGCTCACAAGGAGAGGTAATAACAGCAACTTATCAAGCATGCCTTGAACTGTTTCTATTGTAGCAATTTAGTAATCTGTCTAAAGGAAAACAAAATCAAAATGAACTGTGTATACACCATCCTTTGCCCTTGCCTGTCTCAGTCCCTTATTGGGAGCTTAATTAGATAAGGATTTGCCTTTTTAATACCCTCTGTCTTTAAGCAGAGGTGAGAAAACAGCTCCATCACCACTGATTTCGTTATGATTTTCTGTGACCGCAGAGAGATGATGTTCATGTTCATTAAACTATATCTAATATGTCTGAAGATTAAAATGGTGTGCATATAAGTGTCCTGATGTGCAAGTCAAACTCCTACAAAATTTCTTTCATAGCTGTCCTGGTTGGGACACACATGTTCAAATGTTACTGAATGAGAAAAGTTTGGAGGTTGTATACTATTCGGAAGGAGAGACGGTAAGCATTTATATAGCACCTATTATGTGTTGGACACTGTAGTAGAGTGTTTTTTTAAAATAACAAATATCTCATTTGAAAGAATTTATATTATAGGAAATAAAGTTAGAAGAGCTTTATAATTTCAAATTCTGTTTACAGATATTTAGAAGAGTTGAAATGTAAGTACAGACGTGTTAGAACCTTTATGTGGTTAAAAAAATTCTAATTGTAAATGCTTCCTTGTGAAAAAATACCCTAAAATTGATATTGTAATGCTTGAATAAAGTGATCTCATAAACCTCTTTAGCAGTAGAGAGGTCCTGGAGGAACAAATAGAACATTTTCATTGGACATGAGGGGCCTGTAATCCATGCTGGAGGCTGACAGATTCTGCTTTATTTAAATCTAATTGTAGGTTTAAAGGTGTAGAACCTTGGTTCTTGTTTATATGCTATAAGAGAAACAGTAAGCAGAGGACTGGATTTGGGGGTGAGAAGACCTGGGATGGAATTCTGACTTTGCTACCTACATCTTGCATCATCTTAGGCTGGTCATACAACATTTCTACTTCCTCTTCTGCAAAATGAAGGCATTGTACTAAATGGGCTCAGCATCTTTTCAGCTCTAAGTCCTTTTGAGATTTCACTATAAGAGGATAAGGGTTTTTGATATGATGGCAGGGATACTGAGTCAAAACACAAGGGTTGCTCTTTCTCCCCTGTTGATAAGAGCTTCCTTGAACTTTATTCAACTTGAAAGGCAATTTACATGGGCCAATGCACTGATGGGAATTGAAGGGACAAATAATAAGTTGTCTGTATGTTTATTCACAGATGCAGAGAGGCTCAACAGTAATTTAGACTGTGTGGGGGGCACAGAGCCTACAACCAAGGGTAAGGAAGAAGTGAAAGAAATTCACTTGCCCAAACCCAGTTATAAGTGAGGGTTGGGTTCAAATATGAAAGGTTTTGGCAAAGTCTATATCTTTTGGTTAGCTCCCAGGTCTTGTATAGTAATCACTAACAAGAGAGCTGGAAATATGTTATCATACCAAAAACATGTTGACTTAGTTTCTTTCTTAAAGAGCCATAGCTCTACCCTGAGAAAGAAACAGCAGATGGCAATTTCAGCAGATGGCAGCAGTAGGCGAGCAGAGTATGGTGGTAGAGGGTGGATCTTCAGTGGGTGATGGTGGTGAAGGTGAAATGGAACAGCATTATAAAGAAAACTGACACATTAGAGAGGAAAGTCATATGAGAGGCAGCCTCTTTGAAAACTGAAAAGAAGAGACAATTCACAGTCAATTTTTTGGAGATTAATATAGGAGCTTAGACCAGAAAGGAGTTCAAGCCACAATTCAATCCTTTGTTACCTGAGGAAATGAGTTTCCCCAGAATTTTTTCCCTTGCCAGCTTGAGAATCTTTGGGGTTTTATACCCACTCCTAATTGATAGTGAAGGGTTGAGAATTATTCTATTACTTAATTTCTTATATTTAAAAATTGTTATGGAACAATAGAGGAGTCATATGATGGAAACTATTAGTCTCTAAATACTGTAGAATCTAGGTAGTAGGATGGTTCCAGTGTTGAAGGTAATGCCCATTATGTCTGCCTCTCTCAATATCTCATAGCCCTTTGACCCTCTCCTTTGTTATTATCACATTCTATCTTACACTTATTTTCACACGTGCTTCATGCCCTCTGTGGTGGAAATAGTGTCCCACCCCAGGAAGGTTTGGGTAGTTTTTCTTTAAAGAGTATTGAATCTGTCTTCAGAATTTAATTGACTGAGTAGACCAAGTTTCAGACCATTGTGATATTTTTCTACTTCACCTGAGTACAAAGGTGTCCAGGACTAGGGTTCTTCCTTTAGACTCTGATCAGCAGCATTCCCAACAGTGGCACCAGAAGGCTGTGTTTAATTGAATCAATGTCATCCTTAACGTACATCCCTTCCTTGCCCTGAATGTCTTTCCTGTACTATGGCTAAGAAAGCTTACTCTGTTAACCATCGAACTTCTATGAGTAATTCATTTCATTATTTTGCCAAACCTGAGGTATCAGATTAGTTTGATCAAACAGAGGCTACAATATCCTAGGACAATGAGACTGTAAGTCATGTGTACAGAGACTTACTTCATCTTTGCATCCTTGCCACCGAACAGAGGGGCACTTAGTGGTTGTTAATAAATACTTGTTGAATTGAATTGAATATAAGAAATATCCTTTTTAAAGACAGTGTAAGGTGTAGCAGTTGGATAGTAGAAAAGTCAAGAGAGTTTGATATGTGTGTGTGTGTGTGTGTGTGTATTTATATGCAATATTCACTCTCTGGGCCTTAGCTTGCTCATCTATGAAATGCGAGGCTACTACTAGGCCATCTTTAAGATACCTTCTAGGGGTCTCTTCCAGATACAAAATTATACTATTTCAAACTTGAAAAAATATAACACAGACCATATAATGAAAGGAGAGTGTTCCTGATGGAAATAATAGTAAAAACCAAACCAAACAAACAAACAAAAAATTCCCAAACCCCAAAACCAGAGACCTAATTTCTTTTTCAGTGAACTATAGCTATAATTTTACTCTTATCTACCAGGCCCATCAAAGTAATTAAAAAGCTTTTATTTATATAGGTTGCCTGTTGTTACAACATTGTTATTAGGCTGCTTTTGAAGTTAGAAGAGACAAGGTTTACTTATGTAATTACCTGAGGGTAAAGGAAGTATTGTTGTCTTTTTCACTTGGTTCTCAGGAAGAAAGAAAATAATGATGTGTGTGTCTGTCTGTGTGTAGGGGTGTGTGTGTGTGTGTGTGTGTGTGTGTTGTGTGTATACCAGAATATTTTCTATTTTTTGAAAGGAGAAAAAAGCCTGGGAGCAATTTGCTCACAGAGGAAAGTGTCAATCTGCTGCCAAGCAAAAACACAGTTGGTGTGGTGCTCTGATGAAGTTAGGATCCAAATAGAGTGAGGATACTTCAAAGTAGGACTGGAATTTAGTAGAATAAATAAGGGTAAGCTCTTTAAAAATAAGCTCTCTTCTTTGTTTAGCAAGTCAAGAAGTACATGTACACAATTCACTAGCAATGATGCTAGGAAATGGAAAGGAAGAAAAATATATCCATAATTTAGAGGATGGTGATTTTACATACTGTAGTTTTGAGCATAACAGAAATATAATCAGGCTCTTTTCCAAAAGCTGGTGACATCTTCTGGGTAATATTGCTAAAACTTCAGAAGAAAACACTTGAAGGACACTACAGAATGTTACTACCATGTCCTGATATTGTGATTTTGTTGTGGATATGATTCTTTGTGCTTCATATTTTTTTCCCTCCTCATTTATCACAGGATTTTTGGTGTCCCTCTTAGTTTCCCATTTTTCTCTTGATTATCAGAGCAAGTAGGGAATTAGGTGGGAAAGTACTTGATTACTCACCAAGGACTCCTAGAATCCTTAGAACTGGATGGTTGGGGCTCTCACAAAATCATAATACTAGGATAGGCCTTAGAGGCAGATGGGAAGGACATACAGGCTAGCATTAGCATCTAATTCAATTTGAGTCAATTCAACAATGATTATAAACCTACTGTGGTGGAGGGTAGGGCAGCATGATATATTGCTGTTGTTTGTCCTTTGCTCTCAAAGAGGACCATGACATCAGGAAGGTGATGCCATGACTTGGAAGTAAATTGGATTTAAGTGAAGAAGGGCTGTGTAAAATCACTAGCCTCACTCTCTCCTCCTGAGCCATCTAGGTCCACTGGCAAGATATAGATCAGGATGACTGGAGATAGCCCTGGATACAGTGGGAGACCTTGGCAATGTGGATAAAAAGATGAAAAAGGTCACAATCCCTTTTGGGGAGATAGAAGGTTACATTGGAAATGTCAATGAATTTTGAATAAGAGGATGTGGATTCAAATTCTGACACTTCTACTCACTCATGATGTTGGGCAAGTTATTTCACCTCTCTGGGCCTCAATTTCTTCATTTGTAAAATGAAGGGATTGAACTCTGTGACATCTAATATTCTTTCCAATTCTAAATTATGATCCTATGACTGATCCCTTCTTTCAAAGGCAATTCATGGGAATATATGTTGTATATATAAATAAGCATGATAAAAGGTAGGAACAGAGAAACTGAGAACCAAAGAGGTTGCAACAAGCTTATCCTCTCTGCCAAAGGGGGAATGTGATAGAGCAAAAGAGGATTCCAAAAAAAAAAAGATAAATAAATGCTTTAAGAAAATTTCAAAAGGGAGAGATTACTTTTAGCTAGAGGATAAGGGAAAGCTTCATGGAGGATGTGGCACTAAAATTGGGCCTTAGAGGAATAGAAGAATTTCAACAGATGTTGAAGTATATTCCAGGTATGTTGGGAACTGCCAGAGGATCAGACCAGGGTAATAATAGTATATACTTTCAGGATTGTTGAAAGGATTAAAGGAGATGATATGTCTAAAACATCTGTAAAATTAAAGTGCTATATCTAGGTCTGCTATTATTATTATTATCATTAATCATGTAGAGACCAGGTCAGTCAACGTAAGACTTTATCTTTCTTTAAGGTTTTTTTTTTTTGGTGGCAATTGGGGTTAAGTGACTTGCCCAAGGTCACACGGCTAGTAAGTGTCAAGTGTTTAGGTCTGAGGCCAGATTTGAATTCAGGTCTCCTGACTTCAGGGCTGGTACTCTATCCACTGCATCATCTAGCTGCCCTTCTTTCTTTCTTTCTATCCCTGGCATTTAATGCCATGTCTGGCACATAGAATACAGTTAATAGATGTTTTTTAGTTGACTTACTGACTGGAGAAAATGTGAGTGATAACAAAAGAATTTCCTTCTAGATTGTCCCGAGCCTGAATCATCCTTATTGAGGCATTCTCTTTTCTCAAGGAAGGTAAAAATATGACTGAAGAATTCTGTCTTCTGACACTCCAGGTTTCATTGTTCTCATTTATGTAATGACGGTGGACAAGAGATGATCCTGAAGGTCTCAGTTCAACTCAGTTCATTCTATTGCCACCAAAATGGAAAATTCGTGGGTCAAATAATAGTAGGTAGGTATAAACATAACTTGCTGGGCAATAGTATCTAAGGAGTACTGATTTATGGTCAATGGTAGCCTGAAAGAAGTCTTCCAGGTAGTATCTTGTGAGAGGTTGCATGATGTAATGGAAAGGACATTGAACTTGGCATTTGAAGACCTGGATTCAAATTTCACCTTCAAAACATTAATTATGTGACTATAGGCAAGGATAAGGCTCAATTAATTTATAAAATATAGATGATAACATTTGTAATACTGTCATATAACTTTTGTGAGGAAAATACAAATCATAAAGTGTTATATATGTAACATAGTAGCTTTGATAAAGGAATATTTACTTCAGAAGTTATAATCATAAATATGTAACACCTCATAAACATGCTCCTCTTCTCCTCTTATACTAATTTAGTCTCTGGGGAAATGAAGGGTCTTAAGTTCATAACTTAGCTCAGTTCCTATTCCAAGTCCAAACCCCCTTGAGCTCAATTTCCAGACATGCTTGATTCTCATGGCTTCTGTGCTGGGCTGGGTTGCTGCACCCCCATCTGAAATTCTGGCTCCCAGCCCACCATGGCTTGAACTCTCTGGTCCTATGGGGATGATCCTGGCATCTGAAACCAAGGAGGACAAGTAACACAGAATGAAACAAACACCATTAGACCCATCCCTTGGAACTAGGATAAAAGAGAAGGACCAAAGAAAGAACTTGTGATTCCTCTGACCGGTTCAGTTTGTGCTGTATCATGCTGTGTGTAGCAGATAAGAGTCACTGAAAGGAGCAAAGCTCAAAGATGTTAGAAAAGAGAGTGAACAGTTCAGTCTCACCAATTTTAAAGATTCAGGTATCCAATCAAGGGAGGTGACCCACACCCATGTATTGGGGACATAGTCGGCTTCCCAATGTTAGTCGAAGTGAATGTGCTCGATAGATTCCTCAATGGCATCTCCATTTTATGAGAACCAGGCATGCCCAGAGAAGCCCAGGTAATATGTAAATGTGACATTATTGTCCTCTATTCAATTAGCCTTGATTGAAAAAGTGAGTTTGCTTAGTTAAAAAAATGCCTTTTTTCAATCATCAATGCTTCATTTTTCCAATGATGAGGTTTTAAAAAATATATAAATAGTAACCTCAAAAAAAAAAACAAACCCAAAAAGTCTACATCACCATGTTTAATTTTTTTTTTAAATCAGTAACAATCTCTCTAGGTTCTAGGCCCTCTGATCTTTTTTTTGAGGATTAATTTTTTTTTTCTTTTCTTAGCAATAGTTTTTCAATTTATGGCAATATTTTACATATTTGGTCATTCATTTTTTTGTGCTTTACTACAACTGATGCAGATTTGTTTTGTAATTGAATGATCAAACACTTGACTTTCCTGTTTCAACAGTTGTTTCAATACCAGTAGCAGTCATTGAACTGTGATTTTTAAAAGCTAAAGCTTTTGCGCGTACTTTGGGGAGAATAACATTCATTCTTAAAAACTGCTAAATTAAAAAAAAGAACAATGAAATATGTATTAAATTCAGTACCCAACTGACAGAGAATTAACTAAAAGTGAGGAAACTGGCTTAATACAATTTCATCTAGACAAGACCAGGCATCCCAAATCATCCTACTGTCAGTAGGAAAGACGTATAAGCATTGTTATAAAAGATAAAACTATCAAAATTAATATTATCCCATATAATTTACATGCCACTATAAATCATCAAGTTCTGGTAATCTACATGGTGAAGAGAGCTCAGAAATCACATATTCTGAATTAGTGATGTCAGAATTTTTACTGATGTCATGCATAAAACATCATCACTTTATCATATTTGCCAATCAAATGAATCCAAAAAATACAGCAACATGGTGGGTGATAGAAAGCATATTCTGGAACAATGAACTCAAACTAACAGGTATTAATTTATTAGGGATAAATGTAACATTTTATGCTTAGGTTAAAAAAAATCTGGTGAGTGTAGGATTGGAGACATATGGCTAGAAAACAACTTTCGTTAAAAGGAGGTGGAAATTTTTGTTTACTGCAATCTAAATAAGATCTAACAGTATGACTATCAAAAATTCTAATGCAATATTAGGCCATAATAATACAAATGTGATAACCAAGGCTAGGTATATAATAAACATGCAGACTTCTGTGCAGGTGACAGTATATTAGAAGTATCATATTTAATTCTGCATAATGCATTTTAAGAGTGACATTGATAGACTAGAATTCAGAAAAGTATGAAAAAAGTTCTTAATTTTTGAAAGATTTGGGGATATTAAAATTGGAGAAGAGGGGATTTAGTTGATTGTCACTAAGGAGGCTTAATCTTTAGATGTTTGGAGGATTGTCATGGGGAAGATGAAATAGAATTATTATATATTCTACAATTCTGGACCTTTAGAGCTTAAGACTTGAATGCCACTCCTCTGAATCTGAATATATATGTGTATATCTATGTATGTGCATATAAATTTTATATATATATATATATATATATATATATATATATATATGTATATATATATTTCTGTTTCAGTCTGATACCTAGTACTGAGATGTACAGACAGTGTGGGGATAAGAGTGGAGAATGGATGCAGTCACTGTTGATAAGGTTTTGATATGATAACAAGGTATTTAGATTAGGGGATTCCTTTACAATATATGGACAACTCTTTCTGACTGAGTCAGAAGGGGAAATATGAGCTGATTGGATAAAAATTGGCTAAGTCCCTGGGGGCTTTAAATAGATAAAGTCTGAAAACTACCAGCAATTCAAGAGTGGGAAAATTCAGGTGAATCAAAGGAAAAAGAATCAATATTAAAAGAAGACAGCTCTTTCCCTCTTTGAGAAGGAGAAAGAAGGCATTTTTCTTTTTTATTGACCACAGCATATATAGCAGAAGAGCTACTTACTCAGAAAAGTCTACATCTAGCAGTTGAAAAGTCAGTTTGGGATTCTAGCTCAACACCAGGTAAGCTGCCAGAACCCTACAGCCTCTAACTGCTGGCATTGGAGGCCTCAGCACACAAAGCCAGTGACCAGGCCTAGGCTCCCAAAGCAAGAAGTTTGGGTCAGTGCCCTCTGCTCCTCAGAAGGAGAGCTCAATCTCTTTAAAGGCTAGGAAATAAGCGAACACCATGAGCAAAAAGAAACAAACGATAGATTCTTATTATGGGAAGAGTGAAGATCAAGGCAGGATTTCTGAAGAGGAAAACATTGGGAATATGAACTGGTCTGAAGCCCAAAAAGTCTTCTTAGAAGAACTCAAAAGGGATTTTAAGTCAAATGATAGAAGTAGAAGGAAAAAATGGGAAAAAGAAATGAGAGGTATGCAAGAGAGAGTCAATAGCTTGGAAAAGGAAGGACAAAAATTAACTGTAGAAAACAAGTCCTTAAAAAATATAATTGCCAACTGGAAAAAATGTACACTGAAGAAAACAAGTCCCTAAAAAAATACAATTGGCCAAATGGGGAAGGAGGTACAAAATCTAATAGAAGAAAACAATTTGTTAAAAATTAGAATTGGGCAAATTGAAGCTAATGACTCTATGAGAAAGCAAGAATCAGTCAAAGAAAAACAAAAGATGAAAAAATAGATGAAAATGTAAAATACCTCATTGGTAAAACAATTGACCTGGAAAATCAATCCAGGAGAGACAATTTAAAAATTATTGGTCTACCTGAAAATCATGATGAAAAAAGAGGCTGGACAGTATCTTTCAGGAAATCATCAAAGAAAACTGCCCTGACTCCTAGAGCCAGAGGGTAAAATAGCCATAGAAAGAATCCACTGATCACCTCCTGAAAGAGATTCCAAATTGAAAACACCAAGGAATATAGTAGCCAAATTTCAACATTACCAAGTCAAAGAGAAAATACTGCAAGCAGCCAGAAAGAAACAATTTAAATGTCATGGAACCACAGTCAAGATTACACAGGACCTTGCAGCTTCTACATTAAAAGACCATAGGGTGTGGAATATGATATTCTGTAAGGCAAAGGAGCTTGGATTACAACCAAAGATCAACTACCCAGAGAGAGGAGACGGATATTCAATGAAATAGACTTCCAAACCTTCCTGATAAAAAGACCAGAGCTCAGCAGAAAATTTGATCTTCAAATACAAGACTCAAGAGAGATATAAAAAGATAAATGGGACAGAAACAATATGTTATTAATAAGGACAAATTGTTTACCTCCCTACAAGGAAAGAAGACACTTGTAACTCTTGAGAACTGTATTGTCATTACACCATGTTGAAGGAGTATACATAAAGGGGGTGCATATAAGTTGAATTTGATGTAATGATAAAAAAAATCTAATCAAGTGCGTTGAATGGATCCAAGTAGGTGGATTAATCTGATCTAAGAAAATGTACTGAGAAAGGAGGAGGCAGAAAAGGGTAAACTACATTACAGGAAAAGACACAAAAACCTATTACAGCAGAGAGAAAGAAGGGAGGGAGATGAGCATTGTTTGAACCTTACCCTCATCAGATTTGGCTCAAGAAGGGAATAACATAATCAGTTAGGTATAGAAATCTAACTTGCCCTATAGGCAAAAGGAGGGAAAAGGGGAAAGAAAAGGGAGGAAGGATAGAAGGGAGGGAAGAAGTAGTAAAGGTAAAAGGGGAAGAAAAGGGAGGAGCCTAATAGAAGGGAGGCAGGACTGAGGGAAGCACTGGTCAAAAGCAAAACACTAGTGAGAAGGGAAAAGGAGAAAGTAGAAAGAAAGGCATAAACTGAGGGGGAAAAGGGTGGAGAGAAAGACACAGATAGCAATCATAACTGTGAATGTAACATATGAATATAACGGAATACTATTGTGCTATAAGAAATGATGAACAGGCAGACTTCAGAAAAACCTGGAAAGATTTGTATGGTCTGATGCCGAGTGAAGTGATCAGAACCAGGAGAATGTTATGCACAGTAACAGCCACATTGTGTTACTTCTCAGCAATACAAGGATCTAAGACATCTCCAAAAGTCTCATGATGAAAATGCTATCCACATCCAAAGAAAGAACTATGGAGTTTGAATGCAGATTGAAGCGTATTATTTGCTATTTGTTTTTCTTCTGTTGTGTTTTGTTTCCTCTTTCTGATGGTTCTTCGTATTGGTTCTAATTCTTACAACATTGCTAATGTAAAAATATGTTTAATTGGAATGTATAAGTGTAGCCTATATCAGATTGCACACTGTCTTGTGGAGGGAGGTGGGGAGGAAGGGGGAGAAAAATTTAAAACTCAAAAGCTTATGGAAGTGATTGTTGATAGATCAAAATAAATTTAAAAATAAAAAAATCTAGACTGTCAAAAGAAGTCATCAAATATGTGGCTGGAAAAAAAAAGGAAAAGACAGTTTGAGGAACCTGCAAATATTCTTTTCTTACTATGTCATCTTAGTAAATTCTTTGACTAATAGGTAATAACCAAATTCTGTAATACTTCTATTTTGCCCATAACCTATGATTTTGAATTATTTGGGGGTAGTAATTTCCTATTACTCCTAATTCTTGCTGATCTTGCCTGATGAGAAAGTTGTAGCTTATTCAGCAACTTTAGTTGGGCATCTTTTAGTCCTCCTTAACTAGTTTCACTATTTTCACTCTTGAAATTAACTATTGCTCATTTATGGTATACTTAGGGAATATCAGATGAAAGATTATCAATAAATAAAATACTTTAAAATACGTATTAATGTTCTTATGATTATCATAGAATTAATGAATATATTAAAATGTTTATACCAGGCCCTTTAGCTATTTGACTATTTATGGGATGCACACCCATGGGAGCTCATGTATTTAGTTTTAGAAGGGTGGTCCACAATGTACACTCTTGAAACATGAGCATAGTCATACTCTGGGGATGTGAACTACAAACCTGTGAGTGTTGAGTTGAGAAGATATCCAAGAAGGGGTGTAATACAGATAACATGCTCCAAAAAACTATCCCTATCAGCTTGACAGTGGCATGTAGACAAGCTTTATCTCAGTTACTATTTGGTCCTAGACTTTCACCTTCCCAAACTTGACTTGTCTTATTTTTAGGGAAATGGTCCTTTTTTGTGTCATAGACCCCACTAACAGTCTGATGAAACCTATGGACCCCTTCTTAGAATGATGTTTTTAGATGCATAAAATAAAACATGTAGGATTACAAAGGAAAACATAAAAATAAAAATGTTCATATTTGTATATATGTATATACATACACATATAATACATATACATATACATAATATTTGTATATATGTATATACATACACATATAATACATATACATATACATATATGTACATATGTATGTATGTCTATGCAACTGCCTTTCCTTCAGGCTCTTTCTTTAGCTCTTCTTCCTGCAAATGGCATGACAATTTTCTTTAACCAAAAAAAAAAAAACCAACCCCAAAAAACAAAACCTTACTACTTAGCACTGCAAGACAAGAAGTAGAAGGTAAATAACAACAACTAATAGAGAAAAGCTCCAGGTTTTCAAGTTCATTTTAGGTAGTTAGAGCCAACTCTTTTTGTTGTTGTTGTTGAGTCGTTTCGATTATGTTCAACTCTTTGTGACCTCGTTTGGGATTTTCATGGGAGAGATATTAGAGTGGTTTGCCATTTTCTTCTCCTGTTCATTTTACAGATGAGGAAACTGAGGCAAACAGGATTAAGTAACTTGCCCAGGGTCACACAATTACCAAGTGTCTGAGGCCCAATTTGAACTTAGATCTTCCTAACACCAGGCCAGTTGTTCTATCTACTGCATCACCTGGCTGCACAGCTCTCTTTACCATTGACCTTATTGTTGATCCCCTGCTTTTCATAGCTCCTATTCCAGAATGAGTCCATAGATTTTACAAATTCAATTTGGCAAAGCTTAGATATCTTAGTGCTCATAGAATTCATTGCTCCCAACCTGGGCATCAATTCATCAATCCAAACAGATGCATTGCACTGATAGAACCTCCCCTAGGGAGAGTCATCATACCTCTCCTAGTCTCTTGCTGTGAATTTCTACAAAAGCACACAAACAACTTTCTATATCTACCTCCAAAATTCCCCCCTTTGGGGAAATCATACTATCGGCCACAATTGGCACATATATAACTCATCCCTCTCACGGAGATTTTGGAGATCCATGGACAGTTATGAGAAGGCTACATTTCTCTTTTCCTGATCTGTATTTGGTCATATTGGTATAAAGTGATTTTACTACATATTTGCATATCTTCAGTCTACCTTCTTTAAAGTTTGCTATTCTGCAAGTGGTAGTCAATTAACGTGTGACTTTCCTCTATCAAAGGGGCAGTGACCATCCTGGATGCTGTGACCTAATCTTGTATGATCTCCTTTAGCCTTGTTTCTCCAATAATTCTATTAGTCCAGTATACTCCCTCCAACTTAAATTCTCTGGGCTAGACTTTCTGTGCCTTTCAGGAGAAAAAAAATTAATTTTGCAGATGGTCTAATGTAAGAACTTCAGATTTTTTCCTTCACTACAAAGGAGAATATCTGGATTTTCACCATGGCCTTCTATAGACCATGTACTAATTTTGACATCTACCAATGAGGGTTGCCTCTTTGGAATTTCAGGCAGAAAGAAAGATAGCCTTCATGGCAGGTGAGTGAAGAAATGTTTTGAGGGTCCTTTGGGACCTTTCAGAGCCCCTTAAGTAAAACTTCAGGTGACAATTGAAGTCTCCTAAGATTCAGTTCCTTCATCTATAAAATGACAGTGTTAAACTGAATGATATTAATCTCCCTTCCAGTTTTAATGTGTATTTATATGTAAGCGGGTGCATATGGGTGTATAGGGTGTATATATATATATATATATATATATATATATATATATATACATATATATATATATACATATATATATACATATACATATACATATACATATACATATACATATACATATACATCATGCTCTGTTTTTTGGTAAACCATCCCTTATCAACAAATTCTGTAGTATTTATTTTGCCCATTATCTCTGATTCTAGTTTATCAGGAGGCAGCCATTTGTTTTTGCTCCCAATTCTTGCTGAGTCTTACGTGCTAAGAAAGTTGTAGTTCATTTTGCAGCAACTTTATTTGGGGATCTTTCTATCCTCATTAACCAGTCTCATGGGAATATTTTGACTCTTGAAAGTGGCTATTGCTCATTTGTGGTATCCTTGGGGAACTTTATGTGAAAGACATTCAGTAAAGGTAAAATACTTTAAAAATATGTATTAATGTTCTTATAACTGTTATACAATTAATGAATATTGAAACACCCACACAAAGCCCTTCAGGGAGCTGGAACGAAAGCCTGTGTTTTTGACAGTTGTACCTTTGGCTCTGACCTTTTCTGCTATACTTTTTATCACAGTTGGAGACATCGAATGATGAGAACCAAGCAGGCTGTAAACATTATCTGAGTTAAGGGGTGCTATTTTAAGAATTCTATCTCATAAAATTCTGTAGTTGGCAACTTCTTTATATCTGCCACAGAGCTTAGCAGAGCACCTTACATATGATAAGCATGAAACAAACATTTATGAAGTTTTTATTGATTGGATTGTATATAAAGGGCAGTGAAAAAAATCTGTTGTTAGAGACATTGCTTTTTCCTTCCATCTTGCCCCTAAAACCTGTAAAAAATAGCAGCAGCAGCAACAACAACAATAACAAACATCAACTGTAAAGGGTCAAAATGAGAATATGCAATGAAGTCAAAGAAGTAAACCGAGAGAAATACTCAGTTGTTGAAGTTAGACAAATCACTTCCATGGGCCTTAGTTTCCTCACATGTAAAAGGACTAGATAATCTCTGAAAGCTTTTCCAACTCTAACAGTCATTTAGTCAACAAATGTTTATTAAAAAATTTCTGGGGATGTAAAGAAACAAACAAAAAAAGCCAAAATACAAGCAAACAAAAACAATCCTGTACTCAAGTAGCTCACCATTTAATGGGGGAGACAAAATGCAGACAATTATGTACAAGCAACACAGATACAGGCTAAATGGGAGATAATTAACAGAAGAAAGGCACTAGCATGAGGGGGAATTTGAAAAGACACCTTGTAGAAGGTGGCATTTTATCTGGGACTTACAGGAATCCAGGGAGACCAAGAGGTGGAAATGAAGAGAGGGCAGCCAGTCAAAAGGCATGGAGTCAAAAATGGAGTCCCTTGTGAGAGGAATAATAAGAAGGACAGTGTCATTATATCACTGAGTAGATAGGAGTTTCATAGGGAGGAGTAAGGTATAGGAAGACTATGGTAGGAAAGGATTAGTTTATGAAGGACTTTGAATGCTGAATCCTAAACAGAAGATTTGCATTTGATTCTAGAAGTTATAAGGAGCCACTGGACTTCATTAAAACAGAAGAGTGACATGATCATCCCTGTGCTTTAGAAAGATCAGTTTGATAACTGAGTAAAGGATGGATTGGAGTAGGAAGAGATTTGAGACAAGGAAACCAACCAGTCAGGCCACTACAATGGTTCAGGCATGAGGTAATAAGTGCATGCACCAAGTGGTGATAATGATAGAGGAGATATGGGGATATATGCAAGGGATGTTGCAAAGGTGAAATCGACATACGTTGGCAACCAACTAGATATGAGAGATACAAGAGAAAGGGAATTAGGAGTTGAGGATGAGATTTTAAAACAGAGTGACTGAGAGGACGGTGGTACCTTTGATGGTGATAGGAAAGTTAGGGAGAGAGGAAGAGTTGGGGGAAAACTCCAGTTTGGGACATGTTGAATTTAAGATGTCTACAGGACATCCAATTGGAGATGTTCAAAAACAGTGGATGACATAAGAGGTCAGGAAAAAGGTTATAATGGGATATGTAGATCTGGGAATGATTAGTATAGAGATGAAATTGAATTCATGGAAGCTGATAAGAGCACTGAGCAAAAGAATAAAGAGGGAAGAGAGGGCCAAGGATACATGGGAAGGGGAAGGATCCCCACCATAACACTTTTTTCTATTCTACTGTATCAGTCAATAGTCATTTATTAACCCATCACCTCGTACCAGGAACTATGCTAGGTATAGGGATACAAAGAAAAAATGAAAATCTCTTCCTTTAAGGAGCTTACATTCTATCAGAAGAACAGAGTATATACCAACAGAAACATGTTAAATGAACATGAAGCAGTTCTTGGTATTTATTTTTTGGGGGTGGGTCACAATCCTGGGGGAAGGGGAAGTCATAAAGGTCTAAAGTGGGAGGTGGCCCTTTGGTTAAGCTTAAAAGGAAGGTATAGATTCCAAATGGCAAAAATGAAGAGGAAGCACATTCCAGAAATGAAGGACAGCTGGGAGAAAGGGATGGCGGCAAGAGATGGAATGTTGTGTGCAGGCAATAGCTAAGTAGGTGAATTTGGCTCGAAGGTAGAGTGTGTGAATAGGAATAATGTTGAATAGGCCTGGAAGGGTAGGTGTTTTTGCCAGAGGTGCTTATATTTTTATCCTAGAGACAATAATGAATACTGGAGTTTTCTAAGCATCCTGTTCTATTCTAAATAAGGACAAGAACATCTTCCAAAGAAGTTAAGGATCATAATAGGGCTGAAAGAATTTGGAAGAGGGGGCAGCTAGATGGCACATTGGATAGGACTCTGGCCTTGGAGTCAGGGAGCCCTGAGTTCAAATCTGGCCTCAGACACTTGACACTTACTAGCTGTGTGAACTTTGGCAAGTCACTTAACCCCAATTGCCTAGCAAAAACAAACAAACAAAAAAAGCAAAAAAAAAAAAAAAGAATGTGGAAGAGGTCAGCTAATCCAATCTTTTTTTTCTTTTATAGAAGAAAAACTGAGTTCCAGAGAAGTCAAGATTTGACCCAGGTTCTCTGATCTCACATCCACTCCTCTTTTTATTGTACTATGCTGGTATTTAAATACTTATCACTAAGCTCTGGTCTATCCCCAAATCAGATATCTATCTAGACGAAGCAAGGTGTACTATAGTGAAAACAACACTGAATTTGAATTCTTGTTCTGCTACTTACTAAGGGTGTGACCTTGGGCAAGCTATTTGGACTCACAGATTTAGAGCTGGGAGAAGCTTCAGAGATCATCTAGTACTGTACCCTTGCTTTACAGATTAGGAAAGAGAGAATGAGGGAAGCTAAGTGGTTTGATGGTAAGGAAGTTGCAGAGCTGGATTCAAACCCAGATCCTCTGAATCCAAATCTAGAACTCTTCTCACTGTAATACCCTGACTTTTCACCTCTTTGGAACTCAGTTTCCTCATTTGAAAAATGAGAGAATTCTACTGTATTGTCTTTGAAGTGCCTTGCAACTGTAAAATTTCATGATCACAGATGTTTGGCCATATAAAGACATAACCAACATCTTCCAAGATCTCAGATTATTCATCTCATCCAATCATACCTGTGTCAAAGGTGATGTTTTTTGCTTTTGCTATAAGATAAGAATGTGCAAATGTATCTACTTATTTTTTAAGTAAAGGAACAAATTACACAGTGAAAAACTTAGCAATTCTACCTTCAAAGAGTCACTGTGGAATAATATCAATTTGAAGGGATTTTCACAAACATTTGGAAGAAATTGCCACTTTGGAGCATCCCACAGCATCCAGAATGCAATGTCATTTAAAAAACAATTAAAAATGCACCAATCTTTTCAACTGAAACATTAAGCAAGCAAAGCACAATCCCCATGCAGATTGTTGGGACAATTAGACAAAGCCAAGGAAAGTCCTTATGATTGTACTTTTCTTATATCTCTCATTCTTTGTCTACCTAAGTTTTTCTAAATCTCATAGCTAAAAGGATAATGGTGGGAAGGAAAAACAAAACGGAAGAAAAGCATTGAATTACCATACACAGGAAATTTCCAAGGGATAAGAAAATATTGTGGAAGATAAAGATAAATTTTCATCTATTATGATCATCATCATCAAAATGGATATTCTATAACATTTTAATTCTCAATATAACAGGCTGAACAAATAGACACAAACAAGGCTGTATGAGGTGTTCAGGGAGGACTAGAACCTCTGGTGTGAGACTTGCCAAGACTTTTTCAGGGCTGCTCATCAACTTTTGGTGTCTACCTATCACCCAACTCTCACCTATAGGTCAAAGAAGCTATAGCATTTATAGAAGCTGTATCTGGTAAAACAGTCTTGGCAAATGGACTAAAAGTTGAGGGTAAATAACAGGCCTCAAACCCATTAGTGAGTTAGGGAGATGCCTACCACAAGTATGTGAAGACTTCCCCTGGCAGAATGGGTAGATGAGAACAATTTGTTCCAATTACCACGAAGGTGGCTGAAACAAACTCTGTGGAATACTTTGAGGTTGGTTAGACATTGAAGATGCCAACGTCATTCCATTTCACATAGTGCCGTTGCCAGTCATCTGGGCTTTGTCTTGTCACTGGACTTCAATGACCCAGGAAGAGAGAATGAGGCTGAAGACTTTGTGCAACTCTGCCTCATTTAAATCCACTTCACGTGCCAGTCAGGACATCATCCCATGATGGCATCAATCTCCTTCAAAATGAAGAACAAAGAGTAGTCCTTAGGAACTTATAATATGAGACAGAGGATGTTGATGAAGGATTGACAACAGAGAAAATAAATTGATTACACAAAAATGTCACCATACATAAAGAGGTGACAAATGGGAGTGATGGAGTTGTGTAGGCTCTGATCAGGAAGAGCTTCTTAGAAGAAGAAAGAGCTCAGGAACTATTTATGATATGGAAAAGAGGTTTGGCAATTGGAGTTAAAGAGGAGAGGATATACGAGATATTTCTTTCATCCTGAAAGAAAGTGTGAACACTTTATTCTTTTCTTTCCTTACTATACATAGAAGATAATTTCATTAATTCTGGATGAAAAGAAAGATCAATGGTTTATCAACATGCATTCTACAAATCTGACTTCCTCTTTTCAGTATGATTCACTCTGATTTTGCATAGTTTGTTCAAATATCTGTCAGTCCTAACATATACCCATTTAGAAAATATCTATTAACACCTCCTCCCCCCAACCTTTATTGATTGTCGGATACAATGAATTATGAAATAATGATAAAATTATAAACCCTTAAGAGTGAGAATACATTTACAATTAGCTTACACTCGGGTTTGAAAAAATCCTCAGGAGGTCATCTGGACTGGACCCTTGCAAGCAAACACCAAAGTCATTTGAAATGCTTGGTTAACAGTGTTGAGGTTTTACAGAAATAAAAATTCCATACTTTGTTAACTTATTGCAGAGTTTAATCATGTTTATTGGAGTCAAGAAGTTACCATATTAGTTATATAGGATGATGTTCCTAAATAGAACATTTGGTATTACTAAGGGGGTCATTTTGTAAAAAGAAAAGCAAGAAAACAAGATGCTTCTACTCCTGGTTCTCTCTCCTAAGCCTACACAAGAGTTAAATGTGACTGCTTCCAAAGCAATTGCAGATTCCTGCTCTCATCAGCAATAATTCTGGTGCAGCAACTGGGAGGGAAGAATCAAAATGACAGGGCTTCTGTTCTTCTAAAAACCGACGCAGGTAAAATGTCTGCCAAGAAGAGAAACAGGGATTTCAAGGAAAAAGTAACTTTTAAAATCAGGTGACAATATCCAGTGTGTGTTCAAAAGCAAAGGCAAAAGGAAGTAACCATTAGGGCCAACACCATGTGTTGAGTGTGAGAGAAAGGCCAAAAACTATATTTTGTGTGGTTGTGAATAGGGTTTGAATGCTGCCATTGAAAGATAACTACTCTCCGCCCTAAGGTAGGAGGAAATATTGGGTTATTATTGTCCAGGACAAGTGGCTATCACTGAAACTGAGGAGTATAAAAGGTTATTTGATTCTCAGAAGTCCCTTTTCTTGATATATGTGTTTTGGTTTTACAATCTATATGATGGCCCGTCTTAGAAGGAATACATTGATAAAAGGAAGGTATTTGCTTGCTTCCTTGCATTTCTGTGTGGGCAAAATCAGAGCTGGATAGAATGAACTCTCACATCATAGTAGATATTGTGCATAGACACACAATAAGCATTGAGTGTGATTAATTATCTGGCTACCTTTGTATCCAGTTTTGTAGCAGAGGCTGACACAATCAGAATACAATAAACCTGGGGACCAGAACAGAAGTATGAATGAAAGAGGTCTGAAGTACATCTGGCACATATTACACAGAACAAATTTTGATTAGAATAAGAAAACCAAGAGGCATTTGTTTTTCATTGAATGCTTGGAGATTTATGCACATAACTCTCTTTTCTTGCCAACTTCTGATGGATAGTGGTATATCACATTAGTATTATAAGTTCTGTAATGATTTAAAGACCTGCTATAGGTGCAGTTTCTCTACTATAATCAATTTCTAGGATTTTGCCTTTAAATACAAAGACAGTCTTAATTATTAGATCTAGATCTGGATCACTAGTTAGTTTTTAGAAAAGTCTCTCTTCCCCATGACAAATTGTTTGTTACCTTGATATATTCTATAGGATAGAGATCGTGTGTTTACTCACATAGTGGAAGATTTCCCTAAAGCAACAGAATTCTTCAGTCCTTTTCCTAAGGAAAGGGTCCATTACTTCTCTCCATATAATGTGAAAATTCAAATTCCCATATCTCAACCTAGTTCTAATATTTTTGTACATATGTCATTGATTTCTCATTTCATACATGCCTCATATCTATCCCTTCCTCTATACACCCACTGCTACAATTTAAGCCCATGACCTTTCTTGTCTCCCAAAGTCAGTATTATTACAATAGCCTCATAACTGGTCTCTCTGAGTGAATAGAGTCATAAGGTGTTAGGGCTAGAAAGGACATTAGATATCATTTAGTTTGACCCTTCATTTTATAGATTATTACCCAGAGGCCTGGAGAGGTTAATTAACTTGCCTAAGCTCATGCAGTTTATTAGTGGCAAGTGATTATTTCTGCTCTTCAGTATACTTTACAGACTTCTGCCAATGTGCCTAATTCAATGGATCAATAATCTCATTGACGAAAATGCTTTCCTCTAACAGTGGAGATCACAGCTCATCAACACAATCACATCCTGAATCATACTTATTCATGACCTTTCACAAATATTGCATAGATGATCTATCCATTGTATTCACAATATTCCTCTAGGACTTTTAGCATTATATTGGCATAGCAATTGGAGTGTCCTTTTGTTATTCCTTGCTGTCAATACATGACCTACCAACCTTGCTTTCTGATCATACATCTGGATTATATCTTTTAAAACAAGTCTTATGCATAAGTCAACATTGGCAATAAATTCTCCATAGTTCATCTAGGTGGCACAGTGTATGGAGCACCAGCCCTGGCCACCTAGGTTCAAATTCAGCCTCAGACAGTTGACACTTAACTAGCTGTGTGACCTTGGGCAAATCACTTAACCCTGATTGCCTTCCCCCAAAAAAAATTCTACTTAGGCCCACCATGCATTCGTTCTCCACTTTCTTTTGGATAACCCATAATTTCAATTCTTCAGAGACTGCAGGGTTTCATGATTTGCAGACATATAGCAGCACCAGAAGATTGTACTTCAATACTTTTCTGTCATATCATTTTTGACTACTTCTCAACAAACTTCCTCTATTAGACTCAAGCCCTTCTCTCATTTGTCTGCCTCATGCCCAAATCATTTCTCTAATCTATGATGGATTCATTTTACTTTTTCTCTTCACCCATCCAAACCCTTCCTGACTTCCTCCAGGTCACTTCTATCTGTGAAACTTTACCTGCCTACTCCAGCCTGCATTACTGTCCCTTTTTTTAAAGCCCCATCCTCTAAGCTTGAACAAAACTTATCTAAATCTATACCACGTAGTTTGATACTTACTCATATACTACCTTGAATTTGTTATCATTTCATGGGTTAGTTGGAAGTTTCTATATTGGAGAGTGGTGAGAAATAATGTAGGATAGGTATTGAGGACCTTGAAAACAAGGTAGAATTTAGAATTGATATGGTAATAAAAAGCTAAGTACTGAAGGAATTTGAGCACATTATGACAGAATAGATGAGAACAATAAGGTAGACAGTGTAAGCAGAGAAGTTTAGGGAAAGATCCTTACAAATGTATACATATAGAGGGTTGAGAAGGGGCAAATGAATCAGTTAACATAGAAAAGAAATGGTCAGGGACACAGTTAGAAAGCCAAGAGAATATAAGGAAAAAGAGCATACCAAAGAGGAAGGTACTCAATAGTGTTAGATGTTATAGAGTTCTGAGAGAAGAGTGCCGAGAAAAGATCATCATGTTTTGCAATTGGGGGGAAATATAGAAGGATAGGATTTAGAGTGGGAAGGACTGTTCAAGGTTATATAATTCAGCTCCTTAATTTCACATGTGTGAGACTGATATTCGGAAAGGTTAATTTCCTTTCCTAAGATAACACAGGAGGTAGGAAATATTTAAGCTGGAAATTAAACCCAGATTCTCTGACTTTATTTTATTTTTCATGAGGTAATTGGGGTTAAGTGACTTGCCCAGGGTCACACAGCTAGTAAGTGTCAAGCGTCTGAGGCCAGATTTGTACTCAAGTCCTCCTGACTCCAGGGCTGGAGCTTCAGCCATTGAACCACCCAGCCACCCACATGACTTTAAATCCAGGGCCTTTTTCACTGTACCAAACAATTTTAGTAGAGTGGTATGGACAGAAACCATATTACACAGGCTTGGGGAATGAGTGGGTGGTAATGAAGTAGAACCAACAAATATAGTCTATGCCTTTAAGAAGCTTTGCAGAGAATAGGTAGCAGGGTCAAGAAAAGGTTTTGTATATATGTGTGTTTTAAAATATAAAAAACCTGAACATGTATATAGGCAGAGGGAACAGAAGCAATGGAAAATAGGAAATTGAAGATGAAAGAATATAATTCATGGTGGGGCATGGTAGCATAGGAGGTGATGTAAGAGGGAATAAGATAAAGGGCATAGTAGGAAAGGAGAGAAATTCACTTTTATATTGCTGAGAGGGGATAGAAATAAGATAGAATGGATAAAGATATAGAAATACTTTGAGGTCTGGGAGAGGCAAAGTGCTGGAGTTCATATCAGGTGGCTTTACTCATCAAAGTAGGCAGATAAATCATCTGCTGAAAGTGCTGAGGGTAGGGTTGGGACTGCAACTTAAATAGGGTGAAAACTTTTGTTAACAGTAGATATAGAGAACGTAGTAAGGATTTAATAATAGTTGAAAAAGAAAGTTGTTAAACAACAATAAAGTTTAGTATAACAAGAATGGCAAACAGTCTTGAGCTCATTGCAATGTGTGAATCCATTGAGATAGTGATGTTTATCCTGAAGAATAGAACATGTTCCTCTGTGTGTATGTGTATGGAGAAGTGGGGTGTAGCATGATAACCGCTGTCAAGCATATGAAAGGCTGTAGAATGGAAGAGAGATTACACTTGTCCTTTTTCTACTCAGTGGTCAGAACTAGGAGCAATGGGTTGAAGCTATAGAAAAGCTGATTTTGGCTCAATACAAGGGAGAAAATTAATAAGCATTAGGATCATTTAAAAGTACAATGTGCTTGTACAAAGTAGAAGAGGTAGTGTATTCTCCTTCACTCGGGTCTTCAAACAAAGGCAGGATGGTAACTTGGTGGAGTATGATGTAGAAAGAATTCTTATTCAGATACAACTTGAATTAGATACATAGTTTTCTTCAAACTTCAAGATTCTGTAATTATGTAATTTATGCTGAGCCCAGTCTACTCAGTTTTGTGATTTTTTTTTTTATTTTACCAGCAATAATGAGCAGAATAGTAAGTCAGGGGCTCCTAACACAGCTACTCAAGACTCTGGTTTCTACTATAATACTTTGGAAGAGGAACACATTGAAAAATTCCCACTTGAAATGTATTATACAAAATATTTAATTCTAGAGAGAACCTTAAATATTATAAATTTGAATTTGAATAAAATTGGTTATGTTTCATTTTAAAAGAATAGTGAACATCCTGGAAGAAGGCAAATGATGGGGATTACCACCATTTATAGGTTAATAGCTATAGAGGATCAAAGGAGTGTGAAAATGCAAAATGAAGTAATTTACAGATAATTTCTAACTCCTTTCCGGCTGCAAAATTCAATTTGATTTTGATGGTTAGTAATTCATCAAGTTGCTAACTATGGGGAGTAGATTGACCATGGAGGCAAGTGAAGCTAGGAAGAGATGTGATGGGCTGGGGAACCAACAACAATGGTTAATTTAATATGGTCTTTTAAGGTTCAAAATGCATTTACCATACATAATCTCATTGGATTGTTACAAAAACTTTGTAAGTTAGGTGTCATTATGTGAGTTTTGACACAATAAAGAAGAAGAGAAGGTTCATTAGGATTGAAGAAGGGGATGGTAAGACAAGGGATTGTGGTCAGAGAGATAATCTCCTAATTTTAGAATCTGGGAAGAGATACAGGTCTGGGTGATGATGATATCTAGGGTATGGTTGTTTCAATGTGGTTGCATGTAGCTGTAATAGACTAGGTATTAGAGGTTGCAGTTTAAAAAATAGAACAGTCAGAGTCTGAAGTCAGACTGTTAGATAATCAATATATTTGTGGAAATTGAAAAAAAAGAGATCAGGGGATTAGGTGGAATGGAAGGCAACGACCTTTTTACTAAAATTCCTGAAGAAGCTGGAAGTGTGTCTTAGAGGTCTTTGTATAAGACTGGAGGAGTTAATGACTTTGATGGAGTTGTTTTTGTTGCTGTTGTTCAGTCCTTCAGTACTGTCTGACTCTTCATGGCCCTATGGACCATAGCATGCCAGACTCTTCTATCCTCTACTATCTCTTGAGGTTTAAGTTCATATTCATTGTTTCCATGATCCTATCTATCAATCTCATCTTCTGCCATCCTCTTTTCCTTTTACCTTCAACCCTTCCCAACATCAAAGTCTTTTCTGGTGAGTTCCATCTTCTCATTATGCTGCCAAAGTATTTATGCTCCAGCTTCAAGTATTTGATCCTCCAGTGAATAGCCTGAATTCATTTAAGTATAGACTAACTTAACCTCCTTGATGTCCAAGAGATTCTCAAAAGACTTCTCCAGCACCACAATTCAAAAGTGTAGATTCTGTATTGCTCATCTTTCTTTATAGTCCAACTCTTACAACCATACATTGCTATTACAAAAACTATAGCTTTGACTGTGGGGACCTTTGTCAGCAAGATAATGAAGTTGTGAAAGGATGATAAACTAGATTCATAGAATTTTAAAGAAAGAGAGGATGTTGAGAGATAACAGGTCAGGAAAGGTCCATGAGGAGCAAAGAATATTTTACTCCTCCTGTTCCTAGGAGAAGGAAAGTAGGTCTTCACTGAAGAGGCTTGCCAGGGAGATGCTTTCTTTTGGGAAAAGCAGGTTTTAGTTACAGGAAGGAAGTAGAAGAAATTCTTCTTCAATAGTTAGAATGTGAAAAAAAAGTTGATGATTTCACCTTTTTGAAGGACACAGTGAAAATATCCAGAAGAGGGGTAGTATAAGTGAAATGCACTTAAGGGAAGGTAGGAGTGGAGTTGGATAGAAATAAGAGTATGGCAGGAGTTAGAAGGGAAATGGTGCTTACTACTATGGTGGTAATTCTGGATAATGGGAATTAGAAAACTGGAAGGCTGGAGTGCAAATTGGAAAGGCAGGCATGGCAGTGGTGGGATGGGAGGCTGATATCTCTGCAAAACACCTGTGTTATCTCTGCAAGATTCCAATGTGGTTTATGGATACTCAAACACTTGTTGATTAAATGCATAGTAATGGTTTGCTTTTTTACAATTGGGTAAGAGAAATGTAAATCCACACATGATATGTTCAGTCTCTGTATCCCCAAATACTATGCACTGTGGTTTGCTAGGGGATTACAAAATGCAAGGAAATAAGTTGGTGTGCTTTTTGTTATTTGTACCACTGCAACCAAAATCCAAAGGAGACTTGTTTGAGGTCATCTGCAAATGTATTCTCTACACAAGGGAGAAGAAATGTCCTGAAGATATAAATGTGTTAGAAAATCTCATCTAGGAAAAGGGGAGAAAAAAACATAAAGATGAGTTTCTGTAAATTTGGGCACTGAGATGTTCCCAGTTCAAAATGGACTAGAATTAGAATCTAAATCTTTTTCTCTTTACTCTCTCCTACCACTGGTGGGTTGTATATCTGTTTGTGGGGAGGAGGATATATGTCATCAGGAAGCTGTGATGGGATATAATGGCTATCACCTAGGCATTTACACAGCTCAAGAGGAGGAAGGGAAAAGAAAATGCCAAGAACCTCGAAATTCTGTGTGGGCCTTTTTATACTGTGTTTGTTTCTGGCCTCACAGTGCAATAAGGGGGGCTGTAGCATTCAACCCTGTACACAAAGACGATTGAGACAGCAGTCATAACTGGTAAATCACCAAAAAAATCAACAAACAATGATGAGCTTTGGCTTTGTTCACTATCAAGTACTATTGACTTAGTCACATTTGACAGATGCCAGCCTGGATTTGTACCTGTGTGTGTAAAGGGGGAAGAGTGGAGCAGTGAGGATGAGATGAAAAGGGGAAAGAGGATATATAAGGCTTCTTTCACTTATGCCTTTCCCAACTGGGATAGTGTGTTGTGATTAATTAGGAAGGAAATGGAATTCTGTGTTTAATCCTATGACTAGGCTAGTGTGGGATGGGTTAGTAAGGCCATAGTTATATTTAATGCTAACATGGGTCAGTTTGTTTTGCTTCATCTCACAGCCAATGGCTACATGTAATGTTGTTACAAGGGCAACCAGAGGAGAATTTGTGGATAGATCCATGCAATCTGTCTCCATCCCTGTATATACAATTCATCCCCATACATACAATTAAAAAATGCATGCCCTACTACAGTGAGTTGGCTAGTTGTCTTTGGAATCATTCATTATAGTCCTGTCTGATGATTATGTTAAAACATTTACCTCCCTTACTCAAAATTTTCTAATTGCTTTTAGAATACATTGCAAACTTTTCAGTCTGGCATTTAAGGCTTATGCTTCACAAAAAGACTCTAACCTTCCTTTCCAGACAGTTCATGTTTCTCTCTTTCATGTACTCTATGTTCGAGACAAATTGATCTGCTATCAATTCAACCTACTGTACTGATCACATCATTTTCTGTCTCTGTACTTTTGCATGGGGTATCCCCCATGCCTAGAATGCAACTCCTCACCTCTGCCTCTAATGATATCCATCTTCCTTCAAAGCTGAACTCAAGTGTCACCTTCTTCAGAAGGGCTTTCCTGAGTTCCCTACATGTTAGTGTTATCTTCCTCTTCAAGTCACTTTCTATTTACCTGACAGGGACAGTTTTGATTTTGTCTTTGTATCACCAGTGCCTTGGATATAGGCACTTAATAAAATGCATATTGAATTGAATTGCAAGACTGGTAGGTGTCTCATCCCTTTTAGAATTTGATTGACTGAAACCTTAGATCCGTAGGTGGAAGTCCTTGGCCTACATCCCCTTCCTATAACATGCTCAGGAAAGTTTTTCTCTTGTTTTTCTAGCATACTAGATACTCAAAATTGTCAGCTTCATCCTAGAATCTCTGAATATGGAACTAGGAGAGCCCTGTCCTTTTCAATTGTCACTAAGAAATAGTCAATAAACATTTATTCAGTATCCACTATGTTCCAGTCACTATGAAAAGTGCTGGAGATACAAATGAAAGAAAGAAAAAAGAAAAAAGAAAAAAAAAGAAAAGAAAAACAGTCTCTGCCTCCAGGAGTTTAAAATCTAATGGAGGAAGACAGCAGAAAAAAAGGAAGATGAAGGGAGGAGGATAGGTGGAGGGACAGGGAGAAAGAGAAGTTACCAAATGTGGAAGCATGGCAGAGATGCCATGAAAAGAGCCAGAGTAGGACAGCCAGGTGAGAAATGTGAAGATGCCTAAACTGAAGTCACTCCTAGAGCAGAGGTTTGGAGTTCATGACCCCACCCTCCAATCAGAAAGGCCAATGGTAATGAGGAGATGGAATACCAAAGCTGATGCAAACTGCTGGAATAGTGAGATAATCTATGATGTCCCTGCTTCCTTACATTAGAATGAACCTTCCTTCTATATAGTCTCCAAAGATATTGCCTCTACCTTTTGACCACCTTCCCTAGTTTCCTCACTGTCCTATAAATTTTAGTCCTCTATATTTGGGAAGCTCTGTCTTGATTCATTGTCTTTGTTCTAGTTGATTGACACGAAGGAAATCTTCTACCTTGATGGCAATAAGTGGCTCTGCCCATTGTGGTAAAGCACTGCCTTTCCTGTCCATGTGAGAAATATTTTGGTCATTTCCTTCCAAATCTAGACCTCCTTGATCCTATCCTGAGCACAATGTTCCCATATTCCTCCAAGCTGAGGTCTTTGCCCCATTCCCTCACTCCACTGATTTTCCTTTTCTTCTTTGACTTTCCTTCTCGTGACTTTTTTTTCCTGGATTTTAGTTCACTACCAAAACTGAGATGACAGACATGCCCTAAAGTCAATGAACAACTGTCCCTGTCCTAGCTTCTGGCTTTAACTACTTTTCTTTTCTCAGATGGCTGAGCCATGCTTCATATTCACCCTTTGAATGTGTCTCAGGAGAATAATTTACTAGAATTTAGGCTCATAGGAGAAAAAATTCTTCAAGCATACAGAAAAATATGTCATTCATCCCCCTCCACTTCTTCCACTTTCATATCTCACCAATAAGGAGAAGGTGTAGCACTTCTGTGTATTATTACCATTTGGTACTTACACAAAGAAAACCTTTTTTTTTTTTACGTGTGAAGTAACTTATTGAAAAGGTATTTTCTGCCCTCTTGGGTGATATTTTCTGACTATTAGAACAACTCTTTCTCTCTCTCCTCTTTATATATTTATATCTATGCCTAATTTTATAATATAATAAATTCTTCATGATTTTTAATGAATAGTTATGAAAACAAAGTGCAGAGTAGCTGTTCATAGGTACATTAGAAAGCTAATCTCTAACATAGCATAATACAGGCCTTTATTTAGAGAGGTGAGGAACCTGGAGTAAATCACAGGTTCTGCTTAAAGGGACAAAATCAAAACAAGTCTGGCATACAACCCACAAGTGTATATGAAAGTAGTTACGGAAGTTCTCATCCCCTTTGCCTTTGTAACCAATAAAGGGGATGTTATTGACAGACTATATGTGTTTTCATGAACTCCCCTTTTTAAAATATCAAATTGATCATCCCTTCCCATTCCGTCACCTGCCATCTCTTTGAATTACTTCTCAACAATTTCTAATTGCTAATCCTGCTCCAGGGCCATGGCACTCCAACACAGGGGCCATTGCTCTAATTAGTCATATCTGAAGACAACCTTGAAAGGAGGATGGATGGATGTATTCTCAGGAAGTCCCTGAGAGGTATTTTTAAAAGAAATAACTAAGAGAAATACTGAAATTATATATATAAAATCATAGAGCTTGAAGGACACTTAGAGGCCAACCTTTCCAACCCTGTCATTTCACAAATGTGAAACAGGTTTAAAGCAACCATTCTTAATCTCATGTCCATGCATAGATTTCAAGGGTTTGTGAATTTGGATAGGAAGAAAATTACATTCCTATTTTCACTAACCTCTAGCTGAAATTTAGCATTTCCTTCAATTGTATAAATATATTATTCTAAGAAGCAATGGATTTAACCAGATTGCCAAAGATGTTGATCACACACACACACACACACACACACACACACACACACACACACACACACACACACACACCCAATTAAGAACTGTTCTAGAGAGAGTAATTGACTTGCCTTATTTTTGTCAAGGACACCACTATTCTTCTAGTCTCCTAGGTTTACAATCTTAGAGTTATCCTTGCTTTCTCATTCTCCTTGATTCCATATATCTAATCAGTTGCCAAATCTTGCTATTTCTGCCTCTCCATAATTTCTAGTATTTATTGCCTTCTTACTATTCACAAGACACATCCTTATTTCAAGCTTTTATCACTTCTCTTATGGACTATTGCAATAGCCACCTAATTCTTTGTCCTCCCTCAATCCTCCTACTACTCTAATCCATCTACTATGTCACTGAAAAAGTGATTTTTCCCTATGCCCAAGTATGACTAGGTCATTTCTATAATCAATGAACTCCACTGACTCCCTATTGTCTCAATTGTAGGATAAGATATAAACCAGGGATGGGGAACCTGTGGTGTTGAGGCCATATGTAGTCCTCTAGGTTGTCAAGTGCAGCACTTTGACTAAATCCAAACTTCATGGAACAAATCCTCTTAATAAAAGTATTTGTCCTGTAACACTTGGACTCAGTCAAAAGGCTGCCCCCAAGGACCTAGAAGAAGACCTTGAGGCCACAGGTTCTCCATCCCTGGATACAAACTCTTTTGTTTAGTTTTTAAAGTCCTTCACAGACTGACCTCAAACTTTTTTCCCCTTAGTCATTATATATTACTCTACTTACTGTACTCTGTAATCCACCCAACGAAGGCTTTTCTTTGGTTCCTAAACACAGTACTCGATCTCAATCTTCATGCTTTTCTATTGGGCATTCCCCATACCTAGAATGCACTCCTTTCTTACCTTTTCCTTATAAAATACCTCACTTCCATCAAGACTGAGATCAGATGCAAACTATATGAATCCTTTTTTGAAAAAAATATTTTATTGGCGGAGCCAAGATGGCAGAGTGAAAGCAGTGACTTGCTTGAGCTCTCCCCCAAATCCCTCCAAATACTCATAAAAAATGGCTCTAAACAAATTCTGAAGCAGCAGAACCCACAAAAAGACAGAGTGGTACAAATTTCCAGCCCAAGACAACTTGGATGATTGATCAGAAAGGTGTATCGCGCAGGGCTGGGAGCGGAGCGCAGCGTGGTGCACAGGCTGCAGCGAACCTGGAGCAGGCCTCAGAGGACTGAATCGTGGGCAGCTGTGGAGGTTTCCAGACTTCTCAATCCACGAATGCCAAAGACAACTTAGAAGGTCGGTGGGAAAAGTCTGTTTCTGTCAGTGCTAAGAGACGAAGGCAGGGTCTCAACTCCATTCCCCCATAGTGTGGCCCTGGGTGGGGGGGACAGCTGCTTCCCCAGCTTCTGGCTTATAGACTGAGGGGGAATCCAGTGGCTAATCAGAGAGGGATTGCAGGGATCTCTTTGCTGGTGCTGAGGCAGGAATCTCTTGCTCTGCCCGTGCTTGGATCTGGGTCACAGTTCTGGGCTGCGGTGCTGGGGTGAGGAGGAACGCTGGCGTGGTGGAGCTTGTAGTGGCTGTGGAGAGGAACCCTTCCTCACACAGTTACAGGACAGAAAATAATACTTGTGATCACAGGCCAGGAAAGGAGTAAACACCTTGCCCCTTCTCATACAACCTTGGAAGAACTGAAAATTTACAGGTCCCTACAAATATCTGTGAAAACAGCTGTACAAACCCCTGAAGCTTGGGACAGTACATTCTCCACATTGGAAGTAGATTCATACCTTAACAAAGAGTTTAAAACTCAATTGGCTAGGATCATGAGCAAGCAGTGCAAAAAGAGTCAGACTATATTATCTTACTTTGGTGAAAAAGAAGATCAAAATAACAGAAAGAAGACAACAAAGTCAAAGCTCCTACATCCAAAGCCTCCAAGAAAAATATGAATCAGTCCCAGGCCTTGGAAGAACTCAAAAGGGATTTTGAGAAGCAAGTAAGGGAAGTAGAGGAAAAACTGGGAAGAGAAATGAGAGTGATGCAAGAAAATCATGAAAAACAAGTCAACAGCTTGCTAAAGGAGACCCAAAAAAAATACTGAAGAAAATAGCACCTTAAAAAATAGCCTAACCCAAATGGCAAAAGAGGTTCAAAAAGCCAATGAGGAGAAAAATGCCCTAAAAAGAAAAATTGGCCAAATGGAAAAGGAAGTCCAAAAGATTACTGAAGAAAATACTTCCTTAAAAATTAGAATAGAGCAATTGGAAGCTAGTGACTTTATGAGAAATCAAGACACTGTAAAACAAATCCAAAAGAATGAAAAATTAGAAAACAATGTGAAATATCTCATTGGAAAAACAACTGACCTGGAAAATAGATCCAGGAGAGAGAATTTAAAAATTATTGGACTATCTGAAAGCCATGATCAAAAAAAGAGCCTAGACATCATCTTTCAAGAAATTATCAAGGAAAACTGCCCTGATATATTAGAACCAGAGGGCAAAATAGAAATTGAAAGAATCCACAGATCTCCTCCTGAAAGAGATCCCCAAAGGAAAACTCCTAGGAATATAGCCAAATTCCAGAGTTCCCAGGTCAAGGAGAAAATATTACAAGCTGCCAGAAGGAAACAATTCAAGTACTGTGGAAACACAATCAGGATAACACAAGATTTAGCAGCTTCTACATTAAAGGACCACAGGGCATGGAATATAATATTCCTGGAGGGCAAAGGAGATAGGATTACAACCAAGAATCACCTACCCAGCAAAACTGAGTATAATCCTTCAGGGGAAAAAATGGTCATTCAGTGAAATAGAGGACTTTCAAGCATTCCTGATGAAAAGACCAGAGCTGAATAGAAAATTTGACTTTCAAATACAAGACTCAAGTGGAACATGAAGAGGTAAACAGGAAAGAGAAATCATAAGAGACTTAAGATTGAACTGTTTACATTCCTGCATGGAAAGATAATATTTATAACTCATGAGACCTTTGTCAGTATTAGGGTAGTTGGAGGAAAAAAAATATGTATGTATATATATATATAGATAGATAGATAGAGGGCACAGGGTGAGTTGAAGATTAAGGGGTCTTATCTGGAGAATAAAATTAAGGGATGAGGGAGGATTATACTCAGAGAAGAAGAAAGGGAGAGGTAGAATGGGGTAAATTATCTCACAAAAATAAAAACAGAAAAGAAAAGCTCTTACAGTGGAGGGGAAAGGGGAAGGTGAGAGGGAATGAGTGAATCTTATTCTCATAGGATTTGGCTTAAGGGGAATAACATACACATTCAATTGGGTATGGAAATCTGTCTTACCCTACAGGAAAATAGGGGGAGAAGGGGACAAGAGAGCAGGGGGATGATAGAGAGGAGGGCAGATTGGGAAAGGGGTAATCAGAAGTAAATACTTCTGAGGAGGGACAGGGTCAAAAGAAAGAATAGAATAAATGGGAAGGCAGGATAGGATTAAGGGAAATAGAGTTAGTTTTTCACAACATGTCTACTACGGAAGCATTTTCCATAACTGCACATGTACAACCTATATGGAGTTGCTTGCCTTTTCCATGAGGGTGGGTGGGGAGGAAGAGAGAAAATTTGAAACCTAAAGTTTTAAAAACATATGTTTAAAAAAATGCTTTCACATGCTACTGGGAAATAAGAAATACAGGAAATGGGGTACAGAAGTTTATCCTGCCCTACAAGAAAATGGAAGGGGAAGGGGAGAAGAGAAGGGGGAGGGAAGAGATAGAAGAGAGGACAGACTAGGGGAAGGAATATTCAAAATGCATGCCATCTTGGGGTGGGGGGAGGGGTGAGATGGTGTGAAAATTTGGAACTCAAAAACTTGTAGAAGTGAATGTTGAAAACTAAAAATAAATAAATTTATATTAAAAATATTTTATTTTATTGGTTGTACTGCTTATTTTATTTTAGCTTTTTGTTGAGGCATTTAGGGTTAACTAATTTGCCAGGGTCACACAGCTAGTAAGTGTCAGGTGTTTGAAGCCAGAAGTGAACTTAGAACCTCCTGACTTGAAGGCTGGAGCTCTATCTACTGTGCCACAAAGCTGCCCCCATGAATACTTTACCAATTTGTCCCAAATACTAGTGCTCTCGCTGCCCTATGTTTGTTTTATATTTGTACATATTATCTCCCATGATAAAATATAAACTTGAGAGCAAGGAATGTTTCATGTTATTATTTTGTCTTCTCAGGACTTTTACACCAGTCCTGGTACATAATAGTCACTTAAAATACACTTGTTCATTGATTGATTGGTTGATTACTCTAGATCACATGGGTAATAAGAGGTGGGGGCAAGATTTGAACCCAAGTCCTCCGACAGTACAGTTGCGATACAGCTTTGTCTTTGGGAAGAGAACTCTTATGGGAAAATGCATTAGGAACCTGGATGATAAGAAAATCCTATTATAATGTGATATAGAGTTAGAAGGAACTTTATAGATAATTTTACCCACTGCCTTCATTTAGAGAAAAGTGAGACCTTAAAACTACAGTGATTTCCTTTTGGGCACACCTATAGTAAGTAGCAGAGATGGCATTTGAACCCAGGTCCTCAGGCTTAAAAATCAGTGCCAGGCATGACCAATGTTGTCACAAAGCTGAGAAAAGCTGGAAGCCATATGAGTGTTTTTGGTGACTATAGCAACCAAATGCATAGTGGACTAGAGCACTAGACAGTTTATGGGGCAAATATTCATTTTTCATGTCTGGATGCTCTCTAAGCAGTTTTAACCTAGTGTATTTTTTTCCTTGCATGTTCTGTCCCTGAAAACAATGTAATATCATTGTATTCGTACCACAGTAAATTTCAAGGAAGGTTATTGTTATTAAAATATCCTAAAATATTGACCTAAGGGAAAACTAAAATCATTGCATCCTTGAAACTTGAAACAGTCTTTGATGTTGTCAAATCATAGATCTAGCAAGGGGTGTAATTTAATGTAAGGATATGGTGCCCTTTGTCGTTTTAATGAGCAGACAAAGCTGAATTGGGAGTGTGAGAAGTGCAGGGAAGTCGGAGAGCTGCAAGTGTCAGATTAAATAAGGACCATAAAATAAGGAGTCAGCTCTGACAGTGAGAAGTGAAATGATGAATACACACTGAGAAGCTAAGGAAGGCTGCTGGAAAACTGTGACAAAGGAGTGTTTGGCTTCAGAGGATGAAAGTAGGATTTTCTCACACACAGAGACACCCTGCACTGAAAGCAGGCCTTCTTTGGATGGGGGAGTTAATATTCCAAGTTCTTCCAGTACACGTCTCCCACCTGTAGATTCTGTGATTGGACCTATCAAAAGTCAAAGTGCTGCTGAGATCTGAGTCTGTTCCCAGAGAGACAACATGACAGAGTGAAAAGAGAGCTCCATTAGGAATCAGCATCCTTGGTATCAATTCCTGGTTCTTCATCAGCTAATTTTATTTAATTTTATGACCTAGGAAAAGTTATTCAATCTTTTCAATCTTTAGTTTCTTGATTTGTAAAACAAGCCAGATGGAATAGATGATATCTATTATCCCTTCTTGCATTAACATTCTGTGATTCAAGGGCATGCATTGGTGGCTGGTACTTTGCTGAAGAGCCTTCAGGAAGGAACAGAGGACTGAGGACCTTGGCCAGATGGATCTTTTTGACTCTTCCTATGGAATTTGAGAGGCAGCCTGGCATGGCAGATAAGGCATTCAGCTTCAAATCAGGCATGTGTAGCTTCACATCCCATATCAGATACTTAATAGCTGGCTGTGTGACATGGGCCAATTGCTTTGCCTCTCTGGCTACTAAATTTCTTCATTGGCAAAATAGGGAGGAGGGCTTGGACCTATAAAGTCCACTTCTACCTCTAAATCTATGATCCTATAAATATCAGGGAGGAGTTTTCTGATTAGTAACTTCACGCAAAAGTAGATAATAAGTAATAGGAAAACAAGAGGACCTAATTCTATCGTGTTGTACCATCTTTTGCCAGAACCTATTTTAAACCTTTTGCTCCAGAGGCAGTTATGTATTTTTTTCCCCAGATGATTTAGAAGAAATCATCAGGTATTCTGGGGACATATTATGTTACATAAAGACATTAACCGAAAAATGTACTACTCTAGAAATAGTACTGTATTCTTGCCCCTGTCTACTGGGCCTAATTTTAAAAGCTGAAAGTGGGGCACTTTTTTTTATTTTAAGAAAGATCCAAGCCAATTTTCTTTGTATGTATTATTTGATTGGCAGGATGCTGGGTGTTGATCAGAAGCTGAGTGGCAAAGCAGATCCTGGGATTGTGGGGTGATAGATTTGAAGCTAGAAGGAACCTAAGAGTTTGAGAGATGATTCTCCTCATTTTATAGAGGAGAAAACTGACACAAAGGAGTTAAGTGGTTTGTCCAAAGTCATACATTCAATGTCTGAGCAGCTATTTGAACCCAAAATCTATGACTTGAAGTACAGTGTTTTTCCTAGTATATCCAGTGTGATGACAATACAATTTAGATCATGGGTTCTTAACCTGGGATCTGTGAACTTAAAAAATTTGATAACTGTATTTAAACATAATTAGTTTTTTATTTATAATTCTATAAAGTTTATTTTATACTTTTAAAAACATTGTTCTGGATAGAGGTCCATATATGTTGACTGTCAAAGGGTTCCATAACACATACAAAGGATAAGAATCCCTGATATAGATGAAAACAGATGATATTTTTTTCTCTTCAGATCACGTTTTAATGTCATCTTTAAGGGGCAGCTAGGTCGCACAGTGAATAGAGCACCAGCCCTAGACTTAGGGGACCTGAGTTCATCCAGCTTCAGACCCTTGAAACTTACTAGCTTTGTGACCATGGGCAAGTCACTTAACCCCAATTGCCTTGCCAAAACAAAGTCATCTTTATAAAGAAGTTAAAAACTTAGGGCCATTTCTGTTGCTATACTAATCACCCCTTTTTCTCAATATACTGTCTATTTTCCTTCTCCAGTGAGCCACAGGACTAAGCTGAAGAACACTGTGTTCTTTTGTTACTTTTATCCCCCTTGCTAGATTAGCTTTCTTAGAGCTTCAATTAATCTCTAGGAGGGGATGCAAGTCTTTACCTTTCTCCTTGGAAATAGTATACAACCCTAATTTAGCTATTTTTGTAAGCATTTTACTACTAAGCATAAGGCTATTTTAAATAGTGAATGCATCAGAGGAGAATGTTACAAATTATCAAGATCTTTTTAGTGAATTCTTATTCTAAAAGGAAACTACGGAAAACTAAGCCACATTGTTTCTTAATTCCCACTTTCTTTCTGACTGTTCCCCTTCTGCCACATTTTATCTGGAATTATGCTTCTCTATGGATTGGATATTGAACCTGTAGGATTTTTTCTAATGGATTCAGTCTGACAAGGCTGTTAGGTGTGTTACGCTTTCTGGAATTTACTTCCTCCCACTTTAAGTCTAAATACGAAAACCCTTGACATGTGACAGATATATCATTCTTTTGCCCTTCCCAAGGTGTTATCTTGTTCCTGAGCTTTAATCCTGCAAGAAGTTTTCAACGATTTTTCTCATATTAGAGTTTGCTGGCTGTGGATTTAGGGAAGCTCTTGGCTGTTTTCTCTCTTATGTGACCTTCCATGTTATCCCACCCAGGGCTTGAGGCCTTTTCTCAAATTAGCAGCTGGGATCATAGATCTGTTCTAGAGAAAGGACTTCAGAGGTCATCTAGTTCTGCGCCCTCTTTTTGCAGATGAGGAAATAGAGGCTCAAAGAGATTAAACAATTTGCTCCAAATCACAAAGGTAGTAAAACAGAACCAGGATTTGAGCCCAGGTCCTTTTGACTCTAGAACCAATAATCTTTCCATCGTGCTATACTATCTCTCTTCTGCTTTTAGAATTCTCAATGATCTAGCTCCCTCTTTCTTCCTTAATTTGAACTCTAAAGGTTGGTTTACCTGAGAAGAAGGAAGAAAGAAAGGAAGGAAAGCAGCAGGAAGATAGAAAAGAAGGAAGCAAGCATCTGCTAGGCACTTTACAAATATTATCTCATTTAATCCACATAGCAACCCTGTGAGACAGGTGCTATTATTATCCTATTTTCAGTTGAGGAAACTGAGACAGTTAATTGACTTATACAATGTTACACAGCTAGTAAGTATGTGAGGCTGGAGTTGAACTCAAGTTTTCTTGACTCTAGGTCTAGCACTGTATCCACTGTGCCACCTATGTATCTCTGAAACTATTTATTTAGAGTATAACACCTGGTGTTGCTTTTTTTTTTTTAATAAAGCTACATCATCTAGACTCTTGATCCTTCCCTTCATCAAACCATAGGATCTAGAATCAGATCTAAAAGTATGATTATTTTTACTCAGGGCAAACATTTCAGGAAACAAGTAGGAGCAGTGAAGAGGAGAGCCTGATTTGATATTCTGTCATACCAGGTCAGGTCAGTAGACTGACCCCTCTGAGTGTAGATCCTATGGGATTTAGGGAGAAAATCAAACTCTATGACAAGGAAGTCAGATGAAGGTGGGGTTGGGAAACTCATCAAAAAGAAGCATCTGGATGCTGCTGCCCTGCAAGGGAAGCCCTGATTAATCCAAGATAATTTTGACTATCTTAGAATACTAGTCCTCCCTGATCTCACATTTTTCATGTTATTCTTTTTTTTAATGTTTCATGTTTTTAACTTATTTAGCATTTTATTTTTCCCCAGTTACTTGTAAAAACAATTTTTAATATTCATCTTTAAAATTTTGAGTTTCAAATTCTCTCCCTTCCTCCCTTCCCCTTGTATCCACATTGAGAAGGCAAGTAATTTGATATAGATTATAGATGTGTAGTCATCCAAAATATATCCATAGTAGTCATGTTGTGAAAGAAAACATACAAAAGAAAAAACCTCAAAGAAAAATTTAAAAAAGTAAAAAAAGTATGCTTCAATCTATACTCAGACATCACTAGTTCTTTCTCTGGGGACGGATAACATTTTTCACCATAAGTCCTTCAGAGCTGTCTTGGCTCATTGTATTGCTGAGAATAGCTAAATCATTCATAGCTGCTCATTTTACAATATTGCTGTTACTTTGTAGACAGCACATTTCAATTTTCATCAGTTCATGTGAGTCTTTGCAGGTTTTTCTGAGGGCATCCTGCTTATCACTTCTTATAGCACAATAGTATTCCATCATAATTACAACTCACAATTTGTTCAGCCATTCTTCAATTGCTGGGCATCCCCTCAATTTCCAGTTCCTTGCCACCAGAAAAGAGCTGTTATGAATATTTTTATGCATATAAGTTGCTTTCATTTTTTAAAAATTTTTTACCTTTTACCTTTATTTTACTATATATACACCAATAGTATTGGTATTGCTATGTCAAAGGGTATGCATGGTTTTATAGCCCTTTGCACATAGTTCCAAATTGCTCTACAGAATGGTTGAATCAGTTCACAACTCCATCTAAAATGAATTGATGTCTCATTTTTCCCATATCCCCTCCAACATTTGTCATTTTCTCTGTCCTATTAGCCAATCTAATAAGTATGAGGTGGTACCTCAGAATTGTTTTAATTTGTATTTCTCCAATCAATAGTAAGTTGCAGTATTTTTTTTCATGTGGCTATAGAGAGCTGTGATTATTTCATCTGAAAAGTGTTCATATCTTTTGATCATTTACCAATTGGGGAATGGCTTTTTTTTTTAAAATAAATTTGACTCAGCTTTCTCTATGTTGGAGAAATGAAGCCTTTATCGAAGAAACTTGCTTCAAAAATTTTTTTTCACAGTTACTATTGCTTATCCCTCCATCCTATTCCCCCCATTTATTCTATTCTCTCTCTTCTTTCTGCCCCTCCTCAAAAGTGTTTTGCTTCTGACTACTGCCTCCCCCAATTTGCCCTTCCTTCTATTACCCACCCCCCCTTCTCTTATCCCCTTACCCCCTTACTTTCCTGTAGGGTAAGATAGACTATACCAACTGAATGTGTATGTTATTCTCTCTTTGAACCAATTCTGATGAAAGTAAGGTTCACTCACTCCCCCTCATTTTCCCTCTTCCTTCCACTGTAGAAACTTTTTCTTGCCTCTTTTATGTGATATAATTTATCCCATTCTACCTCTTCATTTCCCTTTCTCCAGTACATTCCTCTCTCACCCCTTAATTTAATGTTTTTTAGATATCATCCCTTCATATTTAACTCATACCTGTGCCTCTGTCTATGTGTGTGTGTGTGTGTGTGTGTGTGTGTGTGTATATGTATTCTAACTGTCCTAATAATTAGAAAGTTACAAGTATCATCTTCTCATGTAAGAATGTAAATAGTTTAACCTTATTAAGTCCCTTATGATTTCCCTTTCCTGTTTACCTTTTTATCCTTCTCTTGAGTCTTGTATTTGAAAGTCAAGTTTTCTATTCAGCTCTATTTCTTTTTTCATCAGGAATGCTTGAAAATCTTGTATTTCACTGAATATCCATTTCCCCCTGGAGGATTATACTCAATTTTGCTGGGTAGGTGATTCTTGGTAGTGATCTTAATGCTTTGCATTCTGGAATATCATATTCCAAGCCCTTCTATTCTTTAACATAGAAGTTGCTAAATCTTGTGTTATCCTGACTGTGGCTCCATCATGCTTGAATTATTTCTTTCTGTCTGTTTGCAATATTTTCTCCTTGACCTGGGAGATATGGAATTTGGCTATGATATTCCTGAGAATTTTATTTTTGCTTCAATTCCTTCAATTTCCATTTTATCCTCTGGTTCTAGAATATCAGGGAAGTTTTCCTTGATAATTTCTTGAAAGATGATGTCTATGCTTTTTTTTTTTTGATCATGGCTTTCAAGTAGTTCAATAATTTTTTTGAAATTATCTCTTTTGGATCTATTTTCCAGATCACTTGTTTTTCTATTGAAATGTTGAACATTGTCTTCTATTTCTTTTCTTCTTTTGGTTTTGTTTTATTGTTTGTTTTAAATTCTCATAGAGTCATTAGCTTCCATTTGCTCCATTTTAATTTTTAAGGAATTATTTTCTTCGGTTAGCTTTTAGATCTCCTTTTCTGTTTGGCTAATTCTGCTTTTTAAGGCATTCTTCTTATTGGCTTTTTGGACCTCTTTTATCATTTGGCCTAGTCTGGTTTTTAAGATGTTATTTTCTTCAGTTTGTGTGTGTGTGTGTGTGTGTGTGTGTGTGTGTGTGTGTGTGTCCTTTATAAAGCTGTTGACTCATTTTTCATGATTTTCTTTCATCATTCTCATTTCTCTTCCTAATTTTTCCTCTACCTATCTTGATTTTCAAAATCCTTTTTGAGCTCCTCCATGACCTATGACCAATTAATATTTTTTCTTGAAGGCTTGGATGTAGGAGATTTGACTTTGTTGTCTTCTGAGTGTGTGATTTGATCTTCCTTGTCCCCATGGTAACTTTCTATAGTCAGAATTTTTTCCATTGTTTGCTCTTTTTCTCAGCCTATTAACTTTAACTCTTTGTTAAAGTAGGGCTCTGCTTCCAGGGTGGAGGGGGCACTGTTTCAAGCTTCAGAGGTTTTGTGCAGCTGTTTTCAGAGATACTTCTAGGGATCTGTAAATTTTCAGTTCTTCCAAGGTGGTCTGATCTAAGGAGGGTCTATGCTTTGGTCTGTGAGTGACCACAAGTACTCTTTTCTGCCCTGGAACTATGAGGAGGATTCCAGCTCCACTGTGGCTGCAAGCTGTCATGTGCTTGCACTCCTCCTCACCCTGAGACTGCCACCCAGGACTGCAATCTGAATCTGAATATGAACAAAGCAACAGAGTCCTCCTGCCTCAATGCCAGGAAAGAGACATCTGTAATCTTCTTCTGACCAGTTGTTTGACCCTTTACTTTCTGTGAGCTGAGAGTTCCAAAACCACCACTACTTCTGCTGATTCAGTGACTGTGAAAGCCTGTTCCTGGTTTCCTGGGTTAGGGCTGTGCTGGCACAGACTACGCTCCAATTTCACCCAGGTATGATAGACCTTTTCCACTGACCTTCTAAGTTGTCTTTGGTAACTGTGAGCTGAGAATTCTGGAAATTGCCACTGCTGCCACTGACTCAGTTGCATCAAGGCCTGCTCTGAGTTTTCTGGGGCGAGTCTACTCTGGCATTTGGCCTTTGCTGGACTGTGCTCCTCTTTCACCATGGTGCAACAGACCTTTCTTGTGACTCTTTCAAGTTGTCAGGCTGGAAAATTGTATCACTTTGTCTTTTTGTGGGTTTTGCCACTTTAGAATTTGTTTAGAGTCATTATTTATAGGTATTTGGAGGGGTTTGGAGGGGGAGCTCAGGTGAATCCTTGCCTTTACTATGCCATCTTGGCTTCTAGCCATCTCATGTTATTCTGAACCTGAGGTCTTCTACCAGACTGAATTTTTTCTGTCTCTCTTTTTCTTTCTGTTTTTTCTTTTGGCCTTGAAACAACTCTCCTACTTCCTTCATTGGAAGACTTAAGATAAAGGACGTGCCAGTAACGCTAGACATATATCTTTGGTCCAGATACTTAAAGCAATTAGGTACCTGCTCTCAGGTTGAGGTACACAGCCCATATTTTGTCTTCCCCTTTCTATTCCATCTTTCTTTCTACCCAATCCAAGGCCTGGTTTACCAGTTACTAGTTTCATTATTAGAATACCTTAACATACACAATATAATCTCAGTATACTCTTCCCAATAAAGATTAGATTTGTACTTGCACAACTCATTTAAAAATTTTGGATACTGTAATTCTATAATGAGGGTATTCTTTCATTGCTAGTATCATTCAAATTATTTCATTACTTAGGGGAAGTCATTTTTTTTCATGGGTCATTGTTATAGATTAGGAGTTGGAAGCTATCTCAAACTGACCCCAGGATAGTTAGATAGTAAAAATATCACCTCACAGCCCTTTCTACCCTCCTTCCTCCCAAAATGTGGGAAATATCAGTATAGAGGCAAGAAAAATAGAGACTGGAAAAAGATGCAAAAGTAGATCAAAGTAGAAGTCAAAGCCAAGTTCTTTCAGGCATATTGAGTGCTCTTCTTTGAATGTTTGATGTGTACTAATAAGCACAGGAAATCTGAAAAAAAATAGTATTTTTAAAAATAATCCTGTATCCTCAGTGTATTTTTGTTTTGCCTCTTAAATTAGCATGCTGGATTGATTTTTATCTTGCTTGGTCCCAAGGAAAACAAGGGCTTAGAGGATTGTTTTTTTTTTCCTGCTTGTGTTAGCAACTCCACTTTACTTTATCAGCATCAACTTGGACTAACACACCATGCAGGCTGGCATATCAACTGGGATAAAACTCTCTAGTGCTAGATATTGCCTCTGGCACAAAATGTACAGTACTAATAATATCTCATTTATCCTACTAGTGCCCATAGAAAACCCTTAAGTACTAAGCATAATTCATTTTGTCTGCACTAACTCACTAATCCTTTTACATTAGTGCCTTCCAGGGTGTTCATTGTTGGCAATTGTCTTCTGGGCAGGAGGCGCTTCCATTTCTAAGTGCCAGGTGTTAAAGTGGTATAACATCATTAAATCATTGAAGTTTTACATGCAAAAAAGATGACCCAGTAAATAAATTCCTATGCCTATGCAGATTTGCTCTATAGACATATTCTTGGGGTGTCTGTCATCATTAAAGATGTTCTAGTCACTTTTCCAAGCTTATATAATGCTTTGTTTGCCTCCTTGGCAAAGTTCTTATTACAGATGGAAAACTTTAAAGTCTCATGGAAACTTGCTAAAGCAAAATGTAATCAAGGTAAACAAGTGAAGGCTACTTCCTGTGGGCCTATAACTTGTGCCAGTGTATCCCTTTGTTCTCTATAATAATTTCCTGAGGAGTAATTTTGCATGAATAGCAATAGTCTACTATGACCAAGATAGTGAAAAATGACTGGATCACTGAGTTAGCATAATACTGCAGTTTTCCAGGGTTGGAAAGACTAAATCTTGGATTCTAGGCTAAATTTCAAAATGTTTAGGACTTCGTTTGATAGCCTTTCATTGGACACCTCAAATATGCTTATAATTGACTTGGTTGGCACCAAGCCCTTACAGTCTTTACATATAGACTTGGTCCAACCCACAGGCTCTGGGCCTAATTCTGTCTCTAAGTCAGGGAAAATATAAGGGGCCATATGGAAGAAGTTTAGCAGAGTGGCATCAAGGTAACCTTGCTTTGGGTCCCAATTTAACTTTGTAAATTGGTATTAATAATTAAGTTCTTGCCTTAATCTCTGTTACCAAGCCCTAATCTTGTGTACCTGTTTCAGGGACTGCGGTTTCTGTCTTGTCTTCTGATGCCCAAGTTCCTGGTTTCATTTTTTTTTGCCTGGACCTGGCTAGGTTTCTGAAACCTGCTGTCAAATCCCCAGAATTGCAAATACTTATTTCTTTGGACCCCACCTCTTATCTTCTGCCCAGCTAAAACTAAAACTAACTAAAACACTGCTGCATTGCCTTTAATTGATTTTGCAGGACCCCCAATTATCTGACTAAATTACTTGATTTCCTAATTGCTTGGTGTTGAGGCTTAACTGATGATAAACTCCAGGGGCATTATGGTGCAATGTTGGTATTTTATTGTCTTCGAGTATTTGTGTTTCATTCCTGCAGCTGGAAGTAACTCTGGACACAGAAATGCATGATGAGAGCTGAAGTTTTGCAGGTCAGAATGGAACCTCTTGGACTGTGATTGTTAGAATGAGCATCTAGATTCTGTGGGGAGGGCAGCAGAGGTAGCTAGGCTTAGGATTTGGGGAGTAGGGTAGGACCAGTGAGAACAGAGTCTGCACACTGCAGACTGTTCAGTGGAGAAAGGGAGAGCAGCTCCATGAGGCATTTTTTTTTTTTAGGTAATTGGGGTTAAGTGACTTGCCCAGGGTCACACAGCTAGTAAGTGTCAAGTGTTTGTCAGGTCCTCCTGACTTCAGGGCCAGTGATCAATCCACTGCGCCACCTAGCTGCCCCTCCATGAGGCATTTTTGAGAGACTAAGAGAAGGAGTGGGGAACCTGTGTCCTTGAGGCCACATGTGGCCTTCTAGATCTTCAAATGTGGCCCTTTGACTGAATACAAACTAAAAGGGCCACACTTGAGAACCTAGAAGGCCACATGTGGTCTCGAGGCTGCAAGTTCCTATCCCTGGACTAGAGAATAAGTGTTGCAGGTATCTTGCCCCCTAACTGATTTCAACCTCTAAGAAAGTGTGTAGCTGGAACAGCCTGAAGCCACTACAGACTGTTGTCCTTATGAGAGATCTGCAAAAGTCTCTGAAGTGTTAACCCCCCCCAACTATGTAAATAGCATACATTTACTCCAACTGGGGAAAGGGACTAAAAAAGAATAAAACCAATGAATGCCTGATGACAGTGACGTGTATTGTATACGTATGTATATAACATATGTATGTGTGTGTATCTATATATATAGGAGAGAGAGAGAGAGGAAAGATGCCTTTTTTGGATTGTTGGAGGTAGGTCAAGGATTCTCACTATAAGGAGCTTGAGCCATATGGAAGTGTTTATTATGGGTTTTGATTTTTTTTAAATTAATAACTTTTTTAAGCTCCTTAATGGCAAAGAAAGATTAGCCAGAAGACTTTGGACTGACCATTTTCCTAGTCTATACAGGAGTCATTAGTGAACAGATTTGGGTGGTATAAGCAGACTTAGTAAAAATAGGACATGATTCTTTCGGGCAATTTAGCCTCAGACAAGTTCACTGCCCAGTGGTTCCTTTTCTTTTGAAGGTGTTCCGTCCTTGATTGTCTAAGAGAAGGTCAAGCCCACAGGGCTAGCTCAAGACAGTTGAGAGAGTGAAAACACCCACATTTTGGAGGTGTTGACTATAGAAAGGAAGGAATATATATTCCTTTCATTTTCTTTTTTCACCTTAAACCCCTAAACTCTACCAGACAGTGCCACCAAGTGGATATATACCTTTTCAGTTCTCAGAATTGAATGTCACTACAATTTTCAGGTCAACTGTAACCCTGGGAGGACTCTTGACTCATACTTTCCTTATGATCATTAAAGCTAACCTTCAAGAGGGTTTGTTATCAATCAATTGTTGTCCTCACCCCAGAATAAAATAAATGAGGAAATTGAATAAAATTTAGGTACAGCTCATGTCTAGATTTCCCCAAGTAGAGATAACAAGGTCTTGCCACAGATACTATTCAATGTGGGTATCAAGTATAGAATGATATTTAGTCTACCATACAAAATAGACAAGAAACCAAGGATTCACTGAAATCCATGAACAAGTACAGACACATAGAGTACTCAGGTAGACTATTATACTCATGCTTTCACTACCTTCAAAGGTTACATTCAAAGTATGTATCTACTGAGAAAATACTCTCCATTTACCTTGAACCCACAGCATCCACATAAGTCATAGCACTATCATGAGAGGTTTGCAAGGTCCACATCTCCTCTTCCCTCATGGCATGACTTCAGCTCTGGGTCAATCATCAGTAAAGGGTCATCTTCTCCTCCAAGAAGTATCCCATTAGAGAAGTCTCCCTTTAGGTGGCCACAGTGACTATGAGCTCAAGGAACTTCAACCTTTTGGGAACCCTAGAACACAAGATAAATCACAAGGTAATCGGCAAGGCCAAAGGAGGCTCCTTTTCCTTTTTCCTCTTGTAGACTTTCTTCCACCATGAGCCTCAGGGTGATCTCATGACATGCATAACTCAAGCTGTTCTTCTGTTTACATGATTAACTATAAACTGTCTCTGCAGCTTCTGGTAATTTCTGCATTAGACCACTCCTGATCCCTGTTGGCTGTGTGAGGATGGATATAGATGGTTACAGTCTTAAGAGCTGGTACCAACAGATTCTGAATAATGTTTATTTTCTTTTCTTTTCTCACAGTTTTCTGTCTTGTAGGTGGGCTACATTCTTATCTTTGTATTTCTGAAAGCACTTGTGCTTGGCATAGGTGACCAACTTCACTTGGATTTCCAGAGCTATTCCACGGTCCTGCCTTTCTATGCCTTTGTGGCATTTCTGGATCTGTGCACAGAACTTAACACCCTCTATTTCTTGAAGCACTTTAGCTATCTGCAGGTTGTTCTGAATGGATATAGTTCCATTACATGCTTAAAACCAAACAGTAGTCAATGTTCTGCTTCTGGAGACTGGAGGCTCCCTTCAGATGCCTCCAGAAAAGTTCATACACTATAATCTCATCTAGTTGACTTGGCCTTGTAGCATGTTCAGCACATCTGAAAATAGCAGAATTTGGACAACCTCACCATCCATAAGGAATTCCCTTTCCATTTGGACTTTATGTTAGTCATTCGCTATTATACTGGCAAATGCCTTTGGTGAGTATGTTTCCTTGTTTTATACCCCACTTGATATTGAAAATCAAAGGAATATTGGAAGGTGGAAAAATGTGGAAAACATTCACTATGTTCAATGATTCAAACTTGTTCACTCTCACAAAAGCCCACCTTTTAAACAACAACATTATCCCAAAGATGTTATTTAGATGTAAATTTTGAAACAGCACAATCTCAGAAGGAATAATCATGGAATATTGGAAAGATGATTGGAAGTAGAGGCAGAGAATCTGGATTCATACCCTGGTTCTGCCACTTATTAGCTGTGTGAACTTGGTCAAGTTGTTTAATCTTTCTGAGCCTGTTTGCTCATCCATAATATGAATTCTGAATCTCTATGGAAATAACAAATGAACTAAAAAATACAATAAAAATATGCATGGTGAGTATAAATAATCTGGAACATATTCAGTAATAGATTACGATTTCCATGATGAAAGTGGTATACTAAGCATTATTATTTTTTTTAAAGATACAAATACTTAAATTATACAGTGCTTTGGGGCATAGTTAAGGGATTAGGTGATGCATTACAAAGTGATATAAGCATAATAATATGTATGCAGCTATACAGTATATAATATAAACATAACACCTTGTTATTGTAGTTAACTTGTTCTAAACATAGGGGAAACATAATGGCCCTTCAGATGCACATGGTTCCCTTCTCCGCTTTTCCCCCCTCTATTAATTTATTTATTTTTAGTTTTCAACATTCACTTCCAAAAGATTTTGAGTTCCACATTTCCTCCCCATCTCCTCTCTCCTCCCACCCCAAGACAATGTGCATTCTGAATACTCCTTCCCCCAATCTGTCCTCCCCTCTATTCCCCCCTTTTCTTATCCTTTCCCCTTTCTATTTTCCTATAGGGCAGGATAGATTTATATACCACATTTCCTGTATATATTATTTCCCAGTTGCCTGTGAAAACAATTTTTAACATTTGATTTTAAAAGTATGGGTTCCAAATTTTCTTCCTTCCTCCCTGTCCACTCACCCTCATTGAGAAGCCACTTGATACTGGTTATACGTCTATAGTCATACAAAACACCTCCATAGTAGTCATGTTGTAGAAAACTAACCATATTTCCCTTCATCCTATCTGGCTCCCCATTTATTCTATTCTCTCTTTTGACCCTCAGAAGTGTTTGCTTCTGATTACTCCCTCCCCCAATCTGCCCTCCCCTCTATCATTCTCCTCCTCTCTTATCCCCTTCCTCCCTATTTTCCTGTAGGGTAAGATAGATTTCCATACCCAATTGAGTGTGTATGTTATTCTTTCCTTAAGCCGAATCTGATGAGAATAAGATTCACTCATTCTCTCTCACCTTCCCCTACTTCCCCTCCACTGTAAAAGCCTTTTCTTGTCTGTTTTATGTGAGATAATTTACATCATTCTATCTCTCCCTTCCTTCTTCTTTCAGTATAATACTCTCTCACCCCTTAATTTTATTCTCCAAATATCACCCCTTCATCTTCAACTCACCCTGTGCTATCTATCTATCTATCTATCTACCTATCTATCTATCTATCTATCTATCTATCTATCTATCTATCTATCTATCTATCTATCTATCCATCTATACATACATCTATACATACATACATACATATACTTTTTCCTTCTAACTACCCTAATGCTGACAAAATATTGTCTTTTCATACAAGAATGAAAACAGTTCAACCTTAATAAGTCACTTATGATTTCTCTTTCCTTTTTACCTCTTCATGTTCCACTTGAGTCTTGTATTTGAAAGTCAAATTTTCTATTCAGCTCTGGTCTTTTCATCAAGAATGCTTGAAAGTCCTCTATTTCACTGAATTACCATTTTTTCCCCTGAAGGATTATACTCAGTTTTGCTAGGTAGGTGATTCTTGGTTGTAATCCTATCTCCTTTGCCCTTTGGAATATTATATTTCATGCCCTCTGGTTCTTTAATGTAGAAGCTCCTAAATCTTGTGTTATCCTGATTGTGTTTGCACTACCAGAACTGAGCTAGGATCAACAGGATTAGCAGCATGTAGGAAAATGCAAGCCCTATAGTAGTTTGTGATGTTTTCAGGTATCCCAATCCTAGCTCAGTTCTGGAGAACCATCCAACATTTGGCTGGCAGATTCAAAGATGAATCCAGGTTACATAATGAGATTGCATTTCATTAAAAATCCATCAGACAATTATAATAACTGTCATAGTAGTTCTTACCATCTGGCATTAGATGACCTTAATTATTCCTATGTCAATAAAGCTCTAACTTTATATTTTGTTCAAGGGGTAAGTAGCAAAATACTTGAGGGTACTATGTTGTTGGCAAAAGTACACAATATAATGTGGAAAGTCTCCATGTCAATATTACTGAGGCCAGTAGATATTCTTCAAGAGTGTGATGATAACCTTATAGATTTTGCTGGGAGCCATACATTAAACGTTCCATAACCCTTTCACAGAAGTTTCTTCACATAGTCACAATGGGGCAAAAACCTCTTTTGGAGTTGATTTGTGCCACTTGCAATTAATGTCTGACACATTCACACCATTAGAACAGATTCTAATAAGTTGTCGACAGATAACATAGGATATTGTCCTAACACATGGGACATACAAGATAAAATGAATGTCATATGGTTCACATCTAGTCATTACCTCAATCCACTTGAAAACTGAAAAGCTTTTTTTTTTTGCTTTAAGGGGAAAAGAAGATCTTATACTTCTAATTTAAAAGATATCCTTTAAAAGAGCAGCTCATCAACTGGCAGTATAATACAGTGAAAAGAGTGTTTGGTTTGGAATTAGAGGGCCTGGATTCAAACCCTGCCTATAATGTGTTGGATGAGTCACTGAACCTTGCAGGACATTAGTTTTCTAATCTATAAAATGAATGGTTTGGAATAAATGACCTCTCAGGTGTCTTCTAGATCTGCGTCAATGGTTCTCCATTGAGGGCAGCAAGGAATAGTGGAAAGAGTACTGGATTTGAAGTCACAAGTTATGAGCTCAATTCTTGGTTCTTCAATTTGCTACCTATGTGATCTTGTTTAGTGTTTCTGGGCCTTAATTTCCCTAACTGTAAAATATAGCGGTTGATTATATGGCCTCAAAGAGCATCACTACTTTAAATCTATTTATGCTCTAGTTCTATGAGGACATTTTGGTGAGCCATCAAATGCATTGTTAAAAAGAAATATAAACAGTAACCATATATAATACCTGTAGTTAATTGGTTCCTTATTGTTCTTACTTGGGAAAAGATTTGTGAAAATCTAGATGATTTTAAAAGCTAATTGTCAATGATGCTACTGAATATGCTAAAACAATCATTACTCCTAGAGGAGAATTTCTCTTAAAAATACATTTTTATTGGTTTCTTTTGTTTTTAAATTGCTTACATTTTGGCCTGTATTTTTCCTCTCTCACTTCTAGAGAGCCATTCATATAACAAAGAATATTTTTAAAGAAAAAAGGAGAAAAATCAGGAAAAAACAATCTATACATTAACAAAATCTGAAAATATATACAATATTCCATATGCATGGACTTTCTACCACTACAAAAGAGTAGGGCAGAAGTATCTTCTCACATCTCTTCTTTGGAGCTATGCTTGTTCTTTGTAATTTTCTAGCATTTATTTTTGATTATTTGTGTTTTTTTCCCCTGAATTTACATTGTTGTAGTTATTGTATACATTGTTTTCTTGACTCTGCTTACTTTATTCTGTATCAGTTTATATGTGGTTTTCCCAAATATTCATCATATTTGTTTTTATTTTGGCGCAGTAATACTCCATTACGTACATGTATCACAATTTACTTAGCCATTGCCAATCAATAGGCATCTACTTTGCTTTGTTGCTTCTCCTAAAAGTGCTACTATAAATATATTGAAATATTTTCGGGCATTCTTCTTATCAATGACCATCTTGAGGTATATCTCCAGTAGCTGAAATCTTAGTTAAAGCATATGGACACTTTAGTCATTTTATTTGCATACTTACAAATTGGTCTCTAAAATGATTATGCTAATTCACAATGCCCTTTAACTCTATTTATGCTCTAGTTCTATGAGGACATTTTGGTGAGCCATCAAATGCATTGTTAAAAGGAAATATAAACAGTAACCATATACAATACCTGTAGTTAATTGGTTCCTTATTGTTCTTACTTGGGAAAAGATTTGTGAAAATGCACTAATGCGCCTGTCTTCAAACAACATGTTCAATATTGGCTATTTTCATTTTTTGTCATCTTTGTCAATTTGCTGGTTGGGAGGTGAAGCCTCAGGGTTGTTTTGATTTGCATTTCTTTTTTTTTTGTGATTTGGAACATTCTTATGGTTGTTAAGAGTTTGTTCTTTTGAAAATTGCTTCTCATATCCTTTGACCATTTACCTATTGGGGAATAGCTTTTGGTCCATTAGTTGTCACATATCTTAGATGCCAAAAGCTTTTCTGAGAAGTTTAATACAAATTTCCCCCCCATTTCACTGATTCCCCTCTTCAAGGGTGGGGAATCTGCGACCTCAAGACTACTTGTGGCCCTAGTCTGGGTCCTCAAGTATGGCCCTTTGACTTCAGGACCACATTTGAGGACCTATGCTAGGGCCACATGTGGACTTGAGGCTGCAGGTTCCCTACTCTGCTCTAGATGCATTAATTCTTATTTGTGCAAGAACCTCTCAATTTAATGACATTAAAATTTTTATTTTTTCTTTTGTAATGGCCTTCATCTCTCTCTTATTTGCTTAAGGATGCCTCTCTTACACATAGCTATGGAAATTGCCTATTTTCAAAGGTAAGATCTTTAACATTTTAGTCATGTATCTATTTTGAATGTATTCTAGATTATGATATAATATGCGGTTAAGTCTAATTTCTGCCAAACTGCTTTCCAGTTTTCTCTGTGGTTCTCATCAAATAGCTAAATCTATCCTAAATAATTTATAGTTTGGGGTTTATCAAATACTGAGTGATTAAGTTACATTTTCCCCTGATTTTCTCTTGTTTAATATGTTACATTGATCTACTTCTTTCTTTTTAAACCATATTAAATGGTTTTGATGAGTGCTGTTTTATGATACAGTTTTCGATGTTGAAGTGTGAATTTCCCTTTGTTCCTATCTTTTATCCCCATTACTTCCAATGATATTCTACATCTTTTTTTTTAAATAGGAATATTTCTTGTTAAATATCTTTATTTTGGCATTTCTTTTAGCCATGTAATTTTCCAGTGCTTTATGGTTAGCCCATTTTCTAAAATTCCAGGGACGGTACCACAATTTGGTTTTGGATGAATTAATAGAATAATTTCAAGAAATATTACATTGCTTTGATAGCACAGGTATACAAGTGAAAAAAGAAAAACAAACATTCAATTAGAGCTGCTAAGCATTTCCTCTTTAGGTTATTTCACCAATGCTGCTGCTATTCATTCTTCCTAAGATAAAATATCCCACAAGCACAGATCAAGGAAGTAGTTTCAGTTAATTTTTGCCATTAAAAAAATGATCAAATACTATTCTTGCTAAACCATTACATCACCTATTGGAAGAGGGAACTCCATCTCATTCTCCTTGCTAGCTTGATTATGCATTCCAGAATTTTAAGCAGTTATTATCCTGGAAGTATCTGTTCTTATATTACAAAGAGGAGCAACTTCTGCTTATTACCACTTATTCCAAGCTTAGCTAGAGAATGCCAGCTGGCACTGAGGTACCAATTACTTAATTTTCAAGAATGTATACATATTTACATACATACAGGCAAAAAAGTCCTTACTACTCTTGTAGAAGAACAGAAATTCTATACTTACTATATGATCATGCCTTTACAATTTGAATCAAGCATTGTATCTTATAATGAAACTTTTCAAAAAAGTCTAATCACTTGATTTTGTCACCATACTTGTCTTTTGTTCCATAATTATAAAGATTTACTTGTTTTCAAGACTGAAAGAATAATCTAAAATGTCAATATCTAAACCATATGTTGCCGTAGACTCCTCCCTTTACTGGAAGTTTTGATCTTAGAACTCCTTTAGTCATCTCTTCAGAATGGTCAAATTGTAGGATTACTTGGGTGAGATCTTAGATTGGACATGTATATGTAGGATACAATCAAATAGAGATACTTCTTGATTTATTCAAGTTGTTAATAAAATATCTACATATTTGATATGCTCCTAAAATATGTCTTGGGGGGGAATTCTGTTCTGTTCTAAAAATGGTTATCATGAAATCTTGGCCACACTACATGTACTATATCCAGGAACTGTTTCTATGAAAACTTTGGCCAGATATATTGCATGTTTGTGCGTGTTTGTTGACCTGGAATTTATTTCAATACTAAAGATATTTTAAGGAATTATAGAAAATAACTGACTATTTGGCATAGACTATCAAAAGCATCCACCTTGGCATGGAAAGAGAAACAGGGGAAGGGAACAAGTATTTAGTTAGTGTCTTCGGTTTTCCAGGCACTGTTATGAGCCTTTCACAAAAATTATCTCATTTGAGCATTATAACAACCCTGTGAGGTAGCTGATATTATTACACCCATTTTACAGTTAAACTGAGGTAGGGAGAGGTTGTGTGACTTGCTCAGTGTGACACAGCTAATAGGTGCTTAAGGCCAAAGCTGCACTCAAGTATTCCTGATTGCAGGCACAGAGCTCTACTACCTAGTAGAGCTACCTAGCTATAACTAAGAACCATTGGTCAAGAAACTTTTCAGTGCTATTCTAGACAAAGAACTTTTTAATAGTATGATAGTCCTCCTCAAAATAACTTGAAATGGGGGCAGCTAGGTGGGCACAGTGGATACGGTACCAGCCCTGGAATCAGAAGGACCCGAGTTCAAATTTGACCTCAGATACATAAACACTTCTAGCTGTGTGACCCTGGGCAAATCACTTAACCCCATTGCCTAGCAAAAACAAAACAAACAAAAAGCAAAACAAAACAAAATAACTTGAAATGAACTTAGCTCAATATTAAACATTAACTATAATAATCATAACTATGTGCCTTTTGATTAAAAATGTTGAGAAACACTGTTGATATGTATATATATAATTAAAATAATATATGAAAAAAACTTTATCTGAATTATTCACAATTATGCTTCATAACTCCCAAATAATTGGTTAGCTCAAAAAAGTGATAGCAACTGCTAAACATGCCCAGAAGCAGGTTGTTTGATGAGAGTAAGAAGACCTCCATGTTTCTCATTGCACAATTTGTCATCCAGTATTCAACAATGATAATGAGTCTCACTAAATTGATTAATGGGTCAGAATTTCAAAACTTACCTCATCATTACCAATCAAATTTGAATGAGTATTTAAAGGACTCAAAATATTCTTTCTGCATCTGTCTGCATTTATTCTTCATTTATCTATGTACGTATGTATGTATATATGTATGTATCTATGTATCTATGTATCTATGTATCTATGTATCTATCTATCTTTAAGGCACAGCTAAGTGGTACAATAGAATGATGGGCTTGAAAACAGGAAGACTTATCTTCCACAGCTCAAGTCTGGCCTCAGACACTTACTAGTCATGTGACTCTGGGCAAATTACTTTACCCTGTTTGCCTCAGTTTCCTTATCTGTAAAATGAATTGAAGAAGGAAGTGCCAAACCTCTCTAGTATCTTTGCCAAAAAACAAAACAAAACAAAAACAAAAACAAAACAAAACCAAAAAAAATGGAGTCTTGAATCATCGGACATGATTGGAAAGTTATCAACAACATTTCTATTAATTACAAGATTTATTCTTTGTTAGGAATTATGGAGCTGTACCAAGGTAGAATTTGTCTCTCAAGTTGAAGTCAAGCAGTGATGAGGTTCAGATTACAAATGAGTCTGGATAACATTTCAAAATATGGTGTTAGATCTTCTATAAAATTTTCCCCCAAGGTAATTTGAAACATTGTAATTATTAGAAGTTTCTTCTCATGTCTTTTGGTGCTGGTCTTTCAAGCATGTCTCAAAGTAAAATAAACAGTACTCATTTTTTGACCAATATAAATGCTAAGTGGAATCACCTGCTATTTCTTTGCACATTAATCTAAGGAAAACCAGCCTTGTAAGAAGATAAAATTTCACTAACTAAAAAAATTATTTTAAAAAAGTTATATATGTCAGAGGCTTTTGTTCTGTGGTATTAGTTTTTTTTTTTTAAATTTCCTTTCACTTAACTGGAATTTATATGTTATATTGACATCTAAGATGAAGTTTTGCCCAAAATTGTTTGCAACAATAAAAAAGGATCATTTTATGGAGGTTTGCTTATTCTTTGTCACTCAGGCACATTTAATTAATTAATGCTGATTAATTGATTGATGATAGAGGCATCCGCATGTTCAAATAAATACATTTACCTGAATTGTCATTATTGTTCATCCTTCATTTTCAAAGAGGACAACTGATAAACTGATATTGTGATTTCATGTGTGATGTCTTGACTTACATATGAATTGGATTTAAGTGAGGCAGAGTTGCACAAAGTCATCAATCTCACTCTTTCTTTCAGTCATCAAAGTCCAGTGGCAGGACAAAAGTCAGACAACGGGCAATGGCCTAGGATGCCAAGGATGACCTTGATGTCTTCAAAGTCTGATCAAGTTGTAAGCACTCCACAGCACCTGCTTTAGAAACCTTCATGGCCATTGGAACAAATTATTCTCATCTTCCCATTCAGCAGAGGGAGGTTTTCACATGTTTTCGGTAGACATTTTCCTAAGCTAATGATGGGTTTGAGGCCTGTCAGTTACCCTTAACCTGGTTTGGCCCATCTGTCAAGACTGTTTACCAGGGTGTGGCCACTGCATATGTTATAGCTTTAATGTATTTAAATACATTAGCATGAATTAACCTGTGAAAACACTCCTCTCTCCCTTCCCCACTGAGCCAGGTAAGTTTGAGAAGAAATGGAAATATTCTAATGATTGGTACCACTGGGTCCCTTTCTTCAGATTGCAGTTGGGGAATGGAGCAGATTGAGGACTTCTTGAAATTTAATGAAATTAATCTAAAATACATTTCTAACTATTTTATTGGACTACATTAGTCTGTGGAATCTCTACTACACTACCATTCTGTTGACTCATTGTAGCCCTAAGCTTTTGAAAATCATTTAAACTGAGTTCAAGCTTTGAGAGACCCCTATCAAGCTGAGAAGATTTTGAATATATCTAGGACCAGTGAAAGATATATGTTAATTACCCAAGGATAAACCCAGTTTGGAGAGGTTCATTGCCAGATAGGTCACAGTAGATGAATTTTTCAGGGCCAGAAATTCAAGTATCTGTCTATTGAGACATAGAGGAATTGTGTCTGTGGCAGTGGAGGAAGAACCTGCATTGATTCCTGAAAATTTGAAATACTCACAGACTATCTGACTCATAGATATTGTCAGTCAAATGAGGCTGGGTAGTATGGCAGATAAAACAAGCAGCAGTTCTTTTGTGGTTGGTTGGTAGGTTGGTTTTTGTGCTACATTCTTGAAGAGAACTATAATGTTATCACTATGTTGGGGTCAAGGTGCAATGTGTCCAACCTTGGCTAATGAAACCAATATGAGCTTGAAAGGCTGTACCACAGATTGGGCATGAGTAGTCTATATGAATATTTGGAGTGAAAATGTCTCTAAATTTGTGCATCTCGCATTTCTTTTAAACTACTACAGTTTTGCTTTGCTTATAGACCACAGTGCCTTCTTTAATGTGAGTGCTTCATGCTGGGTGGTCCTGTGCCAGTGTCTCCCATGCCTCACGATTGATTCTAAAGTTCTTCAGAAAGACCTTGAGAATGTCTTTGTATCACTTCTTCTAACATCCATGTGAGTGCTTGCCTATGTCAGTTCTCTATAAAAGTCTTTTAAGCAAACATGTGTTTAGCATTTGAACAATGTGGCCAGCTCGTGGGATTTGTACTCTCTGCAGTAGAGTTTGAATGCTTGGCAGTTCAGCTTGAGAAAAGACCTCAGTGTCCAGTACCTTGTTCTGCCTGGTGATCTTCAGAATCAGAAAACAATTCAAATGGAAGCAATTCAGTTTCCCAGCATAGACTGTCCAGGTTTCACAGTCATCTAACAATGAGGTCACATAGTGGCTCTGTAGACCTTCAGTTTGGAAGTCAGTCTAATACCTGCTTCTCTCCTATACTTTCCCTTGGAGACTCCCAAACACTGAGCTAGCTCTGGCTGTGTGTGCATCTACCTCATCATTTATGTGTACATCCCTGAAAAGTATACTGCCAAGATAAATGAACTTATCCAAAGCATTCAAAATTTCTCCTTTTGCTGTAACCAATGGTTCCACATGTGGATAGTGTGGTGAGGTGAAGAACCTCTATTTTCTAGGTGTTAATTGTTAGGCCAAAATTGGCACAAGCAACAGAGAATCAAACCATATTTTGTTGCATCTCAGCCTCAGAGGCTGCATTGAGTATATAATCTTATTGAAGTGACTTGAGACAAGAAGGAGCCTTTTTATCAATGCTTTTGTTACTGCTATACTTGAACCCAGAATAACAACAGGCTCTACTACTATAGTGCTTGAAGTTTCCCAAACACTGTGTACATTAGATCATTTGATCTTTACAGCAGCCTTGTGAGGGAAGTGCTTTTATTATCCCCATTTTACAGAGTAGAAAACTAAGCTACAAAACTTATGACTTATTCAATGAGACAGGATTCAAACAAGTCCAAAGCTTTATCCACTACTCTATGGGGTCTGTCTAAAGCTATTCTATTGTTTCCTCTGTGTTTTGCTTGACATGGTTTGCATGATAAAGGTCCTTGCTCTTCTAATATGGGGCCAAGAATGAATCCTTTTGAATATGACTCTGGTTTCATAAATTTACATTCTTTGGACACCTAGGTGTCAACTCATTTTATTGTCTATTCATCAACAGGATGACCAACCTCTTGGATTCTCTACTTACCTAGGACTCAGAGTTTGTCCTGTCAAAAGACATGCTCTATAAGCTATTTTTCTACTTACCTACTTCAAAACTCTCTTTCTACCTTTTACCTCTCCCATAAAGTCTTTGATGTCTTTTCAGTTAATCATTTCTACCCTTCCAATCCCTATAGGAAATTTCACTTATCTTCCATATAAATAGCTAATTAATGTGGATACAGTATCTCTAAAGTTAAATCACATTCATATTGAGAACTTTTGATGCATTCTTCATATAATATTCGATACCATGGTCATAGTTTAAAAAAAAAAAGACAACCAGCAAAAATAAAATCCTTAAAGTAAGGTTGTCAAATGAGCTAACTGTCAAATTGTGTAAATTTGAAAGGCTAACAACCCTTGGCAAAGGTCCTTTAATTGGCTGGCTGGTACAGGGGATAAATGAGCTGTCACTTAAAAATCCCCCTCCAACGAGCCGGGATTAAAGGAACAAAAGGATAAACTGAAATTGGCCCAAAAGGCTCAAGCTGGAATAAAACTAATTCTCTCCTAATTTTCACATGCATTAAATGTCCATTTTCTGATTACCACATAAACATGTTCTGTTTTCCATCCTTTAAAGAAAAGCAAGCTCACTAAAGATAATCATATTAATAGCAAACAGTATTTTATAAGGTAATAATTCTTTCTGGGCTCACTGTAAATAATCATACAGAATCTCTTGGGAATTTACCAAGAGTCTAGGGAATTTGAATTAATAGAAGGAAATGTAATATACTTTGCTTGATAATTCAATGATTATGGATAATTTCTGACATAGGCCACCAGAGAAAAGGCAGTAGAGACTTACAGAGGGGAAAGCATACCAATCCACAATCAAGTTATGTTGTATAGAAACCATAAAATAAAAGGGAAAAACCCAACCCTAACAAAAAATGTAGGGTATAGCAAATTCTAAGTTAGAAATTATAGTTGAGGGAAGATAGGTGTGAAGAAGTTAAGTTAGCAAGATAGTATATGAAAGAATATATGCAAATGGAAGGCATTCTGTAGATGATAGTTTAAGGAAAATAATAATTCACAAATCCAGAATTACGTTATTACCCCTAAGACAGCAGCTTATAAAAACATTGTTATGATATACTGTGTGGTGAAAATGATTTCTGTAAGTTTATGTACATGTTCAGCTGAAGAGAATGAACTCATTATTATTGTGAAGAAGCTTTTACTTGTGTACATAGAATGGCTCAAAGAGGGCAACAGCCAAGCATACTACCTATGCAGCAAGGCTGAGAATGAGAACCAGGGATCTGTTTAGGCAAAAAATTAGAGACATAGAATGACTAGATTTATTGTACAACAGCAAGACAAACCAAGAAATGATGTGAATTGACTCCTGGCCAAACTGAGAGGTGGTAGAGGCCAGGTATTGGTATAAAATGGGGCACTGAGTAAGAGAGGATTCACAGAGGTGGATTATGGAAAACATAAATTGAAGTAGAAATGAGGAAATGTAACTTACTTTCAGGGGAAAGTGAGCAGGTGATAGGACTTGCCATAGCAAGAGCACTTATTTGTATTTTAAACCTTTGATTCCTAAAAAAAATGTATTAAATTTGTTTTATGGTATTGTTATACTTCAGAGTTGTACACTCATATGAAAAAACATTAAAATAGTTATGGTCAATATATTTACAAATAGTGTACTTGGGGTGCTTATTAAATTAGCCCAAGTGGTCAGCAACTATAGTGAAAATGCACTTACTTGATTTTAAAAATTGCGGAGTGCATTACAAGTGGCTGATGCTCCACATCATGTTCATTTTTATTTTATGGTGAAAGTTTCAAAATCAAGTAAATGGTGTTTTCAGTACTAGTTGATGTGTTTTGACTGATCTGAATTGTAAATAATTTGTGAAGCATTTATTTATTACTAGATTCTATGTACCTCCTGCTTGTACATCTATTTATTAACCCTTATAAATAATTGATGAGAAAATCTTATAATGAATCATTCCTAAAATTGCTTAACTGCCTGGACTTTTTCTTTAGTAATCTCTTCTCATTTTCTTTTTAATTCTCAATCAGGTAGAAAGAGAAGAATTTCACACATCCCATTTTCATCCCAAACCAGCCTAAGTGTCAATGCATCATTATTTGTCTTCATGGTGGGAGGCCCCATAGCTATATATTCAGTGTGTCATTTCCTTTCCTGACAACTTCAAAGAGTACCTGGTTTGCTTTTTATGAGTTTTATAGCTCATTTCACCGTCATTCCTCTTTTTGATCAGAAGAGCAGCCTAGATGTGGATCGCTCACCACCAGATTTCTTAGGATTATTCTCATGGGCTGCCAACTTCTCCCCACTCTGCATCATGGGGAATTGGAAATGGTAATCTCACTTTATTACTGCCATGCTTTTAGAGTTGAACAGCTCCAGATTATGTCACAGTGCTAGTTTTGCAAGGATTAGCAGAGAAAGGACAAGTGAAGACTTGGAACAGAGTAAGAGAGAAGGATGATGTGACTCTAGCTTCAGGTAAAATTATGAAGCAAAGAAAGTTTGTTTTAGCTACTTGTTGCAGCTGCCTTTTTGACCAGCCCACTCTTTCAACTTCAACCTTTTTTCTCTGCCCAAAAGTTCAATAGTCTTATCATACTCCCATCTTGGGTAAGAGAAGATATTCAACTAAGTAAAATTAGTTTGCACTAAGGTAGCTGTGATTTTAAGTGTTAAGCCTCTTAGGAAGATTTCCATTGAAAAAGAGTTCCAAAGGGGAAGGATAAAGCTTAGCACAAAAGAATGAATAGTGGAATTACAGGCCTAGTGAACTATATAATAGGGCAGAGAAGGAGGAGAATTAGGGACTTCTTAGAAGTCCTCAAATCATGTTGATTTTGTCTCCTTATAAGACTCATTCTGAGAGGACAGATGGGTGAAAAAGGAGAAGGTTGAAATGGCCAAAATAAACTCCTCAAGGTTTTAAATTAGCAGAAAACCTTTTCAATAAATTGTTTTTATGAAACTTTACCTGCTCTATTGTATATACACTTTGTTTTATTTGAGAAATTAAACTGTTTGGCTGGCTGAAATTATGAAGCCTTATTTGTGAAAATGGAGTTATATAATTAAATTTCTTTTCCTAGTATCAGCTAAGTGACTGACACATAGTGCAATTAGAAACGTTCCCTGCTTAGCGTAGCAATTTCTCAATAAGAGTGGATTATGATGATGATTATGATTGCTATTTTAAATTAAATTACTGAAATGGACAGCATATGATCATTATATAAGGGATTTAAGGAGTTTCTCTGTGGTGGATGATGGCATTCTTGGAAGGGAAGTGCATGAAAAATGACAAGCAACATAGCATACAGTACTCTAGAGACCTAGAACAGGCTATGCAAGAGATCCTTGCGATTTATAGTCTTAGGGAGTTGCTTGGTCCATTGAGATGTTAAGTGACTTGTGTAAGGCCACAGAAACAGTATGTGTTAATGTGTATATTTGAGTCCAGGTCTTCTTGACTCTGAATTCAGGTGTTAATACTATGCTACTCTATGGAATGACAATAATCCTAACAAATTCAATTTAACTCAATAGGAACTTATTCAGCACCCACTCATGCACTGAGTGGCACTCGAGACACAAGATCCAAAAAGAATGAGTCCTTGTCCTCAAGAGTCTTTTCCAGAATACACCAGGGAATTCCTACATACAAGTGGAGTCAATCATTAGGAGCTAAAGCATCTCTCTTTGAATTCTATTAATTAATCATAATGATAGGAAAAAATCTAGAGAAGAACAGAGACAAGGTTGAATGACCACTCGTCAGGAATATAGGAGAGAGGCTTGATTCTTCAAGTAAAGGGTTAGAATAGATAATCTGTAATATTTCTTCTAAATATGAGATTCTATGAATCTATCATTCCTTTCAAACTTTATCTTGGACCTAAAAGATTATATAAAATCAATTGCTTTAACAAATATAATTATTCAACTGCTAAACACAAGCACCAAATAAGTTGAAGGTTCTATTCATTCATTACTGTTCTCCAATTGTCATCAACAAGAAGACAGGCATGGGGATTTTAGCTCTCCCAGACCACTAGTCCTACTTTCAACCCAGCTCTCACTGCCATCATTCAAGGGAAACGACTCACATGGAGAAGGATCCAGTCATTCCCACAAACTGCCAACCAATTGCCATCTGAAAGACAGGCAAATCAGCTTCACTGAAGCAGCAAGGCACTCTGAAGGAAAGACAGGAAGTAGCATTTGTCAGGCAAGTCAAATCATCAACTCCACGTTAACTATGATCTCCCTTTTTACATGATGGAAACAGACCAATATCCTGAACCCAAATCATTGAAATAGCAATGTGTGCTGTCCAATACCCTCAGTCATCATCCTGGGAACCAACTCCTGTAGGGAGGAGCTACATATTGACTCTGAAGGTATGTTATTGATAAGATACTAAAGACCTGTTAAAGAAGGTTCTTGCTACCAAATTCCTTGGCACAATTAAATGGCTAAATATCAGAAACCAATATGATTTTATCAGTGGAAATGACATTAAAGATGTATTAATATCTGCTTTGCGGCTGTACCCTAAAGCCCATGGGTTCTTTCCATCTGATTTGTAGCTGATACCTTCCATATAATTATGACAACAACAAACATTTATATAATACCTTCTATGTGCCAGACACTGTATTAAATATACATATATATATACATATATATACACACATATACATATATATACACAAATATACATATATATGTATGTATGTATGTATGTATGTATGTATGTATATACACATGCACACATACACACCTCTACACATACACACACATACATATCTCTTCCCATTGTCTTACCCTCCTACCACTGCCCCCTACACTGCTTCTTCTTAACTGGAATAGCATCCTCTACACCAGATCTGTACCTCTGTAGCCTGGACTTCCAAAATCCTTTGCCCCCTTGTCTTTGGGGGAAGTTAATTTAGTCATTGTTGGCAGTTCCTACCCTAGGGTCCAACAAGTTATTCAATGGCTGAGTGAATACAAACTAGAAAGAATGTAACTTCTTTCATAACTCCTGGTTGGCCCCAGATACCAGCCCATGATTTACCCTTGCATCTCTTTCAGCCATCTCATTATCTATTCAGAACATGTTTCTATCTGCTTGCCATGGGGTACTCTTCTACTTATTTTTCTGTCCTTTTCTTTTTCTATTAATTAAATAAATTAAATCAATAATATTCTTACTCCTGGAAAGATTATGCCTTATCATTCTTAGGACTCTTGAGATCAAAATTCCCTTCCCTGGCCACCATTGCCCTAATCTTCTTTATGATATTTACCATTTTTCACCTAGATACTTATTCTAAATGTTATAATATGCTTGATTTACTGGCTTGATAGAATAGAAAAGATAGTTCATAAATCAAGGTAGATTTCAAGGGAATTAAACACACTAATACCTCATGAATCAACAAAAGTAGAAATCACGCTGTTTAATTGGTTGGGCTGGAGAAAGGATAGTCTTTGTCACAAGAATACAGATAAATGCTTCTTTGTGAGTTTCATTGGGGATTTTCCACAGACAGACCTTCAAATCTACAGGATCTGGAATATCTCAAGGGGCAGATGTATTTTGGGGTTATGAAGAATGGTAGTGTCAGTGTCTTTGAAATTTAGTCTTCCTTCTGGCTTAGTTTTCAATTACAGGATCTGAGAATTAGCTACTATCAGCATTTAAAAGTTTCCATTAGGTGCACAGGAAGATACAAGAGAAAGTAGTTTGCTAAATCAGAAAAGGAATATTAAATGACAAATGGGTAAAGTAGGAATAGCCGTGCAGAAAGTTTATTGAAGAAAGTGTTTGGTTGATAAATGATAACATTTATTTGCAATGTGAGGATGTGACCCAAATGACACTCATTAGCTGGGCTTGTGTGAAACCGATTAGTTTTGGAAATTTATTATATCTCTGATGCTATTTGTAGAAGTGTTTTTTTTTTTAATGCAAAAGTAGAAATCTGATTTATTTTTAAAACAAATGTGTACTCTTCCCTTAATTGTGTTATTTTGCCTTCCCTATAAAATTACAAGTAGAAATCTCATCAGCCTAGAAAGCTAACGGATATTGGTTCTTTTAAATATAAGATAAGGTAAGATAAACCCATCTTTTATTTTTTGAGGCAAATGCCTGGAAGTATACTAATTTAAAATGGCTCCCCCCTCTCCACCAACCTTCAAATATTTGTCGTGGTTTTTCTCTGGTTGAGGCTTAAAACTGACAATTCAGGCCACATTGTTTTTGTTCTGTTTCAAGGTAGATATTCTCACTTTCCCATATGAAATAGAGAATTTGGCAACATATGGCACAAAATATTTTTAAATGGAGACCCTGCTTGAACATGCTCTGGATGAGAATTATCCATTTTCTAATTAAAAAAAAAGGAAGATAAGTATTTCTGAGGTCCCGGATTTGTGTCGTCTTCTTCTTCTTCTTCTTCTTCTTCTTCTTCTTCTTCTTCTTCTTCTTCTTCTTCTTCTTTCTTCTTCTTCTTCTTCTTCTTCTTCTTCTTCTTCTTCTTCTTCTCTCTAGCATTCTTCCACACATCAAATACCAGCTCTGGATGAATTGGTGTAAATATTTTGATATCCATCTATGCTTATATAATCCTTGTGTCAGTGGCTTTTGCAACATGAAAGGCCAAGGTATACTTTGGAGGATTTCTTATTTCTCTGACTTGTAGCCCTTGCCTAGAATATCTAAAATCATTTCTTCTTATATGCATGCAGTTATCTGTCTATCTCTTTCTCTCCCTCCTATCTGTTTCTGTCTGTTTATCTGTCTGCCTTTCAGTCTTCTGTCTTTCTGTCTGTCTGTATCTCTCTTGCCCCTCTTTTTTTTCTCTCTACATATATGTGTATGCAAACACATATATTAGACTCCATATAACTACGTATATACCTGAAGGAAGCATGACTTTTTGAAAGATCGAGGAAAACAAATCAGAATCCTTGGAAAATTAACAGAACCCATCAATAAGCAACTATATCCTAATGATTATGTAAATAAGTTCCTAGGTGCTTAGAGTGCCATATATGATGATTCTTTTCCCACTTAAATTTCTAGTAGATGGTTTTGAATGCTGCTCTCAGTCTACTAGTCTTGGTGATAATTTCATATGAAATCTTCCCCTCTTCCATCCCAACACTCTCCTTTACTAAGAGGAGGGGATGTACCAGTGCTGCTTTCTCAGCATAACAGCTGGTTAGGCAAAGCAAAGCAAAATAAACCAAACCAAAACCACTCTGGTGAAGTCAGCTGGAAGAAGCTTCCTTTGTTGTTGGCAAAGTCTTTGTTGCTCAAGGAAACAGGACTTTGCTTTGTAACACAGTGGAGAGGGAGGAAGTGATGAATTGGGAGAAAGAGGACTTGGGTTCAAATCCAGACTTAATTCTTCTCAGTCTCGCTACCATCATCTGAATAATGAAGTCTAAGCCCCTGGAGTAGAGATCTCTAATGTCTATTCCAACTCTTTATCTTATAGTCTTGCAAAAGTTAGAGTTTTGCATCCCAACTCCAAAGATAATGTAAGAGATTGAATGATTTCCCCTTTTCCATTGCCTTGGTTTCCACAGAAGTTTGTACAAAAGAAGGATTTTCATTTACTTTTTAACTTCCAACGAGTCAGTATTGAGACTCAAAGTCCAGATATGATGACAACTCTTGACCATCCTCCCTCTCTGATACCTAGGAGAGTTATCTATTTTTCAGTATAGGATATTGTTCAGGACCCTTTCAAACATTCTGACCACTTCTGGATTAGCTCTTTTAAGTATTTCACTGATATTATTCAAATTACCATTTGCCCAATACTCCCCCAGATCTCTGCTTCTTACTTAAAGTGTAGGATACTTTAAAAAAAAGTTTTAATGTTGTACATTGTTTTTATACAAACTGTTGCTTCTAAACAACATTGCCTCCTGCCCCATCAGAATACCTTTAAAACCCTCTACTCAACAAATGTTCAATAAAGCTGTCAGAAAAAGTAATTTCAACTAATACAGCATGTAACATTTTACTCATAGTTATGATATCTAACAGGGAAGTATATTTATTTTTAAATTCTTAATTAATTTTTATTAATTTTTGATTTATCAACAATCACTTCCATAAGCTTTTGAGTTTTAAATTTTTCTCCCCCTCCTTCTCTACCTCCCTCCCCAGGATGGCACACAATCTGATATAAGCTATTACATATACATTCCTATTAAACATATTTTCACATTAGTGATGTTGTAAGTAAGAATTAGAACTAATAGGAGGGACCACCAGAAAGAAGAAACAAAACACAATAGAAGAAAAAATATAGCTAACAGTATGCTTCATTCTGCATTCAAACTCCACAGTTCTTTCTTTGGATGTGGATAGCATTTCCCATCATAAGGCTTTTGAAAATGTCTTACATCCTTGTATTGCTGAGAACGGTTAAGTCTATCAATATTAGTAATCGCACAACGTAGCTCTTACTGTATACAAGATTCTTCTGGTTCTACTCACTTCACTTGGCATCAAACTACAAGAGTCTTCCCAGGTTTCTCTGAAGTCTGCCTGTTCTTAATTTCTTATAGCACAATAGTATTCCATTACATTCATATGTCACGTTCACAGTTATGATTACTGTCTGTGCCTTTCTCTCCATCCTTCCCCCATCCTGTTTATGCTTTTCTTTCTCCTTTGTCCTTTTCCCTCCTCACTAATATTTTTCTTTTGACTACTGCCTCCCTCAGTCCCACCTCCCTTCTATTAGCCCCTTCCCCTTTCTTCCCCTTTACCCTTACTACTTCTTACCTCCCTTCTATCTCCCCTCCCTTTTCTTTCCCCTTTTCCTTCCTACTGCCTATAGGGCATGTTAGATTTCTATACCTAACTGATTATGTTATTCCCTTCTTGAGTCAAATCTGGTGAGAGTAAGGTTCAAATCCTGTAATGTAATTTACCCTTGTCTGCCTCGTCCTTTCCTTTTCTCTCAGTACATTTTCTTAGTTAGATCAGATTAATCCACTTACTTGGATCCATTTAACCCATCTGATTAGATTTTTTTCATCATTACATCAAAGTCAATTTATACCCACCCCCTTTATATATACCCCTTTAACATGGTGTGATAACAATACAGTTCTCAAGAGTTACAAGTGTCATCTTGCCTTGTAGGGATGTAAACAGTTTGCCCTTATTAAAAACATGTTGTTTCTTTCTGTCCTGTTTACTTTTTTATGTCTCTCTTGAGTCTTGTATTTGAAAATCAAATTTTCTGTTGAACTCTGGTCTTTTTATCAGGAAGGTATGGAAGTCTCCTATTTCGTTGAATATCCATCTTCTCCCATGAAAGATCATGCTCATTTTTGCTGGGTAGTATGATATCTAAGAGAAAAGTATATTTAGCACAGATGTGTGTAAGCAAATTGATCTGTAACTGATTTGATTTTTATTGTGTCATTATGTGCATTCTCTGGATTCTGTTTTCTTTGTCCTATGGACTTCTATGTTTCTCTGAATTATTTATATCTTTGTTTCCTGACATGATGATATTGCATTATAGTGATCTACCACTATTTGGTTGACCATGTCCCAATCCACGGCACGTACTTTGTTTCCAGCTGGTAGTTGCTAAAAAAATGCTACTATGACTATTTTTATATTCACAAGGACTTTCATCAGACACTAACCTCCTTGAAGCATATCATCATTAGTTTTTTTTTCTTTTTTTTTGCTAGGCAATGGGGTTTAGTGACTTGCCCAGGGTCACACAGCTAATAAGTGTTATGTGTCTGAAACTGGATTTGAGCTCAGGTCCTCCTGAATCCGGGGCCGGTGCTCTATCCACTGTGCCACCTAGCTGCCCCTGTATATCATCATTAGTGAGATTGACTGAATCAAAGGATACAAATAGAATGGTAATTTTTCTTAAATGATTCAAATTTGTTTTTTAGAACACTTTAGAACAATTCATAGTTCCACAAAAATTTTGTAAAAATTCTCATCTTTTTTACAATCCGTTTAACCTGCACTATTTCTGGATTTTGACATTTTTGCCAATGTACTAGGTATGATATGAAATCACAGAGTTGTTTCAATTTTCATTTCTCTTACTATTAATTATTTGGAACATTTTTCAAATGATTTACTTACTTTTTTCACTAGAAAACTATTTACTTTGACCACTTATCTGTTCAGGAGTATCCCTTACTCTTATGCATTGTTCCAATTAATGGCTGATAGATAACTAACACTTTCTTCTATGTTCTATTTACTGGTGCATACTAGAGTTCCATAATTCTCTTCATTACTTGCTTGTTGTGAAAGCACCTTATTTCATTTTTTTTATATTGGCAATTTGATTTTTCACTTTCTTTAATAAAATGAACTGATAATGATTTATTGATTTTGTTAGTGTCTTGAAAACAGCTTTGTTCTATTTATTAATTAATTAGTTTTTCTTTTTTCAATTTTATCTGTCCTCAGATTTCAGTTTTTTTTTCTTTTAGGGTTGTCAATTTATCAGGTTTTTGGTTTAAAAAATGAGGATAAATTAAACCCTTTAGCTTTCTAAACCTTTTTTTAGGCAATAAAAATTTCCCTAATGTTTTACATTAGCTGCATCTCACAGATATTGCTATTCTATCTCATCATTCTCTTTAAAATTATAATTTAGTCTTCATTTATGTCTACATTTTTATAAAAAAATTTCATTGATTTTTTTTTCATTTTATGTCATCTGTTACCCCTTAAATCACCCCTTTCTCCTCCTTCCAAGGTCTATACTTTCTGTTCCTATTTCCTTTATTGATCACTATATTTATTATATTTAAAAATCCACTTAATGTTACTTCCTTTTTACATTTGTAAAATATTTCTTTATGTCCTATTATAGGATTGATTTTTTGTAAAGTTATCTAATTCTGGGAGGGAGGAGAAGGCAGCAATAGATATCTAAATTTTTCTAATCATTCAATTTCCTTCTAGTTTAGCTTTCGGTTAGATTAACTCATCCTTCAAAAAGGAATATTAAACTCATCTAGAGTTACTGTGTAGCTATCAGTTTCTTTGTTCAATTAGCTTTTCCTCTGGAAATTTAAATCTACTTAATTATGATGTTGCCTAAGAATAATTCAGTTTCTGTTTGTCTTGATAGTATTGATATTTATTGTCTTATCTCAAATGATTGAAGCTCCTTTTAAAGATCATCATAATAAACTTTATTCCCACTCATCCTTTTCATTCCATATATGCCTTTGCAGTTTGAATGAGTGTGTGTGTGTGTGTTTTATAAAGCAAACAATTATTTGATTTTGTTGTTTTAGCCATTCTTCTAGTCTTTATTGCTATATTGGAAAGTTTAATTCTTTCACATCTAAGATTATAGCTTTTAATTTTGTATTTTTCTACATTAAATTCGGCTATGATATTACTTTTTTCTCTTTTAAAATGGCTTTAGGTTGTTGAGATTGGCTTTACTAACAGTAATTTGACTCCAGTCTTCTCCTGTTATCTAAAGCCCTAATTCCTTGAATCTAACTTTATTTTAATTCTCTCTGGGTTTCTGTCTTTGTTTCCATCTCTTTCTCTCCTTTCTCATATCAGAAAAGAGTATGGCCAAAAAATCTTCCCTGTGCCACCTCCCACCCTCACAATCCTAATCTCTTAGAATGAATAATGTTCATTTCTGGCATGCTTTCCAAAAAAATATTAATTCCTTACTCCTCTCTCCTAGGTTTCCCTAAAATCTAGTCTTTCCATTCATGGGCTTTACAGAAAAACATTCTTTATCTTCTCTATGACTCTCATTTAAGACAGAAAGCCTTGTCCTCTGCTCTATTCAGTCCAATTACTAGTACAATTAGAGATCTCCATATTTCTTTGCTTGAATACCCCCAAGTAGTCCCATTTCCTGAAATATTAATAAATAAAAGAGACAATGGAGTATACTGAAGGAAATATAGCAATTTTTTTGCTTAGAATACTGGGACATAAACTGAACCTTGCATTTATCACTTGTATGTCTAGGGATTATCTATATCATCTATATCCTCTCTGAGACCCCCTTTATGCCTTGTACCTGACTTTGTGCCAGGCATACCTATGGATTTAGCTTCCTCCTTTCCTATTCTGGGATGTAGTCCTAAGCAGAGCCTCCCATGTTCAGAAATGTGCCTGAAATGTCTTCTCTCAATGATGAGGGTGAGGCCTTTGACTTTCCACTATATTTTATGGGAAAACATTGTGAAGTCTTCAGAGAACATTCCTTATGTACAAAAGGAACTTCATTCCCATCCCTACTCTCAGGATCTACTCAACTATTCCCGCCAATTCTCTCCCCAGATCCTTTAGGCCAGATCAGTCCTTGCTTTCTTCATTATCCTATTTGAAAAAAGGACCCTGCAAATACTTAGGTCTGGAAAAATTAATTCATGAATTAGTAACATGAATTCTAGTCCAAGAAATATGAATTCACTGTATCATCCTTCCCCTCCTCTCTGTTCCTATGACATTTTTTTTGAAGTTTATCAAAAGATAATTTTTTTCTTTTCTCTCAGTGATCTCCAAACAAGGTGAAAATTTCAAAATTCAATAGAAGGATATAAGCATTTGTTTAACTGCTTGGTCTTTTCTTGCCATATAGCCTCCTTTAACTTTTTTATTCCTTTGTTGGATGAATGTTCATATCAAATGGCTAGCTGACCTTTGATTTATTCTGAAGGAAAGACTCAGATTCTTTCCCCTTACTGAAAATCCATCTTTTTTCATTATTTTTTAGCTTGAAAGAATGGTGTTTGGAGAAAAAATTAATTTCCTTGCTTTTTAGTATATGAATTTGTAATTTTATCTTTGATTTCTATAAAATGAGGACATTACCACTTATCTCACATGGTTATTGTGAGCCTCAAATGAGAATGTAAGTAAAGTGCTTGTGCTTTGGAAGCATAAGGCACTATGTGGCTGTTACTTTAATTTTTGTTGTCATTATTAGACTGGATCTGTGATTCCATTGGTTTGGGGGGGTACTTCTTTAAGGAACTTCTAAAAATGTAAATCAGCACTTTCTATGAAACTTATAGTTTTGAAGAGTTTTTTGAGGGACTGAGAGATTAAGTGACTTGCCCAGTGTTACACAGTCAGTATGTGTTACAACCAGCACTTCAACCCAGGACTTATGGATTCAGAGACCATCTACCTATCCACTAAATCATACTGCTTCTCATATGTCTTCTAATTATCATTACCAGAGAAAACATTCTGATCCTGTTGCTTTCTGCTCCCTTTAATTAGAAAACTTTTACATCATTGTCTTATTTCCTCCTTTTGAGGATATTATCTCCCATATCACCCTGAAATAATGAGACACTTCAAGGACCTAATCTTATTCGTGAACATATAACTAATAGCAAGTAGATGACATGCCCAAGAACTCATTTGCTTAGGACATGGAATTGATGAGAAATTCAGATTGAAAACGGCAAGACCTTTCATACTTGCATCCTATTATTAGTAAGTCAGAGGTGTTTTAGTATTAATCTACTAATTAATAGATTTATGCTTACAACAAAACTTCCACTGCTCACAAGCTCTGATTTTAGAAATTTGCTATGAAAGAAAAAGGAGGGAAATTATTATGATGATGTATCAAGACTGTTTCCTCCAGAGTACAGACTGACCTGGCATAAGCCATAACAGGGCAAAACTCCCTTAGCTCTGTTTCATTCTAGGCAAGAGTCATAGTAAACAGCTAACCATGCAATAAGTTCCACATTATTCGTAGGGTATCATAGTCAGGCTCAGAAGTTAACCTGATGGGAAAATTTCCTGTTCAGGAGGAAAGAGCACAATGGGAAACTGAGTCAAGAGGTTCCTATCTTTGCCTATATGAGGTCATCCCCTCAACTTTTCTCTGGGACAGACATCCACTTGTAGCAGTTCTCAGATGGCAGTACCCTTGGGCAGCAAATCATTTTCCCCTTGAATGGTAGAATATTAGATTAATTACAACCCAGACAACCATGCCTGACATAAAACTCAGAACAATATCAAATTACAGCATCAAAAGATTTTACCTCAAATAGCAAATTTTCACTAATCACAGCTTAGGGCTAGGAGGTTATTATTATTATTTTTTCTCATGATTTAACAATAGTTAATGAAACAATATAAGGACATCTAATTTCTTCTTCATTTAAAAATGAAGAATAACCACATTCTAGAGTTTTCACACATTCAGTAAATAACTTTTAGTTGACTCCAAGCCCCAGAAAAATTCTAACTATAGTAAACCTCCAATCTGTATTACCTATTCACTCCTAAGGCATAATTGAGATCTTTGAATCTAAAGCCTATTATTACGAAATTGGCTCAAAGTTATAAAGTCAGTGAAGACTATTAACAGGTATAACTTCATAATTTTCATAAGTGATAGCCAAATAGTCTATTAAATAAAATGCTTTACTATAAGCAAACCTGTAAATACTTCAATTTGACTGAGTGTGGTCTTAGTTCCTCAAATTACATACTTTAGAACTTTACAATATGCAGTCAGTAGGGCTGAAAAGATCTTATAATCCTACCCAAGTAGAAAGTCCCAAGGAACCTCACAGATATGGATAACTTGAAGAGGACTTTGCTACTTTTTATCCCAACAGTAAGTTATCATTATTATCCATTTTAAAGCATCAAATATTTAAGTTCTTTTCTAACATTTTGAACATATTCTTTTAATAGGTCAGTTCGTAATCTAACAGCATCCAGATTAAAAGAGTAGTTACTGTTTTAATAGTATTTCTAATACAATGATTTCCCAAATTTCATAATATGAGAAAAATTTTAGAGACACAATAATAGTGTACACAATACCATGTATTTAAAACATGAAACAAAATATTATCAGTCAGTTGACATCAGTTCAGTCAAATGCATTTCTAAATTATCTTAAAAATCACTCATTTTATCATTTTAGATATTCTATATTGATTGCATTCAAGAACATGGAGCACTTACATTTACTAAGGTTTATATAATGCTTTTGGTTCTTTAAAAATCACCCAATGTGGGGCAGCTAGGTGGCACAGTGGATAGATCACTGGCCTTGGAGTCAGGAGGTCCTGAGTTCAAATCCAGCCTCAAACATTTGACACTTCCTAGCTGTGTGACCCTGGGTAAGTCACTTAAGCCTGATTGCCTCAACAAAAAAAAAATCACCCAGTGATCTAGATTTGTAATCTAACCTAGCCCTTCTGGAAACTTTAGGAGGGTGAATGTTACTCTGTGAAAAGTAATACTTTTGCATCAGCCTGTATGCCTAGAGAGAGTCTTAAGTCTTGAAAAAATACAAGAGACACAGCTTAATAAAAGGAAATTCATGGTAAGGTATAGAGTTTCTAGAATGATGAGCACTGCAAGGGAAAGCCATGACATCAACTAGATCTTCTAAACTTTTTTTAGTGAGACACGATAGGTGAAACCGAATGTTAGAGAGGTGCCTAAGGACATTAGAGGAATAAAAATGCAGAAAGCATCAATGAGGGAGCTGTACTAAAGGTTCATCATATTTTTTTTTTGTTAGGGGGAGGGCAATGAGAGTGGAGCATCAGAGGTTTGTTTTAAAGGCCAGTACAGAGACTGGTGCCAGGATAATGACAGTGATGGCAACTATTTGTAAAATGCTTTGAAGTTTTCAAAGTACTTTACATATATTATCTCATTTGATCCTCACAACAATCCTGTGATATAAGTGCTATTATTATCTGTATTTTACAGATGAGGAAACTGAGATAGAAAGAAGTTAAATGAAATAGTAAGTGATTAAGAAATTTGAACTCACATTTTCCTGACTTTAAGTCTATCTATCCATTATACTATAGGTAATATAGATAAATTGCATTGAAAAACTGCAAAGAAAGATCACTTGTTACTTTGTTTTGTTTCATAAAATCTTGCTCTGATATATTATTGTCTATGTCCTTACAAATGTGGAGTTGGTTCTAGATTGTGGAGCTGTCTGGGAGGAAGAATATCCCATGATTCTGTTTGAAGGACCAATCAAGTAAGTATGACAATCCCTAAGACGGAACTCACCCCTGACATTGGCATCACTGATGCAATGGTGATATTTGTCTGAAGGATGTGAGATATCCACTTTTCCTCAGAAAAATATGACATCATGTAGCCACAATCTCAATATGAGCATCCAAAACAGAGCTAGTGCTCACTGTTAGTATTAAAAAGAATTGTATGGATCTCATTGTTGAGGTGACCATGGAGAGAGGGGGAAAGCTGTACAAAATAAAAGCCTGTTCACAAAGTTCCAGCTTGTTGCTTAAGTAAATGTCTCTTCCACTGACAAAGCTTTGATCAGTACCTGTGCCCTATGCTAAATAAGAGAGATGAGAGAGAGAGAGAGAGAGAGAGAGAGAGAGAGAGAGAGAGAGAGAGAGAGAGAGAGAGAGAGAGAGAAATGAAGAAGGAAGAAAATGTTTTCAATCTGATATCCCATGTACTTCCCTTTAATTTAGCTTCTTTAAAATGAGGCAGAGAATTCACTGGAATCAATGAGATGGTTTTCACAGCAACTATTATGTCCCATTTTCTTCTTCAAATAGGATGTTGGTGTTGACATTGATTTTAACAGTTTCTAAAAGCATTAATGCTAATGTGGATCAGAGACTAACTCATTATCACATCATTTTTTTTTAATGAATCTATGGACAGTATTACAAAATGAGAGGCAATTAATGTACATATTTGTAGCTGTAGTTAGCTTTGTCCTCTTTCTAGGACCATAAACAATTTGAAAGCTTTTCAAAAGCTGAAAGTACCCCAGGGAGAAGTGAGAAGAACTCAGAGTGGTGCTTCATGTATAACTGTATTCCAGGAAGTGACTTTATATGCTGTAAGAGAAGAAATTTGGAAAACTCAGGTAAGCTCAATAATGTTCCCACTTATCAGAGGCCAAATTTCTCTCTTCTCCACCCCCCTCCCCCAATTAGAGAGTAGAACTTTCTAATTACAGGCTGGAGTTTTCACTTCCAAGAAAAGGCCCTCTCAAGCAGCTCCCATTGCTCTCCCAAAACCTTTTGTTATAAAGGACACCAGGAATTCAAAGACAATATCAGTCACAGATGGTTACAAAATTAATATTAAAAATCCAACAAATATGATCTTCAAAAGAAATTAAGTAGTAATAAGACAGGCTAAGTTGGGCAGTTAGGTGGCACAGCAGATAGAGTGCTGGGCCTGAAGTCAGGAAGACTTATTTTTCTGAGTTCAAATCTGGCCTCAGACATTTACTAGCTATGTGATCCCAGGTAAGTCCCTTAACCCTTTTTTACCTTTAGTTTCCTCTCTTGTAAAATGCTGGAGAAAGAAGTGGCAAACCACTCCAGTATCTTTGCCAAGAAACCCCCAAATGGGGTAATGAAGAGTCAGATGAAACTGAAACAACTGAACAACAACAACAACAACAAGAAGACAGGGTGGGGATCCTTTTCTCTTATCATCCACCCTTCCACTAGTTCATGCAGAGGTCATCTCTCACCTGCCAAAGTTGTGGTTGAGCATCTGTAATCATCCACCCTTCACTCTTTTTCTCTCCTCATATTTCCTCACTGTCTGCCACTATCAGTCAAAACTTTACCCTACTATCTAGGTCTGAAGCTGATGTCCATTAGTTTCCTCTCTTCCCCAAAGTGGCAAAAACCATAAATCCCAAAGGGCTTTGTGGCCAGCCTACCCCTTACTTTGGGTGGTTATATTAGCCAAAAACTCTTATTACTCTCCCAACTCCAAAGATACTCATTTATTTGTTCAACTCAACCCTTGTTCTGGGTGGTTATGTAAGTAAGGGGATCTCTGTGAAACTAGAAGCTCACTAAAACTATTAGCTTTATTTGGTGAAGATAGAGTGAGGGAGGTAGTAGTGGAAGCAGATCCCAGGTCTTAGTCCAGGCATTTGTCAATAAAGGGTTACAGAGTATAAGTAGCTAGAAGGCAAGATGATGGATTAGAGACAGCAACCCAGGTGAATTCTTTCAATACTCCCTCCAAACAACTTTAAAATGATGCCTCAAATCAAATTTTGGAGTGGCAGAGTCAACAATAGGTGAGAGTGAGACTTTTCTTTTGGCCTAAGAAAACTTAGGAAGTACACAGGTCTTTGACAGGGTGGAGGCCTGTCCAGAGCCCACACACTTGTGCCTGCAGCCCCAGATCCAGCTTTGAGAGCTCTCAGTCCAGAGATGGTAAGGTCAACTGGTCAGAAAGAGATTATAAGAAACTCTTTGCTGGCACTAGGTACAGCTAGTGCTGATTGGCAACGATATTACCCATATGCAGTTCAGGGTCATAGTTCCTGGGCTATGGTGCTAGGGCTTGTGGATGCAGAGAAGCAAGGGCCTTTTTGGGTAAAAACCATAGCACAGACTAGGAGAGCAGTAACCATGTCTATCGCCAGATCACACCATCTTGGAAGCACCAGAAACTTGCAGACCCCCACAGCTAGCTCTGAAAAGAGAAGGAAAAAGCTTGAAGATTGGGACAGTGCCTCCCCACCCGAGGTGAACAGAGCCCAAATTTAACTTTAAAGTTCAAAGTTAATAAATAGACTGGAAAAATGAGCAAACAACAACAAAAACATCAACAAAAAAACTTGGCCATAAAAAGTTACTGTGGTGGCAGAGAAGACTAAGAAAAAAAACTCAGAAGAAGAAAATAATGTGAAAATATGTTCAACTTAAACATCAAAGACATGTGAATTGGACACAAGCTCAACAAGAATTCCTGCAAGAGATGAGTGGTAGAGGAAAAATTGGGGAAAGAAATGAGAGTTATGCAAGAAAGTTATGAAAAGAGAATTAAGAACTTGGCAAAGGAGTCACAAAAATATTGAAGAAAATACATGGGTAGAGCCAAGATAGCAGAGTAAAAACAGTGACTTGCTTGAGCTCTCCCCCAAACTCCTCCAAATACCTGTAAAATGGGCTCTAAACAATTTCTAAAGCAGCAGAACTCAGAAAAAGGCAGAGTGAAACAAATTTCCAGCCCAAGACAACCTGGATGGTTGATTGGAAAGGTCTATTACGCTGGGGCTGGGGGAGGAGCTCAGTTCAGCAAGGGCTGCACAAAGACTGGGCCTCAGCAAACCTGGAGTAGCACTGAGAGGACTGAATCATGGGCAGCTGTGGCAGTTTCCAGACTTCTCAACCCACGAACACCAAAGACAACTTAGAAGGTCAATAGGAAAGGTCTGTGACCTCAGTGAGAGAGAAGCTCTGTCTCAGCTCCAGTCCCAGTACAGCCCCAAGTGGTGGCTACTTCTGGAATTTCCAGCCCACAGACTGATCAGAGGAGGATTGCAGGGATCTTTTCGCTGGTGCTGAGGCAGGATTCTCTTGCTTTGCCCGTACTCGGATCTGGGTCACAATTCTGGGTGGCAGTCCTGGGGCAAGGAGAAGTGCTGGAGTGCTGGAGCTTGTAGTGGTGGTCCAGAGAAAATCCTCTTCACAGTTCCAAGGCAGAAAAGAGTGCTTGTGGTCACTCATAGAGCAGAGCACAGAACAGGAAAGGAGTAAACACCTCGCCCATTATCATACCACCTTGGAAGAACTGAAAATTTATAGGTCCCTAGAAGTATCTCTGAAAACAGCTGCACAAAACCCCTGAAGCTTGGGACAGTACATTCTCCACACTGGAAGCAGACCCCCACCTTAACAAAGAGTTTAAAACTCAAGTAATTGGCTGGGATCATGACTAATCTCGCAAAAAGGGTCAGACCGAGAACATTTTTGATGGCAAAGAAGATCAAAACATACAACCAGAAGAAGACAACAAAGTCAAAGCTCCTACATCCAAAGCCTCCAATAAAAATATGAATTGGTCCCAGGTGATGTAAGAGCTTAAAAAAGATTTTGAGAAGCAAGTAAGAGAAGTAGAGGAACAACTGGGAAGAGAAATGAGAGTGATACAAGAAAATAATGAAAAGCAAGTCAACAGCTTGCTAAAGGAGACGCCAAAAAATACTGAAGAGAAAACACCTTAAAAAATGGCCTAACCCAAATGGCAAAAGAGGTCCAAAAAGCCAAGGAGGAGAAGACTGCCCTAAAAAGCACAATTGGCGAAATGGAAGAGGAGGTCCAAAAGCTTACTGAAGAAAGTACTTCCTTGAAAATTAGAATGGAACAATTGGAAACTAGTGACTTTATGAGAAATCAAGATATTGTAAACCAAAACCAAAAGAATGATAAAATAGGAAATAATGTGAAATATCTCATTGAAGAAACAACTGACAGGGGCAGCTAGGTGGCACAGTGGATAGAGTTCTGGCCTTGGAGTCAGGAGAACCTGAGTTCAAATCTGGCCTTAGACACTTGATGCTTACTAGCTGTGTAACCCTGGGTAAGTCAATTAACCCCGATTGCCTCACCAAAAAGCAAAAAAATTAAAATAAAAAAAAGGGGGGGCAGCTAGGTGGCATAGTGGATAGAGCACCAGCCCTGGATTCAGGAGGAACTGAGTTCAAATCTGGCCTCAGACACATAACACTCACTAGCTGTGTAACCCTGAGCAAGTCACTTAACCCCATTGCCTAGCCAAAAAAAAGAAAAGAAAGAAAGAAAGAAAGAAAAACAACTGACCTGGGAAACAGATCCAGGAGAGAGAATTTAAAAATTATTGGAATATCTGAATGCAATGATCAAAAAAAGAGTCTAGACATCATCTTTGAAGAAATTATCAAAGAAAACTGCCCTGATATTTTAGAACCAGAGGGTAAAATAGAAATGGTAAGAATCCACCCATCACCCCCTGAAAGAGATCCCCAAAGCAAAACTCCTAGGAATATTGTAGTCAAATTCCAGAGCTCCCAGGTAAAGGAGAAAATATTTTGAAAGCAGTCATAAAGAAAGCATTCAAGTATTGTGGAAACACAATCAGGATAACACAAGATTTAGGAACTTCTACATTAAGGGACTGGAAGGCATGGAATAAAATATTCAGGAGGGCAAAGGAGATGGGATTACAGCCAAGAATCATCTACCCAGAAAAACTTAGTATAGTCCTTCAGGATGAAAAATGGGTATTCAGTGAAATAGAGGACTTTCAAGCATTCTTGATAAAAGACCAAAGCTGAATAGAAAATTTGACTTTCAAATACAAGATTCAAGTGAAACATGAAGACATAAACAGGAAAGAGAAATCATAAGGGATTTATTACTGTTTACATTCCTGCGTAGAAGGATGACATCTGTAACTCATGAGACCTTTGTCAGTGTTAGGGTAGTTGGAGGGGGAAAAATATCTTTATCTATATCTATATCTATAGATATATAGATATAGATAGATAGATAGATAGATAGATAGATAGATAGATAGATAGATAGATAGATAAGTAAAGGGCACAGAGTGAGTTGAAGATAAAGAGGTGACATCTGGAGAAGAAAATTAAGGGGTGAGAAAGGGTTATACTGGGAGGAGAAAGGGAAAGGTAGAATGGGGAGGAAAAAAACTTAAAAAAACCCTACAGATTAGAGAAAGGCAATTAAAACTATTCTGAGGTACCACCCATAGCTATAAGAAATGACAAATGCTACAAGGGATGAGGGAAAAATAGGTACATTAATAGACTGTTGGTGGAGTAGTAAACTGGTCCAACCATTCTGCAGAATAATCTGCAACTATGAACAAAAAGACTATAAAACAGTGCATGCCCTTTAACCCAGCAATACCACTTCTATGTCTGTAACCCAAAGAGATCAAAGAAAAGCAAAGGGATCTATCTTACAAAAATATTTATAGAAATCAAAAGAAAACTCATCAATTGGGGAATGCCTCAACAAAGTATGGCACATAATTGTTATGTAGAAATATTATGCTATAAGAAATGATGATGTGATTTAAAACAAAATTTAAAAAAACAAAACAACACGTGGCAAGACCTATATGAATTGATGCAAAGTGAAGTGAGATGAACCAGAAGATCACTGAGCACGTTAACAATGTTGTAATGGTGATCAATGGTGAAACACTTGGCTCATTTGATCAATACAATGATTCAAGACAATTGCAAAGGGCTCATGTTGAAAAAAAAATGTTATCCACCTCCAGAGAGAGAACTGATGAACTCAGAGTGCAAATTGAGGCATAATTTTCCCACTTTTTTTTGGCAATATAGCTAATGAGGAAATATGTCTTGCATGATATTTCATGTATCATTGATATATTGCTTGACCTCTTAGTGGGTGGAAGAGAGGGTTGGAGGGAGGGAGAGATTCTGGAAATCGAAATTTAAAAGAAAAGAATGTTAATAAATAAATAATTGTACAAAAATATTACAGCAGCTCTTTTCTGGGGCTAAAGAATTAGAAATTGAGAGGATGCTTATCAACTGGGGAATGGCTGAACAAGTTGTGATATGTGATTTTGTTAGAATCATTATTGTACTATAAGAAATGATAAGTGGGATATTCTCAGTAAAACCTGGAAAGACTTGCATGGGCTGATGCAAAGTGAAATGTACTGTGTACAAAGTAACAGCAATATCGTAACATGATTAGCTGTGAAAACTTAGCTATTCTCAACAATACAAAGATCCAAGACAACTCTGAGGGTCTTATGATGAAAAATGCTATCTATCTCCAGAGAAAGAACTGATAGTCTCTGAGTACAGATTGAAGCATACTTTTTTCAAACTTTCAAAAATAAAAAAAATAAATAAAAAGTCAGTGAAGTATGTAATGTTATGGATATATTTTTTATCCAAAATGGTAAATTTTGAAAGAAAAAAGTTGTAATGTCCAAAGAACAATTATCAGTTATCTGAAAAATTCACATATGCACAATACCTCATTTCCCTGATGATACTGGATAATTGTTTTGTTTCCACATTTCATTTCTTTAAAACTAAGACTCCTCTTGAAAGAGGTTTTCTATGCCTCTAGGTGTCTTCAAATGTCAAAATGATACACAGCAGGATATATCATCAGAATGAGATGAGGATTTTCAAATGAGAAAAAAAAATTGGTGTCTTTACAAGTAACAGTAGGCGATAAGTAAGTTTGTCTGAGAGGTGAAATAGAAAACAAAATACTACCACATTATCTTTTCTCATGCTCACATTTGTAAGTTAAAGGCCTGATAGCTATATGTGGGAAATAACTATAAGAAAATGTATTTATTTTGGAATGGTTTTTCACTCATTTCTAGAATCAACTGAAGCATTGTTCCACTGAAATCCTCTTCAAAGCCTAATCATGTTCTCTGAATGATATGAGGTTCTAGAATACCATACTAGTACAACAAACTCTGGCATGTCCTCTAAGCCAATATGGTTTTGAATTTGACCTTAATGGTAATGATGTCCTATGATAATCAGCCTAGCTAAGATAGGCAAGGTTCAACATCAGCTTGGCCTAAAAATGATGACAGTGAAGCTTCTCAGAGGCTCCTTGTAAATCTAGTTTGTGTGTATTTTTGAGGCAGTTAGGAAGCAGAGTGGCTTGAATGTTAGTCTCAGGAGTGAAGGAGATCTATGTTAAAGTTCTACCTGACATACAAGGGCTGTGTGACCTTTGAGCAAGTTACTGAACTTCTTCTAGCCTCAGTTTCCCCATTTATTAAATGAGGATAATAATAGCACCTACCTCACAGTGTTGTTGTGAGGATCAAATGAGATAACATATATAAAAGTGTTATATAAATAATAGCTATTATTATTTGTATTTATTTACTTTATATTTTATGTATAATATGTATCTATATTTAGATATGTTATTAGATATGTTGTTGTCTGCCACATTAGAATGAGCTCATTATAACTAAGAGCTATTTCATTATATGTACCAGTATCCCTAGCTTAGGACAGTGTCTGGTGGCATTTAATAAATAATTTGTGATCAATTAATTGATTTGTTAGTGGGAATATTTATTTTTAGGAAATCATAAGCCTTTAACTGTTGAAGTGTAATCATTATCCACTGTAATCTTCTGTTTGTTTTAATGATCTCCTTTGTTTTGTCAGTGATTCCTCTCTCTCAGAGGCAGCATGCCTGACCTTCCCAAGGGTTTGTGAATTTTAGTGTTGAAACTTCAGTCTTTCCTTCATAAGAATTCAGGATCTGGAATTCAAGATGCTCGTTGTAGATTTCTAGGCTTTTGAATGCTAGAGATACCTTAAGTAAAAATCAGGCAGCTCTCCCCAAGTTTAAAGCCAATTTTATTTTGAAAATAATGAGTGGATGTTGAATTATTAGGATTTGGAGATAAATCCATTTTGTCTCCTCCTCTCCTTGGATCAGATACAGATGAAGGGGGAAAAGGAAAAATGCAGTACAGATGTTTCCAATGCTAAGTTTGGAGCAATTAGGCTTATAGTAACAGTAGAGAGTCACGGAGAAACCAAGCTGATCATCTCTGGATCGTTTTGTTCAAATATGCTTGTCTATGCGGTGGTATAAATATAACTGTGGATGAGCAGAGCTGTAGTTAGCAAACTCTGACTCCTGGGGACAGCACCAAAATGGTCCTAAGGCAAAATGCATAAATGACAAGCTTAAATCAGCATTTTAAGACTGCTTCAGCTGAGCGAGGGATTGGTTCACAAGGCCCTGTGAGAGAAGAGACCTTGAGTCACTGCAGCTGATTCGGGGAAAATACCATTTCCAGAAGAGTAAACAAAGCAAGGCTGAGTCAGGGAAGAGCTCATCTTGGGTGTAGCTGCTAGAAGAAGCAATTCTGCTACATGGTAATGTAGTTTAACTATATATTCTTGGTAACTAGTTATGTACCTGATAAAGGGTTGTCAGAGCCCCAGTCATCTGGCCTTAGTTACAGAAAAGTTCTAGGCAAATGAAATACTATGCTCTTTAATACTCATACCTCTTATAATTTTCACCAGTAGCACTCAGATCTTAGATACAGAAATTTGATGCAATCTTTCATTATCTCTCACTTGCACTGTTGCTACAGCTTCCTAATTGATCCCCTTGCTTCAAGCCTCTCCATACTCCATCCCATCCTCCACATAGTTGCCAAAGTGATTTTCCTAAAGCACTGGTCTTGACCTTGTCACTTCTTACTCAGTAAACAACAATGGCTCCCTAAAACATAAACTTTTTTGTTATTTGAAGCTTTTTTATGTGTATGTATGTATGTATGTATACCTGTATGAATATATTCAATGTCCTGACTTCCCAGCTACAGACCATAAATCCAAGCAATTTATATTTTTCATCCACTTTGTTTTTCTGTCACCAAATATGCTTTATGAATAGAGCATTATATAAAAGTAAATTTAAGAATTATAATCTAACTTAAAATATCACAACATAACACAAAATTTTATGTAGCAAGCAGATATACTGGAACCTCTATTTAATTCTGGTTTCAGGACCCATGCCACTTGAACATTAAATTGTCTTAGAAGGTACTTCTTTTGATACTTCAGTAACTCCTTCTTGGAATTTATGCCTTTAGATTAAATTTCCATCACAGACAAAATCTGGTTTCCAGGTTCCAGTTTATCTCTTGTTCATTATCCCTAGTCAATAAGGGATCTTTGTTCATATGCAATGCTTTTATGGTATTTGTTCTATACTCTTCTTGGACGCTTGTCACATTTCCGCACTCTAATCTGAATCTGCCTACAAAGTACTAGATAGAAATTTGACTTTTCCAGATCAGTCAAGCCATTTAGATATCATACAATATGATATGATATGATATGATATGATACCGACAGGGAAAAGGACTAAACCTTTGATTTCATTGTTATGGGGAACTCCAAGAAGAGAAAACTACAGCCCGGAAACTTCTCTACAATTTACAATTATAGAGAGCCATCTAGAATACTTTCGAGGCTAAGTGATTTGCCCAGAGTCACGCAGCCAGTATGTGTCAGAAGCAGACCTCAAATTCAAATTTTCCTGATTCTAAGATTCTAATAATAGATTCTCTATTATTTAATGATGACTTCATATGCCTCATATGATATGCAATCACACACATATACACACACATCCATACATCCATACACACATGTATATGTATATATGAATTTTTCTTTGGTCTAGATCTGTGATTTCATTGGTGTAGGGAGTTCCTGGTAAGGAGTAAGGAAATAGATCAATAATGGTTTTGTAACTTATAGTCTTATAGAATTGCCTGAGACATTGAAAGTTTAAATGACTTGTCCAGAGTTATAAAGATAGTTTGTAGCAGAGGTGGTACTTGAACCTAGGTTTTCCTGACTCTGAGGCCAGACCTCTATTCATCCTGCCATAATGACTTTCAAATACTCATACATGTTTCAAATTATTAAAGTTTAAAGTGGCAATAATTTGTAAAAAGTATACATATGCATGCATGTGTACATATGTGCATGTATACATATATAAACAGATGTGCATAAATGTAGATTTTGACTAAATGCATATATGTACAAAAATATATACTTGTTTCACTGCTGTTAAAAGATTATAAACTATGTGGGAGTAGGCACACCACCTAATTTATCTTTGTATGTTTCCTAGCATGTGCCTAGCACATAGTTGGTGCTTAAATTTTTGTTGAGTGAGTTAATAAATGAATGGTAGAGATGGAAAAAAAATATTATAAGAAGTGTTTTTTGCTCTATTTCAATTTCCCAGAATCCTTAAAATAGATGTAGGCTGAGCACATCCCTTTAGAGATGCTATTATTTATTGTGACTTAAAAATAGAAAAAACCCTATTATTTTCATTACATTTGTCATTTTTCACTATCTAAAAAATGAATTTCCTTGGTGTCAGAAAAAAGTCCTTTCTTTGTTTTGTTTCCCTTTTGGTGTTCTCCAAACAGTGCACATTGTCGATGAACAATATGAATGGAGAGATGGCAGGATAGTAGATATAGTAAAACGCTGAACCCTAATTTTAAATCAATGAAACTATTGACCTCTTACCCTTTTTGTCATGGGAGCCATTTCTGGTAAGCCTAGTTACAGGACAGGCCATTGAAATGCCATCTAGTATAAAGGACAAATGAAATTAAAAGTGCTCTGTCTTAGGAAAGAAATTGAAGTAAGCATGAAAGACAAAAGAAACATACTCCAGAAAAATAGCCAAGTCTGATTGAGGGGTGAAGAGTTGTAAGAAATTAATGTGATTGAATCATGGAAAGTGGCCCATTTTTCTATCACAGGTTCCAGAGATCCTTAATGAAAAGAGGATAGAGACATTACTCACTGGGGAGATTTTTCAAATGGCGGCAAGAACAGAATAAAATTGGCATTAACCTTTCATATGCCACTACTTTACATGCTGCCAAGAAAATGATAGAGATATCTTATTATCTCCACTATTAGACATTATTAACTTCTCAAATTAAATAAGTTGTCTTATAAAATATTTATATTTCCTATCAAATTTTTCTATATAATAAAGTCTCAAAATTGGTGTTTGTAACTTTAGGTGATATAACAACTCTATGAAGATTCAGAGATCTAATGGTTTTGTAAGTACTCACATAGTAAATGAAATTTGTATTTAAGTGTTCAATCATTTCAGTCATGTCTGACTCTGTGACCTCATTTAGGATTTTTTTTTTGGCAAAGAGACTGGAGTGCTTTGCCATTTCTTTCTCCAGTTCATTTTATAGATAAGGAACTGAGGCAAACAAGGTTAAGTAACTTTGCCCAGGGTCACACAGATAGTGAGTACCTGAGGCTAGATTTGAGCTCAGGAAGATGAGTCTTCTTGATTTCAGGCCTGGCATTCTATTTATTATACCACTTAGCTTCCCTATGAATCAAATAGGAAGCCTATATAGAAACGATAATATAGTGATTGTAAGTGATTATAACTAAGAAAATCAATTATGTGCATTGTTTACATCAGTACAAGATGTGGTACTAAACACCAGACTGCTGAAGGGGTCCATGATACACACACAAAAAGGGTAAGAACCCCACCTTAGATGCTTGCTAAGGTCCTTTCAGCTCAAATGGCAATGATCTGATGATTTTGGAGCAACAACCCTGACTACAACATAGATATTCTTCCATTTTCCTTATCAAGAATGGCTTTTAAATTCTCTAGCATCATGGTGGCCTTTTTCTGTATACTCTTTACCTTATCAACATCCATGTTCCTGAACATGGTGCTGGTTTTGGCAACAGAAAATCTAGGTTCCAAGTTTCTGTTCTGCTGGTAATTAGCTATGTTACATCCCGCTTGATTAACTGATTCTTAAAGCACTCCCTCTGGAGTTACAATGTGGCACAAATACTGGTCCTTCCATCTACAAATGGAGGAACTTTGTGCAAGTCATTTTACTTCTCTGGAACCCAGTTTCCTTACTATAAAGATTATTTTTAAGGATTTTTTTTCCCTTTTTTCCCTTTAATTTGAGTCTCATTTCCAAATTCTCTCCTTCCCCCTTCCCTTTCCCACCCACTGGGAAGGCAAGACAAACAAAGCCCATCACAAATATGTTTAGTCATGCAAAACAAGTTTCTGCATTAGCCATGTCAAATTTTTTTTTCTAAAAAGAAAAGAAAGAAGGAAATGATCATATGCTTCAATCGATAAATAATAGAAATAGATGGGTAAAACTAGAATCATGGTGGACCTCAGTTTATCCCCTTTCAGACCTAGACAAATCTAACTATAAAATAAAAAAGAAATAAGTTAAGGGCATCAGTAGAATTTTAGAAAAGTTACATATCATATGGTTGAACTATGGAGAACATTGATAGTAATAGAAAGAATGATACCTATTCTTCAACTGTACATTTCATCTTAAAAAAAAATTGACCATAGATTAGGGCATAAAAACCCCACAAACAAATGCAGAAAAAGAGAAATATTAAATGCATCTTTCCCAGCCATAATGTAATTAAAATCATACTCAATAAAATAACTTTTTTCTTTTCTGTTTGTGTCTTGAGCTTCCCTGTTACCAGACTAACTCTTTGTGTAGGAGGCACTGTTTATTTCTTTTCATTCTTCTGACCTACTTCTTGACTTCAGAACTTACAATAGTTCTGAGTTCTGTGTACTTTTGGAGTAGAGGGAGATGTCTAGCTTCATCTTCTGACCTTTTATGTCCTTCTACTTATTTCACAAATTTCACAGTGTCAGAGCCTGAAAGTTTTTAGTGCTCCCAAAATGGTGCTGTCTCTGGAGAGATCAGTTAAAAGTTTTCAAAACTATAACAGGGAGCTTCTGGTAGAAGCATGAAATATAAATGAAAGCTATTATCAGTATCATTAATGAGTGAATCTGTAAGTAAAACTATGCAATGATACAGACCAGTAAATCCATATTCATACATATATGTATGTATATATGTATATGTATGATGTATGGTATGTAATATTATATACATATGTGTATATAAAATATATAATATTGTTTATACATATGTTTATACATATAATGTTTTATCCATTTTGATAAATGCTAAGTTATCAAAACAGGTCATACAAGGTAATAACCTAAAAGAATTTTAGACAGATATTTTTTAATATAATGAAGTTGAAAAATAGTTTGCTTATGAGAAGTGAGATAGAGTGGAGATAAAATTAATTAGAATAGTTTTGCTTGAGGTCCTTTCCTGTCCTTTATTTCCTTTCATCCTCTATTATGATGACCTATCTGAAAAGACAGCACAGTCTTATTTTCAATATTCTACCAATTATATATTTTCTCTGATATACAAAGCCTTTTCTAGTTGGTAATGTGTCAGAAACACCACATTTCACAAAAGTTCTGAAGAATGACAGATAATGAGACTTGGTAGAGAGCAGTTTTGGAGTCAGAAAAACCTAGGTTCAATTCTAGCCTTGAAAAACATTGTGATTTTGTAACCTTTGGTAGGTAACTTTGCTTCTTAGTGTCCTAGGTCATTCTTCTAGACAATTAAATGCAGAACCAATGTCAACTTGTCTCACTAAGAGTTCCCTATATCAATGAAACCACAGGTGTGTCCAGTTCAACCGACACCATAAAAAGTCATTTCAAAAAAGATGTCTTCTGATTTTGAAGAATGAAATATTGATTTGGCTATAGGCCATTTTAGGTTAACAATCATTTATTAAATGATCACTGAACAATGCCAAACTAATAGTCCCTACTCTCAAGGAGTTCACATTCTAACAGGAGAGACAACATACAAATAAACAAGCAAATATATATTTTATATAATAAAATAAATATGCACACAAAATGTCTCAGAAACTTGAAATCATTAACAACACATTGTGCTAGTTCATTTTAGTATCCAGTTTGCAAGAAAACTTCATGTTCAATTTCCTGAATTGTTTTTCATTAAGGTATTTGCCATTAAGTGAAGCAACTTGTGAACAGCTTGACAATTTTTCTCTCTGTTTCTTGTCTTTCTCTTCCTCTTCTCCTCTCTCTGTGTGTCTCTCTCTCCACTTCTCTACTCTCACCCTTCATCATGCCTATATCAGGGTAAATCTCTTTATTTGTTCTTTGTTGCTTAGCTTTGGAGTAATGACTTTGAGACTGAGGGTGAATTTTAAGGTTTAACCCTCTTGGTTATATGAACTTAAATCATCATGAATCCATGATGAAATATGTCAGGGACATATTTCAGAGATTTCTGAGATATACCTGCAGTTTCAGTCTGTCTACAAATATAATTATCAGCTTTTAAATGCATTGGGAAATGACAGAACTTCTGAGTTGGAAATTACTGTGTAATCAATACAAACCTCTCATTTTACAAATGCAAAAAACAAGCGACAGAGCAGTTAAGACTTTATTCAAACCTAGGTGTCACCTTTTAACCTTGTATGCTTCCTACAACCTTATGCTCCTAATTGCACCTAAACAAAAACTTATTGTAAATAACATTGTAAAGTAAAAAAATAATGTTACCTTAATTTAGATCTAACATGTTAGCCAATCAGTCAATCAGCAAGCAATTATTAAGTACCTACCGTGTGCCTGGGGATAGTTTACAATAAATGAAGTGATCCCTACACACGAGGAGTTCTAAGTAATTAGCTTTTATTATACTTCAATAATTCAATGTATCTGTGATTCCATGGATTAGGGGATTCTTACTAATGAAGTACATCACTACTCATTTATTTTTCTTCATCCTGTGTGATTCTTGTCCACATTTCCCAAAGAGCTTGTCGAGAAGATGTACCCCAAATGCTAGAATTCTTTTTCTTGCTCTTTTAACATTCTGTGTATTCCATGAAGTGTTCAGGCTTTCCATCTGTTATTTCTCTCATCACATGATTAACCTACTTCCTTTTCCAATAATATATTTTGTCAGCCTCAATTTCCTTAATTGTAAAAAAGGAATAATAATAATAGCACCTACTTCCTAGAGTTATTTTGAGGACTAAACAAGATAATATTTGTAGGAAGTTAGGTGGCACAGGAGATGGGGCACTGAACCTTGAGTACTAGAATCATACACGCTATGGAAAGCTCATGGTAAGCTATAAAAATTTAAGCGTAGGGAAGAAATGTAAAGACTAATACTTACTACCTGTGTGTCTTTGGGGAAACCACTTTAAACTCCCTGGGCCTTAGTTTCCTCAGCTCTAATAGCTATCATTTACTTAGTGTTTTCAGTTTTACAAAGTGCTTTACATAGATTATTTTATTTGGTCCTCATAATAACTTTATATTTGTCCCCATTTTACAGATGAGGAAAATGAGAGAAATTGGTTGACTGTCCCAGGGTCACAAAGCTATTGTCTAAGGCAGAATTCAATTTCTATCCACTATGCCAAACTATGAAAAGGAAGGGTTATACTAAACAGAGTTTCTGGCTCTCAGTGATCTGATCATTATTTCCTCATCATTTGTAAATTAAACTCCTTTTGGACAAAAGAACAGGAGTGGAAAAGATGTTCCTTACCTCCCTAATCCCATAACCAGAAATGGGGTAGAGTGATCAGAGCACAGAACCAGGAAAGTTAACTTTAGACCAGCATTCTTAACCTGGGACCAAGGAGTTGATGAACAGATTTCAGGGGGAACATGAACTTAGACAGGAAAGAAAAATCTTTACTTTCACTATGTTTTACTTAAAATTTAGTTTTTTCCTTCAATTATTTAAAAACATTATTCTGAGAAGGGTTTCATAGACTTGTCCAGACTTCCATGGTGTTCATCACACACACACACACACACACACACACACACACACACACACACAGAGACAGATATACATATATATATATACACACACACACACATATACATACATATATGCATATATATGTATATATGTGTATATATATATATATATATATATATATATATATATATATGAACTTCCTTTGCTGTGTTTCAGAGGCTAAATTCCTTGATGTGGATGGTTTGGAAAGAAGATTTCCCCCTTCCATATTCCATATTTCTTCTAAGGAAAATGAATGAGTTGCTGGAAAAATTATGCCTTTAAATCCTAGATAATTTCTAATCTAGTTTTTAAATTCAATATAATGTATAGGCTACTAAGTAAAGTACTAATAGTACTAATATACTAAGCTATTAAGTAAATGGACTTTAAGACATGTCACCATTAATGCTCTTAGATGTATCTGTTAAATTTTCAAGTCACTGTTTGTCTTCTATTTCTTTCCAATAAAAGTTAAACTTAATTTTTTTACAAAATACCTCTAGAAAATATGATAGGATCATAAACTTATGTTTTAAAAGTTTCATTTTTTTTCTTTTCCTCATTTACTATTTTGATTTGTCAGGCTGTGTCTAATAGTGACTTATACATACAGGTGGCCAATAAATATTTGCTAACAAGAAGTTGGAAACCTCATTCCATTTCCTAGGAGGAGATAAAAAAAAAAGTAAAGTCTGAAGCAAAGTATGGGGGTTCACCATATCACTATATTTTCATTGCATATTATTCCAAAGCATGACAGTTTCTTCCACACAGGAACGGTAGCTGGGCTAGCAAAAACTAATCTCAATATAATGCTAATTTGAAAAGTGTTGTCTGATTAGACTTTCATGATGTACAACAATAAACGTTCTCATTTTCCAGCCTCTATATGATTTCCATAATTATCTGAATACTAAAATCTTAAATCCATCAGAATCAGCATGCAAGTCACCTGTACTCATAGCTTTCCTTTAAAATTAGAATAAAATAAAGCATTAGGGCCCGCTGTGGAGTAGGAGCATGGGGGTGGGGTGGGGGAGTGGCTGCAGAATCAACACATGCAAAATCCTTGTGGAGAAAGATGAAAGTCCCTGATTTGCTCCTCAGTGGTTCACTCAAGCTGGCCCAGGAAATGCTTTCCCTCACACTGATGACATCCAGGGGCAATTCATAGCTGTGGATATGAGTCTAGGAGAGTTCAGGATCAGCTCTCTCAGCTCCAACTCCCATCACAAGAGTTATTATCAATGCTGTTATTTTCAGATAGTCTTGAAACTGTCCTTGCAATATGTTTACCTATATTCTAAATATTATACATTCTATTGAATTTTTCTTTTTTTTTCTTTTTTCTTTTTTTGGAGGGGGTGGGTGTTAAAAGTCAAAGTAACCGTCATGTTACCAGAATGGCATACATATGGAAATGAAATGGGTAATAAGCAGCAGAAACATTACTTAGAGTCAAAACAGGAATACCACATGGGGAATTGACTAGAATTTCCGATGGGATTGGCCTCTTTGGTAGCCAGGTTATCTCTATTAGTTATCTATCTTGGGAAGTTGTTTCAGGGTTGGGAAGAGATTTCCAGGACTCAGAGGGGGGATTCATTGTTTCCTGTGCTGCCTTTGTGACCTGTTTGGAATGAGTTTTGCTTATTTTTTTCTGAAAAATTACTTAGCCTCTAGATACTGTGTAGTAGCTAGACTAATTTATCTTTTGCTAGGGCAGCTAAGTGGCATAGTGGATAGAGCATTGGACCTGAATTCGGAATAACCTGAGTTTAAATTTGACCTCAAATGTTATTACCTGTGTGACCCTGGGCAAGTCATTTAATCTTCAAGTCAGTTTCAACATCAGTAACAGAGTAATAATAATAATAGCACTACCTTCCAGGGTTATTGTGAGGATTAGATGTAATAAAACTTCAGTGCTTGGCACGTAGTAGGCAGTATATAAATGTATATAAATATATAAATAGCAATGATGATGATAATGACAATGATTAGTGGCAGTCTAGTGGGCTCATGGTGCTTCCCCCTCTCCCTCTCTGCCTTCTTGACATATTACTTCATAGAAGCATAGATTTGGAGCAAGAAGGGGTCTTAGAAGCCAACTAGGCCAACACACTTATATTATAGATGAGAAAACTAAAACAGAAAGGTTAGTTAGTTGGTATGATGGATAGAGCACTAAACTTTGAGCGCATGTCAGAACACACCGAGCCATTGTGAGCTGACCTCATTGTTGTATGCCTGTGAAACCTTCACAGTCTACCAGCACCATGCCAGAAAATGGAACTACTTCCATTTGAATTGTCTTAGGAAGATTCTGAAGATCACCTGGCAAGATAAAGTAGCAGACACTGAGTTTCTTTCTCAAGCCATACTTTCAAGCATTAAAATTCTGCTCTGGAAAGCACAACTCCAATAAACTGGCCACATTGTTCTAATGCCAAGCATGTATTTGCCTAAAAGACTATTTTTCAGAGAACTCATGCCAGGCAGTTGTTCACAGGGAGGTCAGAAGAAGTGATACAAAGATGCTCTCAAGGACTGTTTGAAAAACTTAATATCAATTTTGAGACACAGGAGACACTGGCACAGGACCACCTAGCATGGAGTACCCACATCAAAGAAGGTACTCTATGAGCAAAGCAGAATCTCAGTTGCACAAAGGAAGCACAAGATGCACAAATCCAGAGATATCTCCATTTTAAATGTTCAAATGGACTATTTGTACCCAACCTGTGGTAGGGCCTTCCAAGCTCATATTGGTCAGATCAGCCACAGTCAGACATGCCGTACCTTGACCCCAACATTGTGACATCATTGGTCCTTTTTGAGTATGAAGGACAAGCAACAACAAACTTTGAGTCAAGAGACTTAAATTCAAATCTTGCTAGTTGTTTGCTAGTTTCATAGACTTTTTTAGTCTCAGATTCCTTAACTGCGTGATGATAGCAAGAATACCTACCTCATAGGTTATTGTGAGTATCAAATGAGAAAATGCATAAAATGCTTTGCAAATCTTTGAGTACTCTACAAACCCTAGCTATAATCATCATCATCATCATCATCATCATCATCATCATCGTCATCATCATCATCATCATAGTAGTAGTAGTAGTAGTAGTAGTAGTGATGATGATAGTAGTAGTAGTAGTAGCAGCAGCAGGAGGAGGAGGAGGAGGAGTTGTTGTAGTAGTATTTCTTGCCCAAAGACACATAGTTAGCAAGTGGCAGAGATGGACAGCATAGTGGAAGAGGGTAGAAAAACAGGAAAATTGGAGTTGGAATCCTGCCTTAGACACTTACTTTCTATGTCTTTTTCCTCATCTAGAATCATGAGGAGGATTGAATTTCATGACATCTAGGATACCTATTAATTCTAATTCTATGATAGAATTTGAATTTATTTCTTCTGAGGTCAAATTCAACAATCTTTCTGGCCACACAACAGTTGGCAGTATTTTATTGATTTTTCAACTTGACATGGTGCTTTTACTGTATCCTAAAACCTATTTCCCAATTTGGTAGTGAGGTTTCTTCATATTTTGTAAAATAATTTTTCTCAACCATTTTCCACTCTTTGTGATCCAATTTGGGGTTTTCTTGGCAAAGACATTAGAGTGGTTTTTCATTTTCTTCTCCAGCTCATTTTACAGATGAGGAACTGAAGCAAATATGGCTAAGTGACTTGTCCAAGGTCGCACAGCTAGTAAGGGTCTGAGGCCAGATTTGAACTCATAGTTGAGTCTTTTTTGTTTCCAAGTCCAATACATTATGCACTGTGCCACCAAGCTGCCTCAAAATAAAGTTACTAAAAAAAGGTTCTGTCTTTAAAGTTTTACTTTTGGTTTTATTTTTACATCACCCAAACATTTATGGAAACTATATCTAATATGAAATTTTGGACTTATTTTAAAAGGAAAAAAATGCAAGGTAGACATGAAAAACCCTAGTCTCTGGTACCAAATCCTGGATGGTAATCAATTCCAAGTAGAATAGTGGAAACAGTCATAGATTTGAAATCAGAGAACATGATGTCTGTTCCTACATTTGTATAGTATCTACATAGTTTTAGAAAAGACATTTAATCTCTTCTACCTAAATTTCCTAATCTTTAAAACAAGAAACCTGGAGTAGGCAATTTACAAGAGTCCATTCCAGCTCCCAGTCTTATTATGCTTTCTTTTCCAAAACGGTAACAATCTTTGTATTGACTTTGGGAACAAGCCTGCCTAGGTCATGGATTTGTCTGTATATACATTTTTGAATCCATGTGCATTTGCACCTCCAGCCTTATTGCCTTTCACTGTTTATAGCAAATCAGCAAACTCTGACAAGAATAATTAATTCCACTTCAGCTACTAACTATGAAAGTATAATTCTCATCTCTCATTTAGTGTTAGAGGTCAGTAAGGGTTTGGTTTATATTTCTCTTGAGCAAGATATCTGAATGCTAAAGGTCTTGATAATAACTAATTCTTAAATTCTTATTTGTATTGGGAAACCACCTTTTGGGTGTTTTTTAACAATTGGTAATGGTTTCTTTCCCTTATGAACTATTTTGAACCTTGTGCTGTGCCTCTTACAAATATATCAAATGAACTCTACTTGCTTTTTAAAAGTGTGCCTGGGAAAAGGAGGAAACTAGCCAAGTCTGTGAATGAATTTGGAACTGATTCAATAGATATATGTCACAATAAATATATGTCAATAATAGATCTATGTCAACGTGGAGACAAGTACCTAGTGGAGTGCCCCAGGGCTCTAGCCTTTGGTCTGTGAGATTTGACATTTTTATCAGTGGATTGGATAAAGATACAGGTAACATGCATTAAATTTGCAGTTAACAAAAAGATTGGAGCAATAACTAACACGTATAACAAATTCAAGATCCAGAAATATTTTGACAGGCTATAACAATGAACTGAGTGTAATAAAATATAGATTATTGGGGAGAAATATAAATTTGTACATAGATTAAAAATCTATTTCACATGGTTAGGGATTCATAGATAGACAACAGTTCAAGTGACTAAGAGCTGGTGGGTTTAGTAGAGTAAAAGGTCAATATGAGTCAACAGTGTTATATGGAATTCAAAAAACTCATACAGTCTAGACCACCATTACTGAAATCATCATCCAGAATGAAGGGAATGATAGTATCACTCTATATCCTAGCCAAACCACACTTGGAACATTGCATACAGTTCTGGGCATTACATTTTATGAAACATTTACAAATTATAGTGGGTAAGAAGGAAAGGGAACAAGATGGTGAGAAGCCTGGAGAGCATGTTATATGAAGATTAGTTGGCTAGTGAGGTATGGCCTAGAGAAGGGTAGACTTGGGGGAATATTTGCTGGTTGAAAATCTTTGAAGATCTGCCACTAGGACAAGGAATTATATTTGTCTACTTTGCCTCAGAGACCAAAGGGAAAATCTATGAATAGTGGGTAGAATTTTCAGAGAGGGAGGCTTTGGCTCAACATAATAAAAAGAGAGGCAGTAAGGTAGAGTAGTGGTGTCAAGCTCAAATGGAGATGGGGTCTGCTAATCCACTGCACATAAGGATTGCTACAGCTGCATATTGACTTGGTTTTAAATTGTGATATTATCTATATTTTATTGTTTTTATTTATTTTGTTAACTATTCCCTAATTACATTTTAACTGGTTCTGGCGCATCTTGCCTAGAGGTGAAAGGAGGTGTTTGATTCTTCTGTGGTAGTGGGCAGTGAGCTGGCCTCAGAGCTAGGAAGGCCTGGTCTTAAGTCCAATCTGAAGCAACACTAAGGAAGTCACTTAACCCCTCAGTGACCCAGGCAACTTTTCTAACATTGTAGATTACGGTTTATGTTCAAACTTTTACTGGTAGAGTTTCCTCCTTCTGGAGTTTTCTATACCAATGAAATAGCAACAACAATAACAAAAACAATGATGATAGCAAGCATTTATGTAACACTTTAAGATTTGCAAAGCACTTTACATATGTTAACTTATTTGGCCCTCACAAAAGACAGAGAAACTGAGGCCTAGAGAAACCTTGTGATTTGTCAAGAATCACCCAGCTAGTAAGTAAGCATCTATAGGACCTGACCTCAGGTTTTCCTGATTTCAGATCTAAAATTCTATTCATTGGACCTCAATCTTAGCTGCCTCAGTCACAGGCCTATTGATTATTCTCTGTCCTATAATGAAAAACTTCCCAACAATTAGCGTCCCCCCCAAGATGATTGCAACTGTGATGTGTCCAGTGGCTCATGGAACCCCTAAAGGGTAAGATTTTGGTCTTACATCAATCCCTGGAGACTTCATGTCTCAAAAACATCATTTTTCTTTTTTTGCTTCTACTCACAACCCAGAGTGGTTGCAGAGACATCTCTAAAATGAAACTTGGAAATAGCTCATATTTAAGCCTTTCCCAAAATAGAGGTAAACAGGTCTCCACTAGAAAAGATACTCAGTGTACAATATGGATATCAGGTATATGCCAGTTTTTAAAAAATTTTTATTTCCTATACCACACAGACTATCTTTTTAGTGATCTCTTTATCACTGAAAATCTTCAAGTGTAGGCAAGAAAAATGCTAGTTTAGGGATACTGTATAAGGGTTATTATGGTTTGTCCTTTGTTCTCGAAGAGGACCATGACATCAGGGAGATGATGACATGACTTGCAATTGACTTTGAGTTCAGTGAGTGTGGGCTGTGCAAAGTCACCAGCCTCACTTTCTCCTCCAGAGCCCTCTAGGTCCAGCGGTCAGATATCAATCAGGATGACTGGAGATGGCCCAGGATACAGTGGGAGACCTTGGCCCTTTCAAGCTGCCTTTCTAGGTTCTCACTTTGAGTGAGGCAACGCCCATTCAGTGAATAGGCCTCTTTAAGAATTGAATCTAGGGATTCTAGTTAAGGGATAAGATGTCCTAGATGACCTCTTAGATCCTTTCCAGGTGTGAGATCCTGTGAATATTTCTTCCCTTTCCTTAACATTGTCTCCTCTTTTAAATTTAAACCTTTTACTAGCATAGAAGTATTATTCCTTAAGTGAATGACTACTTTCTTAAGTAATTCCTGACAGGAGACCTATGAGCTTTAAAAGTGTTTGCAGGATTAAGTAGATTATTGATTAAAGAAATTCAATTTTTTTTTAATGAGAGCAAAGGAAGAAGTCAATAAGAGTATTCAATTATTTTTAAATAGTCTGAAACAGAACCTTCCTTTGCTCACTTCCCTTTATCTATTTCCATTGCCTTCAGGGATTCAATTTTTCTTTAAATCTCTAGATGGAAATCAGTCAATCAAGGGACATTATTATCTCTTAGACTGAATATGACTACAAAGTGGCAGCCCATTAATGGGCAGCAGTAATTATCTTGTAGTCATGGTCTATTTCTGACTTCTGTCTGGGAACAATACCCATGATGTCGTAGAGAAGGTGGCCATTTTGAAGCCTTAGTCCTATTATTCATGTCCTAATTAATTATCAATGGGATAAGAATTCTCAGAATGGGCAGGGCAAATAATGTTGGCAGGTTGATTAACTGATAAAGGAAAGATTTTGACATTACCTGTGGAGGAAATTGAAGAGGTGTCATCAGCGTCAAGCTGCAATAAGATGGTTCACTAATAGTCACAAGTGGAGGGAAGTAGAGATTTTCCTGTTTTTTAAAAAAAATTATGCCAGAGATATTGAATTATCAAAAAGATGTCATCCATTTACTAAACACATTTTCCTTGATTTTGAGGAATTTTAAAGACATAAAAGTTATAGATGAAAGAAAACAGATATACTTTACTAATATACTATGAGTAAAGCTATGAAGGGATCACAACTAGAGAATAATTTGAAATTGTGCAAGAAAAATCAGCAAAATATTCATCCCCTTTGACCCAGAGATCCCACTATTTAGCATATAGCTCAAGAAAGGTCAAAGACAGGATAAAAAAGAAGAAAAACTCTACATAAACAAAATCATTCAGAACAATATTGGTATGGTAGTAAAAATCTGAAAACAAAGTGGGTGGTCATCAAGTTGGGATGACAGACAAATTGTGTTATATAAATACAATGGAATATGATTATTAAAATAATAATACAAAAATTCCAAGAAACATGGGAAGATGTGTTAAGTAGTAGTAGTAGTAGTAGTAGCAGCAGTTGCAGTATCAGTAGCAATAATACTAGTACTAGTAATAATAGCTACCATTTATATAGCATTTGAAGATTTAGAAAAAAGTTTTACAGGTGTGTCCTTTTATAAGTAAGCAGAGTGAAGAGAACAATATTCAGAATTATTTTACTCACATCAATTACAACAATAAATTAAGTTAATCATTGAATAATTATAATGATCAGTCTTTGCTGCAGAGAAAAGAAAGTATCTCCCTCTTTCTAGCTGAGAGGTAGGGGACTATGGATGCAAATGTAGCATACACTATCAGATGTGATGGTGTGCTGTCTGTTTTTGTTTAATTATTTTTTCTTTGTTACAATGGAAGGTTCTTCTTGGGGGATGGAGGAGAGATTTTCATAAAGGAATAATATGTAAGAAATAAAAGTTATCAATAAGACCTCTTAAAATTAAATTAACAGTGTCCCCTCATGAACTTCTTTATAAAGAGCTCTAGACAAGACTAGCATTTTGTTTAACGTATAGTGTTTCCACACTTCCAGGTTACAGCTACTTTTCTTCATATAGCCCTCCTAGTGTCTGTCTTTGAGCTTGAAGATGATTATAATACACTTTGACTATAATATGTCATAGTCTATATGGATACTTTTCTTTAATAACAACAACATATTATAGTAGCTAAAAGATTTATAGCACTTATCTCATTTTACACTCACAACTGTACCACATAGCTGCTTCTGGCAAATCTTCTGGAAGTGTCCACAAGGACCCTAGATATTGTAGATGCAGACGCCTGTATTTTTGATCAATTACTGTTGCACTCACATGTTTTAGGGAAGAAAAAATTGAAGAAAAATACTACAGAGATTTAAGTCAAACTTACAGATAGAGCAGAATATGAGAGGATAATCAAAATGTGGTTCTTAAACGGATAATATATGCAAACTGTTAAGCAGAATCATCATTACAGATAGGTGGATGCCTGCGGGTGTGATTTTTTAAAAACTCTGGGAAGAACCCTCTAACCAAAAATATCTCTCTTCTTCCACCCATATAGCCTGAAATGTTTTAGTTCACTTTATTACGCAGCCTGAAATTTCACAATTAGGCATTCATTTGGATTAACAAGCACTCTCATTTAAAATGAAAATACCCCTGGGAAGTATTTTATTTAGTGAGTATTAATTATTTTAATCAGGTTACTTTCTTTTATCTAGTAGCTAAAATCTTACTGATGAAATGAGAACTTTGGTAAGAAGGAACAGAAAGGAAAAGGAAGGTTATTTTGAAGATGAAGGTTGGGTGGGAGTGGGAGAGGTGGCCTACATGAAGCATTAGAGTGTTTTGGATAGCTGAAGCATAGCATGAGAGTAATGAATGTTTGTGAACTTGAGGAGAGTGTTAAAAGGGCAAAGAAAGACATAGTGAAGGCACCAAAGAAAGACAAACTTCACCTATTTCAACATTACTCCTAGGAGTATTCTTAGCTGTGGCCTAGGTCCCAGCTCTGTTAGTGCTTAATTTATATGGAATAGATTTTGTCTTAGAGGTTAATCCCCAATCATTCTCTATTAGGTTTTTATTTCTTCCCTACAGTTTCCTTTGGGCACCCTCAGAATATAGTTCATATATAGCTCCCAGATCCTATGTAAATTATTCTACAAACAGTGTGTATATAAGGCACTGTTGCTGTTCAGTTATTATTCAGTCATATCAGACTCTTTGTAATCCCATTTAGGATTCTCTTGGTGAAGATAAAGTAGTTTGCCATTTCCTTCTGTAGCTCATTTTACAGACTGGAAAATGAAGGCAAACAGGGTTATTTGACTTGCCCAGAGTCACACAGCTATTACATATCTGAGGCCAGATTTGAACTTAGGAAGATGAGTCTTCCTGACTCCAGGCCCAGCACTCTATCTACTCTGCCACCTAGCTGTTCTTATAAGATACAGGGTAGGCTTTGTTCAACCCCACAGAAAAATACCTACAATAAGCCACAAAGAAATAATATAGTCTCTTCCTTCCTCTCTGATGAATTCTTTTTCCCACCCTCATTTACTCTAAGCTTCTAAAGTCTTCTATACTCAGAACCACCTTTGTGGATCATATTCCTCCTGGAAGAGAAACCAGCTCAAGGTTACTAGTGGGGCAACCCCCAACATTCATAGGATCATCGACCTAGTTTTAGAAGGGACTTGAGGCTACTTAGTGAAATCCTCTTATTTTATAGATGAGATAATTGAATTCAAGGGAAGTTAAGTGACTTGTCCAAGGTCACACAGGTAATAAATATCAGAGGTGGAATTTGTGTCCTTTGTAGCACCACTCTGAGGTTTGGATCCTTGGTTCTCAGTTCTTGGAAGGAAAATGAATTAGCAGTTGCCAGAAAGACCATCCATCTGTAGTGTCCAGATAATTCATGGTAACAGCAAAGAGTAAAGGCCAGAACTTTTGGTTACCATAGGATGACTTAGATATCCCAGCTGCCATTTAACCTTTGAGTATATGTATATTATTATCTTCTCTTTCCAAAAGGCTGACACAAGCCAGAAACAACCCTTCCTCCCCATTCACTCCCCACTATCCAGAAGACTAGGATTGAGTTCTACCATGCAGACTACACAATATCCTCTTTGTGGTGCCTTCTCTTAGAATGAGAGATTGTGTTTTCACCCCTCCAAGTCTGGGGCCAAGAAATTGAGGCCAGATAATTCTCTTCTTTGGTCAAAGGGCAAGAACATGTGAGGATCCCATGTCCTTGATCATACTTTAGGACTCAGCTCTGCTATTCTGTGATTTGTCCTCTATAAAGGAAAATTAGTTCAAAAGGAGGAAACAGATCCTTCTCTGTTATTGAAGTCTCTCTTTAATTGGTCAACACAAAGAGATGGCTCATCTTGTAGTAGTCACATAGGAGTGTGAGGTAATCAATTCAGTCAGTCACTCAGCCCTAATCTCCAGGAGGAACAAAGGGACTTGTCCCTACACTCCTCAGGAAGACAAAATACAAAGTCCAAAATTAAGAGGTTCACCACTCTGAAAACTTGGGGAAGTCCCTGGATGTCTTTTGAGGGGATGTCCTTAGTTCTCTCCAAGAAGTACCAATAGACATGTTCACATCCTTGATAGAGAAATTTACTCCAAGCTCCAAGCAAAGATTCACTATTCTGTAAGCTTATCAACTTGAATAATTTCTCTAATAAATTCCCTACATGCTTGCTATTTTTTTTATTACATATGAGTTATGGGTTATTCAATTTGAAATGAATTGAAAACTTAGGACTTGAATAATAATAATAATAATAATAATAATAATAATAATAATAATAATAATAATAAACATTTAGGTAGTGCTTATTATGGTCTAGTAATTGAGCTATATGCTTTACAATTATTTTCTCGTTTGATCCTCATAACAACCCTGGGAGGTAAGTGTTGTCATCATCCCCATTTTTCAGATGAGGAAATTGAGCCAGGAGGTTAAGTGACTTGCCTAGAATTACATAATAAGTGTCCAAGGCCAGATTTCAACTCAGATCTCTTTGACTCTAGACTCAACACTCTCCACACTTACTACCTAGATGAGGAGAGGACTTAAAGTTTAAAAAAATGGAATTTATGAGAAAAATTATGTACAATGAGATTATTTAGCAGGGTAAAGTATACTTGAATGCTATGTGTCCATACAAGATAAGAACAATCAAATTAAAAGGCAACAATTAATCAACTAATAATTTGGTTTTACATGACATTAAACATCTGCTTAGACTAGAGTAATATTCCTTGCATTCATCTCTAGTCTATTCAATTCAATGCACATTTTTCAAGAGTACATTGTGTTCAAGGTTGGAAACTCACGTAACAAACTCTGTGTATATTTAGGTGTTTCGTATTGTTATGTTCATGATAATATTTACTTATCTTCATCTGAAACATAGTATCAAAGGGAAAGAGAGTTACTTAAAAGTTGAATTAAAATTATAAATTAAGTGACTAAAAATTATATATCAATAAGCCAATAAGCCTATTATGTGCCTTCTATGTGCTAGGCACTATATTAAGTGCTAAGAATATCAAGTGGCAGAAAATTAGACTACGATTTTGTCCTTGGTGAGGGGAGGAAATGGTTTTTGAAGAGGATTTGCTCATTAAGGGATCATATTATCATAGCAACTACCTTCATAAAGTGAAGGTGTGATGCCCAAGATTGCTTGAGAAAAAAAAATTCTTGCAGTTCTATATTCCTTTGCCAAATGCTGTTACAAAATAAATACTGGAAAAATTCGGTTGGCATTGAAAGAACAGGATGTCACGGGATAGTTCAACAAAAATAATTTATTAAGTGCTTCCCAGAACTGGGGATACAAGGAAAGGAAAATTCAAAGTTCCTATCCTTAAGGAGCTTACATTTTAATGGAGATCACATGTTAACAACTCTGTAGATAGGAAATATCTACAGAGTGGGTAATAATAATAATAGATAATAATAATTAACATTTATATAACACCTACTATGTGTCAGGCACTATGCTAAGTGCTTTACACATATCATCTCACATCAATCCTAAGGGATAGGTACTATTACTTTCACCATTTTACAGTTGAGGAAACTCAGGCAAATAGCTGGAAGGTAATCTCTGAGCAAAGGCACTGGCTGTAGAGGGCACCAGAAAGAGTCCTCCACATATGGTGGAATTTCAGTGGACTCTTGAAGGAAGTCATAAAAGCCATCAGGTCTTGGTGAGGAAGGAGAGTGTTCTAGGTAAAAGGAGAGCTAGTGATAAGACCCAGAAGCAGAGGAATGGAGTGTTCTGTGTGAGGAATATCAAGACTAGTGTTCCTGTATCATAGAGGACATGTTAGGAATAAAGTGTAAGAAGAATGGAGAGATATAAATGGGCTTGGTTATAAAAGGGTTTAAATGGGAAATACAGAATTTGACGTTTGATCTTGGGAGTAATAGGAAGCCACTGGAGTTATCCAAGTTGGGAGGTGGTGGTGTGTGATATGGTCAGATCTGTACTCTCTGAAAATCACTTTGGCAGTCAAATGAAAGATAGATTGGAGTAGGGAGAAGCTTGAGTTTCAGAAATCAATCAGAAGGCTATTGGAATAATATGGGTATGAAATGATAAGAGACTGTAACAAGGTGGTGACTGTGAGTGGAGATGGGGGACATATAAGAAATAGTGTCAAGATAGAAATGACAAGACTTAGTTTATGTGGAATGAATGGGAGAAAAGATTTAAGGATAACATTAAAAATATGAGCCTGAGTGAAAGGGAGGGTTGTGATGTCCTCAAAAGTAAGTAAAAGATGGAGAGGGGATGATTTTGGGAAAAAAATAAATTCTGTTTTGGACATGCTTTGTTTGAGATACCTACAGGAAATCCATTTTGAGATATCTTAAAGGTAGTTGGTGACATGAGACTAGAACTGAGAACCTATGGAGGTTACTAAATAAAATAGTATGGAAGGAAGAGAGAAGGTGGCCTTAGTTAATGGGCATTATCTAGATAAAGATCTAGCAAAGGAGACTGAGGAGAATTGGGTAGACAGGTGGGGAGAGCACCAAGGGAGAGAAGCATTACAAAAAAACCTAGAGAAGAGAGAATTTCCAAGAGAAGAGGGTGATCAAAAGCATCAAAGCCTATCAAAGCCTATAGAGAGATTAAGAAGGATGAGAAATTGGTAAAATGCCACTTGGCACTTTAAGAGATCATGATAATTTTGGACAGGGCAGCTTCAGTTGAATTATGAAGTCAAATGCTAGATTACAGAGGATATAGATTTGAATGATAGCTAAGGAAGTAGATGCAATGAGTACAGATGGATTTCTCAAGGAGTTTAGCCAAGAAGTAGAAGAGAGATAAAGGATGATGGCTGACAAGTCATCATTGCTAAGTCATACTTAAAATTTGAATATAAAATTTCCATTCTTAGCCATCCCATTGAAGGTGTGTATATGAATTATATTTTCTTAAATAAAATAGTGTGTCTGTTGACATGGTTTCTTTCTTTTTTTTTTTTTTGCTATAAGAGAACTGTTAACAATCATAAACCAAAATGAAAAAAACAATCATGTCCCAAGCAAAGTGCATAAATTGAATGTACACAGTTAAATTTTCTAGTTGATATTTCATTCAAAGTGTCAAAATAAACATCTGGTTGCTTTATAATTGATCGGCATAACCCTTCCCTTCCTTCCATTCCTGCCCTTGACCCCCAAAGCTTCAAACTTTTCCCATGACACAGCTGGATAGAAAGTTATGTTGAACATAAAAATGACAAATAATGCCACCTACTTTCATTTATTGGACTTCTATATTGAGAAGTAAATATTTTGGCACGATTAATTATGTCATAAATGACCCTCTGCAGTGTTTTGGCCAGCTTGTCTTTTTTCACTCGTGCTGGATTTATTAAAGATTTTTGGAAATTGAGAGGCTCTTCATTGCCTTCATTCTTTGATGTTAAGGGAAGCAACATATGGTGCTTTGCAACAAAAGATAATTGGATTTCTTCTTGCTTGCCTTCAGTGTTCTATTTTTTTAATGTTTGTTAATGGAATTTATAAACAGTAGAATAAGTGTGCAATGAGAGTAAAGAAAAAGTGATTAAATAAATGATCAATTTTACACTGACATTTGTACATTTCTATGATTTCATGCTAATGATCCCACTATTAAGAAGAACTAAGAGAAACATTCTCAGTATTTTTATCTTGGTTAGATTACCAGTTTTCTATTTTTCATTACTCCTCCCCTGAAAATCTTTCCCTCAATAAGTCAACATATCTAAAAATATCTGATCTAAGACCAAATAATAATGTGCTGCTCTGTGTCTGTCTTTTGCAAAAGCCTCATATCAGAATAATATGTTAGTGGAGATTGTAGTACTTGGCAATTACTACTGAGAGATAGGGAGGTTTTTATTAAAAAATTCAGGAAACCAAAAGCTTCTGGGTAACGTGTGAATCACAGGGAAAAAATCGGACCTATCTTAGTACCAAACATTTCTTTTTTTCATGGTCATTAAGGTCATGGAATGTTTTTTGCATTGAGCTGACCTTTTTGTAAACGCTACAACACAAAATTAATCAAAGACATTCCCTCTGGAGACATGAAGGATTGGCCAGAGAATAAGAAACCTCCACTCCTTTTTTGGATATTTTAAAAAGTGAAAGATCATTTCTCTTTTTCTTTTAGTTCTCCCTGGTCCTGAATATGTTTCAATATTTTTCTTTACTCACACTTCCAGGATATTTTGTGAGAGCTAGCTCTTGTTGTTTGTAACAACAAACTCAAAATATGAAATAGTTTTAGAATTTTATTGGATCATGGTAAAAGACAGTGGGCCAAAAAGGAGGTGTGGCCCCTCCTATCCCAGGCTCTGGAAGGTTTACATTACATAGGATTAAGAAAAGGGTTTCTACATACTAACCATAGGCAGTTTGAAAGCAACATAGACTGATATGCATATGAGATTTGGGGAAGCCAACAAGGGGAACCCAATACATAATTTTAGGTGGACCCAAAATTAGACCTAGGTGTGGATAATGTTTTGGGTGGATCCAGGACCTGGAAGAACTTAAATTTCTTGTGGTCATCTTTAGGATCCCTGTAGTTCTGGGGTCAAGGTGACATTCTAGGTTCAAACAATCTCTAATCACATAAAGTTGCTTTTTAAAAAAATTGTTTTTTAATTATTTTTAGGCAATTAGGGTTAAGTGACTTGCCCAGGGTCACACAGCTAGTAAATGTCAAGTGTTTGGTCTGAGGCCAGATTTGAACTCAGATCCTCTAGACTTCAGGGCTGGTGTTCTATCCACTGCACCATCTAGCTGCCTCTAAAGTTGCTTTTAAACAGTATAATAATTAACAAGCTTACCAACAATATAATAAATGATAAATAATAATTCTCAATCCCATCTTTTGGGCTTATGCCCAACATTCTCATACTAGTGAAAGAGTCATTACAGAAGTAGAAAGCTGGTTTATGATTTAAAAGGTAGTTCATTAAAATAGCCCTGCTCAAGGCATCCTCCTCATTATATATCTCATCTAGAATTCCTTTAAGGAGGAATAGTAACCAGATAGGTGACAAACTTTTCCTAAAGCCTCTTAGTGAAAGGGATCAATTTGAATAACTCTCAGAGGTTATAAATCAGGGGATTTAAATTTACTCTAGGAAACAAGCATACACGTGGCCATGAGTATCACAAAAATGATAATCCCTCCTTCCTTCAATGTCATACAAGGTAACAAACTTAGTTAGCAGATTCATAATCTCATAAATCTCTTAAGAAGAAAAAACAGACTTCATGTAAACTTATTAAATAGACTTTATGTAAACTAAGTCAGGTTACAGATTAAACTACTTAGAGGGCTCACATTGGACTGCTTTGAGAGGGGAGATTTACATAACACTAGTTAGCCAGGGTAGCTAACAAATAATGAAATCACCTTAGAAAGTTCAAATTTCTCTTTGTCAAAAGGTTAGCATTATTATTGACTTATGTCAAGTTTTGATCAAGTGAGGTTATTAAGAACAGAAAACAAGCTTTTGGTTGACCAAAAGTTATAGAAGGAATGGCCTTGATTCCCAAACAGTAAATAAAAGGAATTAGGGCATACCCCTTTTTCAGGCAAACATGTAAATGTCATGAAACATGAAAGCCAAAGTAATACAATAATGATACCAATATTAAATAGCATAAAGTCTCCTCGTAACACACTCTCAATGTCCATTTAATCAGTACATTTCATCTTAAGTCTCAGTTGTCTCGTGTACTTATTTGCTCTCTGGAAACATCTTTCTTTGGAAATTCTGGAATAGGCCTCATTCTCAGGGTAGCTCTGGAGAAGGCTCCTTCCTAGTAGATCTGCTTCTCTGGTGCCAAGTTGCAGAAATTCCCTGTTTAATGTTGCTAAAATCTGCCAGTAACAATACTAAGTAAAATCTCAAATTTGACTTTTTACTAACTAGTTCATGTGGTGAAAAATAGCTCAGACCTTATGGAGCTAACCCCATTAACAATAGAGCTATAGGAAGAATATTAAATTAGGACTCTTTAAGTAATCTGGAACTTCAGAAAAGGTTGGTTTTTACATACTACAAGCTCTTTCTATCTTTATTTGAATGCTTAACCTGATATGGATAATGCCATCAACAGGCTAAGGGAAGAATCTTAAAAAGGATTATAATGGAGGGCCTGACTTGTTAAATGTTATAAGAAAGAGACTTCAAAATACCAAAAAAAAAAAGATTAAAAATTTCTTTATGATTATTAATGCAATCCTATGTGAAAATCTTTAATCCAGTTTTGAGAACTTATTACTAAAACATACTCAAAAGCCTATATTTTCCATTAGAAATGTTATATATGATATATAATTGGTTTCCAATTATTTCTAATGCTATCTATCTATCTATCCTCATTTTTTTTTTTTGGTGAGGCAATTGGGGTTAAGTGACTTGCCCAGGGTCTCACAACTAATAAGTGTTATGTGTCTGAAGCTGGATTTGAACTCAGGGCTTCCTGATTTTAGGGCCAGTGCTCTATCTACTTCATCACCTAGCTGCCTCCATATATAGCCTCATTCTTAGAGAAAACAGTTCAATCTTATTGCTTTCTCAAAGTTTCCTACTCTGTTAAAATTTATATCCCATCTTCCCCTTTTGAAGATATATATTATCTTCAAATAATTCTGAAAGAATGAGACCTAATTTTATGAATATATAACCATTAGCACAGGGATGACAAGCCTACAAACTCATTTTACTTAGTTGCTTAGGATAAGAAGTTCACTACAAATTCAGATTAAATACTTCCATCCCATTATAGTAACTCAGAAATATTTTTAGCATTGACTAATTAATAGATTTATTATTATACAACAACAAAAAACTTCTGAAGTTCACCTGCTATAAAATTTGTTATGAAAGGAAAAAGAAGGCACATGATTGTAACAACACCAAAACTATCCCTTCAAGGGTATGGACTGACCTGGCATAAACAAACAAACAAAAAAAACCTCTCAACTCTATTTGATTCCAGGTAAAAAGTCAAAATTAGCCAGTCATACAGCAAAGTTCCACATTATTCACAGGATTTAATAGCCAGGCTCAGAATAAACCAGGTGAGAAATTTTCTGTTCAGAAAGAAAATAGCACCATGGGGAACTTAGATCAAGACTATTTTATTTTTGCCTATGCAAGATAATTTCTTCAGCTTTCCTAGGCATAGACATATACCTGTGCCAATTCTCATACTGCACTCCCTTTGGGCAGCACATGATATTCCTCTTGAATGGCGCACTATTAGCTTAATGACAGTTGAGATAATCATACCGGAAATAAAGACTCAGAACCATAGCAAATTATAGTGTCAAAAGATTTTGCCTCAAATAACAAAATTCTGCCAATCTCAGGGCTAGACTGTTTTCTCATGTTGTTATAATAACAGTTAATAGTAAGTGCATATAAAAATATATACGTACATATAGGCACATATAAGACCTTAACTTATTTATCCTTTCTAGTTAAAACCATTCTGGAGTAGACAGCAATTATTTAGGAATTAGGAATTAAGCATAATCACACTCTATACACTGTTACGTGAAATTTACTCAAAATCCAGAAAAAATGCTGACTAATATAAACTTTCAGACTAACAGATATCCATATTGCCTATCGACCCTTAAGGTAAAATAAAATCTTTAAAACTAAGGTCTATTGTTACTAAGTTAGTTCAAAGATGTAACTCCAATACATGCTATTTATTAATTGGTACAATTTGATAATTTTCATAAGTGAGGGCCAATCTATCAGATAAAACTCACTCTTCTCTTTGCAGACTCGTAAGGTCTTTGGAACTTCAAAGTCTCAGGGAACCTCACAGATAAGAACAACTTATGGAATAATAATGTTAACTGTTTGACAAAGGGAAGTTTGAGCTTTCTAAAATGATTTCTTCATTTGTCAGCTACCCTAGTTAACTGGTGAAGTGTAAATCTGTCCTCTCAAATCAGTTTATCATAATTTAATCTGTAACCTGATTTAGTTTATCTATAGAGTCTATCTAACAAAGTTTTTCTCCTTAAGAGATTTATGAGGTTGTGAATCTGCATAACTAATTGTTTAACTTTTATGACATTGAAGGAAACATAGGACAATGATTTTTATGATACTCATGGTCACAGTATACTTTTTTACTAGTTCTAAGTTTAAGTCTCTTGAGACTTATTCAAATTGATTGTTCTCATTGTGAGACTTTGGGAAAACTTTGTCACCAACCTGGCTATTCCTCTTCTTTAAAGGAATTCTAGATGAGGTACATAGTGAGAAGGATGCCATTGAGCAGAGTTATTTTAATGAACTACCTTTGAAATCATAACCCAGCTTTCTGCTTCTCTAATTATTCTTTCACTAATATGAGAATATGGGGCTTAAGCCCTAAAGAAGGGATTGTGGATTATTATTTATCATTTCTTATATTGTCTGGGAAACTTAGCTATTACACTGTTTAAATCCAAATTTATGTGATTAGAGATTGTTTGAACCCAGAGTGTTGCCCTGAACCCAGTAACTCCAGGAATGCTGAAGATGACTCCAAGGAATTTAGGGTTCTCCCAGGTCTTGGATCCACTCAACACATTCTCCACACCCAGGTCTTGTTTTGGGTCCACCCACTTGAGCTTGTATTTCAGGTTCCATTGTATTTTAGCTTTGCCCAAATTTTATTGAATGTTTATATTTACTCATATCCACTCATTCTACTTGGCTTTTAGGTTGCCCTTTTGGCAAAATTGCTTAACTGTGTTTGTGTCATTTGTGTGTGGATACTCTTGTCTAAATTTTTATAATGTGAACCTTCTAGAGTCTGAAAAAAAGGGAGCCACACCTTCTTTCTAGTTCACTCTCTTCTACCAAATGACCTAATACATTTCTTTCTAAAACTTATTAGATTTTCAGGGTTTTTTTTCCTTCACTAACAAAATTATATATATATATATAGCAGTAAGAAAGCTACCTTCACATTCAATGAACTCTGATACCAGTCTTTGTCTGGATTTTGACATCATCTATTCTGCACACCTACTTTAGTCATCGATGGACTATGATGCTCTCTGTTCTTAAAAAAAATTTATTAAACTTTTATTATGTACATGACTATTTATTATACAAGGCTTTGGGGCCTCTGGGAACTTTAATTTGCTGGTATTCAGGCTGATAGTACAGGCTAGAAGGTAGCTGCTACCTCAGGTTCTGAGGGTAACCCTATAGGTCTATACATTTCCAATTAGGAATCAGCTGGTAAATTCAATGAACTCTTATTAAAAACATCTACTTAAATGGCATGCTAAGGATAGTAGTTGTAAAACATTTCCCCAAACCCTGCAATTCCCACAAACACACAGAGCATCCATGAGAATAATGGGCTCACATTTGGAATATAATGGTAGTGAGGCACATATAAGAGATGACAACTTGCAAACTTCTGATCCTATGGAGCCTGGAATTTCTTTCTTTCTTCAGAGAGTCCTCATACACAGTTCCCTTTGGGTTCAGTGTATAACTGCCAGAGGTCACACACCTTGAAGATGCTTCTTCTCTCAGGTGACTCTCTCTTTGTACCCATGTCTGCCTAGAACTTGGGTCTCTTCTCCTCTGGAAATACAGTAACTCCTACTAGTATAGGAGTTACAATTCAAAGATAGAAAGATGATTGGGGGATAGAGATGAAGGAGAAATTCTATCTTCCCCTTTGCAAGTATCTCTTCTACAGGCACCTTCTGATTTGCAATCTCTTCACCTCTGGGATTTTGAAACTCATCCAGGGCCTAGCTATTTAAGGACCTCAGAGGTTTTTTTCAGCCAATTATGCTTTCCCTTTCTTTACTCTATCAGAAAGGTTCTCATATATCATAAATGGATCAGAGTACTACAGTGGTTTAGCAGATCAAACCTCTGTAACCTTTGAACTTGAGTGAGGGGTGGGAGTGGGAGTGGGAATGACTTCCCTTACAAAAAGATTAAAACAAAATAATCCCTGCCAAAAGAAGCCAAAAATCTACTCAGAGATAACACATGTACATATAAAAATGTATAGGTATAGCATATATACATATACAAATATGAATCCTATGAGGAAAAGCTAAAACATTAACATTTGGGGGGAATTAGGGAAGGCTTCATGTAGGAAGTGGCACCTGGATTGAAACTTGAAGGAAGATAAAGATTCTGAAATACTGAAATGATAAAGGCATCAGAACTGGGGCAGGGAATAGGCAGCTTGTTGGAGTACATGCAGGTTGTCAAAGGAAATGTCAAATTCAGATAATAGCTGGTAGTCTAGTTTTCCTGGAATATAGATTTCATGAAACTTAGTAGCATAACGTAAGGTTGGAAGGATAGATGGGACTCAGATTGTCAAGGGCCTTAACGCCAGATTAAAGATTTCATATTTAATTCTGTAGGCCAATGGTCTACAACAGTGGTATCAATCTCAAATAGAAATGATCCAGCGGTTGCATATTGACTTAGAAAATTATAAATGAATATTATCTATATTGTATTGTATTTTTATTTTGTTAAAGATTTCCCAATTATATTTTAATCTTGTTTGGATCTCACTTGGGAGTTTTGCAATTTAGGGCCCAGCATCTCTTGTCTGACAGCTAGGGGTATAGTAGAGCGCTGGACCTGGAGTCAGGAAGACTAATCTTCCTGAGTTCAAATCTGGCCTCAGACACTTATTAGTTGTGTGACCCTAGGTAAGTCCCCTAAACCTGTTTGCCTCAGTTCCTTATCTGTAAAATGATCTTGAGAAGGAAACTGCAAACCACTCCAGTATCTTTGCCAAGAAAACCCCAAATGGCATCCAAAAGAGTCAGACACAACTGATCAATACCAACCACCTCTGGTCTACAAAATGAAGGTTGCAGTTTTCTGTAGGGCCAAGGCATAACTCCAAGACATGTATCAAGAGCTGAAGGATGGGAAGATGGATAGAATCCCTTCTTCATTGTGATAGTTATTAATTGGGCTTATTTTCAAAACATCTGCACTTATTATCACCCATTACAACCCAGTACATTCCCACTCAACCCCTTTCCACAACTGTGTAAGATCTCAGCTTCCCCAACCCCACAACTTCACCCCATTGCTGAGGAAAAGATACTTTTAGAACTCTCAGAATTCCTTCTCTCCCCACTTCTCAAATGCAGAGGAAATAGGAAATCAAAATAGGATAGGAACCTTAGTAGAAGAGACTTTTGCGAATCAAATGCAAGTTGAACAACTAACCCTCCAAGTACTTGTTAAGTCCATAAATTATTCACTTCATAATATCCCCCTACAGTTCCTCCTCTCAGCCCTTTTGATGGGGTGCTTGGGTGCTTATGCTTGGGTGCTTGTGCTTGTACTTGGACCCCAATTTCTCCCTGGTCTCAGAAACACTGTCTCTGACAATTTCTCCCCAGCCCAAGGACACTGTGCCTAGCAATTACTCATGAGTAGGCCCCAGCAAGACCCTTATCTCTCTCCTTGGTGCAGTTAAAAACAGCACCTGAAGGAATTATTAGTTTGAACTGGCTTTACACTGGGTCATAAAGATATTTTTACCCACTGGACTATCTATGCTACCGCCCTACCTCATTATCTACATCCTGGACTCTTCATTATCTGTATTCTAGACCTAAGACATATGTATACTCCCTACATCTATCTTGTCAAACAAGACATTGACTGGTGGCAGACTGGACAACTCTCAGTTACCCCTGAACTTTAGTTAACTTAGTGACATAGCAGGCCTAAAACCACACCTCCATGTGGCCCCTCTTGTGGGTTTTTCCTAGAGAACTCTGGGTAAAATGCCTGCGCAGTAGGTACAAGAAGTGCATGTTCCTTTAAAAACGGACTCCTTAACCACTCCCTGATCCCATCATGAATCACCTAGTTAGCGTATTTGGCACATGTTTTATTGTATTTTAACCTATATAAACTTTAACAGTGCCCCTCTAAGATCACAGGTTCCTTAAGAATGCTTGACTGCTGAAAAGCATAGCAATAAACTTTTTGCCACCTTTACTTACAGAGTGCTTGAGTCTGTGAATTCATTCCAGATGACCTGTCCTGTACTTCATTCTTTGAGGGGTCACAACCTCTCAGACTGCAACACTTTCAGTCTCAGTTTCCTCCACATAAAACAGAGAAAATCCCCACCTTATAGGGATTTTTCTGGGATCAACGCAGATAATGTATGTAAAATCTTTTTCAAACATCAAAATGCTATGTTAATGTCATGTATAAGATGAGAGGTTTAGCATTAGACTCCAGGTTCTGGCAGGACATTCTCAGGTGATGGTATCCAGCAAGAAGTTAAAAATGTTTAACTTTGGTCACTTCGCTTCTCTCTACCACCGAGGGCAACTGAAAATAGTAGAGAGAGACACTATTGAAAAGACAGGTGTGGGAAAATTTTGTTAGCAGCAATGTTCCATATTACTCAGGAGCTAGAACATGCTTCAGCAATCTGCAACAAGAATGCCAATAGCATATGGAGTATGGCTTGCCCATTCCAAATTCATCCCTATCCTAGACCACCAGAGAGAAAGGCTTAGCAACTTGGCAACCCATTTCTCCAAACAGTGCTGACCTCTGAACTAGTGAGTGGGAGGTGAGACAATAAGAAATTAGCATCAGCTAGGCATTAGGTAATGATGCCTGGAAAGGGATTTGACAGTGGAAAATGGGGAGCAATGAATGAATCTGAATTATGTCACCAACGATAATTTTATAGGCAGACAAATGCTTTGTGATTTAGAAAATATTGATATAAGCAATAACTTTAACCAATGTTAATGTAAAACATTGGTTATTATATTTGAAATTTTCACTAATGCTTCAAAACTTTAAATGTGGAGGGAAGGGTCTGAGTTAGAGAGGTAGACAGGCATGAAAAATTCCTGGAGAGCTGGGTATTCTTAATAAGCTTAAGCATTTCTAAGCCAAGATATGTGGGAGAGACATTTTCACATAGAGGATACATTTTGCTGCAGTAAAATTGTTCCCTGGTGTAAAAGCACCCACTATTGTTAGAATTCTTTATGATAGTCTAGCATGCACATCTATTTAAGGTGCTCCCCCCCACCTTTTTTTGACAAACAACATGAATAGTGTTGCACAAAATCCAATTAACTCAAAGTTGCAACAACAACAAAAAAGTCTATCCTTATGTGTATATGCTTAATCCCTATTCCCTAATCAACCAAATGAAATGATTTGAATACCTCTTGTGTGGAGCTGAAGACTTGCCATTCTTCAAGATTTAACTGCTGGCAATTGTATATGGGCAGGCTAGATACAAAGAAAAGAAAGGGAAACAAGAAACTTATGCAAAATATGTGAAAATTCATGCAGATGTTTCTGATGTTAGAGTTTGTTTTCTGCAAGGATATGGAGATTTAGCTGGGTTTATTTTTTCAGTTCTGTGAAGGTATTGTTTTGTAACAAGTACTATAGTATTTCTACGGTTTGTGCACATAATGTGTATAGAGACAGTGTGGTGTAATAGGCCATTGAGGTTGAAGAAATAATAATAATAATAATAATAATAATAATAATAATAATAATAATAATAATAATAATAATTTGGTTTTATTTTGGACCAGAATTATAATTTCATCAGCATAGAGAGTTCCTTGTGAAGAAATTCTTTGGTACCTTTTCTTCCCATTATAATTTTAAAGAAAGGTAGCTATGTGGTGCAGTGGATAGAGATCTGGGCCTGGAGTCAAGGAAGACTCATCTTCCTAAATTCTAATCTGGCCTCAGTCACTTACTAGCTGTGTGATCCTGGGCAAGTCACTTAACTTTGTTTGCTCCAATTTCCTCATCTATTAAAATGAGTTGGAATGGCATATCACTACAATATCTTTGCCAAGAAAACATCAAATGGATTCGCAAGTCCGACATGACTAAAATGACAGAAAAATGACAGCAATTATCTTAAAGAGTTTTTGGGGGACCAAGAGGTTGCTCAGGGTCACACAGACAACCTAGGCCATAGGTAGTACCTTTCTGACTTCAAGGCTGTCTCTCTAGCTCTCTCCTCATACTCCCTCTATGGACTAATGTATATACATAGTAGCTTCTCATGATTCTCACCTACACTACTGCAATAATCCCCTCTGCTTCAAGTTTCACCTTTTTCCAATCCATTCAGTTTGCAAAATGATTTTTTTGAAGTAAAGTGGTGACCGTATCAATAAAGTCAATGAACTTCATGGGCTCCCTATTACCTCCAGGGTTAATATAAACTTGTCTCTTTGGCACTTAAAGCCCAGGATGACTTAGCCTCAAACAATCTTTTCAGCCCTATTATAATTTATTTCCCTCCATGGCCTCTTCAGTATAGCTAAACTATTTCTCGTGTGTGATATTCACCATCCTTTCCCTGTGCCTTTACCCAGCGTATTTGGATTATACTCTTCTCTCACCTCTGATTTTAGTAGCCCTACTTTCTTTCAAAGCTCAGCTTAAGCATCAGCTTCTAAGTGAGGTCTTTTCTATCTCCAACTGCTTGTTTCTCTCATTGCCTTATGTTTATTTAGTATATTATTTGGTAGCATTTGTGTGTATTTATGTGTATGTGTGTATATGTACACATATGATGTCTTAAGAATGGGGACTGTATGGCAGCAGCTAGGTAGCACAGTGGATAGAGTACTGGCCTGGATTCAAGAGGACTTGAATTCAAATTAGGTCTCAGACACATAACACTTGCTAGCTGTGTGACCCTGGGCAAGTCACTTAATCCCATTGCCTAACCAAAAAAAAAAAAAAAGAATGGGGACTGTATCTTTTTTGTATTTGTAGCTCTAGGACCTAACAAAGTGCCTAGCATATAGTAGGTATTTAATAAATTCTTGTTAATTAATTGTTTGCTAATTGATTCACTAAACTTCTAATTATATTTCTCATCATGGCATGAGAAGACTCGGTTTATGAAGACTGCCATTGAACTGCAAGGCCTGCCTAGTCCTACCGAGCAGGAAATATTTCAAGTAGAAGTCAAGAGACAGACTCTTCAAAAAACAACCTAGGGAAAGTGGCTTGCTTCATGATCAGAAATTTAGTCATTTGAGACATGAGTAGAATCTTTGTGTTGCCTAGATCGGTTACATGTATGTCCACATGGATTGCCTAAGTGCAGCTTGTGGGGAAGCATTATGTCTGGAATTTTATCCACCCCTCTCCAAGGCAGGCTTTAATTCTTGCCTGGAGGAGAGCAAGAGAAGAAATCATGGGGGTTGCCAAGCTTTTCTCCTCTGAGGGGTGTGGCTACCAGAATAGAATATCTATCTGTCCCCCTAAATATTGCTCTTCCAGGGATTTTTTTTTTTATTGTTGTTCAAGCTGCTTTTCTGGTCCTATATCTTAAGTGGAAAAAAAAATAACTCAAACATATTCACAGGTTTCACCAAATGCTAATTATACAAACGACCATCATAAATAGTGAAGAGCAAATAAACCCACTTAACCAAACATAATGCAAACCAAAATCAGAGATGTCATGTAGAATATAGTATGCCAGGCAATATAGAGAGTCAACGAGCTCTCCCAATGGAAGTGAGATACTCCACTCATTTAAATGATTACCTAAAGAGAAATTCCACAAAATCTTTAGAAAGATAAACAGGAAATCAGAGACATATTGAAGAACCACATTTCCCCAATATGGGTTGTTGTAAAGATCATATGAGATACTATTTGTAAAATTCTTAGCATGGTGCTGGGTATATAGAAGATACAATGCAATTATTATTACTGTTGTTGTTGTTATATTAACACCAAAGTCATCTGCTTTTTCTCTCCATGGGTCTTCCTTCGAAGAGAATCTGTAATTACTTTTTTGAAGCTGAAAATTAAAGAATATCTTTCCTGTCTAAAGCTCTCCTGCCAACTTCACCCCTCATGGAATCAATATAAGGTCCCTTAGAATTTTCTTCATTAATCCAGAATCACATTTCATGGCAACAAGTAGCAAGTACCACAAAGCAGCCTCTTTCCCACCCAACTTGGCTGGGAGTCACATTAAATATGCTTTTGGTCATATTATGTGCAACCTCTTTCCTGTAGCCCTCTATTCTAACTGGTGAATCTTTAGCCAGACCACCATTTCATGAGGCCTCCATATCATGTTCACTTCAGTCTTGCTCTTCTTCTTCTTCTTCTTCTTCTTCTTCTTCTTCTTCTTCTTCTTCTTCTTCTTCTTCTTCTTCTTCTTCTTCTTCTTCTTCTCTTCTTCTTCTTCTTCTTCTTCTTCTTCTTGATGAGACTTCCCCAGAAACACACAACTAGTGATTGTTATGTGTCTGAGGCCGGATTTGAACTTAGGTCCTCCTGAATCCAGGGCTGATGTCCATCTATTGTGCCACCTAGCTGCTCCTCTATATCTTACTTAACAGACTTCTCTAGCTCCTTGCCATTGGCCTTGTGCCTTATCCTCCACCCCAATTCAATAACTTTTACATATCTTCCTCCATTAGAATTAAGCTTCTTGAGGGTAAGGGACTGTCTTCTTTTTTCCCTTTTATTTATATTTCCACTGTTCTCATAGTGTCTGATACAAAGCAAGCAGCTAATAAATGCTTTATCTCCCTTTCTGCCTATCTTGAAGCTGCCAGTTTGCATTACTGGAGGATGTTCACATACTGATGGACATTATAGGCAACAATTATATTGGTGGCAATATTTTCTATTTTATATAATGATCATACTGTATTTCTTGGCATTACCGTATTTGACCAAAATATAGAATAAATTAAAAATTGAAGTACAATATAACATGTTATCTAGTGGGTATTATGTACACTACTTGTTCTTTAACAATATTGCAAAATGATGAGGAGTAGTAAACATTACAAACTACACTGAACATTTTCCAAAATGCTAAAAACACTATCCTATAAGTAAGAATATTTGATTTGATTTTTTTTCAGAATCAGTTCTAATTTCTCTTGGTCTAGCCCTCAACTGAAACAATATTTGATTTTTTCTTTTTTCTTTTTTTTTGGTTAGGACTCATGCTCATATTTGAATCCTGAAAATTTTGAGTGAGATTTACCTCGACATATTTTTAATGGACATTAAAGCTCTCTCATAAGATCTCTACGAAGTAATATAGATGTGGAGTAAACAGAGTAGAACCCAAAGAACAATATAACCAATTATACTTATGCAAATGAAATTGAGTATAAATGGCAGGAAAATGTAGACCAAAAATATTGTTCAATATTAATTTATAAATTTCCTTTAAAAAAATCATGTAAAATAGTTTCAGTTACTCATTTTTATGGTCTTATGAATGAAAGCTGATGTCTTATGATATCATAAATGCAAAATTAAATTTACCTTTAGATAGATGTCTCATGGGGGCAGCTAAGTGGTGCTGTGGATAGAGCTCAGGGTCTAGAATCAGGAAGACTCATCTTCCTGAGTTCAAAACTGGCCTCAGAAACTTACTATGAGACCCTGGGCATATCACTTAACCCTGCTTGCCTCAGTTTTCTCATATGTAAAATATGTTGAAGAAAATAGGTTGTTTTTGAAGAAAAAAATAGTAAATGACTCCAGTATCTTTGCCAAGAACACTCCAAATGGGGTCATGAAGAGTCAGACATGACTAAAAAAATGACTGAACAGCAACAAAGATATCCAGGTTTATTCATAAGCCCATGAGAACCAAAAAGAAATCCCAGATGTGCTGTAGGGGAAGTAGATGTAACTGAGAAGAATAATGATAGGAAAAACATATGGATTAAACCAAATAGAGGAAATCCATGCTGGGGGAGAAATAATTCTGAAGTTTAGATACTAGTATCTAAGGTTTCTGAAGGAAAAGATGAAAAGAATGAAAAACTCTTGGACTCTCTCTCTCTCTCTCTCTCTCTCTCTCTCTCTCTCTCTCTCTCTCTCTCTGTATATGACTAAAAGTCATACTCTATTAGTTCAATCTTCTCTTTAACCTTTAAAAAAACTGGATTTAAGCCACCTATATACAAATTGAGGACAATTTCATTAAGGCTATTAGTAAGGAAAAAGCAGACTTTTCCAAGTGGTAGTCAACAACAGACCATATCTTTATCATTTTAGTATTGACTGAAATATGTAAGGAATATAAATCATATTGCACCTATTTGATGATTATGAATAAGTATATGAGTTGACAGAATGGAATGTTGCCTTAAAAAGTCTTTTTTTTCCAACAAGATATTTCTCAGTCATACATCAAAACCATCCAAGACTCCTTGAATGACGTAACAGAAACAACACTATTGAATAACCCTTTGATCATAAACTTTAGTGAGGTGTAAAACAAGGAGATGCATGCTTACCAAAGGTGTTTTCCACTATGATAGAGAAGATCTTGTACTGAGTCCATTCTTCTGAGGTTAATCAACAATCAGTAAACATTTTAAAGTATCTACTATGTGCTAGGCACTGTTCTAAGTGCTGAAGATATAAATAAGAAAAACTAGGATAGTTTCTGACTCAAAGACCTTATAATTTAGTGAAGCAAGGCAATACTCAAAAGGAAACTGAAAAGGAGTGAGGGGTGGAGGAAGCACCAGAGGGTGTCTGGAACAATGGCATGATGTACATGGAGTTGAAACCAAGCAGAGCAGCTGATACAAAATGGTTGGAAACGTCTATAATTAGTTGGAGCCTTCTATAAAGGAAAGGTTTAGGAGGAGTTTATTGCTCCTCCTTTTAGTTCTCCAATCAGAGGAGGAGAGGCAACTGAGAGCGTTCAGGTGTTGAGTAGCAAAGCTGAATCACTCCTATGGCAATGAGATTTCAGGTAATGAACTTATCCTGGAGAGGCATGATGCTCCTCAACTCAAAACCAAGAAGTCCTCCAGATCCTCTTTTTTTTTTTTTAATGGTATTGTGTTGATTGCATCAAGCTCTGGAACATTACATTGAACCATAAATACTTTAAAGGGTTTGAACTGACCATACACATAGGAAAGATGAAGTAGATGAAAAACATCTATAGTATTATTACAGATTGTTACATATATTTGAATGGATGCCTTATAGAGCTCATCCATATTGAATTGGACCCTGAATTGATTATGAGAAGAGCAGGCTGGATTGCCTTCAGGAAATTAAATTTCCTCAATGATACCAATCTTCCACTGGAAACAGAAACCAATCTTTTTTCATATCAGTATTTTACCAGTGTTGCTATATGGCATCAAGACATAGAATATAATAATCACTGAAGAATCAAACTGAGTATCTCACAAAGGGTATGAAGAGTTGCACGGTGGGTGTCAGCATGCTGTAGCATATAACCAATGAAGAATTTCAAAGAACAAGAATAAAAAATGTCACCAGGGCATTGTGTGATAGGAATAGAAGGTGAGCTGTCACATAGTGATGATGAGGGATGATAGAGAGAAGTCCTGAGTCCTCCACTGATACTTCCTTAAGGAGAAAGTAAAGAAGGCCTTCAGCATATTGTATGCTTTCCCTCTGCTCCCACCTCACCACAACCCTGTGAGGTAATTAATACAAATATTACTATTCCCATTTTTATTAGGAAGGAAACTTAGGCTATGGTAACACAGCTAATAATTGGCAAAGCTCAAAATTGGCAGAGTCTTTGGACTCCAATATTTCTAATTTAAATCACATTGACTGAATATTGCTAATATTTACTGTATTATTTACTGTAAGATACTGACAGTGTAGCTAAATCTAAAGACCCCAATTATTTCTTCTCCCTGTACTTTATTAAAGGGACTTATTTGAAGACTGGTGACATTTTTGAGTGAAAATTAACATAAGAAAATAAATTATGGATCTATATATTTTTAATCACTTTAATGAGGCAGAGTATAAATTCTCTTGCGCTCTGAAACATGCTGTTTTCAAACACAGAGTGTCCCAAAAGCTACTTAAAACTGCATTAAACTTTTGGAACACCTTCTGTAAAAGGGTCTACTGTAAGTAATCTGACATTCAATTTTTTTTGATTTTGCCAAAAATTTCACTCAATGTTGTTCACTTAACAAATTCTTAAGTCAACCCCCAACTCCACTCCTATATATGACAAGCCAGAATTGAAAATAAAGGGGAAGTTTACATAAAAAAATCAAATTATCAGATACAAATTGCATGCAGAGATGGTAATTTGCCATTTAGTGGAGGTTTTGGACATATCAGGTTTGGGATTTAAGTTAATTTTGGCTATAGCAACAAATGAATCTTTTAGTTATTAACCTACTTTGTATAAGGTTTTTTTTATGGGAAAAAAATTCCATAGTTTATTTATAACAATTGACTAGGAATTTAGGTTAGCGCTCAATGGATTAACAGGAAGTTTTGAAATGTATTGTGTATAAAGGCCTCTATAAGGGTTCCTTTGATTGCTAATAGTAAGAGAGAGTGGAGACAGCCTACAAGCCCTCAGCATAAAAGAATGTAATGTAGGAAGGTCTTAAGTGACGTAATTGTCATTTCTTGGCAGTCTGGATTCAGTGTTTGTGTAGTAAGAATCTGGAGTCACTCTTCCAGTGAAAGACTAGCTATAAATCCTCCTCAGAGTTCTGGAGTACACCTACAGGATTGAGGTCCCTCTTCTCTAATAACACTATTGGCTCAAGCCCACATTCTAGTATGTCCGCTCCCCCATTCTTCACCACCTAGGATTGGAGCCCCAGTTCCATTTAACTAATTAACACCAATTAGCCTTTAAGAAGGTATCTTTATTTCAAACATATAGCAAGAACAAAGGTACAAATATTTCCCACAATAATTGGCTACACCCTCTTCCATATAGTACTTTGGTCCTTGGAGAGAGTAGACACAAACTTTCATGTAACATTAGTTTTATCATATTCATGTCCAAATACAGCATTTCTATTGGATGAGTAGTCCTCCCATCTACTCCAGGACTAAGTCCCTCAGATCATTTTTCAGGGCCTTACAAATGATCTAAGTCCCATAGTTTATTCTGCAAGGCTCCTTGCCAGGCTGGCTTTCCTGATCTTTCAAAGCTCACAGGTTTCTTTCCATTTCTAATCTCCTTCACTGAAAAGTAGGACAGAATAGATACAATAGAGATAGACACAATAGCAGGGCCATTGGCTTTGGGTTTCATGATGGCTCTGGATATGAGAGGGAGCAAAGTCTCGCCCTTTACTTGGAGGTCCACAGTAGCTTACCTCCCTTCTACAATTAGCCAAATTGGAACAAATCAGATCCAAGAGACTCTTCTGGGTTGATTAATTTCTTTTCAATGTAACCCTATTCTGGCCATGTTGCTAATCAAGAGTCCCTTTATCACAGGGTTAATTAAATGAAAACAGATAGAGAATGTCTATAAAGCTCCAAAAGGAAGAGCAAGGCACTGCCACTACATGTTATCATGACTTTTCAGAAAAAAAGATTTCCCAGCTTCTTCCAAATGAGTATTGAATTAGTCCCCTTTCTCCCTCCATATACTTATACAAGTTTGAGTGCCTACTGTTTCTTCCTGTGTATGAATACTCCTGAGGAGAGTGCTCACATGTCTCATGAGGAAACGTATTAAGAAGACCTTTTAATGTTCATTCACACTTCATTCACACAATATGTATAATTGTAATATACATGTATATATTTTATCTATGTATATTTATATTTATCTACACATCAATCTGTCTCTAGTCTAACCTATCTGTGGTCTGAAGAAGTTTAGTCTATTTTAATTTTTGACACCTACCTATTGGCAAGTTGTGCAGGTCTGTCCTCTCTATATATATACATACATATATTCTCATCTTTCCATTCATATATATATTTATATATGCATATACATGCACACACACACACACACACATATATATATATATATATATATATAATATGTGCATATATTATATATTCATATGTTTTCTTCTCTCTGTTCACACAGCAAACCACCCTAGTTCAGGCTCTCATCAATTCTTCTGGGCTCTTCTCAATTAGTTAAAGAGTACTAGGTGAAATAGAGCCCTGGACCTGGAGTCAGTAAGATCCAAGTTCAAATGTTGACTCAGACACTTTACTGGCTGTGTGACCTTGGTCAAGTAACTTAGTCATTATGGGCCTCTGATTCTTCATCTGTAGAATGAAGTTGGACTTGAATATCTCTAAGAGTCCTTCTATCTCTAAATCAATTATCTAAGATCCTGTGAAAAGTGAAATCTGAACCCATAGTTTCAAAAATCAAGTGACCCTCCATTGATTTCAAGCTCAAAGAGACTTTTGAAGATGTCTAGTCCAATCCTTCCATTTTATAATTTAGGAAACAAACCCACAGAGATGATATGATTTGCCCAAAGTCACACAGGTAATAAATTGGAAAGTCAAAATTTGATCCTGGGTCTCCTGACTCTGAATACAGCGTAGCTGGTTGTATTATTTAAATTATAAAAATTACTTAACTAGTAGCTTCAAAAAAGTACCCCACATAATTATTGCCAAAGCCCTAAGACTGATTGACAGAATGAAAATTTATTATCCTTTGTGTAATGCTCACACTATGGGTCCACAATGTTAATTCAGTTCCAGCAAGATACTTGTTACTGGCCAATTTATTTGACCTGTAAAATTTGAGACTGATTTTCCTCACGTACTCTTTGAATTTTAGGTTTTAATTCCCCACTCTACAAGGAGACAATAATGAGGACCAAAGAAAGAATGACAGCTGAGATGTTACAAAATTACGTGATCCTTGTTAATAATGTTTCTTTGGTTAGGAAAAAGCTAGAGGATGGCACTTAAGTAATTCTGTAAACTTGGAATATATGTGACTGTCTCAAAGATTACTAGAAATGACCCTGACAGATGGAATTTCCCAAAGACGTCCATGTCAAATGTGAAATTTTAAATTTATTTTGATTTTGCATCAAATCTTAGTATCAGTTATCCCTGAACCTTTGTAGCTAAATACTTTTGAAAAATCTACAGAGATGCAATAACATGAAGCAAAGGCAGGATTTTACCATGTTAAACTCACTGCATAGTATTAAATATAATGGAAAAATATCATTTTTACCCACTATTTAAATTCAGATTAAAAACTATTAAAAATTGAAAGTAAATGCAATGCAAACTTCGATATAATCTCCATTGAAAATTCAAAATGAAGAGAACCCCCTGAATCCTAATTTTACAAAGCATTCAAATAAATTTTCTTGGAGCAATTGTTATTGTTGTTTAAACATTTCAGTCATGTCTGACTCTTCATGACCCCATTTTTCTTTTCTTTTTTTTTTTGTGAAGATACTGGAGTGGCTTGCACTTTTTTTCTCCAGTTATAGATGAGGAAACTGGAGCAAACAGTATTAAGTGACTTGCTCACAGGTAGTAAGTGTCTGAGGCTGATTTTGAACTCGGGTATTCTTGACTCAGGCTCAGCACTTTATCCACTGAGCCACCTAGGGGCCCCATAATATATAACACACACACACACACACACACACACACACACACACACACACACACGTGTATACACACACATAAGTATATACACTAACTGAGCATCCATTATGTGACTTTTATAGCCATATGTAGCAATATGTAGGGTACAAAGGAAATATACATGCAGTCCTTGTCCTCTGGGAATGTACCATCTGGCAGAGCAAATAAAATGTACACAGATTAAAGAATTGAATTGTTGCTCTTTGTCCTTCATTTTCAAAGAGGATTAATGATATCACAAGGTGATGTGCTATCTCATGTGTGAACTGGATTTAAGTGAGGCAGAGTTGCACAAAGTTATCAGCCTCACTCTTCCTTCCGGAGTTATAAAAGTCCAGTGGCAAGGCAAAAATCAAGATGACTGACAATGGCCCAGGATGCAATGGATGACCTTCGGTCTTTGATGTCTGACCAAGCTCTACATACTTCACGGTGCCTGATTCAGTTGCCTTCATGGTCATGGGAACAAATTGTTTTCATAACCCATTCTGCCAGGGGAAGTCTTCACATGCATGAGGTAGACAACCCCCTAACTCAGCTACAGGTTTGAGGCCTGTCAGTTACCCTCGACAAGGTGTAGCCATCTGCCAAGACAGTTTACTGGGGTGGGTCTGCTGTGCATGCTACAGCTTCTTGAAGCCACATGTGAGAGTTGGGTGAGAGGTGGGCACCAAAGATGAAGGAGCAGCCCTGAAAAAGGCTCATCAAGTCCTTACACCAGAGATGCTAGTCCTCCTTTAACATCCCATACATCAATTCAAGATATCAACCCATCAATCAATCAGTAGGCATTCATTATGAATCAACTATGTGCTTGACACTGGGCTAGGAGCCGGGGAAAAAAAAAGTAAAAAATGATACAGTTTCAGCTCTCATCATGTAGGATGTAAAGTGCTTAAATGCCAAACTGAGTAATTTATATTTACCTCTAGATGTAACAGGAAGCCGATGGAGTTTATGGAGCAGAGGAGTGACATGGTTAGACCTTTGTGAAAGTCGTGTGGAAAAGGTAATGGAGAGGAGAGAGACCGACAGTAGGCAGAACAATTAGGAGACTATTGAAATAGTCCAGGCCAAAGTGAAATGGGTCAGAATCAAAGGCAGAGATCATGTGTATAGAAATAAGTGGAAGAATATGAAAAGTGGGATAGAGCAGGTCTTCACAACCTGCAGCCCACAGGCCCCTTGCAGCACACCAAAGGATTTCAGGCAGCCTGTGAAAAATATAGAGGATGTTTTCAGGTGGGCCTGGTATAGAAGTAGAAATAATAAGACCTATCAACTGATTATATATGTGAGGTGAGGGAAAGCATCATATAATTTAAATGATATACTCTGACGTCTGGAAAATAAATGATATTGATATTTGAGGAAAGGAAAGCATGTAGCCTAGAGAACTTGGTTTTATATATATGTGTGTGTATATACATATACATATACATATACATATATACATATATATACATATATACATATACATATATATACATATATATGTATATGTATATATGTATATATATATAATATAATTTTTTTGTGCAGAGTGAGTAATAAGGAAATCTAATATAACCAGAAACTGCTCAAATAGAATTATCATCATGTAGTTTATTGTAAAACACTTGTTTTGTTCTGCAGGCTTCTTGATTTTGTTTTATGAAAAACAGTATAAATGTTTTAACCCATTATGGCACAAGTGACAAGCTCTATCAATACGATCCAATGTACCAATATTCGGGATAGTTAAGTTAGCTTTATTCAATCATGAAATAGTGGTTGGGTACCCAGCAATGGTTCAGGTGATTAAATTAAATTCTTGCAATTTGATCTGTTGTACAATTAGCTTTAATGACAAAGTTAATTAGTCATCATCTTCTCCTGAACCATTGCTTTGTCATGTCAGAGGTGCTTGCATTGCTCAATGAAATTATGAGTTATACTGTACAGGGTTACTCAAGATGGATAGATTATAGTGGAGAGTTCTGACAAAAGATCCTCTGGAGAAGGAAATGGCAAACCACTCCAGTATCTTTCCCAAGAAAACACTGTGGACAGCATCAAAATGGGGAAAAAAAGCAATGGTACTGGAAGACAAACTCCTCAGGTTGGAAGGTGTCCAATATGCTACTGGGGAAGAGTGGAGGACAACTATAAGTAACTCCAGTGCTAATGAAGCAGCTGGGCCAAGGCTGAAAGGAAGCTCACCAGTGGATGTGTACGGTGATGAAAGAAAAGTTTAATGCTATAAATATCAATATTGCATAGGAACCTGGAATGTAAGATCTATGAATCAATATAAGCTTAATACAGTCAAACAGGAGAATGAAAGATTAAACATCAACATCTTGGATATCAGTGAATTTAAATGGATGGGAATGGGTGAATTTAATTCAGGTGATCACTGCATATACTACTGTGAGCAACAATCCCTTAGAAGAAATGGAATAGCCCTTACAAAAGCATGAGAAAAGCAGTACTGGTTTATAACTCAAAAATAACTGAATGATATCTGTTCAAATTCAAAGAAAACTATTCAACATCACAACAATACAAGTTTGTGCTCCAACCATTGGTGCTGAAGAGACGAAAGTTGATGAGTTCTACATCATCTATAACATCAGACCTATAGCATCTTCTACAAATAACACTGAAAAAATATGTCACATTCATCATAGAGGATTGGAATACTAAAGTAGAGAATCAAAAGATAATGGGAATTCCAAGCAATTTGGGACTTAGAATACAAAATGAAGCAGAGCAGAGACTGATGAAGTTTTGTTAAGATAATTCCTGGTCATAGCAAACACTCTTTGTTTTGTAAACAACCCAAAAGGTAATGCTACACTTGGACATCACCAGATGGTCATATTGAAATCAGACTGATTATATACTTTGTAGCCAATGATAGAGAAGCTCTACACAAACAGTTAAAACAAGACCTGGAACTGACTGTATTTCAGATCATGACTTCTTATTGCAAAATTCAAACAAATTGAGGAAAGTAGGGAAAACCATCAGACTGTCTAAATATGACCTAAATAACATCCCTTATGAATATGAAGTAGAAATGATGAATAGATTTAAGGGATTGGATCTGGTAGATGTAGTACCTAAAGAACTATGGACAAGGTTAGCAATATTGTACAGTGGCAGAAACAAAGAACACTCCAAAAAAATAAAAAACAAGAAAGCAAAATGGTGGTCTGATAGGGTTTATAAATAGCTGATGAAAAAGGGAAAGTGGGAGATAAAAGAGAAAGGGAAAGATATATCCAACTGAATGCAGAATTCCAGAGAATATCAAGGAGATACAAGAAAGTTCTCTTAAATGAGTAATGCAGTGAAACAGAAGAAAACAACAGAAGGGGAGACAAGATCTTTTCAAGAAAATTGTATATCTAGGGAACATTCCATGCTAAACTGGGCATCATAAAAGACAAAAATAGTAGGGACTTAATAGAAGTAGAAGAAACTAAGAAGAGGTGGCAAGAATATATTGAATAACTATATAAGAAAGATCTTAACATCATTGATAACCACAATGGTGTGATTACTGACCAAGAGCCAGAGAAACATCCTAGAGAATGAAGTCAAATAGAACCTTAAAACCTTGCTAACAGTAAGGATATTGGAGGTGACAGGATCTGTTTACATCCCAATCTCAAAGAAGTATAATGCCAAAGAATGTTTAAATTGCCAAATAATTGCACTCATTTCGCACACCAGCAAGATTATATTTCAGATTCTACAAGCTAGGCTTCAGCAATATATGAACCAAGAATTGCCAGAAGAGCAGGCTAGTTTTTGAAGAGACAGAGAAACTAGAGACCAAACTGCCAACATTTGCTGGAATATCGAGAAAGCAAGGGAGTTTCAGAAAAACATTTACTTCTACTTCTTTGACTATACTAAAGCCTTTGACTGTGTGGATCACAACAAAACGTGGCAAGTCCTCAAAGAGACTGGAGGACCAGATCATCTTACTTATCTCCTGGAAAATGCCAAGCTGGATGAATCAAAAGCTGAAATTAAAATTCCTGGGGGAAATATCAACAATCACAGATATGCAGCTGATACCACTCTGATGGCAGAAAGTGAAGAATTAAGAAGCCTCTTGATGAGGGTGAAAGAAGAGACTGTAAAAGCTGGCTTGAAGTTTAACATAAAAAACAAAACTAAGACCTTGGCAACTAGTCCCATCACTTCCTGGCAAATGGAGGGAGAAGAAATGGAAGCAGTGTCAGATTTTATATTCTTGGGCTCAAAGATCACAATAGATATCAACTGCAAGCCAAGAAATGAAAAGAAACTTGCTCCTCGAAAGGAAAGCCATGGAAAATCTGGACAGCATACTAAGCAGCAGGGATATCACCTTGCCAGCAAAGGTCCACATGGTCAAAGGTATGGTTTTTTTCAGTAGCAATATATGACTATGAGAGTTGGACAAAAGAAAAGCTGAACACTGCAGAATCAACACTTTCAAATTGTGGTTCTGGAGAAGACTTTTTGGAGTCTCTTGGATAGCAAAGAGATCAAATTAGTCAATATTTAAATAAATTAATTCAGACTATTCACTGGAAAGTCAAATACTGAAGCTGAAGCTTAAATACTTTGACCACATATTGAGGAGATAAGACTCATTGGAAAAGTTGCTGATGTTGGGAAAAATTGAAGGCAAAAGGAAAGGAAGATGGCAGAGGATGAGATGGATAGATAGTGTCATGGAAGGTGTGAACATGAGCTTGGATAGATTTCAGGAGATAATGTAGGATAGAAGTGCTTGCCATGCTATGGTCCATGAGGTCATAGAGTTGGTCATGATTAAATGACTGAACAACAAGATTAGTCATAGTTTTCCAGGGTCTCAGGCTAAACCAGTGTCATGGAATCCTTAAGTCTCTTCACTGACCTAAGAAACATTTTTTTTAACCCACTCACTGTAAAGAATTACTTTATTTCCAGCCTCTGCCCCTCTCCTATCCCCTCTGTCGCAAGTCTGTCAATCCACAGAATAAATACAGAGACTTGTAGGAAGGGAGAAGCCTATAAAAATACTCAATCTAAGTGCTGAGGAAAAAATCCAAACCAGAGGCCAGAGTGGAAATATTTGACAGCTAGGGGAAGATGATTTTAAAACTGTTAAGCATGTGTTTTTTAAAATACACTCAGCTCAAAATAGTTCAGTGTTACTTACAGCTGTGATCTTTCTAATTTCATACACTAGCTAGGGTCAGGCCTAGTCATACTTTTCACCTCTCCAAACCCTTAAGAAAACTCAGGTGCTTAAAATAATTCCAGTACTTCAATAAGTGACTGTCTCCCCATTTGGTCAGTCAGCATGAAGTCCACAGCCTAACACTCATCTTAGAATGGAGTGCTCTAAGCTGAAGTTGGTTGCAACTAGAAATGGTGGTCCATGTATAAAAGATACATTGGTAAATTTAGGAGACCTGAAAAAGTCCATTCAATACAATCCGTTCATCATACAGATGAGGAAACTAAGGATCAGGAGGCTTCAAAGTCCTGTCAAAGGTCACAGAGCTCAGTTCCTAAATTACATTGATCTCAGGATGAGCCAAGGTGAATCTCTGTCACTGTTGGATTGGGTTCCTGAAGATCATTCTCAAATGTCTCTTCTAGTTCTTCAGGGGTTTAAGGCCATGCTAGCTGCAAAACCTGGACTCTAAAATAAGGGGATGCTGAAGGAGACCACTCTTTTCAGATCGTGGGACATTGATATTGGGTCAATTACAAACTCTAATTTTGGAACTGTGGCATGCCAAGCAGCATCATAGGCTCCATTCTCTTCACTCCTTGCCAAGATCCCGTAAAGTGTTCAGGCCAAGAAAAAACAAGAGGAAAGGACTATTAACTTCATAGGTAATCAAAGAGCTTCCTTTCAGGTCATTAGCTGACCAGAACTAGTTACAGAAGATCCTCCTAGGCTCCACAATTGGTCACTTCAAGGTACTTCTTTTACACAGCCTCATGATTCTCCTAGAAGTAGCTCCCTGTCATTCTCTCTGCAGAAAGGCAGCATCCTGGTCTCTGAGGATGAGCAGTTCTGGCATTACTCTCATGTATATCCTGCCCTTTCCTGTAAGAAGGCATATTTGTTGAGAGAAGGGAAAGTTTCATTCTTGATGTTTTCAACCCCAGTGTCTAGCAGAGATGGTGTGTGTGTGTGTGTGTGTGTGTGTGTGTGTGTGTGTGTGTGTGTGTGTGTGTGTGATCCTTGTGGAAATGTGGTGGAACCTATGGATTCATGCTCAGAATAATGTTTCTAAATGCATAAGATAAAATGCTTATGGCTACAAAGGAAACCAATTATATTAAAATAAAGTTATCAAAATATTTTTTAAAAAATTATGATCCGAGGTTAAGAACTCCTGAATTCTAGTACATAGCAAGCACCCCTTAACAGATCTTAGAGATCATCTAATTAAACCCTTTTATTTTGCACCCAAGGAAATGGAGGTTTCAGGACTTTTGTTTTTTAATGTGAATTGCCCAAGGCTACACTGGGAGTAAGCAGTTAGGCCTGGATCCCAATCTAGGACTTGTGACTTCAGATTTAGCTCACTCTCTATCACACCGCACTAGCTTGTATTTAGCATCATCTGTTTGTATTTAAACAATTAGTGTGCTAAAGTCCTTAAAAATATCTGGTTCTCTTAAGAAGCCTAAACATTTCCAGTAAACCTTACTTACACTAAGGATTTACTAATCAAGTTAATTCTTTACAGATAATGTGAAAGTAAGCTCCCATACTCCTAAAGCTGATTTATCATAAATTACAAATTTGTGGAATCTGGATTATTAAGAATTTGTTATGCAGTTCTTTAGCTATAAAAAAACCCTAACACTGATCTATAGGCTCAGAACCTTAAAGAAATCTGATGAGTTTAATGACAATAAGGTAACTAAATCAGGTCTCAAATTTTGGCTTTAGAATATCATTACAAATGTTGTTCAATTCCAGGGTAGGAGGCATAAACGCATTCCAAAGTCAAATAGGAAAAAAAAAAAAGAATGACTGCTGGTTTGTGATATACAAGCACACACAGTTGTATGTATGTATATGAACATATACATATATACACACACACATACTTATTTAGTTTCTGGAGAGACTCTAGGTAAGGAAAGTTCATCTACTAATGCAGATCAGTAATTGCTCCACAGTTTATTGTCTCAGATGTTTGTCCGTGGGCACTGAAAGGTTTGGTACCTGGTCCAGGGTCACAAAGCCGTATATGTTCAGGAGTAGGTCTTCTATCTGAGGCAAGGTCTCTTTCCATGATATGAAGATGCTTCTCTAAGATTATCTATTACTTTGAATTATCCTCCTCTCTCATATTGAAGCCACTTAAGGGAGAAAAACAAACCAACCAACCTGTATCGTTAGGATTCATTCAGTTTGTAATTGCATTATATTGAACAAATTGTATGACATATAGGCCTTCTTCCTCCTCTTAGAATTTTAATGGAATATGCAATTGGGGAGAATACTCTTCTCCATTTCCACTGAATTATTTGTAACTTGTACACTGTTTAGATTCATTTTTTCCCCCATTTTAAAAGCTGAAACTTTTTCATAAAAAGCCTCAGGCGTAAGTACAATTCATTATTAATTAAATGCTCAAACAGCATCTATATTTCACCCCTAATCAATATCATACATTTATTTCAGTATGTCTCAAACTGAACTTATCATGATCTACCTTGGGAAAAAAAAAAGGTTTCTTCCCTTCCTCCTTTCCCTGAGAATGGTAACATCTTTCTCTTAGTCATTCAGGCTCAAAATCCTAGCCTTATCTTTGATGACTTTCTCCCTCTTCTTTTTCTCCCATATCCAATCAGTCACCAACCTTTTCATTTAGAACTCTGTGAGGAGACAGGCAGGTGACATAGTTGAATAGAGTGCCAGGCTTGGAATCAGAAATAATCATCTTCCTGAGCTCAAATCTTGCCTCACTAGCTGTGTGACCCCGGACAAATCACTTAACCCTATTTGCCTCAGCTTCCTCATCTGTAAAATGAGCTGGAAAAGGAAATGATGGGGCAGCTAGGTGGTGCAATGAATAGAGTACTGGCCTTGGAGTCAGGAGGACCTGAGTTCAAGTCTGACCTCAGACACTTGATACTTATTAGCCGTGTGACCCTGAGCAAGTTATTTAACCCTGATTTGGTTAAAAAAAAAAAAGGAAATGGCAAACTACTCCAAGATCTTTGCCAAGAAAATCCCAAATGGTATCATGATAAGTCAGACATGACTGAAAAACAATTTTTATGTGTGTGTATAAGACAATAAATTGGAGATAATTTTACAGGGAAGACACTAGCATTAAGAAGGACTGGGAAAGACTTCTTGTAGAAGGTAGGAAAGTAGTTGAGACTTAAAGTAAGCCAGGGAGGCCAGGCTAAACACATGATGAGGGAGAGAAATTCAGTCATGGGGAACAGTCAGTGAAAATTCCTACACTTGGCAGAGGGAATATCTTGTGTAATGAGAGAAATGGTAATTAAATAACCAAATATTGGTGAGACCCAGGATTTTTCTTCCCTTCCTCATTTGGAGATTAGGTCAAAGCTTAGTTCTCCAATGGGCAGGGCAGATGATAAGATGAAATCTTGGAATTGTTATGCCTCCCAACTAGAGGATCCTAGAAAGAGTTTAATTAAACTGAATTCCAGCCCATTGTGTTTAACTAAGTCTCCATAGAGGTAATACTTTGTCTACATTTCCCTGAGTAGTTTAAGAACCGGGAATTATGGAAGTCAGGTCCTGTCCCCCCATCCTCCAGGATAAATGGTTCACCACTAATGATAATATTCATTCTCTTATTACTTGTTAATCAATTGAAGTCAATTGTCATCCTCAGGAACACTCACTCTTCCAAGGGCATAATAAGCATTGAGAAGGTTCCATGAGAAGTCTTTGGCATTTAAGAGTACCTCTGACCCCTTTTGTTGATTATCTGCAAGCATGATTGATAACATGATTAATTACCCACAGACTATGTTTCTTGAACTTTTTATATATTACAGTAAGGAAAAGTAAGACCACTGTCACTGGATCACAGCATATTTGAGTGGAATAAGGTGTAAAAAAACTGGATTGATACGAAGTCAAATTGTAAATGGTTCTGAATGTCAAATAGGATTTTATAGTGGATTCTGGAGATAAGAGGGAGGCATTGGAGTTTCATGAATAGGATGTGCTGGTCAGATCTACAATTAGCAAGATCAATTTGACACCTCAGTGGAGGTTGGATTGGAGTGGGGGAAAAACTTGAGGCAGGAAGACTAATCAGAAAGCCTTCATTACCACTTCTATTGTCACCACTCCAGTTCAGTACTTTCAGCACCTTTTTCCTAGATAAATTGCATTGGCCTCCTAAGGGGTCTCCCTACTTCTGTTCTCTTCATAATCCAGGCCATTTGACATAATGTTGCAAGATTCACTTTCCTAAAGCACAGTTCTGATAATAATAGAAATAGGCCTATATTGTCTGATCCAGCTGGCTGTATAAAACAAACCTTTTGACTAATTATATGACCATTTTGGGCCTTGTTTCTCAGAATCAGAATTCCAAAGTTGTAAGGGACCTCAGTGGTCATGACATATAACTCTTGCCTGAAAAAGAATCTCCATTGCCACACAGATGATGAATTGTCATCCATACTTTGCCTGGAGAACTACCTCTAGCAGTAATCTATTCCAATTATGGGTAGTTTTCATGATTGATGTTTTTTCCTGAAATCCAGCCTAAGTTGGCCCTTTTGTAGCTTCTATCCCGGTGTTTCTAGAAATGTCCAAAGAGTCAAACAGAATAATTCCAAACTTTCTTCCAAATGACAAGTGGAAGTGGATATTATGGACCCCCGAATCTTCTACAAGCTAAACATTACAAATTTCTTCAATTAATCCTTATGTGGTAGGGGTATAAGACCACAGACTATTATAGTTGCCTTCCTCTGCACCTTCTTTTACTTATCAATATCCTTCCAAAATTATGGTTTTCAGAATTAAATGCAGTTTTGGGGGCAGCTAGGTGGCTTAGTGGATAGAGCACCAGCCCTCAAGTCAGGAGGACCTGAGTTCAAATCCAGCCTCAGACCAGACACTTGACATTTACTAGCTGTATGACCCTGGGCAAGTCACTTAACCCCAATTGCCTAAAACAAAACAAAACAAACAAAAAAAAGAATTAAACGCAGTTTTTGCCATATGATTAGCATGGAGGGACTGTCATTTTGTTATTGGAAACTGTGACTCTTAATGCAGCCCAAGAATGCAATAGCTTTTTTGGCTTCTGCATCATATTATTGACTTTTATTGGGCTTTAACTCTGCTAAAAATCCCAAGATCTCTTCCAGACAAACTCTAATCTAATTGTGCCTCTCTTATCTTATTCTCAATCAAGAGTTTTTTTTAACCCAATTGTAAGACTTTACATTTGACTCTATCAAATTTTATCTCATTAAGTACAGCACATTTGTTATAGCCTGTCAAGATGTTTTTGGATACTAATTCTGTATTAGTGATCTCTTCTGACTTTGTACAATTTTCAAATTGGATAAGGATACCTTTATTCTAGTCATTAGGATAAAAAAGTTAAATAACCCAGAAACAAACAGATCCTTGGGACACTTCATTGGAGACCTCTTTCCAAGATGACATGGAGCCCTTAATGACTACTTTTTAAGTGTGGCAAGTCAATATTCTTTCTAATTGTATTATCATCTAGGTTGTATCTCTCCTCTTTACAATGTGAATAGCATCAGATACTTATCAAATATATTGTTAAGACTCAGGTAAACAATTTCTACAGTATTTCCCTGAGCTACCATTCTAGTATTCTTGACAAAAAAGGAAACAAAATTAATCTAGTATGACTTGTCTTAAAAAATCCATACTGGTTCTTTATCACCACTTCTTTTTTCTAGATATGTACTAAGCATAGCTTAAACAATAAATTCTAAATTTCCCCGGAATTCAAAGTCAAACTCACTGGCTTAATGTAATTTACAGATTCCTTGCTTTACCTCTCTGTAATCTCAGCAGTTATATTCACCATTTCTTTCAGGACCCAAGAATATAGTTCATTTGGGCTTGAGGGTTTGAATTTATCAGGGCAAGTAAATCCCTTCTTATTATCTCTTTACTTATTATGTTTATCAACTCTTTATTAATACTTTTTGTTCTGAATTTTCTGGCCCAAAGTCATTTACCTCCTAAAAGAAAACAAATAAAATATTAATTGAAGAATTCTCTTTCTCTTTGTTAATTGTCATCATCCTTTCTACCATGAGTATCAGTACTATTCCTTCTTTAGTCTCCTCTTAGCTAAAAAGCTCACTTTTTGTTCTCAGCTTTCTTTGCCACTACTTTTGCAATATCATTTAAAAAAATCCGTTGTTACCTCCCATTGCTTCTGTGTCTTTTTTTTTTTAGACTTAAGTTGACTGGTTAGTTCCGATGCATATGCATATACATATAAATGTGCACATACATATACATATATATTCTCTCTATATATATTTAATGTATGTGTACATATACATACACACATATGTCTTCAGATAATTCTGTCTTTCTTTCTCATTGGAATTGTTCCCCTTGATGTTTTCAGAAGGGTTTCTCATCCTTTGTAGGCTGAATTCTCCTGCAAAATTTTAGTTCATGGGATTTTACCTATTATTACTTTAAACCTGTGAAATCTGCTTTCCCAAAATCTATGAAACATCAAATTATGTGCTTTCTTCTACTCTATTAAGTACACTAGGAAGCTGTCACTTTTCCCACAAGGCTCCCATTATCCTCATCCTAGCAACTAGTAACTTCCTGTTGCTAGTAATGAGATACAAAATAAAATTCTTTGTTTTTTTCTCTATCTTTTGAAAAATGAAATTACCCTATAGACTAGTTAGTAAGTTAATTGCTCTGCTTTTGATGTATAGAATTGCCCCATTGCTACTATATGTGCCTCTATGCCAGAACTGCTTAGGTATTTCCCCTCTCTGTCCAAGTGTTGTATAGTGTACACTGATGATAAAATCACTTCTGGTTATCCTTCCATTGGTCTTTGAAAGCATATTTTATCTCATCATGAGGTTTTAATGTCATAGACGTTTCCAAATATATTATCTCATTCTTAGTCCTCACTTACCCACCTTCTTTCATAACAAAGCAAAGTTGATTGACACAGTGATTGCATTGTGCATCATGTATGTATCATCTTTAACCTTTTCCAAGGAAATCTTTCCATTGGTTTTCATCTAAATATTTTCCCTCATGCTTTCCCTCCCTCTAGTTCCTGGATTTCCTCTTATAAACATATAATACTTGTCATGCAACACTATTCCCTCTCCTCCATTTTTATTTTTTCTATTTTTTAAAAACTTATCCAGAGACACATTCCAATTACAGGTTTCATCCAACTATAATTGTCTCTTCCTTGTATTAGGAATTCCAGTTTATTGTGATTGTAGCCTAAACATCTGAGACTAGAGAATATCCTTCTTCCTTCTATCCTACAAAAATCTATTCCTTTTTCTTTCTGAATTCTGTCCCTCCTCCATATATAGCTTGGTTTTTCATATTTAAATGTGTTCCTAGGTTTCTGTTTTACTATTGGCTTCTTGGTAGGCATTTGTTTTTTGTAAACCTTTGGGTATCTCAATAGCTATTCCTTTTACATTGTATCTTCTCTTTCTGTTTTCTTAGTTGGTAACTAGATGTCTGCATCTTTGTATTTCTCTCATCCCTTTCAGTTTAAAGCTCTTGATTATCTTTGTAGGACATTAGACAAATATTTTGCTTCTCATTCAATAAAATTGGGGGAGAGATAATTTGGAAAGAATATTTTCCTCTTCCCTATTGTTTCTTTTAATTATTAAACATTATTGGGAAGCAGAACAATACTGTGGCAAGAGTACTGATTTTAGAGTTAGAGGACGTGGGTCAAATCCTACTTCTATTGCCTTTCTGTGTACTTACTTTTCCACATTGTTAAATGAAGAGATTTGACTAGGTGAACTCTCAAGTCCCTTGCGGTTCTAAGTCTATGATCCCATGATCTATATTTGAATCTTACCTCTTGCATTTGCTGTGAAACCTTAGATAAAGCACTCAAACTTGTGGGGTCTCATTTTCTTCATCTGTTAAATGAGAAGATTGCATGAGGTCATTTCTGAGGTCCCTTCCAGGTCTAAATCTAATGTCCTAAGCAAATATTGTGGACCTTGTTCATGGTACTGCTTTAAGAATAATGTCAATGCTATGACCACAGATGATAGTGTTCTGAGTACATATTGGAAAGTAAACAATTTATTAGTGTTTATTATTATTGTTGTTGCTGTTCCTTATGATTTCTCACTCATGTATTTCTCTAAACTCCTATTTTTGTATTTCAAAGTTTCTACTCAGCTCTGGTCTTTTCATCGGGCATGTTTGAAAGTCTTCTATTTCATTAAAAATCCATTTTTCCCATGCAATTGTACTCAGTATTTTTGGGTATGTTATTCCTGGTTATAAGTCTATATCTTTTACCTTCTGGAAAATCATTTTACAAGCTTTTTGCTCTTTAAGGATGATGGCTGCTAAATCTTCTGTGATCCCAACTGTGATTCTTTGGCACTGAGGAGTACCAGTTCCTCTGGTTACTTGCGGTAGTTTTTCTTTGACCTGGAAGCTCTGGATTTTGCCTATGATGTTCCTGGGAGTTTTCATTTGGGGATTTCTTTCAGGAGATGACAGGTGCATTCTATTTCTACTTTGTCCTATAAGAGATCTGGCTGCTTTTCTTTTATAATTTCTTGAAATACAACATTTAAGCTCTTTTTAGTCATGATTTTCAGGTAGTCCAATGATTCTTAAAATATCTCTCCTTAGGATGCTGATCAGTTGGGAGATGGCTGAACAAGTTGTGGTATATGAATATAATGGAATACTATTGTGCTATAAGAAATGATGAGCAGGGAGACTTCAAAAAAACCTGGAAACACTTGAATGAATTAATGCTGAATGAAGTGAGCAGAGCCAGGAGAACATTGAACATAGTAACAGCCACAATGTGTGATGACTAACTTTGACAGACTCATCTCTTCTTAGCAATGCAAGGATCTAAGACAATTCCAAAGGACTCATGATGAGAAATGCTGTCCACATCCAGAAAAAAACTATGGAGTCTGAATGCTGATCAAAGCATATTATCTGCTCTCTCTCTCTCTTTTGTTTGTTTGTTTGTTTCTTCTTTCTCATGGTTTCTCCCATTGGTTCTAATTCTCCTTTACAGCATGACTAATGTAAAAATAAGCTCAATATGAATGTATATGTAGAGTTTATATCAAATTGCATGCCATCTTGAGGTGGGGGTAGGGGAGAGATGAGGAGAAAATTTGAAACTCAAAATCTTATAGAAGTGAGTGTTGAAAACTACAAATAAATAAGTTTATATATAATATATATATACACACATATATATATATTATATATGTCCTCAAAAAACAAAACAAAAAAAGAATAACATCAATGATAATTAACATTATGCTAATAACAAAAATAATACTTAGTATAGATCAGGAAAACTAATCAGTGAAAATTCTAATTGATTTTTTCTTCAGATTGGGAAGCTATAGGACTTGTGATTAAAAAAAAAGATGCAGATTTCCTTCTCACATTTTGCAATGTGAGTTACCTAGAATGGGGAGTGATTGATTCCAATTTCCCCTAGGACATTTGGAGACTTAAATTGTAGGCAGAGAGTTGGAATATATGGTGCCATTCTATACTGAACAAAATAAGGGAAGTAGGGGATAGATTGTTGGACTTGTAGTCAGAAAGACTGGAGGGTAAAAACAGTAATTGTCTCACAAAGTTGTTCTGAGAATCAAATGAAATAATATGTGAAAAGTGCTTTGCAAACCTGAAAGCATTATTTGAATATTAGCAGTTATTACTAGAATGTATTGTTCAGAGGACACTAAAAACTATGCCTAAGGACTATCCCAGTACATACTGCCTCCCTCCTTTCTTCTTACCCCAGAATACATATACACTAGGGTGACCATAAGCATAGGAGAAGAGCTTCAGGGCACATCCCAGGGCTTTGAGGGCTCTTGCCTTTGTAGTCTTCCATACTCATTCAATGCTCTAACATTGAATTCATATAGGGAATTAATTGAACTCTGTGACCACTACCTCTTTTTCTACTCTTCCACATTGTTACATTCACAGCATCCAGGCCAGTTTCCATACAATCAATACAATATCACATGCATAAATCCTCTGCTTGATTCTAGATGCTAATAAATACCCCACTCTTCCATGGAATTGTAAGCAATCATTCCCTTTTCTAGCTGCATTTATTCTTCTCCTCAACACCTCAATTCTTTAAGTATTCTTTTTTTTTTTTTGGGTAAAGCAATAGGGTTAAGTGACTTGCCCGGTGTCACACAGCTAGTAAGTGTCATGTATCTGAGGTTGTATCTGAACTCAGGTCCTCCTGAATCCAGGGCTGGTGCTCTATCCACTGTGCCACCTGGCTGCCCCACACCTCACTACTTTTAGAAGAAAATATTTTTTCCATGGAAGCAGTGACACCTAAATGTATCTTTCCTTAAGGCAATATCTCAGTCTTTTTAGCATTTGAATATCTCTTATTCATTTATGCTGAAGTGCAAAAATGGAATTAGAACTCTTAGGACCATCTGTCTCCACCTACATGCCACAGAATCATTCTTCTACCAAAATTCCTTTATTTGTATAACTGATGAGTTGGACTTCAGGACCATAATCATCAGTTGGTTGAGTCAATGGAATTGATCACCTCATATTCTCCCATTATTGTAATAGTTTTCAAGCTGGGGTGTATGTGGTGTTCAAGGAGGACTAACACCTTTTCAAGGCTGTTCATTCACCTTTCTTATCTACCTGGCACTCTGTTCTTACCTGTGGTTCCAAGAAGCTATAGCATGTACAGTGGCCACATCCCAGTAAACCACCTTGGCAGACAGATGAAACCTGGTTGACTGTAACCAATGGGTTACAATGGGTCAGATGAATCAGTGAGGTAGAAGAGTATCTATCTCAAGCATATAAAGACTTCCCCCACTGTGGAATAGGCAAATGAGAATAGCTTGTTCCAACAGCCATGAAGGCAGCTGAAGAAGGTGGTATGGATTGCTTAGAGCTTGGTTAGACATTGAAGACACCAAGGTCATGTACTATATCCTAAGCCATTGCCAATAGTCTTGACTTTTGTCCTGCCACTGGACTTTAATGACTGAGGAAGAGAGAGTGAGGCTGATGACTGTGCAATTTTGTCTCGCTTAAATCCAATTCACACACAAGGCAAGATATCTTCCATGATGTCATTGGTCCTCTTTGGAAACAAGGGACAAACAGCAACATTTATCAAGTGAAGTACACAAACTTTATTTCTCTTATTTAAGAAAACAATCTTTATAGAGCTGGAAAGGATCTCAGAGGTAATATAACCCAACTTTTCACTGTATCAAGGTAAGAATTGAGACCTAGAGAGGTTAAATAACATGGCCTAATTCACACATTACCCTATAATTTTGCCTAAGGAAGAAGCTGGCTGAAAGTATAGGATGGTGGCAAGAGAGGTTCACTTCTTCTGTTTGTGAACAGGTGTCCACAGAATAAACACTTGTTTTTAAAGGCACAGAATAAGAAGGCAGAGCCAAAATGGCAAAGAAAAGGCAGCCATTCACCCGACCTCTTCTCAACCCCCCAATACCTTTAAATACTTCCAAAACAATCCTTGAAATGTCAGAACCCACAAAAGGATGGGATGAAATAATTTTCCAGCCAAAGACAGCTTAGAAGATCAGCAGGAAAGGTCTGTTGTACCTGGATGAGAGTGGAGCAGTCCAGCACAGGCTGCACCAGCATAGACCTGGCCTCAGCAAACCAGGAGAGGCCTTGGGAACTACTGAATCTGCAGCAACATCAGCTGCTTCTGGAGCTCTCAGCCTACAGATGGTAAGGGGGTTGAATGACTGATCAGAAGGAGACTACAGGGGGTCTCTGCTGGCACCAGGGGCAGAACTCTGTTGCTTTGCATATACTCAGACCTGGATCACAGTCCTACATGGTAGTCTTAGGGCAAGAAGGAGTACTAGCCACCAGAGCTTGCAGCTACAGTGAAGCAGGGATCATCATCATGGTTTCAGGGCAGAAAAGAGTGCTTGTGGTAGCTCACAGAGCAGACTACAGGCCAGGACAGTAGTAAACACACCTCTTCTTAGATCATACCACAATGGAAGCACTGAAAACTTACAGATTCCTAGAAGTATCTTTGAAAAACAGCTACAGAAAAAGAAAAAAAATTCTGACTGTAGAGTTACTAAGGTGACAAGGAAGATCAAAACACATACTCAGAAGATTACAAAGTCAAAGCTTCCAAGAAAAAAAAATATGAATTAGTCTTAGGCAATGGAAGAGCTCAAAAATGATTTTGAAAATCAGGTAAGAGAGGTAGAAGAAAAAGTAGGAAAAGAAATAAGAATGATGCCAGAAAATCATGTAAAAAGAGTCAACAACTTGGTAAAGTAGACAGAAAAAAATATTGAAGCAACTATCATCCTAAAAAAAAAAATCTTAAAAAAAAGCCAGATTAAGCCAAAAGGTAAAAGAAGTACAAAAAACCAATGAGGAAAAAAATGCCTTGAAAAGCAGAACTGGCCAAATGAAAAAGAGGCACAAAATTCATTGAAGGAAAAAAAATTCCATAAAAAGTAGAATTGGCAAAATGGAAAAGGAGGTACAGAAGCTCACTGAAGAAAATAATTCCTTAAAAATTAGAATAGAGCAAATGAAAGCTAATGGCATTATGAAAAATCAAAAGCAATAAAACAAAGCCAGAAGAATGAAGAAATAGAAAACAATGTGAAATATCTCATTGGAAAAATAACTGACCTGAAAAATAGATCCAGGAGAGATCATTTAAAAATTATTGGATTACTTGAAAGCCATTATCAAAAAAAAAGAGCCTAGACATCATCTTTCAAGAAATTATCAAGGAAAACTTGTCTTGATATTCTAGAACCCAGAAATTAAAAGAATCCACTGATCACTTCATGAAAGAGATCCCAAAATGAAAACTTCCTGGAATATTATAGCCAAATTCTAGAGATCCCAGGTCAAAGAAAGAATATTGCATGCATCCAGAAAGAAACAATTCAGGAATGTGGAGCTGCAGGCAGGATAATTCAAGATTTAGCAGCTTCTACATTAAAGGATCTGAGTGCTTGGGACATAGTATTCCAGAAGGCAAAGGAGTTAGGATCACAAGCAAGAATCACCTAGCCAGCAAAACTCAGTATAATCCTTCAAGAGAAAAAATGTATATTCAATGAAATAGAGGACTTTCAACATTCTTGATGAAAAAAACTAGAGCTGAATAGAAAATCTGACTTTCAGATATGAAAAAGATAAACAGGAAAGGGAAATCATAAGGAACTTAATGAAGTTAAACCATTTATATTCCTATGTGAGAAGATAATACTTGTAACTCATAAAAACTTTCTCATATTAGGGCAGTTAGAAGTAGGCACAGGTGTGAGTTAATTATGAAGGGATAATTTTGATAAAAATTAAGGGGTGAGAAGGAAGAATGTACTGGGTTAAAGGGAAAGGGAGAGGTAGAATGGGGTAAATTATTTCACGTAAAAGAGGCAAGAAAAACTTTTATAGTGGAGAGGAAGATATGTGAGGTAGGGGTGGTGAGTTAGTGAATCTTACTTAGTTGGCTATAGAAATCAATCCTACACTACAGGAAAGTAAGAGGGGAAAGGGATAAGGGGGGGGTGATAGAAGTGACGGCAGATTAGGGGAGGCAGTATTCAGAAGCAAAACACTTTTGAGGAGGGACAGGGTCAAAAGAGAGAATAGAATAAGCAGGGGGTGGGAAATAGGATGGAGGGAAATATAGTTATAAATCATAAGTTTGAAAAAAAATTTTGAAGCAGTTTCTCTGATAAAGGCCTCAATTCTCAAACATACAGAAAACTGAGTCAGATTAATAAAAAAAAGCCATTCCTCAATTGATAAATGATCAAAAGATATGATCAGTTTTCAGATGAAGTAATCAAAGCTATCTCTAGCCATATGAAAAAGTGCTCTAAATAGCTATTGATTGAAGGAATGCAAATTGAAACAATTATGAGGTACTACCTCATACCTATTAGATTGGCTAATGGGAGAGAAAAGGAGAATGACAAATGTTGGAGGAGATGTGGGAAAAATGAGACATTAATTCATTGTTGGTGGAGTTATGACCTGATTCAACCATTCTTTTTTTTTAACCCCTGGTAATAAATGCTTGGATTGCCTCAGTTTACCCTTTTGTTAAATTTCACTCATGACACTTTTTACTGTTGCCTTTATCAGATTTCTGCCTTCACCTTTGTCTCTTTGTGTATATTTAGAAAAAAGTGTCTAACTGGTCTCTATCATCACTCTGTTGCTATTGCTGTCTCTGCCTGCTGAATTTATTCACTGCTGAATTTTTGTTGTTTGGGTGCTCAAGAGGCAAATGATCTCTTCCATTTTGGTTTTCTTTCTTAAAATGTTTCAAAATTTTTAAAAAAAATGTTGAACACCAATCTTTTGTATTGTGTGATTAAGCTCCCTCCCTCCCTCCACCCCAAGATGGCATGCATTCTAAATTTTCCTTCCCCTAATGTGCCCTCCCTTCTATCTCCCTCCCCCCTTCTCTTATCCTCTACCCCTTCTATTTTCCTGTAGGCCAGGATAAATTTCTATACCCTGTTGCTTGTACATCTTTTTTCCCAGTTGCATGTGAAAACAATTTTTAACATTTGTTTTTAAAACTTTGGGTTCCAAATTTTCTCCTTTTCTCCCTCCCCTCCCAAGCTTATTGTGAAGGCAAGCAACTCGATACAGATTATCCATGTGTAGTCATGCAAAACACTTCCATAATAGTCATGTCGTGAAAAACTAACTATACTTCCCTTTATCCTATCCCACCTCCCCATTTATTCTATTCTCCCTTTTGACCCTGTCCCTCCTCAGAAGTGTTTCCCCCTCCCCCAGTCTGTCTCCCTTCTATCATCCCTCTCCTCTCTTATTCCCTTCCCCCCTATTTTCCTGTAATGTAAGATAGATTTCCATACTCAATTGAGTATATGTGTTATTCTCTCTTTAAGCCAAATCCAATGAGAATAAGATTCACTCATTCCCTCTCACCTTCCCCCACTTCCCTTCCACGTTTCTTGTCTGTTTTTGGTGAGATAATTTACCCCATTCTACCTCTCCTTTTCTCTTTTTCCCAGTATAATCCTCTCACCCCTCAATTTTATTCTCCAGATATCACCTCTTCATCTTCAACTCACCCCGCGCCCACTATATCTATCTATCTACATATATTTTTTCTCCTCCAACTACCCTAAGACTGACAAAAGTCTCATGAGTTACAAATATTGTCTTTCCATGCAGGAATGTAACAGTTCAACCTTAGTAAGTCCCTTATCATTTCTCTTTCCGGTTTACCTCTTCATGCTTCTCTTGGGGCATATATTTGAAAGTCAACTTTTCTATTCAGCTCTGGTCTTTTCATCAAGAATGATTGAAAGTTCTCTATTTCACTGAATGTCTGTTCCCACCCAACCCTCCCCAAAAGGATTATACTCAGTTTTGCTGGGCAGGAAATTCTTAGCTATAATCCTATCTCATTTGACCTCCGGAATATTATATTATAAGCCCGCTGTTCTTTAATGTAGAAGCTGCTAAATCATGTGTTATCCTGATTGTGTTTCCACAGTACTTGAATTGTTTCTTTCTGGCTGCTTGCAATATTTTCTCCTTGACCTGGGAACTCTGGAATTTGGCTATAATATTCCTATGAGTTTTCATTTAGGGATCTCTTTCAGAGAATTCTTTCAATTTCTATTTTGCCCTCTGGTTCTAAAATATCAGGGTAGTTTTCCTTGATAATTTCTTGAAAGATGATGTCTAGGCTCCTTTTTTTGATCATGGCTTTCAGATAGTCCAATGATTTTTAAATTCTCTCTCCTGGAGCTATTTTCCAGGTCAGTTGTTTTTCCCAATGAGATATTTCACATTGTTTTCTAATTTTTCATTTTTTTGGATTTGTTTTACAGTGTCTTGATTTCTCTTAAAGTCACTAGCTTCCAACTGCTCTATTCTAATTTTTAAGGAAGTATTTTCTTCTGTCAGCTTTTGGACTTCCTTTTCCATTTGGTCAATTATGCTTTTTAGGGCATTCTTCTTATTGGGTTTTTGGACCTCTTTTGCCATTTGGGTTAGGCTATTTTTTAAGGTGTTATTTTCTTCAGTATTTTTTTTTAGGTCTCCTTTAGCAAGCTGTTGACTTGTTTTTTTTTTTGTTTTTTTTTTTAGGCAATTGGGGTTAAGTGACTTGCCCAGGGTCACACAGCTAGTAAGTGTCAAGTGTTCGGTCTGAGGCCAGATTTGAACTCAGGTCCTCCTGACTTCAGGTCCGGTGCTCTATCCACTGCGCCACCTAGCTGCCCCTGTTGACTTGTTTTTCATGATTTTCTTGCATCACTCTCTTTTCTCTTCCCAGTTTTTGCTCTACTTTTCTTACTTGCTTCTCAAAATCCTTTTCCAGCTCTTCCATAGCCTGGGACTGATTCATATTTTTCTTGGAGGCTTTGGATGTAGGAGCTTTGACTTTGTTGTCTTCTTGCTGTATGTTTTGATCTTTGTCACCAAAGAAAGATTCTGTGGTCTGATTTTTTTTGGGTGCAGTTTGCTCATGTTCCCAGCCAATTACTTGAGTTTTAAACTCTTTGTTAAGGTAGTGGTCTGCTTCCAGTGTGCAGAATGTATTGTCCCAAGCTTTGGGGGTTTTGTGCAGCTGTTTTCAGAGATACTTCTAGGGACTTGTAAATTTTCCATTCTCCCGAGGTGGTACAATCAAGGGCGAGGTGTTTACTTCTTTCCTGGCCTGTGTTCTCATCTATGAGTGACCAGAAGCACACTTTTCTGTTGGAACTGTAAGGAGGATTTTCTCTGCACAACCACAACAAGCTCCACCATACCAGCACTCCTCCTTGCCCTAGGACTGCTACCTAGTACTGTGACCTATTCCTGCCTCCACACCAGCAAAGGGATCCCTGCAATCCCGCTATAATCAGCCACTCAATTCCCCCTCAGTCTGTGGGCTAGGAGCTCCAGAAACCTCAACTATTCTTTAGAGCAATTTGAAATTATGCCCAAAAGGCTATTAAATTCTCCATACTCTTTCATCTAGCAGTGCCATTACCAAGTTTGTATCCAAAAAGAGATAAAAAACAAAAGGGAAAAGGACCTATATGTACCGAAATATTTATACCAGCTCTTTTCTGGTGGCACGGTGTTGGAAATTGGGAAGACACCCATCAATTGACAATAGCTGAGCAAATTGTATGTGATTTTGATGAAATACTATTGTGCTATAAGAAAAGATGATCAGGATGCTCTCAGAAAAACCTGAAAAGTCTTACATGAGCTGATGGAAAGTGAAATGTACTGTATACAAAGTAACAGCAATATTGAAAGGTGATTAGCTATGAATGACTTAGCTATTCTCAGCAATACAATGATCCAAGACCACTCTGAAGAACTTATGATGAAAAATGCTGTCCATCCCCAGACTAAGAACTGATGGTGTCTCAATACAGATTGAAGCAAACTTTTTAACCTTCTTTGTTTTTTCTTGATTTTTTCTATATTTTCTTTCACCAGATAATTAATATAGAAATGTATTTTGCATGACTGCACATGTATAACCTATATCAAGTTGTTTGCCTTCTCAATGGGGGGGGGAAGGGGAGAGGATTTGGAATTCAAAGTTTTAAAAGTGAATGGTAAAATAATTGTTTTTACATGTACTTGGGGAAAAGTAAGATACTCAATAAATTTGAAAAAAAGCCTACTAGATGTTCAAAAGAAAAAAAAAGCCACAAACTCAGGTGTGTGGAAGAATATGTTGTTTTGATGAAACTATTTTATTAATTACTAATACAGAAAATTTGAAAATCAGCCAATTTGCAAGCATAGATATGATGTGTCATAAAACTAATTTCCAGAAATGGCACATGAAGTTGATGGAGAAGAAAATGCATTTGATATGAGATGCCTTTAGTGGAATATTTTGCCAGCCTCTGGGTTCAAGAAAATCTGTACATACATGGACACACTGGGATATAACCACTGGCTCAAACCCATTGGAAAAATAAAAGAAAAACACTAAATTCCTAGAAACAAATATGCATAGTTAAAAAAAATAAAACCTTTTTCCCATATTGGCTATGTCTAAAATATGCATTTCATTTTGCATATAACAATAATTATATCTCTATAATTTTCATCATGGTTTCAAGTTCTGCCTTCTGGCATTACACTAAATGAATCTAATCCTTCATTGTTTTTTGTTCATATATTTGAAGCTAAGTTATCAAATGTCCCCTATACTCTATGTTCTCCAGACACTGCAAATAGGGTTTAACCAGTGACTAATGGTACTATTACTTGCTTTTTTCTAAATAACATACACCTAGCAAAATAGTGTGGCATAGTGGGAATAAAAATTAGAATCAGATAAATTTAGTTTGGCTCATGGATTGACCATAGGCTAACACTTAAACTCTGCTTCTCTATCTAATCTTTTTATGAGTCCTTCTTTTTCCCCTGTAAGGTATTCTTTTCCATGGCTTTATTATAGTTGTGATTACCATATTACCAATTTCTAGTGATTCCCAAGAGAATATATTAATATTGCATTAAAAACTTGTTTGTTTTGCTTGTTACCTATATTGCATACATTGGCAAAGAGATATGATATCATATGTGTCATTTCCAACTATCTCTAGCTATTTCCTCTTGTGAATTAGAATACTTGTTCTATTGTTTTTCTTCCTATGTCATACATGATGATTTCTATATTATCTGGCTTCATAGCTATTGTGGCAATTTTTCTTTTTCACTTTCCAGTTTTAGTTTTATAGCATTTTTATTAGCTCTGAAAATCCATAGCCAAATGCATCCTTTTAAATCATAGCATATAATTCTGGCATCTCAAACCACAACTGAGAAAATGAAAATCCATTCTATGGTATGTACTATCTATACAGTAAAATAGTCACTTCCTTTATCCTTCTTTCTTTGATGAAATTGATTGTCAGTTGGAAGAAACAATAAAAATACCACCAATGATTCCAATTCTTTCCATTTCCTAGTCACAGAGGTACAAATGGCAACACTTTTTTGTCTCCACATCAATGACCAGAGGCAAATTCATGTATACTGGAAAAAGAATACCCATTATATATTGGAGAATAGATATTAGAAAATAGGACAGTATTATTCAAAGATAACATAATATGATAGAAAAATGAGATCTCCAATAATCTTTGTTATTTTATGGTAACAACATTATAGAATATCTGCAAAACCAGGAAATTTTATTTAAGATTTTAGAAGAAAAGGGCTTTCAAATATTAAATGGTCTGCCCATAGAACAGAATAATGAACAGACATTTCTAAGGTTGAATGGAGACTGAAAGTGAATATGATTCATGTTAAATGTTGCAAAATTGAAAATCCAAAATGAAATTGTATAGAGTCTTGATTTGATGCAGCAGCACTGGGAACCTGGCTGCTTTCAACATGTAGCTGAGCAGACAGTTTCACAAGGCTTGAGTAAAACTCGAGTGAAAAAGGAATCGTATAGTCTAAATAGGAGTTTAGTGGAGCTGAGATTGGGATGTGCTCCAGGTACCATATTGCCACAAAATCTTTTCAGAATGAGTACTAATGACTGTGCCTTATGGGGAAATGTGATCTTTTGCTATTCAGTGGTACCTAGAGCATTCCAGATTAGTCATTTGTATATATGTGTATATAAATGTATACATACATACATACATACATATATATATACGTATATATATATATATATATACGTATATATATATATACGTATATATATACGTATATATATACGTATATATACATATATATACGTATATATATACATATATATACATATATACATATATACGTATATATATACGTATATATGTGTATATATATGCATATATATATATATATATATAATAGTCAGAAGCTTTATTTTCCCTTAATACAAAGTTGTGATGGTTATCTATGCAATGAAAATTGTCTTAATGCAAACTAAGCTGGCTACATCAGTGGGGCCTAGCTTCAAAATAACTACTTGGAAAGGAAAACCTTTTATTGACCAGAAAGAATTAGATCTATAAGTATAAGAAACAGAGTTCAAAGCAACTGCTTCTTTCCAAATCTCAATCGATCCCATTTGGAATTGTATATGTTATCAGAATGAAATCCTAGTGAGATCAACACTAGTTTTGGAAGAGAAAATTTAAAAATCTCCAAACTCTTGTAACCCCATTGGTAGTGATATAAGAAAATATTTGCATCACCATCAATCCAAGCTTCAAATGTAAAGCAAAAAAAATCCTTCTAAAAGGGTAGCTTGGTGTTTGCTAGATTGGTGTGGATCCTTATAAGGTAGACACCTAAAGACCTCCTCATATCTCTTTTCAGCTGCAGCCACAATTCAGGGCACTTCCTTTCCTTATCTTCCTACCCTCCTTTCAGAAGGACAAGTCAGAATTCATTGATCAGTAGACTTGGAGAAGAGCTCAGAGATAAATCCCAGCTGCAAGCCATGATAGTAAGCTAAGATGTAATGTTTGACTCCGTAGTTGTCAGAGTGAGTAATATGAGCATCTCTAAATTGACAACAGTGACCCTTGGCTGGATCATCTTGATATATTAGCAAGTGGGTCTTCAAGTAAGATTGAACTTCACTATAACCTCTTAGCTAAGGACAAGACTTTCCAGCAGAGTTAGAATCAAACAACTCAATAAGAGAGATGATCATATCTGTTTAATTTTAGTAGTACTACTTAATATAGTACAAGTGATGGCCTCTTGGATTTCAAATTCTATGAGTATTGCTACAGGAGGTTTCCTTTTTCGTGAAAAGGAAATAGTAATGGAATTTACATTTTTGATAATTTATTCCCTTTTCCTGGCTCTGGGACACTCTGCTGGTGTTAGAAGAAACCTATAAGAAGATGTGGTTATAATGATAAAATGATGATTAAATTGACAGCTTGGAATTTCACAATAATTCTCCATAAGGACCTCCACATCAACATTTCTCAGTTTTCAAGTCAAAGGTTTTGTTTTTCTAATTCCCAGCACTGAAAACTCCACCTGGAATCTCAAAGTCAAGCTGTGTTTTCTTCCTGCCTCTTATATCATTAACAGTCATACAGATCCTTCAATCAGAATTTACATAGTCATTCATCCTAGTATAATCACAAATTTAGTGGATTGTTGATCAGAATCATGAAGTTAGAATAATCTCTTCATTTGAAAGTCCAATTTTAATAACAGGATGCCTTTCACAAATGGGTGGAACTGCATATTTAATGATTTCCCACAATAAAAAAACCCCCTCAAACAATTGGCTTGGAAAGCTCTTTCAAGTTTCTGTAATACTACATCTTTCACTTTACCAGGCATAAATTCTACTGTTTACTCATTTGTGCTTGCAAGGATCAATTCCATAGAGCACAATAGGTAGTGATGTGAAGAAAAGTAAGGAAGCTTTATACAAGATGGCTTTTTCAAAATTAGGACAACACATCATGACAGAGTGATTAATGCAATTGGAACCCTGCTAATACATCAATTAACCAGAAACTAATTTAATAAACCTTTAGTTAGTTAACTATTTTGTTTGTTTATTTTCGTTCATTCCACGTTAAGGAGAAAGAGGGAAATCAAAAGCTGGTATGTGAGGTCTGGAGCTCTTAAGCACACCTCTTAGAATAATTTGAGTCATAGAACAACTAGGGTGGTATCCCAATGGCTTTATCATTGAGGGTGGATTCAACCACCAGGAAGGTCCATGACACCTAATATGCCCAAGAGGAGGAAGACCTGGGTACAACATGCTGCTTCTAACCCTATCAATCTCTTCAAGCATCAGACAGATAAGGAAAACCTTCAAATGTATTTTTAAATTCCAGAAATTTCTCTGGATAGTCAGCCATTCAGCCATATCCATACTTAGCACCAAAAGCTGATCTGAATCTGCTTGTCTCTTCATGAACAACTGAATCACTCAAAAATACCAGAATTGCAGTGAGACTAACAATTCAATAGTAACAGGTTGCTTCTTTCTTCTTAACCTCACAGCTAAATACTACATCTGTGTGGTCATAACTGCTTCTGAAGCAGTTCACTTCCTCCACATATCTTTTTCAGTCTTTCCTAATTAAAAATACTAACAGATTTCAGCAGCTTTGTACAAAACAAACAAAAAAACAAACAAAAAACCAAGCAATTCCCAAATGATTTCATCCTGGGAAGAATAGTGGTGCCAGTACAAATTCATTCCAATACTTTAATTTTTCTATAGCTATGTTTTTGAATAATGAGAATTCTTATTCATTTTGGTACCTCTAAAGCAGAAATGATTCCTTAATCACCAAAGATGCATTATTTTTTATTTACTGTATACTGATTTCCCCCCAAGGCTCTGTCTTAGGTCTTTTTCTCTTTTGTCTTCACAATTTCTCATTTGGGGATCTAATAAGTTCCTATGGCTTCAATTATTTCTATGTATAATATTGAAAAGATAAAAATTAATATTACCTTCACTTTCTCCTGTATGGATTTCTACTACATTGCTTCTACAATGTAATTGATTTTATGCTGTATTGATTTTATAATTGAGCCTGTATCTGCCTAAAGCCACCTTTCTATATTCTTGAGTTGAGAGCAGAAATAGAGCTTTCCCTCTGAGTTAGCTCAAAGTTAGTTTAAAAGAAAAGTTATTATCTCTTATACTGGTATTCCCTAGTGTACTTCCTGTATGTGTTTGTTAAACCCTACAAATTACCATCCCTAAAAGATTCATTATCTGCCCTTGCTTGTCTTTGTGTAGTTAGGGAAAGTTTTTGTCTCTTCCAAGGAGACAGCAAGTCTCACAGTTCTGATTCCTAGCAGACTACAAGATGTAGGTGGGTCCCATAAATCAGACATTCCTTAACTGTCAGAGAGGGGTGGCTACTAGCCCCAATAGGTGCCAACCCATTTTCTTTGAAGTAATCATTTATGTTGTCCCCACCCCCATGATGCTATCTACTGTGTAATCAATTACATTGTCTTCCCCGTCTACCCAACTTTTTACTCCCCTAAACTAAATGAAGGCTGGTGAGCCCTATATTGGGGTCTTCATCATTGAGAGAGCCCACTGACAGAATTTATTGGTTATTATAACCTAAATAATGAATTGATCATGCTCAGATCATTGTCTCTAAGTTTACCTTAATTTTTAAATGTAACAATATGTAAATATTTCACATATCTATATATCTAGTCATAGTCTCTCTCCTGAGCTACAGTCATCTATCTTCGAACGCCTCTTATACATGTTATCATTTTCTGATTTGCTCAAGGTCACATAGCTACTAGGTGGCAAAGATATGCTTCACTAGTTTTATTTTTATCCTCAGAGCCTGACACAATGTCTAGCACGTAGCAGGTCAACAAATACGTATTGACTTATTGATTGCTTAGAACCTATACCTTCTAATCTTACTCTAATGTTACTTTCACTATACCATGCTGAAAAATAATTAAACAGTGTTTATAATAAAACAGGTGTTTTTTTTTAACTTAAGCTTGATTTAGGAACAGCCATATTTGAGTAATACATCTCCTTAACAATAGAAAAATAAAAAAAGATATCAGGCCCTGAATAGGATGAATCTATTCTGTTTCCCTCCACATGCCAGATACTTCAAATACTTTGAAAAGTTAGTACTTTCTTTTTCTTAGCAGCATTAGCATCTATCCAACTATTATAACCTTAGAGTCATCCTCTCTGTTTTCTCTTCTAGCTACTACTTTTGTTCAGCACCTCATCGCCTCTTACATTAACTGTTGTAATAGTCCTGTAATTGCTCTCCTTGCTTCTAGTTCAGTGATACACCACACATATGCAAAATAATTTTCTTGACGCTCTGTAATTCTCCACTTCAAAAACCTTAACTGATCTCGAATGCCTCTAGGATTCTTAATCTGGGGTTCATGAACTTTTCAAAAAACTATTTTGATGGCAGCATTTCAATAGTGTTGATTTCATAATCCAAGGTATTTTATTTGAGCGCTTAAAAACATTATTCTGAGAAGGAGTTCACAGACTTCACCAGACTTCCAAAGGAATGCGTGATGCAAAAAGTTTAAGAATCCCTGCTCTAGGATAAAATACAAAAGCCTCAATCTGTCATTTATAGCCTTCCACAATTTTGCTACCACCTACATTTTTAGATGCTCCCTTCCCACATTCCTTTCTTTTTTCATATGTTCTATGTGAAATCAACCTTGAATACTTAATGTTCCCCAAACTCAACATAGCATTTCTTCTCTCTACATGTTCACAGAGAACATCATGGAGAACATGTCTGGAATTGGCTCTCCAGATATCCTCACCTGTAAGAATCCTTCTCTTCCTTCAAGACTCTGCAAAGGAACCATCTTCTCTGTGAAGCCTTCCCCAATTTCCCAGCTATTAGTACCTTCTCCTTGCTCAGATTACCTTGTACAATATTTGTTTATTTTGTACATGACGTACCCTCTCCCCCTGCTCCTCTTTCCTGTCCCAATGTATTGTCAGCTTTTGAACACAGAGGCTGAGACATTTATCTTTGCATGTCCAGAATTTTGTGCTGAGTAATAATAGACAAAATAGCCACTTGATAACTGAACAGAATTCCTACACATAGTTCTTAAATCAATAGTTTTTTTTCCCATGTGCCTATAAATTTAGCTTTCCTCGTAAATGTCTTCTGTATCATCAGAATATTTGTGCAATCTACTGGATTCAGTAAAGTAGCCTACAATACCACATTTCTCATTTCTTCAGTCTAATGCTTGAGTCACAGAATCATGTTTCAGTGTTCCTGAAGATCATTTTCCATTAAAAAATACTTAAACAGAATAGAATAGTATTGACCATATTATGCTGCAACCAGTTGATTTGGCCAAAAATATAAATAGTTGATTGTTTATGAACAAGACTTTCCCACTTAAAGAATGTCGATGGCTTTCTATTAATAATTTATGAGCATTCCAGAAGAGTAAGAAGTCCTTCAACTATGTTTTTTATTTTTATTTTACATTGATACTTTTATTTTTATATGAAAGTCATTCTGAATAAGCATCTCCTCTTTCCCTTCTCTTACTCTCTGGTGAATTGAATCCCTCCATACAAACAAAAAAAAGAAAAAACCCACTTCCACAAAGACAAGTGTTATAGCAACCTTGTCTGACAATGTAGATGATATTCTGTTTTTTGAAGTTTCCTGACTCTTTTCCAAGAGGAAGGAGTTATTCTTTACTCTTTCTTCTCTGGAATCAATATTGATTATTACAATTGCACAGAATTCAGCTTACTTTTATTGTTCTTTTCACTTACGTTATTTTTAGTGTGTTGTTAGGTACATTGGTTTTGATGACTTCAATATGCACCTTGTATGAACATTTGATATGTTCATACAAGTTTTCCCATATCTCTAAATTCTTCATATTCATCATTTCTTACTCCACAATAATATTTAATTACATCCATAAACCCTAGTTTGTTCTACAGTCTATGATTCCCCACTGAATTTCCAAATGAAGCATTCTTCAATGAATATTTAAGTCTATATATGGGTCCTTCTTTGTGTCTTTGACATAATTGGAATATATGCTCAGTAGGATGTATACTGTTTTTTTTTAAATTACCCTGGGATTCTCCTGAGTACTCCAAGAAATTCTACCAAGTTCATAAAAAGACAAACAATGAACCCATCCACTTTGCTGTGTGTTCTGGTTATACACAATAGATTCATTGTGCCACAGAGGCAGAGAGCCATTGGAAATTGATTTTAATTTTTAGAGTATTAGTACATTTCTTTATCTTCTATCACCTTGACACTGAGAAAATTTAAGAAGCATGCCAAGAAATATTATTTTTGATCTGGTAATCAAATTACTAACATAAGAACCTTATCCATCTCTACACAACCCACCAATGAACATATTAGTTATTTTAGTGTTCAGTCTCAGCTTTAAACATTCTGATATTTTTTCTATATTTCCTGGTTTCATAGAATTTATTTTGCATTCAATAAATCTAGCACTATTTTCATGTGATAGCATCAATTGTTATTTATTGCATCTTTTTTTAAAATTCAAACAGTGTTCTGCACAACTCTAGGGTTATAGGAGAAAAAAATATTTGGGATGGCTGCCAAATCCATCTGTTTTGCTTTTTGTGTTTGTAGTGTACAATATATGCACTCAGCCGAAACTGAAAGCAATCAGATTTTTTTGGAGGTCAAATGACTTGACAAGGTGGCTTCTTGTTAGTCTAGAATATGTCATTAAATACATAGAAAAATGAATGACACACAACTCACTAGTCATCTGTCTGCTTTGGTAGAGTCAATGTAAAATAATTAGTTTTCCTTTATGTTGGGTTTCTTGACTAAAAGTATTTCATGCAAATTTCTACTCTGAATAATTAAGTAAAATGGAGAGGTTTCAAGTAGTAATAATTAAAACATTGGCATAAAACAAACATCTATGAACTTATTTTGAATACAAAATCTAAAATATTATAGAAATTCAAATTAAATGATAGTTATTTCCAATTTGGATTTAATTCTAGTAATCCTGATGTTCAATGTCTATGTTATGAGTTTTTTTAAAAAAAAGTTTCATGGTTTTGGGGAAATTGCCAAGATATTTACAAATGAAACATGAATTTAAAAGCAATGCACTCAAATACTATACACAAAACTGTCACAATGAACTGAAACAATCAGCTGCAATACCAGATAATGTAAATAATAAGGGACTTTAATGTTGGTGGGAAACATTTTACAAGATGCACTATTATTGTCTCTGATAAACCAGTCACTGATATAAAATAATAACAGATTGTTCACTAAGCAAATTGTATATAGTATTTTATATACAATATATGTGTATAATGTCTATAATTATATAATAATTTTTGTGCAGCATTGATCTGACTATACATTTTTTAAAATCATATCTTCTTAATTAAAAAAAAATTAGCAAAATGTTATTTTGTACCTTGCAAGGAAAAATTGCATGAATTAAATTATTAAGGGCATGTAGGGATAGGAAAAAAAAAGAGGTAAATGGACCAGTCATACAGTGGAGATTCTCTCTGAGAACATCCAAATTCAGTGCCAATTGTCTCTTACTGGGTGCTTGGAACACATTTGCCCTTTCAAACGCTAAGGCATGCACATACACATACTGTATCTATCTATCTTTACAGAAATATTTGTGTAGATACATGTGTATATATGTGTATTTGTACATATGTGTGTATATATATATATATAATATATCATCCATCCATCCATCTGTCTATCTATCTATCTATCTATCTATCTATCTATCTATCTATCTATCTATATGTTGGGTTTTATTTATCTATCTTTAAAGCATTGGCATAATTGACCCACATCAATAGCCCAGCTGGCACACTGATCTCTGCTAAAATATCTACAAAACATGAAAAACGCATTTCAGTTCATTGTGCAATTTCCTTTATAAAGATTTTTATAGTGTGTGGAGATTTTGCAGTTTCCACTGATAGAAGGTGTATCGTCATGAAAAAAAATTCATAGCCCTACCAAAATAGTAGAAACGTTATTTGGTACCATTATTAGTTTTTGTTTGGTTTTCACCTGGATGTATGATTTTATCACTAGAGGGGAATTTTCATGGTTATTTCCCTGTAAAAGATAAACCTTCTTTACCTGCCTAGGCGACTGAAAGTTTAAGAGACTTGTTCGTGTGTCACATGCCAATAAGAGTAGGAGGAAGTACTTGAACCCAGATTTTGCTGACTCTATTTTAAAAATTACCTTACAAAATTTGATTTCAAAGGCTCCATTCACATTTTTTAAAAAGTGAACAGCTTCAAAACTACAAAATTTTGAAACCTACTGTTCTATTCAAGTAAAATTTTTTGTAGGTTTCAAAATATGCGGAATTTTCATAACAGCTTGTTTCTTTTTTTTTGTTCAAGTTTTATTCAAGATCATATATAAAACGTTTTCAGACCCAAGAGGGTTCAATCTTCCTCCTCTTCCTCCTCTTCATCCTGGTTGATCTGGAAGTACCGTAATTCATAGCTCTCCTTGCTGTTGGCCACCACCCGCAGCCAATACCGAAGATTGTTCTTCTTTAAGTATTTCTTTGTCAGGTACTTCAAATACCTTTTAGAAAATGGCGCCTCTGACGTCACGGTTATCTTACTCTTGCTTCTCTCAAAGGTTACGACTCCGCCACCGAGGTTGCCAGCCTTTCCGTTCACTTTGATTTGTTCTTGCAAAAACTGCTCGAAATTAGCTGCATCCATAATCCCATCTTCCACAAGAAGGGTACAATCCAGGGCAAGCTTAAGGACTTGTTTCTTTTTTTTGCCGCCCTTCATCACAGATTTATTCACGGGCACCATGGCGATGAAGGAGCCAGAGGACCACTGACAGCTTGTTTCCTCATCAAATTCTGTATCACCAAACTACTAAACACTCATGGATTCTTTATGGAATGCTGAAAGACCAGAAATATTTTTCTTTCAATAAAATTCTTCTACTTCTTTCTTCTTGTACATGATTATACACCAGAAACTCCACCTTGTTGAGCGCTAATTTTTTCTAAGGAAGATATTTTAGAAAATTTTATTAGGTAGACATCTAATGAAAGTACATTTCAAATGAGAGTGTTTATTACTTATGGCTGTAATTGGCTCTGAGTCCTCTTTAGGGCTTGCTAAGGGCAACCATCTAGGTAGAGGAATATAAACTTTGGGATTTGCATTTCATTTCTTGCTTCATTAATTTCATTAACTTACAAATTGATGAATCCTCAGAATTGAAATACCATTTATTTTAATACCTCCCCCCAAAAAACCCCCCACTTTCTTAAAGTGTTCAAACCTATTAATTTTTGAGTTTTAGCTCTGATTGTGTTTATCAAAGGAAGAATGAGATTTATGTCATGGGGATAGAATAGTTGTAAAACATCACTGAGTTAGGTGGGGAAGGTTCCTTCTGCTGAAGCCCCAGCAGGGTCCTGTACATAGCATTTGGTGTGGTCAACTTGAATTGTCTGCATTCTGCAGGTAGGAGTTTTAAAGAATTGTCTAAAATAATTGTGTGGAGTAAAGGAAGCTCTGAATTTATGCAGGAAGATCAAGTCTAGGTGTTTGAAGAAGAGACCTTATTTTCCTCCAAGGACAGACAGACTGTGTGGGATTTATAGGGATGCTCATTTAATAGAAGTAGCCTTCATTCTGTTGCTCACCCACAACAGTGACAAATGGTGGCCAGAAGGAAAAGCAAGGAATGTAATCAATCTTAACACCTTTGCTATTTTTCTGGGAGATGGGAAAAAACGTGTGTGTGTGTATGTGTGTGTGGTGTGTATACACACATGTGTGGGCATGTGTTTTAAGAAATAAAAAGGAGGAAAGGGAAGAGAAAACAGTTTGTTGAAAAAGGAAAATAATTATTCATGTTATAAAGAAATATTTTGAGAATGGTAATGTTTGTCCTCCTCAGCTGGAGCCAAGTTCGGTGCCAATAATCTCCTCCTGTGTGCTTGGAACTTGTGTTCACTCTTTCAAATGCCATTGAATTTTAATGTTTTTTTTGTTAAAGGCACTCATATAATTGACCCACATCCAAATCAGACTGACACATAAATGCAAGCTCTAAGATGTTCTGAAGAACTCAAAGACATGCCAACCAGTCATTTAGCAAACTGAGTATTATTGAAATGGGCAAGCCACTTTGGGACTATTAGATTGTGGCTGATGTTGCTTGACCAAAGTTACAAGATTTCAATAATAGGGCATACAAAAAATAATGGAGTCGATTCATATTGACCATATACTGTCCAATCCTGACACTTTCATTATGGATTGCATGCTTAGAAGAATTTTCTCTTAAGTAAATGACTTCAAAAGGCTCTTCTAATATTCTATTTGTGAAATGTTCCGGACTGAGATTACTAGCTGTGTGAACTTTGGCAAGTCTCTTAACTTCTCTGAACTCACTTTTTTTATCAGCAAAATGAGCTCCTACTTCAGTTTCTCACAAGTATCAAATAAGATCATGTACATAAAGCAATAGAAAATACCACTTATTACCCCAAATGAGTCTAGGTACATATATTTATAGCTCTGTTCTATAAGTTACAGGATGTGACAGTACTTGTCTCACAGAGACATAGCACTAATTAAATGCTCACCATTTAGCTTGGGGCATTGGGAAAGAACACAATTTTTTCTTAATAGTTTGTTGTAAGGTCACATGATGAGTACAGTTTATGTTGCTGTGACTCTTCATATAGAAGTTACTGGAGCGTCAAAGAGCACAGCCTGGAAATCAGAGGTGAGAGTGGGACACTTTGACCTTCCTCTTTTCTGTATATTATTAGGAACTTCCCCTTTGATTGCACAAATTTAGCTTGCCAAGGTTCCTACCTGCCTGGACCTCAACCACAAAATTCTTTCAGATGTTATCTCATTCTTTCTGCTGATCAGGGTGACATGGGGAAGTAATTGGGATCTGCGGATGATGGAAGTTTCTGATTATTCAAAGAAGCAAAACATCTTGAGGTTTGAAGAGATAATTAGCGGTTTAACTCCTATCAGAAACCATGAATTTTTTTCCAAAGGAAACCCTCATTTAATGTTATTGGTGGAGGAAAATTCTGGACAGCAAATAGAGCAATTCCAGTAGAGACCTGCTTGCTTTTTCCTTATTACTCTAGGTACTATGTTCTGTCATGTTTATGTTAACTGGTTAGTGATATGTTTTTAATTGTAGCACGCTTATTATGACTAAAAAGTGCTTCCCTGAGCTAGTACTAGCTAATACACGATAAATCGAGACATGATTGGTCTTCTGTCTTTAAAAGGTACATATCTGGCAAGCATTTTCTGGAATCTTGGGACAGAATGTGGTAGTAAAGGCATAGAGGAAAGCAAAATCTAGACTCAACTGAATTAAACCACATTAAACTAAACCAAAGAGTTATGTTCCCTCAATTCTACTAATATCAATCAAAAACATTTTAAAATATTGTTTCCCCCAATTCATCTACAAGATAAAATATAAACTCAGCCCCATATTAAGGCCCATCATTGGCTTCAGACTACCTTTACAACTCTATTGAACTCTATTTACCTTTAAGTACTCTACATTTTTGAGATCCTTATTAACTGACTGTTTGACGAAACTGTCTTTGATCTCATCTTTCTTCTTATGATCTTCATGCCGACCACATATCATGCACACATCTTTACCTCCTGACATCCTTCTCTTCCTTTAAGGATCAGTTCAGAAACTCAAATTTTTCCTCAGAAATATGCTGGCTATGTAGTCCTTTGCAAATCACCTAATTTCTTTCAACCTTAGTTTCTCCATCTGTAAAATGGGGATAAAAATACACCTATCTTACAAAGTAGTTGTGGGGATCAAATAAGATAGCACGTAGTGTTTGAAAACTTAAAGAACTATATAAATGCTAGTTATTATTATGGTGTGTATAGCCTACTTGATAAGATTATGGATTATGTTTGTTGTTGTTGGATTAGAAACCAGGATAATGGGTAACTTCTTTCTTGTTCTGTTTTTAAACTTTTGCTATCCAAACTTCTCACACTCTCTTCCTAGCAAAATTCTTATCTCTTTGATTTAGTTGAGTGAAGGAGATGACAGATCGATCTCTTATACTGATGAGAAATATATGGAGGGGCTGTCTTCTAGTTCTCTCTAGCTCTCTGATTTCTGGTGTTCTGCACACTTTTATTTGGGATGTAAATCTGCTTTCCAACAGCAACAGTTCTGATTAAGTTGTGGAAGTTATTTGGTAAAATTCCAGCCAGACTTTCAAGGTCTGCAGTGCATTGGTATTTAATTTAGTTTCACAGCTGTCTTTAGCTCTACTGAAAAAGAATGAGTTGTGTATCTTCTGGTTGGGGTCCTCCCATTCTTTTGATCTAGCTGTTCTGAACCTTCCAATAGGACCTCCAGTTTAGGTCAGAGTTGAATTTTCTCTATTTCCAATGAACAAAGAATAGACATGTAAGTGCTTTGAATTATTATCCCCTTAAGTCTACAATGTAAAAAAATAATGTTGATTTTAGTATCATCTTTCTGCCCACACTTTCCAGATTTATACTTGAGTGCCTTGTTTATCTGGGGGGCATCTCTAGTAATATTTTAAATGGCATGGCTGTCATCACAAGTTGGATATGCCACAATTTTCTGTTGCTGAATATAGATGACACTGAGCTCTAGCTCACGGTCCTAGTACCCAGATGTCTAATTTAATTTATTGGGCCAAATTCTTACTTTTTTTTTGTTGTTGTCAAAAGCACATTTAAATGAAATAGAATTAAAACTTTCTGTAATATCTATCTATATCTTGAATCATTAATTGCAAAAGACTTAGTCTCTGGATATTTTTTGTTTGTATTACCTACTCAAGAAGCATCAAACAACAGTGTGGGCCACCTTTAGGCCACTCTGTTCTAGAGCTGGCACCATATCATAGGAAGAAGGAGGAACTAGTAGAGAGCATTGGGATGAGAGGTCTCAGTAAGTAAAAAAAGAAAAAAAAAGCCAGGAGCTCTTCAAAGTAGCAAAGCAGGAGTGAGGAAAGTATTAGAGAGTAAAAGTATAATTTATAGTGAGGAGCAGAGGACAGGGACTATTGGAAGATGAAAGGTTAGATGTCTGCAAGGAGAGAAGATAATTACTATGAGGGACAGTAATTATTATAGTGAGCAACAGGGGGCATGTTCATGACATCACATTATCAGAGACCCACCCAGAGAATTACTGTGATTTATAGGGGCTGCACAGATCTTTAAGGTGGGCAAAAGGAGGATCTACCATGATGGGAGAAAGGAAATTTCCTGACTATATTGATTTGGCTGAGTCCTTATTTTATCTTTTCCTCTATAAATCTAAGTTGTTTTCTATCTGAGGCCTTGTGAGCCTGAGTATTTGTAAGAACTGATGTTATCATTAGGGATTTCTAGAATGGTATTCTCATGTTGCACCTTGGAATGGGGCAAACAAGCCAAAATTTAGAGGGGTCCTTGAAGTGTGCACAGTTCCTTTATGTCAGGAAGGGGAAAGGAATAAGCATTTTTATAGTGCCTACTGTGTGCCAGGTTTTATGATAGGCATTTTTACAACTATTATCTTAGTTGAGCCTCAAGAGGTAGGTGCTGATATTATCCTCATTTTATAGATAAGGAAACTGAGGCAAACAAAGGTTGTGACTTGCTCAGGGTCACAAAGCTACTATCTGAGATCACATTTGAACTCAGGTCTTCCTGACTTTAGCCCTAGCACTAGCTACCTTTCTAAGCCTTTGAATACAGTGGTTGCAATGTTAATCACACAATAAGCTACACACACTGAAGAATGTCCTGTCTCCAAAACATATAGAAATGCATGTCTCTATATGCATCTCTCTGCCTGTCTGTCTCTCTGTGTCTTTGTCTCTCTCCCTGTCCTTTACCTATCTTTCCCCTTCTTTCATTAGATTCCGTAATCTCTTTGTTTAGGCTATACTTTCCCTGCTTATATCATCTTAGGCTTTTTGCCATCATGTTAGGAGCTAAGGTTCACCCCATTCAGTAACTATTGAATTTAATCTCTCTAAGAATGTGACTGTTTGGTATCCCTAGGATTCTTTTCTCTCAGCTTTCACTATACTCAGATTCCAACTTGAGACAAACAGACAAAGAAATCTAAAGGCAAGAACATGTCATCTTGCCATGAGCTAATAGTGACTTATACCTTTATTTTATTTGGCAAAACTCAGGATGTGAAGGAATTCATGGGTTTCTACCTTTGGTTATGGACCTTTCGTGTGACCTTAAATGCTTCTTGAAGGCAATAATCCTATTTTAGTTTTCTTCCTATCTCCTTAATCTCCTAACTCAATACCTTGAACATAGCAAACACTTGATATATGTGTTTTTGTTGTTGTTGTTGTTTTTGAGTGGAGGGATTGGTATGGTATAGATAAAAAAAGAACTGGCTTTGGAATCAGAAGATCTGGGCTGAAGTCTAGTGTTAATACTTACCCAATGTTGTTATGAAGAAAACACTTTGTAAATCTTAAAGTTTTCAATAAATTTGATTTATTAATCCTATTACCATTACTGCTTGTATTACTATTTCTACTGGGTCCTTAGCTTTCCTTTTTTTCCTGAATACGTTTAAAATAATGGTTTGCTTCTTTCATTCACAGAGCTTATGGGTTCTTTTTTCATATAATAGTCCAGAAGAACTATCTGCTTTCTGAATCTTAAGTTTCTAATCTACATTTTTTAAAGAAAGATTTCTAAATGACCTCACCTTGTTTTCTTGTCCATCATAATATTTTCCAATTAGAACATAGCATGACATGACATAACATAACAACATAGTATAACGAACGTAGCACAGCATAGCATAACATAATATATAAAAAAGGTTAAAACACATATAATTTTCTCAAGAACTGACTTTAGATTTTTGATATATTTGGTGTCATTGTTAAATTTTGCTCCATGAGTTAAGAATAACCACCAGATACAAGTAGCTATCATAGAGGCTCTGTTTCAGGCTAAACTCCAAATGCCTGGTACAAGAAAACACACAGGATCATAGATCGAGAATTAGAAAGGACCTCATAGACTATTCTTTTTTTAAAATGTTTTTATTTATGTCATTAAATATTTCCAATTTACATATGAAAAATTTTTAACAATCTTTATTTTAACTTTTGATTTCCAAATTCTCTCCTTCCTTCCCATTCTCCTCTCTCCTTGAGAAGGCAACCATTTTGATTTCAACTACACGTGAGAGGTCATGCAAAACATATATCCATGTTACCCATGTTGCAAAAAAAACACAAACAAAATGTAAAAATAAAAAATAAAAATAGTAAAAAAAGTGTGCTTCAATCTGCATTCAGAGTTGATCAGTTCTTTCTGTGGAGGTGAATAGCATTTTTCAACATGGGTCATTTGGAATTGTTTTGGATTATTGTCTTGATCAGAGTAGCTAAGTCTTCCACAGTTGATCATCTTTATAATAATGCTGTTACTTTGTATAATGTCCTAGTGGTTCTGCTTACTTCACTTTGCATGAGATTATATGTCTTCCCAGGTTTTTTGGATGAGCATCCTGCTCATCATTTTTATGGCACAGTGACATTCGATCACAATCATGTACTACAACTTGTTCAGCCATTCCCCAACTGATGGACATCCCTTTGATTTCTAATTCTCTGCCTCAAAAAATATTCTATAAAATCTTTGCCTCTATAAATATTCTATAATTTTTTTGCTGCTATGAATATATATATATATACATATATATCTATATATGTATATATATAGATATATATGTATGTATATGTATATGTATATTTATTACAAATAGGCCTTTGGGACACAGACCTAGTAGTGGTATTACTGGGTCAAAGGGTATATGCAATTTTATAACCCTTTGAACAAAATTCCAAATTGTTCTCTAAAATGGGTTGAACTAGTTTACAACTCCACCAACAGTGAATTAATATCCAAATTTTTCACATCTCCTCTAGCATTTGTCATTTTCCTTTTCTATCATGTTAATCAATCTGATTGGTGTGAGGTGGTATTTCAGAGTTGTTTTAATTTCTCTAATTTCATTTCTCTAATCTGTAGTGATTTATAGCATTTTTCATGTCAGTCTTCATAGCTTTGATTTCTTCTGAAAACTTCATATCCTTTGACTGTTCATCAACTGGAAAATGGCTCTTATTTTTATCAATTTGACTTAGTTATATATATATTTGAGAAATGAGACCTTTATCAGAGAAACTTGTTGCAAAAAGTTTTCACCTGGGTTCCTGTTTTCTTTCTAATTTTGTCTGAATTAGTTTTTTGTGTCCAAAAGATTTCTAACTTCATGTAATCAAAATTATCTATTTTGTTTCTCACAATCTCCTCTATTTCTTCTTTGGTCACAAACTCTTCCATTATTCATAAAGCTGGCAGGTATGTTTTTTCTATACTTTCTTAACTTACATATTATATCACCTTTTATGTCTAAATCATTTATTGATTTTGACCTTATCTTTGTATGCAGTGTGAGGTATTGGTCCCTCATAGACTATTCAAGCCAACCCTTTCATTTTCCAGATGGGGAAACAGAGTACCAGAGAGAAAAAAAGGCCTTGTCAAAGGTCTGACAAGTAGTAAGTAAACAACAGAGGTGAAATTTGAACCTAGATCCACTGATTTTAAAGCCAGTACTCATTCTACTGTACCACTGTTTCAAAATCTATTTCTTTAAGATACATTAACATCTTTTTATATATTGAGGTACTGAAGTGTTAAGAAAGAGAACTAATTTGTTCTTTTGCTAAATCTGGAAAATTAATTTTAATTGGCTACGCTCTTTCTCTTTAGTCTACCAGATTTGATCCGTTTCTTTATCCACTGATTATCACTTGGTTTTGTCTCTTCTTTACTTTTACTGTTCTCTTCATTTAATGATTTGAGTGATTATGCTGTTTGTGCTTAAAATATAGCATCATTTTAAGGTCTTGTCAGTTACCCTTCATGCCTTTAATGATACTTACTCTAGGCAATGAGAAAGATGTGTTTAAATTTCACAGTCTCTTTTTTTCCCCTTTTTCTTCTGTATGTAATGTGAGGATGCTTATATCAAATCAACATAAAGATGCCAGTTAAAAAACAATACCTCTGACTTTTCATTGGATTGTTTTGTTTTTGTTTGGGTAACTGATAGATCTGCAACTAGGACAGGGAAACCGGGGCTTTTGTCTAAAGTACTGAATTAAGGCGGTGCTAATAACATGTTCAGTCCTTTAACAGGTAGAAACAACAAGGTTCAGCATAGATTTAACAATAACAAGTAGTTGAAATGGGAAGCTATCAGAGATCAGGCTAAGGTGAATCTGATGTTCATATCACTCTGTTTGCTCCCTCAACTGAGGTTATACTGTAATGCTTGAACCAGGCATGGCTTATGGTACTTATCTTGTGTTAATTTCTAGTTAGAGTTATAGTTTACTGATTAATCCTAAGCCATTCTGAAATCTTTGACTTGGTTATTGCTTTTGCAACAGCATTTGGATGTAGAGTTTTGTTATACTCTTAGAGACCTAAATCACCAAAATCCATGGTTTGTTCTTGATATGTTCCCCACCTGACAGTACACTTACTACTTTTATTAAATCAGTTTAGCCTTCATTTGTACTCCACATTATTATTTCCTTGTATTTTTTTAAGCGTATAAAGTGGCACAGATCAACCCCCTCCGCTACCCTACCCTAAATCAATTAGTGCCATCCTTAGGCAGTTTGATTCCTACCCACTGATTACACCCTCCTTCATTTGAAGGAGTAACTGCTTCAATTATACAAGGCATTTTAGGTAACTGATCCTGTTTTAAATCAAGCATTTTCTTACTTGCTTGGAGAACTTGGATAGGTATTAGGATTAATTTTAACTCATAGACTTTGAGTTCATGAACTTCTTTGATTCTATCCAAAAGCCAAAATAAGCTTTATTTTTATATTGCTTTGTAGAAATGCCTTCTTGGTGCTATGGGAAGGGTACTTGCCTATGAGTTGGGAGACAGGTTCTAATTTCAACTCAGCTATTAAGTATATGCATGACCTTTGGAAAGTTACTTAGCCTTTCTAAACAGTCATTTCCTCGTCTTTAAAATAAGGGAATTAAACTGGATGATCTCTAAGATCCTTCTAGCTTTAATAACTCACAAAGCTTTCAAGGAAAATACTGTTTGGATTTATTAGTATCCTCTGACTCTTTGGAAGTGTTGAGACTTGCATAGGAATGGTATTGCATAGTGGATGAAGTGAGTGAAATGGGAGTGAAATGATTTTTATTTACCTTTAACCTTGGCCAAATTGAAAACACTAATCAAGTAATTAGATTCACTGCATTTTTTTGTGTTTATCATTCTGCTCTTGTTGGTTGGCATTGGACTGTTAATATGTTTTTCCATATGCATGATAAGTCCTCTTGAAGAACAGTTTTATTTTTGTTCCTTGTGATTTTTGGAATTAAGTGGTTCCTAGCATTGATTTATTAACATATTATATTTTGATGTATTTCTTGTCATGTACTTATTGTTTTGCTTATAGGTTTGATTGAGAAAGAAGTGGTAAGTCATGTATGTCCTTATTTTCAATAGTTTGGGATACCCAACTAGGAGAAAAAAGTCAAGGTATCATTCTAGCAAAAATAATCATTTTTATTTTATTTTTTGGCAAAAAAAATAATCATTTTTAAACACCAGAACCACTATTTCACTGGTGTAGGGAGGTCCTGGTGAGGGGCTTCCGCTACTTATACATACAGGCAATTTTTTTGGAATGTATAGTCTTAAAGAATTTCTTAGGGGAGAATTTCCGGTTGAGAAGTCAACTAATTTTCCTAGAATCACACAGGTAGTATGTTTCAGAGGCAGTACCTGAACCCAGGCCTTACTGGTTCTAAGACTTATTCTCTAGTCACTATACCATACTGCCTTCCAAAAGTAATTATATCTTTTCTAAATTGTAAAGGAATCATTGAACTGAAGTTCAAATGATTTTACTGAAATACTATCAATGCTCTTGTTTCTTTTTAAATTACACAGTAATTTTGAGATGATGGTTCTTAGTTTCCCTCAACTTACTCTCACCCCCACTTTCAATTCTTTTTTTCCCCCACCTTCAGTTCTGCTCCTGGTTTTTCAAGAAAGAATGACTTGACAAATTCTGTTCTAAAGAGAGAAAATTAGGGGAAAGGACTTTCTGAGTATATGAGTAAAGTAAATTGTTGGTTTTTGAAAGGAAAAAACATCCCGTCACTGATTGGGGAAAAATATATAACAATTTCTTTGCAGGAAAGATTTCTTTCCTGTAGAGAATGTTGGAGGAAAATAAACACTTCAGTTTCATGTTCAAATTACTTTTACAAGGTCCCTTGTTCAGGGAAAAATATATTTCTTTCCTAGCTAAATCCTGAAAGATTGGAAGCAATAGAATTATCATTTAAAAAAAGAGAGAGGGAAAAACACTTTGATATAGGTGAATTTGGAAATTCACATAATTTAGATTATTTAGGATCTTGATTTTAGTTCATCATATTCAGACTAGCAATCTTCATGCGAAATCTAAAACCTTTCATTTCCTCTCTATCATGAAGGCCTAAGAAGATGAACAACCCTAAAGATTTACAAGTTAGAGATACGATAATAGAAAATTAGGCCATAGAAATGCCTTCATAAAAGCACAAAATTATCAGTCATTTAGAAAGTTTTTAAGGTTTCATTTGAAAGAGAAGTTATACAAATGACAGTTAATTATTTTGGAGGACTTCATAATTACTTCAGAGATATTTATGATACTTCTCAAGCAAGCAAATTCATTGCTCAGGCCCATTCCAACTGATATTCTATTCTACCTGGATGATTTGTAAATGTTGCCTTGATAGGAGGAAAATCTCTTTATTTTAAAAGGTTCCAGTGTCCCAAAGACTTTATTTTGGGCAAGATAATATTTTTTGTTGAATGGTTTTTAATTGAACATATCAAGAAATAGAAAATCTTACAGCTTGCTAAAAAGGAAACCAAAACTAGTGGTTACAAACTTGACTTATTTGATATCACTGGCTCATTTTTTTTTCATCATTGGTTTATCTGAATGGTAAAGTATGCAGTTGTAATTATTTCTCAAGCATACTTGAGATTTTTTAACAATTCTTCCTCGGAGGTTCTAGGGATATAGTGAACTCTATCTGAACTTGGCATTTGGGTATCAAAAGATGTCTCGAATGGAGTTTCCAATGCATATGTAGTTCTAATCAGTTAATACACAAATACATAGATTATAGATGTATAATCACTGTAACAATGTAAATATATTATGTAGCTTAGTTATTGTAGTGATGTTTTGAAAATAATTTATGTTATGAAATCCTAACAAAGACAGCTAGCCTACATGCCCTGAGAGGCAAAGGGTCAACAGAAGCAGTTTACAAATTTGCTGGTTATGGATGCAGTATGGCTAGTTCAGATGGAATAAGTAAGAAATCCTGGTTACCTGGCTGCTACTTTATTAGACCTTTCTTTTTCCTTGTCCTTTTTGAACGATATTTCCATCTCAACTAGAAATATGATAAATGATGTCAATATGAAAGTTTTTTTTTAAAAAATGACTATTCCAGAGGAGCTTGAAGTCTTTTCTTTAAACATGTGCAACCCCAAAGGTTGAATGTTGTATTTGTATTTTAAAGATATATTCTAAAGGTTAAAAAAGAGTTATTCTTTCTCAAATGAAAGAAGAAAAAAGATTTTCACAAGGATAGAAGGCTAGTTGGATTTTGATTTGTATAAAGTCATGATATTTCTATTTAATTTTCAGGTTCAAAAGCCCCTTGACAATTTCAAAAAAATCAGGAACTGGATTCATGAACATTTTTTGGAGGGGTCAAATATTTTAAGCCCCCAAATTCTAAGGAGCAAGATTTCTGAAGTACCTCGAGGACTGTGTACATGAAATATGACCACAATCAGTGAAATGCATGATAGGCAGTATTGTAGTCTTGCATATAAATATCAAACCTCTACTATCCCATGATTTTCTGCACCTGTCGATTCTTGTACCAGGAAGTACACTGGTCATAAAGTAAAGGAATTCAGTTGTTTTCTACTTACTTGACATGAATGATTACTTTCCCGGGAAGAATACTTACTTCTAAAGTTACAATAAATGATCCAATAAAATCCAAAAGAAACATAATTAAAGCTGTGTCTATAGGCACAAAGCAATATTTGAGCTCTTTTGCATTTTTCCCTAATTTTGTAATTGTGTTTGTGTTTATGTGTGCATTCATTGTGTGTATGTATGTGTGTAAAACATAGTGAACAAATAGACATCCTGTACAAAATGTATCCAGACCAGTGGTGCGTATGTGCTGAGAACTTCCAGTCCATTCATTATATCTTGAAAAGCACGATTAAATATCTCATTTGGAAAAAAAAATAGTACTGGATAGAACAAAGTATAATTCTCAGAAGGTTTCACTGACAGATTAATATGATATTACTATTGAAAGAGCAATTTACCTGGAAACTTCAGAAACAACAACATTTGATTCCAACTGGTTATGAAACCATAAGGTTGTCTTTCTTGAAAAAAAAAATGAAACATCCCCATAAGTATTTCTATTTTTTGACTCACTTGGGATGTAGAAACACCAACTTATCCATAAGGCAGATCAAGTAAAAGAGCCAAGGAATTAAACAATGGGCAATATTAAAGAGACTTTGTGAAATACAAGCTATTACTATAAATTCAAATAATGATTTATTTATTGTACCTACTGTGTACAAGGCACTTTGCTAGCACCGGTGGTACAAAGATAAATGAAAGGCAGTTTCATCTCTCAAAGAGTTCAAGTTCTGTTTTTGGCATATGACACACACATAAACGTGCCAGCTCTTACACAAATAATGTTTCCCTTTCAAAGTAGTCACCATAGATAACTTTTTCTGATGATACTTCACTTGCTCAAACAATTTTGGGAACTTTTTCTTCTTAATGATCTTTAGTGCCGGGCATATCCTTTAGAATATTTTTAATGGCAGAATTTTTTTGGTTGGAGGAGTAGTAAATATGGAAGATGATTTTCTAATATAATTCAAAAAGCTAGCACTGAGAAAGGATAGAGTTGAGTCATGACGAGGTCTTTGACTTTCTGGACACTTTCTCAAGGTCTCTTTTGGATAAAAGCAGGTGAACGTATGTGGTAAAGTGGATAGATCACTGAATTTTGAGTCAAGGAAACCTGGATTTGAATCTTGCCCCAGTTGCTTACTGCCTGTGTAATTCTTGGAATGTCACTTAGCTCTCTGTTTCCTCATCTTTAAAATGAGATAGATGTACTCAAGTTTGTTGTTTTTTTTAAATTCCAGATCAGAAAATGCTTTCAAGATAAAGTTACTAGTATGTGCCGTGCCTCTCCAAAAGGTGGAAGTTTCAGAAGAGCAAAAATAGTGTCTCATTTAATCTTTGTGTCTTTCCCATCCCAACATTTAGTATAGCATTCTTCATGTAGAAGGAACTGTGTAGCTATTTGATGATATTGAGAGCAGCATGTTTGAAGTGAAAGAGCTCTAAATTTGTAGCCAGAGAAAGTAGGTTCAAATACCAGCTTTTCTGCTTAGTACATGGACAAACTTAAGCAAGATATTTCACTGGACCTATTTTCTCATCAGCAGGTAGCAAGGCCCCACATGTGGCATGAGTGTGTCATTATGTGGCTTGAAGGGAGGTAGAGTAAGCATCTCTAGCCTCTTCTCCCTCAATCCTTCTCCAAGAGAGACTTTAATTCTTGCCTGGGTGGGGGAAATAAGAAATCAGAGCCAGAGGCCACCACTTCTCAGAGAGAAAGGTGTGACATCTATCTGCTTTCCTAAATAGTTTTAGTATAAGGGATATTACTTTCAGGTTCAAGCTAACTTCTGATCACTATTTCAATATTGGAGGGGAAGGAGAACTCCAAGCTATATATCCAAAGTTCAACCCCTTTCTCTCCAAATACCAGTTCCACAATCAACACACAAAACAATTATTGAAGTAAACCTATTTATCCAAATCGCTAGCAAAACAGAAATCAGAAAAACTATACAGATAAAAATAGATGCCATGCAACACAGTGCAAAGGAACTCTCCCATTGGGAGCAAGGTAACTCAACTCAACTGAGAAAGAGTTCTACGTTTCACCCAAGGGGAAGTTCCCTGGATCTCTAATGCAGCAAGCTGGGAATAGGGACATGATGGAGACTACCAGCTCCTCTCAGATCTTCTCAGAGTCTTTTCCTTCAGCAACCTGAAGTGGGTTTGGCCTCATCCATTTTCCCTCTCAAAGCTGGAAGCCAGAAATGCCCAGAGTCTAAAGAGACTCAAAGAAAGTTTGAAGAAAACTGAAGAAATTTCCTCATTTACTCTTGCCAATTCCACCTGGTCTCTCAGATAGTCAAGTCATTGATCCCCATCAGTGAGAAGAGAATCCCATACCAATGGGCTTTAGGATTATAAGTATTACAGGTGGAACTAAATGCCTTCTGAGGGAACTTTCAGCTCAAAATCTATGATTTTGTAACCCTAAGAAGGAACTATTTGCCAAAATGTCAATGATAGGAATCTTGGTAAGCAGTTATTATGTTCATTTTAGTTTTATATGTATAGTTATATATGTTTATTTTAGAGTCAATGATTGATAGAGGAACTGTGGGATTGGTCTGTTGAATACTCTGAACTCTAAGGGAATGAATTTCAAAAATTTCAGCTGCCTCATCTCATAGCCTGAGACTCCAAGGAAATCAGGTCAAGAGAGAATGTTCTCAAGAACAAAGTTATGATGAGAAACAATGAATTCCAATCAGGCCAAAAGGAGAGTTAAAAAAAAAAAAGACTGATGAGTGTACATAAGGATTTCATTGATGGATTTTTATTTTAAATGGATACATACAAGAAAAGGAAGCTATAGCAGCTACAAATAGAAAATAAGTGTTATTTTCCTGCAGGAATGATGTTGGGAAGTTTAAATATGATTTGAGCTTAGGTAAGCAATGAATATTAAAATAACAGAGCATTCTAACTACACTAGAAATATTAAGGGACAGATAGAAGTGATGCTCTAGTTGAATGGGAAGGTGACAATAGATAACAGAGAGAAAATGTAGGAAGAAAGGAAATAAACATTTACTAAGGGTTGAAGGACAGCTAGGTGGCACAGCGGATAGATCATTGGGCATGGAGTCAGGAAGACCTGAAATCAAATATGTCCTCAGTCACTTATTACCTTTGTGACTTTATTTTCAATTTCCTCATCTGTAAAATGAGCTGGAGAAGGAAATGGTAAACTGCTCCAGTATCTTTGCCAAGAAAACTACAGATGAGGTCGTGAAGAATTGGACATGACTAACTGAAATGACTGAACAACTAAGATGTGCTAAGCCTTATGATCTATGCTTTACAAATATTACCTCATTTGATTCTCACAAAACTCCTGTAGGTGCTATTGTTATCCCCACATTTCCATGGAGGAAGCTGAGGCAGACAGAGGTTAAATGACTTTCCCAGGGTCAAGTGGGTAGAGAATGCTTGAGGCTACAGTTGAGCTCAGATCTTGATTCCAAGACTAGTGCTCTACTATGCCACCTGGCTGTCTCGATGGAACTACTCAACTTCTATTTATCTGCCACGTCCTATACAAACAATACTTTGTACATACATTGTATGCATATTATGTATACTTAAATATGCAATCTTATCTCCCCAGTAGAATGTAAGCTCCTTGGAGGCAAGGAAGATCTTGTTTTTGTCCTTGTATCCCTAGTGCCTAGCATAGTACCTAGAACATAGTTAATAAATGCTTGCTGATTGATTATCAGAATGGGGAGGATAAGAAGGGGAGGAAAGGATAAAAGGGAATTGAAATTCAAATTAAGGGGAGTTTAAAGAAGCATTCAAATGTTCACACAGCTTCAAACATCAGAAGGCAATAGCAGTGGCTTGATGTGCCTGTGGAACGATTGTTGATGAACTTTGAAAAATTGTGGTAAATAGGAGTGGTCCTGAGAAATATGATCAGGCACACAGCATCCAAATTTTCAAATAGTGAACCAAGGTAATACACTCAAATCTGTCTCTTTTACTCTATTCATATTTCTACCATTCTGCTACAGTCTATTGCCATGTGCTTGGAATATTAGAATAGCTTCTTAACAGATCTTCCCAAAACCATTCTCTCTAATCCACTGCAGCAGAAATAACTTTTTTATTCTGCATTTTTCTTAGTCCTTTTAAATTATTTATTTACTTTTTAAAAAAAACTGGATTCCTAATGCTTCCTGAACAAAGTTCAAACTCTGTAGTCTGGAACTGAAGCCCCTCTGTTTCACATTTCCAATTGTATTTCAAGTTATTCTCTACCATACATGCTATAGTTATCCCTTCCACATTAGGGGAGGGAAAAAGGTAAAGGTGCAGTGCCCCCATGATCTGGAAAATTCATGTAAAACTTTTTGGCCCTCCCTTCATACCAGAGAAGAAGTCTGGATTATTATGATATTATAAGATAAAATATATTGATATTATACAATGCTATACATATATTTTATGTATTTCTAAGTTTCTAAACTTTTTCTGTCATGTGCTGGCTTTTCTTTTGTTGTCTGTGGCTTCCGCAAAATTCCTAAAAATTCCCATTCAATTTCTTATTCCAACACACAAAATATGGAGACCAGGATGAGGAAAGTCTTGATGTGGAAGGGATAACTGTATAGTCCAGCAAATCTGATACCTTTTTACTTCCACTTATCCAAATAATCTATATTCTCATGCTTAAATGTTTTTTCTTCCAGTTGTTTCTTATTAGTGGAATGCTCTTTTTGCTCTTTTTTCACCAATGGATTCCTGTCCATCCTTTACAGTCTAATTCAAGTGCTAACCAAAAGTGTGCTGGAGATAATTTGTATAGGCTTGAAAGAGCCAGTTGTTAAATTTGCAGCATGAGTATTTACACCTTGGAAATTGGCAATGCTACAAATTAAGACTTGTTTTGTGGATTGTCTAGACTTAAGAAAATGAAGGAGAAAATGTTAATAATGCACACTAAATTTAAAAGTGTGTTTCCTCTCTGAATACTGGTTGTAAAGCATTTACCAGCATACCTCTGAATACCACCTTATTCTGTGAAACCATTCCAGATCCCCTTTCAGGTCATAACCTCCCCTTGCCCCAGATCTCATATAGCACTACATTTTGTAACTAAATGTTTTATTATGAAATATATGCAGTCTATCATAGGTTTTTGAACTCTTATCACCTTCATAAATGTAGCTTTTCAATATGACCAAACCTATTTAATAATAACAATGATGATGATGATGGCAACAACAACATTTATATAGAGCTTTAAAGTTTGTAAAGTGCTTTAAAATATTATTTTATCATCATGACGATGCTGAGAAGTAGAGGTTATTATTATCCTGATTGTACAGATGAGGAAACTAAGGTAGACAGGAGTTCCTAAATAATAAATCTGATCATATCATCCCCCTTACTCAATCATCTCCATTGGTTCTTTATCGCTCTCAGGATAAAATTTAAAATCCTTTGGCATCCAATCTGATAACCTGATTCCCTCCCCACTCCTTCACTACTTTCCAGTCTTTATAACCCACCCCATGTTCTGTGACGCTGGCGTCCTTGCTATTCCTTAAGACGTTCCTTCTTCTAATTCCAAGAATTTTTACCAGCTTTCCCCCTATTTGGAATATTCTCTTTCCTTATCTCTACTTCTAAGATTTGTTCAAGTCCCACCTAAAATCCCACTTTCTATAGGAATACCTTTTTGTATTCTTTTTAATTCCATTCCAATGTTTTTTTTTTGTTGGTTATTCACAATTTACACTAGTTAATGCTATACTTCCAATTCGTTTGTATATTGTTATTTATATGTTGTCTCTTATTAGATTGTGAACTTCTCAAGGGCAGAGACTATATTTTAACTTTCTTTGTATCCTTAGTTCTTGGCACAGTGCCTAGCACATAGTAGGTGTTTAATAAATATTTTTTGACTGTGTGACTTAACCACAGTGACACAGTAAGTTTTTAAGGTTAGGAAGAACTCATTTCTTTCTAAGTTCAGATCTCTATCTACTGTGCCATCTAACTGCCAATAAATATTGTCAAAGGATGGACAGTGTTCAGAAGGTGAAATATAAATGATGAATTAATATATCAAAAATTATTCAAATTTTGCCTTGATGATCTTTTTTCCTTTAAATATTTCATTTTTTCCAATTACATGGAAAAACAATTTTTAGCCTTAGCTTTTTTTTTTTAATTTTGACTTCCAAACTCTCTCTCTCTCTCTCCTTCTCCATCTTTTTTTTTTTTGAGAAAACAAGCAATTTGATATAGGTTATGCATATGCCATCATGTAAAATTTGTTTCCATATTAATCATATTATGAAAGACACAGGCCAAAAGGAAAAAAAACTATAAAAAAAAAGAATGCGTCTATCTTCTTTCAGTCTCCATCAGTTCTTTCTCTGGAGGTAGATGACTTTTTTCATCATGAGTCCTTTGGAATTACTGAGAATAGCTAAATCATTCACAGTAGATCATTATGTAGTATTGCTGTTACTCCACACAAAGTTCTCCTGGTTCTGCTCACTTCACTCTGCATCAATTCATGTAAGTCTTTGCAGATTTTTCTGAGCATCCTGCTTGTCATTTATTGTAGCACAGTAGTATTCTATCACAATCATGTACCATAACTTTCTCAGCCATTCCCCAATTGATGGGCATACCTGCAATTTATAATTCTTTGCCACAGGTATATGCTGTGTTTAGGGAGGACTAGCATTTCTGGTGTGAGGGTTGCTGAGCCCTTTTCGGGGCTACTTATCCACTTTTGTTGTCCTCCATCACCCAACTCTTACCTGTGACTCCAGGAAGCAGTAACATGCACAGAGGTCACACCCTGGTTAAAAACATCTTGGTGGATGGGCTAAACCAGGTTGAGGGTAATCTAAAGGCCCCAAACTTGTCAGTGAGTTATTGGGGTATCTACCCCAAGCATGTGAAGACTTCCCTCAGGGGAATGGGTGAATGAGAACAATTGATTTCATTGCCATGAAAGTGGCTGAAGCAGGTGCTTTGGATTGCTTATAGCTTGGTCAGACATTGACAATGCCAAGATGATCCACTGAATTATGGGCCATTGCCAGCCATCCTGACTTTTGTCTTGCCACTGGACTTCAATGACTCTGGAAGAGAATGAGGCTGACGGTTTTGTGCAACTCTGCCTCACTTAAATCCAATTCATATGCAAGTTAAGACATCACCCCATGATGTCATTGGTCTTCTTTGAAATGGACAAACAACAATAATTCTTTGTCACATAAAAGAGCTGCTACAAATATTTTTGTATATATAGGTCTTTTTCCTCTAAAAAAAGTCTCTTTGGGATATAGACCTAGTAATAATATTTCTGATCAAAATTTATGCACAGTTTTATAATCCTTTGGGCATATTTCCAAATTACTCTCCAGAATGGTTGCATCAGTTTGCAATTCTACCAATAGTGCTTTAGTGTCCCAATTTTCCCACAACCCTTCCAACATTTGTCATTTTCCTTTTCTGTTATATTAGTTTGATAGGTGTAAGTTGGCAATTTATACTTATTTTAATTTGTGTTTCTGTAATCAGTAGTTATTTGGAGCATTTTTATACGACTATAGATAGCTTTGATTTCTTCATCTGAAAACTTCCTGTTCATATCCTTTGAGCATTTATCAATTGGAGAATAAGTTGTATTCTTATAAATTTGACTCAATTCTCCATTGGGAAATAGGGCCTTTATCAGAGAAACTTACTAGAAAATTATTTTCACAGTTATGATTACTGTATATTTCCCTCCATCCTATTTTCTCCTGTTTATCTCTCTCTGTTCTCTTTCCCCTACTCTCCCCCTCTTCCTCTCTCTATCCTTCTTTCCCCCCTCTTCTAGTTCATCTTTCTTTCTCACTCTTTAGTTTTATTTTTTAGATATCATCCTATCATAGTCAACACACATCTGTGCCCTCTGTCTATGTATATGCCTTCTAACTGCCTTAATAATTATATAGTTCTTAAAGGCTGATAGTGTCATCTTCCCACATAGGAATGTAAACAGTTTAAACTTATTAAATTCTTTAAGATTTCTATTTCCTGTTTATCTTTTTATGCTTCTCTTGAGCCTTGTATTTGAAAGTCAAATTTTCAATTCAGCTGTGGTCTTTTCATCAAGAGTGTTTGAAAGTCTTCTAATTCTTTGAATATCCATTTTTCCCCAGAAGGATTATATTCAATTTTGCTAGGTAGGTGATTCTTGATTGCAGTCCAAGCTCTTTTGCCCTCTGGAATATAATATTCCAAGCCCTACAATCCTTTAATTTGGAAGCTGCTAATCTTGTGTAATCCTGACTGTGGTGGCACATTATTTGAATTTTATTTTTCTTTCTGGCTTCTTGAAGTATTTTCTCCCAGACTTAGGAGCTCTGGAATTTGGCTATAATATTTTTCAGAGTTTTCATTTGGGGATATCTTTTAGGAAATGATCACTGGGTTTTTAAAAAATTTCTATTTTACCATCTGGTTCTAAGATATCAAGGCAGTTTTCTTTGATAATTTCCTGAAAGGTGATCTCTCAGCTTTTTGTTTTTATGATCATGGCTTTCAGTCTAATACTTCTTAAATTATCTCTCCTTGGTTTATTTTCCAGTTCAGTTTCTTTTCCAATGACATATTTCACATTTTCTTCTATTTTTAAAATTATTTTAATTTTTTTTTAAATTTCTGGATGTCTCATAAAATCATTAGCTACCCCTCATCCAATTCTAATTTTTAAGGAATTATTCTTTTCAGTGAGATTTTGTACCTCCATTTCTTTTTGGCCAATTCTATTTTTAAGGAGTTCTTTTCTTCATTTAATTTTTGTACATCATTTTCCATGGGGCCAATCTTCTTTTCAAAGAGTTCTTCTCTTCATTGGATTGTTATGCTTTTTAAAAAACTATTTGGCTTATTTTGTTTCTTAAAGTAATATTTTCTTCAGTAATTTTTTGTACCTCCTTTACTGATTTGTTGATTTTTTCCCCCATGATTTTCTTTCATCACTCTCATTTCCCAATTTTTCTTTCATTTCTCTTGTTAATTTTTAAAAATCTTTTGAAAGTTCTTTTAGGAATTCTTTTTGGACCTGAGACCAATTCACATTTTACTTTGAAGCTTTGGATGTAGTTGTTTTGACTTACTTTCTTTTTTTTTCTTTTTTTAGTTTGTGTTTTGATTTTCCCTGTCATTATAGCAACTTTCTATGGTAACATTCTTTGTTGTTGTTGTTATTGTTTGCTCATTTTTTCCAGGCTATTTCTTGACTTTGAATTTTATATTAAAGTTGGGCTTTGCTCCTGTGGTAGAGGTGTGGGGCGGTGGGAGGGACTTTCCCAAGATTCAAGCTTTTTTTTTTTGTTATTGTTGCTGTTTTCAGAGCTAGTTCTGGATGTCTGTAGGTTTTCAGTTCTTCCAATGTGGTCTGATCTGAGGAGAGGTGTCATCACTGCTCTCTTGGCTTTTGCTGTTGTGTGTGAGTGACAGTTACCTCTTTTTTCTGCCCTAGAACTTTGACCAGGGTTCCTGATCCCCTGTATCGACAAGCTCTAGTGTGCGAGTGTTCCTCCTTACCTTGCGATGTTGACTGGAACTGCATATGGGCAATGCAACAGATTCCTACACCTAGCACCAACACAGAGTCTTCTGTAGTGTCCTTCTTACCAGTTGTTTGACTCCGCTACAGTCGATAGGCTGAGAACTCCAGTGGCTATCACTGCTGATTCAGATGCCCCCAATACCTCCTGCTGGTTTATTGGTGAGGTGGACTGTGTTCCACTCTTACCCCAGTGAAAAAAGACCTTTATAACCAACCCTCTAAGTTGTCTTAGGCTGGAAAATTGTTTCACCCTATCTTTTTATTGTTTCTGCCACTCCTAAATTATTTTAAGGTATTATTTTAAAGTTGTTTGGAGGGGAATTTGGAAGAGCTTAGGCAAATTCCTACCTTTATTCTGCCATATCAGATCCTCAAAATCATTACTAATAATAAAAAAACCAAATAAACCAAAAAACTAAAGATCAAAATAATTCTTAAGTTTTACATTAAACTATTCAAATAGAAAAAAAAAGATAAAAGGTTGAAACAGCCAAATGTTGGGCAGTTTAGGGCAGATAAATGAATTACTATACTATTGGCAAAGCTGTAATTTAGATCTATATGATAGAAAAGTGACTAAATTGTTCATCCCTCCTTCAATCAAGTGATGCTATTACTATTTACCCCTAAAATTTTCAAGCAGGAGGGAAGGTCCTATATGTGCCAAAACATTCATTGTAACACTATTTGTGATAGCATGAAGCTGCAAACAAGGTGGGTGGTTGTTGATTGGGGGAATGGCTGAACAAGTTATGGTATATTAATGAAATTGAATGGAAAAGTTTATTATTCTAGGGGCAGCTAGGTGGTGCAGTGGATAGAGCACAGGCCCTGAAGTCAGGAGTACCTGAGTTCAAATCTGGCCTCAGACCAAACCCTTGACACTTACTAGCTGTGTGACTCTGGGCAAGTCACTTAACCCCAATTGCCTTTAAAAAAAAAAAGAAAAAAAAGAAAAGAAAAGAAAAGTTCACTATTCTATACAAATCCACTATTAACAGTTCAGAGAAACTTGGTAATACCTTATAAATGTTTGCAAAGTAAAATAAGTTGAATAAAGAGAAAATATATGCAGTGACCACTGTAATATAAAGTAAAACACTAAAAAGATGTCAGAATCCTGGTAATACATTGAATGGTCTTGACTCTAGAAGCCTGATAATGAGATCCACCTTTTTCTTGGCAGAAAAGTGACAGAAACTGCATAGGTTCAGAATGAGGTATATAATGTCAGACATGATAAATGTGTAAATTTTCTTTAATTTGTCTAAAAGAGAGGTCTTTATTGAGGGCAAAACATAAATTGTAAGCTTCCTGAGAACAGATAAACTTTACCTCTCCCCAGTGCCTAGCACAATGTTTTTTAGACAATACTTCAAGGATCTGAGATTCGCCAGGTGCAGATTCTTCCTCCTGAGAGGAGAGCAAATCCCCTCTGTGATGAAATAGATACTCTTTAAAATTTGCCATGTCTGAAAATTTTGACATCTTGCATTCAGTCTGATCTTGAGACTCTCTGAATTGACTAATTTGGTCACTGAAGGACAAACAGCTGAAATATTTAAAACTTGATAGGATCTGTTGCTTGCATCAGCTTTGAGAACCCAAGATTGCCTGCATAGCAAAATTAAACATCAGAATTAGTTTAAAAAGGAGTATCTGCACAGAACAGGGGCTTAATGAGGGCTTATTATTGTCTATACTTCAAATTACAAGAAAAAGAGTTAGATATCAGTTCCTGGTAAATCTCTAGGACAAATAATTAAAGGGATTATTTGTTTAAATGAAAAAAAAAGTTTTATTAACATACAAATCAATCTTTAACAAAAAAATAATATATTATGCATAGATATTAACTTATAAAATTACTCTATCAATATATTGATAATAAAAAGAACCATATTAATATTTATGTATAGTGAGTCTTTTTGTTTTGTGCATTGACAAAACATATCTTTAATGACACAGCTACTTATATTCTTCTTTTTTTTAACACATCTTTTTTTCTCTTATAATCTGGTCCTCTCATTCCCTTACTACCACACTGAATAAATTAAAAAAAATAGCAACAACAACAACCCTGAAAAACAAAACCTCAATACTTACATTTCCATTAAAAGAAATTAACACTTGCTATTTCTGGAAATAGGCAATTAGGTGGCACAGTGGATAGGGTCAAAAGGACCTGAGTTCAAATACTGCCTCAGACATTTGCCAGCTGTGTGACCCTAGCAAGTCACTTAACCCTGCTTGCCTCAGTTCCTCATCTATAAAATAAGCTGAAGAAGGAAATGGCAAACCATTTCAGTATTTTTGCCAGGAAAACCCCAAAAAGGATCACAAAGAGTTGGAAATGACTGGAAATAAAAGACTAGTTTCTGAAAGTATATGTGTGTGTGTGTGTGTGTGTGTGTGTGTGTGTGTGTGTGTGTGTATGTCTAGGATGTGAGTATCATGTGTTATCTTCATTCTTTTGGACTCATGGTTTATTTTTATACTGATCAGAGTCCTAGTCTTTCAAAATTATTTTTCTCCATAATGTTATTATTGCATGGATAGCTCTGTTGCTTACTTTATTCTGCATCAGTTCATAGAAGTCCTCTCTGTTTCCTCTTAAATAGTTTATTTTGTCTCCTTTTAAGGAACGATATTATTACACTATCTTAACATACCACAATTTGTTTAGCCATTTCTCAGTAGGAAGATAACCCCTTAGTTTCCAGTTTTGGGATAACATAAATAGAACTGTTAGAAATATTTGTGTATATATAGATCTTTTTCCTCTTTGATTTTTTGCAATATAGACTTAGTGGTGGTACAGCTGGTTCAAAGACTATGTATAGTTTAATAACTTTTGGAGCATATTTCCAAAGCATTTCCACAATGTTGAACTAATTCACAGCTATACCAATAGTTCATCAGTGGGCCTCTCCAATATTTGTCATTGTCTTTTTTTTTTTTATCATTTTTGTTAGTCTATTGTGTGTGAGGTAGAACCTCAACAATACTTTAATTTTAATTTCTATTATTATTAGTGACATAGAGTATTTTTTCCATAAAGTTGTTTGTAGTTTAGATTGCTTCTTTTGAAATCAACCTGTTCATCTCCTTTGATCATTTGCCAACTGGGAAATGACTCAATTTTGAAATAGTTCCTCATATACTTTAATATGAAACATCTTATGTGATCCTGTTTAGTAGTTGTTTAATAAAGAATTTCTTAGCCGTCCATAAATCTGAAAGATATTTTTTTCTTATTTCTCTAATTTGTTTATGATATGACCTCTTATATCTAGGCCATTTATCTATTTGCAGCCTATATTGTTACGTGGTGCTAGGCATTGGTTTGATCCTTATTTCTGTCACAGTGAGATCCAGTTTTCCTAGCAGGTTTTGTTAACTATTTAATCTTTCTCTCAATAACTGGATATTTGGGCTTATAGAACAGGGATCTTTTTGAAAAGGAATCTTTTTTTTTTTTAAGGGAAGATTTAATCAGTTATAGCCACTATCAAGAGCAAGCCATGATAGGCTAAATATATTTCTTTTTTTTGACAGGGCCACTAGACTAACAGATTAAGGTAATTTCATAAGCAGATTATATCTATATTTCAGCAAGTCATTTGACAAAGTGCTCACAATACCTTTGTGGACAAGATGGAGAGATGTAGGCTGAGTTATATTATAGTTAGGTGAGTTCAAAACTGATTGATTGGAACCAGAGAGGCTCTTTCATTGGCATTATTCTCTCCTATACAATACCCACACACATACATGTGCATGTGCACACATGTGTACAATGACTTGGATGAAGGAATATTGTTCAGATTATTTCCAGAGTATTATGTTCAATTTTATACACAATTTAGAAAGGAAAGGGCATGAATAAGCTAGAACATGAGCAACAAAGGGCAGTAAACAAAGTGAAGAAATTTAAAATCTTTCCATATTAAAATGATTTAAACCAAAATATGATGTTGATTCTAAAAAAGAGGTAGATTGGAGAGGCTATGATTGCCTTCCACAGAGGGCTTGATTTGTTGTCCTTGATGTCAGAAAGCAGGACTAGGGCCAAAAAGGAGAAAATTACTGGGTAAATTTTTTTTGGGGGGGGGCACAACACCAGATAAGGAATAAGAACCATCAAAAATGGTAATGGCTTCTCTCCAAGGTGTGGAGATTTTCCTGCCCTTAGACATTTTCAGGGAGAGGCCAGCTAAGCACTTCTTAGTAATGTTGTAGAGAATACTCATGTTCTTGTTGAAATACATGGCTTTCAGGGCCCTTTCCTATTCTAAGATTTTATCATGAATGAATAAAAATGCATTTATAAATGCTTATTACACACCAAGCAGTATGCTAAGCTCTTTGGATATAAAAAGACAAAGATAGTCTCTGCTTTCAAAACACTTCCTCTCTGATTGGAGGAGATATCACATGTAGGAGAATTAAGTTACAGGGTGAGTGACTAGGCCCATTGGTCTTTAGGGGGCATCAGCGGATAAGAGGGATATGCCTGTGGGTCTTGAGTGGGTAGCAGGATAAGTGGTGAGTTCTAAGAGACATTAGGATTCAGTGGCAGAGCAAATGGTAAAGTTCTTCATCATCCACTCAGATGCCATGTCAGCTATGATTCTAGGCATTTTACCTGTACTCCACTTTGGTATAAGTGTGGCTCCCAAGAGTTAGAAGAACAGAAAACCTTGAACATTCAAACTCAAATATTCATTCTACATCACTAGAAATTGCTTGAAAATAATTATAACAGCAGTTTGCAAACCTCAAAATGTGTGATTCCATTTGGTTCTCCTAATAATACTGTGAGGTGGGTCCTATTATTATACTCATTTTACACATGGGAAAATTGAAATGCAAACAAGTTCAATGGTTTGCCCAGGGTCACTACTGGAACCTACATCCTTTTGACTTCCAGTCTGCTTCTCTATCTACTATACTACAGGGCTTAGATGGCCCTTTGAGCTGTATTGTTTTTTCTTTTTCAGAATTCTTCATTCTTTAGTTTGAAATTTTCATCTATATTTACATGGTCAAGCCATGTTAATGTGTTTCAAATAAATCTTGTTCTTACAATGAATAACAAAATAAGATTTAATTATGTCACCAATTCAAGGAAGTGATACTTCCTAAATCAGTATAAGTTTTTCTCTTGATTATTTTAACAAGTTCCTCTCTGGATTTATATAACATTTTTTCAAGCATTCAGTTCAATTACCTTATTTTCTTTGTTACATTGCTATGCTAATAGAAGCATCATTTGTTGCTCAAGAAATCTCCTTTCCTAGGAATTCTAGTTTTTAACTTAACCTTCTCTTTTCTTTGATGCCTATTAGAAACCAGGCACATCCAGCCTAATGGTTTATTTGCTTTAGTTTTCTTACATTCATCATTTGGTTTTAGCCCCCTTCTCTTATTGTCTTAGTGTAAAATAACCTAGTGAGAAGAAATAATTTCTTTGCTTTAAATGAGTTGGTGTAATTTTGATTTCTATTTTAAAACCCGGACAGCAAGACAAACCTCGATTTAATAATCTTTAAAAATGCCCACTAGTGTTACCTCAGTCATGCCGAGGGATGGGTATGAAATTGGATTAGATCTTTACAAGGCCAACATTTCAAAAAATTTGCCTCCTTCACATAGAACAAGTCTTATGAGTAGGCAGAATGACAGCCTATGTGGAGTGATCTGAAGAAATTAAGAAAGTTTCTCTTACCTCCTTGATCTGTCAAGGCACTCACAGGGTCAGAGAGAGAAAGCATAAGCTCTTAGAAGGAGAGAATGGCTTAAAGGAAAGATGAGAGGGCACCTAAGAACAATTCTACCTGTTTCACAATTTCTCACAGGATTGGTCCTGCCACTCTGGAAAATGCTTGAGGTAAGGTAAAAATTTAAACTGACTTGAAAGTGGCAAAACAAGGGGTTCTGAACTGTAAGTTTTTTTTTCTTGAGGGGAATAATTGGTTAGAATCATTGCTTGACAGAAGCAAAAATCACTTCCTTTTTTTTCTTTTTTTTCTTTTTCTTTTTTTTTTCATGTTATATTCTCAACTATCATTGGCATCAGGTATTCAAACCCTGAAGGAGCAAATAAAAGCCTAGAGGGGAATGGTAGGAAGCTAATACAGTTTAGAAATGTGTGTGTGTGTGTGTGTGTGTGTGTGTGTGTGTGTGTGTGTCTGTGCGTGTGTCTGTGTGTGTGTCTGTGTGCTGGAAAAACAAACATACTTGAAAATGAATTTGTGATATCCCAAAAACACCAACTTAAGAATGTACCAATAAAATCAATAGATCCATATATGGTATACAATATCTATCCAAGAAAGTAGGGACAGAACTATATTGAAAAGTTAGATATGAGCAGTTTTTCATTTATTTGAACATTTTATTTTCATACATCTTTTATTTTTCATCACTTTCCTTTCTGAATATGTTCCTTCTTCCTTGACTTCTCAGTCTCACTCATTTCACATATGCAATAGATCGCCAAATGCCATAAATTTTATCTTCATAACTTCTCTTGTATATGTCCCTTATCTAGCTCTCCTTATCTATAGGCTGCTACTCTAGGTAGGACCCTCATTAACTTTATTTTTAAAAAATATATATTTAGAATTTTATTTTCCCCAGTTTCACATAAAAACATTTTTAGCATTCGTGTTTAGACTTTGAGTTCCAAATTCTCTCCCTTCCTTCCTCCCCCCCCACATTGAGAAGGCAAGCAATTTGATAGTTATATATTTTTAGTCATGCAAAACATTTCTATATTAGTCATGCTGTGAAAGAAAACATAGACCAGAAATAAATCTCAAGAAAAAGAAAATAAAAAAGTATGCTTCACTCTGTATTCAGACACCATCAGTTCTTTCACTGGGGATGGATGGCATTTTTCATCATAAGTCCTTAAGAGTTGTCTTGAATCATTGTACTGCTGAGAATAGCTAAGTTTTTCACAGATAATCATCTTACAATATTGCTATTACTTTGTACACAGTACATTTTGCTTTGCATCAGCTCACGTAAGTCTTTTCAGGTTTTTCTGAGAGCATCCTGCTCATCATTTCTTGTAGTACAAAGGTATTCCATTATAATCACATAGCACAATTTGTTCAGCCATTGCCCAATTGATTGGCATCCCCTCAATTTCCAATTCCTTGCTATCAGAAAAGACCTATTATAAATATTTTTTTCATATTGGTTGTTATTTTTGATTTTTATCTTTTGGGATATAGATTTAGTAGTGGTATTGCTGGGTCAAAGGATATGTATGATTTCATTGCCCTTTGGACACAGCTCCAAATTGCTTTACAGAATGGTTGAATCAGTTGACAACTCCAACAATGCATTAATGTCTCATTTTTCCCAAATCCCCTCCACCATCCATCATTTTACTTTTCTGACTTATTAGCCAATCTAATAGTGTTGAGGTAATGCCTCAGATTTGTTTCAATGTACATTTCTCCAATCAATAGTGAGTTAGATCATTTTTTCATATGGCTATAAATAGCTTTAATTACATCATCTGAAAACTGTTCATATCTTTCAATCATTTATCAGTTGGGGAATGGCTCTCACTTTTTATAAATTTGACTAAGTTCTCTACATGTTTGAGAAATGAGGCCTTTATCAGAGAGACTTCTTTCAAAATTTCACAGTTACTATTGCTAACTCTTTCCCCCTGCATCCTATTTCCCCACCCCCGTTTATTCTATTCTCTCTCTCCTTTCACTTTGCCCCTCCTCAAAAGTATTTTATTTCCTACTGCCACCTCAGCCAATCTGCCCTCCTTTTTCCAATGTGTTATTTTATTTTATTTTAGGCAATTGGGGTTCAGTGACTTGCCCTGGGCAGCTAGTAGGTGTCAAGTGCTTGGTCTGAGGTCGGATTTGAACTCAGGTCCTCTTGACTTCAAGGCTGGTGCTCTATCCACTGTGCCACCTAGCTGCCCCACCATGAGTTATTTCACATTGTCTTCTATTTTTTTCATTCTTTTGATATTATTTAATTGTTTCATGATTTCTCATAAAATAATTAGTTTCTATTTGCTCCATTCTAATTTTTAAGGAAGTATTTTCTTCAGTGAGCTTTTGGACCTCCTTTTCCATTTGGCCAATTCTATTTTTTAAGGCATTCTTCTCCTCATTGGCTTTTTGTACCTCTTTTTACCATTTGTCCCACTCCCTTTTTTTAAGGTGTTATTTTCTTCAGTTATTTTCTTCATTTTTCTTTTTGTGTCTTCTTTACCAAGCTGTTGACTTGCTTTTCATGATTTTCTGGCATCGCTCTCATTTCTCTTCCTTATTTTTCCTCTACCTCTCTTACTTGATTTTCAAAATCCTCTTTTGAACTCTTCCATGGTCTGATACCAATTCATAGTTTTCGTGGAGGCTTTGGATGAGGGAACTTTGACTTCGTTATCTTCTTTTGGATGTATTTCAATCTTTCTTGTCACCATAGTAACTTTCTAATTTTTTCTGTCATTCGCTCATTTTCCCAGCCCATTTCTTTACTTTTAACTCTTTGTTAAAGTAGGGTTCTATTTCTAAGGTGAAGGGTGCATTGTCCTAAGCTTCAGGGATTTTCTACAGCTGTTTTCAGAGATACTTTTAGGGACCTGTAAATTTTCAGTTCTTTCAAGGTGTTATGACTTAAGGAGAGACGTGTTTACCACTCTCCTGGTCTGTGCTCTGCTTTGTGAGTGACCACAAGCACTGTTTTCTGTCCTGGAACTGTGATGAGGGTCCCTGCTCCATTGCAGCTAGTAAGCTCTGGTGTGCTAGTGCACCTCCTCACTCTGGGACTGCCACCCAGGACTGTGACCCAGATCTGAGTATGGGCAAAGCAAGAGAGTCCTGCCTCAGTTCCAGCAAAGAGACCCCTGTAGTCTCCTGATCAATTGTTCTACCCCCTTACAATCTGTGGGATGAGAACTCCAGAAGCTGCTGCTGCTGCTACAGATTCAGTGGCTCTCAAGGCCTGCTCCTGGTTTGCTGGGTCTGGATCTATGCTGGCCTGGCTAGCACTGGACTGTGCTTCCCTCTCACTCAGGTTCAACAGACCTTACCTGTTGACTTTCTAAGTTGACTTTGGCTGGAAAATTATTTCACCGTGTCCTTTTGTGAGTTCTGTTGCTCTAGGAATTGTTTTATGACATTAAAGGTGTTCACAATGGTCTTGGGGAGAACTCCGATGAATGGGTTGCCTTTTCTCTACCATCCTGTCCTCAGTACCTCCTCATTAACTTTCTTGGACTATTGCAGTAGTTTTCTAATTGTTATGCTTTCTTCAAATCTCTGTCCACTCCACTCCATCCTTCACACAGCTCTCCAAGTTATTTTCCCAAAGCCTAGCTTCCTGTTACTTCTAAAATTAGATATCCAGTCTTCCATTTGACATTTAAAGCTCTCTACAACCTAGTCCCTCACTACTGTGCAGTTTTTTAAATAGTACTCTCCTTCATTCACTCTACATCTAGCCAAATAAGCATCCATACTATTCTTCACACACGATACTAACTTACCCACACATTTGTACCAGCTGTGTCTCATACTTGGAATACTTATACTCTCATTACTCATTTCTGCCTCTTAAGAGCTATTAATTTCCTTCAGGACTCAGCTCAGACACCATCTTCTCAAGGAGTATCTCCTGGCTCCCCCCACTTCTAGTGCCTTCCTATTCAAGGTTGCCTCATATCTGCTTTGTGTCTCACAGATATCTTTGCATGCACAAATTGTCTCTCATGTAATAGTGGAAGCTCTTTGAGAATAGGGACTGTTTCACTTTTGTCTTTTTGTCCTTATCACTTAGCAAAGTACTTGAATACTTAATAAATGTTTTCTAATTGCCTGTTTGGTTACCCTATACTTTGCTACATTTTCATAGGAACAAAAGAAAAGGTGAAGAATGAATCTCTTCTCAGGGCCAACTGACTCAAGAAAGGGCTAATTTGCTTTTAAAAAATGTAGGAAGTATGAATGTGTTGTGTTGCATTGTGTTGTGTTGTGTGTGCATTGCCTATGTGGGTTATATACGTCTATATCCACATTAATCTGCCCAATGTGGTTCCAAGGAGGCATAAATAGATATCTTTAGGATCTCCTCAATCCATCCTTCACCATGGAAGACTGATTTGTACCAGAAAGAAAGCAGAAGACTTAGGCCACAAGGGTAGCCAATGTACTTTCCTCAGAGACAGGGTATTGATCTAGAATTACATTTCTCCACCCCTTACCCTCATATTGTTAGTTTAAGGAAAATAATTTTTTTATGGTTAAGCTGCACTTTCTGATCACTGTCACCAAATGGGAAAGGCGTTACTTAAGCTACATATACAAGGCTTAACTCCCTTCCCTCCAAATGCCAGCTATACAAAGACCACACAAAATGAATGGCCAATAAACCCATTTTTTCCACCTGATTTTTCAGAAATCAGAGAAGTTACACAGATGAGAATATACCAGATAATATACAGCATGAATAAGCCCCCCAGTTTAGAGTAAGATATCTTAGCTCAACTGAGAGACTCTCAGATCCCTCTCAAGGGGAATTTTCTGAAGTCCTGAGTGCACTTGTTGTTGTAAATTGAAGATGGAGACATGATCAGTGTATTGACTCCTCATGAACTTCTTTCAAGAGTTTTTCTCTCTATGGGGACATCATCTTGAAGATCTCAAAGCTGGATGCCAAAAGAACAAGGATCTCTCCTCTCCCAAGCTCTCACCAATTCTATCCTCATGTAGGCATTGAGTAATCAATATCCACTAATGAGGAGAGGCAAATGGGCTTGAATCCTAGGGGTATAATTAAAATTTGTATTTCGATTTACAAGATTTTTCTCTAACTCACCTCCATTCACCATTAGGAAAAAAAAAGAAAGCGAAAAAAACCCTTATAACAAAAAATGTTTACTCAGTCATCTTCATCAGATTGCCTGATTATGCTTGGTTGATTGAGGAACTTTGTCAAAACTTGTACCTTAATTTGATCAAAGACTTCTCTACCTTCTTTACATAGATAAGGAACTGAAGATAGTAGAGTTAAATGATTTGCCCATGTTCACATGCTAGTGAGCAAATGAGGCTGGATTTGAACCAAAGTCTTCAAAAGTCCAACAGTAATCACTGTGTCACATTATTGTATTCATGTCAGGTTTAAAAAAATTGTCCTCTTTGTCATAGATACTCCCCAAATCTGATATTTTGGTTTTGATTACATATTTTTCTTGCACAAAAGTTTTTATTTTGATACAATTAAGCTATCTCTTTTCTATGTTTAACAGAAAAAAAGTTATCCTTTCTCCACAACTGATCTAAGTACATTGTTCTTCTATCCTTCATAATTCTTTTAAGAAAAAATGTCTAAATGTCATATGGATGGAATTCACCAAAGTGTATTATGTAAAAGGAATGTCTAAATATACTTCCTACCAAATTGCTAATCAATTTTCCAAGCTGTTTATTAAACAATAAATCCCTTACTTATTTTTTCTAATTTTTAAACACCAGTGTTTGATACTATGTTAATACATTTTTAATGTTGAATCAGCCTTGAAATTTAGTATGTTTTCTTGATTATCATGGATAATTTGAAAACATATTTCTATATTTGATTAACAAATATATACTATTTTTGTGTTAATCTTGTATTTTTGTATTAGTCTTAATCAGGGGCAATGCTCTATGCTTTCATTTTTTAATTTTGTCTTTGCCAAGAATGCTAGACCTGTAGTCAGGGAAGACAGAGCTTAAATTCTTCCTTAGATATTTACTATCTATCTATTTTATTCTGGACAAATAACTTAATCTCTCTGTGCCACAATTTTGTCATCTGAAAAAATCAAAAGTGGCAATCAATGGCCTCTTCTTGATATTTTTAAAAAATGTAATTTTTTTCTTTTTTCACGCTCAGATTTTTTTACTTTAAATGTTAGCATTTTAATCATTATGTTCCCTGATAAATTATAGTTAGGATTTCTCCATGTAGGGGTTTTATGTATTCCATTTATTTGCATAGCATTACCTGGCCTTGTTTTTCTAGAAATATTTCTCTAATATGGTCTTCAAATGTAAAGTTGTGTTTTTTTTTTTCCTCAGTGGACCATAGATTTGGAGGTAGAAGGGCATCCATTACTTTATTTTCATTTTACAGATGAGGAAATGGAGACCAAGAAAGAAGAAATTACTTGTCACACAGATATGAACCCAGAACCCTACATTCTAAATCTAGTATTCTTCTCATTGCACTATACTTCCTCCTGATAATAAACTAAATCCCATCACAGAAAATATTCTTAATAGTAACAAAATTTCCAGCCTATATAATGGCCCAGATACGTCAACTAATGTTTAAGTCAAAATAATAATATGGGCCATCTTTTATGGAAGGAGTCATTATACTACAGCCTACCTGACTCCAGTTCCAGGACAGCTTGCAAACTAAGAATAATTTTACCATTTTTAATTTTTAAAATTTTTTTAAAATTTTATTAATTTATTTTGATTCATCAATAATCAATTCCATATGCTTTTGAGTTTAAAAATTTTCTCCCCTTCCTCCCCACCACCCTCCCCAAGACAGCGTACGATCTGATATAGGCTATATGCTTAAATCCTATTAAACATATTTTCACATTAAAACCAATAGGAGGAACCATCAGAAAGAGGAAACAAAACTCAACAGAAGAGAAAAAAAATAGCATTTCAACTTTCATAGTTCTTTCTTTGGATGTGGATAGCATTTTCCATCGTGAGGCCTCTGGAGATGTCTTAGATCCTTGTACTGCTGGAAAAGGTTAAGTTTATCAATATTAGTCATCACACAATGTAGCTGTTATTGTGTACAATGTTCTCTTGGTTCTGCTCATTTCACTCAGCATCAGACCGTACAAGTCTTTCCAGGTTTTTCTGACGTCAGCCTGTTCATCATTTCTTATAGCACAATAGTATTCTATTACATTCATATACCACAACTTGCTCAGGCATTCCCCAATTGAAGGGCATCCTCACAATTTCCAATCCTTTGCCACCACAAAAAGAGCTGCTATAAATATTTTTGCACATGTGGGTCCTTTTCCCATTTGTATAATCTCTTTGGGATATAGCCCTACAAGTGCTATTGCTGGGTCAAAGGGTATACACATTTTTATAGCCCTTTGGGGATAGTTTCAAATTGTTCTCCACAATGATTGGATCATTTCACAAGTCTACCAACAATGCATTAGTGTTCCAATTTTCCCACATCTTCTCCAACATTTATTATTTTCCTATTTTGTCAGGTTGGCCAATCTGACACGTGTGATGCATTACCTCAGAGATGTTTTGATTTTCATTTTTCTAATCAATAATGATTTAGAACATTTTTTCATATGACTATAGATGGCTTTAATTTCTTCATCTGAGAACTGTCTGTTCATATCCTTTGACCATTTATCAATTGGGGAACGACTTGTGTTCTTGTAAATTTGTCTTCATTCTCTATACATTTTAGAAATGAGGCCCTTATCAGAGAGACTGATTGTAAAATTCTTTCCCAATTTTCTACCTTCCTTCTAATCTTTGTTGCATTGGCTTTGTTTGTACAAAAACTTTCAATTTAATGTAATCAAAATTATCCATTTTGCTTTTCGTAATGTTCTCTATGTCCTGTTTGGTCACAAATTCTTCTGTTCTCCATAGATCTGATAGGTAAACCATTCCTTGTTCTCCCAGTTTGCTTATAGCATCAGCCTTTATATCTAAGTCATGAAGCCATTTTGACTTTATTTTGGTATATGGTGTGAGATTTTGATCTATGCCTAGTTTCTGCCATACTCTTTTCCAGTTTTCCCAGCAGTTCTTTTCAAAGAGTGGGTTCTTATCCCAGAAGCTGGGATCTTTGGGTTTATCAAAAAATAAATTAGTATAGTCATTGACTACTATGTCTTGCATATTTAACCTATTCCACTGATCCACCACTCTATTTCTTAGCCAGTACCAAGCAGTTTTGATGATTGATGCTTTATAACACAATTTAAGTTCTGGAATTCCTAGGCCACCTTCCCCTGCATTTCTTTTCATTAGTTCCCTTGATATTCTGGACTTTCTGTTCTTCCAAATGAATTTTGTTATTATTTTTTCTAACTCCACAAAATAAATTTTTGGTAGTTTGATTGGTATGGCACTGAATAAGTAAATTAGCTTAGGTAGGATTGTTATTTTTATTATATTAGCTAGGCCTACCCATGAGCAACTGATGTTTTTCCAATTATTTAGATCTGACTTTATTTGTGTGAAAAGTGTTTTGTAATTGTGCTCATAGAATTCCTGGGTTTGTTTCTGTTTCATGGAAGAGTTCATCCCATTCACATTCACAGTTGTGATTACTATCTGTGTCTTTTTCTCCATCCTTCCCCTCCCCCCGTTTATGCTTTTATTTCTCCTTTCTTCTTCCCCCCCACTAGTGTTTTGCTTTTGACCACCACCTCCTTCAGTCCCTCCTCCCTTCTATTAGAACTTTCTCTTTTCTTCCCCTTTACCCTTACTGCCTCTTCCCTCTCTTTTATCCCCCCTCCCTTTTTTTTCCCCTTTTCCCTCCTACTGCCTATATGGAAAGATAGATTTCTATACCTAACTGATTATGTTGTTCCCTTCTTGAGCCAAATTTGATGAAAGTGAGGTTCAAACAATGCTCACCTCCCTCCCTTCTTTCAGTCTGCTCTAATAGGTTTTTGTGTCTTATTCTGTAATGTAATTTATCCTTGTCTGCCTCCTCCTGTCTCAGTACATTTTCTTAGATCAGACTAATCACTTTCTTGGATCCATTTAACCCACTTGATTAGATTTTTTATTTTTATCATGACAGCAAAGTCAACATATCCACCCCCTTTATGTATAGTCCTTTAACATGGTGTAATAACAATACAGTTCTCAAGAGTTGCAAGTGTCATCTTCCCTTGTAGGGATGTAGACAGTTTGCCCTTATTAACAACATATTGTATCTTTCTGTCCCATTTACCTTTTCATGTTGCTCTTGAATATTGTACTTGAAGATCAAATTTCTTGTTGAGCTCTGGTCTTTTTATCACGAAGGTTTGGAAGTCCCCTATTCCATCGAATATCCATCTCCTCCCTTGAAATATAATGCTCATTTTTGCTGGGAAATTGATCCTTGGCTGCAATCCAAGCTCTTTTGCCTTGCAGAATATCGTGTTCCACGCCTTACAGTCTTTTAATGTAGAAGCTGCAAGGTCCTGTGCAATCCTGACTGTGGTTCCATGATATTTAAATTGCTTTTTTGGGGGCCTGTTTGCAGTATTTTCTCTTTCATCTGGTAATTTTGGAATTTAGCTGTTATATTCTTTCAGGTGGTGAGGGATGGATTCTTTCTATGGTTATTTTAGCTTCTTGTTCTAGGACTTCAGGGCAGTTTTCCTTTATGATTCCCTGAAAGATACTATCCAGTCTCTTTTTTTCATCATGATTTTCAGGTCGTCCAATAATTTTTAAGTTGTCTCTCCTGAATCACTTTTCCAGGACAGTTGTTTTACCCATGAGGTATTTTATGTTTTCACCTATTTTTTCACTTTTTGTTTCTGTTTGACTGATTTTTGCTCTTTCATAGAGTCATTCAATTCCATTTGTCCAGTTCTAAATTTTAACAGATTGTTTTCTTCTGTTAGTTTTTTTTACTTCCTTCTCCAATTGGCCAATTGTATTTTTGAGGGATTTGTTTTCTTCAGTGTACTTTTTTTCCAATTGGCCAATTGTATTTTTTAAGGACTCTTCTATTTCTCTCATTCAACTTTTAAAATCCTTCTTGAGCTCTTCTAAGAAGGCTTTTTGGGCTTCAGACCAGTTCATAGTCCCTTTCGATATTGCAGATGTGGGTTTGTTGACAATATTGTCCTCTTCAGAATTTCTGTCTTGATCTTCACTCTTCTCATAATTTGAATCTATGGTGTGTTTCTTTTTTACTTATAGTATTTCTTTATTCCTTGGCCTTTAAAGAGATTGAGTTCTCCTGCTGGGGAGCAGAGGGCACTAACCCAAGCTTCTTAAGTTGGGAGCCTAGGTCTTGGTCACTGGCTTTGTGTGCTGGGGCCTCTTATGTTGGCAATTGGAAGCCATAGGGTTCTGTCAGCTTACCTGGTGTTGGGCTGGAATCAGCAAAGCTGGAACATTCAGGCAATTCTAGGTTGCCTGCTTTTCCTTTCCTTTAGCTTTCTTCAGTTTCTTTTGGATGGATGCTGCAGGGTGTTTATCTGCCTCGGGCCCCTTGCAGTGCTGCCTCCCTTAGACATGCGGAGGCACTGGGAGGCTCCTTTACTGAAGAATGCCAAGGCATCTGGTGGTTTTCTGAGCTGGTTTCCACCAGTTCCCCTACCCTCACTGAGGCACTCAGAGGTCCAGGTGTTGGTGTTTGCCTGCTCTACCACCTGGGCTTCAGGATTTCCTCCTGGTTCTGTAGGGTTCTGACAGCTTACCTGGTGTTGGGCTGGAATCAGCAAGGCTGGAACTTTAGGTGGACTCTTGGTTGCTTTCTTAAGCTCTTTTCAGGTGAATGCTGTAGGGTGCTTATCTGCCTGGGGTCCTTTGTAGTGCTGCTTCCCTTATTTTTGCTGAGGCACTGGGAGACCGGTTTGCTGTAGAATGCCAAGTAACCTGGATCTCCTCCTGGTGTGCTAAAGTGAGGCTGGGCTACTGCTCTGCTGCTCCCCATCTTTCTTCTGGTTCAGCTGTTCCATGGTTTTTTCTGGGGTGATATTTTCTGGATTTTCAGAGGTTGATTGGGGAGGGTGAGAGTGACTACCTTTTTATTCTGCCATCTTGGCTGCTATCATTTTTTAAATATGTAAAAATTATTCTCAGTTCACAAAAACAGGCTGTAACTGGGATTTGACCCTTTGGGCATAGCATGCCAAGCCATTTTAGAGTTTTCCACATTTAAATTTGATTTAACTTAATGGTACCAGATTAGTCCAGCCATCCAGCTAGCTCTTAAAATATATCCCTCTCTGGACTACACTATACTTCAATGAGCAGAATATCACTATTGTCTACAAAACTAAGCAGGCACACCATTTTCCCTAGTTGTTCAGTATGAACAACTAATAAGAGTAGACAATGAAACCTTTTTTCTTTCTTTCTTTCTTTTTTGGCATTTTCATGGATCTCAATTAATCTAATGTTTGTACTTCTTGCATTGTCTTCCAGTCTGTTACTATGCCCTGATTGTCCATTAGTTGTTCTTTCAATTGGATTTGATTTTTTAAAAATCTATTGATCTTGGCTCCATTTCATTTATTCCATTATTTGCTTCTTTTTTAAAACTAATTGATATCATTTTGCAATTTCCCTAATTATTATTTCATTTCTTTTTGTGTGTTTTGCTTTTCTTTTAATACTGAATTATAGTCTTCAATTCCTTTAATATATTTATTTTCTAATTTAATTTGGTTTTGGTCTTTTTTCTCTCCTACAATTGTTGCTTCAACTTGAATTTCTAAAGGAATTTTGCCCCTAGAGTCTTTACATTAGAGAATACATATAAATGTGTATATATATATATGTATGCATGTATATATGTATTTAAAAAAAATACTGAGATGGCATTACTAGAAGACCTGAATGATACTACAATGTCAGAACTATGAATTGTCCTACTACACTTACTGTATTCATGCATGTTTCCATGCATATGTGCTCCTCCACTTGTTTTACTGACCACATGTATTCTATATATTTATATGTTTCTATGTACCTTTCACAACTCGAGCTGTGAAGATCAAATAAGATGACATATATAAAGTGCTTTATAAATTTTAAAGCACTATACAGGTGCTAGCTGTCCTCCTCATCATTATTCATTCCAAAGGAGTACATGCATTTGTGAGAGAGTGTGCCCCAATATTCCATGAAACCCAACCTGAGAAGAGGTCTTTACCCAGAGGGGTACAGAGTTCATTCATTAGCCCTTGCTTTCTACCAGTGGTTTTGTAGTGCCATGCTGCCCCATTGTAAGTATGGTTGCTGACATATCATATCCTAGCCTGAGGGTATGGTTTATATTTTAAGGAAAGGAACTGCAAATGGGTTCTGTTTGGGTCAGAATGAACAAGTCCAGTTCTTTGGATACTCTGGGAAAAATCATGCTGAAAGCAAGTCGGGAATTATTGTATCCATCACTCTTTAATAAGACACAGAGTACAGAGGGAGATGACAGGGTTGGGGCAGGGGATGGGGTGGGAGAGGGAGGCAGGCTGCATGGGAAATAGACACGGAGACAGAGAGAGCACAATAAGTCACTTCTAAAAATGCAGATTAGAATGGGGAACACTCAGACAACACTGACATGTTGCAGATGGAAGAACACTTGAGGTGTAGGGTTTTGGGGTCTTATTCTTATAGGGTTCTACTGAAGGTGAGGATGGATTAAGTCTTATCTGCATCACCTTCTGGTTTCCTCATTACCATAATGTCTTTCTGGTTTTACTGCATATCTAGTGCTTATTTGTAGGTTGTGGATTAAGGGCAGTTGTATCAGGGCCTGACTGTCTTTTCTTAACTTAGTACATAGCTTTTGGGATGTGGCCTTAACTAATTTATTAGGCAGTTTGGCAAGTTGCTTTTATGTTTCTCCTTATACTCTTAAGATCTATTTCCTAATTATTGTTACCTTACACTGACTATTTACATACTATACTAACAAGTGGGGTGGTCTTGGGGACTACAGCAAGATACAATTTCAGTACACTCCAGTTCATAGTGGGGTTTTATTGCTACTTTTAATGATTGTGACATTTCATTAAATGACTTTGACTTGAAAAATGTATATATATATATATATATATTCTACAATAAACCAGGATACTGTAAACACTATATCCTAGCATATATGTATGTACATATATATGTGTGTGTGTGTGTGTGTGTGTGTGTGTATGTGTGTATATGTGTGTATATATATATACACATATACAAAATACACACATATACTAGTATGTGTGTATATTATAGACATGCATGTATGTGTATATCTGTAGGTGTGTACATATAAATATATATGAAAAATCTTAAAGCTAAGCAGTCAAGACTTCTGTCTTCAGACCTTCCTCAATGCTTTCAGAAATGGTTCTGAGTGCTACTTTCAGCTCCAGTCCCCTCAGATTTCTGTTCCAGCAAAGGAATAGGAAGCAGCAGGGATGCTGAAGAACTGGGATGTTTCTTTGAGTCCTTAAGCCAGACTTTTTTTCTTCAATAGGGATAAGAAAGATGGAAAAGCCAAACTAAGGAAAGGGAATCCCTATTTCTTTCAAACCTTGCTTGGACTGATAATCCAAAAACATAATTATTAACCCATAAAATTATAAAAACAAAGAAAAATTATCTAAGAATCAAGAAAGGGGAAAAAGAATCTACATTAAAATGTTGATTAAGAGCATTTTTGGATTTTCAAAAACAACAAAGGAGAATGGTGAACAAAAATATATAAAAGTTTTAAACAAAATTGAATTGGACCTCACAATAACATGCCTGAAAATAAGACTAGATAGTCAGAAAACAGTTCTTTCCTTCAAAAATAAAATGACCTGAAAAGATTTATCAACAAAAATCCATAGTTAAAGAGATCCATACAAATAGTAAAGAGGTAGCTCCAAACTAATGGAATGATTTCTTAACAGAAATAATAATATACCTTAATCCTGATTCTAGGTGTAGTTTAGGTATGGCTCCCTCCCAAGACTCCCTACACTTTAGTAATGCAGAGTGACAGAGTGGGAAAGGTGTATTAGGGTTAGGAACTTCAGAGACTCCTAGTTTCTGGTCAAATAAAGTAAAGGGAAACTCATGTCACATTTTTGATCTAAGCATCATCAAGCAGGGTTATTTCTGGTGTTAATATTTTTCATGTAGTGGTGGATGTTTTGATATATTAATGGAAGACATCTTATAGGAAGATAACATTTCAGGTATTGCTTTTCTTTACCAGTTTGCTGTAAATAACTATAGTGATTAGGGATCAATTAATGGGGCTTGAGGCAAAGTCTACTCATGGAGAAAGAGATGTGTTTCAACTTATGATCATAAAATATAAACAGAGTACTCTGCTGGGTCAAGCTAGTGTATACAAGTAACCTTAGCCAAGGATGGTAGCTGGAAGGAGGAGAGGAAAGGAGCTTAAGGCAGCAGTCACAGTCCAGAAAAGCACACATGGAGTCAGGGACAATTTCCTATGAAGGGAAATAGCTGATGTTGGTGAGATGATAGTATGCATTATTCAACTCCTTTGAGTTGGCTGCTAGGCAACACAGGGAATAAAATTAGACTTATGAGTCAGGAAGACCTGAATTCAAATCCTATCTTAGACACTTACTAACTATGGGACCCTGGACAAGTCACATTTCTGGGCTTTTCTGGTCTCCCATAAATTAAGGGGTTGACCTGTACTTCTCAGATCCCATCTAACTCTAAATAGATGACCCTACGATTGAGGAAAAACTTTTTTTAATCAGTGGCAACATTCTATCATGCTTCTACTCCTTCCTCCCTACCCTCCTCCCACTTTGGCCCTGTTGCATTAGCATTGTGTTTTTCCCAGATGATTACCACTGCCATTACTCAAAAGGATGCTCCTGAGATTCTGAAAGCAATTCTGAGAGAGGTTTGAGCAAAAAATGAAACTTTTGAGTAAGTTCTCAAGGTGACTTCTTTAAAGAGGAAAACACTCATTTGGATGTCTAAGTTCTGGTATGTTTATTTTAAACTCACAGTCTACCAATTTCATAGGGTTATTGCAAGCCTTAAAGTGCTAAATAAAGGTGAGCTATTATTAGTACTTATAGTCACAGCTCACATTTCTTCTGTATCCCTTATAACACCTGGCACTATTGGATGATTAATAAATGCTTGCTGACTTGACTTGATTTAACTTGACTTATCCTTCATATGAATCCAAATAGCAGCAGTATCTTGTGTGAAGCAAGGGAAACCACTGAGAGAATTGGGAACAGATGTCTAGCCATTGTTTCCTTTTTTCCTCTCTTCTTTTCCACAGACTGGCACTCTGCCTTGGGCAAGGTGGCTATTTGCTTTAGTAGGGGTTTCAAGAGACTGTGATAATATGATGCCTGGGGCATAGTGAACCTAGCCACACTCTCTGGCCTGTCTTTTTAATAGCATCATAAAAAACACAGTAGAGGAGTAGAGTGGGGTCTATCATTTGGATAGTTAAATGTGAAACCATCTTTGAAGATAAATAGGCGATTTATTTTAAGAACTACAATCAATAAAGAGACACACACACATATATGTATTTGTATGTCAGTCAGGGCATCAATAAGTATTTATTAAGCACCTGCTAAGTATTGAGTAGCAACTAGGTGGTACAATAGATAGAGTTCCAGGCCTGGAGTCAAGAGTATTCTTTTTCCTGAATTCAAATCTGGCCTGAGAAACTTATTAGCTGTGTGACCCTGGACAAGTCACTTAACCCTGTTTGCCGCAGTTCCTCATTTATAAAATGAGCTGGAGAAGGAAATGGCAAACCACTCTAGTATCTCTGCCAAAAAAAACCCAAACAGAGTCACAAGGAATCTGAAATGACTCAACAACAACAACAACAACTTGTTAAGTCCTGGAGATACAAAGAAAGGCAAAAGACAGTCCCTACTTTCAAGGGACTCATAGTCTAATGGGAGAGATGACCTGAAAAACAGCTATGTGCAAACAAGATATATACACATTAAGTTGGAGCAAATCAATAGTCTCTAGCATATCTAAGATAGGAATTTAGCTTTGAATTGAAGGAAACCAAAGAAGCCAGGAGGTAGAAATGAGGAGGGAAAAAATTCCAGTAATATGAGATCAGAGTTAGGTAGTATACGGTAGGGAGGAGTAAGGTGTAAAAGACTAGAAACGTAGAATGGAGGGAACAGGTCATGAAGGGCTTTGAAAGGCAGAGGATTTCATATTTAATACTGGATGTGATAGGTAGCCATTAGAATTATCACATGTCCAGGGTAAGCTTTTCAAAACACATTTCAGGACTAGCAATGTGAAACCCTGTTGCCAATTTTTTTTTTTTAAGTCAAAGCCATCAGAGGGTGAGCTCTTCTAGAGTAATGTCTTCTACATGGAGGCTTTCCTGATCCTTCCAGCTACTAGAATTATTCTCTTCTCAAAAACAAATAAATGAAAAATAAAACCACATACCTTGTTTGTTTTGTATATATTTTATGTATTTATTTATGTATACATTGTGTATATATAGTATATGTTGTATATATGTATATAGTGTATGTGTGTACATGTGTGTATATATATGTGTGTGTGTGTGTATATATGTATGTATGTATGTATGTATGTCTTATCTTTCCCAAGTGGATATAAGTTCCTTTGTATCATTAGTGACTAGCACAGTGCCTAGCATATAGAAGACACTTAAATACTTAGTGATTGGCTGATTTGGTCATGGGTATGGCAAAGAAAGGGAAGAAGAAAGACATCTGGCATCTTTCTATTTTAACTAGTTATTTTTTTTTTCTAACTGGGTGCTAAGCCCACTTGTTTCTCTGTTGCTCAGAGTAAAAGAGCCTCCAATACCTCCTAAGTTTCTGTACTTTGGGGCAAAATACAGTTTGCTCTGAGTTAGTTATAGCTATTCTGGTTTCATCTAGATTGACTCTTTCTATGGATCTATTCAATGTCACTTAGGATAATATGATGATAGATTTAGAGACTAGATAGTCCAATATTCATATTTTTGTAGATGAGTAACTGAGACTCAGACAAATTAATTGATTTACCTCAGGTCACACAGGTAGTAAGTGAAAGAGGTGAGCTTTGAACCAAAGTCCCCTGAATCCAAATGCAGGGTTTTTTGCTTGTTCATTTCTCTCTGTGGCTGTATGATATTGCTCCTTCAGCTAGTATTTCTCTTTTCAGTTATGCAGAGAAAATGCATCAACTCATATCAACCAATATGTAATACTGATGAATCAAATTACCTTCCCTATCCTTGGTAACTTTCTTTTGTGTCTTGTAGATTATTCATTACATTAGATTGTAAACTCCTTGAGGGCAAGGATGATCTTGTCTTTCTTTTTCATATTTATTTCCCCAGCACTTTGCACAGTGCCTAGCACATAGCAGATGCTTAATAAATGTTTCTTGAGTATTGATTGACTCTGGGTCACCCTAATAATCACAATATTAAAATACGATATAGGGATATCCTCAGGATCTTCTGAGATGTATTTCCACTTTCACTTACATGAAATACCCTCTGAGTTTCCTAAGTTCCTTCATTTATTTTTAATTAAAACTATTTTAATTATACATAATATGTATGTATATGTATGTTGTTTTCCCACCCTCTACTATCTCAAACTTTTTGCCATCATATCATAATACTATCTATGTACTGCCTGTAATACCTCTTCTATCTCATTCTAATTTATTGCTTCTAATCTACAGTGGATTGGCAAACCAGCTAGACAAAATTGTTACAAATCATACAAAAATAACAATAAAAGGTTGGAGGGATGAGCATGAGGGTGTCTCATCTGAGTGCAAGAGGAGTGTATGAAATTCACTTACAGACTTTGGAATGTGAATTGTAGCTACCCAGAAATTGTGCTTTTTGTTTTCCTTCTTCCTAGTTCTTGGGTCCATCCCAACAGATAAAGTTATTGGATAGCTGAACTCTAGACAAGTGAAGTGTCAGTTCTCAAAGAAATATAGGACACAGTTCCTGCTTAGAAGTAGCTTATAAACTATCTGAGAAAGAATGTTACTGAGCAAAAAATGGAATGGTGCCAATTGTGACTTGAGAATGTAAATACACTAACACCTGAAACACAAGAAAAAAATTACAAACAATGCAAGAGAAAGAAATATCTTAAGGCAGTAATGATAAATTCAAAAAATGAGGGATATGAGTTTATAGTTTGAAGAGATTACTATTGATCAGAGTGGCTTAAGAAGGGATGGATGTGGAAGGGACTTGTACTGGTTCTTTAAAGAATGGTAAGATTTAAAGAGCCTTATCTCTGGGGTTAGAGGATAGCTTGTCCAAATTCTACCTTTGATGTTTATTACCCGAATGCTCTTGGGAAAGTCATTTCACCTCTTTGTGGCTCTGTTTCTTCATCAGCAAAATGAAGGGCTTAGTTTAGATGGCTTTTAACATCCTCTTCTACATGTTATTTCTGTGATCTTACGAGGGTATTTTGTATAGGTACAATAGACATATGTACCTTAGAAGCTCTTGATAGTCAATGCATCACAAAATAATGCGGTAAAAGAAGGAAGACATTTTAGGTGGGAGAATTAGGGTGAGTGAAGCTACAGGAAAATTAAATAGATCAGTTTTCCAGGGATACCAGGGAACAACAGAAGATAAAACTAGAATAATTTCTACTTTTACTTAAGGTTGGTCTTAAAGAAAAAGGAAACAGTATACTCTGCATCTCCCATATTGTAGGATGGCTTTTCTCATTCTCTTCTAAAATGAACTTTATTATGGACTTCTGTAGGTTTCCTCCATCTTTTTCTTACCTTTTATTTCTAGCTTGACATTAATTGACTTTAATGAAACACTCAGGGCTTCTGAGCTTACAGAATTTATTTACACAGAGAAGAAACCAGAAAGCTGTCAGTCTTTTCTCCCCCCTACCCCCACCTCCCAGGCTCATTATAACCTAAATTTTACATTAGTTTCTTTTTTACTGGGTTAAAATTAGATACATTTTAATTAGGTCAATGGTACTATAATGAGAGCAACCCATTTTAATTTCCAGAACTGTTTAATGATTTTGTCTCATGGAAATATTTCAATAATTGACTATTTACATCTCATTTAAAGTCATTGGGTTTTTTACCTTCTCTCAGTGGATGATTTGGAAGATGCTATCTTTACTCACAAAGTAAATGTCACAAATTAAGCACCTATTAACTCATAAAAATGGCCAGATAATTTTATGACTAAAAACAAAATTACTTATTCATAAATTCAGTATCCTTTTCTCATCTTAATGTTTCCTACTGATATGGCCAGAATGTTAAGCTTTCCTGCTCTCAACGGCAGAAGCACACACTAACGTGACCTGCTCCTTTAGTCACTGTATCATTTTCTCGCCCTCTCCAGCCTTACAATACTTTTTCATCACATGCTATACAAGCTAAACAGAATTCCCTTGAGGAAACTGAAGCATAAATCTCCCATTCAGTCTCTTTCATTCTGTAACTTTCTGCTTTTCAAGGTAGACTGCAGGGTAACTCCCATGGCTACCATCACCATTCGTGGAGGGTTAATCCAAAAGATCCTTTAGAATAAAGAAATCCAGGATTATGATTTTTAGGCACAAAACATTTTTTAGAACTGTCCATATTTCTCTTATAACTCTTCATTTTTAATTGCTTTTTCAAGTCTTTTATGTGAAGATGACATTAGAGGCTGATCTGTCTTTGTCTACCACAGCTTGCCTTATTTTCTACCTTCTATGTGTATTCTTTGTGTACAGAGAAAGCAGGGTAGATAGCACCTCAAATACTATTACATTTAGGGGAAAGCGTAGCACCAAAGGCTCTTAAAACTTGCTAATCCCAGCTCTCTGGTCCTGTCCTGACTATCTTCCTATTGAAAAGAGAATGGCAGAATGGATCTGGAGTCTGACAACCCAAGTCTGAATGCTTATTCTGTTACTTACTACCAATGTAGTGGGGCAAGTTACTTAACTGCTCGGGATCTAGTTTCCTTTGTAAAATGAGGAAGTTGGACTAAGTTGGAGTAAATGATTCAGAGTTGGTCCTTTCTACCTCTAAATTGTCTGATACCCATGACCTTTGACATCAGTACCAGACCCAGATTTAGTGTAAGTCCTTTAAGTTGTTGTTTGGCGATGCATGAAGATTCCCTGCTGATCCAATGGACACAGACAAATTGCTTTTTCTCTTTAGGGCACCGACTGCTTATGGATGGTGATTCTTGTATCTATCCATTTAGATCCCATTGATCTGTTCCTTCTCCACCTGGCAAGCTCCCAAAAGGGAAGGGCCAGTCTAATCTTTACAATTTCTAAAAACTTGCAAATCTTTCTTTTGTGATGGAGAATGAACTCCAGACACTAGCTATATCAGGCAATAAAAGTCAAGGAGCATGTTAGCAGGACACTAGCAAATAGGAGTCAGCTGAAGCAAAATAAGGGTTGTCAAGACACAGTGTATGGAATGTATTTTATACATCATTTCACTTGTCTATGAAAATAGTAATATTGACCCACTCTCAGCGAGTTATATTTTGTGAGTATTTTCTATAGAAGTGCAGATGGATTTACCCTTTCATAAAAGTTTCATTGCACTCTATGAGTCAACAATATCCTGTAATTGGTCTAGGTGTGTCAAAAAGGAAGAAGGTTCAAACATATATTGATATAGGGCTACAGCCAATCTAAATCAATTCAATACACATTGCCTAGTCAGACAAATTAACTGCCTTTTTTTTTGCTATTTTTTATAATGAAATATAATATATATATTTATATAATTATACATATATCTTCTCCTTTCCCTTTCCTCTAGCCCTCCCCCAAGAAGGCTACATTAAGAGTGGACATGTGTGTGTGTGTGTTTATACACGCACATATATACACATATGAATATACATATATACATACACATGCACATATATGCATATATAAACACAAACATACACATACATATACTCTTATATATATTTGCTTAGATATCTATAATCATACTCATATATAGATATATACATTCATATGCATCTCTGGACTGTTTTGTCCTCAGTTTCTTTGAGAGTGGAAAATGCCTTTCTTCATAGATCCAAGCCTTTCCTTATTTTCCTAAGTCTACTAGCTCATCATTTCCTATACCACAGCAATATTCTGACCTTATACTGTCTAGTTATTTTAAATAGCCTATAACAATATTCTTAATTATTTCTTCTGTGAGGAAGACTGTACTTCTCCTCAGTACTCTAAACCTTTACTTGTAATAGCTGGTTATTACATATGTATTATATATCATGTAATATAATAATTTTGCTATTATTAAAAGTTAATTTCAAATATCTTTCTCTTAAAACTGTAATTTCATGTAATATGTTGCTGTCCTTCAGTCATTTCAATTGTGTCCAACTGTTTGTGATCCCATTTGGGGTTCTCTTGGCAAAGATAATGAAGTGCTTTGCCATTTCCTTCTCTAGCTCATTTTACAGATGAGGAAACTTAGGCAAATAGGGATAAATGTCTTGCCCTGGGTCATACAGAAAGTACATGTTTGAGGCCAGATTTGAATTCAGGAATATGAGACTTCCTGATTCCAGGCCTGGCACTCTATCCATGTGTCACCTTATTTAATATAATGGCTGTAATATAACATACAATATATTATATAATATTACATATAATATATGATATAATATATTATAATAATATACAATAGCATATAATATAATAATTAATTCTGTCAGACTACTATGCTAATGAGATAGAATCCATGAGTTTGAATTTCCACTTGGAACAAGTGGTTTCATTCTTTTCTACAACTGTAGACTGTGCCCTTGCCTTCACTTAACTGTCTTGCAAATGTTGATGCCTTTGGATGCAATGTATTATGAGATATTTTTCTCACAACAACTGCATAAAATACATATTTTATTCAGACCATTGCACATATGAGGACAATGAGGGCTTGAGATGTTAAGTGACCTGCTCTGGGTCAGAACAAGCTGTTAAAAGAAAAGACTTAGGGTTCTTAGGGAAGGTACAGTCTTCTGCATAGAAGAAAAAATTAAGAATACTGTTACAGACTATTTAAAATAACTAGACAGTATAAGGTCAGAATATTGCTGTGGTATAGGAAATGATAAGTTGGTGGACTTAGGAGAATAGGGAAAGACTTGGACCTATGAAGGAAAGTATTTTCTACTCTTAAAGGAACTGTGGACAAAACAGTCCAGAGATGTACATAAATGTATATATCTATATATGAGTATGATTATAGATATATAAGTAAATATAAGTACGTAAGTGTATGTATGTATTAGTATATGCATGTATATATGTTTGTGTTTATACATGCATATATGTGCATGTGTATGTATATATGTATGTATGTGTATGTGTGTGAGTATATATGTATGTGTATACACACACACAAATATACCCACTCTTAATTGTAGCCTAATTGGGTGAGGGCTAGAGGGAGAGGAAAGGAGAAAAAAAAGAACAAAGTATAAAGTGCACAGCAGAGAACAAAATAAAACTTACAAAGAGGCAAAGAAAAGATGGACATTTCAGGACACAATGTGTTGTATTTATTATATAGGCTTTCTTGAAATGGAAATTTATATTGTATAATCTGAATTCTCTCTCGTTCTTCTGTGCACATGACAGTGCTTTTGTTTCTTCTTTTCTATTTTAGTATTTAAGTTTATAACATGTTTTTGTTTTCTTATTGTTCATTTGAGTTTTGGTATTTAAGTTTAAAAGAATAAAAAAGAAATAAGAATTGTAAAAAGTTAATGAAATCAGTAAGTGGCAGAAGGTAGAGAGAAGAGAAAGATAAAACAAATACAAAGAATTCCAAGAAATTGAAAGAAATGAGGAGGACAAGGACCAACAAAAGGAGACAGAGAAATGATGGTCTGAGAGGTAGAGGGGAAAGCATGAAAAGTGCAGCGTCATAGAATCCAAGGAAAGAGAGACTGTAAAAGATCAAAAAAGTGATCAAGCTCTCAAAAAGAAGAAGGTGAGTAAACCAAAAATTTCCTTGGTTTTGCTGATTGGTGGCTTGAAGAGAGCTCTTTCAGTAAAGTTCTGTGGCTTGAAGCCAAATTAGTTGAGGAAGAAGGCCTGAGTGAGAAAGCAGAGATAGTCAGTGTACACTCCTCTATTTAGGAGTTTGGCAGCAAAAAAGAGAAAGGCAGAAACAGTAAAATCAAGGGAAGAGCTTTGTTTTTCATTTTATTTTTAGGGTAGAGGAGACCAGAAAGTGTTTGTTAGATGAGTATAAGGAAGGAGAGAGATTGAAGATGCATGGAGAAGTGGAAGTGACTGCAGGTACAAAGTCACAAAGATGACAAGAGGGGATGAGATCCAGTGTACAAGTGGTGGGGTTAGCTTTTGCAAAGAGAATGACCACCATGGACACTGATAGGAAGAAGAGGTAAGAATATTAAGTTTTTAGACAAGAGAAAGTTCAAGAAAAGAAATTCAAGAACTTTGCCTCATATGTTCTCAATCTTCTCAACAAAGTAGAAGGCAATCCAGCAAGAGGAAGAAACTGACAAAAAAAAAAGTGAGAATTCTCCCATGAGACCAAAAGGGAAGGAAAAGAGCCAAGGCCATTATCTGAGATTTCAGAGAGCAATAGAAGAGTTTATGTTACTCTCTAGTTCTGGGGACTCCTGCTGCCTACTTTGGAAAGTGAAAGAACTGGAAGTAGAACACTGAGTTAACATCTCCCAGTCTTGATTGGTTCATTACTAGCATACTGAGTCCCCTCCCCAAGGGGTCTTTTCCCTCCAATTATAACAAATTGAAACCCATCCATCTGTCAATGCTCCTTGGAAATATGCTACATATTTAGACTGTGTAGTGAGATTTGGGAAATGAATATATTGAATGTCAGAACCGAGTCACTAATACCCATGCTTTTATCTGATAAAGAGTCTATTCGTCCAGAAAAAGCAACTTAAAGTAGGTAATTTATATTTTAACATTTTCTTTTGATCTGTCACTTGCTCTTTCTCTTTAGAGTTAAATGGTTTCAGCATACACATGGGGAGACTGGCAAGAGGAGGAAGTCTTACTTTTTAATTAGAGCAAATGTGCTAAATGGATATAAAGTAATTTGAATACAGTAGAGACCTCTTAAATCTGTATCAATAAATCTGTAGCTTCAACAGGTCTATCCCTATAGCAAAGATTTAGCTAAGGTTGGGCCTGAAGTGCAGCAATAAAATGAATTTGTTACTAATGCTATCACATGTTTCAGTAATTCACGATAAAGGATTTCCTCAATTTATAGGCATTTCTTAATGTAATGTTAATAATTTAATAATTTTTCAGATTTGAGAATATAATTGGTGGTCATGAAGGCAGAGCTGTAATTAGGAATGCATTGCCTGGGCATATCTGGTATGTGGAGTATTTAATATAGAGCCATCTCACTGCGTGGTTGAGGTTGATGGGGGAGAAAGTTCATCATGGGAGTTGAGAAGCTTGAGGCTCTGGGAGGGAAGGGTTTTCAAAGGGGATAGTAGTTAGGCTATAGACAAAGAGAGTTTACCAAGTCCTGAATGCATTAGGGAAGAGGGAAAGTGACTCAGAGTTTTATAGATGACAGCAAGAAGGATCTAGAGAGACTGGAATTAATTTTATTTTATTTATTTTTCTCTTTTTTTAAATATAAATTCATTTATTTTTAGTTTTCAACATTCACTTCCACAAGTTTTTCAGTTCCAAATTTTCACACCATCTCACCCCTCCCCCCACCCCAAGATGTCATGCATTCTGAATATCCCTTCCCCTAGTCTGTCCTCTCTTCTATCTCTTCCCCCTCTCTCTTATCCCCTTCCCCTTCTATTTTCCTGTAGTGCAGGATAGACTTCTGTACCCCATTTCCTGTATTTCTTGTAAGATTCACTCATTCCCTCTCACCTTCCCCCATTTCACCTCCACTGTAAGAGACTTTTATTTTCTGGTTTTTTTTTGTGAATTAATTTACCCCATTCTACCTCTCCCTTTCTTCTTCTCCAAGTATAATCCTCTCTCATTCCTTAATTTTATTCTCCAGATATGACCCCTTAATCTTCAACTCACCCTGTGCCCTCTATCTATCTACCTATACATACATATAATTTTTTTCCTCCAACTACCCTAATACTGACAAAGGCCTCATGAGTTATAGATATCATCTTTCCATGCAGGAATGTAAGCATTCAATCTTAATAAGTCTCTTATGATTTCTCTTTCTTGTTTACCTCTTCATGTTCCACTTGAGTCCTGTATTTGAAAGTCAAATTTTCTATTCAGCTCTGGTCCTCTATTTCACTGAATGACCATTTTTTCCCCTGAAGGATTATACTCAGTTTTGCTGGGTAGGTGATTCTTGGTTGTAATCCTATCTCCTTTGCCCTCTGGAATATTATTTTTCACACCCTGCGGTCCTTTAAGGTAGAAGCTGCTAACTCTTGTGTTATCCTGATTGTGTTTCCACAGTACTTGAATTGTTTTCTTCTGGTAGCTTGTAATATTTTCTCCTTGACCTGGGAACTCTGGAATTTGGCCATAATATTCCTAGGAGTTTTCATTTGGGGAGATCTTTCAGGAGGAGATCTGTGGATTCTTTCCATTTCTATTTTGCCCTCTGGTTCTAATATATCAGGGCAGTTTTCCTTGATAATTTCTTGAAAGATGCTGTCTAAGCTCTTTTTTTGATCATGGTTTTCAGATAGTCCAATAATTTTTAAATTCTCTCTCCTGGATCTATTTTCCAGGTCAGTTGTTTTTCCAATGAGATATTTCACATTATTTTCTCATTTTTCATTCTTTTTGGATTTGTTTTACAGTGTCTTGATTTCTCATAAAGTCCCTTTCTTCCAATTGCTCTATTCTAATTTTTAAGGAAGTATTTTCTTCAGTAATCTTTTGGACTTCCTTTTCCATTTGGCCAATTTTTCTTTTTTAGGGCATTTTTCTCCTCATTGGCTTTTTGGACCTCTTTTGCCATTTGTGTTAGGCTATTTTTTAAGGTGTTATTTTCTTCAGTATTTTTTGGGGTCTCCTTTAGCAAGCTGTTGAGTTGTTTTTTGTGATTTTTTGCATCACTCTCATTTCTCTTCCCAGTTTTTCCTCTTACTTGCTTCTCAAAATCCCTTTTGAGCTCTTCCAAGGCCTGGGACAGATTCATATTTTTCTTGGAGGCTTTGGATGTAGGAGCTTTGACTTTGTTGTCTTCTGTTTGTATATTTTGATCTTCTTTTTCACCAAAGTAAGATAATATAGTCTGACTCTTTTTGCACTGCTTGCTCATGATCCTGGCCAATTATTTGAGTTTTAAACTCTTCATTAAGGTACAAATCTGCTTCCAATGTGGAGAATGTACTGTCCTAAGCTTCGGGGGTTTGTGTAGCTGTTTTCAGAGACACTTGTAGGGACCTGTAAATTTTCAGTTCTTCCAATGTGGTATGATAAGGGGCGAGATGTTTTCTCCTTTCCTGGCCTGTGACCACAAATACTCATTTCTGTCCTGTAACTGTGAGGGGTTCCTCTCCACAGTCACTACCAGGTCCACCAGGCCAGTGCTCCTCACCCCAGCACCCCCCGCCCAGAATTGTGACCCAGATCCAAACACGGGCAAAGCAAGAGATTCCTCCCTCAGCAGTGGCAAAGAGATCCCTGCAATCCCTCTCTGATCAGCCACTGGAATCCCCCTCAGTCTATGGGCTGGAAGCTTGGGAAGCAGCTGCCCCCACCCAGGGCCGTGCTCCAGGGGAACTGGAGTTGAGACCCTGCCTTTCTGTCTCAGCACCATAGAAGCAGAGTTTTCCCACTGGCCTTCTAAGTTGTCTTTGGCATTAGTGGATTGAGGAGTCTGGAAACCTCCACAGCTGCTGGAGATTCAGTCCTCTGAGGCCTGCTCCAAGTTTGTTGCAGCCTGTGTGCCCATGCCATGCTGGGCTGTGCTCCCAGCGTAGTGTGATATGCTTTCTGATCAACCATCCAGGTTGTCTTGGGCTGGAAATTTGTTTCACTCCATCTTTTTTGTGGGTTCTGCTGCTTCAGAATTTGTTTAGAGCCATTTTTTATGAGTATTTGGAGGGGTTTGGGGGAGAGCTCAAGCAAGTCACTGCTTTCACTTGCATCTTGGCTCTACCTCCTATGGAATGAATTTTAAAGGAGTAAAGGTGATTGCTGAATAGAGGTGCGTGCTAAGCAAGGCTTTGTTTATTAGGAGGTGTGAGAGAAGGAGTAGCCAGAGTTGAGGATACAAGAAGATGTTTTGCCTTTAGGAGAAAGCTAGGTTTTGTTGAGAATCAGAATATGGAAGGGATATAAGAGGAAGAGATCTGACCACAGGGCCTTGAATCAGGAAGACCTCAGACACTTTACTAGAGCATCAACCTCCCAGGATTGTTGAGAGGATAAAATGGGATCATATTTATAAAGTGTTGTATTTTTTGAATCCTTTAAAGCTCTATATATGTGCTAGCTATTATCTGGGATGAATTGAATTGCTTAAGAATAAGAGAGAGCACAAGAGGACAAAGAGGACCAAGGGAAATAGGAACTAGGGTAGGTGGGATAGCCATCTTTGCTCTAGATTTCCTTGTCTCTTGTGCCCATGCAAATACTGAACCTTGAGTGGCAGCATATTAGGGCGGTACTTCCTCTCATCTTATCCTCAATGGTAACTGTGAGAAGGGTGAGGTGACCATGAGACACAAAATGGCAGAAACTTGACTCAGCTGACAAGAGTCTTCCCTCCTTCCTGGGTCAGTGCCATGGCAAAAAGCTGTATTCTATCTCTATCACTGCTTGGAAGAAGCATAAACATTTTTCACAGCCACGGAATACATGAATACAGTCTCTGTTGAAGCTGCTTTATTCTTAAAATTATTTTAATTACCTAACTATTTATTTTGGGGTATAAAAACTATTCAGCTAACTGCTTTATATGGAGTTTTTACATGGTAATTATGAAAAGGCTTATTTCTAACATACTTAATGATCAAATTGCTTCCATTTAACTATAAAAATATTTGGATGAAAAATTCAATCAGCTAGATATCTGGACTGTGGAGTGACTAGATTTTTTTTTTGCTTTTGACCTAGATATTTATCAGTCTGAACACATGTCATTAACATTGTGCTAGAGAGTTTTCTGAAGAGCTGAAAATGTTTTAAAAGCTTATGGCTTAATGAATAGTCACGGTGTTTTAAATTTTTGTTTTTGTTTACTCCACTCTCCCTTTTCATTTCCTAGGCATTTCTGCTACAAGATATCTGCCTGAGGGGCAGCTAGGTGGCACAGTGGATAGAGCACCAGCCCTGGATTCAGGAGGACCTGAGTTCAAATCTGGCCTCAGACACACAACACTTACTAGCTGTGTGACTGTGGGCAAGTCACTTAACCCCATTGCCTAACCCAAAAAAAAGATATCTGCCTGAAAATATAGTCATATTTCTAGAAAGGTATTTTGTCATAGTGAAGAGAGTTTCACTGAGAGTTAGGAAAATAGGAAGGCTAATTATGTCTCAGCTCTATGTCCCTCAGCAAGCTATTTTAGCTCCCTTAGGATCATTTTTCTCATCAGCAAAAATGAGATAATGAAAGCACCTAATTCATAGTATTGTTGGAAGGATCAAAGAAATAATATATGCAAAGTGTTATACAAATCTCAAAGCCAGATATAAATGTTACCTTTTATTATTATTTCTTTTAACTGTGCAAATGATACAGATAATTTTACCTGCATTAAAAAAATAAACTAGCCAATTGGTTCTTATTCTACTTGGATAGTCTACTCTGTTCTTCCAAACACTTTAGATAAATTTTAAATAGACTTGTTCTAGAGTTCATCTCTAGGAAATTGTGTGCTGTAATGTATAGAATGCTACACCTGGATTCAGGAAGACAAATCAGGTCTCAAACATTTACTCGTCTGATCATTTATCCTCTTCCTTAGTTTCAACATCTGGAAAATATGGCTATTAAAAATATCTTCCAAGAGTATTAACCAGGGCCTTATAGATTTCAAAGTTTGTCTTTACAATGTCATTTTACTATATAAATTGTTCTCTGTTCTGCTCATTTTATTTTTCATTGCTTTATAAAAAGTCTTCAAAATTGTTTTTCTTTATAATATTGACATTATAATGTAAATTATTCTTCTGTTTCTGCTCCTTTAACCCTGCATCAGTTCATACAAGTCTTTCTATGTCTCTTTGAAATCACTTATTTCCTCATTTCTTATAGCACAAAAGAATTCCATCACATGTTAATAGCACAATTTCTTCTGCCACAACTCAGTTGATGAGCATCTTCGTAGATTGCATATTTTTGCCACCACAAAATAAGAGCTACCACAAATATTTTTGCGTGTATTTGTACATGTAGGATATAGTTCAATTAAAGAGTGAAGACTATTCAATAACTGTTTGTGCATAATTCCAAAATGGTCATATCCACTGCATCAATGAATCTGTTTTCTCAGTCCTTCCAACCTTGAAAATTTTCCTTTTTTTTTAAATCATCTTTGCAACTCTGATGGACATGAAGTAGAATATTAGAACTACATTAATTTGAATTTCTCTAATTATAAATAATCAAAAACTTTCTCTCTACAAAGAAAGGAAAAGATCTCAAACTTTAAAAGTCTCTTGTGGATTTATTTATCTTTAGATTAATATTGTTAATGCATTAAATAATCTACTTTTTGTTTAAAAATAAAAAGAAGCCATTTCCTTCTCCAGTGATTTGGTGTACCTTTATTCTTCATACGGCTATTGATAGCCTGAGTTTCTCTCCTTGAAGACTACCATTTTGTATCCTTAGATCATTTATCAATTGAGCATTGGTTTTTATTAGTATAAATTTAAATTAGTTCTTTATATATATATATATATATCTTTATATATATATATATATATATTATATATATATATATATATATATATATATATATATATATATATATATAATATTTTTGGGGCAGGCAATTGGGGTTAAGTGACTCACTCAGGTTCACACAGCTGGTAAGTATCATGTGTCTGAGGTCAGATTTGAACTTACGTCCTCCTAGCTTCAGGGCCAATGCTCTATTTACTGTACCACTTAGCTGCCCAGAAAATAAAATTTTATCAGGGAAACCTGCTGCAAATAATTTTTCCCAGTTTTAAGTGCTTCCCTTTTAATTTTAGTTTTATTTGACTTATGTAAACACACATTTTATATAATCAAATCTATATATTTTGTCTTCTGTGATCCCCTCTGTCCCTTGCTTAGTCATGAAATTTTGACTTCTACAATTCCCTACAGATCTGTTAGGTAATCCTTTTCTATGTTTCTCTTATGATGTGAAGTAAGTCATACATACATTTGGAGTTTATCTTGGTATAGGTATAAGGAATTAGTCAAAATCTCATTTTTTCTATATTGATGTGTAATTTTGCCAGAAGATATTTTATCAAATAGTGAGAACTTAATCCAATATCTAGGATCTTTTTTTTTTAATCAAATACTAGGCTACTCAATGATTTATTTTTGTATATTACATACCTAATCTGTTCCATTGATTTGTCTTCTCTCAATTTTTTTTTTTAAATATCAGTACCAAATTGGTTTGAGAATTACTACTTTATATTTTAGTTTGAAATCTGGCTCTGCTACATCTGCTTTGTTTCCACTTTTTAAATTTCCCTTGAGATTCTTGATATTTTTCCTCCCTATGAATTTCATTATTTTTTTTCTAGTTTTATACAGTGATTCTTTTGTAGTTCTATTGGTATGGCACTGAATAATTAAATTAATTTGGATAGTATTGTCATTTTTATTATTTTGGCCTCCTGCTAATTGGTATTTCCCCAATAATTTAGATCTGTCTTTATTTCAGTAAATAGTGCTTTGTAGTTATATTCCTATAGTTCTTACTTGTATCTTAAGCCGTTTATACATTCTTTAGTTATATTAAATGGAATTTCTCTTTCTATTTCTTCTTGCTAGGCTTTATTGGTATTATATGGAAAGACTGATATTTTGTATGAATGTATTTCATATCTTATAAGTTTGCTGAAGTGTTTCAATTAATTTTATGGGCTTTTTAGGGTTCTTCAAGTACACCATTATATCATTTGTAAAAAGTAATAATTTTGTTTCCTATGGTAATTCTTCAAATTTCTTTTTTTGTATCTTATTGCTATAAACAGATTTTCTAGCATTATGTCAAATAAAAGTGGCAAAAATGATAGAAGAAACCTAGGACTCATTTTGTGAGGCAACAAAAATCGGTATTAAAAAAGGACTTTTATGATCCAGGGGTGACCAAGATGTAAACCAGAAGAAAAAATAAAGCCTCAAAAACACAATCAAAACCTGAAAGAAAAAAAAAACTTTGTCCACAACAAAAATTATAATTTCTCAGAGAAGTGATGTGAGTATTAAAAAAAACTGCATCATTTGAAAAAAAAAAGAGCTCTGGTGGATATACTCAGAAAAAAGGATCAATAGCTTAACAAATGAGGTGCTAAACCCTACTTGAGTAATACACTTCCTAAAAATCAGAAGGGACCAAGTAGAAATGATAACTCCATGAAACAGAATAAGGAAAACAAAGTTTAAAGATTGAAAAAAATAGAAGAAAACATAAGATATCTCACATCAAGGCCCATTCAACTTAAGGATCATTGACTTACAGAAATCCATTTCCAAAAAAAGAACCTCTATATCATATTTCAAGAAATCATTAAAAAAATTGTCCAGGCATACTAAAACAAAAAGGGAATGTGAAAATAAAAAAAAATCTAATAATATCAAAACCAAAACAGAACAACAACAACTCAGAATGGAAACCCCCAGGAATGTCTCCGCAAAAATTCAGTTTCCAGATTGAAAACAAACAAACATACAACAGCAAAACACTGCAAGCCAAGGAACCACAGTTAAGATGGCATAAGATTTATCAAGTATCACTCTAGTGAGACGGAGATCATAGAATGAATTAACCCAAAAAGGCAAAAGATAAAGATGATTTACAACTAAAAATAACCCATTGAGCAAAACTATGCATAATCCTACGTGCAAAAAGTAGACTTTTAGTGAAACAGAGGACTTTGAAATATTCCTGACAGAGAGAGAGGGCTAAGAGATTCAAGAAGCAGCAGGACCACTTATACTAGGGAGAGGGAATATGGCTAATGGAAGGCCACAGGAATAGGAACTTTGAAGCTTACAAAGTGTTCTATATATGTTCAATCAATCATCAAGTATTCATTAAATACCTACTATCCCTAGGATCCGTCTGAATGGAGAGCTGCTCTCCAAACCTCAATTTTAGAAGCGCAGTCCAGCAATCCCTTTATTTCCTACCTAACTATATTCCTCTGGTCTTCACCACTATTTCTCTCCTTTCTTCCCTTTTCAGCTTTCTTTTGTGTGTTGTCTTCTTCAATTAGCTAATAAGCTCCTTGAAAGCTGGGACTGTCATTCTTTTACAATGTTTGTTTTCTCTGCCCCCAGTACTTAGCACAATGCCTGCCATATATTGAGTGCTTAATATTTTCTTTTTGACTGACTGACTACTCTGTGCCAGACCCCTGACTCCAAAAAACAAAGTAATAAAACAGAAATCAGGGGAAATTTTAAATATAAAATACCAACCATTTTAAACTGTGGATTGAAGTAGAAAACATGAAACAATCCCTGTTCATAATGGGATTACATTTTAATGAGGGGGATAACAAAGCCATATATAAATACAGCATAAATATAAATAAAAAATGTATCTAGAATAGTTAAATATAAGGTACTTTGAGGGAGAGGGTACTAAAAGTTGGGGGGAACCAAAAAAGGCTTCACAAAATGGTGGTATCTGAATTGCATTTTAGAGGAACAGAAACACTCTCTGAGGCAGAGATAAGAAGGGAGTTCATTCTAGGCATGAGTGACAATCAGTGTAAAGGTGTAAAGATTGGGATGAAATGTGCTGCATGAGGAACAGAAAGAAAGACTTTGGGTAGGGCTTCCAAGTATAGGACAGGGAATTATATCCAAAGAGGCTGGAAAGATAGGTTAGGGCCAGGTTATATAGGACTTTAAAAACTAAATGAAAGAATTCATATTTTTTTGGAGAGGTAATAGGAAGGTGAATAGAAAAGTTACATGATAACAGGTAGATTTAATCCTCTTCTGACAAAAGATACTTGAGGAAGTGTTATTAAAGTGAGGTCTTACAGCAATAAAGCAGGTCAATAATTAGAAATGGAGTGATGAAAAGAAGAGCAAAACTTCCTACTAGGCCCTATGAGGTTCCTACTAGAAAGGCAGAAGAGGTAGAATGGAATGAGAAAAAGAACACAGAGTGCAATGTTTATTGGCTTTTTAATTTTTCTTGGAAAAGAAAAAAAAAGTAAGTCATTTTGGCAAAATAGTCTTCTAAAACCCCACAAAATCCATTTTTTCCCCTGTGATATAAAAAGAATACAAAATATGCTCACAAAAACTTGGCAATTTCATCCTTTAAAAAAAGCCTTTTGAAGTTGTAGTTTTGTCCTATTGCTGTGACTAAAGCTGACTTTTGGGTTCCTAAAGGGCTGAATGATTTAAACTCTCAGAGTCCAGAAAAGGCAGACCTGAGCAGCCTTTGGCTCATGAACTTCACATTCATGTTCAGTGGAGGGGACCTTCAGAAGGACAGACAGAAAGTTGTTAGACACAGAACTAGAAGGGCGCACTGTACAAACAGGACCTCTCATCTCTGGTCTTTGTCACCTATGCTCTTATCCCATGGGGAAATAGAGGTAACATGGGAAAACAGGCTTATTTTCACTGTCAGCTCATCCATGTCCAGACTTTTGTCTTTCATACTTGTTGCTGTCAGAGGATTCTCATCAATATGTATGAATGTGTAGTTTTGGGGGAGTTTTGGAGGTAATGGGGTGAGGAAAGATGAAGAAAGAAAAGGGAATAGATATCATATAGTTTGTTATTGTTGCAGGCTAAGAGGTTGAGAGGTTGTGACCCCTCAAAGATCGGAGTACAGGATGGGCCATCTGGAAGGAATTCACAGACTCAAGCATTCTTTAATTCAAGGTGGCAAAGGTTTATTGTTACGCTTTTCAGCGGGCAAGGATTCTTAAAGGATCCTGCAACCTTAGAGAGGTACAATTAAAGTTTATATAGGATAAAATACAATAAAACATGTGCCAAATATGCTAACTAGGGGATTCAGGGTGGGATTAGGGAGTGGTTAAGGAGTGGTCAGTTCTCAATTGAAACTCAAGATAAGAAAAGTCCCATTATTCAAGAGAGTATCTGGTCCCAGACATCCTGGGCCCAGTGATAACAAACAGGAAGAATACTGATCAGCTCTATCTGGTCTTGGAATTTGCTGATACAGGAAGGGGTGTTTTTAGTTCACTCAGAGAGAAAAAGATTAATTTAGGTTTTTGGCTGTTATTGGGGCTCAATTGATCTTAAATGATTATCAAGGGACAGTGTTTCTGAGGCTAGGGAGAAATTGGGGCCCAAGTACAAGCACCCAAACATAAGCACCCAAGCACCCCAACAGTATCATGAAACAAATTTTAAGGCAAGTTTTATTTCTCTCTATAATCTGGGTTAAAGGCAATATTTATTTGCTTATTTCTTTGTTTTGCACTTCTAAGATATCTATCTATTGGGCCTAATCTTAGGATACTGTGAAAGAGGCAAATCTAGGAAGAGAAATCTAAAGTTTTGATGTAATAAAAACACATGTGATCTTTTATAGACTGAAGTCCCAAGTCTCATGTATTTTCCTTGTGTTAGATGAGAGCCTCACCAAGTTTGATGGGAAATGTTTGAAGAGTGTGTCAAGGGGAATACCTTGAAATCATTCTGATGTGTTAATCAATGATTAATTTACTACATAAACTACCCACCCCCAAATAGTTTAAAATAAGTTTAAGAAGTACAACAGGCAAAAGTCACTTGGAAATGAAGTTCAGAAGGAAAAATTATGGCAGGAAATGAAAAATTTAGATCAGAGGTGGGGAACTGCGGCCCCGAGGCATATGGCCATATTCCCCACTCCTTGTTCAGATTATTGTCCAAGTCAATTGAAAAAATGTAGATGCTCAGAGGCTGTAGTCTGTTTTATATGGAACAAGAATTCTGCTCACTTTCTCAAGTGGGTTCCAATAGAGAAGCAGAAGCCAAATCTTTCCCCTGGTTGTCCTTCATTCTCTGAGAGTTTTCTAGTGGTTGAACCAGTGATATAGTTTCCATTAAGATAAATTCTTTAGAGAGAAGCAAGTACATACTTCATTACACAAATCCTTTTCATTAGTTCCCAGACAGTTTGGTTTTATGCTCTGGGCCCAGTTTTACAATTTAAAAGCAGTGATGGTGAACTGTTAAGAAGACAGCACAACAGCAAAAGAGAAGCAACAGCAAAAACAATAACAATGTGTTTAAGTGCTTAATACCAGGCATTGTGCTAAGCACTGGAATACAAAGAAAGACAAAAGACGGTACTTGCTCTCAAGAACATCACATCCTAAGGGGGGAAACCATATGCAAATAGCTATGTATGAACAATATATATGCAGAATAAATTGGAAATAGTCCAACAGAAGGAAAGCATTAGAATTAAGGCAGAATAGGAAAAGATTTATGAGGAGGTGGAATTTTGGCTGGCATATGAAGGAAGCCTGGGAAGCCAGGAAGTCAAGCTGAGGAGGAAGAGAATTCCAGACAGCGAAAATGCACAGTCAGGAGACAGACAGTGTCTTGTTCAAAGAACAGCAAGTGGGGTTGAGTAAGAAGAAAGAAGACTGGAAAAGTTAGAGGAGGTTGGGTTACGAAGGGCTTTTGCACACCAAATAAAAATTTTTATATTTGATTCTGATAGTGAGAGGGAACTTCTGGAGTTTATTGAATGAGAGCTATACAAAAGTGGATTAAGGAGCCTCAGTAGGTAGTGGGTAAGTCCCAGCCAACATGCTTTCCTTTGAGCTAGTCTGGCCTTCTCCGTATCCCTGTCAACTGCCTTGCCGCCCTGGAGAAATTTCTAGTTTGTATACTGTTCCAGGAGAGTCCCAACTACCATATTTAACAAAACTCTCTATTCTATATCCTTTTCTTCCTTGGTGCTGTGACCATGGTAAGAACATGGGATGCTGTTGTTGTTGTTGTTTGTCCTTTGTTTTTGAAGAGGACTGATGACATCACAATGTGATGTCTTGACTCATGGTGAACTGGATTTAAGTGAGGCAGAGTTGCAAAAAGTCATCATCCTTACGCTCTCTTCCACAGTCATCTCAGTTCAGTGGCAAGACAAAAGTTAGAACAACTAGCCATGGCCCAGGATGCAGTGGATGACCTTGGTGTCTTCAATGTCTGACCAAGCCACTTTTATGGCTGTTAGAACAATTGTTCTCATTCACCAATTCCACCTGGGGAAGTCTTCACATTGTGTGGGACAGAGACCACTTACTCAAAAATAAAAACGAAGACTTAGATACCTTGAAAGTAGAAAGGAGTTTATTGCTTTCTCATGAGAAAGGGTACCCTCTTAGTGGCCATTTCAGGCCAGGAAAGTATGCATTCTGTAGGGAAATCAAGACTTACTTATACCCTAACTCGAGTTCCTCCTCCCTAACCCTCTTCCCCTTATCCCATTGGCTGGGCTTTCAGGGGGTACAATGTATACATGGAGGCACAAATTTTCCCAGAGACAAGATAAGCAGTTCAGGTTGGGGGCAGGGCTTATCCTTTCTGTTATGTGCTTAAAAACAGGGTCTGAGCGGGAGAGGATTTTGAAAGCAATAATCAAGAATTATTAACAAGAACTATTGATCTTTGAGGAGGCTTCACTTCTGAGAGATCATCTCTCACAACATACTTGGGGTAAACACTCCCCTAACTTACCAACAGGTTTGAGGCCTGTTAGTTACTCTCAACCTGGTTTAGGCCATTTGTTGAGACATCAGATTTACTGGGTTATGGCCACTGTTCATACTATAGCTTTTTGGAGACACAGGTGAGAGTTGAGTGCCACTTAGACACCAAAGGTGGAAGAGCAGCCTTGAACTTGGCAGGCCTTCACACTAGAGGTGCTAGTCCTTCTTGAATACCCATATACTCCAAATGCTAGGGACCCGAATACAAAGGGAAAGACAGTTCCTGCACTTCCCCCTAAGTTCTAGAACTATTGACTGTGATCAGATCAATACTGCTGTTGTTCTTGGATGGGGCAGGTCAGTCTACTTTCCTACTTACCATCCCAAATTCCCCTTCCCCCATCAAGAATCACTCCCCTTGCTATACTGGCCCTTTTATTTGAATCATAAGCTTTTGAGAACAGGAACTCTCTTTGCTTTTTGTATTTGTATCCCTAGTTCTTACTACAATGCTTGACACATTGTAAGCACTAAATGAGTATTTTTCCCTTCACTCATTCATGGTCACACTAGGATTGGGACAAGGCCGTTTCACAGTATGATGTTCACTTTTCCCTCTGATGTTGTTTCAAAACTATATTAGTATTTCCCATGGGCTAAAAAGCTCAAAAAACTTTCCAAAATTCTACTGATTGTTCTGTACACTTGAGCAACATGTATTTAAATTTATCAGAATTGTTTTCCTTAGACAGGGTGGTGAGAAGAAAAAGCCAACCCCTTCTCTGATATTCCCACCAGTCAGGGAGTGATAGAAATGTCATTCCCACTATATTTACAAAAGTCACCATTATATTTACATACATACTGCTGTTGTTAGCATAAATGATGGATTAAAGGAAGTTGAAAATGGAATCAGGGAGACATTTTAGGAGACTATTGCAACACTATAGGTAGATCGAAGGTGGGAAGAAAAGATAGCCTTCACAGAGTGGTTACAATGGGAATAGAATAGGGAATTGATGCCACAGTATTCCAAAAGTAGAATCAAAGGAATTTTAAGAGATTGGATATTGGAAATAAAGAGAAGAATCACAGATAATGCTAAGATGTTGAGCATGAGAGACAAAATTGATGCTGATGCCAACATCAGAAATAACAAAGTTAGGTAGAGAAAAGATATTCAGTTAAGTTTTTCAGACATATTGATCTTAAGTTGCCCATGAAACTTAACTATCCAGGTAGAGAGTACTTACTGGCAGAAATGTATCTCCAGTGTTCAGATTGGAGGTTAAGGCTAGAAACGCAGAGTAGAGATTCTTCTGTATTTGGATTACAGATGAAGCCATAGCAATATATAATATACCATTCATCACTTATAGTATAGTGAGGAGTGGGTTGGACTAGATGGCTACTGAAAGCCTTTTGAACCTCCTAAATTCTGTGATGGGGTTAATTAAATTACTAAATAGAGAGTAGAGCACAAGAATAGAAGGGGATCAAGCACGGGAATCAAGTTTTGGGAACAGGACTAAGTCAGAGAGGAGAAAAGAGAAGTGTGCATATACTGAGGAAGAAGAACAGTGAAAAAGTTATCTAATAAGAGAAAATATCCAGAAACAAAGAATGGTTAAGAGTCAAATTCTTGAAAGAGTCCAAAAAGAAATTTTTAAAAATGCTTTTATAACAGGGCTTATCCCAAAAAGCAAAAAATATTTAGTGACAATGAGTTTCTAGCATGATTTGAAATAAAAATGGGTAGTCTTGGGTAAAATGATGAAGCCATGTCATGTTCATGCACCCAGTAACCTCTAATTCTTTAAAAGTTTCTCATGCATGAACATTTACAATGTTATTTATACTTGTAGAATAGCTTGATTCCTGATTCTACTTGAATGTGAAAAAAGTTTCTTTCAATATGTTACTTACCTATTTTGAAGCATTTAGAGCATAATGCTTTTTCCTAATCATCTAAAAATATTATTTCTGGTGAAATGACCCCAGCCTACTCCAAAGGTCGGATGAATAATGTCATAGTGGTCTGTCAAACAAAACCTCTGCCAGTAGACTGTACTCTGGATCTTTCTCTTCCATTCCTATTCTAGTCCATTCCAAATCAATTCAATCCAATCTGATCCAATTCAAGTTAACAAGGAATATAAGCTTGCTATTTGTCAGGCATTGCACCACTTGTGAGGGCATACAAAGACAAAGGCAAAACAGTTCCCTCAAAGAGTTTACATTCTTTTGGATGGAAATAAGATAAATACGGAAAATGAAATACAAAAAAAATACACAAATTAATTGAGGAAAAGGAATAGCTCTAGCAAGAGATAGCCCTTGTTCTGAGCTTTAAAGGAAGGGAGGGAAGAGGAAATGGGCAAGGAATACATTAATGCATGGGGTATAGACCGTGCAGAGACACGGAGACAACATCATGTAGAGGAAACATCAAGTAAGCCAATTTGGCTGAAATATATATTTAGTTTCTGAAAAAGAGTACAAACTTTGAAAGACAGGCTAGATCCAGACTGTGCAGGGATTTGGAAGTCAGACAAGGAAGTCAGCATTTTATCCTGTAGGCAAGAGGGAAACACTGGAACTCTTGAGCAGAGGGAAGTGATATAATTAGATCTGTGCTTTAGGAATATCAGATTTGGCAGCTGTGTGAAAGATAGATTTGAAAGAAGAGGCACTGGATGCAGGGAGATCTGCTAGGAGGATGTTTCAATAGTTCAGGCGAGAGACTCTTTCCTCTCTTCCCTCATATCCTTCTGCTCTAAAACTCTCAGATGTTTGAAACCTAGAGTCCATTTCCATTCAGCTATCTATGTTGAATTTATAACTTTATCTGACCTGTGTTTTCCCCCTTTCTTCCTCCCAGTGCACACTCCATTCTGGGATGATCTCCAAATATTAAGCCCCATAATTAGTCTCTTCTGCTTCTTATAGCAATCTAATAGGATATTTGAAATGGGGATAAAAGAGTAGTCGAGTTTACTGCTCAAACTGGAGGAAAAAGGAAAGCAAAAAGAACTTCAGTCATGGATTCTGAACCTTAGATGCTTGGAAATTTTTATTTAATATGCACAAGTGACTCAGTATGTAAATGTGAGGTTTTTGCATTGGTCAGACTGTGGGCTGAGATTATTAAACTATATAGTTTATCAGGGAAAATTACAAACATTTACAGCTAGTATGAATATTGGAAGAGTAAAAAAAGGGAAGAGAAAAGGGAGAATGGAATTTGGTTGTGTAAAAGTAATACCAGTTATTAATTTATGTGAATTGCTTAGCATTTATGTTTAATTGCTACAGTAATGAATATTCATGTAATTAAATATGTATGTTAACTGATATGGGTTTTACTTGATCATGACACTAAATACTTAGCCTAGTTTTTATGGTTTGTTGTTCATATAGTCTGATCATCCAACCACACCTTAAAACAATTATGAACAAAGAGAAGAGTGAACTGTATGTCTAATCTGTACCTGGAATTGAAGAAGTTAAATTCTTTAATAGCTGGGATTATTTGTGGTAACATATATAATTGTGAGAATAAACTATCAATTTTCTTTGTTCAAAAAACTAATTATGCAACTATGTGATGTGTGAATGTTGGTTATTTGAGTTTTCTGTATTTAATAACTTCAGTTGGTACAGGCTTGACTGATTTTTTTAAAGCAGGCTGGCCCATTTTCATGATGACAAGTCACTATGCAAAGTTTTCAAAAGCAGTAAATTATTGTTATCCCACATTCCCTCCTGTAGACTCCCTCCCTGAATGGTTCTTGGGAAGTCTTGCAAAGATCACCAAAGATTGTTCATTTGATGTTGGGATAGTATGATTTGGAAAGGGGGATATGGAATTATCCCATGGTGCCTTGTATGGTCCAGAAGACTGAGGAAGTGTTCAATAAATAATTATTTCTTGATTTATTGATAGGGGCTACTTATATAGACTCTAGAAAAAGACTTTGTAGCCATTAACCTAAGAAAACTAGAGAAGGAGAGTCATTTCTAATTATACCCCACCTCTCCTTTTGCTAAGAAAAATTGCATTAAATTGATGCAGTCAGCTGTAAATCGCATTTTGTGGCCTTGACCTGAGTTTGCAATAGACTGTTTTGCAGGTAGGGAGCAGGTGTTGCTATGCTTTGTAGAAAAGTGTTTGCATGCTGTTTGCCTTTACATTCTTTACTGTAGTTGGTGCCAAAAGATTGTTGTTCAATTCTGTACACACTCAAGGTTTCTTCTTGTAAATTAAACTTGACAAAGTAGGGGTTATTCAACAGCCAACTGTGAGAGTCTTCAAAACTTCTTTTATCTGGCATACAATATGTAGGAAATTGGTCCCTGTGTGATCATCAGTACAGTTCACTGACTAAAGGAATTTGTTTTATTAGGGGGCTTTATTTTGTAATAACTGGGGGGTTTGAGGTCTGTCTTATACTCTTGATGAGGCAAACAATTAAAAATCTGAAGGAGATAAAATTGTCAGCCTAATGTGAAGAGTCAAAATAGTCTTACCATGGCTAGAATAGGTTTTCATCAGTCCCATAAAGGTCACTCATTAATTCAGTCCTTAAATATTTATTAAATGTGGTGTGCAAAGGCAACATGCTGGGTATATGGTAGTAGAACTGAATTTGGTAGAAACTGGGGTCATTGCAGATGGAAGTTAGCAAAGGTCATAGTAGCACAGCAAGGATAGGCAGAACTCAGTATTAGATAAACCAGGGTTAATGGGCTTTCAAGATAGGTAGGGAAGAATTCAGAACCAAAGAATGCTTCAGGTGAAATGTTGCTCTGATGAGCTTCTCCTATTGATTCAAGTCCTTTTTTAAGGGTAGCCCAGGGATACTCCCTTAGCAGCTGCCTTTGGTATAGAATTCTAGGATATGACTGGTTAGAGGGGAAAAAAAAAACTTCTTAGAATTAAAAGGTCCTTCTTGTCCAAATAGGAGGCTCTACTATTTATGTTTGAAGCTCTTGACTCTGATCTCCAGGATGATTTGAAGTTCCCTGTGAGCTCCATTAAGTTGGATCCCAGGATAGATAATCCAGTCTAAGAAAGGAAACTTCAACCTTTTCTTCATCAAAACCTTCACCCTCTGGGATTCTGTTATCCCATATGGCTGGTGCCAAGGCTGAGGCTCTGGTAGTGAGAACCCTAACAATGCTGAAGTACTGTCAAAGAAAGGAAAACTGGTGCAACTGCTACAATGTGGTACTGAAAACCAGCATGGTATCATAAAACTCCTATATCACATTACAATAGTATCAGTTTCCCTTTTTGACAATGTAACTAGCCTGGTAAATCATTAGAATGCTACAAACATAATATATTTATACTCTTAAAAAATTAATAAATTCCCTCATAGCATCCTCATGGACAAGATGGAAAGAGGTGGGCTATATGATAGTACAGTCAGTGCAGTGCTTCACTGTGGCTCAGAATGAGAGATTTGACAAAAGCTGTAAGAAGAAGGAACTTCCTTAACTTTTCACATGGAAATATGATAGCAGTGTGGACGATGATGACGATGACGATGATATTGGATTTTTCTGTAGTTGAGTAATTGGATTAAAAGGGTCGTCAATGAATTAGGGTCAACTTACAGAAATTTCATGAGTGACATGCTGAAAGGATATGTCTTTATCTGTTCAACATTTTTATCAATGGTTTACTTAAGTCTGTATGTAAGATGCTCTTCAAATTTATAGGTAATATGAAACTTGGAGAGTTAGCTAATATACTGAATGACAAAGTCCGTAACATTTAAAAAGACTTGGGCATGCCTTAGTAGACCAAATTATGTAAGATGGAATATATCAATATAAAAGTCTACATGGATTCAAAAAAATATATCTCATGAATATAATTTGGGCAGATGTGGCTACACAATAGCTCTTGGGAACAAGATCTAGAACTTTTAATGGATAAGAAATGTAATATGAGTTAATAGGTTGACAAAAAAGCCAAACAAGCTAATGTTATACTAGGATGACTTAAGAAAGGGCAGAGTACAAAGGAAAAAAAAAAGTCTTTTATTGACCCTGATTGGATCATATGTGAAGAACTGTGTTCAGTTCTAGGAATCAGAAAGACCTTGATAAACTAGAGAGAATTCAAAGAATGCATAGGGTGAAAAAGAATATGCCACATGAAGATTGGTTCAAGAAAGTATAGATGGAAGCTAGCCTGGAAAAGTGAAGACTCAGGGGAGATGATCATGTGGGCTATTATGTGGAAAAGGGATTAATTTAGTCCTGCTTAATGCCAGTGTAGCACCAGGAACCATGGGTAGAAGACTAGGGGTACAAATTTGAGATTGATACAAGGCATATCTTCTTAATTCTTAGAATTTATCCAAAGCATAATGGGCTTCCTAGGAAGGCATTATAGTGCTTCAAACAAAGGTTATATAGCAACTTCCTGGGTAAGATGGAAAAGGAGATCTTATGCCTATATACTCGGAATAGATGGCTTCTGAAGTCCTGTCTAACTCTTAGCTTCCATGATCTTTTGATTTTGAGTCCCACCTTCAATTGTTATTAGCTGTGTGGTTTTTGGCAAGTATTTCAAAGTCACTGTAAAACCTTATGTACAAGAGAGGATATTAATAATTGTACTACCTGTCTTGTGGAGATATTGTGAGGAAATGGACTTGTAAATTTCACAAAATTCCTTATACACATTAATTAGCTAGATGATAAAACATTTAATAACCTTTTATTGTGTGCCATGCACTATGCTAAATGCTAGGAATAAAAATATAAGCAAAAAGAGGACAATACATAAAAGTGAATTGGAATGGCAGTGAAGATGGGAAGATAGTTTAGTGAGTCATAACTTGATTTGGGTTTGAAGTAAATATGGATGGTGTGGGTGCATCCTCAAATGGAGGTTCTGAAGAGGAACTCACCATTTGTTAAAGGAGGTAGTGGTGGAAGCATTGCTGGGGAGGAGGTAGAGAAGTACTCTGGGAAGTCATACAAATTATAACAGATTCTCTATGTGAATTAAATCATGCAACATAGGTATGCTTTAAATGCCCCTGTGTGTATGTGGGTGAGTTGCCACTGCAGGGGGAAGAACTGCTGCTGACAGTGGTAGACATGGCTTTCTCTTCAGAAGCCCAAAACCATAGCAAAACTTCAAGTAGTTAAAATGCCAGAAGTATGAGCTCTCTTAATAGACATTTAATTGAATGTTTTGGTTAACTGAGGGACATGAAGTAAACCTTTTGTGTTTCAACTCTTGCTTTTGAAAATATTTCTCTAAGACATTAGTTCACTATTCTGCCTTATGGCAGAGTACAATATGAAAAATGGTTTTCTAATTGAGAATCTTATAATGCCTCTGGGTTATCATACTAAACATGATTTCTCGTTGTAAGTACTGAAAATGTAGATATAGAAAATGTGTGAGGACAGGCCGAATATATAGAGTCTAGGGCATTCCCAGGTAATGGCATTGAGGACTAACTACATCCCCAATATAAGCTTGTTTCCTTTCGATTTTTCTCCTCTTAAAGAGACACATCACAAAAATTATGGTTAGTTGAAGGTTCATTAGTGAAGTTGTGTTTAATTAGAACTTTTCTGTAATTAAATATTGCTGAAGATTTTCCACCAGTCAGAACCTTTCTTTGTTTTCCTCAGCTGATTCACATTTGATTACTAGTATTGACTGGTCAATGAATTAGGTACTGTGCTAAGTGCTAGGGATATAAAGAAAAAGAAAAGGCAGTCCTTCCCCTAAAGGAACATATAGATAATGGATGTAATGCATCCCAGCTGTTCTTCTGGACTTCATGATCTCAAGAACCTAATCACCATGTAAAATGATATCAATGTATCACCACAACTCAAGAAATAATACTAGAAAACTGCCCAGAACTTCTGAACACAAAAAGTGTTAAGTGAAAGATTATACAGCTTGCCTCCAGAAAAAAAAAAGTCTCTGTAACAAACTCCAAGACAAGTAGTGATTGTGTGTAATAATTCAGATGACAAACAACAGATTTGTTGTTTGAGAAGGATCTTCAAACATAAAGACAGGAAATTCGAGTAACACGAGAAAACTCTTCATCGATAGAAACCTCAGGAGGGAATGGAATAGTAAGATCTGAAGAGCAAATTTACTTATAATGCAACCCAAGGTGACATACCCAGCATTCCTGAGCCTAAAAAATTAGTGAAAAGAAAATGAATGCTCAATAAAAAGAGTTATGTAAACTATTCCCAAAAAGTAAATTAGATGTGAAAAAAAATTTGCTTTGCAAACACCTCAGACAACAGATACAAGAAATGTAAATAAATACAGCTGCCAAGAAAACGCAGGTAAGACGTTACTCTAATCGATTCAATAAGACTTTATTAATCACCTACTATGCGTCAGGCACTATGTTAAACTAAGGATACAAAGAAAGATAAAACAACAACAAAATTGTTCTTACTCTGCAGAAGTTCACAGTATAATGGTAGAGACAACATGTAAACAGCCATGTGAAAACAAGATATGCACAGCATAAATTGGAGATAATGGTGGAGCTGTGAATTAGTCTGGCCATTCTGGAAAGAATTTTGAACTATGGCCCCAGTGTTTCTAAACTATGCGTACTTTTTTTTTCTTAGCTGTGTCACTTCCAGTACTGTATCGCATAAATATCAAAGAGGAAAAGAATCTATATATCTAAAAATATATACAACAGCTGTTTTTGTAGTAGTTAAAATTAGAAACAAATGGGTTATCCTCCTCTTAAAGAATGGCTAAACACATTACGACATGTGAATGTACTGAAATATTGTTGTGCCATAAGAAATAATCAAATGGACAATTTCAGAAGAAACTAGGAAGGATTTCTGTGACTGCAGAAAAGAAGAAAACAATCATAAAAGGTCCTGAATTAGCTGCCTTCTATAAACTCCTTAAGAGAAGGGCCCATTTTCCCTATGAGGATACTGGCTGCTAATTCCCTTCATTTAACAGATAATAATTTACTCACAGCTTTTCCTCTTGAAGTTGGAAATTGTGCCATTGCAGGAAATGATTCCAAGAAGGTATTCGATTTGAGTTACTCTTATAGGCAGCATGTGAAGAGCTTTGCATGTAGTCTGAGTAGACAAGCACCTTCCAGTTCTGCCAAGAGCTGGTTGTGTGATCTTATGCAAGTCATTTAATTTCTCTGCTTTCTAAGGTTCTTTCCAACTTTAATATTTTGTTTTTGCTTTTTGACACTGGATATCCCTATCTCCATGGAGTTTGGAAATGTTGCAGCCACTCACAGACTTGATCCAGAATTTTGACCCACTCTTTTTTGCAAGAGTTGGTTCACCACTTCATATGCATCGTAGTCCCTCCCCACCTCCAGTCCATCTGATTGGTTTTTAGCCCTACTACAACTCCTAAACTCAAAACAAATTTACTAGCCTCAGCCTCTCTCAGTAGTAGGGATCATAATTCTGTACCACCATGCCCAGCCATTCTGTGATTGTTAATAGGAAGTTCACCCCATTCACTTGGTTTATCTTTTCTTATGGTGGACTGTTCTCATCTATAGGGTAAAATTAAATATACGTCTGGCAGTGGGTTGGAGTGGGGGATCTTTTCCAAAGCTGTCAGATTCTAAGCAAAGATCGTCTGTAGCTATTGAGTAGAGTTAGTTCTGACAGCTTTTTTTGACTAGAAGAGGAAAGCCTGGGAAGAAAATAGAAGAAATCTTTCAAAAGTGAAAGCCTTAAGGCAGGACAGAGAAAAGAGGGAGGCAGAGGGCACCAGGGAATGCTTTACCAATGTGAATGATGTCCCCTTGGCTCCCCAGATCCTTTTAGGTTCCATCCTCCCAGTGTTCTCTTATTATCTTTCTTCCCTCTGACTTCCTACAATCCTCTTGCTCTTCTCACCCAAGGGTGTTCCCATGTCTAATTTGAAATCTATTGATGTAGAGATAGCCGTGTCTTGAGCATCTGTGCTGAAGGACATCAAACACCTGTGTGATAACCCTCTCCCTCCTTTTCCATTTCAGCCTTGGAGAAAAGGAAAAAATCAAATGGCTAGGGACCAGAAGCTAGTGGTTGGGGGGAATTGCTGGCAGGAGGAGGTGTTCTAATTCATATAATTCTGTTCTCTCAGATCCTCATAAGTCTAGTGCACCTACATTTGAAGTATTTAGTTTTTTAAAAATATGAGATCCCTTAAGGGGAATTTCTGGGCCAGAATTCTTCTCTTTCTGTCTTTTGGGATTAAAAGCACAGTTGGGAATAGGATGAGGTAGTGAGTAACAATTTAACTTTTAATCTAGGACACTCCTTAAAGCTGGAGAAAACTCATCAGTATCTGCCCTACACATATGTGAAATAGGCTAGTATCTATATAAAGGTTGCTGTAACATGCCCATCCTTACTACTCGACCTGAAATTTCCATTATTAGAGCCACTCCCTTTCAGTTAAATAAAATAGGATCTTTCCCCTCTTTCTACAAGCTATACTTTAGAATGTACATGTACCTTAGAAAAAAATGGATAACCCTGGGGCTTTCTTCTAGTCTTTTCCCATTAGCTTATAAGATTTAAATTTACATTCATATTCATATCTGCCCTGGCTGATTAGGATGTGAGCTGTCATGCACCTTGGGCTAGAATCTGGCTCTTATCATTCCCATCTCTGTGCAAATACCTGTACTGTCAAATCAGCAATGCTTCAAATTATGGCTATGCCATTTTAATGTACGATATTAGGGGGAAGATGGAGTTTGGACAGAATCCTAATTTTCAATGATTTATTATTAGCTAGCAAGAATCTAAGAATCTCCATAATCATAGCTCATATTTATAAAGACTTTAAAATATGCAAAGTGCTCTACAAGAATTATCTCTAGGTGGTATTGTAAATAGAACACTGTACTTGGAGACAGGAAGATCTGAGTTCAAATATTTTCCTGGACATTTTCTAGGCTGTGAGACCCTAGACAAATCACTTAACCTCTCTGACCTAAAGTTTTCTCATCTGAAAAATGAAAGGGTCATGGCCTCTAAGGCCTTTTCTAGCTCTAGATCTATGATAGTGGATCATCAATTCTCATGTAGAGATGGAAGCAAGCATTCATCTGTGTGTATGACTACACACAGATGCACATTCCTGTAGGCACTCACACACAGATTATAATTATTATCAATAAGTTTGTTTGGAAAAGACTAGCTCCCTGACATGTGGAAAAGAAGGGATGATATTAAGATGAATAGAGTCCTGAAAAGCATCTATGAGGGTTTGTTGATGGGATATTTTTCCCCTAGGAATCTCATTTCACTAGATTTTTTTTTTGTCTAGGCAATGGGGTTAAGTGACTTGCCCAGGATTACACAGGTAGTAGGTGTTATGTATCTGAGGCCAGATTTTGAAATCAGGTTCTCCTGACTCCAGGACCAGTGCTGTATCCACTGCACTGTCTAGCTGCCCCCACTAGATCTTTTTACATAGAAAAATTTCATCAAATTTACCAAAAAACCAACAAACATTTATTAAGCACTCACAATATACCAAACACTGTGCTAAGTGCTGGGGATACAAAAAATTGGGGGAAAAAATAGTTCCTGCTACCAAGAACCTCCCATTGTGATGGGGAGATGACATATAAACAACAATTTAGAAGCAAGCTATTTACAGAATAAATTGGGGTTAGTGTCAGAGGGAAGACATTAAGATTAAGGAGGCCTGGGAAAGGTTTCTTTGCAGAAGGTGAGACTACCTGAGACTAGAAGGAAACTGGAGACGCAAGTAGTAAGATGAGGAGGGAGATAGTTCCAGGTGTGGGAGACAGTAAGTGGAAATGCTAGAGTTGGGAGATGTAGTGTCTGTGCAAGGAATAACAAGGAGCTTATCGTGACTGGCCTGAAGAGTAAGTAGATGAGAAGACTAGAAAGGTAAGAAGGGGTCAGGTCATGAAGAACTTTAAGAGTCAAATAGAGAATATTATATTTTACACAGTGGGAGATAAGGAATCATTGCAACTTATTGAAAAAGGAAGGGGTATAATCAGACTTGCATTTTAGGAAGCTAAGTAGAGGATGGATTGGAGTGGGGAGAGATTTGAAGCTGGGAGATCAACCAAGAGGCTATTGCAATAGTCCAGGTGTGAGGTGATAAGGGCCTAAACCAGGGCAGTTGCAGCATCATGGTAGAAAAGAGATGTTATGAAAGTAGAAATAATAGGATTTGAAGGGAAGGGAAGCAAAGAGAATAAGCATTTATATAGTGGCTACTACGTGACAGGCACTGTACTAAGCACTTTATAAATATTATCTCATTTGATCTTCACAATAACACTGAAAAATAGGCAGTGTTATTATTTTTATTTTATAATTGAGGAAACTATGGCAAATAGAGGTTTAGTGACTTGCCTAGGGTCACACAGCTAGTAATTATCTGAGGCAAGATCTGAACTTGGATCTTCCTGACTCCAGGCCCAGCACTCTATCCACTGCACTGAGAGAGAGTGAGGAGTCAAGAATGACATTTGATTGTGAGAATGGTTGAGTAGGAGAAAGGTGGCATTTTCAGTAGTAATGGGGAAGTTACAAAGAAAGGAGGATTTGGGTTTAGACATGTTGAATTTAAGGTATCTATGGAACATGAAGTTTAAGATATCTAATAGGAGGTTAGAAATGTTATCTGGGAGACAGGTTAGGACTGGACAAATAGATCTGAGAAAAATATTCAGAGAGATGGTAATTGAAACCACAGAAGTTGATGAGATCATTAAGTGAAATGGTATAGAGAGAGAACAGACAAGAGCCCAGGATAAAGCACAGGGAGATCTTCATGGTTAGGAGTGTTTTATGTGTATATATATATGAAGAATCATCAAAGGAGGCAGAGAAAGAATAGGTAAACAAGTAGACAGAAAATCAGGAGACAGCAGTGTCACAAAACAGAGAAGAGATTACCAAGGAAAAGAGGGTGATTGATAGTCTCAAAGGCCGCAGAGAAGACAAGAAGGATAAGGATTGGACAAAGGCCATTAGATTTGGCAATTAACATATCATTGGTAGCTTTGGAGAAGGCAGTTTTGGTTGAATAATGAGATTGGAAGCCAGACTACAAAGTGTTAAGAAGATATTGAGAGGAAAGGAAGTGTAGGCATTTGTTGTACACAACTTTCTCAAGGAATTTAAACAAAATGATTCGGAAGGTATAGAATGAAAGATAGTAGGGATTAACAAATTGAGTGAGAGTTTTTTGAGGATAGAAAATATGGGCATTTGGCTATCAGTAAGGAATCAGCCAGTAGCAAGGGAGAAATTGAAGATAAGTGAGGTAATAGGGATGATAGAGGGGCAATCTGCTTAAGACAGGATGGGATAGGGTCATTTGTGCATGTAGAGGGCTTTACTTTGGCAAGGAGAAGGCCACTTCATGTGAGTCAGAGGAGAAAGAGGAAACAGTGGAAGAAGACATCTAGGTGATACAAGATGAGGAGGAGGGAAGAGGAGAGAGTTCTCGGTAAATGATCTCAATTTTCTTTTCAGTAAAATATGAGATAAGTTTCTCAGCTGGGACCTTTGTCAGTGTTAGGGTAGTTAGAGGAAAAAAATTATATGTATGTATATGTAGATAAATAGATAGAGGGCACAGGGTGAGTTGAAGATTAAGGGGTCATATCTGGGGAATAAAATTAAGGGATGAGAGAGGATCATATTCAGAGAAGAAGAAAGGGAGAGGAAGAATGGGGTAAATTATCTCAAAAAAACAGAAAAGAAAAGTCTTTACGTGGAGAGGAAACGGGGAAAGGTGAGAGGGAATGGGTGAATCTTATTCTCATAGGATTTGGCTTAAGGGAATAACATACACATTCAATTGGTATGGAAATCTGTCTTACCTTACAGAAAATAGGGGGAGAAGGGACAAGAGCAGGGGGATGATAGAAGGAGGGCAGATTGGGAAGGGGTAATCAGAAGTAAATACTTCTGAGGAGGGACAGGGTCAAAAGAAAGAATAGAATAAGTGGGAGGGCAAGATAAGATAAGGGAAATAGAGTTAGTTTTCCACAACATGTCTACTATGGATGTGTTTTGCATAACTGCACAGGTACAGCCTATATTGAGTTGCTTGCCTTTTCAATGAGAGTGGGTGGGGAGGGAGGAAGAGAGAAAATTTGAAACCTAAAGTTTTAAAAACATATGTTTAAAAAAAAGTTTTCACATGCTACTGGGAAATAAGAAATACAGGAAATGGGGTACAGAAGTGTATCCTTCCCTACAGTAAAATAAAAGGGGAAGGGGATAAAAGAAGGGAAGAGAGATAGAAAAGAGGACAGATTAAGGGAAGGGATATTCAGAATGCATGCCATCTTGGGGTGGGGGGAGGGGGGAGATGGGGTGAAAATTTGGAACTCAAAAACTTGTGGAAGTGAATGTTGAAAACTAAAAATACATAAATTTATATTATTAAAAAAAGTTTCTCAACTGGGAAGGTGAGGAAAGGGTGAGCTGTGGGAGGGATGAAAACATTTGGAAAAACTGCTATGGTGAGTGAACCAGTTAATTGATTAGGGAGGGGGCATAAAAGGATTGCCTTCTTATAGTGAGGGCCCAGTGTAGTGCAGCCAGTCAGCGTGGTTTTGTGATTTTGCTCTAGCTTCGTTGAGTAGCAAGTGAGTAGGAATGAAGGCAACAGATGTTGAGAGTAATTCAAGGCCGGGGTTTGGCCAGGCAAGAACTACAGTCAGATAAAGGAGCAAAGAACTCAAGAGAAGAGCATAGTATAGAGTTGACCTAGCTCACCAAGAGGTCAAAACAGGGAAGGAAGGAGACCATAGCCTATACAAGGTTAGTGGCCTGGGAAAGAACAAAGGGGTGGAGTGATTAAAGGTCACAATCAGGACAAAGAATGGAGTTGGGAGCTGGGAGGCAAAAGGAGAGGTCAAATGACAGCAGGTTATGATCTGATAAAAGACTGAGGTCAAGGAAAACTTTGTGGAATAGTTGGCATTTAGACTGTGTCTTGAAGGTATGGAAATACATCAATTGGAAAAGATGGGGGATGGGAGAAGATAGAAGGGAGCAGTCCATTTTAGGTATAGGAAATAATATGAGAAAAGGCATGGGAATAGGAAAGGGCAAGGCAAGGCATGGGAAAGATGGATAATAGAGAGTATTCCAATTTGGCTAGAACACAGGTAGAGTACAGGAAGAGGAGTGATATGAAATAAAGGTGGAAAGGTTGGTGGGAGCTAAATCAGGAATAAACACTTTATTTTTCCAGAGGAAGAAAAGATCATTTCAGACTAGCATAAATAAGGAAAGGCTTTGTGGAAGAGACAGTATTTGACCTGGGACTTGAAATTTCCAACATTATCTTTCAAGTATAGATATAAACACCCATTGTATGAACCAGTAAATGTCATAGATAGGAAATGAATCCAGGGCTTCTGTTGCTAAGTATAATGTTCTTCCTATTAGACCATTCTTAGGTTGATTTTAATTAGCTTAAAATATAAAGATTATGCTCAGTAAGCAAAAGAATATGCTAGAACTAAATGGTAAGGATTGCAATGGTACTTTCTGACCTTGGGCCAGTCACTTATCCTCCCCAGGGTTGTTTCTTGTTCTATAAAATGAGCCAGTTGTATGAGATGACCTCTAAGATCTCTTTTAGCCCTAGCCCTATGATCCTATTATTCTATGAATAAAAAGCCAAATCCTATTCATACTATATATCAAAATCTATCTTTAGAATATAGATCAGGTGCTGAGGTCAAGAAAAACTCCTAAGCTATAAAATTACAAAAGAAATTCCTGGTCAGGAAAAAAAAAACATGGTGAAATCATCTCTGTAGAGTTTTATAAAAAGGCGACTTTTGGATACCCACTATTTTCATTTCAATTAGTAAAAGTTTCCAGGAATAAAGGTATTTTTGAACTATTACATAAATATCCAAGCAATGTTTGAATAAAGACCTTACCAAGGGACTTTGGTGATTTTGTTCTATCACCAAAGGCCCTCCCATTCACTAATAATTCCTGATATTTTAATGCAGTCAGAAAATCCCATTATTTACACTTGAAATACTGGCTGTCCATTAATTTCTTTATCTGAATATATTTCACTTCTCCAATGTATCACTTTCTCATTTTCAATTTTTTAGGCCTGGGGGGGTTGCTGATAAAACGTGATCACATAATTTTTCCCCTAATGGGTTAAAGACTCCTTTGCACCTTGGGGTTGCACATCCAAAAGCTTCAAAAACACTTACCACCCATTAGGGAGATTCAGTTAAGAGCAAAGAGCATTCTATCCAGTTTCAATCTCCATTTCTGTTCATCTCCATTTAAAAGCTATTACACTTCTTTGCAGAGGAAAGTAAAATGTGAATGCTACTAAATATTCCAAAAAGTTGTACTGTAACTAAATAAAATTGAAGAATCTCTCTCTCTCTCTCTCTCTCTCTCTCTCTCTCTCTCTCTCTCTCTCTCTCTCTCTCTCTCTATCTCAACAAATATTAATGAGACAGATTTAAAACACTGCTCTGCTCAGGTACTGGTCTGAGCCAAAGTAAAGCTGAGTACTTTAAGTATACAAATAACAGTGCTTTTAAGACTGGCTAAATTTTTTCAATGAGGAATGAATAGTTCTAACTCTTGCAACTTTTACATACCTTTAACACTGTAACGTATTTTGTGATATTGTGTTTTTAAAATTCAACTACCTGACTTAGGTTTTTAGCTACTTTCCACTGTACTTGTTATTCATTCTAATTGCCTGAAGATTCAATACTTCCCTGAAAAACAACTCCCTAATAAAGTCACAAGGAGTCGAAGGTAATTGTACTTAATGGCTGAACAAAGATCTGAATTGTATCTGTAGGGCAGCTTAGCTCTTTGATGCCTGCTTTTAATGACACATCTATGACTTCTAACAGCAACTGTTTTTTAAGAGCTTGCATTTTTCCCTCAAGATCTAATGACCTCCAAGTCCACTTGTGGTCACATAGAACATTTCCAACTTTTATTTAAATACTTAGAGCAATCTGAAAATTGGTTCTGCATTGCTTGAGAAAAGAAATACATGAAAGAATGTAATGTCCTGGTGGGCCCTGGGTTGCTTAATTTTTGTTGGCAGTGGCAAGGTAATTTTTGCAGTGTTTTAGAAATTACAACAACAAATTAAAGGCTTCATTTAAAATGTCTGAAGGGAAATATTCTCTCATATTATTTACCCCTTGTGAGTCCTTTTTGCCACCTGGTTTGATATTGTGTGTGAATCAGCACTCTTGAAGCCTTAAAGTTCCCTTAGGCCTGGCACCTCATTTTGAAAATGGACAAATGTCAAGTGCTTATCAAACAACCTGAGCTGAGTAAAATAGATTGGCCATTACCCATATACCCTTCAGCATCATTTTATTATTATTATTTTATTGGAAAGACAATTTCACAGAGGATATAATATGGAAGAAACTGTCAGAGACACTAAAAACTAGAATGGATCAATGTTCTCATTCACATTAGTAGCTGCTTTCTTATTTTGATAATAATGGTAATAATAGCTAGAATTTATATGGCACTTTATGTTTTACAAAATACTTTGCAAGCAGTTCTCATTTTATCCTCTCAACAACCCCATTTTAAAGATGAACAAACAGGTGGTTTTAAGTGACTTTCCAAGGGTGGCACAGATAGCATCTGAAACCAGATTAGAACTCAGTTCTTCCTGTTTCCAGATATAGTGCTCTGTCCACAGTGCCTCCTAGATGTTGCTTATTTAAAACGAGGAGCCACATCCTCTCATTTCTTTGTTGGGGTGCAGGATTATGGGAATGGAACAGTGAATATATGTCAGATTGTTTTGATATCTTGATTAGTTTTCCCGAATTTTTTTTCTTCCTTTTCATTCTTTGGTGTAAAAGATAGTTTGCTGAGAGGTAAAGGGAGGAAGGATACATTAAACATGTATGAAGCATAAGAAGAAAATATATCAATAATTTTTAAAGGTGAATCAACCAGGTTATCACCCTATTCATTCCCTTGGCCCAAACTACCTTGTGCAAAGAGAAATTTAGTGTAGTTCCACTTATTCAAAGGTTTGTCATATAGAAAAGAAAAAAAGACTTGTTCTTCTTGGTCAAAGAGAAAAGAAACAATAAGTATCTAGGGCCTGAATTGAACCCATGTCTGAGAAGAAGTTGCTGAGAAGTAGACTTTCCCTTGGACAGAAGTAAACTTATTCTGTGAGAAAAATGGGCTGCCTTGGCAGATGAATTTCCCACTGTTTCACATCTCCAGAGGAGGAATATAACTAAGGGGATTCATGTTCAAGCATGTTATACTAGATAAATGCTAAGCCTTTCCTCTGATATTCTGTGATTCTGCAGAGGAGAGAAGGGGGAAGGAAATAAGCATTTATAAAGTACCTACTATGTGGCAGGTCCTGTACTAAGTGCTTTACAAAAATTATCTCATTTAATCCTTACAAAGATGTTGAGAGGTAGGTGCTATTCATGTTGTCAGGATGCAATGTCAACAGTGGAAAGACAGCTGCATTTGAAATCAGAATACCTGGCTTAAAATCCCAGTTCTGGCACTTCCAAGTAGTATGACTTTGGGCAAGTCATAAGCCCTCTGGACATTGTTTTCCTCATCTATAAGATAAAAGTGTTGTATTAGGTGATCACAAAATTCTCTTCTAGACCTAAATCTATGATCAACTACTTGATTTGACGAATACCATGATTCAGTCTAGTTTCGGCTTTAAATCTACGAGTCTATAAACTATTTATCTACAAACTCTCAGCTGTTGGTCCCTGTGTACACAAGAACCATGATCTCTCATGGTACATAAAGTACTTTTTCATTTTTCCTGAGACATTGGGTTTGTCTTTGTATTTGTTAGTATTTTAGAAGAAATCTAAGAAACTTAGTGCTATGTTCTGTGCTATGCTCATCTTTTTACTCAGCTTTTCATGAAAATGAATGAAAACTTTCTGTGTCATCCAGGTCATCCTTTGCAACACCTGTTCCTTCAGGAGAACCCTGTGCCAGACCTGAGAGGCCCTAAGCTGCCAGCCCTCTCGATCTCAGTGGTGATATCATCCTTTGCTTCCTTTGATTGTTGCTAATGGAAACACACATCTTTAGGCCCTTCATGATAAAAAAAAATAGCAACACTATAAGAAGTGCAGCCTCTGCTGTTATCTAGACAATGATCAATTACTATGGGAAAAATTGCAAACCCATTTCAAAATATGTGGTTAAATGAAACAGATCTGTGTGATGTGCATCACCCCCCCCCCCGTAATATTTCAAGGATGACAAAGCCTGATGATTAGGTTCTTTATTTCTGATTCATCTTCGCTTATCAAAAAAAATCAGGGAATACTTTATTGAGCATATCCTGTGAATGGTCCTGTGTTAGGCTTTGTGGAAAATGTCAGAAAAATAGAAGACCTGAGCCCTATCCAGAAGCCACTTGTTATCATGAGAGTTAGACAGGATATACATATGAACCAACTAGAGAATAAGACAACATATAGTCAAATGATGGATTGTATGTGATAAAACATAACTAAGATACAAATTTAGTTGTCTCATTGGTATAGTAGAAAGGAGTCTAGATTTGAAAATTTAAAAAAAATTATAAATATTTCAATGTAATCAATTTCCTTTGTAATCTTGTATTTTATCTTATGGATTTAAAAATAATTTGATAAAGAGTGCATAGGCTTTATTAGACTGGCAAAGTGATCCTTGATACAAGTAAAGGGAAGAACCCCTAAACTGGATTGTCTCTCTCTTCTACTTGGCAGTTGGGGTTAAGTGACTTACCCAGCATCACACTAACCCTAGGTCACACAAATGTCTCAGGACAGAATTGAACTCAGGTCCTCCTGACTCCAGGGCCACTGGATCTATTACACCAACTAGCTGCCCCTAGATCATCTTCAAATTACCTTTTAGTCTGATTAAACTGTGATTCTGTGATCTACAGATGACAATCAGACTCAGGCAACCTCTATTATAAGGAATGTTCTAAATGTGGTATCTAAACCTGGATATCAAAAGATACAATTAAAATAAATAAATAATAGATAAATAAAAAATAAAATTGACAAAATGCTTGCAATGGAGAACAACTTTGAACAACGCACAACAACAGGAAAAGCTACAAACTCAAATATTTCACTCAGAGTACTGTGGTTATCTGACTAGTAGGAAAGGTGAGGTCTCGTAGGGAGTCAAGGCCAAGGTACTTCACGTGGGACCTGAGAAATAATAAGCAAATGAGGTAGAGGACAGAAAGATGCTAGCAGCAGTGGATAGCTAAAGTAGTGGTGTAGATTAGGATTGGTGGTGGAAAGAGTAAGGTGTTCCCTTTCTGTTTAAATGACCACCTCCCTAGCTCAGGCTTTCCCTACCCCTTGCCTAGAGTACTGCAATAATGGCTCCCAGTTTTTCTCCCTGACTCAATCCCATTTCAATGCATCTTCCACAGAGCTACCAAAGCTCAGTTTTGACCATAGCTTCCCTATTCAATAAATTCCTGTGGTTTCTTGTTACAGCTGCGACCAAATATAAAGAACTCCTCTATCTGGCCTTTAAAGCCCTTTACAACCTTGCTCCAAAGTAACTTTCTACAAATATTATATACCACTTCCCATCACACACACACACACACACACACACACACACACTCTACTATTCATTCAAAAAGCCCTCCAAAAAATTCTTCACATATTCATCTCTTTGTACTATGTATTCCTTTCTTACCTCTATCTCCTTTCAGATAGCTGAAGCAATACCTACTGGATGAAGAATTTACTGATTTCCATCAGCTGCTAGTGCTGTCTTGTCTTATATTACCTTGTATTTACTTACATAAATAATATATATGAATATATATTTATGTTTATATAAGCACATGCTATTACTCCCAGTAGAATGTAAGCTCCCTGAAGGCAAGGACTGTTTCATTTCTGTCTTTGTAGTCTCAGTTTTTACCATACTGCCTACCTGAGGATAAGTTCTTAAATGCTTGCTAATTGATTGATAAATTCAATGATAGATAATAATAAAGATTAGAAATAGTGGTCAGCTCAGTGGAAGTCAGCAATAGTGATAGAATATCTTGGTAGTTTCCGCTGTTATTCACTGCGCATGGACTACTGCTTTGCTGCCAGAGATGCTTTAGGGAAAAGAAACTAGTTGGCAAAAATTTGAATTGGCCATTTGTTCTCTTGTTGGTTTTGCAAAGACATCCGTGTTACTTAGCTCTCATACAGGTCTCATATTTGTACCTTTTTCACTTTTATGAAAATGATGTAAATAAGAAATAGGAATAAGTTGGAATCAGAGGCTTTTTCAAAAGGCAGTGTAATATCATGAAAAGGGTGGCAGATTTGCAAATAGGGGTCCTGAGCTCAAATTTGCTATTTACCATTTGTGTGACCTTGAGCAAGTCACAACACCCTGGACCTGAGTTTTATCATCTTTGAAGTAAGAGGAATAAACTAAAGGATCTCTCATATCCCTTCCATTAGTTAAGCCTAGTGTCCACAAAGCAAATTCCAGGGTGCTTCTTGGGAACAGCACCACTTCTATCATCTATTTTTATGGCCGGAGTCATTGCTGCAAACCGGTACAATAACTGAGGTTAATAGTGATGTACCTTAATCATCAAGAAAATAATTGCTTTAGAATTGGAAGGAACCTCAGGGATCATCTGTATCAACTCAGAACTATGCAAGTGGGATTAAACTCACTCTTCTTGGCATCAGAATGCAGAAATAAGATCAATGGATACAAGTTACAGAGAGGCACGTGTAACCTTGTTATAACAAAGCAGACAAAAAACAATTGCTTAACAGCTAGAACTATTCAAAAAAGTAGAAGGAGAAGACTCAGGAGGTAATGGGTTCTCTTTTTTCAGAGGGCTTTAAGAAGAAGCTAAACATTTATTCACTGAGAAGTTGGTGAATGGGTTAACTCAATGGTCTCTGAGCTATCTTCCAATTCTGAGGTTCTTTTAATGAACTGAATCCTTATTACAATGTTCTGAACAACTGATCATGCAGTCTCTGTTTGAAGACCTCTAATGATGTTTAACTCTAAAGGCAAGTGAATTCCACTGCATGGATAGCTCATTCTCAGGCACCCTGGAATCCCAAACTGGGGCAATGACTATGATGTAGTAGAAGGTGAACATATATTCCACATACGCTTTTTAAATACTTACATACTTTATGGTTACATTAAGAAATCAGAATCTTTAATATAGCAGTGTGAATATTTAAGGGTCAAATTTCAGTTCTTAGGAAAACCTTTTTATGCAAAATACCTCACTCTTCATTAAGCAGCTGAGTAATGGTTGAGACCAAAGAGGCTAGGTAAGGCTTTATGAAAAAGCACCAAAGAATAAGTAGGATTTGGGTAGGTCCAGCTGATTATTTCTCCAAATGTACCACTTTACTGAGCTATCTGAAAGATGCATCATAAGCAATTAATTTGGAGGGTATCTCATCCTCATTCTGGGTGCTTGAGTATTCCCTCCCCCCATCCCATATGCATTATTTCAGGAGTTGATTGGCCAAATCCCCTTACCAGTTATTGATTTTTGAATGTTTACCCAAGAAGTTGTGATTTAGCAGAATGTGGTAAAGCTTCTTATGCAGGGCATTATCATCTGAGGGGATGGTAAAACCATGACTGACCATAAAGGATAGAGACTGGTAGGATAGCTGTTCTCTATAAGCTTTCAGAATTTGATTAAGAGCCAATAGGCTCATATTTAATAAACATTCCCTTTCAATTCCACCTTGTAATTCAGAGATAGCAACATGAAAATAGGTATCAAAGTTGTCTTACACAGTCTATGGAGACTCTAAGACACCTTGGGATGTATTTCACTATTTCCTTGACTAATGTCTCTAAGAGGACTTGTTAATTTCAGCAATGATCAAAAGGCTATTAAAGGTAAAAGTGTGCTAACCTTTTCAAAAATGAGAAGAGCGTGGCTACAACTGAAGTGACAATGGCTTCCTGGAGAGTCACTCATACAGGTGAAAGATTGTCCTATCCAGACAGGAGTAATGGATGCATTATTTATATAGCATGTCTGGGGTCTGCATGAAAGATGAACTTCCTGTCTGGGAAGTGCCTTTCTCAGCAGGAGCATGTTAGTTAATGTGCGCAATAGAATGAGGGAGGCCTTTGCATTTCCATAAACTATGGATAGAAACAGGAGAGATGAATACATTATCATTTCTCTTTACCTCGCCAATGTATGCTGGGTGTCTGGCAAACAAATTAAAATAGGAATGGAAATAATGGTTGATCCCCAGGCTCCATTGGTTGAAAGGTTACTACTAGAGAATCATTAAATAGCTACTTAATTTGTTAATCTTATTCCTTACAGTAACAATTATTTTAAATTTATATGCAGTACAAGTACTGGACAAATCATCTCTGATTCCCATAAGTAAAATGGGGGTAGTAATACCTATATTACCTACCTTACAGACATCTTCAAGTCACACCTCTGACCTATGTTCCTGTGTGACCCTGGGCAAGACCTTTAACCTTTAGCAGTTATCAGGCAGCTGAGACTGTACATGGCAGAGAAGGTGAGAATAATTTTCACTGGTAGAGGGAATTTTTCAACTGAAGCTTCTTACTCTGATAGTTCTTACTCTGGAATAGATTGCATGACATGGGAGTATGGTATGTTGGCATCAAAGAAGGTGCAGTGCTCTATGAGCAAATCAGAATGCGGTAGCTCAGAAGACATGAGAGATGCACAAATTTAGAGACATCTTCACTCCAAATGTTCATATGGACTATTTGGGCCTGAGCAGAGCCTTCTGAGCTCAGATTGGTCTGATCAACCACAGTTGGGCACACTGTACCTTAACTCCAACATAGTGATGTTATTTTGGTCTTTTTTGAGATCAAAGGACAGCAATCAACCCTACAACCAACCAACTCAGAGGATAAAATCACATATCCACTTAAAAAAAAGATCTTATCTTACAATCAAATGCATGGAAAGAGCTTAGAAGACCCTTAAATGCTATGCAGATAGAAGTTATTGTTATTATCTTTTGAAAATCTAAATATAGGGACTTTATTTTTTTTTAATGTACTAGGAGATCTTGTTATTTAAAGAAATACTGTGAATAATCTTTGTGAAGTGAAGAAATCTGCAAGATGACTAAATGACTAATGGTCTTGCATAAATCTAGAACTTTGTATTAAAATGTATATTGATAATGCAAAAGATGTATTATTGAATAGCTGCCTACTAATTTATAAATTTTTATAGTCTTAATTTTCACTTTTATTTTGTTTTCTTAAAATAGAACACACGTTGCTTTTAGACCTCTATAATGCCAAGGTTTTGATATTCTATGGATTTACTTAATAAGATATACCTGGCTCTCAATTATGAACAGCATATTCTTTCTCCTTTGAGGATAACAAAAGATAACTAATGAGTATTATTGTGATATCAAGATTTGGTTTGACATGTATTACTCACAGAAAAACAGTCAACACATGGTAGGTCTTATGAGAAAATACATCTAGGTAAAAAAACAAACCAACAAACAAAATGAGCGTAGCTTATGTAATGGTAGGACTGGCTAATGAGGATCCAGTCCAGGAAGAACAAATCTTGTCACACTCTGAGGTTTTGGCCCATACTGGGTAGGAAAGCAAAGCGCAAACAGTAATTAAGCTACCAAGAAATGCACACACACAAACCCACATAAATACACATATACACGTGTACTTATGCATGCTCACACACACATATATATATATATATATATATATATATACACATATATATGTATATATATATATATATACGTATATTTGCACACCTCATATTATACCCATGTATACTTTGTATTATAGATGGACACACAATAAGGGTGGAAAGATTTAGACCCAGAATCAAGGGATTCTGGATTAAAATTTTGCTCTATTGCTACCAGACTTCTGTGTGTTTACTCATCTCAGGGATAATAATGCCTGTAACACTGACCTCAGAGATGTCTCTCTTGGTGTCATTCTGTTCCTTGCCGTTCAGAGAGGTGTCTGGTATTTTTTGAGTGTTTCTTCCCCCCCCCCCGCAACAACATACTTAATGTGTAATTAATTGCTTTTGCTTATATTTTTAAAGCATAAACTAGAGGAATCTCTACAAATCAAATTTTCCCTTGTCATGAAGAATGCTTCATTAATAAGTGATTTTATTTTGATGATTATGTGGTTTCTGTTAAGTATGATCCCATAATTAACTTCATAGACATTACTCAACTATGTCTTATAAGTAGCAACAATGGGAGCTTTGTTAACAACCAGAGTTCACATTTACATTTCATTTTGAGGTTTGTCAAGCTTTTACATATTTTATCTCACTTATTCCTCACAACAACCTTGCCAGATAAGTACTATTATTATCCTTTTGGAGGGAAACTAAGGCCAAGATAAGTTATGTGATTTGCCCAGATTCGCAAATCTGATAAGTATCTGAGGCAGAATTCAAACTCAGGTCATCTTGACTTCACACCTCTCACTTCATTCACTGCACATCAACACGGAAAGTGTTGTAACTACATAACAGCAACTATTTTTATAGGATGCATTAGACTACAAAGCACTTCACTGAAGTGACCTAGTCCAGGGCTTTCCAAGGGATCTTGAAGCCTCACCTGCACGACTAGAGAATCAGCTTTTCTCAATAACTCTCATCCTGTGAGGTAGTTGGAGAAAGATTTTTGCTTTTGTTTTTTTCTTTTTAATAATCAATTAATCAACCAACAAGCATTTTTAGTGACTCTTATGCTCCAGCTCTGTACTGTTAGGGGTATATTGACAAAATTAAAACCATTCGTGCTTTCAAGAAGCTTAAAATCTGACTTTGGGTACTGCCATCCTCCCAGTCACCTAGGCCTGTGTTTCACCTTTTGTGTCATCCTTGACAACTCACTCTCACTTACCCCTCAGATCCAATGTGAAGCCAAATCTTGTGGTTTCTACCTTCATGGCATTTCTTAGATAGTAATCCCCTCTCTACTCACATAGCTGCCATGGTGAAGCAGGCCCTAACTCATGCCTGTGCCTTTGCAGCAGCCTGATAGTTGCTGTCCAAGTGTCTCTTACCCTAAGGGTCTCCTTAAACCAGTTCATCTTCCACTCAGCTGCCAAAAAGATTGTAAAAAGCATAGCACTCCCTATTCTGTCTATTCCAGTCACTTCCTGTTACCACCAGGACCAGACATGAAATCACCTGTTTGACTTTTAAAGCCCTTCACAACTTGGGCCCTCCTTACCTTTCCAGTTTTCTTACTTTACTCTCTTCCACACATTCTGTCATCCAGAGAAATCAGAAATAGGCTTTCTTACTGCCTATACATGACATGACACTTGGCTTCCTATCTCTGTGCCTTTCTTCCTGCTGTCTCCCAATTCCAGAATTATCTCTCTATTCCTCTTGCTCTCCTAGCTTCCTTCAAGACTTAGTTCTCCTGTTTTTGTTTTTGTTTTTGGCTAGGGCCGATGCTCTATCCACTCTGCCACCTCACTGTCCCAAGACTTAGTTGTAATCCTATTTTTCGCAGGAGTCTTTTTCCTGCCTCCCTCCACTCTGAGTGCCTTCCCTCTGAGATTGTCTTCCATTTATGCTGTATTTATCTTGTAGGTATATTTTTTGTAGGCTGTCACCATTAGAATATGAGCTTGTTGAGGGAAGATACCACTTTTTTGCCTTTCTTTGTATCCCCAGTGCTTAGTGTAGTACTTGGCATAAAGTAAGCACTTAATATCTGCTGGTTGACTCATTAAAGGAAGTTCAATACATATATGAGTATAAACGTAACATGTACAAAATAAATATGAGCTAATTTAGGAAGAGAAGCCATTAACCTTTAAAGATATCAGGAAAGGCTTCATAGAGAACTTGGTGCTTCACCTCAGTCTTGATGGAAATGAGGATTCTTCCAATTGGAGGTGAGAAGGAAATGAGTGCATTCTAGGTTTGCTGGACAGCTACTGCAAAGGCACTTTGATGATTAATGGAATGCTCTCTCTGGGAGCCACAAGAAGGCTAGTTTGACTGCATTGTAAAGTGTGGGGAGGCTGGAAAGATACATAGAGGCCAGATTGTTTTAGGGTTTTAAAAGCCAAACGGAAAAAGTTTATATTTGATCCTAGAAGCAGTAGGCAGCCACTGGAGCGTATTTAATGACTTAGTGACAAGATCAGACCTGCCTTTAAGGAAAAGCACTTACGCAGATAAGTGGAGAATGGATTGGAGTGGGGAGAAGCAGGGAGACCAGTTAGAAGATGATTTTATTACTTTAGGCAAGAGGTGGAAAGATTCTATAGTAAGACGTGGTTGGGTGAGTAGAGAGAGGGATTCGATTTGTGGGAAGCTGAAAGCGCAGAAATGTAAAAAAAAAATATTGTCCATTGTGGAATGAAGGAGAATGAGATTACAAATGAGAAAATTGTATCTCAGAGGTCTTGTGACTTGCCCAATGTCACATGGGTTTTAAATTGTAGAGTTGGAGCAAAGTTACAAAGTTTCTTTGACTATGTTTCCTTTATTATGATCAAGCGAAGATAAGGATACTGCAGTGGCTCACTGGGCTGAATCAAGCAAAGTAGGGCTCAGTTTTCATCAATGAGATGAGGAATTTCAGCCTGAACAATCCACTAACCTGAGTAGGATCTCTGGTTCACTTATTCATTAATGAGATTTTTGATCAATTGACAGGTATTAAAGTGGGCTGTGGATGTAGGAGGATGGTCAGTATAGAAGATTGAGGTAGACTAGCCAGAAGACAGAACCTGGGCTAGGGAGAAAGATTAAGAGCTATAAAGAAGAGGAAAAAATCTAAAAAATACAAATCAGAAAACTGAGTTACTGAGAAAAGGAAGATAATTGGTTTAATTCAATTGTTGCACTCTGTAGTCCTAATAATCAGTTTTAATTGACCTCTATGGTACACACTTAAAATGCTTAAGTAAAATTAAGTACTGGGCCTGATTTGCTTTGGATTCTTGCTGGTTTTGATTTAAGATTCATAGATTTAGAGATGGAAGGAAAGGTTCTTAGCGGGTCATCTAGTGTAACTTCCACATTTAAAAAAAATGAGAAAACTGAGGCCCAAAGAGGCAAAGTGACTGATTTTGTTTTGTATTTTTGATCAGAAGAAGTAATGTATCTGCAACCCTTTGAAAACCTTAAAGTACTATGTCAATGTAAACAATTATTAATATTATTCAGTTCTTATTCTAGAAGGCTTTTCTGTTCACAAAATCCTCATGATAGGTGTTTCACCCTTTATAGCTTTGATTTTATTTTATAACTGTAAATGGATTTATACAGAAGATGGATTTCTGAATAAATTACTCCTTAATTCATTAATTTTGAAAGTTTGTATTTTCATGTATTATGTTTTCTTAAAATAGGGTACGTATTGCCTTATTATAATGAAAAGCGAAAGAACAGTGTTTCATCCTCTTGTTTTCTGTTCCTTCAAGTTTAAGTAGTATATCTAATCTTTTTTCCTCCAAAATGTTAACACAAATCATAAATTTTTAAGAGGTTCAGAGACCTTAGAGATTATCTATCTAGTCCAGGGCTCTTTAAATGATCTTCAAAGCTGACCTAAACAACAGTCCTTGGCATATTCTGTTTTCTGTGGCTCACAGGCAGCCAAAGCCCCTTTTCCCAATGACCCTATATGCCCCCAGTAATTTTGTCAGTGTAGAATCAGCAACCTCCTTACTGCCATCTCACCCACTCTACTCAGTGATTTACATGCTTAGTGTCCCATTCAAACCTCCTTGAAGATCTAAAGACCAAAGGAAATCAAAAGTAGAATCTCTACCAGGAAACCTAGTTCCTCCTTATCTGGTCACACTGCTCTCTTTGAGAGATGAGAAAAGCGAAGCCAGGCAATAATGGTCACTGCCTCGCCAAGATCACATAGTCTCCTTCCCTCTCCTTCTCTTCTCACCTTCTTATTCCCTAAGGATTCCAGAAAAAGAGGATTATAAATAACTTGCTGACATTGCTCTCACTGTACACTATGCTCCAATGAAATGATCATAAATCAATATTTTAGGATAGTCTTTTTAATTTTTTTGGAGGGAGTTGGGTAATAGTGCCTATAATATCATTGGCATAGCAAATTTCCAATGAAGAAGATTGATATCTGCTCTGCAATTTATACAGCCAAAGATACTTGATTTTGGCACTGAGAGTTTAAGGGATTTGCTCCAGGTGACATAACCATATGTGTCAGAGATAAGACTTGAATCCAGAATGATTCTAAGATTCTCTCTCCATTATGCAATGCTATTTCTTTTGCTATCCATTATTAGTAGATGAATGAATATAAATAAAAAAAATCAAAAGATTATTTCACACTTTCCTCATGGAAGGAAACTAATCGTTTAACATTATTTTAAAAAGCACTTATTAGGTGTCTACTATAGGTCAGGTTCTGTGCTAAGCCCTTTACAATTATTATCTTATTTGATCCTCACAACAATCCTGGGAGGCAGGTGTTATTTTTATCTTTATTTTGTAGACAAAGAAATAAACATTAAGAGGTTGAATGACTTGCCCAGGGTCACATAGCTATAAGTATCTGAGGCCCAATTTGAACTTATGACTCCAAGTTCAGGGCTTTATCTATTATGACACCTTTTTTTTTTTTAGCTTCTAAGTGACATGGACTCTGAATCAGTAATTTTTTACTAGGATTCCTTGGGCCTGTAAGGGACCTATGGACAGTTTTCTGGGGGGTCTCTGAATTTGGATGGAAAAAAGGGACAAGGTTATTTTCACTAACCTTTGCTTTCCTTTGTAATCCTATATAGTTTATATATTTTACTTTAAACACTTAAAATCATTATTCTGAAAAGGTATCCATCAGTTTGTTCAGGTTGCCAAAGGGGTCAATATTCTCTCTCTCTCTCTCTCTCTCTCTCTCTCTCTCTCTCTCTCTCACACACACACACACACACACACACACACACACACACACACTCAAGGTTATGTGAAGAGAGCTTAACACAAAGAGAGCTTAGCTGTCAAAACTTATGTGGGATTGACTCTAACTTAAGGTTTGGGTAAAAGGATGTATAGCACTTTCAGGGATTCTTAGCTCCTTAAACACCTCCAAAGAACATAATAATCAGTTAAATTCAGAGACTTTTATACTTTAAAGTTCTCTTGCACCTGCATCGACCAAATATTGCAGGACTAGCCTCAGTGACAGATGGTTAGGTCACTCTGCTACAAGAGGGTTATAAATATCTCAGAACTGATTAGATACAGATCTTCAAATTAGAGGGGAACAGCAAAATAGTTTGTGTAGCCTCTTTATTTGCACTGAGAGTATTCTTTCCCATAGATCAGCTTATTTGTTTGGAACACCTAGACTATTCATCTTGTACCTGAGTATCAAGCAAAGATGAAGAGGGAATCTCTTAATGGAAATAAGAACAAAATAATGAATCTTAATGGGTGATATTTTAGAGTATTCCCAGAGGTAAAGGATCCAATGATGACATCATTTAAGGTGTACAGATTTTTAAGGAGTCTCTCTCTCTAGATCCTAGAAGCTTGAAGAACCTTAGTTTGAAACAAATTAAGTTGTATTTAAGTTTGTGTGTTATTTTGGAATAAAGTCTATTTTTGTATTATTTTTAAAGGGTGGCTTATTGGTTAATATGGAGGGATGTGAATTCATGGTAAGGAAAGGTATTGAAATTATTATCTTTGACTCTCTAGGATGTGTTAGGTCTCCATATCTGGTACTTTAATGATAAGATCATGGGGGAAAAAAGATAGGTGACAACTTCTCAGAAGATGCATTTATGTTCATTTGAACAATTATTTAAACATTATAAAGCAAAGATTTAAAGAAAAAAATGACATGACATTTTCCCTCAAGGAACTTGTCTGTTTGTGGGATTATGGGGTGCAATGTGGTTCAGATATGAATACAAATGGCTATAATGCCAAAATGTCAATGTAACAGGAAATGTGTCTTCCAGGTAAGAAAGCTTACTTGAGAAACACAAAGATCAGAATGTTTCATTGAGTAAAGTCATAGTAAGAGACTGATAAACATCATGTGGGAGTTAATCTAGGAATGCTTCCTTGTGTAGGTAACTTTTAAATCCTGTTTTGGATGGGGTGGAAATGCAGCCAGTGATTTCAACTTCTATAGAAGATGACTAGCAGAATGTCATAGTATTTTTGTTGTTGTTCAGTCGATTCAGTTGTGCCCAGGTCTTCATGAGTTCATTTGGGATTATCTTGGCAAAGATACTGGAGTGGTTTGCCATTTCCTTTCCTAGCTCATTTTTACAGATTAGGAAACTGCAGCAAATGAGTTAAGTGATTTGCTCAGGGTCACATAGCTAGTAAATGTTCCAAACCAGATTTGAATTCAGGAAGAGAAGCCTTCCTGACTGTAGGCCCAGCACTTTATCCTCTGTACCATCTAGCTGCCCATCATATTTACTCATGTGAATGTAGTTACTGAACAAAGTAATTAGGTAAACTGTTTTTGCCATAGGTAGAAAACTACTAACCACCATCAAGGTAGATTATGTTAGTCCACCTTGGACAGAGGTTCTTAAAAGGAAAGTGTTGGATATCTCACTTATTTAGTGTTGACTTATTCTAACAAACTCAACTATCTAGAACACAGCTGAAAACCTTAAAATAGGCCAGAAGGGTACTTAGGCTAACAGAATAGATATCACAAAGTCATTGGACCATGGATTTAGACCCTGAAAGGGACCTCAGAACTAGTCTAATTTTACTACTTCACTTTACAAATGTGGTAACTGAGGCCAAGAAAGGCAATGTGATTTTTCCAAGGTCAAAAAATTGCAGAACTGGAATCTGAGCCAAGATACTCTGGCTACACATTTAATTCTTTCTACATTATACCTGCTAATGCCCTGCTAAATCTCCTTTACTTTATTCATAGGTGAGATCTTCATCTAGAGTTTATTTACTTTTTTGTTACAAATAAATCTAACCAGCTAAAATATTTGCTTTCCTTAATCCCAAAGAAGATTAGAAACTGCAAGTTAGAAGTGGTTGGGGAGGACAGCTTCATATGAGCACACTGACATCAATGTGAAATGAGAGCTGACATTGAGGGAGAAAGTATAAACCAAAAATGAGAGAAAGTAGACACAAGAATGAAAATAAAACAACAAACCTAAATCATTGTAGAAATAGTAGTATAGAGGCAAACCAGCTAATAAATTTCAATAGCCACTGATGTCCTCACTCTACAGTAATTAATATTAATAATGATGAGCTTGAGTCAATAAAAGATTGAAATTTGTTCAGGATACTACCTTTCCAGACTTCTTACACCTTATATCCCTTCCCATAGTCTTCAGTTGGTGATATTGGCCTCCTTGCTGTTCCTTGAACAAAATACTTCATCTCCCAGCTTAGGATATTTTCACTTGCTGTCTCCCATGGGTGAAATGTTCTCCTTCCTCTTCCCTGGCTTCCTAGTCCCAGTTAAAAATTTCATCTTCTATAGTAAGCTCTTCCTGTTCCTTTCAATTCCAAAACCTCCCACCTGTTGATTATTTCAATTTTATCCTGTTTATACTTTATTTGTACATAGTTATTTACATGTTGCTTCTGTCCCTCCCCCCCCCCACAAATTGTGAGCTTCTCAAGAGCAAAGATGCTCATTTATCTTTCTTTGATTCCCTAGCACCCCACATAGCTCCTGGCTGCAGTGGACACTTAATAAATGTTTATTGACTTACTGAATGACTAAAGAAGACAAAAAAGTATGCCATCTTTAAATTAAATTTCTATCAAAATGGCTAAATCGAATAAAATTGATTTTGTATTTCAAAGTATAATATTATGCCCAAAGGGCTATAAAACCATGCATAGCCCTTTGACCTAGGTTTTCATCTCATTTTTTTCTTTTTTTAAATCTATTTTTCCTCTATTAATTTACTTATTTTTAGTTTTCAACATTCACTTATACAAGATTTTGTGTTCCAAATTTTCTCCCCATTTCATCCCTCCCCCCACCACAAGACAGCGTTCATTCTGAATACCCCTTCCCCTAATCTGCCCTCCCTTCTATCTCCCCCACCTTCTCTTATCCCCTTCCCCTTCTACTTTTTTGTAAGGCAGGATTTCTATCAAAGAGAACCCTGCCTTAGTGCCAGCAAAGAGATCCCTGCAATTCTTCTCTGGTCAGCCACTTGATTACCCCTCAGTCCGTGGGCCTGGAGCTCTGGAAGCAGCCTTTGCCCAGGGTCCGTACCTGTGTACGGGGGCTGGGACCAAGCCTCTCTCTCACCTTGGTCATAGACCTTTCCTACTGACCTTCTAAGTTGTCTTTGGCATTTGTGGTTTGAGAAGTCTGTCCATAATTCAGTCCCCGAAGGTCTGCTCCAGGTTCACTGAGGCCTAGTCTTTTCCTGAGCCCCCACGCTGAACTGCAAGTCTCTCCCAGCCCATCAGGATAGACTTTTTTAATCAAACATCCAGTTTGTCTTGGGCTGGAAATTTGTTTCACTCGGTCTTTTTGTGGGTTCTGCTGTTCTAGAATTTGTTTAGAGCCATTTTTGACAGGTATTTGGAAGGTTTGGGGGGCAGCTCAAGCAAGTTACTGACTTTACTCAGCCATAGTGGCCCCACCCAACTAGTTTCATTAGAAGGAGCCAAGTTTTTATCTCAAAGAGATAAAACACAAAAAGGAAAAGTACTTATAGGCAAAAATATTTATAGCAGCTCTTTTAGAGGTGGCAAAGAATTGGAAATTGAGGAGATGTCCATCAGTTGGAGAATGGCTGAATAAGTTGTATAAGATTGTGATAGAATACTATTACACTGTAAGAAATGACAAGCAGGATACTTTCAGAAAAACCTGTAAAGATTTGCATGTACTGTTGCAGAGTGAGATAAGCAGAACCAGGGGAACATTGTGTTTAGTAACAGCAGTATTTTGTTGATCTGTTGTGACTGACTTAGCTATTCTCAGCAGTGCAATGATCCAAGACAATTCTGAGGGACTTATGGTGAAAGGTGCTATGCATCTCCAGAGAAAGAACTGGTGGAGCCCGAGTGCAGACTGAAGATGCTGTTCCTTTGCTTTCTTTATTTTTCTTGGTTTGTTTTTGTCTGTGTTTTCTTTCACAGCACAAATTACATGGAAAATTTGTTTTCCATAATTACATGCATATAACATAAGTCAAATTGTTTGCCTTCTTAATGGGTAGGAGGGAAAGAATTTGGAACTCAAAATTTGAAAAAAAAATTTACAATTGCTTTTATATGTAATTGGGAGAAATAAAATACTAAATTAAAAATATAATATTCAGTTGCTTTGGAAAATTCATGTGAAGCATCTGAAGATGCTCAGAGGATGACACATAAGATTTGTCTCTGAATCTTGACACTTCCAGGCAGAAGAAGCAACAACAGGGAAGAAATTATGTAAGGGAAAATAGAAGAAATGAAAGAGCAGAGGGAAAAACAAACATTGGTATGTTGAGAGTAGCTAAAGAACAAAGTTTAGAAGAGCTAGAAAAGCTGTTGCTACCTGCAAGGTGAGCAGCTGAAGGACTTTATTTAGGAGTGATATGTTGAGTCAATGAGAATACTGGAGGGGGCTGGTGCGTTAAAGTCTAGAATGCTTTTAGGTAGAAGACTATTACCTGCTTCAAAGATCAGGAAAACAGTCACTAAAAATAACTTCTTAGTAGGCTAGACTGAATTCTAGTGAAGGGTTTGGAAGACATTTGAGCTATTGGGTGACATGAGAAAAAGATGTGAATACATGTAGATTGCTACTACCATCAAGTTCTTTTTCCAATGTTAGCCCATGCAAAAATGGACAGCTGACACCCCCCCCAAAGAAAAAATGTATACCTGAGAGGTATAACATATGAAATGATAGGAGGATGAGGACCATAAAAGATAGTCTGTCACATACTCATGGCCTCCTTTTTTTGTCTTCTCAGTCAATATCCACAAAAAAGTGCATGAAATCCTTAGGCCAGCTCCCCATGGCAACATTACCTTATCTAGCATTGATTTGCAGAAAGTACTTCTAAGACATGTGCGAAGCAAAATTTTGAAAGATACATTGCATCCTCAGGAGTGGCTGCTTGATCACACTATTTTCTACCATCTACAAAATACAATTCTACCTACCCATTCCCTAGTGATATTTAATATTTTGATGATATTGGGAAAGTGGGATCTGTAAAGCACAGAACACAACTACATGTAATTGAATATATGAGTTGACTAGGCCATGTCATTCTATCACTAAATGATCTTCCTAAAGTGCTAATCTGCCCTCTTCACCCCTCCACAAGAAGACAATAAGTTCTTATGGCTATGTATTACCTCCAAGATCACTCGTAAAGTCCCATGTTTGGCATTTGAAGCTTCTGATCACCTGAGCCTTTTCTGCCTTTCCAGTTGTCTTATATTTTATTCCCTTCTACTCATTTTATGATACAGACACACTAGCTTACTTTTATCCCTCACATGATACCCCAAAACTCCCATCACCATGGTTTTCTACTGTCTGTGTTCCATGCTTGAAGGTTCTCTCTCTCTCTCTTTCTCCTTTTTCTCTTAGTTTTCCAGGCTTCCTTCAAGAATGAGCTTGCACCTAACCATTTACAGGAGGCCTTTCCTGATACCTCTTTTTCTCATCTTGGATAACTTGCCATTCACACAAATAGTTTATGTTCAAGGCTGTGCTGGAGATGGTTTATGCCTGTTTGGAGAGCTATTAAATTTTTCAATTTTTCAGTATGAGTCTTAATACCTTAGAAATCAGGAAGCACTGAAAACCAGGGCTCAGTTGATTGTTTTGTTGAGTGTCTAGACTTAAAGTGCTGGTGAAAATGTTAATAACATAAATTAAAGTTTGTCTTACACTCATTTTTTACCTAGAAAGCCAACTGTTAAGCATTTACCTGCACACTACAGTTTGCATGTTGTTATTTATGAGGTGCACCCCCATTTGAATGTGATCTCTTTGTGGCCAGCTACTGTTTTTGTTTTTCTTCATATCGTCCTCATTGAGCACAGGTCCTGGAACATAATGAGTACTAATTAAATGCTTATTGACTGGCTGATATCCACAGTTGTTATTGCCACATTTTGTTTATCAATTAGAGAATTTTTGTGGTGTCTTTGTTTTCCTGCAATCTGCCTGTAATAAAATATTAATGGAGCAGGACACAAGAATGCTAAGAATAATATCAAGATGTGCTGACTCCAAAATATTGTTTCTTTATTGAGGAATTTGTTGCCTCATACCTTTCTTATAGAGCATGAAGGCTGCTAACATGAAAATCAGCTGCATTGTCTTCTACCAAGTAGATAGCAGTGGTACCAGGGTCTGTTGGAAAGAACTGTGCAATATGAATCAGGAGAGAGGAGAACACTTAAATTTTTATGCCTTATTTTCTTCATCTGTGAGATGGAATAATAATACTTATTTTCAGTTTTCTTCAAAAGGTTATTGTGGAGGCAAAAAATGATATGGTAGATAAGGAGGGCTGACATTTACAGAGTTTTATAGTTTGTGAAATACCTTACATCTTTTATCTCATTTGATCCTGACAACAATTCTGTGAGGTAGGGGCTATTATTCTCATTTTATAGATGAGGAAACTGAGTCACAGAAAGGAAGTGACTTGCCCAGGGTCACAGAATTAGTAAGAATCAAAGACAGGACTTGAACCCAGTTCTTTCTGATTTCAGGTTCAGTGTTTTAGCTACTGTTTCATTCATTTTCCCTCTTCCAGAAGCAAAAGTTTTGGAAATGCTATATATGTACTATCATCACCTATTTCATTGATTTAACTGTGATGTATTGTACAGATGCTTTAGAATAGAGCTGACTTAGAGAACAAGACAATACCTTTCAGAGACAGTTATTTTAGGAAATTGAGACAAGAGTTCTGCTATTTCTTCCACTTTCATAGAGGCGGGAGGCTTTGGCTTGTCTCTTCATGACATCCTTTCTCAGCAGGGTGGATTTAAAAATCCTCATCACGATAAATGGATGATTTTTTCCTGTATTCCCAAATGAGAGAAGACCATGAAGGATGACTTCCAATCTACTACATTCATATGGTCCACCCTGGGGAGAACAAACAAACAAAAAATGAAGTAGGTAAGAGATATGGATAGTGCCCTTCCCTCCCTTTTCCCACCCTTCTCTTTTCCTGCCTTTTCAGGCACTTTTCAATGTCCCCTAAAGTGTCCAATGAGTCAAAGATTCATTCTCCCTCAAAGTGGCTTGTGTTGTTTAAGGGATTCTTAGGTTCCTTAAATACTTCTCTCTCAAGCAGTGGGAAGAGAGATTTGCTAGACACTTTCTTCCTTGTCATCTCCTTCTGAAGTTTCTCATTTAGGTGGTTTTTCACCTCTCTTTAACTGTCCTTACAGAGAGTTGACAAGGTAAATCCAAGGATGTGAAGCTCAACCAGTTCATTTTGTCCCTTCTAAGCTAGCTCTGAGTAGAAAACCCATCTCAATGGTGTTCGAATCTTTACTATCAGGGTTATTACTTTCTCCATTACTTTGGATGAAGGGTACATACGTAAATTCAGAGAGCAGACCAAAAATTTTCCTAGTGAATGTTTTCAAATATTAATGAATCCTAGAAGCATTTTTCCTCATAGAGAAATTAGTTAAATATTTCATTCTTACATCTTATTGCGAGCCTTCAGTTTAATGTATTATTTCAGATTATGTAATAACTTTTCCACCCTCTGAAATTTCTTGTTTGTTCAGCTAAAGGTAGCTTTGCCTTCCTCGGTGCCATGTCAAAAGGAATATAGCTAAACCAGTTCTGAGGAAGTCAAATAGAAGGAATGTGCTAGCATTTACTGTATTCAAGGCAGAAAGGAGACTGGAATCAGTGTGATAATATTAGAAACACCCCAGTCTCTGGAGTAAGGATACCTATGTTCACATACCACCTTTCTCTGATGCTTACTAAAAGGGTAGGTAGGTGGCCCAGTGCATACAATACTGAGCCTGGATTAAGGAAGACCTAAGTTCAAATCCAGCCTCACTCACTTTATTAGCAATGACCCAGGGCAAGTCACTTAACCTCCATAGACCTCAGTTTCCTCATCTGTAAAATGGGGAAAATTATGTAACCTACTTCCTAAGGTTGTGAGGATTAAATGGGGGTAATAATTGTGAAATGCTCAATATAGTGCCTGCCACGTATGACCTCAGACAAGTTACTAAGCCTCCCTGGGCCTTACTTTATTCACATAAAGTGGAAAAAGTTGGGATAGATGGCCTCTGAGATGTCTTTGTAGATCTAATTCTATGATTTCAAGGGTGGAGAAAGGTAGAATTTGGAAGAAATAAAAATAAAGGCAAACTCTCTACCTCAAAACAGATTCAAATGGGAAGAATTCAGAGGACCTTAGATAAATCAGCCATCATTGTCTCTCTGTCCCTGAGATGAAGGCTTATTTTTTTTTCTCCTTTGCCTCCCTCATTTACTTCTTTATAACGGAAGCCAACAATTTGTGCTGAGTATGCTCCATGGTGATAGGCAAGGTTTGGTTGTAAGTATGAAATGAAGTCAATTGCTGTAGTAATAGCTCTTATTTTGGGGTCTTTGTGTGGGACATTGGATGATGAGGTTGTATTAAAGATGGAACCTAGATCATAGGATTAAGTTTCAAAAGTTGAATAAGCTCTGCTTACTAAAGAGAATTAGGATCTTTCTGAGAACTGTTCCCTAGGGAGGCTTGCACTGTCCCTGTAAAGGCAATTAAATGGGCCAGCTAGAAAATATTATTCATTTTGACAAAGCAAATGAGCAGTGTGCTAGAAAAGAACAGTTCTGGATTTGAGAAACTAATGTTCAGATGACTGGAATTCTATCCTTGCTTTTATAAGAGAGTTATATTTATAGGAGCCAAGACAGAGCAGCTTCAACCCTTCCCAAATTATTTGCATTCTACTTAGATCGACTCAAGCTAGTATTTTTATTTACTAAGCTCCTAGTACACAAACTCTGGAGATGTAACTAAAGATTTTTCCACAGTGATGCTGGCTGAATAGATGATCTGGGTGTGAAAATATTAGAGGTATAATGTTTCTGCTGAATGAAGTCAAAATTTAGTACCCTAGCACTTTTCCTTTATGTAAAATATTGGGAAATAAGAGGATGATACTAAAACTATCAACTAGAAAATTACTTTAGTACTGTAGCATATCATTTTCTTATGCATAACTTTGTAAAGTCAAATAAAAAAAGTCTTATAAATCCCTATGGCAAGGGAAAATGAAATTAAAATCCAAGCAAAATTAAATTCTAGAAGATTAATGTTGCCTTTTATGTTTTGATGACAACAATAAACATAATGCAATTTTGCTAACTTATTGCTTTAAATTACAAGTTTATAGCCAACAATGGTGCCATTTTAGCACAGAAAACTAAATGCTTTTGTTTGAGGGTCCTGACAGGTAACCTGTAGATTTGTAATGAAGAAGTACTTAACTCGTTAATAGTTTTTATATTGGCTTAAATAAAATTGAAATCAGTTTAAAGTCCTTAGAGTGTATACAGATTACACATAAGCCCTATCAATTTATCTTTTAATAGACCTAATGACTTATATTTTCCTTTATATTTAAGGATATATTTCCTTTATATTTAAAAAAACTTCTTTGTTGGTGATGTTATCTGTATGTGGATGAGCTTAAAAATAACTTGTGACCACTTGCAGGATACTTGTTTCTAGATTTATGAGGGATAGGTATTCTGGGGTGACAGAAAGTCTTCTAATTGGTTGCCAAGCTAGAGCAACTCTCAACTTACTGAGCTGTAACTGAGTATGCTCTTTCCTTTGTGTTGAATATAGAATCAAATTAAGAAGCCATTGTGAAGAGCAACAAGAATTTTGATTCTTACCTATATAATTTTGATAATTCTCTATTCTCCATATTAAAATATTGCTTAAAAATATGGTAGGCATTTTCTAATATACTACCCTAATGAAGCCCTCCCTTGTAACATAGAAAAGTAGTTCAGCAATGATTAATTGCTTAAGATAAAGCAATTGATTAATCAATCAGTCGATACACACTGAACACCTACTATGTGAGAGGAACTGCATCTTTTACAAAGAAAGGTAAAAGACAGTCCCTGTTCTCATGGACTTCACAGTATAATGGGGAAGCTCCCACGGTGAATACATTGGATGATGCATGCAACATTATAAGCCTCTAGTCCTGTGCTTCTCTCCCTAAAGGGGTGAAGTTTGTTTCATTGCTTGTCTTCTAATACCAAGATTGGTCATTATATTTAATCTAAGGCCTGCTGCTTTTCTGAGTTGTTTCAATTTATATTAATGTTCTCATGTAAATCATTTCCTTGATCCTGCTTTCTTAGCCCTGTGTCCACTCAAAATCTTCCTATGTTTCTCTGAATTACCTATATTTGTAATTTCTTAAGGTGCAATAATATTGCATTATATCTGCAAAGAATAGTTTGTTCAGCCATTCTCTAATCAAGAGACACCCACTTTATTTGCAGAGTGGTTGTTGTTTTATTTTATTTTTAGGCTGCATAATGCAAAACCTTGGAGAAAATTCATATATATTTTTTGGAAGTCTCATCTTGTTTATCACAATGAAAGAGGTGCTTTTTCTATGCCCACATAATGGTCTTTTCTATTGCAAAATCTGAAGCACAACTTGGACAAAGCTTGCCCTAGTTTATGTCTCCATGTGAATAGACATGATACTACTCAGAAATTAAAATGTTCACAGTGCAAGATCTTTGTTTCCCTAAAGGAAAGGCTGAAGAAATGAATGAAGACAGGATCTGTATAAAGAGTTGAAACTGTGCCGAGAGGAAATTGCGTTTTCCAAAGGAGTCCTCTGTGATGGGGAAAACACAAAATACCAGCTAAATAAATCAAAGTCCTATTTCAGTGAGCCCATCTGAACAAAAACTACATGGGCCTTGATTCATTACCTAGGAAAGATGAGCCGACTCCATGGGGGTTTTTCCAAGGATTTCAAACTTGATTTTCAGGCTGACTGCTATATCTGATTATTAATGTGCCTTGATCAAGGAGAGAGTTAAAAGCAACTCTCTATTCCCCTTATCTTATTTCTGGAATAAATAAAACAATATGTGCTCAAGCCTCTAGTTACTGATTTTTTTTCCTTAAAAAAAAAAGCCCACCAAGATTGAATTGTTGCTGAGTATTCAGTGTGCTCACTGTGATTCTCCTTAACCTGGCAATTTCTGAGTCAGGAGCACCTGATGTATATGTTACCCCCTAGTATTAGTACCTTAGATACTTTGGGAAGCTTCAGCAATTCTTTCTGACAGCCAGGGAACTCTCAGTAGAATGCAGAAACTCTTTCCTATAGTGGGCTTTAAAGGAGTCGTTAGTTTCTGCACTCAAAAATTTGGCTCCTTGAGTTGGCTTTTTCCCTTTGAATCCAGGGTGATAGTGAGGAGAAGGGGGATAATTTGATAAGATTGTTCCTTTGCCCTTTTGCTCCAATGATGAAGGGAAAAATGGTGCAGAAGCCCTTGGAAATCTTGAAACATTGTAAAGTTAAGGAGAAATACACCTCCCACTTAGCAGCTACTCACTATTTTGCTCAAGATTTGAGAAGTTTTTTGAGATCAGGCATTACAGTTTAAAGATCACTCCTCAATCAATTTTGCGATGATACTAATCTCTCTGCTCTGGTCAGGTATGGAGTAAGAATTAGTTATTTCTGAGATTTATTAGGCCCACAATATTTGGTACAGATAAACCTAGATAGAGGGATAGCTGTATGTCAAGGCTACACCTTAACCCAATAGTACCCCACAGGCCTTTAGATGTTGGGAAAAATTAAATGTTACTTATTAAGTATTTACTACTGGACTCTTGGAATTTATTTCATACTTTGGATCCAAAAATATGGAGGGGGGAAATAAACCCAAGAATATCTGCCTCCTCAGAAAGCATGTAGTAATTTTAACTTTCAGTTTGTATATGATCCCATAAAATTTATACGGGAAGAAATTAAATGTATAAAGTGATTTATAGGTGGATTAAAAAAGCTTGCAAGTTTGGGGTTTCATACATCTTCATGAAAACTGTTATAAATCTCTGTAAGCTAAATTGCTTATCCAAGTTCTACAGAAACAGCATAAACAGAGCAAGCAATTATCTGTAATAAACTTTTTCTTTAATACTATGGCAATTCCATTTTTGCAAGGTACATGTCATAATTTATCTTGTGTGGTGTCACAGTCAGATATCATATACTACTCCCACGTGTTTTGTTTTGGTTTTCTTTTTTTTTCTTATTTTGCAGAAAGTTTAGCCACTGCGGGCAAGTCAATCCAGTCGTAAAATTGAGAGCAAAGTGCTAGTGAAATCATGGGCATCTCCAGTCTGTCTATGGGGAGCCATCATGTTTTTACAAGCATTCTCCAGCCTTGTAGGATATAATACTAATAGATAATGTATCACAACAATCTGTCCCACATGTAATTTTAGAAGAATTAATGAAATAACTTCTAGTTTACATCTAGTATTTGAAAGAGAGTTATTGAAACAGCAAAATGCCACATCAGAGACTCTCAGGTACATATTCAACCTAGATAACTAAAAGTCAATTATAACCAGTAAATGATCATTTCTTATTTTAATTACATTTTAAAGTTTTCTCAAAATGGTACAATAACTTTAATACTATAACTTAGTTGTCCTTCATGGACCAAAAGCTAGGAAATTTAGGAATTAAATCTAAAAATGTATTCATTTTTCCAGTTTTTTAAAGACAGAGAAATAGAAGTTGAGAGTAATATACAGGCTTTTAAAAAAAATAAAAATAGATTTGTATCGATAGCTTTTTTTTATATCACCTATATTTCTTCTGGTATTCCTCTTCATCTACCTATCCTTTCATGATGTCTACAAATATGTCCATCTCTCCCACAGCATCCACATACCCCTATATGCCCCACAAGAGCCCTTAGAATATGTGCACTAGATTCAAGATACTATGTAGGTCAACATCCAATCAAAATCATAGCTCATTGACACCTATAAATCTGTTTACTTTTCGTTTAGTCAGAAGACACAATTGTTCAAAACAAAATGAAATTTAATGAGACAACACAGTAAAAAAAAGTTGTAATAAATCTATATGTCTCCATATAAACTTAGTACAGTATGTATAGTTAATCAAACGTTTCTGTTTGAGAGATAATGGGCTTCTTCGTAAAGTCAAAAGATCATATGCAAAAAGTATATGAAACTCTATATTATTAGAGGCAGCACAGTGTAGGGTGCTGATGTTGGAATGAAAACCCTAGGTTCAAATCTTGCCTCAGACATTTTGAACCAGTATGACCTTTGTCAAGTAACTTCTCTGGGCCTCAGTCTCCTCATCTGTAAAATGAAAGAGTTGCAGTTAAAAAAATTTCAAAGGATCCTCCCAGTTCTAAATCTATAATACTATTTAATGGACAGATGGCATCTTCTTAGAAGAGTTGTAAACATTTTAAATTTTAATATATAGCTTATTAAAGTTATATTCAAGAGATGAATGATGGGAATTTGTTCAAGCTTCCTAAAGATATATGAGGGGATGTGATAAATTCTTTAAGTAGAAGGGTTGGCCTTGATAATGAGAAAAAAAAATATTTCCTCCTAGATTGTAATAGAGGTGGAAAAAACAGAAATAATGTCAAGGAAGTTTTGAAATTTAAGGTACAGTAAAAGAGGGCATTCAAAGGTGATAGCTTCTATTTTCTCAGTAAAATGTGGGGCAAGGCCCTATGTTCATAAAGAAGGAAGAGGGGTGGTATAGGATGCTTGAGAAGAAATGAGATGGGTTTAAACAACTGTTTGTGGAGGAATTTGAATTCAATGGAGTCAATTTAGGAAAGAGTAATAGAATTTCTTTGCTAATGAGAGTAAAGATTAGATAACACAAATTTGTAGCAGAAACAGTCAAATTAAGAAGGCTTTGTGAAAGCTTTCACAAGAATTTAGATATTAGCAGTACAACTAGACTTGTGCTACAAATTTAAAACAAAGCAGCAAATTGAGTTGTGAACTGCTGTTAAAGGAAACAAATAAAAATGTGACATAGTTCCTAATCCCAAGACATTTCATCTCTTGCCATGATCTCCAAAGTGGAAGTGGGATGTGGCAAGACCTCAAGGTGAGTGTGAAATTCCCCCACAATTGTATGATTAACCGATGAATCAGAGGGTAGGAGGATCCACCCTCTTGGGTATAACCAGTTGTGGGTCTTTTCTCCATCACAACCACACCTACTCTTTACCTATTATATACCAAGAATTCCTTCCTTCCACCTACATCCTCTTTCATTGTTGCGCAAGCTTCCCATTTCTGCACAATAATCTCTTCAGAGAAATTGTGATTTAACCTGAACTGTGAAGGTGCCACTGGGAAAATCTTCCCACCCCATCCTTCCCTCCTGTACCCAGACCACATCATATTTGTGGCTGGTGGCTCTTAGAGGGAATGCTTTGCACTCTGGGACACTGACCTGTGAGTATGATCCCTGTCACCCTTCTGCCTTTTCATTTTTGGTGTGACAGAGCAAGTGACACAGAATGAGCAGGCACTGAAGACTTGTGACCTTCATCCCAGATCTCTTATTATCTTTCCAGATCAAACCCATTCCTCTTCTGTTTGTGTTATTCTTGACTCCTCATTTTCACTTACCCTACATATCCAAGCTATTGCCAAACCTTGTTATTTTTACCTCTTCTTATCCCTTTCATTGTCTCCTTCTCTTCATCTATCTGGCCAGTAGCCTAGTTTTGACTCTCCCCACCTCTAAACTACTGCAAAAAAACTCTCTGACTCAAGTCCCTTTCATGCTGCTAACTCTTTTCTACACTTGCCAAAGTGATTTTCCTAAAGTATAGGTCTACCATGTCACTCTCATATTCATAGTGATTCCCCATTGCCTCTCGAGTAAAAGGTAACTCCTCTACTTTATCTTCTCATCTCTTCATAACCTAACCCCAACTGACTCTTAACTGCAATAGTATATGTTACTCCCTTTCCTTCACTCTAAAATCCAGCCAAACCATCCTTGCTATTTCTCACATTCACTGAAAACAAAAGAAAACAAAAACATATAATGTGTAAATATGAACAGAAAATTAAAATTTGATGTCATCCGTTAAGAAAAATCGATTAATCAATCAACATTTGGCAAAAATTATACTAGGTTTTGGGGATACAAAGGTAAAAAATATGAAACAATCCATAATTTTAAGAAGCTTATATTGTATTGGGGAAAACAATATACATGCATGTATATATGTGTGTGTGTAGGCACATATGTCTATATACACACATCTATACATATCTAAATATACAGAATAAATACAAAATACACATAAAATAGTTAAGTATGAAGTAGTTAATAAAGGAAGACACTTGCATTTGAAAAGATCAGGAAAGGTTCAGTTAGAAGGTGGTACTTTAAGCTGCACTTTGAAGTTAAAGTTTCTATGACGTGGAGTTGAGAAGAGAGTAAATTCCAGGTATAGAGGATAGCCAGTGCAAAGACATTTTGCATGACTCCCTGCTTCAAGTTTCTTCTTGCTCCAATCTATTTTTCACTTAGCTACCAATGCATTTTCCTAGATACTAGTTCTGATCATGTCATCTCTCTACTCAACTCCAGTGGCTTCCCTATAATCTCCCAAGTTTAAAACCCTCTCATTGGCATTTAAAGCCTTTCATAGCATGTCTCACCTTTCCTTTCCATTCTTATTTCTTGACTCCTCTCTACATACTCTGGGGTTCAGCTACACTGGCCTACTTTTTGACACTCACATCTGACACTCTATCCCTTGTCTCAATGCATTAGTGTTAGTATAAGCTGTACTTCCTGCCTGGCACTCTCACATCTACCTCCCGGCTTCCTTCAAGACTCATCTCAAATCCTACTTCATGCAGGAGGTCTTCCTTCTTCCTTCTAACCCCCAGGTCCTAGTATCTCATCTACCTCCCATATGTGTCTGTATCACATCCATTCCTTGATATTTTTCATTGATATTTCTCTTATTAGAATATGAACTTTTTGAGATGGACAAACTCTTTGCCTTTCTTTGCACCCTTAGCACAGTCCTTGGCAGATAGTAAGCATCAGATAAGTGTTTATTGGCTGACTGAGTTTGTTTTCTACAAGAGGTAGTACTAACATTTTTGAACTAGGTGCATGACATGTTCAGATATGCACTTAAGGAAAATTAACTTTGGCAACTGTATAGAGAATAGATTTTAGTAAGGAAAGATTTGAAGCAGATAGACCAATTAAGAGGCTATTTCAATAGTCCAGGTGAGAGGCCATGACGAATTGTACTCAGGTCATGATTTCCTGAGTACGGAGCATGAGATAGACGCAAGAGATTTGTGAAAGTAGGAACAGCAAGATCTGGCAATTGATATGTGGGCTATGGGAGAGTGAGGAGTCCAAATTATTACTACAATTGTGAGCATGAAACCCTGGAAGAATATTTCAGCAGCAACAAGGATGTTTAGAAGAGGAGAAGACTTAGGGAAAGCAATGAGAAATGCATTTGTACAGAAAACTTTCTCTTTAGTTGAAATTAGATACAATACACTTTTGCTCTGTGTTTTTAAAGTGTGTGCAAATTTTTACACACAGAGAAACATGATTCTTGTTGAAAAGTTGTTGTGTTCACTGACTGTTATGAATCAGTGCAGTATCACACATACATAATTTATTAATTCATTTACTGAGGATGTGGGATTCTTTTTAAAAACATGTTTGTATATAAACAAAATATTTTGGTCATCGCTATTCTGATTACGAGACAATACATAAGCATTTCCTACTGAAGACTTTGTACTTGAAAAATGAGTGGATAGATGGATGGATAAAAATATGGATGAAAATGCATTTATTGAGCATTTAATATGGGAACGTCATCGTATTACATGCTGGGAATACAAATCCAGTGAGGCACTAAACTTTCTCATCTTTCACATACCATCAATATGGATGTCTTGTGACCATGGACAAGTCACTTAACTTCTCTGTGCTTCAGTTTCTTTAACTGTAAAATTGGGATAATAAAAACACCTATTTCCCTGATTTCTTATGAGGATTAAGTGAGATAATATTTGTAAAGCAATTGGCACATACCAGGTACTTAATAAATTCCTATTTCCTTCCCTTTTGTCAAAAGATTGTTGTGAGGATAGAACTTCATAAATCTTGGAGTGCTATTTAATGTGAATTATCACTATCATCACCATATTCTTTTCATACCTTTGAATGAATAACTATGTTGAGCCCTCAAATTATAAACATATTAAGGATAACTCATCTTAACAAATCTGGACTTGGATTTGCAGACAGTACTTTACTAAGAGAGTTAGTGAGTTTCAATAGAATCTTTTTTTAGGAGAAACAAATCAGGTGCTTTTTTCCAAATATAACTACATTGCATTCACAGGGGCTCCTTTGTCCACTCAGCAGAGTCCAAGTACAAATGTATGAAATCCCTTTTTAAAAGTGGCCGTACTTACAGAAATCCCACAGCTCATTCAGATTCAATAAGATGTCAATTTGGAACTGTAACAGCTCGTATATCATATGAGACAATTCCTCAGATACCATATGGAGCCTAATAGTTTCCAAGCTTGGCATAGAAACTACCCAAAGCCATTTTTTAAACACCTGTTTCAAGCTTTAAAAAAAGTGTTTAACCAATTTGAAACACCTCCTTTTCTCCCCACAAGCCAAAAAGAGTTCAACAAAGTTGACAATTAAAAGTGATGGGTGATAAATCACCAGAGAATGGAGTCTTCAGTAAAAAATAGCAGAAAGATTTACTGTCTTCTGTGGGTTTTATGTATGATGTTAAGGGACAAAGTCATTCACAAAGTGGATCTGTTAGTTATCAATAGGTGTGACTACGTGGCATTCAAACATGAAATTTTCACTGCTAATCTTCACACTTTAGCATTGGATAGAGAGCCAGGAGTCTTACTACTTATAATGCAACCTTGTGAATTAAGGTAAATATTTCAAATGTTGTGTCTTTGTGTCTCCTTGCAACATAAATAGAAATAATTGGCATGGCTCAGTGGTATTCCTTTTACAAGGATGTCTTAACATGTCCAGAGCTCAATAGTGTAGATTTATTAGGGATGGTCTGGTTAATTATATTCTCCTAAAGTAAAGGTTACTATTTAAATTTTTGAAAAATACAAGTACATATGCTTTTGGAGGTATAATTTTCAATACGTAATAACTAACTTTTCTAGATTCTCACATGAAGCATCTCTAGCTCTTATTAGGACCAGTTAAGTAGTAATTGTTTTGTTAATTACTTTTCTTGGACTATGTATTCTCATGATGGTAAAATAACCAGTCAAGCTTATTATTTCAAAGAGTTGAGTGACCAAATAATAATAATAATAATGATAATAATAATAATAATCAGCTTGAACAGATTGTTTCAAGCAAGGCTTTACTAAGTCTTTCCTAACTGACCAGTTATTTGTGCAACTCTGCTATTCAATTTAGTCAAGAATTAGGAGTGGTAGTTTGTGTGAACACAGCCTACCTGAGCATTCACCTTAGTGAAAACTTTTGCCTGACTGTGAAGGCTGTTGCCTGACTGGTGAGCTTTTGAGCCTAGATGATACTTCCGGAAAACTTTCATTTTGTAGCAATTGTTTCCTTTAATTTGTTCTTCGTGTTTGAGAAATAATCTTATGTAAGAAAGAAGAAATTTCCTATTTTACTGAATCTCATACCTAACCTCTCACACAATCTTAAAGGAAAACTCCAGTGGGCCCATTTTCCATGCCCAATTCAAATTCTTCAGTTGGTCAAGATGCTTGGCTATTCTTTATGACCTCATCTTTGAGATGAGTGATCAGACACAGGGATGGGTAAACAGATGGCATGAAAAAAAAAGTGAGGAAGAAAGTGAAATAAGTTTGACTGTTTCTCATTTCATGATTCACGTTTTGTGAGTATAGTTTTTATTATATATATAACATGAACATTACTGGGAACTATGCAAATTAATGCTTAATACTTTAGACTCCTGGTTTAAAAGTTTGTCAGCATTAAAGCCATTGTCAATAGATAAGAAAGACATTATTAATAAAAATGAAAAATTCCTCTTGTTGCTTTTGCTATTTTTTTTAGTAATGGACAATTTTGAGTACTCAGAAGAGTCAGACTTGACAACAGCATCAACTCTTTTGGAATAATTCATTGATTAATTTTTTAAGATTACAAATTATTAAACTATAGGGTTGTCAGGAAGAGTCAGGAAAACCTGAGTTCAAATCTGGCCTCAGATATTTATTAGTTGTATGATCCTGGGAACTTACCCCTGTTTGCCTCAGTTTCCTCATCTGTAAAATGAGCTGGAGAATGAAATGGGAAACCACTTCAGTATCTTTGCCAAGAAAACCCCAAATGAAGTCACAGAGTCAGACATGACTGAAATGACTGAACTACAACAAAAATTGTCAAACCTTTGCTTTTCTCAATTGGTCAATAAACTTTCATTGAGCTCCTAATGCAGTCAAAATACTATGTTCAGGCCAGGGGATATGTGGAGATATCTTTCAACTACAAACTGCTTCCCAAAAGACACAGGGAAATCTAGTGGGAGGAGCAAGAAATATTCCTAATAAGGTAAATGGCAATGGCGGACAGCATATGACAAGTTTAGAATGAGATATGCACATAAAGTTATTTTGGGAGCTTAGAGGAGAAAGAGTGAAACAGTCAATGAAAGTTTCAGGAAAAAAATTGGGACTTTGAGCTGAGCTTTAAAAAAAAAGTAGAATTTCAGTAACTTTAAAGGACTTGGAAAGACTTTCTAAGTATAGGTCTGGAGGATTGATGATTTTTCCATAATGTAACCAAAGATTGCTGAGGTAAAACCAATTCTATAGATCAGATCTTAAACTTTTTCCATTCATGACCCCTTTTCACCCAAGTAATTTTTACAGGACCCTGGGTATATAGGTATACAAAATAGATATACAAATCAAACATTTACTTATAATAAATCATAAAGAAATTCATTGTAAAACAATTCATCTTATTTATTTAAGATGAAAGCAAATTTGCATACAAATGAAATGGATGTGCTTGTTTATTTTTACATAAGAAATTAAATCTTGGTGGAATATTTGATGCTGCAAGATGCAGGGCACCTTTAATGTTTTTCAGAGTTGATCAATATTTTGATTTTATAATAGTCAATATGGAGAATGTTGTTTTGCATAAATACATAGTACAAAATGGCAGAAGTATGTTAGGACCATTTCAGAAATTGTTGACTAGAACAGTCCTAATCCCAAGACAAAATACATTTAATGATTTTTTAGGAAACTCAAGTTTTAAACCTGTGTCACTTGGTAATGGCAAATTCTTCTTGAACTTTTAATGTCAGATGACTGATGTTTTTGATTTCGATTGAGTATGGTTTATGAATACATTTTTTTAGAATGAAAATTTAAAGGAAAGTATCTCTGAAACTATGTTTCCAAGTACTTCAGAAGATCAATTATATCTCTTATAATTAAATCTTTGGGAAAATTATTTTCAATTATAAAGTTGTATGTAACTGTAAACATTTCTAAAGAACCATTCCCCACCCTATTCTTCCATATATTAACTTTTTTTAGTAAAATTTTCAATTTTATCTTTTAACATAAAAGTTACAACTTTTCCTTGAAGTGACATTTTTAAATAATTGATTTTTTTCAAAATATCTGACAAATAACAGTTTTGAAAACCATAAATCATTATGAAAAAAATGAGCAAAAATCAGATTTCTGCTCGGTCAAAAATATAATAACTTCACTTTTCAATTCAATAATCCATTTAAAATTTGCCTTCTTGACAGCCACCTTACCTCCGCATGTAGTAATAAGCTTTGTTGGTGGCAATGAAAATATCAATTTAACTTTTGCTACAAATTCAATATTTTCCCCATCATTTGTTCCAGCAACATCTATACGGACTCCAACATAATTTTTTTCCACTGTAAACCTTCATTTGTGAAAAATTCATCAACTTTAACATATATCTCTTCCCCTCTTGTGCGTTCTTCCACAGGGTGACAAAATAATAATGCCACATATATGCTTTCTTTATAAACATATCTTAGATAAAGTAACAACTGTGCCGTGTTATGAATATTAGTTGTTTCATCTAACTGAACTGCAAACTTTGGACTGCCCTTAATTGTAGCAATAAGCTGCTAGAATTAGTTATTACTGATTTCAGAAATTATTTTGGAAACTATCATTCGATAAAGAAATTTGATGAATTTCATTCTCACACTTTTCCCCATGAACTATTTCTGACATTTTAATAGCAGCAGGTAACATTTCTAATTATTATGTTTCTGTAAAAGCAGAAAACTTTGTATGCATGGTAAAAACACTGCATTTCATAATATACAATAGTCTCAAGTCTGAACTGAGGTGTTTCTGTCAGTGTTCATTGATGTGTGGCATGATAGCATGTGCAGTGCCAAGTGTGGATGTTATGTGTTCAGAAGCAAAGCTGCAGTGAAGTTGTGTGATGCAACATAGGCAAGCACTGCCAGAAATACCTCAGATGCATTACACATTTGATTTTGAATTAATCTCTGGCCATTGTGTATTCAGAAACCTTTCACTGTTGCCAAATTTTTCATGACCCCCACTTTGGTTATGATACCCCATGTGGTGTTGTGAACCACAGTTTAAGCTGCTATACATATCTGCTTCAAAGGAAATTGGAGTTTAGTTGTCTGGGTCCTAGTTACCTTTTTTGCCCTTGGAATTTTCCAGTTATCCGTGATCTAGCACGTATTATACTATTAAACAGCCTTATTCAATAGCCGTTTTTCCACACGTCAAAGACTAGTTAGTCCCTATCTTTTCAAGCTTGAAATGGCCCAGTCCTGTAGAAGCTTTGGGAATTGATTAACTAGTGACTGACCTGCTAATGTTTAGGGAGGCAATTTGGTACAGAGGAAAAAGCACCAGATTTGGTGACAGAAGATCTCAGTTTCAAGTCCTGATTTTGCCACTCACAATCTCTGTGACCTTGGGAAAGATATTTTGTCTTGCTAGGCTTGTTTCCTCCTGTATAAAATGAGAAAGTTGGAATAAATGAACTCAAAAGTCCATCTAAATGCTCATTGTTCCACCTTCTTAGATTGAAGTTATCCATACCATTAGGTAGAAAAAGACATGAACAAATATGGGATGATATTTTTACACTTTACCTAATGGATAACTACCAAAATGACAAAATATCTTCAAAATATGAAAATAAATAGTATCCGCATGAAAAATATCACAAATAAGAGAAAATTGCTCTGAAGAATTAGAGTGTGTCTGAGTTCTTATATTCTAGAATTAGGATGGAGATACTTGCTTGAAAGAAGAACTCTGTATACAATGAACATAGCGAAAGAGAGGCATTTCATTTTGCTAATGTAATTAGTGATTAACTCTAAAACTCTAAGCTGAGACAAATTATTTGTTAGAGTAGTGCTATCTATTCTAAGGCAATTTTTGGTGATACCGCAGCAACAGTTCTGAATGCCTCTTACCAAATTTTTGGCATTTAAATTTCAAATTGCCAATACTAAAATATGTCACATCTACAACTGCATAGTTTTTTAATGCATATGTGTACACACACACACACACGTATGTATATATATTTATGCAGATATGTACATATCTGTATGGATGAACTTCCAAGAACAGTACTGAAGAAAATATAAAAAGAAAGATTAAGCTGATATCTAAAAATTAACTTATTCATCTAAGGACAGGTAATAGGTTGGAAAAAATACTTCTGAGTAAGATTAAAAAAAATCCTCATTCAGATCACATTTTTATTGCTACATTTTTTCCTGTTTTGGTTCCTACAGAGCAATTAACAGTACAATTCCCTGAGTACTTAAAAAGCACATTTCCCTCTATTGACAATAGAAGAACAGGGACATTAATGGTAGAAGTTTTGACCATTCTTTTACTTTTTAAATACTCAAAAATGGCTTGTTGGAAATGTAAAGCTTACTAGAAAAAAAGTGCCAAAAACACATAAAGGAAATGTGTAAGACACTTAGCAATTATCTTTTCACATTAGTAAAAGATACATGATTTGAAATGTCAGATTTCTTCTCTAAATTTAAATAGCCTTATTCTGTACTCTGTATATTATAACTTGCCAAGGTGATGATAATTTTCACTGTGCAATCAAAGGTGGTGGCAAGAGCATGGATGGGGTCAGCAGTTGAAGGTCTGGACCAGAACAATTAGACTTTAGTAGATTATGAAGAAAACAAGCAGTTGGTCAAGGATCCAAGAGTGTCTACAAGGAAGGATTAATCTGATAATAGGGCAAGATTTTGATTCAGCCAGAGACTACTTATATGTTTCCCTTTAGAGTAGAATTGGTTCCAAAACTAGGGAAGTCTAGGGCTTTTGCTGAAAATGCTTTAGTAATATCTTATTGGAGGGGAAAGTGAGAAGATAAATAGTGGAGATAGAACCTGATGGTAATAGCTTATTAAAATCAGTCATTTCTAGTATAAGATTTGATTAAGCAAAAGGAAATTCTAATATGTATCTACTAAACAGGTCAAGCATCTTTAGAGTGCAATATAGGAGAATACAATGTTTGATTTAAAATATACATTTGACACCAAATTTACCTAGATAAATCTTACCCCAAGGGACTATTTTTCTAGGGGAATAATAACTCTGAAATGGTTAATTTACAAGGTAAAGATGACAAAATTACCTATAAGATCATTTTGATGTTAAGAACTTTTTATTTTTGTTTTTGCAGATGAGTGGAATTTTTTTTCTTTTTCAAACTTATTTTATCTCTAATTTATGGAATGAAACAAGAAATTCCATAACATAATATAATAAAAAAGATGATCGTGCATGAAACTGCAGCTCTATTGTATACAATTTGCAATTCTTTTTAAATTGTAATAAAGTTACCAAGTAAATTTTTCATCTTTTTTGTTCCCTTCCCCTCCACCACCCTAGAGATGGCTACCATTAGACACAAATAGAGTGTTTGTGTATGTATATACACACACATACACACAAATGCACATATACACACTATATATATATATATATATATGTAAAATTATTCTATACGTACTTCTAAGTTTTGGTTCTTTCTCTGGATGTAGATAGAATATTTATGCATATGTCTTTTGTAGTTAATTTGGTTATCTATAATCAACATGACATTCACTCAAAGTCATTCTTAAAACAATGTTGCTATTACTGTATAAAATGTTCTCTTAGCTCTGCTCATTTTGCTCTTCATTATTTTGTGCAAGCCTTTTTTCTTCTGAGATCATTGAGCTCATCTCTTCTTATAGTACAGTAGCATTCCATCACCATCATATACCACAACTTGTTCAATCATTCCCCAATTGATGAGTATCCCCACAATTTCTAGGTCTTTGTCACCACAAAGAGAGCTGTTATAACCATTTTAGAACATGTAGGTTCTTTTCCTTCTTCCCTAACCATCTTTGGAAATAGACCTATTCCCTCCTGTTCTTAAAATTGAATTAGAACAGAGTGCATCCAAAGCAAGCTAATCAAGATGGTGAAAAGTTTTATAAACTCATTATATTAGGAACCATTGATGGAAATAGTGATGTTAGCCTGGAAAAGATTAAGAGGATTTGGGGGAACATGATGACTTTCCAAATAGTTGCATGACTACTGAGTAGAAGGAGTAAGTTTGCCCTGTGTTACTCTAGAAATCAGAACCAGGATTAATGTTTGGGAATTACAAAGAGACAGATATTAGTGAGTTATAAGAAATAATTCTCCAATTCAGATGGAACAGATAGCTTCCTGAGGTAGTGAGTTTCTGTTCACTAAAGGTACTTAAGAATAATTTGATTGACCATCTCTCACAGATTTTGTGGAAGAGATTACTATTTGGGTGACTCTTATTTCACATTTCTCCATTTCATGCATTTTGTGTTTCAATCATACTGTCCTATTTGTTGTTCCCCAAACTTGGAATCCTTTTTTTTTTATCTCAATGCCTTTATATATACTGCCCCCAATCCTTGGATATATTCCTCAATTGATTCTACTTCTTAGAATACATAACTTTTTTTTCATAACTTTCTATAAGTTATTTTTCAGGAGACAACTCCTTTGCAAATATTTTTAATGCCCTTTCCCCACCTTGTAGTTAGCTTTCTCCACCTGTTCAAATTACTTGTGTACATATTGTATTTATGTATGTATGAGGAGAACAGGAGGAAAACCAGATTATTTTCTCCCTTCCTTTTCCTTCTGGTTTTGCTCTTGTTCTCCTCATACATACATAAATACAATATGTATATGGTATGTTATGTTGTCACTGCCTCAAAGAATTCAGAGTCAGACCACCTCTAATCCAAGTACTGGCATTTATTGAGGATTGACACTCCTTAGAAGTGGGCTAGATTCCAAGAGAGACCAGAAACTTAATAAGACAGACAATTTTATAGTGTAATGATGCTGATTGCACAACAGAAATTATGAATATTAACATGGCTGCAAGGATTTGTTGAGGGATTAGGTAATAAGGGAGAGGTCCTTTCTGTGTTTCAGTGCTCAAACATCCTGGTTGTGCTGCTTTCTGATAGGCCAGCTATCTGGTCAAGACAAATAGGTATTATGGTCCTGTTTTGGGCTAAATGGGTGGTGTGATTGTGGTTGAGTAAAAGGACACACCTGTTCAAATATGTGAATTGGATGGGGAGGGCAATGGCTAACTAGTGGCAGTGGCTGTACTGAGTCTGGGGACCTGTGATGTGATTAAAGTCAGATTGTGCGGTTAAATCAGGACATGCCTGCTATTAAGGAAGTTAGAGTATTGGGGCTGGGGCCAGCTTTATTAGGATTCCATCACTACCCACTGGTGTGCTTCCCCCATGATTATCAATTTTCAACAATTAGGAAGATTTATTTAGCTTTCCGGAAGGGTTATATACTAAGGTGATATAGTAAGAAAAATTGGTGTCAAGTCAGCAAGCATTTATTGAGTGCCCATCATATGCCAGCCACTGTGCTATACACTATACACTATACATTATACACTGAGTATACAAGGAAAGGCAAAAAACAAAAGAAGACAAACAAACAAAAAAAGTCATGGCTTTCATGGAATTCAGTTTGACTGTGGAGGACAAACACTATGAACAAATATAATATATGCAGGATAAATTGGAAATAATCTCAAATTGAAGGCACTAACATTAAGGAAGATCAGGCAAGGCTACTTGCAGAAGGTAAGATTTTAGCTGGCATTAGAAAAAAAACAGGAAAGTGAGAAGGCAGAAAGGAGGACAGAGAGAATTCTAGGCACAGGAAACGGCCAGTGAAAATACCCAAAGTCGGGAGATGGAGTGGCATGTATGAAGCACAGTAAGGAGGTCAATGTCACTATTGTAGAGCATACAAAAAGGAATAAGGTACAGGAAGACTGGAAAGGCAGGAAGGGCCAGAGTATGAGGGTTTTTACAGGCCAAATAGAAGTAATAGGGAGCCATTGGAGTTATTGAATAGGTTGATAACATGGTCACGCCTGGGCTTTAAGAAGAGTGGTATAAAACATCACCCCATCACCCTACTCGCCAAGTTTGTGACACTTTCTTACCAGTCCAGAAGAAAGTAGATTCAAGCTTAGAATGTACATGTGGCAATGGGGCAACTCACAGCTGCCGGTTGGTGGAAATCCTTTTCTCCCTTACATGGGTCCTCCAGGAATTTTCCTTGAGGTGTGCTGTAGCTTTTTGGTTGTGCTCCTCATAGAGTTCTGAAGTTGCCTTTCCTCTATGTCTCAAGTTTGTCCTTGACTCCAGATGTAGACACTGCTGCTAGCTATTGCTGTTCCAAGGATGCTGCTAGGATACTCATGAGGCTAAAGCTTTTCACTCTCTAAAGTTCACGAGGCCCTCCTTTGGGCAACATAGTGGGAAGGTCAAGACTCAGACCAGGCTTTTCTTCTCCCCTCCTCCACTTCATCTTCTCCCCATCCCACAAAGTAATTTCTTCATGGGGGCTTAGACATAATGGTTTCTACCATTAAGTTGCCAGAGGTTAAACTACTTGATTCTGAACTAGCTTACTTATTTTATACAAACCCCACTGTATGTGATCCAGTCTCCTTGATCAATCTGAATATACTGCCTGTACAACTTCACTCTTTTTTATCTACTGCCTTTCAAGGACTTTCCACATCAAGTCTAAAGGCTTCACTTGACTGATTCAATATAGATACACTCTCACTCAATAGAGGTACACTAGTTGAGGTATCATAATGTATCATCTTATTAGTTACTTTAAGTGGGGGGTGAGGTTTGAGTGATCCACTCAGTTGATCTCCACCTTTACACATGTCTATGTGTTCAAAAAAATGTTGTGATAAATGTGATCATGTATTTGGAAAATATTTTCTACCCAGAAACAGGATGATTTAATTCGAAGAGTAGCCTCTTTGGAGTCTCAGAAACTTTTGCTTAAACCATGCCACTGACAAAAGCTCATTACAGTTACTAGAAGAAATTATCAGTTCACGTTTTCTTTCCAAGCACTAGCTTCAATACAAAAACTCCCTATTACTGTTGAGTGTCTTTCCCCGGCTCCATAGGCCATGAGAGGGTTGCTGTTTTGTTTGTTTGTTTTAATCTCGTTCCTAAGATCACTGGAAGATATAATTAGGGCTGGTGATACTTTACTCTCCCATACCCTTCTACCTCAGTCATAGAACGTCAGAACTGGAGAAAGCCTTATAGATCATCTAGTCAACACCCTTTCTTATTTTAGTTATGAAGAAACTGAAGCCCAGAGAAGTAGGTACTTGACCTGGATCCCAAAAGTTGTTAATGGCAGAGACAGGATGGAGGCCTAGGTTTTCTGAATGCAAATGCAGGTATCTTTTTTTCCTTTCTATCATGAACTTATCAAACATCAATAAACATGAGAATTTCAATATATACATAATGGAAAAGAGGAGTGAGGAATACCTGTGTTAAGAACCTGTGTCATGTGCTTGTATGTAAATGTCATTTTACCTGTATTGGCCTCAGTTTCCTCATCTATAAAATTAGGGTATTGAACTCAATGAACTTTTAAGGTCCCTTTTCATCTTAAGCCTATGATACTATGCATGTAAATGCATGTATTACTGTGATCTTATGATGTAGTTTGTTTTTTCTTAAGTGCATATTAAATTTAATATAATAACACCAAAACTGCCCCTTCTGTCAGTAGCCCTCTCTCATCTCCCTTCTGCCCTCTCTTACATATTAAAAAATGTTTCATTGACCACCTTTTCTTTATTTATTTTTATGTTACTCTCTCCCTAGTAAATGAACCCTACCCCCATAAAAGACTTATCTTATGAGAAATTAAAATAGTCAAGCAAAGATAATCTAATCATTGACTATTTCTGCAAATATAGAGCACATTGTGCACCTGTAGTCATTTTCATTCTTTCAGTAGCATGACTGGTCATTTTACTGATTAGAGTTCTGAAGACTTTCAAAACTGTTTTTCTTTATCCAGGTCTGTCTCCACTGCTACCCTGTGGTATTGACAACTTAGGAAACCTTTCATACAAAATAGAGAATCAGGGTAAAACTTCAGTAGAAACACAAGCATTATACCATCTGCAACTTTCATTCTGAAAACATGTTATTACAGAAGTTTGGCAGATGAATATGAAATAAATGTATAATGCCTAAAAGAGCTAGACTGCAATATATGCTCTGTCTGTAGGAGCTGCCATCTAGCAAATTATGTACTTGACTTGAACATCCCTTAATTTGGAGGCTTCACACAACATAAAATGTGTTTCTTTTATCAATTCTGAGAATATAATAACCGCCAAATCAATTTTCCTTATAAAAGGGATATCTTTACTGATAGCTATCATTGCTACATCCCATTTAGTCTTGCAATCCAGATGGAGCAAACCATAAGGACTACTTTTCCTGAGTTGCAGTGTGCTTCTCTGGCAGAAGAGAATTGGGTAAGAGTGAGCCAAAGCAAGAAGAAACAACAGATTTGAGTTCTACTAGCATCTGAAGAATCACTTCCCCTGTCATCAAGATTAATGTCATTATCTTGATGGAACTCAGGCTTCATAAAGTGATAGGAGCATTCAAGAGCAAGAAGAGACAAGGATTAATATTGCAAGGAAAAGCATTAAATTTTTGAGACAGCTGTGTTATGAAGTGTTTCACAAATAATAGAAGGTGGGCCCCTGAACTAGGAGCTGTCAGAAAAGAAGTAGCTTTTCAATTATACTAATTTGAAATGGTAATTTTCTACCCTTTATGATGAGACAGCTTTTAAATAGACACTGTAACACCATAGTATCACTCTGCCCTTTGTAACAGATTCCACAGTAAAACTTTACTGTTATATATCGAAAATTATCTCTGGAAGGACGTAATTTTGCTGTATCAAGAGACTGAGAAAATATGTTACTGACCATGGTTTGAGATGAATGAGAAAAACCTCAGGATAGAAGATGTGTACTTCTATTTACCTAAATGCCATAGTAGATAAAGGACTGGACTTGGTGTTGGAAAGACTTCAATTTGCATTCTGCCTCAAATTTTTACCTGCTGTGTGATCCTAGGCAAGTCATTATTGTCCCAAGGCCAAAGTTTTCTCATCTGTAAAGCAGGGAAAAATAACAGCTCCTATCTCACTGAATTATTGAGAGGATCAAATGTGACAATATATGTAAAGCATTTTCTAAACCTTAAAATGCCATATGAATGTTTGCTATTTTATTGCAATAGTACCATGAAAACAAACAAAAACTCAAAGAAATTTTACTGAAAAAAGCAAAATTTCCAGATATCATGTTACCATAGTGATGACCAGTGCCATGAAGATTGCTATGCTTGTTAACAAAATTTCTTCAGTGACTCACTGATGACTATAAGCTGACTGACAACTAGATTTCTTCCTGGTATTAAAAGTTTCAGGCACCAAAGTGCCTGGCTCTATTTCTGATCCAAGTTCGGGGGAGATGATGTGATGATCACATAAGATAATTCAAGCAAAGTGTTTTAAAAAGTAAGTCATCATCATCATCATCATCATCATCATCATCATCATCATCATCTTCTCATTCTCACTTGATGGAGTTCAGGTAGAAATAATCCTGCATCAAGCCACAATGCTTCTATTATTATCTTATGTTTAATATTCTTCAGAACATTACACAGGTGGGTAAGATTACTGCTTTTGGAACTGAATAAAAGTATTGGGATATAAAGTCATCTTTTGTAGGCTCACTGAAAGCATCCTCAGGATGACTCTAGTATCTGATAGGATGATATGAATGAAATGCCCTTCATCCTGGTCACATACACTTTTGATTTCTTCTGCTAGGTTTCTATATTTTGAAAGTTTTTCATTCCACATAGTTTGAGTATGTGATATGGTTATATCTGATAGAAACATTATTTTTAAATTTTTACATATCAGCATTATGTCTTGGTGATTGTGAACAACAATTTTGTCTATGTTACTGCTGTGTTTTTCTTTGTCAAATTCCCAAAATCTTTTTTGAGGTTTGTATTTGTACTATGGTCATCTATTGCCTATTACTTTGTGAAAGATGTATATTATAGGAACATAGATTTAGAGCTCAAAGAGACCATAGAGAATTTCTTGTCCATCCCCTCTCATTTTATAGATGAAGAACTGAGGTTCAGAGGTTATGTGACTTGACTTAGGTCATATAAGCACTATGTATTAGTCAGGACTGATCCTAGATCTTCCTGACCCTGGGGCCAGCTCCCTATCCACTGTGTCATTCTGTCCCTTATATCATGACCTGATAGGTAATTGGAAGTTTCTAATTTTTTTTCCAATATGAAGGGATGCAATGTAATTTTCATCATTTCCTTATCAAATCTGCATTAATGAATGAATCCAGGCTCCTGAGCATGATCTTTCTGTATTTTTTGTGGCAATGAAACCTTGCTTGAATTGCTGTCACAGCCCCCTCTGTTTCTATAACCAAATTCATAAGACTCAGCCATTTGTTAGAGTCTTCTTAGCCCTCAGAAAAATGTACAACTAGAAAAGGAGATTAGCTGAATGTGCAGTAAGGGCAAAAGATAACTCATCTCTGAGTCTTGTGCTACATTGGTATCATACAATGCCAGGATATCTCACTGAAGATCCCTGGCATACTGGGCATGCCTTATTTAGTAGATTAATAGAAGGACATAGACATGAGGTTGAAAGGATGAGATGAATTGAGGGGAACTATTTGGATCACTGGAAGGAGTACTTATATCAGTGAAATCAGAGACTGATTAAGGCATGAGAGAATGGTAATATAAAATCTTATTTAGAAGGCTCGGCAGTATTCTAGATCTTGACATATTCAGCACTGTCATCTGTGAATGGGAGGACCTCACTATCTCTAGGGAATCCTTTTTTTCCCTTTGGATTTTGTTGTCTCTTCATGACAGAGGCAAACACTTTTGGCAAGTACAAGTCTCCAAATTTTATTCCTTATTTATATCTTTCAAAGAATCTTTTAAATACACACACATGCATGCATACACATACATGTGTATACATGCATATGTTGTATGTATGCATATACATGCATGTACACATACATATACATATGCACATATGTGTGTATGCGATAGTGCATGTATGTCACATGTGTGTACATTTACATATACATATATGTATACATACATACATGCATGCATACATACATACATACATACATACATACATACATACATACATACACTCTTTGGAAACAACTTGGATGAAGAGAAACTACAAAACCAAATACTTGTAAAAAATGTAAAAAAAAATAAACCTTTGCTGCACCTTTTGGTTAATTGTGTGACTGTAAGAAGGATAAAAATTCAAACCAACCACCTTGTAATTTGAACCAACCACCTTCTCTAGTTCTGTGATACATGTTTTTCACGATAACGTAGTATTCAGCTCCACCAGTTCTTTTAGTATCCTGGGATGGAGTGGTTTCAAACCTAATTTTCTGAAATTATTGAAAGAAGGAAGATGCTTTCTTACTTTATTCTCATTTATTTTCACACAGATTGATGGTTTTCATCAGACAGATGCTATAAATGAAGGATGTATCTATGCATTCAAAATGATGTTAGAAATGCAGAAATCATATTGGTCACCCAGATTATTTGAAAAAAGAAGAAGTTTGCCCTGATTATTGAACAATTTGAGACAATGCTTGCCATTTCAATGTGCCCACGAACACCTAGTTTCCCATTCAAGATGTTGACAGTAAGATGGAGAAAGGCAAAAGCTAAAAGAAACCAAAATCAACACAAAGAATAGAGGTGATAGAATCAGCAGAAGGAACAAGAAACAATGAGAACAGAATGGATTGGAGTGAGAACTCTAAGATGAAAGGAATGGACAGAGAAGCAGTTTCAGATTCCTTCTATTCATCATTACCTATTAACTATTAGGCATAGAGATAGGAACTGTACCTGTGATTTCATTGGTACAGGGAACTCCTAGCCCAGGAAATTCCTTCTACTAATTCAGGTTGACACTTTCTATGCAAATTACAGTCTTAGAGAATTGCCCAGAGACGTGAGTAGCTAAATGACCTGCCCAGGGTCACACAAGAATGTGTCAGAAGCAGGATTAGAACACAGATCTTCTTCAAGGCCAGATGTCTATGCACTATGAGATTTCCCAACTTGATTCTTTATCATAGGTACTTTTCCCTTTTCCTATTACTCATTACAAAATGAGATGCTGACAATTCAGATAAAACTTCTATGTAAACAATTCAAAATAATCAGTATTTTCTGTTTCCTTAGTTTGGGTCTGATAAGCTTTGTCAAAAATAAATTTGGAGAGTAATTAAATGCCCACATGCAGACATTCTGCTAATAATTAGCATATTAGATATCAAGACAAAAGTAAAATTGTTTTTTTTTTCACACAAGAAGTAGAATGTTTTTTTGTTTTTTAACAAACACATTTCAGGAATAAGTGTTTCTGGAGTAAGGGAAAAGGAGATATTTAGTAAGAGCCTTTTGCAATGGTTCAGGTGAAACAAGTGAGGGCCTGAACTAGAGTAATGATTATCTGAATGAAGTCAAGAAGGTGAGCATCAGATATAGTTCAGACCTAGGTTAAAAATACTTGCCATTTCGTTGAATTTGGAGGGTAAAAGACATGGGGAGAGGTAAGAATTACTCTGATGTCAAGAGCATGGGTGACTGGAAAGATGGTAGACACCTTAAAATTAATTAGAAAGTTTTTAAATGGAATCTAAATTGGAATTTGAAAACTGAGACTTAAACTAATGGAAATCGAGGCAGGCAACACTAGTCATCCAGTTCAGAAGGAGCAAAGACCCAGAGGTTGGAGAGGCTCAGAGAAGAATAGGACATGCAAAGTAGATATATTTTTGACTAAAACTTGCAATAGATAAAGGGGATTAGCATGAGATGAGTGTGAACAAGTGGATTGTAGACAGATTTTGGAGGACATTAAATGCTAAGAACAGGAGTAAAAATTTTGTTAAGCAGGCAATAGAGAACTGTGCACAATTTTTGAGTAAAGAATGCATTAGGAAGGGAAAAAAAGGGGGAAAAAATTAAATGCCTATTATGTGTTAGGCCCTGTGCAAAGTACTTTACAAGTATCTCATTTGATTCTCCCAACAACCTTTTGAGGTAGGTATAATTATTTTGCTCATTTTACAGTTGAGGAAACTGAGTCAGGCCATTGTGAAGTGATTTGCTTCAGGTCACAGAAGTAGTAGGTGTCTGAGGCCAGATTTGAACTCAGGTCTCCCTGACTTTAGGCACAGTGCTTTATTTATTGCATTACCTGGCTGCTTTAGTTAAAATAATTACTCAGGTAGTAGTATGAATGATGGATTGGTGATGAAATAAACTAGAGGCATGGATGTCATCTAGGTGGAAGGTATTCCAATTGTTTGGGTAAGAATGCTGACATACTTTCATGGAAAAAGCTTTGGAATTAGAAATAGAAGACCTTGGTTTGAATCTTGGAAGTACAATTGACTATCTGGATAACTTTTGGCAAGCCACTTAACTTTTTAGGCCTCGGTTTCCTTAGCTATATAAATGAGGATACTACTATGAGGGTCATACTGTTTTTGAGGAAGACTGGTGACATCACAGGGTGATTTTGTACACAAACAGGATTTAAGTGAATCATAGTTGAGCAAAGTTGTCAGTCTCACTCTCTCTTTCAGAGTCATTGAAGTCCAGTGGTGAAACAAAAGTCAGAATGGCTGGCAATGGTCCAGGATGCACTGCATGATCTTGACATCTTTGATGTTTAACCAAGTTCTAAGTGCTCTAGAGCACTGCACACTGACTGCTTCAGCTGCCTTCACTGGCCCATGGCCCACTGGAACAAATTATTCTTCTCGGGGGAGTCTTCATGTTTTGGGGTAGAAACCTCCCTAACTTACCAGTGGGTTGGTGGCTCATTGATTATTCTCAACCTGGTTTAGCCCATCTTCTGAGACTGTTTACAAGGGTGTGGTTGCTATACATGCTACAGCTTCTTCAAGCTGACAGGTGAGAGTTGAGAGAATATGGACCCCAATGGTGGATGAGCAGCTCTGAAAAGAGTTCACACCAGAGGTGCCATTCCTCTCTGAACACCCCAGACACACTGATGACCATACTACATGATCTCTAAAGTCTCTTACAGATCAAAATCTTATAATCCTGTAAGATATTCAGCAACTCTTTAAGCAGCAACTATTTATAAGGCAATGTGCAAGGTATTAGACAAGGATAGAAACAAAACTATTCATCACCCCAAGGAGCTTATATTCTACAGTGGGTATAGTATAAGTAAGGATGCAAGAAGTAGTTACAGTGGGGGCAGGCATAAGGTATTAGATAATGCAGAGGTAGAAATGACAGTACTTGGCAATGGATTGAAAATATGGGTTAAAGGGGAATAAATAATCCAATTAAATTTGAGATTATAAACCTAAGTGTTAGGGAGAATAGTCATGCCATTACTATGAAGAGAAATTAGGAGAACGGCAAGCTTTTGGGGGAGATGATGAATTCTGTTCTGCACAAGTTGAATTTCAGGTGCAACAGGACATGCACAGGAAGATTTTTAGCAGGCAGCTGGAAATCCAGGACTGGATTTCTGGAGAGGAGTTTGTATGTGTGAATATGTGTATGTATATGTGTATGTGTATGTATGTGTTGCATGTGTCTTTATAGATTTGGGAGTTAACTACACAGAGGTGACAAATGTAGCCATGGAAGTGGCTTCTCAACTGGTGGGACTCTTTTAGGTTTATGTACAATGACCTGACTTATAAAGGAACTACAGATGTTTAACCCAGAGAAGAGAAGATGAGAGGAACTTAGTAAGGTGTCTGTGAGTGTTTGCAGGCCTATGTGGTAGGAAAGTGAGGGCTCTTAGAAGGGCAGGCCCTGCTCATCCTAAGAATATCTTTTCATCAGGGCTCACTCACAAGTATAGATTTTTCAGCTTCCAGGCAGCAGGCAGCAAGGAAACAGAAATATTCATATAGCACTTTAGGACCACAGACACCCCAGCTTTAAAGGGAAGGCAATCAGCTGAACACATCTATATTGCGCTTGAGGCACATTTTCAGGACTCCCACTGCCTCCCAGACAACTCCCAGACCTCACTTAGCTCCATCCTTACTTTGTCTTCCATCAGAACTCTGCAATTTGCATAAATCAGAAGCAGTTCTCCAAAGAATGCACTGGGAACCACCCTCTTCACAATGCCTGCTTCCCTTCAGTTCCCTAGCTACCATAATCAGTAATCAGCCAGCTTCATGGTAGTTGCTTTTAGCATCCACAGCACAGTAGGAGCCTCTTGGGACAAGCTCTTACATGCTATATCTACCCTCCTAGCACTCTCCCCTGCTCCCACACCTGATGGCTCTTTCTCTCTTCACTAAGTTGACATAAGCAGTAAAATCTGGACCTTCTCTAGGCATGCACATCTCCTTTCTCTATCCTGTGCAGCAGCCTAGGGGGCTTGCAGGTGTGCGTTTGTGCTTTCTTTCATTCCTTGGGGAGTCAGTGGTGTTAGCCAATGCATTTAAATAGAAGCAAGGAGAAGTGAAATTTTACGTGTAAAAAGCATATTATTGAGAAGCCTGTTGTGATTTATCTTGAATGAGAACAATCCATTGTGAGGTGATCTTTGACAATACAGCATGTAATGCACATGTCATGTTAGATACCCAATTGATTTTCAAATGTAATGTGATATGAAACTATCTGTAATCTCTGTTGTTGACAAAAACACAAGTACAAGCTGATACCACAGTAGTGGTCTCTTATCTACATTCATAATTATGCTAAATTTCACTTCAATTTCAGTGAAAATAAAAATGCATTTTTTTCTTTACAAAAGTTCATGGACACCCTGTAATCTATCTATGGACCTCAGGTGAAGGACCCTTGCACTATGTTATGCTGTATTAAGTATCACATTTTAGCAGAAACTGTAAATATCATAAGTGATCAATAAGACTGAACTGAGTGATGTAGTGCACAGAGTGCTGGACTTTGAGCCACAATGACTTGAGTTTGAATTGTGTTTCAGATACTTATGGGCTCTGTGACCCCAAACTCTCTCATCTTCAGTTTCCTAAACTATAAAATGGGGATTACAAGAATTAACATCTACCTCTCAGGGTTGTTATAAAGGTTAAATGAAATAATGTATATAAAACACTTTGCAAACCTTAAAACTCTATATAAATGCTAGCTGGTTGTTATTGTTAGGAGGAAGAGATCCAGGAGGGCTGAAGGGATCAAGGAAGGCTTCATGGAAGAGAATGGTCCTCAATGTACCTTGAGTTAGTATGCCCTGCGGGCTGAATGGGGTGTTCAAGAAAGACATCTGGTGAGAAGGCTTGCCGAGCCCTCTTTCGGGGATGCTTGTCCACCTTTACCTAACTCTCACCTGTGGCTCCAAGAAGTTATAGCATGCATAATGGTCACACCCTGGTAAACTGTCTCAGAAAATGAGCTAAACCCAGTTGAGGGTAACTGACAGGCCTCTAACTCATCAGCGAGTTAGGGGGGTTTCTACCCCAAGCATAAGAAGACTTCCAGAATGTGTGGAAGAGAACAAGGTGTGGCCCTTTGACTGAGTCCAAGTTTTACAGAACAAATCCTTTTAATGGGATTTGTCCTGTGAAGTTTGGATTCTGTCGAAGGGCCACACTTGAGGACCTAGAGTGCCACATGAGGCCTTGAGGCTGCGGGTTCCCCACTCCTAGCTTAGAGTTTGTCAGACATTGAAGATGCCAAAGTCATTCAATTCATCCTGGGCCATAGCCAGTCATCTTGACTTTTGTCTTGTCACTGTAATTTGATGACTACAGAAGAGAGTGAGGCTGATGAAATTGTGCAACTCTGCCTCACTTAAATCCTGTCTGTGCACAAGTCAAGATGTCACCCTGCAATGTCATTGATCCTCTTAAAAATAATAACAACAGCATCCCCTCAATTTTCTTAGGCCATAGGGGGAGGAGGAAGAACAGTTGCTTGGGTTTCATTCAAAAAGGAAGTAACAGCACTAGGAAGTGTAGAATTACATATTTCAGGACTGCAAAGTGTTTGGCTTTTCATTTGACATTCAGCCAGCAGCCAGATTGTTTGTAAGACTTATCTCACAGATGTTTCTCAGTGAAAGTGTGAGAAAGGGCTGTCCATCAGCACTGACACTAATTATAATAACAGTTTCACCCAAGGTCAGTATTTTGAACCAAAGCCACTACATGCACATTTCCCTTCCATAGCTGCTAGATTTTCTTTCTTGAAACAAAACAAAACAAAAAAGGAAAGAAAAAAGAAGCAGATATTAAAAGAGCACAGATGGTACAGGCTGGCTCTTTAGTGCCTGTTAACTATGCAGCAGTTCTGTAGTCCTTTCACCATCTAAGCAGTGAAGGAAGAGGAAGGAACAGTTGATCAATAGTGACACGGCCCCGTGGAGTGCTGAAGAGGGAAACATGGGCTTAAATTGTCGGGAGACATTTTAGCCCCATATAAACAAGAACTTCTTGAGTCAGCACAATTATGCACCTGGAATGGGTTACCAGGGCAGCTTGAGGAATCTCCATCCCTGAGCACCATTAAACAGATGGCCAAACAACCACAAGTCATGGAGAGTCTAGTCAAGGACCTAATCTGTAAACATTTATTTATCACATACCTAGCAGAGTCACTGTGGGGATGCAAGAGGAGTAGGAGGAATGTAGGACATGGTGTCTACAATAATGCTACAACCTTGGACAGCTGTGCAAACATGGCAGAGAGATAAGACAGACCCACATGAAACACATAACAATACAAGGTGCTATGTGATTAAGTGCAAAAATGAGAGGACCAGACAGTAAATGTTATAGGGGTTCAGAAAAGGGAGAGATCAATGAGGACCAGAGTAGTTGCTGCAATAAATATTTGTTTAGTTGTACTGAATTGATGTCTTTGTCCAAATTATTTGGAAAACAGATAGCTTTTCTCTTTGGGGGAAATTAAATCCACTGCCCTTTGGGATCTGACCTCTATCCAAATGAATAGCATCCTGGCACTTGTACTTAAGGAGTAAGTGCCCATAAAATCTTGGGTTTCACAGAATTAGTCTTTGTTGGTACTTTAAGTACATGAATTAATTCATTGATGCTTTTTGGATTCCTACTGTATGTCACAGACTGTGTTTATATCCTTCCTACCTCTTCCCTTCCTAAAATAAAACAAAAAAGGATGTGAGGGGCTCATCAAGACTGAGATTTATGAAACAATTAGAGAAAAAGGAATATATTGGAATCAGATAGATCTAGGCTCATTACCTGCCTTGACCACATCCTAACAATATAACCAGGAGCAAGTCTTTTTGCTGCTAGGTGGTGGAGTGAATAGGGCAGTAGGCCAAGAGTCAAGAAGACTCAAGTTCAAATTCAGTCTCAGACACTTACTAGCTGTGTGACCCTAGGCAAATCATTTATCTTCTGTCTGCCTCAGTTCTTCATCTGTTGGTTGGTTTATGTCCTTTGTACTTGAATAGAATGACATTACTATGTCAAGGTCAAGGTACAGTGTGCTTGACTGTGGCTCATCAGACCAATACAAGCTTAGAAGGCTCTACCACAGCTCAGGCACAAATAGTAAATATGAATGTTTGTAGGAAAGATGTCTCTAAATTACACATTACTTTTGATCTACTGCAAATCTGCTTTGCTCATAGAGCATAGTGCCTTCTTGGACAGGAGCATGCCACGTTGGGCAGTCTTGTGCAAGTGTCTCCCATGTCTCACAATCAATTCCAAAATTTTTCAGAGAGACCTTGGGAATGTCTGTGTATCACTTCTTCTGATCTCTGTGTGAGCACTTGCCTTGTATGAGTTCTCTGTAAAGTAGTCTTTCAGGCAAAAATGCATTTAACATTCAAATAACATGGCTGGCCCATCAGTGTTGCACTATCTGCAGTAGAGTTTGAATGCTTAGCAGTTCAACTTGAGAAAGGATTTCAGTGTTTGGTAGCTTATTTTGCCAGATGATCTTCAGAATTTTCCTAAGACAGTTCAGATGGAAGCAATTCAATTCCCTGGCCTGGCATACTTTATCCAGCTTTCCCAGGCATACAAGAAACAGCACAATGGCTCTGTAGACCACTTTGGTAGGCAGTCTAATATCTCTTCTCTCCCACACTTTCCCTTGGAGCCTTCCAAACACTTAGCTAGCTCTGGCAATGTGTGAGTTAAACTTCATTAACTATGTGTACATCTCTGGAAAGTATACTGCCAAGGTAAGTAAACTCATCTCAAAGTTTCTCCATTTGCTATAACCTATGGCTTCACATATGGATGTGGTTCTGGCTGGTGGAGAACCTCTGTTTTCTTGTTGTTAATTGTCAGGCCAAAATTAGCACAAGAGGCAGAAAATCAACCCATACCCTATTGCATCTCAGGCTCAGAAGCTGCATTGAGTGCACTCATCTGTGAACAAAAAGTCAGGCACTACTCTTCCTCCACTTTAGCCTAGGCTTGTAGCCTTTTTGAGTTACATAATTTGCAGCTGGTGTGATAGTTGGCCTTGATGTTGTTTTTGCTCTCATTGAAGGCATCTGACAACATTGCTGAAGACATGTTAAAATCATGGGATGGGGCAGCTAGGTGGCACAGTGGATAGAGCACTAGCCCTGGATTCAGGAGGACCTGAGTTCAAATCTGGCCTCAGACACATAACACTTACTAGCTGTGTGACCTTGGGCAAGTCACTTCACCCCATCACCTAGACAAAAAAAGAAAAAAAAATATATATATATGTTGTAGAAGTTGCAAATCTTCTACAATACTACTACAGTAGTGGAAGGGATTTCTACAATGGAGTTACCCATACCAATGCAATTATAGGATTGGACCTCAATAAATGTGTGAATGTATACACACACAAACATTCATCTAATCATAAGTAGAAAGATACAGAGCATTCATTATCCATTTACTATTTGCCAAGTACTGTGCTAAAATCTGGGGATTCAAATATAAGCAAACAAGACAATCCCTGCCCTCAAGGAACTTACATTCTAATTGGAAGACAACACAAAGAGGGTTACTGAAGAAGAGGCAGGGAGGAATCTGTATTTGTTGCTTCTATTCGCCTCTCACTCACTTCTATGGCCCTTGAAATCAGGCTTCCAGCTCATCACTTACCTGACACTAATTACTTCTAATCAAATGACCTTTTCTCAGTCCTTATTCCTTTTGACCCATTCTGCAGTATTTGAAAATGTTGAGCACTTTCTCCTCTGAGATGCTCTCTCTTCCCTCTGGGTTTTCCTGACACTCCTTTCTTCTGATTTACCTCCTACCTCTCTGACCCTTCCTTTTCATTCCTGTTGCTGGAGTTGGAGAGACACAAGCCCTAACTATGGTATATCTCCAAACTTTCTTCTAGGCCCTTTTCTCTTCTTTCTCGGTAATCTCAATGGCTCCTGCAGATCCAATTATAATTTCTATTGTGATGACTCCCTGCCTCAAGTCTCTTCTCTCAGCAGTCTATGTTCCACACAACTACAAAAGGTATAGTCCTAAAGCTCAGGTCTGATTCTTGCTATTTCCTTGCTAAGAATCCCACTGGCTCCCTTTGCCTCTAGGATCAAATACATACTTCTTTATTCTATATTTAAATCTTTTTATAACCTAGCTCTAGGCTTCTTTTCATGATCTTAATTTCCTTCATACACTCTATAGTTCAGCTAAACTGGCCTACTTACTGTCTCTCACCCATGACACCCTATCTTTCACCACTGTGCCTTCACTCAAATTGTTCCCCATAAGTTTAATGTACTATTTTTCTCTGTACCTCCTTCTAGAAACACCATCTCCTTCATGAGATCTTTTCTGATCCCCTCAGCTACTGTGTACCCCCCCAAAAAAACTACTATGTATCTCTATATCTGTCTATCATCTATCAGTATTCACATTTGTCTGTTGTTCCCTCTAAAATAAGGTAATCCCTTTGAGGAAGGAATGGCCTCCTTCTTATCTTTGTATCTCCAAATGCAGCATAGTACCTGCCACATAGTAATGAGAATAGCTAGCATTTCTAGAGCACTTAAAAGGTCTACAAAGTGCTGTAGGTATTGACTCATTTTATCCTCACAACAACCCTGGAAGGCAGGGTTATTATTATCTCCAGTTTGCAGATGAAGAAACTGAGTCTGAGAGAGGGTAAGTAACTTGTTCAGGGTCACACAGCTAATAAATGCCTGAGGCAGGATTTTAACTAGGTTCTTCCTGACTTGATATTAAGTTGAGCCACCACCTCCATAGTAGAATTTAAGAAATGCTTGTTTTCGATTGATCAATTGATTGGCCTGACGCCAAATCCAACCCTCTCTCCATTTCACCGTGCCAGTACATTTTGAATTGTCAGAGTAAAGGATAGAGGTCCATTGTACAGTTAATAAGAATTTGGCCCATGTTCCCTTGTTCAAAATGCACAGTACTTTCCTTAACTCTAGTTATCTCTGAAAAATGTCGGCGTATTTTTTTCTGTCTTTAATACTCATCTACCCAGCTGTGTCTGAAGTGAAATTCTGTCTAAATTCAGTCATACTCTTCAGTGAGCTCAATTTTCACAGCACTATGCTATCATAAGGGCTCAGGTTCCACAGAATTAGTCTTTGATGATACGTTAAGTGGCAATTGGATGTGAATCTGCATAAGGGTTTGCAGTCAGTAATGAAGGCAAAGGAGTACAGTATGCTACACAATAAAATCAGTTTCCAAGTTAACAAGTGGAAATTGGCCAATTGATTAGATCAGGGGTCAGAAATCTGCTGGTATCTATTCCTGGCTCAATGCTGTCACTGATTTGTGGAGTGATCCCAGTTAAGTCAGTTAGCATCAGGTCTTACTGCATGCATATAATCATACATCTCACAGAGTTAGCAGGAACTCAACTGATATTTAACTGCGATAGGTTTCTTTGATGGAACATAGTGCAAATTAATAGAGCTGCTTAGTACTAATGGGAAATTCAAAGATTGCAGAGCTGATTACATCCTAGAGAGAGCCCATTTCTTTTCTCATAGCACAGAAGGAATTCTGATCCATAATATTTCTCTATCATCCACTTCATAATGTTCTAGTAAGTCAAAGAAATAACCCCCCAGGGGTTCATCATTTTCATTGTTTCTTTCTTCCCCAGTTCATATTCCTTTGATCCAATTGGATTATAATTCTGCGCCGTCAGCATTCCTGCTTCACTTGACTCTTCCTGCATCCCTCACAGACATCTTCCTATCTTGCCAATTCCCTTTCATCCTGGTGTAATGGATTAAATTATGTACTTAGAATCCAAAAGCCTAGCCCAAGTCTTAGGTTTTCCTTTTCAAATTGGGAATCTAGCTGAGTGGCAGGGGGAAGTCACTTAAACCTCCTAAACTTACTTTTTTTTCAATCTATAAAATGGCTATAATAATACTTGCAATATCTAACTTGCACTGCTATTATAAGGACAGTGTTTTCTAAATTATAAGCCTTTACATTAATGTGAGCTATTTTTCCAGGTCAAACTCTTCTTTAAGGAATTTCTTGCAACCAAGCCCATTTTGCTTTTTATTTTTATTCTTACATCCCATAATGAGATATCTTTTTATTGTCAAAATACTTTTCTTTGTTCTTGACTATTCCATTGGTGCTGAGTTCCATGGGTATCTCTAAAACAGAATAATGATCTCTCTTTCTCTCTCTCTCCATATATATATATATATATATATATATATGTATATATATATACATATATATACATATATATGTGTGTGTATATATATGTGTATATATATATGTATGTATGTATATATATGTATATGTGTATATATATGTATCATGTATATATGCATATATATACATATATACGTATATATGTATATATGCATATATACATATATACGTATATATGTATATATGCATATATATACATATATATGTATATACACATATACATATATATACACATATACATATATATACATACATACATATATATATACACATATATATGTATATGTGTATATATATGTATCATGTATATATGCATATATATACATATATACGTATATATGTATATATGCATATATATACATATATACGTATATATGTATATATGCATATATATACATATATATGTATATACATACACACACACATAAAAAGCAGAAGTTTATAATCATGCTGTGACACTGAACTGTGAAATGCAAAGTTGTTTCAAGTTCTACTAAAATATAAGTGAAAAGGAAAAGAAATAAGAAAACTCTAAAAGCACCTATTGTAATCTAAGGTGACAGCAGCAACATGTTCCTACGTATGACTTAGAAAGGAAGGACGGTATCCTATGTAAGGCATGGATGCTGGAGATAGATTCAGCTGTGGGATTCATGCTACTCATACCTTGGTGGTGGAGTGAGTTGTTCTGGAAACTAGGAATCTGTAAAAAGGTGAAAACAGTCCTGGACAGGGGGGATGCTTGCATTGGAATTAATAGGGATTTGCCTTTGTACTTCTTTGTACCTGTCACCTTACCTCCTAGTCCAGCATAATAGGGACTCAATAAATACTTATTTTTTGATTGAATAAATTACAGATAGATGTCTATGTTACTACCTATTCTTTCTCGAGTGAGATAATAATAATTATAAAGTGCTTTGCATAAGGCATAGCATATATTAAACATGATATAAGTGGTAGCAAGGGTTATCATTATCATCATTATTATTGTTGTTAAAGGAATTTCTTATCTATCTTTTTATCCTCATGAAAATGATAGGTGGAAAGTATTATCATTCTCATCTACTGTTGAAAAGACTAAAGCAAAGTTAATTGACATGCCTAAGGTCATTTTAAAATATAATTTTAAAAATGAAAACAATCCATTTTTTCTTCCTCCCATTTTCCTCTACCCCATGGGGAAAAAAACAAAACTCATAATAAATATATGTTTATTATAAGGAAGTTATTATTATATTATACATTGTATTAAATTATAAATATAAAATATATTATATTGTATACTACATTAAATTATTGTATTATATTATCAGGAAAACAAATTCCCACATTGACCATATCCAGTACTATATGTCTCATTCTGTATCTTGAGTCTATCACCTCTCTGTTCTCCAGAAATAACAAGCTTTGTCATTGGTGCTTTCAATGGTTGGTTAGTACATTGATCAGATTTCTTAAGTCTTCCAAAATTGTTTTTTTTTACTATTGTTTTACATAAATTGCACTGTTCATTTCACTCATCATCACTTTGCATGTCTTCCCTGTTTTTTCTGAAACCATACCTTTTGTTATTTCCTATGGCATAATAGTATTCTATTAAATTCATGTACTATAATTTGTTCAGTCACTATCAATTGGGAAATGGTTTTAATTTTTATCCATTCCTTATACAGCTATATTGCTTTTGGCTGTGCAGAAAAACTCATTTTTATGTAATTGAAAATGTCCATTTTATCTTCAATGATCCTCTCTATCCTTTAAGTCATACAGATACTTGAAGACAGACATATATGGAACCCAGGTCTCCTTTTTTCTAAACATAAACCCTTTTAATAAAATCATCCATTACCTTCAGAAATTTAGGCACCTAGGAGTATGAGCTAATAAATGTAGTGTTAGGGAAAATACACTAGAGTGAGGATGAGTGGTCTGGATGAGGAACCCAAGTTCCAGCCGTAGGGAACTGTGTGATTACAAGTCATTTCATCTGCTTAGGACTAAGTTTTTCATCTATAAAATGAGAGGATTGGAGTAGATTTCATGTGCAGTCCCTCACAGCCCTAACACTGTATAATTTTATGATTTGATGTCCCCTGAGAGAGAATACAATAAGCCCTGAGTTCTAAGTCAGAGGACTTCAGTTCATATCCTGAACCAATCACTTGCTAATTATATGACATCGAGTGAGCCAGTTTAGCTCTTTGGAATTCATTTTTGTCATCAATTAAACTGGAAAGTTAGATTAGAAGGCCCATCAAATTCTAAACTGATGATCCTTTATAAGCTATGCTATGAGGCATCACAGCAGGACTTCTAAGGAGGAATCAACAGCATATCTACAAATGAAAGTTTTATCTTGAGACTCCTGATAAACTCATTAATATAATTTTAAAATGATATTGAGCTCCTAATATGTATAGGTACCATGCTGGGAATCATAAGTATCTGCATTTTCAAATTTCTAACTTTCTTAGTATATGAAAAATCAAGATAAAAGCTTAAATCAAGTACTCATGCATACATATCCATAAAACCTTAAAAGTCCCAGTCTCTGGCCCTCTCAGAGCTTACAGTCTGAAATATTGAATTCTGGATTGAAGTTGAAAATGTTTTGCCATTCAGGTGAAGAACTGGAAAGCTCCCATTTAAATGTTGTTTTTCTGTCACCAAACATATTTGCTCACTGCTATCTTCTCCAGTATGTTTGCTGGTAAAATCAGTGCTTATCAATTTAGGGCCTACACTTTCATCTCAGCATGCAGATATCTGATAGCAAGTAATGACTCGATGACCTTTGTCTGCTTAGATTTCTAGGGTTCTTTGCTGAAATAAACTGTAGCCTTGAATACACCTTTCCTTTAGTAGGAAGGGAATCCAGGAACAGATCTAAAGCTGTGGAGGGAAAAAGTGAGAAACAACTTGAAAATAGAGGTCAAAGAATAGGTGAAATATCACAGAGAAGATATGACAAGATAGCAAAAGATGCAGTCATCTGGGGGCTCTTTAACGACCTGACCTAAAGCTCCATAGAATTTTGATGCTCAGAGTGTCTGTAATTCAGTAATAAAATTTTAAAGAAGCATTTCCCAACAAACTCTCCAATGTAGCAATTTTCAGTGCAAAGTTGAAGGCCTATTTAGAATTGAGGGGGAAATCATGTTTGCAAATACATTGAGTGCTTGCTATATTACCATTCATGGAAGAACAGAGTTCAGTATAAGGCAAGCCAAAAAGAGATAACAAAGGTAAGAAGTAAGGGGAACTCGTTTTGAGTTGTTTTCCTATGGAAGATAGTGCTCAAATTTTATGCTGCTGTGAAAATGGACAGTTGAATGAATTTCATATATGTTTTTGTAGCTGTGGGATCACACGGACCCTCTCCTCTTTTTAGTAGTGTTTATTCCTCATCTTGTCACTCTGGTGCAGATGAGCACAGTCATCCAGGACTAAACATGTTGGCCAGGGACAAGTCTTTCCCCTTACCTGGACTATCTTTATATCCTAACTAATCTCCCTGTCTCTATTTCATCCCCTACATTATTTCCTGGGTAATCTTCTAGGCAACGTGATGTAAAAATAGAGAGCTATTATCAGAACCAGGAGTAGCTGGGTTCAAGTTGCAACTCTGACACATATTGGCAGTGTGATTCTCAATAATTTATTTTACTTTCTGTGTCTTAGATAAATTTCTAAGACTACAAATTGAAGAACAATTGCATATCTGCATTGTAGGGGGAGTTTCCTCACTAAGAGTTTTTTATAGTAAAGAAATCACAGTCACTCCTTATTCAAAAATTTTCAGTTGCCTATTGATTGGAATATATATTCACTCTAACAACCCAGGCCAACAAAAATTTGCCTTGTAAATATTCTGCTCTAGCCAAACTCATTATCTTCTAACTTACTTCATGTGCTTTCCCAGCTTCATAGCTTTATTTAGGCTTTATCATTTGTTTGGAATATCTTATCCTCCCCTACACCTCCCTCACTGATGTTTTCCTATCAAAATCCTGGCCATCCTTCAAGACTCAGGTCAAATTCTTCATTCTCCATGAAATCATCCCAGATAGAAGTGTCCTTTCTCTTCTAAAAGTATCTGCATCTTTGTTTCTCCCTCTCCAAAAAGCCATTTATCATAAGAATTTCTGTGCATATTAAATTTCCACTAATAGATTGTAAATTTCAGAAGGGCAAGGGGTATGTCATGTTTTATTCAATTTTGTGTTTTCCACTATGGATAAGACACCATGCATAACAATACCATCAATATAGTGATTTCGGGCAGGTTGCAACCTCTCAGAGGCTCAATGTCCTTGTCTGTTAACTCAGAATTATAACACTTTCTGAGATTGCAGATTTGGATAGATTGCCTCAGAGATACCTAGGCCATTCAGGACTTTAGGGAAAATCCATTCTTCCAACCTGGGACGAGATCATTCCATCATCCACTTGGTGGTCTTCAGGAATGGGGAACCCATAATCTCCTATTAAAGATCATTCTGTTTCCCTACAGAATTTATTTTTAGGAAATTCTTTCCTGAGAATGAGCTAGAATTGTCTAATTTTTAGTTTCTAACATTGTTCCTAATTTTGCACAATGGGTCCAGAGAAAGCAAATTCAACTCTTGTTCCATGTAATGAGTGGTAAATGCTTAAAGGCAGCAGTTGTGTTAGTTTCCCCTTAGTCTTCTCTTCTTCTGGGCTCAGCTTCTCCACTCCTTTCAATTAATCTTCATATGTGGATGGAATCCAATGTCATCATTAATCTGCTCATGCTTCAGCTTATCAGCGTCCATATTAAAATGTGATGGCACATTGCTCCAGATGTCATCTGACTGGGACAGAAAACAGCAGAATTCTCTCTTCCTTCATTCTGAAGAGTATGCCTCCCAGTGTGGCATCTGATTGTCCTGGCTTCTTGAACTACCTTGGATCACAGATCATTCATTCATTCATTCATTCATTCATTCATTCATTCATTCAATGAGTAAAATGTGATAAGTTCTGACTACTTTATAATGTTGTTTGAAGAAAGTGCTTTGTAAATCTTAGAGCACTATAAAAATGTGAGATATGTGAATTGAGTGGGCATTCAACAACTATTTGTTGAATTATTCCTGGACAGGTAGGATTTATACCAGGAATTCAGGGTTGGTTCAATATTAGGAAAACTATCAGCATAATTGAGCATATCAACAACAAAACCAACAGAAACCACATGATCATCTCAATAGATGCAGAAAAAGCTTTTGATAAAATACAACACCCATTCCTATTAAAAACACTAGAAAGCATAGGTATAAATGGAGTCTTCCTTAAAATAATAAATAGCATCTATCTAAAACTGTCAGCAAGCATTGTATGTAATGGGGACAGGCTAGAAGCATTTCCAATAAGATTGGGGGTGAAACAAGGATGTCCATTATCATCACTGTTATTCAATATTGTACTGGAAACCTTAGCTTTACCAATAAAAGAAGAAAAAGAAAGTGAAGGTATTAGAATAGGCAAAAAAAAAAAAACCAAAGCTATTACTCTTTGCAGATGACATGATGATATACTTACAGAATCCTAGAGAATCAAGTAAAAAACTACTTGAAATAATAAAGAACTTTAGCAAAGTTGCAGGCTATAAAATAAACCCACATAAATCATCAGCATTTCTATATATTACCAACAAAGCCCAACAGCAAGAGATAGAAAGAGAAATCCATTTAAACTTACTGTAGACATTAAAATATTTGGAGTCTACCTCCTGAAACAAACCCAGGAACTCTATGAACACAATTACAAAACACTTTTCACACAAATAAAATCAGATAAATAATTGGAAAAACATCAGTTGCTCATGGGTAGGCCGAGCTAATATAATAAAAATGACAATCCTACCTAAGCTAATTTACTTATTCAGTGCCATACCAATCAAACTACCAAAAATTATTTTATAGAGTTAGAAAAAATAATAACAAGATTCATTTGGAAAAACAAAAGGTCCAGAATATCAAAGGAACTAATGAAAGAAATGCAGGGGAAGGTGGCCTAGCAATTCCAGATCTTAAATTGTATTATAAAGCAGCAATCATCAAAACTGCTTGGTACTGGCTAAGAAATAGGGAGGTGGATCAGTGGAATAGGTTAAATATGCAAGACACAGTAGTCAATGACTATAGTAATCTATTATTTGATAAACCCAAAGACCCCAGCTTCTGGGATAAGAACCTACTCTTTGAAAAAAACTGCTGGGAAAACTGGAAAAGAGTATGGCAGAAACTAGGCATAGACCCAAATCTCACACCATATACCAAAATAAAGTCAAAATGGGTTCATGACTTAGATATAAAGGCTGATACCATAAGTAAACTGGGAGAACAAGGAATAGTTTATCTATCAGATCTATGGATAACAGATGAATTCATGACCAAGCAGGAGACAGAGAACATTACAAAAAGCAAAATGGATAATTTTGATTACATTAAATTGAAAAGTTTTTTGCACAAACAAAGCCAATGCTACTAAGATTAGAAGGAAGGAAGGTAGAAAATTGGGAAGATTTTTTACATCCAGTCTCTCTAATAAGGACCTCATTTCTAAAATATATAGAGAATTAAGGCAAATTTATAAGACTACAAGCCATTCCCAAATTGATAAATGGTCAAAGGATATGAACAGACACTTCTCAGATGAAGAAATTAAAGCCATCTATAGTCATATGAAAAAATGCTCTAGATCGTTACTGATTAGAGAAATGCAAATCAAAACCACATCACACCTATCAGATTGGACAACATGACAAAACAGGAAAATGATAAATGTTGGAGAAGATGTGGGAAAATTGGGACACTAATACATTGTTGGTGGAGTTGTGAAATGATCCAACCATTTTGGAGAACAGTTTGGAACTATGCCCAAAGGGCTATAAAAATGTGCATGCCCTTTGATCCAGCAATAGCACTTCTAGGGCTATATCCCAAAGAGATCAAACAAATGGGAAAAGGACCCACATGTACAAAAATATTCATAGCAGCTCTTTTTGTGGTGGCAAAGAATTGGAAATTGAGAGGATGCCCATGAATTGGGGAATGGCTGAGCAAGTTGTGGTATATGAATGTAATGGGATATTATTGTGCTATAAGAAATGATGAACAGGCTGACTTCAGAAAAACCTGGGAAGACTTATATGGTCTGATGCTGAGTGAAGTGAGCAGAACCAAGAGGACCTTGTACACAATAACAGCCACATTATGCAATGACTAATATTGTTAAACGGAGCTCTTCTTAGCATTACAAGGATCTAAGACATCTCCAGAGGCCTTGGGGTGGAAAATGCTGTCCACATCCAAAGAAAGAACTATGGAAGTCACATCTCTATCACTTATTTTTATCTTCTGTTGAGTTTTGTTTCATCTTTCTGGTGGTTCCTCCTATTGGTTTTAATTTTTACTTACAACTTCACTAATGTGAAAATATGTTTAATGGGTATGTAAATGTAAAGCCTATATCAGATTGTGCGCTGTCTTGAGGAGGGTGGGAGGGAGGAAGCGGGAGAAAAATTTTCAACTCAGAAGCATATGGAAGTGATTGTTGATACATCAAAATAAATTAATAAAATTAAAAAAAAAAGAAGTATTCCTGGACACACAGTTGCTGCCTTCTCAGAGTAACAAGCTTTCTAAGAACAAAGGCAGCATCTTTCGCTTATTTTCTTTCTTTTTTTCTTTCCTTCCTTCCTTCCTTCCTTCCTTTCTTCCTTCCTTCCTTCCTTCCTTCATTCCTTCCTTCCTTCCTTCCTTCCTTCCTTCCTTCCTCCCTTCCTTTCTTTCCTCACTCTCTTTCCTTCTCTTTCTTCCCCTCTCTCTTTCTCTTCTTTCATTCTTTCCTTCTTTTCTTTCTTTCCCTTGTAGTGCCTTTAATAGTTAATTTGGCATACTGGCTTGAGTTAATCCAGGAAGATCTTCATTCATATAACATGTCTGATTCTCACAGCTGTGTGACTTTGAATAAATCATTAATCTTCTCTCTGCCTCTTACACTTACAAAGGATTTATTTGCAAAATAGTAAAGGAGACCATTCTTAGGTCATCATGAAATCTCAAATTCTTTGCTTATTCATGGTGCCTCACAAAACACTTTTGGCACAGTTGAAGTGATATAGCTTGTCTTTCTTTTTAGTTAACAAATATGGAAGTAGGATAGTTTGTTCAGGGTTTATGACTGGCTACTAAGTGAGAGTGTGACGGTTTCAGTCTTTCTTGGGAAGAAAAAAGAAGAGTAGTATCCTGATCCATCCTCCCCATCAAGAAGTAGCCCCAGTGTTTCAGATAGGGACTTTACCAGTCAGAGAAATAAGCTATGATGCTTAAGAAAATAAGCGTTTAATTCCATTTGACATGGCCAAAAGCTTTTACAGAAAATCCACAGCAGTGAATCTTTCAAACATTGTCAGTCTTATTCAATTTTTATTTGGGGATTAGATATTTAAAACATATCATTTCCTCCTTAGAGGAATAGAAATGAATCAATTCCAGTGAAGCAAATGAAATTTCCAGTGGGAATGAATGAATGAATGAATGTAGATAGCACCTCTTTCTTATCATAAGTACGGTGTCCTCTGATATTAAAAATAAAGTGATGCAGGGATTTCAATGTGTTTGTTGGTTTGTTTTTGTTTTTGGCCTTTATGTGAAGCACAAGAAAGATGTGGGAGAGGTCATAACCTACAAAGGGTGGCAAGAAAACTGTAAAGTGCAATATTTGGGACTAAGGTTAGCTTTGGTACTCTGGCCTGTTAAAACAGTGATTCACAGCTGCACCAAAGCTTCTCTTACTGAATTGTAATCACTTTCTATAGTCTGCCAAGAAATAAAGAATGAAATGAAAAGTTAACACTCAACTTCCTCTACACAGTTTCTGCTTAACTAGACTTTAGAATAATTTGGCTCTTTAAAGAGAACTATGAAAAAGATTTTTTGTACACTTACCTGTTTTCTAGATAACAGTGGCTAGAAAAAACTTAATCATCCCAAGTATAAAGAGAAAAAAGGAAAGGAACATTTATTAAGTACCTATTATGTACCAGGCACAAAGCTAAACTTTACAAATATAATCTCATTTCAATCTCATAACAACTCTGGAAGGTAGGTACAATTAGTATTTTTATTTTACAATTGAAGAAACTGAGGCACAAAGAAGTTAAATGATTTTCCATAGCTTACATAGCTAGTTAAGTATCTGAGGCTAGATTTGAACTCAGGTTTTCTTGACCTCAAGCCCAGCTCTCTATCCATTGTGTCACCCAGCATAAACTTATGTGACATTAATGTGGTAGAGTGGAAAGAACACAGGACTTAGGATCAGAAGAGAAATCCTGACTCTGCTGATTACTACCTGTGATACTTTAGACAAATCTTGAGCCTCAGTTTCCTCATCACCTTACACTCCATTGCCCATCTTTATGCCTTTGTTCTCTCTCTCCATGCTTCTGCCTGCAATCCCTTGGGTCCTGTAAGAATCAGTGTCAAATTTTGCGGGAAACTTTTCCTATTCTCTTCAACTGCTAGAACCTTTTCCATTCAAGGCTATATTTTATCTGCTTCATATGTGGCTTGTGAATCTGTATATTTGGACATGATGTTATCCTTCTTAGTATAAAGAACAGAAAGTTTTTTATTTATTTATTTCCCCCTTTTGTTTTCATATCCTTAGTATTAAGTACTGTGTTTGGTATATAAGAAGTACTTAATAAATTTGTATTGATTAATTGATTGATGACAGGGATGAACTATGTAGCACGGACATAATATTGTAGACATAGAGCTGGGAAAAATATTAGAGGTCATTGAGTCCAGTTCCCTCATCTTATATATGAGAAAATAGAGGCCTAACACGGTCAAGAGATGTGCCCAGGGTCATAGAGCTGGTAAGATTCTGAGGCAGGATTTGAATCTGGATCTTCTTGGATCCAAGTTCAGCCCTCCACCTACTATACAGCACAGCTATTAATACCTGTGATATTTAAGGCAAATCTGTGAGCTTCAGTTCCCTCATCACATCATTTTTGAGGTACCATAGAGCTCTAAGTCCTATAATCCTACTTATACAAAAAGAATACTTCAATAATCTGTAGATAGTGCAAAAGGTTTATATAAACTTGTCGAGAGTATTACTCTGGGCATGATCTATAGTGAGTAAGCATATTTCCCTTTCCCAACTTATGATAAAAACATATATAGTTGAGAGTTAAGTGTTATTGGGCATGATCCATGGCTATCACATTTCTACCCAGTGAGACAACTAAATTGTGCAGTGGGTAAGAACACTGGACACAGAGTCAGGAAGACCTGAGTTCAAATTCCTCATCAGACACTTAATTAGCTGTGTGAGACTGGGCAAGTCATTTAATATCTCTCAGTCTCAATTACTTAATCTGTCAAATGGTGAGAATAATTAATAATACACAAATAGCAGGGTGGCTGTGAGAATTCAAGGAGATCACATACACATATACTATGTGTTGACATACATACATACACGCAAGCGCACACACATGTACCACTTTGCAACACTTAAAGTATCATGTAAGTACTAGCCGTCATTATTGTTATTACCTATCTGGGCTCATACCACCCCTATTTGAGGTGAGCTTCAGGGCAGGCTGCAAACAGTGTCAACCCAACTACTAAGTGGCTACTAATGGGATGGCATTGAAAGGCACTACAATGTATTGTCTTTTCTTCAAAACATCTTGTGTCAAGAGGATTGAGAGGTAATAGTCACAATCAGGTTGTAGGAAACCAAAAAAGCTAATGAGATAAGTTGTCCAGGGTAAATAAAAGGCAGCAAATCAAAATCAGAAATTGAGTATATTGCAGTACATTTTCTTCTCTCTTCTACTTACTTGATAGTGGGTAAAACTTTTCCTTTTTATACTCCTTCCTCCTTTATAATTTTAATTTTTCCCCTTCCTTCATTCTCCCTTCATTTTTTTCACCATTTATTTATCTGCTTATTCATCCATTTGTTCATTCATTCGTTTAATACTTTTTCCTTTACTGAAAGTATTTATTACCTATTTATAGTCTATGGCTAAGTATGTAGTCACTACCAGGATAGACCACCAAGTCAGGAACACCTGAGTTCAAATCCAGCCTCAGATACTTACTGACTGTGTGACTCTGGGCAAGTCATATAAGCTCTTGTTTGTTTCAGTCCGAATCTATTTGTTGTTCTTCAGTTGTTTTTCAGTCCTGCCAGACTCTTTGTGGCCTTATTTGGTGTTGTCTTGGCAAAGATACTAGACTGATTTGTCATTTCCTTCTCCAGCTCATTTTGTAGATGAGAAAAGTGAGGCAAACAGGGTTTAGTGACTTGCTTAAAAGTCGCATAGCTAGGAAGGCCAGATTTGAACTCAAGAAGATGAGTCTTCCTGACTCCAGGGCCAGTACTCTATTCACCATGCCACCTAGCTGCCCTTCCTAATCTGTAAAATGAGTATAATGATAGTATGACCTCACAGTGTTGCCATCAGGAACAAATAAGATAATAATCGTAAAGTGCTTAGCACAGTGCCTGGCATATAGCAAGGTGGTGGTGATGATCATGATGCTGGTGATGATGATGACATTTAAAGATTCATTATGCCAGAGCCTAGGATGGGAAAATGGAATTCAAGTCCCTGCATTTTGTAAATTTCCAAAATTCTATTCCAGATCCTATTGCTTTGACAATTGTGTTGGTTTCACAGTATCTGTGAAGTTTTCGCCGCACTGTGGTCTCTGTCACCTCCTCTACCTCTTGGTTAGTTTGTTAGTGTTTGTGCAACATCTCTTGTGGCTGTTTTATCTCTTTGTACTCATGGAAAATGGCCTTGTGAGTTTCTTCCTTATATTCATGTGAGTTATTTTATCCTCACCACTGCCCTGGTAGATAAGTGGAATCAGTATTCTGGTTTTACAGATAAGAAAACTGAAATGTAGAAATATTAAATGACTGGGCCAAGGTCATAGAGTAAGTGGACAATATAGCTGGAACTAAAACCTTGAATCAGAATGTCCTGATTCATAGTGATTAGCATAATGAATGTTTGAATGAAAACATGAAAGAGGTGATTCAACCTATCAAAGGAGAATGTGACATATCTAATCCTGAGCATCTTTAAACATTAGATACACAACTGTCAAGTCTTGATTAGTTTTGTTTTTCACTGCCTAGAGGCTAGGATTGTACTTGATATCCCTTCAAGGTTTATGATTCCATGATTCATTTAGAATTACTTATTTGTCATTATTTCTGGTTTCTAATTATTTCCTGAGGAATTGGTAACTTTTCATACAGAAGTAGATGGTAACAAGGCATGTAAATACAGCAGACATTTCTTCATTAAAACCTATAGATAGGTTGAGCTCTTCATTGAGTTTTGTGTTGAAATAAATGAATATTTCAGCATATAGAATATTAATTACTATTTTTCAGCTCCCTGAATTTCAAATGGAGTTCTACAGCGTGGAGGTCTTCATACATTTAATTTGTATTTGCACTCCAAGAATGATATTCATTGCTAAGAAGGATTTCAAGACAGATAAAAAGGAGTGACTTTTTTCATTTATGTTTAAAGGTCATTTGTAAAACCATTTTCCTTGAAATTGTCCCATTACTATCTCTAAATTTATAAATATATAAAAATGGCTCAGAATGAGTTGTAAAATGGTGTATTAAGAGTTTCCATGGGGATAGGAGATATTGTAATGATTGAATCACAGCTATTCCATTGGTGCTAACTACTTGCATGGACTTTCTCCCCACTCTTCTTTCTTTAGCGTGTTGACATGTACCCACTGAGGCAGTCATATAACACAATCCCTAATTTATTATAAATGAAAAAAAATTAATAGCTTCACTTATAAAGCTGATGACTAAAAAGTAAGATAATCATGGGCAAAGTATAAATTGTCATTAAATGCCTACTATATGTCAGGCATAGTGCTAAATGCCTTACAAATAATATATCATTTCATCTTTTAAACAACCCTGGGAGGTAGGTGCTATTATTATTTCCATTTTGCAGTTGAAGTAACTGAGGCAGGAAGAGAATAAGTGATTTCCCAAGGTCACACAGTTAGTAAGTATCTGAAGCTGGATTAGTCCTCAACCCAGGCCCAGCACTCCATCCACTATACCATTTAACTGCCTCTAATAATCAAGGCAAAGCAAGGAAATGTCCACCATAATTTTGATTACATTTTCAATGACTTTTCCAATGTTGTCACACTTTTGTTACTCATTGGGATGTAGAAGTAACTTCAAATTCTCAAAGGATATGTCTGGGAACATGAATTCTGAAAGGTCTTACCAAACTGTTAGGCTTACCACAGTGATCCTGGTGATGGTCTTTGTGATCATTTATGGAATAGCCTAGCTAATGGTGGCACTTCATTGGCCTGATTTCATTAGACAAAAAGAAGGAGATGTCAATCAATCAAACAACAAGCATTTATTAAGTGCCTACAGTGTGCCATGCTTTGTGACAAACACTAGAAATACAAAAAACAAAATGGAACAGTTCATGCACAGAAGTTTTATTGCCAGTATCATGCTGGAAACATTCTGTCAACAATTTGCTCTGTGAGGGGATTCTGGTAAGATGACTGAATAAGGCAGGAAATTACCCTACTTTCCTAAATTTCCCCACAAATAATTTGTATAATGTCTCAAAGGGAATTTTAGAGCAGCAGAAATAATTAAAAGTTGGTGTAAAGCAGTTTTCTAGCATAAGAAAACTTAGGCAGATATTAGGAAAGGCCTGACATTCTGAGATGGTGGTCTGACCTGATTAAAGTGCAGATACCTCCTGGCATATACCACTTAATCAACAAATAACAAGACCAGGAGCACTAATGCCAGCATCAGCTTCAGGAACTTTGACCCCATGGACAGTGAGGGGAGTCAGCTGATTAAGGGAAGTTTTGCAAGGCCTTCCACTGGCACTGGACAAGGGGTCCAGATGGACTGACCAGATGCAGTCCAAGGCTGTGGCTATGTCAGCAAGGACCCATTCATGAGGGTGATTGCATAGGGTCAAGGCCCTGCTGACTGTGGTTACTCTCAGGAGAGCAAAGTCCCTGATATCAATTCCAGGGAAGAGAAGTGAGCTGAAGCTTGCAACCACCAGAGGGAGCACAGGCAATAAGAACATTTGCAGCTACAGCTTTGTTGGGGGTCCTGGTCAAGGCTCAGGGGTGGAGAGCAGTATCTGAGTTCAGGCCCCCAGATAGAGCTCAGAAAGCAACAGCATGAAAAATCTGAGGTTTAAGACATTATCCTCCACACTTTAGGACTAGAGTCTGACTCTGACATAAAGTTAACAGCCAAGAAATAAGCTGCTAAAAGGAAAATGAGTAAGCAAAAAAAAAAAAAAAGAACCCAACCATAAGAGCTGCTGTTGTGATAGAGAAGATTAGGGTTCAGACTTAGAAGAAGACAATGAGGTCAAAACAGCTACTTCCACTGAAAAAAAATTCTCACAAGCATCAAAATAATTCTTGGAAGAGCTTTGAAAAAGACTTTAAAAATAAAATAAGATTTGAGGAAAAGTTAGGTTGAGGTTGAGGAAAAATTAGGAAAAAAAATGAATAATGCAAGAAAATTATAGAAAGAAAGTCAATCAATTCAAAAAGGAGATCCAACAGTTTACAGAAAAAAATAACTCCTTAAAACTTAGAAGTGGGCAAGGGGAAGCTAATGACTTCATAAGACACCAATCAATAATAAAGTAAAATCAAAAGAATGAAAAAAATAGAAAAGAATATGAAACATATTAGAAAAACAACTGACCTGGAAAACAGATGAGGAGAGACATATAACAATTGTTGGAATACCTAAAAGTTATGATTAAAAGGGGTCTAGACACTGTACTTTAAGAAATTAAGGAAAATTGCTCTGAAGTTTCTCTCTCGGCCCAGCATAATAGACTTTTTCTAATCAATCATCCAGGTTGTCTCAGGCTGGAAATTTGTTTCACTCTTTTTGTGGGTTCTGCTGCTCTTGAATTTGTTTAGACCCATTTTTATTGTTATTTGGAGGCATTTGGGGGAGAGCTCAAGCAAGCCACTGCTTTTACTCAGCCATCTTGACTTTGCCCTCAAGAATGTTATTACTATGGTAGTTTGGAAGAATGTACACTATAGAAGGCTTGGGGCTGAGTTGAGTTTGATGAAATGGTCTTGAAAAACAATACTGGGTTGGAAGAGGTAAAATGGAGTAATTATCTCTTACAAATTAAGTGTGAATAGAAGAGCTGTGACAGTGGAAGTTTGGAGGGTGTGAAGGCCTGGTAGTGCTAGAATCTTATCCCCATCAAAACTAGGTTAAAGAGGGAATAACATATACATCTAGAAGGGTATAATTTTTTTTTAAGTTACAGAGAAATAGGTTGGTGAAGGGATAAGATAAGGGAGAAGGAGTACAGATTAGGGAGGCAGTAGTCAGAAGTAAATAAGATGTCTGAGAAGTGATAGGATAAAAAGTGAGGGAAAATAAGATGGGGATAATACACAATTAGTAATTATAATTTTGAATGTGAATGGAATGAACTTACCCATAAGACAAAATCAGATGGCAGATTATAGACAGTTTCTCAGATAAACATCTCATATCTCAAATATATAGAAAATTTTGTCAAATTTATAAAAATGTAAGTCATCCCCAACTGATAAATGGTCAAAGGATATGAACAGGCAGTTTTTCCATGAAGAAATCAGAGATATGTGTAGTCATGTGAAAAAAAAATGCTCTAAATCATTATTGACTAGATAAATGCAAAGTAAAACAACTTTGAGGTATCTTCTTTCACCTATCTGATGGTCTAAAATGAGAGAAGGGGAAACAAATATTGGAGGGGATGTGGAAAAATTGGAACACTAATATGCTGTCGGTGGAACTCTGAACTGATGCAAACATTTTGGAGAGCAATCAGAAATTGTGCCCAAAGGATAACAAAACTGTATACCCTTTGACTCAGCACTACCACTAAGTAGGTATATTTACCAAGGTGATCAGGGAAAAAGGAAAAGAACCTATATGTTCTAAAATATTTATAGTAGCTCTCTTTGAGGTGGCTACAAAATGGAAATTGAGAGGATGTCCATCACTTGGGGAATGGCTAAACGAGTTGTGGTATATGATTCTGACAGAATATTACTGTGCTATAAAAAATGATGAGCAGGTTGATTTTAGAAAAACATGGAAAAACTTGCATGAAATAATGAAGAATGAAATGATCAGAACCAAGAGAATGTTATATACAGTGACAGCAATATTGTTCAAAGAATAAATGTGAAGGTGGGAGGGAAATAGTTTAGAAGTTAAAATGTAACAAAAATAAAATAAAAAAACAGCTCTGCAGGAAATATACAAACATACATATACACACATATATGTATATACTTAATCTGCATTAACATTTTCTCTTTCACTTTCTTAGGAAAATCAACAAAGCAATAAATCAAGCTATGATTTGTAGCATTTGTCATTTTCCAGGGAATAAATATTAAAATTTAACAATTGACAAATGATTCAAGCTGGTACAAGCATTCCCCTATGCTCCATGTTCAACTAAACAGTGATGAGCTCCATCTAACTCCAGGGAGTTAGGAAAGGTCAAGCTTGCTGTGGTCCTCAGAAAGCTTTTATCTTTATCTCTAGAGCTTTTGCTTTATGGGGTGACATTTTTTTAATCAAGGGCTATTGTCATTGTGGTTTATTCAATTAAACTCTGGGTTTGAGCTTCAGCCTACTGCAAAAGCCTGCAGTCCTCCTTTTGTGGTATTCTTGAATAGACCCTGAGCACCTGAGCACAGTAAAATGAAGTCCATCAAACAAGAATAGCTTAATTGGATACAGCCTTTACCTCATAACCACAGGATCAAAGAAATTAACATATATTAAGACAATGACCATGGCGATTTTACATGGTTTATACTTCTCTTGACCTTTAGCAGTCCTCAAATAGTCCATAGTCATGCCCTCCAATGTAGGAGTATTTACAAACACTTCTTTTATTTAGAATCAGCTTCTCTATCAGCCACTATCCCCAGAAGCTAACAAACGTTTTCTAGTGTTCTTCTGCTCAAAGCATTGGGGTGGGTGGGTGTGTGTTATATTAGAGATCAGTTGGTTTAAGGAATTTATCATCTAGGATGACTTAGTTGTTGTCTGACTTCTTAATGGAAGTTATTAACAATCTGCCATGAATTGCTGATTTCTCCTTTTGGATCTATTGCCTTACCACAAATGCACTTTTAAATTTAATCTGCACATTTTCTCTATCGCTTTCTTAAGTCTAGATAACTAAGAAAACAATAAATCAAACCTTGATTTGTAGATTTGCCAATTCCTGAAATGTAAATTCTCACACTGAAAATTTTAAAATCAGCTCAACAGCCCTAAAGAGTTGGCTCCAGACCTGGTGATTTTTTGATTTTCTTGGACACCAGGCTAGTGGCCACATCCACATTCTTGACCTTTATGAGTAGTATGGATCATCCTCAAACATAAGGACTGATGACTCATCCAATATAACCCATACTACATATACTAGGTTTAGAGCAAAGCATTAACAGTTTGAATGGTTAATTTATTGGCCACGGTAACTCTCATAGACCACTTCCCAAATCTAGACAGGTTGTAAACTGAGTGAGTAGAAAAATAACTCCATTGATAAAAGCACACATGATTAAAATATTGAGGTCATTTCAATGAATCAAAACTCAGAGAGATCAAATCCCAACTCCTAAAATTACATAACATAGTATAAGCTAAGCCTGGGAAAGATACTTAAGTTATATATGTGACACCATGGAAAATTGAATATTCGATCAATCAATAGTTTTCTTCAGTCAATTACCTAGCATTTATTAAGTACTTCCTGTGTGCTATCCATTGGTGTAAGTGCTAGGTATTTAAAGAAAAGTAAAAATTTGCAGGAACTTCTTTGAAATGAGCTGGTTTTGTGTAGCCAAATTCTGTCTCTTTTTTCATTTATTACCTATTGTTAGAAATGATTTATCTTGACAAGTTATATGTTCTACTGGATAAATCAAATTGCAGAAACTAATATGCGTTTTGATTCTGTCTATAAGAGATTCTAAATTTCCCACTAGATAAACTGCATCATCTGGCCTGTAATGATTATATGCACATCCACACTGATGTTTCTATATGGCATATGATATAGTGGATGGAGAAGGCAAGTGTCTTATATGATTAGCTCTCCATAATATTTACTGGCATGCAGGATAAACACAATCCCAGGTTCTTCTCTTGAATGTTTATAATAAGATTGAAGAATTAAAAGTAAGGTGACCTGAGAATAAAGGAATGAAACAGCCATTTATTAAGCATCTACTATGTACCAGGCACTGTGCTAAGTGCTTTTGCAAATATTATCTCATTCGATACTCACAACAACCCTTGGAGGTAAGTGCTATTATGATCCTCATTTTACAGTTGAGGAAACTGAGGTTAAATGACTTGCCTAAGGTCACATAGTAATATCTAATGTTGGATTTGAACTCAGATCTTCCTGATTGCAGTCTCCATACTCTATGCACTGTACCACATAACTACAATCTAGTTGGAGTCTATCTTTTTATAGATGAGAGGCCCAGAGAGATTAAGGTTGTATTGGTAGTAAGTGACAGAAATAGGATCTGGTTCTGTGATCCCATAGACAGACTCCTCTTGCCACTATACTGTGCTTCACATCAAGAAAAAGCCTGTAGAGCTCAGTGTCCCTAGGAGTTCCCCTATATAGCAACTAACCCTGATGCAGATTAGATGCTGAGATCAAGGCAATAGAGCATGATGGGCAATTGTTCTACCTAATTTCAGATGGAGACTAAAAGCAAGAGTCTTCAAGGTCAGTTGACACAAAAGATAACTGAATCTCAATTCAGTTCTAACTGTTTGGATTAGACATTAAAGAAGCAGCAGCAGCAGCAACAACAACAGCAACAACAACCCAGTGATCTCAGGAAATGTTTTAGGGTAAAAAAAACTTAACTTTTAAAGCCATTTAGTTCTTAAGATCCTTTTACACTAGGCTTGATGTGGTTGCTGATATAAGAATGAAGAGGGAATTCCTATCTCTCCAATACCCTCTCTGCAAATTTTCCCTTTAGTCATCCTCAGTTTCCTTCTGCCTCCTAAAATTCTCCTTCCAAAATGCTCCGTTTTGTGAACACCAGCTCTTAACAGGACAATAATGGGTGATAGTAGATTGTAGAGGGAACTGTATCAAAATTGGACTTAGACTACAAGGATTTTTAGCTGTCTCTACCCTCAAGCAAGTAATTTAACATTTCTGAACTCAATTTCCTGCAATATAGGGAATTTTGCTGCATACCTAGAGCAGTCCAAGGGACCTGGCTAGCATAGGCATCTGGGACTTACAAGATTCATTTTTGACAGACTGTCTTCTGTTTACTTGACTTAGCCTGTTTCTACTCATCAATACTCATCCCGGTCTTACCAATTCTAGGACTCACTTGCTCTTTTTTCCCCTTATACATGCCCTATATCTGGTCCAAAAAACTCTATTTCCCTGTTCAAAGGCATATGAAATTTAATGTAATTCCCACTTTACCTCAACTGTGATTATCTACAATTTATTTGACATACTTCTGTATTGATTGGCTATTACATTTTATATTCTGATTGCCTTGTTTGTAACATAACTTTACTAGAGACCTCACTGGAATACTTTGCAAAGACTATCTATTATTTGGATTATTCTATAATGCCCAAAGTCAATTAGGTTAAGGCCCATATTATTTGAGACTTTGAAAGTCTCCATCCACAGATATTTATTTGGGTCGCCTCCTTCTAGAAGCTGGATCCCAAGAATTTCTCCAGGTAATATCACTGCTGCCCAAAGAGCAGCTTGCCTTAATGTTAACACTCTCAAGCTCCTGTTGCCAAGACAGGGTTATTTAAGCTTGTTTAGGCTTGCCACCATCCTCTGAAGACACATGCCATCATGGTGTTCACCCTGTAGAGAACAGGAGTTGGGGGGCCCAAAAGGGATTGTGTGGCTGAAGTGTATATGTTCCTGTTAAGTATCTTTTGCTAATAAACCTTGATTTAACTACTGAATGTGGGTATTTTCCTTGGCTCAAGGCTAAATCTTAATTAAGTATCTGAGTGCTTTTCAACAATAGCACTTAAGGCTGAGTTCACCAGAACCATCTAACTGCTTCACAGGATTATAGTGAGGAAATGCTTTATAGACTGTAAGCTTTATAAGTGTGAGACAAAAATGATGATGACCCAATGAAGTCATAAGGAATGTTTTAAATTTTCAATCATTTGTTCTTCATTATCCTATTCCTGTTTAGCAAAGAAGGCAGTATTTAAGTATCATTATAGCTAGGTAACTGATGGTAAATCCCTACCAGTGGGATAAAACATTCTGTCCATAAAAGGGACAGAGAAAGAGAGAAAGATAATAACAAAAAAAAGGCATTTCCCCACTCTACTGATCAAATGCAAACAGAATGCTTTACCTAGAAACCTTTTGTAAATGTAGAACATGTCTCTCTGAAACCTAGAACATAGAGAACTCTTGAGTGAATAGAGTGAATGGATAAGGATGATTCAGAGTTATTTTTCCTGGTTTGGAGCAATAACAAGAAAAAAGAATATCATTCAACAAAATATGTTTCCTTGGCTGCTAGAGAATCACCCCCAGAAGTCATTTTGTTCTTGAATAATACTATTTACAGTAAATACTAATAATATATTCATTTTTAGCATTATTCCCATTTTATTTTTATTTTTTAATATAAATTTATTTATTTTTAGTTTTCAACATTCACTTCCACAAGTTTTTGAGTTCCAAATTTTCACCCCATCTCACCCCTCCCTCCACCACAAAATGGCATGCATTCTGAATATCCCTTCCCCATGTCTGTCTTCTCTTCTATTTCCCCCCTATCCCCTTCCCCTTCTATTTTCCTGTAGAGCAGGATAGATTTCTGTACCCCATTTCCTGTATTTCTTATTTCCCAGTAGCATGTGAAAACAGTTTTTTAAACATATGTTTTTAAAACTTTAGGTTTCAAATTTTCTCTCCTCCTCCCTCCCCACCCACTCTCATTGAAAAGGCAAGCAACTCAATATAGGTTGTACATGTGCAGTTATTCAAAACACTTCCATAGTAGACATGTTGTGAAAAACTAACTCTATTTCCCCTAATCCTATCCTGCCCTCCCATTTATTCTATTTTTTCTTTTGACCCTGTCCCTCCTCAGAAGTATTTGCTTCTAATTACCCCCTTTCCCAATCTGCCCTGCTCTCTATCATCTCCCTGCTCTCTTGTCCCCTTCTCCCCCTATTTTTCTGTAGGGTAAGACAGATTTCCATACCCAATTGAATGTGTATGTTATCCCCTCCTTAAGCCAAATCCTATGAGAGTGAGATTAACTCATTCCCTCTCACCTTCCCCTGTTTCCCCTCTACTGTGAGAGACTTTTTTTTGTGAGATAATTTACCTCATTCTACCTCTCCCTTTCTTCTTCTCTGAGTATGATCCTCTTTCATCCCTTAATTTTATTCTCCAGATATGACCCCTTCATCTTCAACTCACCCTGTGCCCTCTATCTATCTATCTATCTATCTATCTATCTATCTATCTATCTAAACAGTTCAATCTTAATAAGTCTCTTATGATTTCTCTTTCCTGTTTACTTCTTCATGTTCCACTTGAGTCCTGTATTTGAAATTTTCTATTCAGCTCTGGTCTTTTCATCAGGAATGCTTGAAAGTCCTCTGTTTCACTGAATGACCATTTTACCCCCTGAAGGATTATACTCAGTTTTGCTGGGTAGGTGATTCTTGGTTGTAATCCTATCTCCTTTGCCCTATGGAATATTATATTCCATGCCCTGTGGTCCTTTAATGTAGAAGCTGCTAAATCTTGTGTTATCCTGATTGTGTTTCCACAGTACTTGAATTGTTTTCTTCTGGCAGCTTGTAATATTTTCTCCTTGACCAGGGAACTCTGAAATTTGGCTATACTGTTCCTAGGAGTTTTCCTTTGGGGATCTCTTTCAGGAGGAGATCTGTGGATTCTTTCAATTTCTATTTTGCCCTCTGGTTCTACTATATCAGGGCAGTTTTCCTTGATAATTTCTTGAAAGATGATGTCTAGGCTCTTTTTTTGATCATGGTTTTCAGATAGTCCAATAATTTTTAAATTCTCTCCTGAATCTATTTTCCAGGTCAGTTGTTTTTCCAATGAGATATTTCACATTGTTTTCTAATTTTTCATTCTTTTGGATTTGTTTTACAGTGTCTTGATTTCTCATAAAGTCACTAGCTTCCAATTGCTCTATTCTAATTTTTAAGGAAGTATTTTCTTCAGTAATCTTTTGGACTTCCTTTTCCATTTGGCCAATTTTTCTTTTTAGAGCATTTTCTTCCTCATTGGCTTTTTGGGCCTCTTTTGCCATTTGGGTTAGGCTATTTTTTAAGGTGTTATTTTCTTCAGTATTTTTTGGGTCTCCTTTAGCAAGCTGTTGACTTGTTTTTCATGATTTTCTTGCGTCACTCTCATTTCTCTTCCCAGTTTTTCCTCTACTTCCCTTACTTGCTTCTCAAAATCCCTTTTGAGCTCTTCCAAGGCCTGGGACTGATTCATATTTTTCTTGGAGGCTTTGGATGTAGGAGCTTTGACTTTGTTGTCTTCTTCTGGTTGTATATTTTGATCTTCTTTTTCACCAAAGTACGATAATATAGTCTTATTCTTTTTGCACTGCTTGCTCATGATCCCAGACAATTACTTGAGTTTTAAACTCTTTATTAAGGTAAGAGTCTGCTTCCAAGGTGGAGAGTGTACTGTCCCAAGCTTCAGGGGTTTGTATAGCTGTTTTCAGAGATACTTGCAGGACTCTGTAAATTTTCAGTTCTTCCAAGGTTGTATGATAAGAAGCGAGGTGTTTACTCCTTTCCTGGCCTGTGACCACAAGTACTCCTTTCTGTCCCATAACTGTGAGGAGGGGTTTCTCTTCACAGCCACTACAAGCTCCACCAAGCCAGCACTCCTCCTCATCCCAGCACCGACATCCAGAACTGTGACCCAGATCCAATCACGGGCAAAGGAAGAGATTCCTGCTTCAGCACTGGCAGAGATCCCTGCAATCCCTCTCTGATCAGCCACTGGATTCCCCCTCAGTCTGTGGACCAGAAGCTCGGGAAGCAGCTGCCCCCGCCTCCCCCGGTCCACACCCTTGGGGAATGGAGCTGAAACCCTGCCTTCCTCTCTAAGCACTGCAGAAAAATACTTTTCCCATTGACCTTTTAAGTTGTCTTTGGCATTAGTGGATTGAGGAGTCTGGAAATCTCCATGGCTGCCCGCGATTCAGTCCTCTGAGGCCTGCTCCAGGTTTGCTGTGGCCTGTGTGCCCATGCCATGCTGTGCTGTGCTCCCGGCCTGGTGCAATACACCTTTCTGATCAATCATCCAGGTTGTCTTGGGCTGGAAATTTGTTTCACTCTGTCTTTTTGTGAGTCCTGCTGCTTCAGAATTTGTTTAGAGCCATTTTTTATGAGTATTTGGAGGGGTTTGGGGGAGAGCTCAAGCAAGTCAGTGCTTTCACTCTGCTATCTTGGCCCTGCCCCCTAATAATATATTCATTTTAGAAATTCTTCTTCTACTCTCACCTCTTTTATTTGATATACTTAAATGATTCTTTCTCTTAATCTATTGTCATTCTTTCCAGCAATGTGGATTGCAATTCATCCATGCTTATCTATCCATTATGACTCTTCTTCACATACTGGACTTCCTTACTTTCTCTTAGCATTGCAAGGGTACCAATGCAGTGCTATAGTAGTCCACCTGCTGTCCTTTATTCTTGCCAAATCATCAGCTTCTCTTCTCTTTCTGTCACAAAAGTCCTTGATGACATCCCTCATTAGTAGTCTTATTTGCAGTTGAATGTTGGTTATATGTTGCAGCCACCATGTGCCTTTGCGTTCCTCTCTGTGAGATGCACATCTTCATCTCTTCAGAGGCAATGGCATTATATGCCACTATTCTATGTATCTTGCTGACACATAGTAATACCACTAAGATATTTGAATGAAAAAGGTGGATTTTTCCTATTATGAAAAGTTTGGGGGCTGTAAAAGTGCACATGTGAGAAATAAGTAGAAATCTGTGAAGACTTTTATGAAATAATGTAAAACAAGAGAAAAAAAATCAGACCTAGAAGAGTACATATTGACTACAATCATAAGAAGAAAATAAATGAGACTATAAGTACGAAGAATGCTTATAGGGGCAACTAGGTGGTGCAGTGGGTAGATCACCAGGCCTGGAGTCAGGAGGACTCAAGTTCAAATGCAGCCTCAGGCCAGACACTTGACACTTAACTAGCTGTGTGACCCTGAGCAAGTCACTTTACCCTAAATGCCTCACCAAAAAACCCCCCCAAAAGCCCCCCAAGAAACCCACTTATAGTAATTTACCAAGACACAAAGATGGGAAGTACTTTAGAGGCCTAAACAAATGTCTCATTTTATAGATAAAGATAATACAGAGAACGTTGTGAAATGCCCAAGGTCACATAGGGAACGTGTAGCAGAAGCAAGCTCTTCTGCTCCACTGAAATAGTGTTCTGATCTTTTATTCCTTGTAATTAATTAATGTAAACTGTGACTAAGCCAATTTGATTTCATTGATTTTCAAAGTTTTTAATAAAAGAATAAAATACTCTCCATCTATCAACAAATTTTTTCCCTACTTTGCCATAGCTGAATATGTGCCATGTAACAGTCAGTGAAGTTAAGAACAAAAAGGAGAAGCATACAGTCTTGATGCTTGGGTCTAAAGCAGATTGGAATAATTATATTCAGCCTGCCTAAATCTGCTTTCACTGGTCTGCTTGATACAATGCTGCTCTTTTTCAAAAGTATGAGTAGTACGACTGTCTGAGTTAAGCGAATCCATGCCATGTTCCACCATCAGTGAGGGAGAGAGGAGAGCAAAGGGAATTCTATGATTGGCTGAAAAATACTGACTTTTTCTCCCAGCCCACCAAACTAGGCCTGGATGACAGGTATACGACTGTTATCATAATACCAGCTATTGCCTTGCCTTCAGCGATCAGTGAAGCCTTTCCTTTTCCCTTCAGATTGTTTAAAAAGCAGGGCAATCACTTTGCCTGAGAAATCATTGGAGGAAGGCAGAATAGGAGACAGTTACATAAGAGATAAATATCCCAGGTGGCAAAGGGATGCAGTCATATGGATCTCATTAAAATAAATCACCATCATCAAATCATCTGTGGTTAAAGCCTCACAAGCACTTTCATAGTCTTTGGCAGGACACACATTCCATTTACCTTCTATTCTCTTTAAACTGCTATAGGTTAAATATGACAAGAGAATCTGCCACTTTCTCCTGGCACCTCTTGGGTAGCCCAACATTCTAATCCTTCTAGGATAACAGAAAGAGGACAAAACCCACCTAGCTACATGCAAGAATGTAGGCTCCCTGGCTGCAGGAATGCATAAGCATATTGATAATGGAAAAACATGAGGGAGGAATCAGCCATCCATCTCCACTAGGCCAATGAAAAGTCAAATTAACAAATGCAACCTGCACATAGACTCAGAAAGGCTGGGCACACATGAGGGCAACCTTGCCATTGCAAAGACAACTTAGGGAAAAGAACAGGCAGGCTGATTATGTGAATTCTTGAAATGAAAACAGCAGTCTTTCTATGTTTAATATTGTTTAATTTTAGGAGTACACTATCATTTAAGTGATACCCTGCTGAGATAGCTAGCTAGCTCATAGCCCAGACCTTCATCAATTGTGGAGTCTCAGATAAGCTATCTCATGTTCGTGTCATTCTTAACATCAAAATCCACTCCAAAATTTAATTCATGAGTTATCACTGATATTTCTTTTACCAGATTAACCAGAGGAAATACTCATTCAGAGAAAACGACATTGAATTAAACAGCACAACAAAATAACTGACAGAAAATTCTGTCCAGTATGTATAGGAGTTTGTGAGCTCCTTGAGGGCAGGGATTGAATTTTGCCTCTTTGTATCTTTCACACTCAGCATAGTGCTTGGCTCGTAGTGGTGCTTAAACATTTATTGGATGACTGTTGGCTAAGTATTTTCTCCCACTACTAGTTTCTGTGTTTCTTATTTTTAGAATATTTTCTCCTCATTCTACTTGCTAAATTCCTACATATCTTTTAAAATTCAATTCAAATGGCAATTCTCAGATGGTAAAGTCCATTTCCCCTTATATACCCATATCATCCTTAGTTTTTATTTTCATCATGCAATTATTTTGTAAGACATATACAAAATAATGTATATATCATAATGCACATGTGCATAAACATATATACATATTACTTATATATGTGTCATATCCTCCTATTAAACTAATTGCAAGACAGGATCATAACTTACCTATATTTTGTATCTCTCTCAGTACCGAAGTATCCTGCAAACTGTAGACTATAATAATAATTACCAACAATAATAATAAAAACCAGCATATGTAGCATCTTAAGGTTTGCAAAGCATTTTCCATGTTTTATCTCCTTTGATCTTTGCAAAATCACTAAGACATAGTTGCTATATACTATCCTCATTTTACAGATGAGGAAACTGAGGCTGAGAGGTTAAGTGATTTGCCTGGAGTCTCATAGCTAAGTAAACATCTGAGACAAGATTTGAATCCTGATGTCCCTGACTCCAAGCCCAACACTCAATCCCCCATGTCACCTAGTTGCCTTTTATACAAATGTTAGCTGAATTAAGTAGAATAACAAAATCATTTTGGGAATATTGTGTGAAATTTGCTGAGAAGAGCAGAGAGTATGTAGAAAATAACAAGGATGCATAAAGTTCAATGTTATCATAATTGGGGAAGTTCCCAGATGGGAGTGATGGTTGATATGTGGGGAAATTGAGGGGTGGGGACAGATTACTATTATGCTTAGAAAAGTTTTGGGGAAAAAAAAACAACAAAGAATGACAGAGCAAATACTATCTATTATGTTGAGGTAAAGGGTGGGGGGGATTTTAAAAAATGTTACAGATGTCTTTTGATTTTTATATCACAATATTTTCCTGATATATATCCCATTCCCCTACATGGAGCCTTCCCTTTTGCCAAAGAAGCAAAATCTACAGATAAAACAACCCATTTGACAGTCTATGCAGCCTTTAACTGCTATAGATATATACCTTTTTATCAAAAGGAGGGAAAGTATTTCATTATTCTCCAAGGCAGAAATGAATCATTTCCATTGATATGAGTTCAACTGGTTTTATTTTTTTTGAGCTCTTTTTTCAACATTATTGCAGTCATTATGTGTTCTTTTTCCTGTTTTCTTTTCTCCGCAATTGAAAGGAATATTGCTTATTATGCACTTTTTTCAAACATTATTTCAAAAATATTTTATTGACCTCCTTTTTAATATCATCTTTATTTTAAAACATATTACTGTTTGTTTTTTAATAAAAATTACAAAGAAAGAAGAAAAAAACAGTTCTGGGAAACTAATTAATCAACCATGTCTGACAGTATATGAAGTATTCTATACCTATAGCTCTCTGTCTTTGTGAAAAAGGGGAAAAGGTTAATTGTCTCAATTTTTCTCTAGGGTTAAACATGACCAATATAATTTCAGTGCATTTAGTTATTTTTGTTGATGTTGTTGCTGTTTATATTTTGTACCACGGTGCTTAGTACTTACTTGCCCACTTTTTATTCTGCATCAATTAAAGAGATGTATTCTCATTCTTTATATTCTTCATATTTGCTAAGTATTTTGGTGTAATAATATTTCATTACATTCATGTAACACAATTTATTCCTTAATTCCTCAATTGATGAACACCTACTTTGTTCCCAGTAACTTGCCATTTCACACACACACACACACACACACACACACACACACACACACACAGCACTACTATATTTATTTTAATATTCATTTGACCTTTTTTTCCTTCTCTTTACCTCCTTGGTATACATGCCTGCTAGTGGAATCTTTGGACTGAATTTCTCTGGTATTAAAAAAATTTGAAACAGTTTTTATAAGGTTATTAATAACATACAATTCTTTTGAAAGCTATGTGTTCTCATCTTTTGAATGGTTGTTAATTCTTTTTTTGAGTAGATACTACTTTATTTTTTTTCTTTTCTTTAAAAAACTTTTTTAACATACATTTAAAAACAAATTTGAATTCCAAATTCTTTCACTTTCTCCTGCCACTTCCAAATCTATTGAAAAATCGAATAATATGATATGAAATACACATGTGAAGTCATTCCAAACGTGTTTCCATATTAGCCAAGTTGGGGCAGAGGGTAAGGGAGAAAAAAGCCAGAAAATAAAGAAATTGGAAGAGTATGCTTCAGTTTGCATTCAGAGTTAATCAGTTCTCTTCTAGAGGTAGATTGTATTTTTTTTTTCATCATGGGTCTTTTTGAATTGTCTTAGATCATTGTCCTGATCAAAGTAACTAAGTTTTTCAGTTGATCATCATTATAGCATTGATGTTAATGTGTACAATGTTCTTGTTTCTACTCTGTGACAAATGAAACCCCAAGAGACAGAGTTTCTGGGTAATTAATAATCAATTTATTAATTAGGCTAGCTGGCAAATCAATAAATTGATGATGAGTTGTTTCTTTTGGTAACCAAAGGGAGACCCTGAAACACCTTAAATACCTTCTGAAAGGGAACTGCCCTGACGAGTAAAAATCAATCCTGATTGATGGACTTTTAAGGATGTGGTAGCCTGAAAGTCTTCAGCTGCCCTGCTGAGAACACGGTTTGATCATGAGACTCAGCAGCCTCCAAGCATCTGGGCAGGGAAGCCATTTCCTTCTGGACCTCTCTGGCTAGTTTTCTCCTCCGTGAGCTGGGTTGAGCTAAAATCTAAAGGAGGGGATTCAGGACAAAGGGTTCTTCCCTCAGACAAAGGCTCACCTAGACTTCATTCTGTTTATAGTCTAAACAGAAATCAGGTTTCCCAGTTGGGTAGGGTCCACCCAACCTAGTTAAGCATGTGCCTTGAAGGCTAGGATTGATCATTTACTTAGTCATGCCCTTCAGAGACTGACTAACCTTTTTTGGAGTTGAGTTTTAACAGAAATAAAAGGTAAAGGGAAAATCATAAATTAATAATTAATTATTAACATAATAGTATAACATTAATTTCTCTCAGCTCACTTTACTTTTCATGAGCTCATTTAGGCCCTCCCAGGTTTTTTCTGAAACTGTCCTGAGTATCATTTTTTTTATAGCACAATTGTATTTATTCTATCACATTCATATGTGGTGGTTAATTATTACATATTTGTGCTAAAATTGTGGTGGTTTTATACACATCACTCTAAGTCAATTTATATGTCATTCTGTGTTTTTCCAACTTCTATGAGTTAATAGTTTCTTATGGACCAATGTATTCTTCTATTTTATTATTTATTTATTTTTTTTATATACCATAATTTGTTCAGTGATTCTGTGGTTGATATGAATTGTCTTTGTTTCTAATTTTTGACAACCATAAAAAGTGGTATTGTTAAATAATGGATATATATATTTTTTTTCTGTTTGACCTCCCCAGTATGCATGACTGATAATGGAAATAATGGCGCAAAGAGTTTGAAGAGTTTAGTGACTTTTTTCTCACATTAAATCCTTCTATTATTAGGACATTTACCATCATAATAGAACACATCTTCTCCTACATGTTCCATTTTTTCATACATGTTCCATGTTCTGGAGGAACCTGACTCCTTTCAGAGAATGTCTTCTCCCTGGCTACTTACCCAAAAACCGTGTGTGCCTTCTTTCATGCTCCCCCAAATACTGGGATAGGAGAAATAGACAAACTCTTTGATACTCATCATTAGATTGAGATCCTTTCTTAACTATTGTAATTTAGCAATTTCCTTTCCTTTGACATTCATTTCATTTGTCTATATAGGCCTATCCACATGCCCATTACTAACATCTACCATTCTCCATGTCATTATCCTCCTCTTGCTAATGTTCAACACTGCATTTACAGTCCTCCTCTTCATCCCTACTCCTTCCATTATTTTTGTTGACTCTAACTTACATGTTCTGTCCCCTCAAACACCAGTTCACCAACCTTCTCAAATTATTTTACATTCCACCTCTCACCCCTACTCCAACTCTATATTCCAGCCAAACTGGTTTCTTCATTGTTCCCTCTTCATGCTTTCCCATTTCCTGATTTTATGCCTTTGTACAGCCTCTCTCACATCTGAAATGTACCTCCCTTCTCACTTATACTTTCTGAAACACTTAGCTGCCCTCATGTCTCAGCTCAAGTGCCCCCTTTCTCAAGCTTTCTTTTTGATTTACCTAATTATTAGTGTCTCACTTACCACCCTGAATCATATTGTACTTATTTTGTCTGTTTCTTGTATTTAATTGTCTGGGAACATGTTATATCTCCACATCAAAATGTAACTGTTTGAGGGCAAGAACTGTTCATGCCTGGTATACAGTAATTTAAAAAAAATGCTTGTGCAATGAATGAATGAATGAATGGTTGGACGAATGACTACATTCAGCGTCTTTCCGCACCACAGGAGAAGGATCAAAGAAATGGGGATAACCTAGGGATCAAGATTAGCAGGGAGTTAACTTGAAAGATACAAAAGGACTAAGAAGATTTAAGAGTGGAAGATTGTGTGTAGTTAGTTGATGCCAAAATTATAAACAGAGTAAAGTAAGGTCAGTGCAGAGTTGAGAGATTAATAGGATAGAAGGACTTAGATTTTCTATTAAGAATAAAGAATACATTCAGAAAGAGTAAGGCAGAGAGATGGAAGGTTAACAAAGCATGATTGATGAAAGAAATTTCAGAGTTCAGTATTATAGAGGGGTCATAATTATTGGTGATGATGATGTCTAAGGAATCACTACCACTGCAGGGACATAGGATAGTAGAAAGATGAAGGTAGTGGGATAAAGAAATTGGATGAACCAGGGCAGGAAATAGTTAGGATGTTCTTGGGAAGGGCACAGAGTAGAGTGGAAGACTATGAGTGAAATATTCCTTGAAAAAAGGAAGGTGAGGGGCAGCTGGGTGGCACAGTGGATAAAGCACTGGCCCTGGAGTCAGGAGGACCTGAGTTCAAATCCAGCCTCAAACACATAACACTTACTGGCTATGTGACCCTGGGCAAGTCATTTAATCCCATTGCCTGGCCAAAAAAAAAAAAAGGAAGGTGAGTTGTCTGTAGCCTACAGTATATATATATACATATATATATACACACACACACACACATACATACACACACATATCTATATACACACACACACATATGCACTTACACATATACATATATTATACACATACACATATACGTGTATATATATGTGTGAATAGATATAGATAGATAGCAATATGAACTAGATGAGGCAATATAAAGGAAACATCAAAGGCAGGGAAGTTCAGAATCATAGTGGTAGATAAAGAGTCTATAAATGTCAGTGGGCAATAAGGAATATTGGCCTGTCCTGTAAGAGGCATGAAAGAAGGAGAAAACACCACTAGAGGTCATCAGAAATGCAGTGTATTTTTAGGATAGAGCCAGGTTTCCATATACTCCAAAAGGTAAAAAAATATGAGTTGAAAAATTTTAGTATGAAGGGACAATTTGTTACCAATAACATGGAGGAGCATATTGGAAAAGTAAGGCTGAAGACAGAGACTACAGAAGATTGAGAATGATGTCATTTACACCTTAGCAGATAGTGACCCTGAACAAGAGAGGTAAAACAAAACAAAACAAACAAGCAAACAAAAAACAATTGATAGGAGTGTGTCATAGGATGGAGTTAGGGGTGGGGAAACTGTTCATCTTGTCCACTTTAATTTTTGGTTCTTAGGGTGACTAAATATAGCATTGGTGAGGGGCCCATGGTGTCAGTTTTCATGGCTTGTCCCTTCAAAAGTTAGTAACTTGACATGGAGGTAGCGTTCAGAGGTGAAAGGGAATTCTGGCTAGTTATAATAGAAAGTTGCAAGATCCTTGGACTTGGAGTCAAAGTACCAGGGTTTAAAACTCTGTTGCAATACTTGCTACCCATGTGACCTGGGGTAAATCACTTACTCTCTTTCATCCCATTTTCTTATCTGTAAATAAGGGTCCAGTTCTAGAGCTCTGATCTTTCAACTCTACCAGCTTGAAAATCCTATGATTCTCTGATATGTATCAGAAAATATTTGGGAATTGATACCACAGCTCAGACTGAAATCACTTTTGGTGCCTGCTACATAGCCTTATCCCAAGTTGGGAGGTCTCTCTCATTCCCTACTTATATCCACATCTTTCCTTCAGTCCTGGAATGGCAGGTCATCTAGTACCTTGGGCATCCTATAACTCAACATTTCTGATGGCTGGCTCTCCTTGAGGTCTCTGGTGGATGTGAAACTCTTTTTATTTCAAGTCCTTTACTGCTTCTGGTTCCCTAAGAGCTCAGAGCTTCTTAGGCAATAGAACACACAAGGAAAATTAATAGGAAGTCTTCTCACGTATGTGCCATTCTAAGAAAGTGGGCTTGTTATGGTCAATGTAGAATTTTTACTAAAGTTTAGCATTTTGGTGTTTCTTATTCTTGCAAGAAAGAATATCACTGAAGAAGAAAGATTTTCAAATACAGTAAAGGACAATCTATAAAAGTGATATCATTAAAGAATATGCTTGGGCTTTTTTTGTCTCTTGGTATCAAAGTGATGTTAATTCTGTTGTTTATATATGGTATTTTAATATGTATGATACCTTTTAAAATTAGTAAATAACCACCTGAAGATAAAATGAGATCATATATGTGAAAACATTTAAAAACACAAAGTGCTAAAATTGGGAAGTGTGATTATTTCAAAGCAAGTATGCAAAATGATCCCTGCTCTGAAGGAACATACAAGTATATATGGAGGTTAATGCAAATAAAACCAATAAATAAATGACAATATGTGATTAGATTCCCGGTTGAAATGAATACAATAAGTAATCAGAGAAAGGAGATAATTGTGTGGTTTGTAGTCTTTGGAGAAAGTTTCCCTGGATGAGATGGAGCTTAAAATTCTATCATTTTAAGAAGTCTCATCAAATGAATCAATCGATATGAGGTTGCAATACAAGACTTTTTTGACAACTATTTTACACTGCCCACTGATTTATTGTTTAGATGCAGCCAGCTACCTTTTTCCTAGAGTAAGTCACAGAATCAGTAACTGTGGAGTAGCAGTAGTTATGAACCTTAAGGTTAAGAATTGTACTTTAATGGTGTGTTAAAATCTAGGTGTTTCATTTATTTATTTATTTATTTATTTATTAATTTTGTCCTGGAACCATAATTTTGTTGGTATGGGAAGGATGGTTGTTTTATTACCAATCTTTCCATTGTGGTTATATATTTATAAGTCATGGAACATTAGTCTTCAAAGAATTTTTAAAAAGTAATATCATAGGGTAAATAAGTGGAATATGGTGGATAAGAACAGACTGCAACACAATAGAGAGTGTTATTGCTTTACTAAATGGTCAATCTGCAGACTTCTATAAAGTATTTTTACCTAATGCAAATTTGCTTAAGGATATGGGGAAGAAACAGAGCCACCAGCATATGGTTCAAGGACACACGAGAGCCAGGGAGAGAGAAGCAAAAGCAGGAGGAGGAACATAAGTTGTGGGGACCAACCATGTGGGGGTTTGGCCAGAACCTAGAGGGAGAACAAGTATGTGTGGGAAGATAAACGGGGGCCAGACACAGACACAGACAGAAGACATGACAGCTGGACCAGGACAGATACAAACAGGTGGTCCAAGTATATGGAAGAAAGACATCTAGTGCAGACATGTGGGCAAGTGGGCAGAGTTAGCAGAGGTCTCCTCTCTCCACACTGGAAGTCTCAAGTCAATACCCTGGTCCCATATCTGTTCTTCTTTCCACTTGGAGGGATTTTTTTTGGTGGGAACGAGATATGGGGTTGGAGGCCACAGAGCTCAAAGCCCAGGGGAAGGAGTGTTGAAAGACAGAGTACAGTACTGTACAGTAAAGTTAACACAGGTCTTTTTGTTTTTGTTTTTTTTTGTTTTTTGTTTGTTTGGGGATGCAGATTTCTTTCATTATTCTTTATGTAAAGTCAAATTTGTATAATGTGAATTTATGTAAAGTGAGAACTGTCTCTAAGTAACAGATGATGAAACAAAGTTCAGAATTTCATCAAAGTATATGATAATGAATCTGCATAGACTCTGGGTCCAGAAAGATAAGTGAATTCAAAAGCATTTATTAAGTACTTGCCATGATCCAGGAACTCTGCTAAATCCTGGGTTTACAAGTACAAAAGAAAATGCAGATCCTGTCCTAAAGGAGTTTATTATCTAACTGTGGAACTGATACATATTGGTGGAATGCCTGGAGAGGCAGGAAATTGAGGCCATTGAACAGACTGACCCACTCCATCCAGGAAACAATGGTAGAGTTGAATTGACCAATTTATGGTTTATGGTTCCAGCACTTGAGAGGACCTAGAAGATAGGGAGGAAAGGAAACCAGAACTTGAGGTGATTGACCTGGACCTTGTGGAAGAGGGGTTTGAAATAATAGGAGTGAAATGCAGCAGTGCTAGGACTTTCCTAAAATAATGTCTTTAGTCATTGAGCAGGAAAGTGGGGCTCTAGGACTCAAGTTCTTCCAGGCTATGATATATGGAAGCTTTCCCCCATAATGATATAGTTAGTAATCAATAAATATTTATTAAGCATCTATTATGTTCCAGGTACTGTGCTAATCCAGGCACTGTGTATGTAAATAAGAAAAAGAAAGATAGTTTCTGCCCTCAAGTAGTTTACAATCCAACGGAGAGAAATAATACAAAAATATAAATTGAAAACCTGAAAAGCAGGAATGGTTTCTCTTCTAGCCTCTGCTCTGAGGGAGCAATGATGTTCTGGGGTCCAGGTGAAAAAAAAAAAGAGAGTAACCGCTCATAAGTGAAATTAGTTGGAAAAGCACATCAAAACACATCCATGACTGTCTCTCTCTCGTGTTCTTCTTGTCTATTTCCTCCCCAAAGTTTGCCATAGAAAGTCCATCCAATGTCCCTGGGCCTGTCACATTTTCTCATTAGTATGCTAACATTTACATGACACTTTATATAACTACGCTAATATTTACATAACACTATGTTCCGGCTATGTGGTAAGCTACAATAATTATCTCATTTGATCCTCACAACACTTCCTTGAGGTCTATATTATTATTATCCAAATTTAACAAATAAGGAAACTGAGGAAAAACAAATTAAGTTACTTTCCCAAGGTCACATAGCTAGTAAAAGTCTGAGGTCAGATTTGAACTCAGTACTTTTGACTTCAGTCTAGGATCTTTAACCAGCATGTCTTTCAGCTGCCAGTAATTTTGTGAACATTTCGAAATTATCAGTGAGACTCTCTGGCTGTCCACATATAATCCATTGCTTTCTCTTGCCGCGTGACTACACTATCTTCTTGTTGCATTACATAATTCCTTCATGACATCTGTTACTCTTCTTCTGTGCAATTCCTTTTTGGTTCTATGCTTTAGCCTGTACCCAGTATCTTTTCATTTTTCTCTCTGTAATATTTATCTTTGGTTATTCTCAGACCTGGTGTTATATGTCTCATTGCCATATAGCAAAATCAATAAAATTTTTGTGTTTCTGTTTCAAACATGAACCTTTGTTTTCATGAAAAGTTTGCCATCAGTAAAAGTTTTATAGTTTCCCAAAAGCAATCCGGTCTACTCAACCTCATGCTTTTCAACTCTAGGCCCAGTTTATTATACCTCTGTTATCCATATATATGTTGTTGGACAAGTCCTATAGGGTGTCCATTCAGAAGCATGTTGAAATTTGAGGAATAGCCATGCTTGATCTTTCTCATGTGGATGGACATGCCAAACTCATTTGAGTGATTTTATCACATTACATCATCATTTCTCATACCAAAACTAAAATTTCTAAAAGCCTTCCTGAATACATCTGCTCTCAAAAACCAAGTTCATTTTTGTTTTCCTCCAGGATCCCACAGGCAATACAAATGTGAAAGGCCAATTTATCTTTGGATTAGTGATGTATGGAATTATTTCCTTTTAAGGAGTAGATGGGAGGAAGAAAAAGGGAAAGTGCAGTAAGAGAAATGAGAAGAGAGACTATAATGCAATGACCTGCCAATCCCAGAAACCCTAGTCTGGGACCATAGTCTTATAGATTATTTTCCCAGACAATTTTAGGGAAGTAATCCAACCATGTTTCATGGCATCCCCCCCCCTTTTATTTTTGAATTTAAAATACTATTAATTTGAGAGAATTTTAAAAATCTTCAAGAAAGCATGCTATTGCTAGAGGGACATATATGTTCCAAATTGTGTAATTATTGAGATTTAACAAGTTTTACTCCACTTTGAACAGAAAATTTTTGGAAAAAGCTTTGCTAGCTACAGGGAATTTATGATTCCTCAAATTTCTTCACAGGTTACTGAAAAGCATCATGAATATGAATGATTGTTACACATATTTGGAAATGTGTGTAAGATGTGTGTCTATGTTCAAGGTATTTATATTTAAAATTTCTCATAATGAAGCACAAGGAACAGCAGAAAGCCATTGGGATTTGGTGAAATTCAGGGAAAGTAAGAACCTTTTTACACTATTCATCCTTTAAAAATATATCTAATTTGTCATTTGAGAACAAACTCTTGAGAATAAATTCCATTTGAAATATCCTTAGTGGAAATATAAAATTACTAACAAAATTGAATTATTACTGGGCTTGTGCATATGGTGAAAAATTTAGACCTCATTATCCTAATAGGCAAGATAGCACCTGTTTATGAGTATTAGCTGGTTGATAAATCAAAAATCATTATCATTAACCAATGTTTGCATATATAGAACATTGTGCCAGAATCTTGAGATGTAGGTTTCTGCACAAGGTGTTTATAATCGAATTGGGGGATCAGAACATATATAACAAGCTAGAATCCTGTTACAAGGTGGTATCATGTAAGTTAAAAAGATATTTTAAAGATTAAAAATGTTATGTTGTTGTTTAGTCCTGTCTGACTTTGCCTGAATCTATTTCGGGTTTTCTTTGCAAAGATACTGGAGTGGTCTGCCATTTCCTTCTCTAGCTCATTTTACAGATGAAGAAACTAAGGAAAATAGGGTTAAATGAGGCCGAGAAGATGAGTCTTCTTGACTTCAGGCCAAGCACTTTAAATACTGTGACACCTAGGAGCTTATAAGAGTTACCAGAACAGAACAGTCACTGAAGATTGAGAATGAGAAAGATTTCATTCTAGTGAAGGTAATTATTGAACACCGACTATCAGAGAAGACCTCTCTGTAGCCTTTGACAATATTCTCCTTGATATTTTCTTCTGTGTGTTTTCAGGACAATAGTCTCATCTGTCTCTCCTATTTGTCTAACTACTCCTCCATCTCCTTTGCTAGATCTCTATCCAGGTTACTTTCTTTAACTGTGGATGTCCCCCAGGGTTCTGTCCTGGGATATCTTCTCTTGTCCCTCTATCCTAGTTCACTTGGTGAACTCATCCATTCACATGGATTCAATAATCATCTATTCAGATGGCTATTTAATCCAGCCCTGACCTCTTTCTTGACTTTTAGTCTCACATTTCTAACTGTGTATTATATATGTTAAACTAGATGGCTTGTAAACATCTTAAACTCAACATGATCAAAACTGAACTCATTATCTTTCTCCCCCAAACCTTCTTTCCTTTAGAACTGTACTATTACTATGGAGAGTACCATCATTTTCTCTGTGACCTAAACTCCAAATCTAGTGTCATTCTCAAATCCTCACTCTCCCTCACCCCCCCACATATATCCAAACAGTTGTCAAATCTTAAAATTTCTCTCTTCTTAATATCTCTAGTATATGTTCCTTCTCTCCTCTGACACTGCCACCACACTGGTGCAAGCCCTTATCACTTCATGCTTGTACTGTTATAATGGCTTTCTGGTTGCTCTTCCTCAAGTCTCTCAGTAGAATTCATCCCTCACTTAGCCATCAAATTAATCTTCATAAATCACTAGTCTGACCATGTCATTCATCCACTATTCAGTAAACTCCAGTGGCTACCTATTGCCTCCAGGATTAAAAATAAAATTCTCAGTTTGTCTTCTAAAGCCCTCCAGAAACTTTCTACCTTTCTAGTCATCTGACACCTTATTCTCTTCCCTGTACTCTATAATCTAATGACACTGTCAACCTTACTCTTCCTTGCATACAATACTCCATTTCCCAACTCCAGGTAGGGCTGTCCATAATGTCTGGGACTGTCTCCCTCTTCATCCCTCTTAGCTTTATTGGCTTCCTTTAAGGCTTAGCTAAAGTCTCACTTGCTTTAAGAAGGCTTTCCAGTTCTTCATCTTATTGCTTTACCTCTGAGACTATCCCCAATTTTTCCTTTATATATCTTGTTTATAAAGTCAGTTCTGTTATAACATGACACGTATGCTATACAAAATCACACAATAAAACCCACAGAGCTTATGGAAAGAATGGGCTTAGGGTTAGTAAAAAATTTGTCAGTCATATATTTAAAAATATAGAAACCTTTAAGAACAGTTGTACAATTTTATACATGTTAAATAGCTAAGAATACAGAAATGGTATAATAAATAGTGGTCTCATTTGCATTATAGTCAAAATGTTCCCTAATATGTCAATTGCTTTGGAACAAATTATCATTTTTGAAACATGGGTTAAAGGAAAACTAACTGCTTGTAGTTGCTTGAACATTTTGTCTCCCATTAAACTGTAAACTCCTTGAGGGGATGGACTATTTTTTATATCTTTCTTTTTATTATCAGAGTTCAGTAGAGTGCCCACTATGTGTAGGTGCTTAATAAAAGCACCAAGTTAATATAATCTATTGCTTAAGATATTGAAGGTGGCACGGACAGTATTAGTAAAGATTAGTAGCAAATCTGAGGAATACCGAATTCTATAATTTGCCTGAATGAGAAGATGCATATAGGACAGTACTAGTGGTATAAGTTTGGTGAAATAGGAAGGAAACAAAGTTTGGGGAGCCTCTAATGTTACTGTAAGCTATGGAGCATAGACTATTTTCATGAGTGCTAGTAATCCATCAAATGTTTTTGAACAAGGGAGTAAGAAGCATAAAGTGATATTTCATAGATGGTGATTCATTAACGTGGATTGAATGGTATATGAAGTAGATTGAATTTATACTGGTTAGGAGATCATGGATTCCCCCATCCTACTGAAACAATAAAGTTGAGAGTCTCTATGAATAATCAAGCTCATTTGGCTGTTATAGATAACTGAAAACTGTGGCAAGAGAATTTCTGACTCAGGTCTCTTGCTTTCACTGTGATAAGTGAAAAACTATGATGGAAAATAAATTTTGGCTTAGACTGATTTCTGCCACTATATGAAGAAGACACTGATTCTAGACATTGTCCTTAGAAGCTCAAAGCACATCACTGCAATTAATGTTGGGAAACAAACCACAGCTCTTGCACTGACCGGCTGGCAAGGATCCTTGTTTTCCCTTTCTGATGAGTATACCTTTATTCTCCCCTCCTGCTTTCTGTAAAATTCCATTTTTCTATGATACTTACATATCTACATTCTATATAAAGTGGCTACAGCTGGCACTCTGGATTATTAAAGGAAATCTCTGTTCAGGCTTTGCTCTGATTTATAAGGCAAACTCAGGAAGAAAAAGTTAATTCTTATTTTTTTGTTGTTCAGCACACAAGGCAGTCAGCATTGGTGAGCTGGCCCCTACTTGAGCTATATGCTTCCTTTTTATAGACAGGAGTAAATAACTTCCATATAAGGGAATGGCAATCCTGATTTGTTCACATTTTAATGAGAATATGGGATAAGTGATCATGTGCAGCAGCAGGCCAGCTTCCATGTACTTAGTAGGAGGCATGATTTCTCCTGCAGGCTAACTATACATAGGTAAAGTCAATCAAGGTTAAAACATGGCGTCATTTAGAATGACTCTGCATTAATAACTGATTTTATACAACATCCCCCCTTTTGTGCTAACCATGTTCATGGCACAACACTGCAACAGGAACTATATTGTTCCTTTATTCTCACCTTCATTATCTTACTCTCTGCTGCTTGTGCTGAACTGATGTGAGTAAGTATTAGTGGCTATAAGTTAGGGGACTTAAACTTACAACAGGAAGCAAGCACACTGTGGCCTGGAGTATTACAAAAGTCATAACCTTTTGTTCCCTCAATTTCATAAGAGTTGAGCAAATTTAGTTGAGAAAAATAATTTTATCTTAAGGAGGTGGAAGAGACAAAGTTTGTTAAAGAGACTGGATAGTAAACTTAAGGTTATGAACTAAACTCCATAAAGTGTTCATCATGTACTAGTTTTAGAGGGAGAGATTTACATACCATCAAGGTAATCAAGAAAACTCAGTGTTAGAGAATTCCTCTCTGATACAGTTAACAAGGGTAATAGCTAAATCATTTTGAGGAACATCGAACTTCACTTTGCTGCCACTTGAGGAATGTGAAAAATTAACATTATTATTCCATGAATCAAATGTTGTTCAGGTAAGGTTAATATAAACAGAAAATAATCAGTTGGCCAAAAAGTGGCAGGAGGAATGGCCATGAACTTGAACAATAAATAAAAGGGATTAGGGCATATATCTCTTTCAGGCAATCATAAACATGAAACAAAAAAGTCAAAGTAATGCAATGGATCATCAGTATCAAATAATGCCAAGTCTCCTTGTAACCTGGTAACCAACTCTCAATTTTCATTTATTCAGAACATTTGATCATGAGACTCAGATTTCCTATGCAGTCATCTGATCCCTAAAAATGTATTCCCTTGGACATTCTGGAATTGGACTTCTTCTCAGGGCAACCCTGAAGGGGCCTCCTCCTAGTAGATCTCCTTCTCTGGTTCCAAGTCATTTGCAGAAATTCCTAGGCAATTTTGCTAAAATTTTTCAGTAAAAAGACAACACAATTTAGTACAATCTCTTAAATTTGTTTTTCCAGTAGCTAGTTCATGTGATTAAAAACTAATTCAAACCTGATGGATCTAACCTTATTAACAACAGAATTATAAGAAAAACAGCAAATTAGGAACTCATAATTCACCTGAAACTCCAGAGAATTTTAATTTTTAAATAGCACTTGCTTGTTCTATCTTTACCCAAACTGTGTACCAGATATGGACAATTCCATGAAAAAGGTAAAGGAGGAATCTTCAAAAAAAAAAATTCTTGAAGGCCTGACTTGTAAAATGAGCTCTTCTGTCTCTTAAGTATTGCATAGTCTTAAGCATCAAACAATGTGTTCTGTCTCTTAAGCATCACATAGATACTTCAAAATAGGAAGAAAGGGAAAATTTAAAAAAATCTTTATAATTATTAATACAGTTTTATATGTAAAATTCTTAATCTAATTTTGATAAATCATCATCATCATCATCATCATCATCATTATTATTATTATTATTATTATTATTATTATTATTATTATTATTATTCAAGGCCTGAATATCCCACTAGAAACATTTGGAGCCATTCATCTATATCCTGGTTCTTAGAAAAAAAGTCTAATCTTGCTTTCTCAAAGTTTACTAATCTATTAAATTAAAAAGAAATAAAACCTTTTACCTCTTTGTCTTAACCACCTCTTTTGAGGATAAATACAGACACACACAGACACACAGATGCACACAGAGACATATACATATAAATATACACATACACATATAAATGTACATACACACAAATACATACTTATACATGTACATATACACATATACATATGTATATATACACATCCATCCATACACATGCATACACACACATACTATCTCTCTCTCTCTCTCTCTCTCTCTCTCTCTCTCTTATATCCTGAAGGAATAAGATATTTTAAGGACCTAGGTGTATACACAAATATATAACAATTAACAAGGGGATGGTAGACCTAAGAACTCATTTATTTAGTTGCTTAGGATATAGAATAACCCCCCAAATAAGATTAATAATGGAGTGTCCTATATGTCACAATTATGTCAAAGTCTCATATATATGTCCTTTTCTGGTAACTCAGATGTTTTAGCATTAATCTATAAATTAATAGGCATAGCGTTAAAGCAATAAAAATATATATATAATTAACATGCCATGATTATAGAAATTTGCTATAAAAGGAAAAAAGAGGACATGGTTATGAGAATATCAAGATTTTCCTTTCAAGGCTACAGACTGACCTGACATAAGCTATAATAAAGAAAGACTCCCTTATATTTCTTTGATTCCCATTAAGAATTATAGATAACAGCTAATCATACAGAAAACTACCACATTATTCACAGGGTATCTTTGCCTGATTCAGAATTTGTCAGGTGGGAAAATTTCCTGTTCAGAAAAAAAAAATATCATAATGAGGAAACTGAGTCAAGATGATCCTACCTTTGACTGCACAAAATCATCCTCTCAACTTTTACCAGGAACAGACATCTACTTGGAGCAGTTCTCAGCCTGCACTCTCTTTGGTGCATAACATTTCTCTTGAGTAGTGGGTGATTGGCTTCAGAACAATTCAGACAATTATACCTGACACCAAAACTTAAAGTAATGTCACATTACAATGCAAAAATACTTTACCTCATGTAGCTAAATTTCACCAATCACAGCTTAGGGCTAGGCTATTATTGTTTTTCTGCAATAATCATTAACAATAAGCACCTATAATGACATCTTATTCATTCTTCCTGTGTAAATTAAAAATACCATACTGTGGAGTTTCATACGTACACTGCATACATGATAGTAGACTTCAAACCCCAGAAAAATGTTGACTACAGTAAGTCTCCAATTTATAGTGCCTATTAAACTTAAGAAATACAAACCAACCAACTAACTTTTGAATCTAAGGTCTTTTGTTGCTAAGTTGTTTCAAAGAGATCATTTCAATACGCACTATTTATTAAGTATATTTTCAGAATTTTCATAAATCATAGCCAAGTAACCTACCAGATAAAACTCATTTTTTACTATAAGCAAACTTGTATGTGTTCCTGCTTTCACTGGGTATAGTCTTATTTTTTCTCAAACTTCATTACTTTAGCATTTTACAATATGCTGGTAGCAGGGCTGATAAGATCTCACGACCCTGCTTGAAGAGAAAATCCTAGAACTTTACAAAGAAGGACAATTTAAGAAGTCTTTTCTTCCTTCTCCCCCCCCCAAACAGTAAGTTATTATTATTATCCATTTTAAAGCAAAATATACCCAATTAAATATTTAAGTTTTCAAACGTTTTGACCACATTCTATAACAGTTAAATTCATATGTGACAGCATCCCGATGAAAAGAGAAGATATTTTTCTAACATTTCTGTTACAATAGGTTTCTAAAATTTCAAAATACACAAAATTTAGAAGCCTAATAATAACATAAAAATATTATGAATTCTAAAAAAACCAAAACAAAACATAACAGAAAAATTTTTGTCAGTCAAATAATATCAATTCATCTAAATGCATTTCTGAATCTCTTATATAGAAATCATCTATCAAATTGGCATTTTATACTAATCACATTCAAACCCAATATATAATACTTATATTTATTAAAGAAAAATAGCTAACATTTGTATAGTGCTTACCATGTGCCAGGCACTGTACTAAGCACTTTACAATTATTAATATCAATTGATCCTCACAACTTTGGGAGGTGGGTGATATTATTATCCCTTTTATGGATTAGGAAATTGAGGTAAACAGAGGTGAGGTAACTCACTTAAGGTCACACTGAAAATGAATTTCTGAAATCAGATTTGAATTCAGATTTTCCTGGTCCATGTAGTTTTGAAGCATATCACCTTAATACTAAACATCAAATGTATTTTACAGTGTTCTGATTTACCACAATTATCCTGGTAGGAGAACATGTATCACTTTGGTTGAGACAACATTATCAATTATTTTCAGGATAAACTTCAAATAAATCAAATCTGGATTTACAATTACTGATAGTAACATTCAAAGTCTCCATTTTTCTAAATCCATAAGCTGCCAGCACCTCAAACTTTAGAGTCCATTTCTTTCAGTTAGCTCACTTTCAAAGGCATGTTCTGTCAGTGTTACATTCCCATTCCCCTCAAATACGGAGCCCACAGGGCTCAAGGATTAGGAGGTGCCCTTTGAAAGGTCCTTCAAGGACAGAGTGTTAGTATTTTATACGCAAATAATTTCATACTGCAAATTTATTTCTAAGAGTGTCTATTTGGTAAATGTTATAACTTTATAGAGTATTTACCTGTCTGATATTAGCAGGCCATTCATTAAGAAGTTTTTATTATGCCATAAATTCCTACAAACTTGGAAAAGATTCCCTACCTTTTTCCTGACTGTCTTTATGTCTGTAATCACCAACCTTTCCAGGGTCGTAAAGGCAGAAAGAAAGAATCTCAGTTTTCTTCCTTATCTCCCATTGAAAGTCTCATCAAAAGTCCCTTATTAAAATTACATACAGCTGAAAGAACTGTTTTGAGACTTCAATAGCCTTCCCCACCTTTCTAAGCTCCTTTTCTGTGCTAACTGCACATTTTTTGGGAGACAAAGTGCTCCCCTCCAAAATTCTCTCAGGTAAAAAGACGTCATGTATGCTAGAGAACTTCTGAAGTGAAAGCCCCATCAAGCCTACCTCACTGCCTGCATTTTCCCCTTCCTGGGACCATCCAAATACCTTACTTTCTTCTCCTTATTAAGTTTCTTCTCTAATTATCTCTTGAGTGTCATAGTCTTTTCTTTTTTCTTATAGAAATCCACATTAGAAGGACATGATAATGAGGGGTGATCTCCTTTGGAAGTTTTCCCCAACAGCATGATAATCCATTTTTCTTAGGCTCTAGACCTTCCAGTTTTTAGCATACATAATAATCAAAGGTCCATCATTTATCTAGACAAATTCACCTCCTATAATGATAAGTCTCAGTAATCAAGTCCAGTCCAAACTAAGCTCTACCACTCAAGCTTAACAAACAGTTTTCCCTTCTCCCAAGGTTTTAACAGCTTGCCTAATGAAGAGTCAGCAGGAGCTTCATTCTGTGCCAATCCCATATTGATACATGCATACCCTTGCTTTTCTGTTCCTTGGCAATCTAATACTGGGCAAGTACCAGTACTCACCAACTGTCCTCTTCTGCAGTGTACTGTTCCTTTTCTTCATGCACAAACGAGAAAGAATCATTTTGGGTTTGAGACCTATTTTTCCTTATCCTTCCTGAATTTGAGTTACATTTCCTGACCACTTCACAGCTAACTGTTAGCTAGGGCAAGTCTACTCCAACCATCATCGACTTAGGGCAGGCACAAAGGCTCGAAAGATTGTCAAAAGAAAGCTTTGTTTGGGCTTCACCTTGATTAATAAGGCAAACTCAGGAAGAAGCTAAAAGAATTTGGCATGCCACAGCAGTAAGCATTGGCTGGGCAGGCCTTGATCTGTGCAGCTATGCACTGCTTTTTATAGAAAGGAGTAAGCAAGTTCCGTATGTGTAAAAGACAACCCTTATTTGTTCACATGTCAATGAGACAGTGGATGGAGAGGAGGAAGTGACTCCAAAATTTATCCACAACAGCTTTATTTGGTACTATGGAAATCTATTATTCTTAAAAAAAAAAAAACCCCGATAGGCATTGATATGTTTACTTCATGTATCCCCACAGTAAAATGAAGGTTTATTCTTTCATTTTTCTGTTTAGTAATTTTTTCCCCGGTTACATGCAAAACAATTTTAAAAACAAATGTTTTTAAAACTTTGAGTTCCAAATTCTTTCCCTTCCTTTCTCCACCCTCACCTCCACATTTAGAAGGCAAGCAATTTGATACAGGTTATACATGTGTAGTCATGCCAAACATATTTCCATATTAGTCATGTTGCTAAAGAAGATATAGACCAAAAAAAAAAAGAACTCTAGAAAAATAAAGACAGTAAAAAAAAACACAGTATGCTTTAATATGTATTCATACACCATCACTTCTTTCTCTGGGGATGGATAGCATTTTTCATCATAAGTCCTTCAGAAGTTGACATTGTTGAGAATAGCTAAGTGATCCACAGCTGACCATCTTACAATACTGCTGTTACTTTGTACACAGTACACATTTCACAGTAAGTCCTTCTAGCTTTCAATGAGTGCATCTTGATCATGATTTCTTATAGCACAATAGTATGTCTTCACAATCATATACCATAATTTTGTTTAACTATTCCTCAATTGATGGGCATCCTCTAAATTTACAATTCTTTGCCAAGAGAAAAGAGCTTCTATAAATATTTTTTGTATATAGATCTTTTTTTGTTGTTTTTTTTTGTTTTTGTCTTTTTTGGGATATGGACCAAATAGTGGTATTGCTAGGTCAAAGTTTTTATAGCCCTTTGGTCATAGTTCCAAATTGCACTACAGATTGGTTGAATGAAGTCACAACTTCACCAACAGTGAATTAATGTTTCATTTTTCCCGTATCCCCTCCAACATTTGTCATTTTCCTATTAGCCAATCTCATAGGTATGAGGTAGTACATCAGAATTATTTTAATTTGCATTTCTCTTATCAATAGTGAGTTAGAATATTTTTTTTCATATGGCTATAACTTGCTTTGATTACTTCATCTGAAAACTATTCATATCTTTTGATCATTTATCAATTTGGGAAAGGCTCCCATTTTCCCAAGTCTGACTCAGTTCTCTATACATTTGATAAATGAAGCCTTTATCAGAGAAACTTGCTTCAATTTTTTTCACAGTTATTATTACTAAATATATTTCCCCTCTTCCTATCCCCTCCCTGTTTATTCTATTCTTTCTCTACTTTCACTTTATCCCTCCTCAAAAGTGTTTTGCTTCTGACTACCACCTCCCCCAATCTGCCCTCCTTTCTATCACCCTTCCTTCTCTTATTTCTTTCTCCTCTTACTTTCCTATAGAGTAAGGTACTGAGTATGTATGAGCCAATTTCCTCCCTCTCACATCCATCTTCCCCTGCACTGTAAAAGCTCTTCCTTGTCTCTTTTATGTGAGATAATTTATCCCATTCTACCTTTCCCTTTCTCTTTCTCCCAGTGTCTTCCTCTCTCACCCCCTAATTTTATTTTTTAGATATCATCCCCTCATATTCAACTCATACCTGTGCCTTCTGTTTACATATACTTCTTCTATCTGCCTTAATAAAGAGAAAGTTACTGTGTTACGAGTATCATCTTCTCACATAGCAATGCAAACAGTTTAATCTTACTAAGTCCCTTATGATTTCTCTTTCCTGTTTAACTTTTTATGCTTCTCTTGAATTTTGTATTTGAAAGTCAATTGTTCTATTCAGCTCTGGTCTTTTCATCAAGAATGCTTGCAAGTCCTCTATTTCATTAAATATCCATTTTTTCCCTGAAGGACTATACTCATTTCGCCCCAACTAATAGTATTTTATTTTTTTCAACGATGTGTAAAGATGGTTTTCAACATTCATTTTCATAAGATTTTGAGTTCCAATTTTTTTCTCTCTCTTCCTCCTCACCCTCCTCTCCAAGATAGCAAGTAATCTGATAATACACATGTACATATACATGTATATATAATGTACAACTATATTAAATATATTTTTACATTAGTCATGATGTGAAAGAAGAATCAGAACAAAAGGTAAAAACCACAAGAAAGAAAAAAAAACAAAAGAAAAAAGGAAAATAGCATGCTTCGACCTGCATTTAGAGTCTATAGTCCTCTCTCTCAATGTGGATAACATTTTCATCATGAGTCTGGTCATACTAAGTTTTGTTAGGTAGATGAATCTGGATTGTAATCCTAGCCCTTTTGCCCTCTGGAATATCATATTACAAGCCCTCTGATCCTTTAATGTAAGAGCTACTAAATCTTGTGCTACCCTGACTGTGGCTCCATGATACTTGAATTGTTTCTTTCTGATTGCTTGCAATATCTACATACATACATACATACATACATACATACATACATATATATATGTATATATATGTATATATATATATGTATATATATATATACATATATATATATATATATATATATGTATATATATATATATTGGAGGTGAGGCAATTGGGGTTAAGTGACTTTTCCGGGGTCACACAGCTAATTAAGTGTCAAGCGTCTGAGGTGGGATTTGAACTCAGGTCCTCCTGATTCCAAGGCCAGAACTTTATCCACTGTGCCATCTAGCTGCCCCCTGCTTGCAATGTTTTCTTCTTGACCTGGGAGCTCTGAAATTTGGCTATAATATTCCTGGGAGTTTTCATTTTTGGATCCCTTTCACCAGGTGATTGGGTGAATTCTTTCCATTTCTATTTTACCCTCTGGTTCTAGAATATCAGAGCAGTTTTCCTTGGTAATTTCTTCAAAGCTGATGTCTAGGCTCTGTTTTTGATCATGGCTTTCAGGTAATCCAATAATTTTTAAATTATCTCTCCTAGATTTATTTTCCAGATCTAGATCATTTTTCCAATGATATATTTTGTGTTGTCCCCTTTTTCATTCTTTTGAATTTGTTTTACAGTGTCTTGATTTCTCATAAAGTCATTAGCTTCCATTTGCTCCATTCTAATTTTTAAGGAATATTTTCTTCAGTGAGCTTTTGTATCTCCTTCTCCATTTGGCCAATTCCAATTTTTAAGGAGTATTTTTTTTCTTCAACACATTTTCGCGTCTCCTTTTCCATTTGGCTAATTTTGCTTTTCAATCCATTCTTCTCCTCATTGGTTTTTTGTACTTCAAATTTTATGCCATTTAGCCTAGTCTCTTTTTTTTAAGGTATTATTTTCTTCAATATTTTTGTGTCTCCTTTACCAAGCTATTGATTCTTTTTTCATTATTTTCTTATATCACTCTTACTTCTCTTCCTAATTTTTCCTCTACCTCTCTTACCTGATTTTCAAAGTCATTTCAATCCCTTGCATAGCCTGAGACCACTTCACATTTTTCTTGGAGGCTTTGGATGAAGGAGAAAAACTTTATTATCTTCTCTGAATGTGTTTTGATCTTCCTTGTCATCACAGTAACTTTTTATCAACAGAATTGTTTTCTGTTGTTTGCTCATTTTCCAGTCTATTTTTTGACTTTTAACTCTTTGTTAAAGTAAGGCTTTGTTTCCTGAGTGGAGGGTGTACTGTCCCAAGCTTCAGGGATTTTGCACAGCTATTTTCAGAGATGCTTCTAGGGACCTGTAAGTTCTAAGTTCTTCCAAGGTGGTATGATTTAAGGAGAGGTATTTACTCCTCTCCTGGCCTGTACTCTGATCTCTGAGTGACCACAAGAACTGTGATGAAGAACCCTGCTCCACTGTAGCGAGCAAGTTCTGGTATGCTAGCGCTTCTCCTTGCTCTGGGAGTGCCACTCAGGGCTTTGACCCAGATCTGAGTATGATCAAAGCCATAGAGTCCTGTCTCATTGCTAGTAAAGAAAACCCTGAAATCTCCTTCTGATCAGTTTTTTGACCTCTTTACCATCTGTAAGCTGATCTGGAAGCAACCATTGCCACTGTAGATTCAGTGGCTCCCAAGGCCTGCTCCTAATTTGCTGGGACCAGGACTGTGTTGGCACAGCCTGGGCTGGATTGTGTTCCACTCTCACCCTAGTGTGACAGGCCTTTCCTGTCAACCTTCTAAATTGTTTTTGGCTGGGAAATTATTTCACCTTGTCCTTTTGTGGGTTCTGCCTCTGTAGGAATTGTTTTATGGCGTTATTTAAAGGTGTTCAGAGGGTTTTGGGGTAGTGCTCAGGCTGCCTTTTCTCTGCCCTCTTTGAGTATCTATTATTCTAGCAATTCTGTGTGAGGAGATGGGATTAGCATTAAGGAGATCTGATTAGTAGGTATGCAGATAGCCGTCTCCTGCAGGCTGGCTATAGGTAGCCATTGCCAAACAAGATTAAAACATAGGGTCACTTGAGAATGACTGCATTATTGTGTGATTTTATATGGCTTTTGGACTTTTTTTATGCAGATGAACCTGCACTCTAAGCATAACAAAACTATGCAGATAATTATCTCAGTATCATTGATTTGGTGATTGACAGCAGTACCTAATCAGTGGACTCTTGGATTATTTTTTTTATCTCAAAATTATCTCCACTTTTAAAAATATTTAAACACAAATTGAACACAATTTCACAGAGTGAAATAAAACAGTGGCATGAGAGTTGTATGAAATGTCAAAGTGGAAACCATCATCGCTTTGGATTCAGAGGATCTTTTGGCTCAAGCCCCAACTTTTTCACTTATTATTTGTGTGTCCTTGGAGAAATCACTTAACATTTCTGTCCTTCACTTTTCTTACCTGTAAAATAGGAGGGATTGGACTAACTGGCTTGTTAAATTCTCATCCAACTCTAAATCAATGATCCTTAGCTTCAGTTTTCAGAAACCTCACAAAGAATTGCCAGAATACTAGATCTTTATTGTACTAAATAAAGAACTTGTGGGTGAAGTTTTAGAGTCATTTACTCCTCCTTGTCCATTATGCATTTTTTTAAAAAATGATAATCAAGTAATGGGATCTCTGGTGTTGAGGAAATAAAATAAGAAGAGCTAAATGATAAAGTCAAAACCAACGTTTATGATATTTAATAAAAACAAATGCTTAACTATATTGTGGAGTCCAAAATGATCTCACAGAATATAAGTGCTCAAAGGTTGAGGAGATATTTCTTCTGCATTAATGATGAACTGCGTGACTGTATCTCCTTGACAGAAAGCCTTCCTATTGATACAGCAAAATTAATTTAATTAGCTAAATTATATACATTTCTAAATGTTTCACATCATGTTATCAAAATACCTGGGGATCTAGTTGTTTGTACACATTCAGTTGTTGCAGAAATAATCTGTGTATGGAAGTTTATTCACTCTAGCAGAGATTAGTACACTAATTTTGCTTTGGAAACAGGAAATGACTCCCATCAATTTCTCCCCTTTGCTTTCCCCTGTTCTCAGATTGATAGGACCACTAAGTCAACAAACATCATAGTTGAGTACAGGGAGTGAGACAATTCGTATTTCTCTTTGAGAATTTCGTTAGCAATTGCACTTTAGTGGCCAGTACCCGGAGCCAACATTTTGGCTTTGTTCTAGGTAGCTGCTTGCTCCTGTCACCACTCTATGAACCAACCCCCCTCTGTGTCCTGCTTCTGTTATAGATTGTCTGGCAAAGAGCATCTGCTGCTAAGAGTGGCAAGCTTTTAATATGTTGATTTATCATTGTCAGATATGGGGTTTTTATTACTTGCATTTGAATATTGTATTTAAGGTGCTTTGGTGATTACAGATGTTTTACATATAAATTGCTTTATATTAGGAAAAAACCTTTCTTTTCAGCATTTTTAAGGAAACTTCACCCTCATGTGTTTTACATTTTAATATCTTATTCTGCGTTGTTGAGTGGTTGTGAATTGCTTTCTGTCTGTAATGGCAGACTGTATGAGAAACAGCATCTGTGGCTGCTAGTGGAGGAGAAAGGTTTTTAATGTCTACATTTTATCTTTTCTCAGTGAACCAGAATTCATTAATTAGCAGAGAATTCTCTGATTGTTATTTAATGCCAAAAGGAGCACAATAGAACTGCTCCAGAAAACACTTTGCCACTACCCCACCCTTGCAAACCAAAAACCTAGATCAACTTTCCACACTTTTCTCTCTGTTGTTTTATGTGCCAGGCAGCACAGGGTACAGATCAGCCAATCCTCCATACAGTACTTGAAATAACAGCACCATCTACTGGTTTTGTGATGGTGCATTCATCACATTTGGTAATAATGAACATTGTATATTGGCACCAAAATGGCTCCTTAGGAAAGAAGCCAAGTAGGTTCATTATGTGACTGAGCCATACTGCAAGTGTGCAGGACTTTGGATAGTACACTGTATCACTTGTATTCAGGAGCATATAGAACTATGCTTTATCTCAAGGTGATCACTTATCAGAAATGTTGTTTAGTTAGAACTAGTATTATAGGAAACTTCATGAATAGAGACAGAATTTTTAATCTTTGAAGTTTCCCAGTTGCTTATCCAGCTTTTTTATTGGGGGAAGGCTCTAGTGAAGAACTCAAGAGAAAACCCTTAGCAGGTGTTTACAAAAGGTATGGGTTGGATAATATAGTAATACATTATGTAGTTCTTCATAATTGTTTCCATTTTTGTTGTGTGAAATCAAACTGAACCTTAAAGAAAATCCCCTGTGAAGGAACAGCTGACATGCCCAGATATTCCCTCGGAGGAGTAATGATATTTCATTAAAGAAAGTCAACTGTCTGGATAAATGATCATTGAAAGTATGTCTCAAGGCTCTCATAAAAATAAAGAGCCAGTAGTTATTTGAAGAAATTATTGGGAAGTTCAGGACAGTTTCCCATCCTCCTTTATGCTTATTTCTCCCCAAGAGCAAGAAGTCAATTGTCATACAAGCTCATCCACATTTATTTCCTTAACCTTATGCCTCCCAAAGGAAGTCCTACTTTCCCATATATTTATTGAAATACATAGTTGGTTCTTGCTTTTTCCAGTACTATCTTCAAGTTATCCCATCTGCAATGAGATTTTTATTCTTTATGTCTGTTCAGTTCTCCTTTTCTAAATCAATTCAGAAGATTTACTTTCTCTTTCTGGCCTTTTGCTCACTTGCCTCCTTTCTTCCGTTCTACTTCAACCTTAATTCATTTCAAAATGGTCTGCATAGAAATCTTTCATCTTTTGTATTTAATTCCAAACTTGAGAGCATTATAGGTTTTACATAAAAGAACTAGATGGAGAAAATAGAATCACAGGTTTTGCATAAAAGAAATAGAGAAAAGCCATTGGGTTTTGGAAGCAGGGGAATTTTTTTCCCCCAGATTTTTAAGAAATGCATGAGAAGGAACACAGGGAATGAAAATACCATTGGAATGTCAAATATAATATTTTCTATTCTTCGGATCTTCAAATATCCTTGCCATCTGTCCTTTTCTAGTCTAGCAATTTGACCTTGCTCAACTATCCAAATCCCCAACTATTCCAATTACCAATTTGGTGACTTTTTTCTTATTTGATTCAATTGGAAGAAATGTTCTGTTCTGTTGATTATTGTTAATTGTACTGGGGTTTGATTCCAATAGGCTGCTACCTAAGTCGTTTCTAAATTGATCATCTTAGTAGCTGATGCCTGATTCCTTGCTAGTATTTGGGTCATCAACAACCTTTCAATATTATTGACTAAAGTTTTTAAAGAATAGTTCATAAAATATTGTTTTTTTCACCTACTATGGTCATCCCATCCTCTCAATTTCAGCAGAAATTATTAACTATTTCATAGTTTGGGACATAGCCTATGCTACCTATGTTGTACTTTGTTCATAGTAGGCAATTAATAAATGTTCCTTTAATTGAATGGAAATTATCATTTATTTAAATGTGTATCCTGCTTTCTGCTGCCATTTCTAGCTTAATAAGGAAAAGTAGAGGGAACTTTGCAACTTAAAGGGTGAATCTAAAATGTGCTCTTATGAGTTCCATTCTCATTGGACAGTATAGCATCCATAACAGGCTGGTCTGTCTGTATAACTTATAAATAGTGAGTTTGAACTTGATAGATGTCTGACTTAAGGAGAAATACTATTCACATTAAGACCTAACACTTTCTAAAGTTGATGGTTGATCGAAAGAGCTTATAAAGACTATGTTCAAGTAAAAAGAGAATTTCCCCAGCTGAAGAATGCTAATGATCATCAGTTATGAATGACCACAGAAGCAGTTTTACACATCTGTTGGATCAGTAATATTGAAGCCAGCAATCCAGAATTGTGAGTTATCCTAAGCACATGAATTCTTTTCCCTCTTGGGCTTTCCCTGACATCTAGGTGACACAGTGAATAAAGTGCTAGGCTTGGAGTCAAAAAGACCTGAGTTCAACTCCAGTCTTGGATGCATACTAGCTGAGTGACTCTGGGTAATGATTGTCTGCCTCAGCTTCCTCTATTATAAAAGGGAGGAAGTAATAGTACCTACCTACCAGAGTTATTGTGAGGATCAAATGAGACAAAATTTATAAGTTGCTTAGCGTAGTGCTTGGCACATAGTGAACAATAAAGGTTTTTGTTCCGTCCTTCCTTCCTTCCTTCCTTCCTTCCTTCCTTCCTTCTTCCTTCTCTTCCTTTTTTCCTTCTTTCCTTCCTTCATTCCTTTCTTTGTCTTTCTCTAAAACAATTTATAAAAGTTGTTGCTGTTGTTACTGGCAAAGTGAGAGTTTTTTATTTTTAATTCTTTAAATAACATCTTCCCCTTAGGACTTGGTAAATCTGCTAAACACAGTAGGAAATGTAAATTGTGTGTGTTGGTGTAGGGGTGTGGTGGGTAGGGCTCTTGTTTTGATTTTTTTAAAGCTTGTCCACTGGGGCAAAAGAACATGCAAACACTAGAGAAGTGACAGCATAATGCAATTTCTTCTTGTTAGGGCCTGTGTGTGTGTCTTCTGTTACCCATATTAAAAAAAAAAGTGAGACAAGCTTTTTGGCCATAATGAATGGAAATGTATTCCCTAGTGAGCCTTTTAACTTGCTGCTTAATGGGAAACTCAAGCCACAAAAGAAGTGGAAATGACAAATTAGGATACTGGCCTCACGTGATTAGATAAGCAGCTCTGCATGCAAAGCAGAAAGGCTGAGTCTCTCTGAACAACTGGTTCAGCTAATTTGGCTACTTTGACTGGTCAGCTCAGTCAACCAGCCAATTTTAAAAAGCAGTCAAACTAACAGTTTGACTGAATTGACTGGTTGTTCAACTGAATTGAAAGATTGATTCAAAATGATCAACCAGGTTGGGCACATAGAAAGCCTTGGAAACAATTTTCTAAAATGGCTTGGCGACATAAGGGAGATCAACTTTTATAAATTATGGTACTGGTACTCCATGGGAGGAGGACAGCCTAAGTGGATAGCAATCTCAACAGTATTAATTCAGAAAAAAAGTACTTTCACATAATTTTCTCATAATTTGAAGACATATAGAATAGTGTTGCATATTGATTTAAGAAGACAAATATAATTTATTTTTGAAAGATAATTATTTATTTGTTTCAAAGAAAGTTACATGATAGCTTTATTATTTATTTGAAAGGAACACCAAGTTGTACATGATAGATTTGCAGTTTCATACACAATCATCTTTTTTCCCCTATTCTTCTGTGTTATACAAATGCTTTATTTTTAAAGTTCAGAATAAAATTAATAAAATAATAATAAAAAAGAACTGAACATGTAAATTTTGCCACCAGTTACTGTGCTTGTTTTCATCTCCATCATCATCTTCAACATGTCCCTTCCATGCTAAACTCATTACTAAGAAACTCATTATCATGGAGATTGCTTCAGCTTTGCTGCTCACAGCAGCCTCATCAATCCTCTCTGGCACTCATTCATTCAATAAACATTTATTAAATGCCTAGTATATGCCAGGCATTGTGCTGAGGACTGATGATCCAAAAAAAAAAAAAGGGCAAAGAAAGTCCCTGCTCTTGAGGAGCTCACGGCTTAATGGGGGTGGGGGGAACATACAAACAAGTATATGCAAACAGTCTATGTAGAGGATAAATTACAAATAATCAACAAAGGGAAGGTCTTAGAATTAATAAGGATCAGGGATGTTTTCTGGAGAAAATCAAAGAAAGGAAGAGGTAGAGTTGAGGAAAAAGAACATTCCAGGAATGGGGGACAGCCAGTCAACATATTTTGAGATGGAATATCTTAAGGAACTGAAAGGAACCCAGTGTCCTTGAATCACAGGGCAGATACCCCACTTCCCTATTGGGTCCTATACCAGATATGGGATGGTGTTCCAGTACTCTCTCTTCTCAACTTCACATCCACACTCCAGTTATCAATGGCCCATCTCTACTAAGATGTCTTATCAGCAGCTCAAATCAATAACTCTTGAAGCTGACTAGCTTTTATTCTAAATTTTCTCTTCCTTCTGGCATCACTATTTCTGTCTGTAGTGCCACCATTCACGTTGGTTAGGGTTACCTTTGACTCATTTCTTGATCCTTCACTTCTCATTTAGTCAGGTACTATATCTTTTCAATTTCATTTTTGTAGCATCCTCACATCCATCTCTGGTGATTGAAATCAAGAGTCTTCCAAAGAGAGCTGATGGAGAATTTTTAAAGAAGCCACACACATATTGTTGGGCTTTATGTATTTGTTAATTTGTTTACAAAACAGATAGGGCACAGGTTTATATGGATTGGAAAGGGCCTATTAAATTGAGGCTCTCAGGAGAGATTACTTGCAGGTAAACTTTATTCCAATGGGGTTGGTAGTGATACCAAACTATTTCTTAAGAAGGAACAATTCCTAGAAGACTTTGCTTTTTGCTAGCCTGAATTAAATTGGTATTAACTTTAACACAATCCCTATCCTGAAACAAGCAAGCAGAACTAACTAAGTCTGGAAAATATAAGTTATTTAGTTCTTTATTCATTTTCTTTCCCCTACTATCTCTCCCTCTTTATAGTCTCTTATCATGTGCATCTATTATTCTGACTTTGGCTTAGAACTAGTTAAGATAAAACTATGAAGAAGGCAAAGTTTGTTTACCAGCTATAATTTGAGTGCCTCTCTTTCCATGTGGCATCAGCCTTCTTAATAAACATCATACTCAGAGCTGTAATGCTACCCGGGGTCCCTCAAAATGTGACCTTAATTAGGCCTGTTTACCCCAGGTAATACCCTATGCAGAGGTGTCAATCATGTGGCCTCTGGGCCAAGTGTGGTCTGAATGAGATTAAAATGTAATTGAGAAATGTTTAACGTATATATTAGAACATATATAATGCTAATATGTGTTTTTCTAAGGCAATATGCAGTCACCTACACACTACTGGTCCTCCATTACTATGCGAGTTTGATATTACTTTTTCCAGACGTTTTTCTTCTTCATCAGTTCCACAATCAAAACATATCAGTAGTATGTGTCATTCCTGTGGGGTCCTGCTTTTAGCTTTCTGGAAGGTGATCATATAATCTAGTTTTCACTATGATATTAAGGTCATAGCAGCCAAAATATTTTCCTTCTAAGAGGTTTTTGTATTATAATGAGGCAATTCTTCAACCCTAAGGAATGAGTATTTTTATAATTATAGAATTCCTATCCTTATAACAAGCTGATGGCAGCAAAGGGGCCTGCCTAGGACCCATTAAAACACATGTAGTAAGTAGATGCTTATTTAACCGATGTAGAAAGTTGACTTTTTTGTCCTCCTCAAAGTTGCTAACATTTTGTTGCTGTACAAAAGATGTGGTATATAAGTAAAAGGTCTTTACTCTTTACTCTTTACTGTGCCAAGAAGAATTTTCTTCTGAAGTGTACACTTGGCTTATGCCTGCTTTAGGATTCAGATGAAAGAAGTTCTTTTTCCAGCTGTTATCTAATTATTTTTCTGGCCCTGAGTTCTAACATTTGCCACTTGATGTCTTGATTCCTCCTGTTCTGTATCAATGTGCCCTCACTGAGGGCTGATCCTTGGAACAAGCAAAGTCTTTTTCTGATATTTACCTTTCCATGTGTCAGTAATGTTTTACAGTAGCCAATTTACATTATTTGGCCAAGATGCCTGGGCTGTTATATCAACATCATGCCAAAATAGCCAGCTTTTCTAGCCAATTTTTCCTCAACAGCTGGCCAAGTTCCCTAAAAAGATAAGTCAAAGTAGTTATTTGACAGTAGTGACCAGTTGGACAATTCAATTTATTAGACAAATGAGTTGTAGTCCTGCAGCAGGTAGCTTCCTATATACCAGAGGTTGGGCTACAAGCCATGCAGAAACAGATGGTGAGCCTGATTTCATCTTTGGGCCATAGTGTGTTGACTCTTGCATAGAATATGGATTCTTTACATGGAGTCTGTGAACTTGTTTAAAAATATTTTAGTTAACAGTATTGCAATATAATTGGTTTCCTTTGTAGTTGTATATATTTTATTTTCATACATTTAAAAACATTATTCTGAGAAGGGGTTTATAGCTGCACCAGATGACCAAAGAGGTCCATCATGTGCACACACACACACACAACACACACACACACACACACACAAGTTAAGCAGGTTAAGCAGGTAGACCTGCTTTAGACTTGTTTTCTATGTGGAGATTTCTTGACTCACCAGGGCCCAGAGAGAGTGATATGGCAATTCCATATCACAGCTATGAATATCTATCAAAAATGTCTTTCTGAATGTCTTTCCTAATTAGGCAGCTTACAGTATTAAAAATAAATCAGTGGTCATATAATTCATGGAAGGTGAGAATATATAATGAGATCTAGTGAAAAGGGTTGCCAGTAAGAGTGAAATAATAATAGCTAGCATTTACATAGTGCTTTACAGCTTGCAAATCATTCTTCATATACTATCTCCTTTGATCATCTTGACAAACCTTTGATGTAGGCACTATTACAGCCATTTTACAAGTGGGGAAATTAAGTCTTAGAGAGGTTAAATGAGTTGCCCAGGGTCACATAGCTAATCACTGCCAGGGTGGGGGGGTTCATATTTCGGGTGTTTCTGAATATCTGGAATGCTATTCATTATACTCCCCTGTTTTACCTAAGGATACAAGCTTTAGCTTCTGCTCTACTTAGAAAAAGGTCTAAGACCATAACTAAAGCACCTGATTCCTTTGTGCTGCTTTCCTCATCTGTAAACCAAGATTAAAATAACCTATTAGATTTATAAATCCAGCTACAGTCTCTCTCCTGAGCTTCATTTGCATGTTAACATGTGCTTATTAGACATTTTGAGATGTATTTTAAACATACCAAACTCAAGAGGCCAATATCAATTCATTAGCTCCCACCACCCTAAATCCATCCCTACTTCAGTTGAAGATTCCATCATCCTTCCAGTTTCTCAGGTACACAGCTTCAGGGTGATTTTTGACTCCTCATCCTCTGTCACTCCACATATCTATATAGTTGCCAAAACTTGTCATTTCTACCTCTACAACATCTGTTGCATCTAACCTTTGTCTTCTAATTAAATGACTATCACCCTAATACTGGTCCCTATCAACCACTGGCCTGGACTACTAGTACAATTGCCTCCTTGCTACTCTTTATATTTTAAGTCTCTACCCTCTCTAATCCATCCTCCACACAGATGCCAAAGTGATTTTCTTAAATCATAAGTTTCACCATATCATTCTACTAAATAAACTCTATCAACATCTCTATTGCCTCTAGGATAAAATATAAACTCCTCCATTTGGGTTTTAAAGTACTTCACAACTTTACCCAACCTACCCTTTTGGCTTCATGATATATATGATATATTGCTTCTCTTTCTGTACTCTGCGGTCTTGCTAAACTGTCCTCTATTTTCCTCATAAAAGGTACCCTGTGCCCTTGCCCTGTTTGTCTTTCATGTTTGGAATCCACTCCTTCAGCCCCACTGCTAAGAATCCCTTGCTTCTTTCAAGACTCAACTCAAGTATCACCTTTCTACATAAATCTTTTCTTGATAACCCCCACGTCCTAGGGTTTTCTCTCTCGTAATTAACTTGTATTTGTTTAGTACATAATTGTATCTACATTTATTCATATATATATATACATATATATATATATACCTACTTATGTGTATAATCTATATATACTTATTTACATGCATATTGTCTTCCCTGATAGATATGAGGGGATTATGAATGAGGAGGTGCTGAGAAGAAACAAATAATCAAAGGATAATGAGTAATGGAGTGAATTATTAGTCATAAGCATGCAAGTGTGTGACTCCCTTGTCCTATAGTTCCACAGGCAGAGAACAGCGGCTGAGTTCCCCAGTGTACTTTATACCTGGATTAAGAGGCCAGATCACTTGTATTTTCTGCCCTTATAACTAATTGTTGTTACCAGGCCGATTCAAGGGGAGTAAATGGGAGAGGACCTGAGGAGCAGTCAGTCACTAAGTGGTCTGGACTATGACCTATCTTAATAACCGCAGTGCATTGTGATTAGGAAACTTTGCTAAACTTGCATACCTTATTTAGATGAAGTTTGCTAAACTAAAAGTTTTCTAACCTTCCATTCCTAACCCTAAATGTAGCTGACCAAGTCAGTTGTTGGGTATATAGGGACTTTCTGGTATAGAAGCAGATCAGTCAGTGGTCAAACATGCAGTCCCTTCTATCAGCTAGGGCCTAGTAATAGACCAATTCCCATAATACAATGTAAGCTGCTTGAGGGCAGGGATTGTTTTAATTTTCTCTTTGTATATATAGAACTTGACATATAGTGGGCACCTAATAAATTAACAAAAGATTATTGATTTAGTATAAGCATACACACACACACACACATACACACACACACATATGTGTTTTAAAGTGCTTTAAAACATATTCTGCATGAAAACAATATTTATAATCATCATCAATATAATAATCGTTTCTTTGGGTCACAGGTGTTACATTTGCAATTTAGTACCTCGAGTTCTCTTCTTTTATATAAATGTACCCTAGTTGCTGCCACTTCTATCAATTAATCATCACTATCAGGAGGATGAACCTGATCCTCCCTATAGTCTATGAATCATCAAATGTAATTTGCTCTTAGCTCATATGTCTGAGTAAAGGATCATAAAGAATATTGTGTGAGTATTGGACATGTGATTACCACTGTTACACTAAAAATACAATTATTATTAGTTAGCTATTATAAGGTAGACATTTTTTAAATCAAATTTGTTTTTAGCAAATGTGCCTTACAGAATACCTACCCAATATAAATCAACACAAATAAGCAACTTATTTTCAGGGTGATGGCATTGTAGAAAAAATTTTTTTAAATAAATAACCAGAGTGTCTAAGGGCATCTTACATTTTTTATGGAATGACAGGACTTCCTTTTGACTCCACTATATGTCTTTGACAGGCAGTATCAGTTATCGCTATAATTTGACTCTATAGTTGACAAAACTAATGGAACACAATCATGCTTGATGAAATCATATTTCTGTTCAAACAAATGTATATCAAAATGAAAGTAAATGGAGAGATTACTGCTTCTCAGATTAGAGCCTATTATCAATAAACCTGAAGCTTCAAGTGCTATAGATAATATGATTTCTTTGCCATTACAGGTAATTTATTGTTCTATTGTATGAATTGTTGTCAAATCCTTTTTACAATGAAGAAGATAACTCTCTTATGATATCTTGTGCCTGTTTAAATAAAAATGGAATTTGAAACCACTCTGAGAAATAAGTTGAATAAGGGCTGCCTATTGACATGACTTCTTAGGCAAATTGCTTGCTTCTTAGGCATTTCCTAAAGGAAAAAATGAGGCCACATTTGTTTGTGGTCAGTGGCACAGTATGTGTATAAGTGTGTGTGTGTGTGTGTGTGTGTATGTATGTGTATGTTTTAAATCCTCATCTCAGTGCCTTTGTCAGCATCTCCTTTATGGAATGCCCTCACCTCTTTCTCCTCCCACCTTTGTCTTGAATCTTCCCCTTTATAGAATCTCTAGAGCTGGAATAGACCCACACTTAAAACATAAATCTCTACTAGAGCTGGGCATGGAGTCAGGACAATTTAAGTTCAAATTCTGCTTCATATATTTTTTAGCTATGTCGCCCTAGGCAAGTAAAAACACCAGCACCAACACCAACACAAATCTTTGAGTCTCAGCTTCCTAATCAATAAAATGAGGATAATCATACTTAACTACGTTGTTATGAAACTCTGTTACTTGAAGTGTATATAATGTTTTGCCAACCTTAAAGCCTCATGTAAATGTAAGCTATCATTATTCAGTATTATTTTTTTTAACATTTATTACGATTTTTCAAACAATCTAGCCTCTTACTGAAGACATTTAGCAACTGGAAAGTTATTTTTTGAAAGAACACATTTTACTTTTGGACAGTTCTAATTTTTAGGAAATTCTTTTTGTTATATTGGGACAAAATGTGCTTCTTTATAACTTCTTTATAACTTTATAACTTCTAACCATGAATCCTACTTCTCTGCTAGGCAAAAAAGTCTTAGTCCTTCCATACAACATTCAAAACTATAGTTCTTCATATATTTAAAGACATCTGTAATGTTCTGTCCTGTCTTTATCTTGAGTATCAATTTAAAAAAAATCAATAATTGACATAGTGGGATCTTTTATAGAATAAATGTAGTAAGTTTTCAAAGAAGGAAATGAGGTTATTCTTATGTAAATTTTTAATCAACCCACACTGTCTCAAAGTGATCACTGTCTTTGTTTATAAGTGTGCTCAAGGGGCAGCTAGGTGGCGTAGTGGACAGAGCACTGATCCTGAAGTCAGGAGGACCTGAGTTCAAATCCTACCTCAGACAAACATTTGATGGTTACTAGCTGTGTGACCCTGGGCAAGTCACTTAACCCCAGTTGCTTAAAAAAATAATAAAAAATAAAAATGTAAGTGTGCTCAAGTTCACACTCTCATTACAGACCCTATAATTTTAATTTCAACATCATGGTCTTGCAGCTTGAAGAATTTATCTCTTTTCCCTTAAAAAATGTGACAAAATGGACCCATGTTCAGCCCTGCAGTAAAATCTCTCTTCCCGTATTTCTCCCTATCTATGTTTCAGTTACCAATCAGTCAGCAAGCATTCATTTAGTACCTATTATATGCCAGATACTGTGCAAAGTACTGAAGACACAGAGCCAAAAAATGAAAAACTCCTTGGCCTCTAGACACTCACATAGCATCTACAAGTTTCTTCACTACCCTGGAACTCAATTAATTGGGGCCTAGTTGGGCAGCTAGGTGGCACAGTGGATAGAGCACCGGCCCTGGATTCAGGAGGACCTGAGTTCAAATCCAACCTCAGACCAAACACTTGACACTTACTAGCTGCATGACCCTGGGCAAAAAAAAAAAATGGGCCTAGTCACTTGAATTCATTAAGGTAAGCTTTATATTTTTTTACCATCTTCTCAAGTATTCTGGTTCTTTATTTCTTTGTAGAATTTTTTTCTATGCTTCCCAGTCTAAAGTTCATTATCTTAACAGGAAAAAAAAATCAATTCAAGAGGCAAGGTGCTGAGCAGAATATTAGACATGGAGTCAAGATGTCTAGGCTTTGATTCCTGACTCAGACACTTACTAGCTGTCTGATCTTGAAGAAATGACTCAACCCAGGGGTGGGGATCCTGTGGCCTGGAGACCACCCACGGTCTTCTAGGTCCTTGGATGTAGCCCCCTTGTGACTGAGTGCAAGTTTTATAGAACATATCCTTTTATTAAGAGGATTTCTTCTGTGAAGTTCAGATTCAGTCAAAAGGTTACACTTGAGGACCTAGAGGGCCGCATGTGGCCTTGAGGCCACAGGTTCCCCACCCCTGACTGTAATCATTGAGGGGTTGGGGGAAGGGAGTTGAATTTCTGGCCAGATAAAAGTAGAGTAGTTTTGCTTTGTCTTTACTCTTCTTTTACGTAACTCTATCCACCCTAAGCAGTAAGCCATTAATTCCTTCACTTTCCTCTTAACTCCAGCATAGCTTTTATAAGCCATCTTTTTCATTTTATTAAAATATCATCATTTATTGAATGATCATCACATTTATTATATCATCATCAGCTCGTTCAGGAATGATCCTTTCTGATACTCTTTTTATAGGATTATGCCAAATGGTTTATATTCATCTTCAGTTGCTTGCCTTTTTGAATTTCTTCAAAAACCTAGATCTGTCAATGAGTTACCTAGTCAACATCAGTCTCTTTATAAACTTGGTCCTAAATATGTTTAGAATACTATGGTCAAACTCAAAGTTATTTGTTTGGTTCCACATCCACTGAATTTCTGTTAATATAACTTGGTTCACTCTCTTCTCATGGCCCAGCCTTGCCTTTTTGATATAGGGTAGAAAGAAGAGTATAGCAAAATTTTAATATCATATTGGAAGATAGATGCTTATCAATGAAAAATGTTAATGCTTTTCCCCTGAGCTATGTTCTTTCTCATATATTTTTTTGAATTTTTTATAGGAGTATATAGTTAGCAAATTTTATAACTTGTTCACTACCTCGAAAAAAATTACAAAATAGATTAATCCTTTCCAGAACTCTCCGGTCCATTCATTAGTCAATGATTATTAATTTCATCCAATTCCATTGCTTCAGGTTTTGCTTTTTTTTTTCCCCTCCAAGCAACCTTCTTATTTTGTTAATTATTTCATAATAATAACAGACTAATTATTTTGTGGTTAAAATAATGTATAGGCTAGTATTTTGTATGATTCTCTTCAATTTTGAGTAATACTCTTGGACTTACAGTCTTGAGATTTTCTAAAAGGAAATAAAGACATTATTGCAATATGTTAAATAGAATTGGAGAAACAGAAGGTTTAAAAAGTTCAGACTGTAAAATTCGTAAATGCTTAGGCATTACTGACTGATTTTAAATATTTGAGGATAGAGAGACTGTGTATATCTGAATGACTAATATTGACAAATCCCAAGAGATCATGATATTGATGAGATTTCTGACAAGATGTGATAGAAATCTTAAGTGTATCCTGTCTTTTATACAGAAGGGGATTCTAGGGAGATGTGAGTCACTGAGCAGCAGGGGAGTCAAACTGAGACTTCCTTACTGATTGAAGCCTCTACGCCATCATTCTTTCATCTTTTATCAGTATCAGAAAACTGCTTCGACTTCCTCTTTCTCCAAGACATATCTCGTGATTCACACTCCCAAGAGCTCTGGGTTCATACAGAATGCGGCTCAATCCTGAGGAGGCTCAACCCCAAAGAAGGTCATATTTTCCTCTCTCTGGGTCTGCCCCAACCATTGATGTATCTCTAGGGAAAAATGAAAAAAAAATAGTATGGCTCATATCTAGGTTTTCCTCAGAATATGGATAACAGTGCCCCTTCTAGGACTCAATGTGGTATGAGAACCTATATAGGACAGCTGTTTATTTCTGCCACCACAAAAACTGCTTAAGATACAAACCTCACAGACACACATTTTACAACGTGTATTTGCTGCATGTCTCTTAAAGCATGAACATATTTTTTCTGTAACATCAAAATCAATAATCAACATTACTGAATATCACTCAGTAATACTATTCAATGTAACTCAGTGGGGAAAAAAATCATCACATCTTTTATGGCTGAACTTATATAACATCAAAGTCACCAAAGTGTGCAATTCAGAAAAAAAAAAACAACAGTCAAACCAGTTCTTTTTGCTGTGTGACTAAATAAATGGTTTAATATAGTAATATCAATTTTTAAATGGTAAGTTTAGGCTAGGGGTAGAAAAGACAAACTTCCTTCATTGTCTTCTATAACTTGCAGGTGTCTCTATTGAAAACTAAGTTGTCAGGGGTTCACTCTCCCTGTTATGGAACTATCCAAGAACATACCTATCCACCCATTGTGGTCAGCTAGAGACGAGATTTTTCCTCCTTGCTTCCAGTTTCTCTCTCAATCTCTCTTTGGTTAAAGGATAGAGACTTTTTTTTTTTAACCTAAAGGACCCATGCACCATGCTGTGCCCCATATCTTTCTTAAGGCTGGGTATTTTAGCCAAATTCAAATGACAGCAGTAGGCTCACTCATATATGTAGAAGCAAAAGAGAAAGCCATACTGCATTCAAAACTTCATCTACAGGAAATTTATAGAATTATTACTAAAAATAAAATAATAGCTCATCATTCCCCTAGGAAGCATCTTGAAACTGAGCTGGAATTAAGCTAGTCAATTAAAATCTGTGTAGCTAAATAGTCAAAAGCTTCCTTGTGAGTAGTCTCTGAATGTAATTAGACATGTATACTGTTGTTGTTTTTGTCCTTTTTGTTCAAAGGGGACCAATGACTTCACAAGATGATGTCTTGATTCATGAGTGAATTGGATTTAAGTAAGGCAGAGTTGCACAAAATTGTCAGCTTCACTATGTCTTCCAGACTCATCAAAGTCTAGTTGGCAAGACAAAAGTCAGGACAACTGGCCATGGCCTGGGATGCAGTGGATGACCTTGGTGTCTTCAATGTCTGGCCAAGCTCTGAGCGCTCCATAGTGCCTACTTCAGCCGTCTTCATGGTGATGGTAACAAATTGTTTTCATCTATCTGTCTGCTAGAGGAAGTCTTCACATGCTTTGGGTAGGCATTCCCTAACTTGCCACAGGTTGGTGGCCTGTCAGTTACCCTAAACCTAGTTTAGCCCATTTGCTGAGATGGTTTACTGGGGTATGGCCACTGCACATGCTACAGCTTCTTGGAGCCATAGGTGAATGTTGAGTGACAGGTAGATACGCAGCTCTGAAAAGGGCTTAGTAAGCCCTCACACTAGATCTGCTAGTCTTCTTTGAATACCAATACAACCCCAGACCTACATGTAGAGAGTGTTAAGATCAAGCTTTTCTTTTATCTAGAGAAAAGCAAAATTCAAGTATTCTTGGGACTTTAAGTAAGGAAAAGCTTTAAAAAGACATTTAGAATTAATCCTTCCTTCAGGTGAAAAAGAGAGAGGAAGAAGTAAGAAGCAGGAAGCACTTCACCATGTTTGTATTCCTGCCTGAGGGAAATTTTCAATCCTCAAACTTATTTCTCTCTCTCGGCACTGATGCCTCCAGTGGATGAAGGTAATGGCTGTATTGGTGCAGCCAAGGTATACTTTTCATTATTCTCTACTTCTGCCTCACAGAAACTTACCTTTGAAGTTCATTCAATCCATATTAATCATTCAATCAAATTCTGGTGGCTGTTATCTATGTGCGTCCAGGAGTTAGAGGTTGACTCACAGTCTTTCTCTTCTCTCCAACTCCAGCTTTCATACCAAGGGGTTTCATCACACATATTCATTCTTCTCCAAACACTTTAACCTCAACTTCTCAATTTCCTATGACTTATTCCTCTATCCCACCTTAGCTACACCCAGAAATGGTCTTAATCTTCCCATTACCTGCAAATATTACACTTCCATGTTCATGAACTCTGAAACTCCTTTATTTGATCATAATCTGTTGTCATTCCATCTGCTTTGCAACTCCTTGGATCTCCCCAGTTCCCTACCACAGGTTTACTCTGAGCTTTTTAAGCATAATCCAGCCCTGCTATCTAAAAGGAACTGTATTTCTATCACTTTTACTCGCTGGGAAAAGAATAGATTTCAAGCCCTAAGGTCCTTAGCAGAGGCCCAGAACACTTTCTCTGCCTATTAGAGAAGAATCCATCAAAACATCTGTGACACTGCTAATACCAAGATTCATCAGATGGAAGTAATTGTGTCTACATAACAGCAGAACAGTTGGTCAATTTGGTCAATTCAGTCTAATTACTGGTCTATTCAGGGGAAAGAAAAACATCTAGTTGAGTCAGTAAAACTGTAGTTATTATTGTTAAAATGATTGATCCAGCAGCCTTAGTAGATGTGATGATTGAAAGTCTTTGTTTTATCTACAGGTATATCTTGCTTTAAAAAAAAGCAATCTGAAAAGTCCATATTTGTACCTTTTCATTACTTCAAAGCATCTGTGGTCTCATCCACCCAGTATTCTGTTTATAGTGCATGTCACAATTCATGGTTTCTAAACCTGTGCAATTCAGAGTCATATTTTCTAAATCATCTATGTAGCATTTACCTAATGTTCAAGAAGCTGCCTTCTAAGTATGTACATAACATTGAAGTTCTTAGATGATTTACCTCTTATCTTTCACTTTCTTATATTTCTGAAATATGTTTTACACTTCTGTGCAAATCATCTTTGACTATATGCTGTAGCATCCTATGCTCAGCATATGTATTCATTATCTTTTGGGACATCAGAAATTTTGATTCTTCCTAGATTGTGGTGTTCCACAATTCTTAGCCATATTACAACCATATTAACAAGATGAATTTTGCGTCAAAGAGTAGTTTAAGATCATTGAAAGCACTATGTAATTTCCCAGACAAAACTTTCTCTCATTTCTTTTCTTCAGTTGTGTTTCTACCCATCTACTTTTTCTTGTGTGACTTGCATGGACCTTCTCCTTTGAATAGCTATGAATTTCATCCAGAAGGCTCCATAGTTTTCTTAACTTGACCAAAAGAGCAACATAATGTCATCTAATGGATCTCACTGTTATAGAGAACATTTATTTCATTTGCACTCTATTCTGGACATGAATAGAATGTAAGCTTCTTAGGCAAGGAGTGTTTGTGTGATTTTTTTTGTCTTTGTGTCTTCTGTATGTAACAGAGTGCCCAACACATAGTAGGCACTTAAAAATGCTTGTTGATTGACTGATTAGATACCCTCCAAGACAGTAGTAAATAACTTTGGCAAATGTATATATCCTAGTTTTTTTTCCTCACTTGATGTAAATAACCAGGTCATCAAGCAATTTAATCTCTGCCTCTCTGTATATTTTGCATGATTAGAGGTTGTTTTATTCGAGGGAAGTCTTCAAGGCAAAGTTCAAATTTTTTTTTTTATAAATTAGTTTAAAGTGATAAACAAAGTTAGATCTTGAATTATCTATACCAGAAGTTCTTAACGTGGAGTCCATAAGCTTTTAAAAATGATAATTGTTTTTCCACATAACTGGTTTTCTTTGTAGTCCTATATTTTTTTTATATTCTGCAGCTAAAAAAATTATTCTGAGAGGGGGTTTGGAAGCTTAAAATGGCTACCAAAGGAGTTCATGACACAGAAATAAGTAGCTTTGACTCTTTGTTTCTCAGCCAATTATATGACTATAAAGATATGTTCCACTGAATTACATATTTTGTGAAAACCTGCTTGTTTCATCCTCCTCTTCCTTACATATTCAGCAAATATGTGCTCAATTTATGTAAAAATCCCCCTCCTTCCCCTCTCATTTTTTTTTAAGAAATAAAGAAGTAGGTATATAGTTCAGTAGTCAATGTTCTCTTGATCACAATTCTTTTTTTTTCATTTGTAGTAATAACTTCCCCCCCAATCAAGCAATATTTTCCTTTTGATCAGATATCTTAAAAATAAACCTCTCAATACCCTCAAAGCTGTGACAGAGGCTAATTTAATGAATGTAGATGGTTGAAACATGTGCTCATCTTATCAGGTAATGTCTCCTTTTCCCATCATTTTCTTGCTATCACTGCAATAGTACAATAGTGTTAGAATGAGGCTCTTTTGCACTTTCCTATGTTTGATGGGTTGCCATAGCAAAGACCTCATCACCAATTGGCAGATTGCTAAAGATGAGGCTCTCTATATTTAATTAACTAGGATAGTCCTTGCCACACAGGTATAGTCTGTTGTTGGAACTGTCCTTCATATCTTTCAAGTATTTGGGCTGTTTGTGGGCAGAGTCCATTTTATTTTTGTTTTTGTGACCCTAGTGGCTACCACATCACCTTTAATGAATGGGTAAAATGATTTTCCCAATTGTTTGGTATCTTCTTCTCTTCCAGGCATATTGAAAATCAGTCCCTCAGTGATTTCAAAATTATGTCATCTTAAGAAAATATTTCTTCTGGGAGTACATGTTCTTTTTTTCTGGTTTTCATATACAGTACTATTTTATTTATAGTAACATAGTACTATTTTTACTTCCTCATATAGAATTTCAGGTACTGAGATAGACTCCAAATGAGAAGCCTCAATCAATAATGAAAATAATTTGTCACTGAAATGCTTAGAAATCTTTTGCATTTGTGTTTGTCATCATTTCAATTTCACATGTAAACATTCTTTGGCTAATCATGTTAGTTGTGATTCATGTCAGGCTTTCTATACTCGAATTTTACCCTCTATCCCTCAGTACTATGTTGTAAAGTGCACTGTTTGTAATTTTCTCATTCTCCCTCAGTAATGTTGTGTAAATGGGTTTATACCATAAACTAGTATTGCCCTTAATTGCCATATCTTTTCTCATTGGAAAGAGATTGTGCCTTCTTGCTGAATTAGCTTTTGGGTTCTTATTACCTCTGTGAAATAGTGATTCATTTACCACAAGTAAACATCTGCAAGAAATAGTGATATTCCACGTTCAGATATTTTCCTCTACCCACTTTCTTTTGGGGGCATTGACAGATGTTTTGAGTAGGTCACTTCAGAGCTCTTGTAATTACATGGGGTAATTTTTAATCTTCATTTTTTTCGAACTTGGTGTTCATTTTTACCTTTGTTATAACCACTTGATGCTAATACACAGAAATACTGATTCTGAAATGGCTCCTACATTGATACTCTCGATTCAAAGCAACACTCAAGAATGCTTACTATGTGCAAGGAACTAAGGTAGGTGCTGAGGATGTAGATGAAAACAGAACAATCCCTCCCTTTGGAGAACTTCAATTCTATTGGAAAAATAAATCATATGCCTTGATAAATAAATATAAATTAAAGAGGAAGAGAACTAGAAACCAAGGAAATGAGCATATTTGGAAAGGAAGAAGCCCCTGATGTGAGTCTTGAAAGAAATTAGATATTCTAAGAGACAAAGGCAAAGAAGAAACACATTTCACATATGGGGGAAGAGTCTGTATAAAGGTGTGGAGATAGGAGAGTTAATATAAGAAATGATAGGTTAGTTTCACTGCAAAACAGTATGATAAGGAGATGAATATGAAACAATACTAGTGTGTACACTGTTTTTAAGCCTCTTTTCATAAGAAGCATTAATAATGAAAAGGGCAGAAAAAGTGTTTTTGTGGAAAGGAAGAGATGTGTACCAATTGTCAAAGGATGTGGGATATTGTCTTTTTTATGGATGAACCACTGATGCTAAAAATTGTGCACAAAGAACTTTGCTTATACTATGTGACTTTGTTTATAATAAATGGTTAAAATTTAAATATTAAAAATAGCTTTCAGATGGACAGTTTGGAAAGGAAAACGATCAGGGGTAGAGAGAGATAGGATGACATATACATATCTCTTTGTTAACAATATGGAGTGATGCCTCACTTATATGGTAATATTTAAATATTACAAAGAGGCAGAGGTATTTTTTTTTATCTACTAAAAAGAAAGAAATGTACTTGCAAAAAAAAATTTCTAAGGTACCAAAATAAAAATAGACTGCCTTGATATTTCATTGTTGGGTTACAGTGGATACTTGCCTAATTTGCATATACATGTTTTATTAATAAAGAGGGTAAAGCTAAGAAAATGAGAAATCATACAAGTATTTGTATACCAAGAAATGATTGACAAAAGACTGTTGATTTCATAAGGAATATTTGGAGAGCTGTAACTTTTCAAATAAAAGATGAGTCACTGTGCATCAGAGAGCTTCTGTTTAAGACTTTGAACACAATAATGAGAACAAGAAGTCTCATGCAAGATGAAAATTGAGGAAGAGAAGCTGAAGAAACAGAGGGTGGTGGCGTGCTGAGAAGGTGTTCTGTCAAAGTTGTGGTGGTAAGAAGCAGGCAGCTAAAAGGTTCAGTTGTGTAATTCATGATTAGTCTTAGAGAATTGACTTCATTGTCCAAGAGCTGTAGTGACAGCTATTGCCCTTCAGGGCCACCTAGAGGTGGAAGAAGGTGAAACTTTTTATAAGGGCTTTTTACAATCTCTTACACCTGGCTTGAGAAGAAAAAAACAGATGGGGCCTTTGCAACTGCTTTGTAGTATTTTGGTGTTCTAGCTTGAAGAATGAACCTGTTGTGTTCCTCTGAGCTCTGTTCTGATTGGATAGTAACAATCTGATCTGAAGACTCTCATCACAGAGAGGGAATCCTTTTTTACTCCCTGTGCTATATTACTGCCATAAGAATGGCAAATGCTGTTGTTGAGAGTCTATCTCCCTGTTTAAAGCTTTACAGTTTATTATCAAAGGATTATTGAACAGGATTTTTTCTGTTGTTATATTTTCCAATTAATAATAGTGATGCATACACACACACACACATACACATATACATATATATACATATATATATACTCACACATGTAGCTCTGTGTATCTATATATACACAGACATATACATACATACATGTATATACACACAAAAACATCTGAGATACCTTGTAAAAGATACTATAAAAGAGTATTTTGTTCTATAGAGTCAATTCTTTTTTGGAGTCAGTGGAATGGTTGGATAGTCATTGATGTTCTCTTGGTTATCTTTCTTTTTTGGTAGTAATAACATTATTTTCTCCCCCTGTATTTGGCATCATCCTTTTTTTTTTTTACACCGATTATCTCAAAAATAAGCCCCTTGATATTCTGAAAGTTTTGTTAATATTTAAATTACTATGTGTAGATGGTAAGTAAGTGGTACTAATTTGATCACCTCCTGTTCTCTTTTCCAGTCCTCTGCCATTGTTACTGCAAGCCATTTATGTGTAATTCCACTGACAGTAGGCTGACTCAGAACATCTGACCTTAACCAGATGAAACCAGATTAAGCTGGTTTACCCACTTTCAATTAGTTCTCTGTCAATTGAGTGTTGCTTTTCGTGCCACATAAAGATATATCATTGTTCTCTTTAGTTCTATGATTTAAAAAAAATAGATAAATTTCATGAAGAAGGTGGTGCTTGAGATAAGTCTTAAAACAATCCAGGGATCCCAAAAGATGGAGATGAGGAAAGAGAGCATTACAGGCATGAGGAATAGTCAGTAAAAAGGCACAGGAATAGGCGATGGAGTCTTATGTGTACTGAGTAGTGAACAGGTCAAATGACTGGAATGAGGGTTCAAGGAAGAGAATAAATAATAAACAAACAAACAAATAAATAAATAATAAATGAATGAATGAATGAATGTGAGAAGACCAAAAAAGTAGAAAAGAGCCAATGTATGGAGAACTTTAAATGCCAAACAGGGAAGTTTATATTTGCTCTCTAAGGTAATACAGAACTCATGGGATCTGTTGAATACAGGCATTGATATAAGACATTTATTCTAGGAACATCATTCTGGCAGCTATTTGGAAGATAGATTGGAGTGGGAAGGATTTTAGGAAAGGAGATAGAAAATAAAGCCATTTCAGTAGTCTAGGCAAGAGATGGTGAGGACCTGAACTAGGGCAGCACCTTTGTGAGTGTAGAGACCATGGTAAGAACAAAGAATAGGTTTGGGAGAAGTGGATCAGAGGGAGAAATGGAAAGAAACATGATGATCAGAGAGGGAAACTTTGGAGTTAAATGTCAAGGAGGTGGCACCATTTGTCATGATGGTGATGTCTAAGTAGTGATCCCCTTGTGAAAGGGGAAAGGAATTTCCCTTTTGCCAGCTTTCACTCCTCATGTTAACAGTCTTTTTTAGCTTAGCTCAACTCCTCCCCATTTCGTACATTTCTCTGTCTTCTCCTTCCACTGTTAGCTGGGACGATAATTATTGATTCTATTTCAATGTGATATAGGAATTTTGAAGATGGAAGAATAATGAAATCAATTTTTTTTAAGCTGCTGTTATTTGTTATGAAGAAATGTGCAAACTTTGTCGTTTTTAAAGAGCGCACTTCCAGGAATGTTAGAGCTACCACAAAAACTTCTTGGTGTGGGGAATTCAAGCATTCCAAGAATTATTCAATCCCACAATGAATCAATTGCAAAGACTTTCAGAGGAACCTGTAACCTAAACGGGTTTGTTATCAATTACACCACAGTGGGATATAGGTTACTTGGGGTTTAAAGAACAGTGAGACAAGTTTAAAAAAAAAAAAAGAGAGAGAGCACAACTGATAATTGTTGTAACAAAGGAAAAAAAAATACTTGCTATGAGGAATGCCTGAATACTGAAGACTGGAAAAAATGATATTTTTCTCATGAAACTTTTTCATTGAAGGCTATACTAAAACCATTATCAAAAGGCATCCAAATGAGCCTGTAATATCTGGGCACCTTCATCAGTGAGAAAACAAACACAGAAACAAACAGGTTTGGGAGGTTTTTTTTTTTACTTTCAATAGACCTCAAATTCTTGCTCCCATTGAGGGAATGAAGAACTCTGATAAATAAATTTATATCCTGAGAAGCAAAAGTCATCCAGTCTTATAGATATTCCACATAAAAATGGGATACTGTAACACAGCTTTCTATTATGCTATAAATCACAAAATATTATAAATTATAATTTCAATTATCAAAGAAATGAAAAGAAGCATCCTTCAATGCCGTACAAACTTGATTTAAAGTCCATTGAAATCTTTTTGCTATTTCCTAGGTTAGATTTGTAAAAATAGATTGTTCATCAAAGGTATCTAATGTGTTAAGTGTATTTTCATCATGAAGATTAAGGAACATATTTTAGAATCTTGTGAAATCAATGCCAAATTGTGAAAAACAAGTTATTGCACTTAAATATTACACATTAAGCATTTTTAAAGTTGCAAACATTGAAATATTTACTTCATGTCAATAAATGTGATTATTTTGCTTTTTCCCAGTTAATTCACATACTACTATAATGTGGAATAAATGTTTCACACATGTTCAATGTCTTTGTTTTATTTGAGATAAAATATTATTTTATGTACAAATTTCTCATTTTGGGACTATAGATAAACTGGTACTAGTCAATTAGACTAATAATATGTTTTCAACATGTTATTTTTCAATGCCATCTCGAATACTTCCTTTAGTTTTTGAAACTATTAAGAAGTCATTTTCAGTATTTTTGTAATTGCAGCACTGTTTGGATGAGGCATTATTCTTTACCTCAATTGTTAACTATATCCATTGCACACATATGAGAGTGTAGATTTAAAAACAATTTTGTTTCAAGAATTTTGCGCATCCCCTGAGATTACTTGGAACACAAAACCAGGTTTGAGAATTACTGCCATGAGGTGCAGTATTTGATGTAATGCAATTGTTGCTTGTGTTTGCTTCTAAAAGAGGAAAATACTTGAATTATATATAGGAATCATGAAATCAACCAATGTTTCAATATATATGGTTTTATATTGACTCATAGAATATTCTCAGAATGGTCAGAATCACAGGGTTTATATTACTTGATAGAGGTTATAAGTAATAATCTAGCATTTATCATTTTAAATTCTTTTTATAATTGTTCTATTGAGTTTGCAAGTTGTGCTGCAATCAGTTCTTGGCCAAGAGAAGTAAAAATGAAATACCCAATAATTAAGGTTCAATTTCAGTAGATATTTCATCTTCCTGTGCAATTTCAAATTATTTCTCTTTAATTTATCTTGATCTGGTGGTTATCATATTCCACTTGAAACATTCGTATTCCCGATAGATTTGGGCTGTGTGGTGCTATCAAATATCATAAATTTGTTAAGACAAATTACCAAAGGAAATTACACTGGAGCAACTTACTGGAATTGAAGTTAAAATGATGACTGGGTGATGAATGGTCTCATTTCATAGATTCAGACCAATTATTTAAGAAAGCATTTGTCACATTTGACCCTAGCCCAGGTCACAGTGCAATATGACATCTCAACAAAAGACCCTTATGAGGTATTGGGAAGCGTTCTGAAATTTCATTTCTGTGGCTACATTAATCAGTGCTACTGATTATTGCTGAACCTTTGCATCAGGTTGGTGTCTTCCCTTGCCTGTCAAAATGTAATCCTATTGTTAACAATAATATCATCTAAGATTTTTATCATTCATTTTCATCACATTTAGGGTGAGATCTCAAAGAGGTTAATGGAATTACAGATTGTTAGAATTGGAAGGAATCAGATATTTCTTAGTACAGTCACCTCTTCTTATGAGGAAAAAGGACCCCAGAGCTGATGTGCCTACTTCTCTCCCTCATTGAAAATTTGTTTAAAAAATTGTTACTGTTGTTGTTGATGTTTGTCCTTTGTTCTCAAAGAGGACCGATGACATCAAGAAGGTGATGTCTTAATTTGCAAGTGAATTGGATTTAAGTGAGAAAGGGATGTGCAAAGTCATCAGCCTCACTCTCCTCCAGGATCATCTGAGTCCATTAGAAAGACATAGGTCAGGACTACTGGAGAGTACCCCAGATGCAGTGGGAAACCTTGGCCTTTTCAAGTTAAGGCCTTTTCAAGGTCTCAGTTTGTCTGAGGTTACACCCATTCTATGATTTAAAGTTAGGTAAGAAATGAGGCCAAGGATGGCCTTTTAAAAAATAATGAAACAATGAAATCCTAATAACAGACCATAGTCCAGAAAAACAAATTCACACACTGGTCATGTCCAAAAGTATATAACTTATTCTGGGTTTTAAGTCCATTACCCCTCTGTCTGGAGGAGGGCAGTGTGCTTCCATCTTAAGTCCATCTTAAATCATTTATGATTTCACTGATCATAATTATAAAGTCTTGAAAAGTTGTTTTTTCTCTATATCATTGCTGTCATTGTATAAGTTGTTTCCTAGTTCTGCTTTCTTCACTGTGTCCGTACATAGAGATTTCCCCAGTTTTCTTTTAATCTGTCTATTTTATAAATTCTTATGGCAAAACAAATATTTCACCAGATTTTTAGACCGCAATTTGATTACTGATTCCTCATTTGAAGGAAATCTCCTTAGTCTACAGTATGGGGCTATTACAAGAGGCAATATACATATTTTTGTACATATGAGTCCTTTTCCACTTTCTTTAATCTCTGGGGTATAAACCTAGTAGCAAGACATTTTGAAAATGCCTGTCATGTTTTCTCTCCCAGCTCTATTCCTGACGTTTTAGAGTTTCTACCCCTTTATCAGCAACCTGCTCACCCTGGAGATACCTCTGCCTCTGCAGATTTCTCTATTTATTGGTGAGACTGTGACTACTGCTGCGGGAGGTATACAGGCCCTCCATGCTCATGTGGTCACTTCTCTCCTAGTTCCACTTCTGACTCTATATTTTTTACCTTCTCAACAGCAACTTTGTCATCCTATCCCCTATACTTTCTAGCTCCTTCCCAACACAGTGATATATTGTCTTTCTTCATCAGAATGTAAGCTTCTTAAGGGTAAAGAATGCATTTTGCTTATAATTGTATTTCCAGCATTTATTACAATGTTGGATGTGCTGAAGGACTGTAGTCAGAGATTTTTTGGTTAATGGATTAATGTTAACCTGGACGAAAGTCTCCAAGGAATACTACAATTCTCCACTTTCCACTCTGGTTTGTTCACCATGTTTTTCAATGACTTGGATGAAGACGTTGATGTAATGCTCATTCTATTTGCAAATGGATCACAGAGTTGCCATCTAAAAACTCTCAACAGAGTAGAACCCTGAAAGGATTATAATGATGAAACTTAACATAGATAATGTTCATGTATAAAAGTAACTAGATGTTTTTTCTTGATCCCAGAGGACTGAACTAAGAACAGAGAAAGCTAATTGCAAGAAGGCAGATTTGAACTCAACGTAGTAAGCATGTTTTGGCTCCATTCCCTAAAGCTGGGCAGCTACATTCCCCTTCAAAGCTCCAGAGTACCCCTGAGAGATTTTAGGAATGTTTTTTTTTTTTTTAACTCCAATGCCATTGGCTTCATCCTCTATCAACTGCATTCCTCCAACTGTTAGGTTTCGGTTACTAATGTTTCAGTTTCATTTAACCACTTAATCACAATTAGCTTTTAGAAAATGATACTTACTTCAAATCTATAGCAAAAGCAAATGCACAAACATCCTCCCATCTCTGCTGCTTCAGGAACAAATATTAGCTGAGTTCCTACATAACACTGGCTCTACCAAGTTCATAACCAGAGGCAGCCTGATAGCTGGACGAGTCTCTATCTCAGCTACTGTTGGCTTGGGTCACAAAGTTCCCTCCTTGCTTCTCTCGGCACAGATGCTTCACTGGATATAAAGCTTAGACTCTGGGACTTTACCTTTCAAACTCACAAAATTGGTGGCTCCAAACCCTTTACCTAGGTTGGAAAAGAACAAATTCAGAGACCAATGAGTGAAGCCTATTGTTTGGGGCCAAATGGACTCAATGGAGAAAATGTCCCAAGGCCTCTCCTCATATAACAATGATCCTCATCAGATAAAATGAGCAAAGGAGACCAACCAATAGCATAATCAAGGAGAAAATTGCTAAAGAGACTAGGGAAAATCTGCCAGGCCTTTTTGAAGATACCTCCAGCTCTAGCTCCACAACAAATTAAAAAAAAACAGAAAAACAGAAATCAAAAAAGCCCCTCCTATCTATATGATTAGCAGACTGGAGCCAATTATTGAATACCTATGAATATTTTAAAATCTTTACAAGGCACTTCCATTTCATGTTAGCACTTGTCTTCCAGAAGCAGGCTGCTTGCTCGCCTACTCCATGTAGGGAAGTTGCATCAGCCAAACAAGCTGATAGACTCTGTGCATGTACCAGACTGTGTGACATCAACATAAAAGGGGAAAAAAATCGTTATTGCAAAAGATATCCCAAACCAAATCATCCTGTCTTACTGGGCAGACAATTTAGTAATGAGATCCTTATTACTGGAAATTTTTGTCCAAAGGCTGGATAGTAGCAATGAAAGGATTTTCATTTTGGATATGGAGTTCTATTAAGTCAATAATGTCAAACTCAAATAGAAACAAAGACCTCTAAATTGTACATAATGATCCCTATAGGCCTCATATTGACTTAGAAAACTAGACAGCAATATTATTACATTTTTATTTATTTTGTTAAGCATTTCCCCAATTATATTTTAATCTGTCTCCTGTTGTACTTGGGAGTATTACAGGCTGTATAAGTGGAATAAGTGGCTACAAAGGCCCTGTTTTACTGAGTTTATCTATTTTTCATGATTCTCTGAGGAAATTCAAAATTCTGCACATAGGTTAAAAAATTAACTGTGCAAGTACAGAATGAGGGAGACATGGCTAGATAATTCATGCGACAAAAACTTGGCTGTTTTTGTGTATTATAAATCTAGTAGGAATCAAGAGTATTATATGGCTAACAATGTTTAGTGTAACCTTATGTTGCATTAATATAAATTAATTTCTAGAACAAGGGAGATTATAGCCCTCTGTTCTGGATTCGGAATATATATGGAGCGCTGTATTTACTGAAGGCATACCTTAAGAAGGTTATTCATGAACTGGGCTAAGAGTGCTTATAGTACTCAAAAACATGTCATGTGAGTTGAAGGTAAAGTAACTGAAGCCCAGAGAAGAGAAGAACAGACTTAGACATATGGGATAACTGTCTTCATATATTTGAAATGCTTCATGTGAAAGAGAGAATAGGCTCAATTTTGCTTTTTTTCATAAGGGAGGGATAGGATCAATGGACAGCCATTACAGAGAGGCAGATTTCACTTAACTATAAAGCAACTCCTAACAATTATAGCTCTCTGAACATGGAATGGAGTGCCTCATGAGGTAGAGGGCCATCCATCATTGGAAGTGTTTCAGTAAAGACTCGATGATCATTTGTTAGGATGTAGTAGAGAAAGTTCATTGACAGAGCATGTGGTTTGACTATACAGCCTCTAGTTTCCTTTCCTAAGATTCAGTGAAAAATATTTTAGGTTAAATTCATCTTGTCAATAAAAAGATATCCATACTTATCCCTCTGCCTCCCCCTAAACCTGAGAGACATGGTTAAACTAATATATGTACTTGGAGGCAGTTGAAAAATGAGGTTCATTTTCATTTATATTTATAATAGTGAGAGAAGGGGAGGGTATACTGCACTATATTTGCAATATTAATAGCTGATATTTATTGAAACTGAAGTACCTGTTCTGTGCCGTAGACGGCACTGAAAAATTTAGCCATTTCATAAAAGCACCCCCATTATTCACAAGGGGGACTGGACTAAATGAGTCAGTATGGGTGGTGAAATAAAAATCCATCACCACAACTCGAAAACCAACATAAAGCCCTTCTACTGATGATGAGGGCCAGTTACATATTCTTACATAAAGATACAGTTTATGATATTTTATATACACTATTCTAGATGCCCTGAATACAATAATCCATGCAACTATGAATGCCAGCAATGATATACAAGATGTAGATTATACTGCAAATATGTAATTTTGAAACAACTGCTTGAAAAATTACAAAAAAATCCTCTCATATTTGTTTCCATCTCTTCCTTTTCCACCTCTTTATCTGATTTAACCATCCATTTTATTATTGTATAAACATAGCCTTTTATTATATGGAAATTTTTTAACCTCAGAACTCAAGGTGAACCTTTTGCTTTACCCTATTGAAAGAGGCCTTCATGTACTAAGGAAGTGTATTAGGATCATAATTTCATTTATCTATAGCTAGAAAGGACTTTAGAAGATATTTAATCCAATTCCCTCATCTTACAGATGAAGAAATAGGCCAAAAGAGTGATTTTCCCAAGTTCATACATTTTATAAATGTCAGAGCCAGGATTTGCATTTAAGTCCCCTGACTTTAAGTTCAACAATCTACATTCAGGTCTTTTTCTGTGTTACTATGATTTATCCTGTTGCATTTTCTCCCCAAAGAAGAGTATTATATCTATTCTCATTGTCATCCTCAGTGCTATACAATAGCAATTTTAAAATACGATTTCAGAGACTTAGGAGCTAAGGCATACAACTTCAACATGGACTCATGAGTAAAGCTCATATATTGAATAAAATAAAAAACTAAAACAATAGACACTACTGACCCAGACTACAAAGCATTATTTATGTAAATCTCATGCAAAAAAACTTGGGGAAATCCCTACAAATCCTTCCCCTTCTCATTCTCATCATACTACACTCATAAAGCACATATAAGTATGCAATTTGCCATATATCAGAAAGTTTTGTTGAAAGGTCAAATAAAGTAAATAGAATTTACAACAGAATTCTTTGATTTTTTTTTAGATCCTTCCAATGAGCAGCCCTTTGCCAAGAACAGGCCTAATATATCATTTGGTTGGAGTCAGGATTATGAAGGGCTACCAGTAGATATTTCCTCCTGCTGTTCTCTGTACAGCTTAAATAATTCTTCTTGCCCCTGTTCTAGCTCCAAAGCTGTTAGTCTGTTTTTATTTTTTCATGGTGACCTCTTTATTCACCAAGAAGAGGATTTCTCTAGGGCAGAGGTCCTTAATTTGGTCTCCACTCATATTTTGTTGTTTATAATTTGATAATTGTATTTCAACATATGTGGTTTCCTTTGTAATTACATGAAATTTATTTCATGCATTTAAAAATGTTACTTTGAGAAGAAGTCCACAGGCTTCCCCAGACTTCCAAAGAAGTCCATGACACAACAAAGGTTGAAAACCTCTACTTTAGGGTGTTTCCAATCTGGCAGGAGGAACAGTTCTTCCTGCATTAGAGCTGTATTGATCAGAGACAAACTAATGTTCTCTGCTGCTTGTTCTTTTGGTACAACTTCATTAGCCCTTGTCTTCAAAAAACTTTGCCCATAGAGTAATAATTTTTCTGCTTTCTTAAAGTCTCAAAGTAAGGTCTAATCACTACTACCAGATTAAGATATTTTTACTATATATATATGCATATATACACATATACAACTATACTTTATTCTAAGGCATCCAAGCCAACATTTCCTACCCAAAAAAGCACTTATTTAAGATTATTTAAGACTCCCAATTTTGGGGGTCTAGATTTGTGTTTCCGTTAGTATAAACAAGTCTCAGATGAGGAAATTCCTTCTAGTATTGCACAGTACAAGAAGTTTTCCAACTTTTAGTCAAAGAGTTGTCTGGGGCTTGGAGAAGTGAGTGACTTATTTACTCAATGACATGTTTATGTAATTCTTATATGTTGGAGACAGGATTTAAAACCAGTTCTTATGGATTCCAAAGCCAGTTGTCTATTCTTTATGGCAACCCACCTTTCATCTCTCAAATTCTTTCTTTAAAATCCAAGAAAATCTCTTTGGAATAATTGGTTGGCTTTTACCACTTTGTATTGGGTGAGAGGTGTGGAAAAGGAAGATTATTCCTGTAAAGAAGTTTCATGTAGCTCTTGAAGTAGCCCCCAGTTTTTAAGGTGAATACTCCAGAGAATGGCTACCCAAAATTAAATGTATTTTATAGGTTCACATCTATAAAAATTGTTGTTCATAAACCTTCATTGATATTTTTACCTTTAAGAGTTAGCTGCAGGGGGCGGGGGAGAGAGCCAAGATGACAGAGAGAAGAGAGAAGCCAGGAAGTTGTCTGTCCTCCCCTCAGTTTTCCCTCGGAAACAACTTGGAATCAACTCTGTAAAAGAATTCTGGAGCAGCAGAATCCACAAAAATATAGAGTGAAACAATTTTCTAGCCCAAGATAATTCAGAAGGACTTCAGAAAAGGGCTCTCTCACTTGGATAAAAGGGGAATGGATCCAAGTGCAAGTGGTGCCCAAGTAAGACAGCGAGAGGCTCTTAGTCACAGCACAGATCAGCAACTGAGCCTCCAAGGTTCTGGCTCAACAGGTCAATGGCACAGAAGGCCAGCTGTGAGGCCTTAAGTCACAGTGCAGAAGGCAAACTGCCAGACACAGAACCTAGGGCACAATAGGTAAAACTAGGCCAGGCAACTCTAATGCTGTTGGTAAGCCACCAGCCCCAGAGGCTCTAGTGGAGAAAGCCAGTGGCCAGACCCCTGACCTTCAGTGAAAGAAGCTTGGGTCAGTGTCCCCTGTACCCCAGAAGCAAAAATCAAAAAAGAGCCCTGATCACAGAAAGCTACTATGGTGACAGGGAAGATTAAAATGAACTCAGAAGAGGACAACAGTTTCAAAATGCCTACATTCAAAGCCTCAAAGAGGAATATGAATTGGTCTCAAGCCCAAAATATCCTCTTGAAAGAGCTCAAAAAAGATTTTGAAAATAAAATAAGAGATAGAAGAAAAAATTGGAAAAAGAAATGAAGTTATCCAAAAGGATTATGAAAAAAAAATCAGCAGCTTGGAAAAGGAAGCACAAAAATTGACTGAAGAAAACAACTCCTCAAAAAATAGAATTGGCTGAAATAGAAAAAAAAATCCACCAAAGAAAAGAACTCCTTTAAAAGTGGAATGGGCCAAATGAAAAAAAGAGTGCAAAAGCTAACTGAAAAAAAAATTTCCTAAAAAACTAGAATTGGGCAAATGGAAGCTAATGACTCTATGAGACATCAAGAAATAGTCAAACAATATGAAAAGAATGAAAAAAATACAGAAAATGTAAAATACCTCATTGGTAAAATAACTGACCTGGAAAATAGATCCAGGAGAGTTAATTTAAGAATTATTAGATTACCTGAAAACCGTGATCAAAAAAAGGACCTGGACAGTATCTTTAAAGAAATTATCAAGTAAAACTGCCCTGATATCTTAGAACCAGCGGGTGAAATAGTCATTGAAAGAATCCACCAACTATTTCCTGAAGAGATCTCAAAATGAAAACTCTAAAAAATATTGTAGGCAAATTCCAGAACTATCAGGTCGAGGAAAAAAAATACTGCAAGCAGCCCGGAAGGAACAATTTAAAAGTCAAGGAGCCCAGTCAGGATTACGCAGGACTTAGCAGCTTCTACATTAAAGGATCAGAAGGCTTGGGGTATGATATTCCAGGTGGCAAAGGAGTTTGGATTACACCATATGCACCATGTTCCTCTTTTCCTTTATTCCCAGACCACCATGAATACTTTCTGTGTTTTCACCTGCATTTCCCAATCGTATCTATTTTTAAGGCTTAGTTTAATCTCTAGTTTCTATAAAAGCCTTTTTCCGGCCCAGTCTAAACTGATTTCTTCTCTAAATTTCTATTGTTTTAACATAAATGCCCCACAGTTTTGCATTTAGTCATTATTTAATAAATATTGGGTTTATTTTCATAAATAGATTATAATCTCCTAAAAAACAGAGAAAAAGCCTATAGCTTTCTTGTATGCATAGTGATGGACAGAGAGTAAGGGCTTGATGAAATCTTGTTGACTGAATAATTGTTTCAAATTTCTTAAACTATGCCTATGCATATTCCTTAAGGACTTTCAGCCCCTTCCATTCCACCTCTACCAAGGATTTCTCTCCCAAAAGTATTTAAATAAATATAATAGGCTTGCCACTAGAACAAGATTATTATTTTTTTAAATCAGTTAATGTTTAATTGATATACCAGTCCTTTCTGGATTCCTCTGTCCCATCCTGGTCCTTGTAATAGAGATAAAATAGATAAATAGAACTGAAACAGAGAGGAGCATATGACAGCATATGAAATAATCCATAGCAATAGTTCTACACCTCTGCAGCAAAAAGATGGAAGATCATTTCTTCATCTTTCCTCCAGGGTCAATATTATTCATTATAATATATAACATCAAGCTTTGCTTCATTTGCATTGTTGTAGGATGGTCTGAATCTTAATTCAGTCTATAATTTCAATATAACCACCAAAGGTTAATAAAAACATGTCTATTGCCTTGTTAAGTGGTTGATCGGAGGATTCAGTTAGACACTCTCTTGGTCTTCTTCTTTGAGGGAAGATTGTTTGGCCTCCCTTCCCACCAACAACTCTGCTCAGCACCCTGCCTCCCTGTCTCTGCCTTCTTTCCCTCTAGCAAGCCCAAGTGTCAACTAGAAAGGCTCACCTATCCAGACAATTATTTCACTAGTAGCTCAAAAATATTTTGTAGAGACTCATGGACTGCTATCAACACAGATTTAATCACTTATTTGTCTACCTATAGGTAATGAGCTTCCCCACACTTAGCTAGGCTGGTCCTAGGTTAGCAGATACCATTTTTTTTTTGAGGCTGTATTTAAAGCCTTTCCAGTTTGGTTATTAAGATTAGTTCTTAAAAACAAAACTAAATCCCAGCGTATCTTAAAATGTCGTTCTCTTTTTAGTGTAAAGCATAAAGAAGTGGCCCCAGGCAAAGGAGATTCATCCCCAGAATGTGATGTTTGTGATCTTTATTAAGATGCCTAAGTAGGCATTAGTTTACTTCAGGGCACTCAAAGCTCCTCTCTTGGACATGGTCATCATCTGTTCTTTGAAGGCTTTTATCATTCTCTTAACTGAAAGAATTAAAGGAGTAAAGAATTTTTTAAGAGAATGCAAAAATTGGATTTCAGATCTCTTCCCCTCCTAACTTTGCATTTCCTTTAATGATCTGAAAAAAAAAATAGATGCACACTCATTCTGTTCAGAGACCACAAAGTGTGCTTTGATAGCATGTTCTTCCTGCAGCTACGTGGCTGCTTACAGAACATTAAAAAAAGAAAAAGATTTCTTTTACTTGAAAGAATTGAATTCAGTGGAAGGGAGAGTGGATTATTTTATACTGCTGATTTTTCCCCTCTTTGCCTGTACCAAGCAGAAATGAAATTTTATAGAAATTCAAGGAAAAAACAATAATGCTTTGCTCAGAATGTCCTTGAGCCAACAGCTGCTGTGATTTAAGATTTTCAAGATGACTAAAACTACATTGAATGTAAGAAAAGGTTCCTAGCCTCACTTAACAGTATAAAGACTGGTGAAGGAAAATGGGCCCATAACAAGTAGAAGGAACAAGAGTCATTGAAAAAGTAGAATCCATATTGGGATATCAGGGTTAAGGGTTGGAAAATGTAGGAATTCAGAATTGACAAGACTGAATGAAAGTTTTCCAACAAAAAGATGGCCAATAAAGAGATGATCTGGGTAAGGTCAAGGAACAGAAGAGGGAGAGAACAGTAAATACACTCATACTCACAGTAAGATAAATCTGAGAGCAGAGAGTGAATTGAAGCAACCATTTATTTTCCCTTGAGATGTAAAGAAAATGTAGGTTTGTGAGCTAAGATAATTGAAAAATATAATCATAGCCAGAAGTATACATCAGAATCTTATGTAACTTTGAAAATGGCCATCCTGTGAATCTTTACTGTAGGGGAAGAAACCACTGGGGCCACAGTGTTTCTGTAATGAATGACAGCTTCACTCTCTGACCATCCTCTTGGTCTAGGCTAAAGAACTGCCTTAGAAGAGAAGCTGTTTTTGAATGAAGTCCTATTGCTATATTAATTTTAAAAATCTTGGATGGGGTCCAACATGTACCTACCTCATACCAAATTCTATTGTACAGTGTTATTGCAAGTTTCCATTTTAATAATGATCTGTTGAATTTTCAAAGTGCTATTCCACCAGGGAACTCCTACTGCATTCACAGACTATGTGTGCTATCTTTACCACACTGCAGTGAATTAAGAAGAGCTGGATATTATTAATCCCTGGGTACAGGTAGAGAAACACTGAAACTAGAAAGATCAGGCAGTTGTCCAAGGTCATACCATTGCTGGAGTTGCAAAATATCAAGGGGCAGCTAGATGGTGCAGTGGATAAAGCACAAATCCTGGAGTCAGGAGGACCTGAGTTCAAATCTGGCCTCAGACACGTAACACTTACTAGACTGTGTGACTCTGGACAAGTCACTTAACCCTAATTGCCATATATATATATATATATATATATATATATATATATACACACACACACATATATATATATATATATATATGTGTGTGTACATGCATACATACATACATATACATATACACCCCCCATATATATATATGAAAGAATCAGTGAAGTGGTCCTTGAAAACACTCTTTAGGGGCAGCTAGGTGGCACAGTGGATGGAACTTCGGCTTGGGAGTCAAGAGGACCTGAGACCTCAGACACTTGACACTTACTAGCTGTGTGACCCTGGGAAACTCACTTAACCCTGATTGCCTCACCAAAAAAAAAAAAATAACAGCCAAATTTCCTGACCCCTGGCCTACTTCCTTTTTTCAGTAGATCATATTGAACATATATCCTTACTCTGCCCGCACTCAACTAACTAATGCCTAGCTTGCTAATGATAGGTCCTTGAAGGTCTAAAGGTGACTGTGGGGCAGGGTAGGAAAGGGAAAGGGCATAAGGGAAAATGTTGATGAGAAATCAATATCTCTCTTTTCTCTTCTATTACTTTATCTATCTTGATGGTTAATAGTCATGTAAGACCACTGAAATTGATGTAGATTTCTTGTTTCCGGGGGTTGTACTGATATTCAGAACATGGAGTCATGGTCTATTTGGAAGTCTAGCCATTCTAGTGTTTCTAATTAGAGGGTATATATTATTGTTGGAACTAAGAGCTATACTTTTGAATTTAGAATCTGAAGTCTAATAATCCCTTCTTTCCTACAACTGATCCAAACTAGAGTTAGTGTTACCAGATAGCTCATTAGACAATGAGAATCATCCAACATCCCAATGCATAGAAATTTATTAAACATAATGGAATATAGATGGAGTAGACAAATTGATTTTTTTATGATTTAATGATGTTTTTTGAAAATATGAATCAAACTCAAAAGTTAAGAAAAATATACAAATGGTTTCATTGTGTAGTACAAAATAACTTTTGAAATGCTTTTTAAAATTGTATTGTAAAGGAAACAAAGATTTTAACTAATATGGCAATACCTTTTGTTTTTCCTTATAAAAGATGCAGAGAGGAAGTCTGCCCAAGGTCCTGAGTCAGGGGCTAGAGCCCATATTTACCTACAAGGGAGACAGCAATGATAGAGAGCTTCAGTGCTTCTTTGGTGACTAAAGGGAGGAATTGACCTATTCAGTAGTAAAGAGAATGTTGGACTTAAAGTTTAAAGACCTAGATTTGAATTCCCATTGAATTCATTCAATAAACATTTTAAAAGCATCCAATATGGATATCATCATGTTAGGCACTGGATACAAATGAAGTTGTATCTGTCAGCAAAGTAACTGCCTGTATGTGAGGCAGGGTTAAATACATACATATATGTATATGTATATGTATATATATATATATATATATATATATATATTCTCCATATAAACACATATAAACTACTATAACTTAAAGGGCAGACAGCCTTAACAATTAAGGAAAGGCTTCAGAGAATTTGTGCACAGACCTGAGTCTTGAATAAAGAAAATAAAGTTGAAGGCTGGATTCATGTTGTATCTTCCTAGCAGAATTATTTGAGGTAATGGTCCAGTTTTACTCTTTTTAAAATAATATCAACCCTCAACTTTTCTCCTGATATTGTCTCCCCTACTTTTCTTTGGGAATTTTCTCTTTTTTCTTCCTAATTTTCAAGTCCTTCTTATGCAGTAGTTCTTTCCCTAATGGTAGTTTGGTAGCTGAAGGAGACCAAGAGAAGTTTCATAAAAATGGTGAGAGAGAGAGAGATAGAGAGGGAGAGAGAGAGAGAGAGGGAGAGAGGAGAAAGACACAGACAGACAGACAGATGGACAAAAAGACAGACAGAGACAGAGACAGGCAGAGAGACAGAGAGAGGAAGAAAGACAGATAAAGACAGAGGGACAGGGAGAGAGACAGACAGAGATCAAGAACAAGAAACACAGAGACAGAGAGACAGAGACAGAGACAGAGATACTAGGGAAAAGCATTAGAATTCTGATGGACATAGTATTCCATCATAGAAATAAGATAGGTCAGGATAAGAACAAGAGATGGTGACTAGTCAATTCAGTTTGGCCAAAATTCAAAATATTGGAGGGAGCTTTTATCAAGGCAGCTCTGTAGCTAACTCTTTGACTCCGTGTCCTATTATCAATACTTCGTCCTTTGTTGTCTTTTTCTTTCTGATCAAGTCTGTTTCTTGTGCCTGTTTATCTGCTGAGTACTCTAGTTCCTCCAGGCCTGTGTTCCTATGTGCTTTCCTTGGCCATCCTCTGAAACCCAGTATCTAGCACTAGGCTTTCAATACCCAGAGAACCATAGATGGTATCTGGACTTGGAAGGGAATTCAAAGGTCATCTAGGCTAATTTGTAACTTAACAAGAATCTCATTTTGCAATGTGACAAATGGTCATCCATCCTCCCCTTGAAGACTCTCAGTGAGGGAAACTCAGTGATGAGGTAGCCTATTTCACTTTTGGACAACTCTAATTGCTTGGACGACTCTTCCGTCTTCATTCTATCTTCCATTATGCAGCTGTCCCTAAGTGATGCTACCCTTGCTCAAAAACTTTCATTGTTTTCCAATTACCTTTTTTTGGGTGTATAACCCTGTGATTTCATTTGTGTGAAATCAATAGGTAAACTTCATCCACTAATGCAGGTCAGGAACTTGTCTGTAATATTTGCTCTCAGACAGTCTCCCTAGGAAACAGTGTTTCAATTACTTGCCTGTGATCACAAAACTAGTGTACATATAAGAGACAGGATTTAAAAGCTATGCCATAATACCTTCCCTAGCATTGTCTGCAGGATAAAATATAAACTCTTTAGTCTGCATTTAAGACCTTCCACAATCTGGCTCCTGTGTATCTTTCCAAACTCTTTCATACTACTTGCCTTCATGAATTCCACATCCTATCTAAATGGGACTCTCTGCTGTTAACTAAATTCAGCATACCATAGCCTACCTCCATGTATTCATTTTTCATATTTAAATGGCACTGCCCTGATTGATCTCTACCTCTGACAATTGTTGTTCTCTTCCTAGCAGCAAGTCAGGTATAATTTTCTCTAAGAAGCCTTTCTGGATCCCCACCCTCCTAGTTTGAGTTTTCTTTTCTTCCTTAATTTTACTTCTATTGTACTTATTTGTTTGCATGTTTTATCTCCTCCAACCCTCAGGAAAGGAAGAGAGGTTTTGTTTTTGTCTTTGTATGTCTAGCACCTAGTACAATGTTTTTGTTTGTTTGTTTTTACTTAGCACTCTAAGTACTTATAAATGTTTGTTGAATTAAATTGAAATGTTTGGGAGTTTTTTTTTTTTCATAATGATTCAAAACCTCTTTCTCTATAATGTCCATTCTGGTGTGTCAAGTAGATCCTAATCCCTTTAACATGTCTCTTCAAATACTGAAGACAATTCTCATTCCATCTAAATTTATTTTTCTATATGTCTGTTATCTCTATAGTACTTTCAACTGATTCTCAAGTGACTTGCTTCCATTTCTCTCACCCATCCTAGATGTCTTCTTCTGGACATACTCCTTTTAGTCATTTAGCCAAAAGTATGGCACCTACATTAGAATATAATACCCCAAACATTGCTTAACCAGGATAGAATACAATAAAACTGCCTTTAAGACTTTCTTTACACTAAACACCTCCCTACCTAAATCTCCATCTATCAATCCTCCAATGTCCTGACTCACTCAGCTACTGAGCCATTTGTTTGAGAACCATCACTAGAACTCTTTGATACCTATGAACTAGTTATTGGTTTTCCTTTCACTGCCTGTTTCTACAACTGCCCTGCTTTCTTGTTCAGTTTTAGTTCATATATCCAGATTCTGCATCATGGAATCATATTGTAATAGAATACCAAAATTGGAATGGACCTTAAAGGTCATCCTGTTCAACCTCTTCACCAATCAATGAATCAATTCCTTCTAGAAACACAGGATCCTAGAACTTTAAGGGACCTCAGCAGTCATACATATAGCATGAGAGACAGCATGGTACAGTAAACAACAACAGCAGCAACACTGGCTTTGAAGTCAGAAGCCACGGATTCAAATCCTGTCTAAGATCATTGCAATCTGCATGAAGTTAGGTAAGTAATTTAATCTCCTTTGTTCTCAGTTTCCTCAACTCTGAGGTACCACCTTATACCTATCAGATTGGCTAACCTGACAGAAAAGGAATATGACACTTGGTGGAGAGGATGTGGAAAAATACAGACACTAATGTACTGTTGGTGGAGTTGTGAACTGGTACAACCATTCAGGAGAACTATTTGGATCTATGACCAAAGGGCTATAAAACTACATATCCTTTGATTCAGCAGTACCACTATTAGATCTGTATGCCAAGGATATTTTTAAAAGGAAAAGAACCTGTATGTACAAAAAATATTTATAGGAGTTCTTTTCATGGTGGTAAAAAAATTGGAAATTGATGAGTTATTTATCAATTGGGGAAGGCTGAACAAATTGTGGCATATTATTGTGATGGAATACTATTGTACTATAAGACATGACAAAGGAGGTAGTTTCAGAAAAACCTGGAAAGACTTATATGAACTAATGCAAAATGAAGTTAGAAAAACCACAAGAACTTTGTATACAGTAACAGCAATAAGATAACAATAATCAATTATTAAAAACCTAGCTACTCTGATCAATATAATGATACATGACCATTACAAAGGACTCATGATCAAAAATGTTATTTATGTTCAGAGAGAACTGAGAAACTCTGAGTGCAAATTGAAATATATTTTTTCATTTTATTTTTCTAGCTTATTTTGTAATATGATTAACGTGCAATTGTGTTTTACATGACTTCACATGTACAATGGTTATCAATGGGTAGGGGAGAGCATAGAGGGGAGAGAGAATTTGGAACTCAAAAAATGAATGTTCAAAACAAAAATTTTAAAAACTGTTTTTCTTATCTCATGTCATCATAAAAACAACCTGTAAGGTGCTATTATTATTCCTATTTTAGAGACAGAGAACCTGAAATTTGGAGAGCTTAAGTGACAGGTCCAAGGTCATCCAGCTAACAAATGACTGAAGCAGATTTGAACTCATGTCTTCCTGATTCCCAAGTCCAGCATACTGTCTATTATGCTACCGTATATACCTCTAGTTTTTTTCTAAAACCTTTTTCAAATTATTCCCTTGTCAACAATCTTTAGTGGTTTTGCATTTCCTAATTTTTTCCTAAACTAGGAAAAATATTTCCTAAAATTTCCTAAATTATTATAGGAAGCTCTACCCTACATATCTAAATATATTTTCTAATAATAATAATAATAGCTAGCATTCATATGGCACTTTAAGATTTGTAAAGCACTTTGTTGATATTATCTCCTTTTATCCATAACACAACAACTCTGGGAGGCAGATGTTATTATCATCCTCGTTTTGCAGATGAGAAAGGTGAGGCAAATAAAGATTAAGTGAATTGCCCATGGTTACATAGCTAATGTGTCCAAAGCTAGATTTGAAATCAGGTTGTCTTTTTTTTTCTTTGTAAAGCTTTATTTATTTTTTAAATTTTAATAGAAAATGAGAAGGAAAAAAATAACATTGCCAGGTACATAGCCAAACATGAGAGGGTTCAGTATAAAACAATAAATTTCCATTTCAAGAAAACCTGTATAATAAATACTATACATTGTTTTCAAAGCTGCTGAGATTTTATTTGTTTCCTTGTAGGTTTTCTTTTGTTCTCTGCTGTTCACTTTTTACTTTATTCCCCACCACCACCACTAAAGAAGGCTACAATCAAGTATGGATATCAATCTATCTATATCTATATCTATATCTATATCTATATCTATATCTATATCTATATCTATATCTATATCTATATCTATATCTGTATCTATATCTATATCTATATATCTATATCATCTGTATCTGTATCTATATGTATATGTATATCTATATCTACATACATGGATAAACATGTATATAAACATACACATTTATACACACACACATATATATATGTAAGAACATACTATGCTTATTTCCACTTATCACCTGTTTCTCTGAAGGTGAATAGCATCTTCCTTCATAAGTCCAGGTCTTTGTCTTTTCATGTTTTTCATAATTTCTTACAAAGTCAGGTCTTCTTGACTCTACAATACACCCCTTACTGTGCCATCTAGCTACCTCTAACATTCCACTATATTAACACTTCTCCCCCACCACATTTGTCCTTCCCTAACGCAGTTGTTTCCAAATTATATTTTTTAAAAGTTCTTATCAACACTTTTTAATAAGTATTCAAAATACTTACATTAGTTTGTATAGTTAACAAATAAAATTAAGAATGAATTATAATTTTGTAATCAAACAAATTTAAAACATAAATTAAAATGATATATATCATAATGTAAATAAGCACTGTCTTACATTCACTGTCATGTGATCATAGTTCCAGAGCTAGAACTTGGATGTGATCTGGTCCTCATGTTCTACCCTTACAGTTAAGGAAACTGGGGCCCAGAGAGGGTAAATGAGTTTCCAAAATCTAAGAAGTAGAAAGTGACAGATCCAAGGACTCTAAATCCAAATACATAAATCATTCTTCCCACTTCATTCATCTTCCTCCCAAAGGCAGTGGGAAAAGACAATGTGGCAGGGCCTCAGCCCCTAAATCTTTAAACTTCCAGGTAATTAAGAGAAGAAATGAGTGGAAATGTGTGGGCTTGTTGCCCCCCACTCAGCGAGTAAATTCCTCTAACTTGACCACCAGGGACCCTCTCTGTAAACAGGGGACAGCAAGGACTCTGAGCCCCCCATCTTTATCAGGGGACTGGTGGGGGGATACCCTATGAGAATCAATTGTATCATCATCAATTCCTCCTCTCTTAGTGGAGGGTCCTGACCTTTTCCCTAGTGTGATTAGGATTTTTGCAGAGAGCTAAAGGTTGAAAATTTTGCCCTTTGTTATTGTTGGGCAACTCACTTAATCCTGTTGTCTTAGTTTCCTCATCTGTAAAATAAGCTGAGGAAGAAAATGGCATAGCACACCAACATCTTTGCAAAACAAACAAAACAAAAACAAAAACAAACAAAAAACCAAAATGGAGTGGAGACAGACATGACTGAAAAATGATTGAACAACTCGATTACAACAGCAGAGGATAATAAGTTTGCCCTACCATTGTGTGAAGCCAGGCTGCAGAGTGAGCCTAATCATGATGTATTCCCTTCTGCTAATTCACTTCACTACCTTCTGGAATCTAATCACTCATCACCCTGTCACTTTTCTTCACATTCTTTTGAACTTGGAAAATAATTGTCTTTGTTGTTCAGTTGACCATTCTGTCTGTACAATTTTCTTGGCATAGATATTAGAGTGGTTTGCCCTTTCCTGCCCCAGTGGATTAAGACAAACAGAGGTTAAGTGACTGTCCAAGGTCACACAGCTGGTAAGTGTCTGAGGCCAGATTTGAACTCAGGTTTTTCTGACTCCAGGTCCTCCATTCTATCCACTGTGCCACCTAGTTGCCTCCTTGAAAATAGTAGATATACTTATGTGGGCATTGTAGAATTGTATTACAAAAATATACAGTCATTCAGAACATCGATTTGTATATTTTTTGGGGGGAGGGGTCTTTTCTCCCCTCCCAGGGGTATATATTCTCCCTTTTGGAAAACTCTGCCTTAAGGAATGCCAGTGGAAAATGGATTTGGTGATGATAAAGGCTATTAGCTTGGTTATTTTTTCTTATAGTTCATCATGGGCGGCTAAGTGGTGCAGTAATTAGAGCACTGGGCTTGGAGTCAGGAAGACTTATCTTCCTGAGTTTAAATCTGGCCTCAGACACTTACTAGTTTTCTGACCCTGGGCAAGTTAGTTCACCCTGTTGGCCTCAGTTTCCTCATCTGTAAAATGAGCTGGAGAAGGAAATGGCAAACTACTGCAGTATCTTTGCCAAAAAAACCCCAAATGGGGTCGTGCCCTTATTTATACCACTCAATTCCATTCCACAATCATTCTGAATATTAATAGTTCTCTTATTCACAATCATATACTCATAGAATCTCAGGGTCGTGAGGTACAATTCCAATCTGCAGGATGAATGCCTACTACAAAATTTTCAGTGCAATTTGCACCATACAATTAACACTTATTGTTATGTATTTTGGACTTAGGTGATGTCTTTTCTTGATTGTAAGCCCTTTAAGGGCTGGAATCTTGTCATTCACATGTATGTATGCATGTATCTTCTGTATCTCTTCTTCACAATTTCCTAGTATACTGCTATAACACATAGGAGATGTGTAATAAATATTTGAGTCTTTGTTGAAGTCAATTTATGCTCAGTTTTGCTTGGTTAAATGCCATTTTTTATAGCGGTAGGACACATTCCACTAATGTTCCCATGCTTTTAACTTCTTGTTTCAATTTTCTTCCTTGACATTGAAAAGATAGGAGTAAGTTGCTTTACTGAAGTTCAACAGTAACAGGCAAAATCCTTTCTGTAAAAAACCAACCAAACAAAAAACTGTCCATAAAGTGAAAATTTACAAAATAAAGGCCTTATTTCCATTTGTTTTAATGGGAGAAAATGATAGTGTTCCTGGCACTACCCAAAAGTTATTTTTTCCATCCAAATATATCCAAATGTAACAAGGCAATTTTCATGAGTTTTTCTTCATTTGGTATATACTGATTATTCAATGTTCTTCTCCTGCATGAGGAGATGGTTGAGTTGACTTTTTTCCAGAGTCTTTTTCTCCCTTCAGGGACCAGAAGGTAGTCAGCACACCTCATGTCTTCTTTCTCAAAGCTGGAAGCCAGAAGCCCAGACTCTCTCTTCTCCCCAGATCTCACCAATTTTACTCCTATCGCAAGGTCATAGCATATCAGTTTCCACCAAGGAGGTTTCATGCAAATAGGCTTTGAGAGGTGGTTACACAAATGACAAATATTGAAATAACTGTTTATTTAACAGTGCTTACCGAAAGGAGAAATTGGTAGGCTATTGAGTTGACCTGAGGTGAGAGGTGGAATGAACTGGTCTACTGGTCATCACCATTAAGCTAATGGCAATGGAGAACCTCAGAAAAGAGCTACTTAATTCATTAAACTAGTTTCTAAAAACAGTGCACTGGGTGGGGATGGGATTGTGCAAGTGCTAAGGGTTTTTCCGAGGTAAACATCATTTGGGGGAATTATTTGGCAGCAGAGGCACTTGGTAAGCATGACTTCTAGATATTCTATGTATTGTATTCCTCTGCATAGGTGTGTAACCTGTCCCTGCTCTGAGGGGATTTGTTTGTAATGGAATAAAAAAAAAATCATATGCATAGAAATAGTGAAAAATGGGCATGAATGACTGTTCCATTAAGGTGAAAAATGCAGAAAGAGCATATGTATAGCAAGGGATAGATGTATTTTAAAGGTGCACCTTTTTGTTGTAGGGGCAAGTAAAGGAAACAGTAAAATATCACTATCTTACAAGAGAGAACATTTTGCCTCCTTGCTTTGTAGTATGTTTCTCAGTAGTCATCAGCAACTCAATAAAACCCTGGATATATAAATTAAACAAATTAGTTCATTATAATTACACTGAGAAGAACAACTCAAATAAGGAAAAAAAACAATTAAATCATTCACTTAGAAATCCAAATTTTTTAATCACTAACCAATTTAAAACAAGGAACAAGTAATAAAATGGATGCAGTCTTCCCATTTACATCAACTTAACTTTCAAGTGTAAATACACAAACCAAATGTCAAAAGAGAAACACATAAACACTAATGAGAAAATATGTGGCAAATCTACATTTTTTTTTAAACAGGAGAGAAACAGAAATTCCTAAGTTACAGCCTGCTTTTTGAAAAGACATTCAGCTCGGTATAATGGAACCAGTTAGGAATCCAGAATGAGGAAGGCTAAGTTTGAGTTGTGGTTCTCACACTATCTACGTGATTATATTTAAGTCACTCAATTCAGAGGCATCAAATGCAAAGCCTACAGGCAGAAGCCCAAACCAGACTAAAATGTAATTGGGAAATATATGACAAAATTTTCAAAAGTACAATAGAATATGGATAATATTAACATGTGTTTTTCTAAGTCAGTATGTACACCACAGGGACCATATGTACTGTTTAGTGGTCTCTTTATATTTGAGTATGACACCATTCACTTAACCTAAAAGAAAATAACAATTATGATACTTACATGTTATTACTAGTCACTATGTTTTGTAAGCTTTGGAGCACACAGTCCTCCAAGAAATCCGTGAACTTAGAGGTGAAAAATTTACATCTATTTTAATTACCTGTTGACTGAAAATTTTCATTTTCTTCAAATGTCATTAAAAGCAATTACCACCACCATAGTAACTATTGTGAGAAGAGGTCCATAATTTTTACCAGCCTGTCAAAAATGTCTATGATACAAATAGGTTAAGAACACTTGTCTTAGAGTCTTATAGTAATGTGAATTGAGTTGTTATAATTAGTTAATATTATAAATAGTTATAATTAGTATAAATATAAGCGTCAATATCCTCATATTCGATAGGAAGAGAAGGATGAAATCTGTTCCTAATGTGCCTTAACTCATTCAGTCTTTTCTGATTTGTCACCTGTGTTTGGGGTGTTTATGAAGCCCCTTATAATAATCAGTTAGAGACTTAAGAAAGGCAAAAAGGAGTTTTATTGCTTTTGCATGAGAAAGGACATATCCTGTGTCCCTTAAGATGGCGCCAGCAAGGGAGCGTGTGGACGTATAGCTCAGAGCAAGTTTATATACACCCTAACCCATAGCCCCTGCCCACCCACTGGCTCTTCTTCCCGTTTGCTGGGTTTTGGAGCTCATAGTCTAAGCACAGAAACTTCTCCCCAGCAGCAAGGGGATAAAGGACAAAAAGGGTGTGAAACAAGGAAAGGTTTGCTTCAATAACTAGGGAGGGGGCCTGAGATGGAATAGAATCCGGGTGAACAGGATGTGGCTCGGGACACTCTGCTTTCTCAGTGAGGCAGCTTCTGAGAAATATAGGGTGGGGTCAGCTTTTATCCTACAGTGAAGGGGCTTCACTATTTCAGCATTCCATTCACCTGGGTCACAGTAAATTCATCAGGCTAGGAAATTGTGGAATTGTAACGAATATAGTAAGCTTATTTGTGCTTTTTCTTTCATGTACCATTATGTTGCATAGCCATAGACCACAGATTTAGAGTCAGAAGAGAGTTTAGAGACCACATGATCCTACCCCTTCATTCTACAGATGAGTAAATGGACATCAGGAAGATTAAATTACTTTCCTAAGGTCATGTAGAAAGTAAACATCAGAGGCTTCATTTGAATCAAGGTCTGTTGAATCAGAGACAGGATCTTTCAACTATACCACATCCATTGACTGACATTTTGAGATTATGATGTTGCTATTGTCTGATACAGGATTATAGAGTTGAAATACACATATCTATTTCCCACACCAGACTCAGGAACACTAAGCATACCTTTTCCCTAATTCAGTTTTAGATCAATCATTAAATTGCACTGGGAAAATTAAAAACATTTCTGTGTGTTTGGGAAAAGCGCTACTGGAATTCATTAGTCGAGGGACCAAATTCCGACTACAATCCACTCACTGTGAATCTGGGTGAGTAGCAACCTTTACGTACCTCTCTGCTAAAACGTGGATATTGCTCTGACTTACCTGTGTCATACCACTTTTGTGAGGAAGATGCTTTGTAAACCTTAAAATACTACATAAATGTGAGTCATTGTTGCTATTGTTCACAGCGAGATTTGTTATTTCTCTCTTTTTCAATAGAGTTGTTTATTACATGGAGATAACAACTTTAGAATATTGGAAAGGTATTCTCAGACCATTAAATATGATCGCGCATGCAAGGCCCTTTGCAGACCTTCAAGGCTATAGAGATGGTAGCTATCGTTTGTTTACTGTGGTTATTATTAATACTTAGTCTAGTTCTCCATTTTGTAGAAGTGCCATATTTAAAGCACCAGGGCCACGGATGAATCTCTCCTCAGCAAAAAGACCCGAATAAACCTTCCTTTTCTTCTTAATGTCTGATTCAGGATTAATAATTACTCTATCAGGAAGCTTTTTTGCTCATCTAAGCCAAATTTTCTCATTTCCATCTATCACTTTTTTTAAAAGTATCATTGACTTAAACATTACGACCTTCCCACAATGTGCCTTTTTTCAACTTAGAATTAGAAGCGGAATGGCGTAGTGGTATGTAGGATTTCAAGTCAGAGGTCCCAAGTTCAAATTCCAGGTACGCTACTTATTATCTGATATTTATTCCCTCCCCTATCCTCCCTCCTTCCCAACCCTAGACATGGCTACCATTAGATACAGATATGCATTGACATATATGCATACATACATACATACATACATATGTATATATAATTATATATAATTATATACATACCTTTATTTATCATATCTTTCTCTGGATGCAGATAGCATCTTCCTTCATAGGTCCTTGGTAGTTAATTTGGGTATTTATAATAATGAAAATGACTTAGTCATTCAAAATTATTCTTAAAACAATATTACTTGTTACTATATACAACATTTGCTTGGTTCTGCTCATTTTGCTCTTCATTATTTCAAGTAAGTCTATTCATATTTTTCTAAGATCGTGAAGCTCATCATTTCTTGTACACAGCAATATTTCAAAGAATTTGCACAGTAGAATTCCATCATAATCATATACCATAACTTGTTCAGTCATTCCCTTATTTATGGGCAATTTCTAGTTCTTTGCCACCACAAAGAAAGCTGCTATAAATACTGTAGAACACGTAGGGTTTTTTTCCCTTTTCCCCTAATTTTTATAGACAGTTTCTCAGACAAAGTTCTCATATCTCAAATATACAAAGAATGTTGTGAAATCTATAAGAATACAAGTCATTCCCCAATTGACAAATGGTGAAAGGATATTAATAGTCAGTTTTCCTAAGAAGAAATAAAAACAGTTTATAGACCTACAAAAAAAATGCTCTAAATCATTATTGATTAGAGAAATGCAAATTAAAACAAATTTGAGATATCATTTTACACCTATCAAATTGTCTAAAATGATTGAAGGGGAAAGTGACAAATGTTGGAGGGAATGTAGAAAAATTGGGACACTAATTCACTATTGTTGGAACTGTGAACTGGTCCAAGCATTTTGGAGAGCAGTCTGGGATTATGCCCACAGTTATTAAACTGTCTATATCCTTTGACATCCCCCTCCTTCCCCGATACCACTACTAGATCTGTTTCCCAAGATAGTTAAGGGAAAAAAGGAAAAAAAATCCTTTATGTTCTTTGATAATTTCTTAACCTTTCTTGATGTGTGACATGGTGCAAGAATATGTTGCATTATTCCATTTCCATTTAAAAATTTCTATAATTTCAGATCAATTCTTTCTCAGCATATAAATATATTTACCAGAATTTACCATTTCCTTAATGGAAGCAAGACTTGTAGGCCCATTGGAAGTAAAAAAAAAATCTCATGTATGTGTATATGTATGCATATATGTGTATTTACATTTACATATGTGTATACATATATATTTGTGTGTATGAATATGCACACATACATGAAGATGTCCATACAGACAAACTCACCAATAAGTCTGACAATTCTTTTGGTATATAGCATTGAATGATAAAGTAAATTTCATTACTAAAAATCACCTTTTTCCAATCTCTAGTACTCCAATTGTTATATCACCTTATTCAAAATAAACGTTTCCTCCACAGTAGTAGTTATTGATGTTTCTCTGTAAAATTTTTTAAACTGGCCTTCACAGTATTTTTTTAGTCTCAAGTAGCCTATCCTACTTTGCTGAGGAATGAATAAGTACATATCCATTTTCTAGGTCTCTCTGAGGGTCTTTGCTTGTTTTTTGAGTATTACTTAGGCTGCTTTACAGCAATACTTTGTCACCTTAATGCTGCTTTTCCCTTTTTGACCCAGCTTTCTCAGGATTAGTGTGCTTCTTCCTGTTTCTTTTTGCAGCTTGAATAATCTTGGAATACTTGACTTCCTCACACCAACAACTGCTATGCTAGCTTCAACCATCATTAGAGTGGATCCTTCAAGAGCTACTACTTTTTTCTTCTTTCCTTGGAATCAAATCTACTCTTAAAAAAAACACCACAGAATTAAAATAACACAAAAAGAGAGCATTGAAACATATAAATAGCATGAAATTTAGTGTTCGACTGATAGAGACATACTTAAAGGTGAGGAAACCAGATCAAATCTGCTTTTTTTTTTTTCAATCAAGATCAGATATTCTGAGTGAGCCTGGTGTAGGGGCGAGGAACCCGCAGCCTCAAGGCCACATATGGTCCCTTAGGTCCTCAAGTGCAGTCCTTTGACTGAATCGAAACTCCACAGAACAAATCATCTTAATAAAAGGATTGTTCTGTAAAACTTGTACTCAGTCAAAAGGTGACATCCAAGGCCACATGTGGCCTCAAGGCTACAGGTTCCTCACCCCTGGCCTAGTATTGGAAAAATTACACATGCACGACCTGTCACAATATGAAACTACATTAAATTCATTACTTTTCTCAATTAATTTGTACATCAATGTTAATAGAAACTTAGAAAGGTGGCACGAGCATGTGGAGTTGGGGGGAGGTTGGTTGAAATTAGGGCATCAAGAAAGACTTCCTGAAGAAGGTTAATTTTTTTTTTCTGATTCTTATAGGAAGTTAGAGATTCTGAGGGGCAAAGGTAAACTGTTAGAGAATTATAGGCATGGGGCACAACCAGTACAGAGCACAGAGATGGAAGGTTAAGAGTTACTATGTGAACAACAGTCAGTAAGTCAGTGTATTCAGATCGTTAAGTGCATGGAAATGACTAATATGTAAGAGGACTAAAAAATGTGGAGGGAATGTTTGTGAAGAGTTAAATACCTAAAAGAGAAGTTTACATTAGATCCTATAGGTTAGAGGGAGCCACTGGAATTTATTGAGTAGGGAGGTGATGTGTTTAGACCTACATTTTTGGAAAATCCCTTTTGTATCTGTGTAGAAGATATATTAGAGTGGGGAGAGACTTAAAGCATGGCCACCAGTGAAGAGGTGACTGTAATAATCCTAGAGAGAGGTGATGAGGGCTGTAATTATGGTGGTTGCTGTGTGGGTAGAAAAGACATATCTGAGAGTGATTCTGTACAACTTGATATGAATAATGCAAAGGGGAGAGGGGTGGATGGAAAGTAATTCATTGTACTCTGAATCAAACATTACACATTTTGTGACCTTATTTCTGGCTAGCCTATATGGAACATGGACTTGGGACAAAGGGATAAGTGGAGTTAATGGAAAAAAAAAAAAGATGAGAGGAACCTACTCACTCGTGACTGTGTGAACATTTTTGCCTAGAACTGGTCCTGATAGGAATAGGTGATAAATCACTGTCAATTGGTATTATCATCTTTGCAAACAAATAAATAAAAATTATTAAACGTCCTCAGCACAATACTGTATTTAACAAAGTGAGTTAAACATTTCCTCTTTAGGAACTCATCATCTAGGACAGATAAAGATTCATGTTAGAAAACTAAAGCAAAAACTTATTCAGAAGTTATCACTTGGACAGAGTTGGTCATGGATAGGAAAATAACATCTTTGAATGTGATCCGAACAGTAAGAAGACCTAGGAAAAGGGTTGGTAGGGAATGGGTAATAGTAAGAAGGGGAAAGATGTAGAGAAACAATCACATCATCTCTCACATTAGATTGTATATGGTGAGGAATTCTGCTTTTAGAAAGTTATTTCTGTGAATTATTGAGGAGTTTTCCAGGTTAATCCAAATATCTTTGGCCTGGGTTACACATTTGGCTATACAACTAACACATTATTGCCAAAAAATATATAATATCTTTTTCAACCTGGCAACCAAAAGTGCTCTCTTCAGAATGAGACAAAGAATAGTTAAGTTTTGAGTTGGAAAGACAGAGTTCTAGAGTTGGGCACTGAATGAGACACCACAGAGGGGGGATCTGTGCATCTAAAGAGGGAAACTGATGCAATTGGATGCTGGAAAAAGAGTATGCAAAGGGAGGAGATGGATGCAAAATGGGAAGGTAGTATGATATGTGCTGCAATGGGGGATAGAGTCCTGAACTTGGAGTCAGGAGGACCTGAATTCAAATCTTACTGGCTGTATGACTGGACAAGTCACTCCCTCTAAGCCTCAGTTTATTTTCTGCAAAATGGAGATAATAATAACATATCATCCACAGTGTTGTGAAGATCAAGGGATCTTTGTTTGGCAATCATTAAAAAGCTATGGAGATACTACTTTTATGGTTATTATTTATTACTACTATTCTTGTTATTTTATATTTCACAGTTTCACATGCCCTACATTTTAACAACAAATTTGTATCCTTAATCTACGTATATGCACATTTAAAATGTTTCAATTGCAAAAGCAGTAGGGGAGAACAGAGTGGGAAGGACTGAGCTGGAGGAGGAGGGGGAGTGGGGAAGGGCAGAGTCCATATAAAACTGAGTGGAAATACAAATATTATGGAATCTTTCTGAATTTTTAGTACCCTCATTGTTCCCTCCATTTCTTTTGTAAAAACGTGCTTTTTCTCCTCTATAAAGAGAAATCCTATCTTTTAAAATGACATACTCTCCCAGAGAACTCTTTCTTCTCCGTTCAAACGCTGGCAGATGGCAGATGAGGAAAAGGAAGTTTGTATTGCCTTTGCCCATCCCATAGATAACAGAAGATTTTGGGCTCCCAGGCTGCCAATCTTCCATCTTTCACCAGCACCAAATTCATGATGATAAGAAAGAAAGAAAAGCAATTTAATCCTCAATGGCACTTCATACAGCTGCTGTAAAACATCATTCGTTCTTTACATGAAGTAAGTAGTAATAACATGGGAACACTGGAAATTGTCAGTTGGATGGGTAAAGATGGTAGAGGAAAAGTTTTTAAGGATAAATCTGGGTAATAAGGTAAAATATACATGTACTATCCATGCTACGATGGGTTTTCATCAAAGATTCAGAAAACACCCACTTATCCTCTGTGAGGAACTCACTACAGCTCATTTTCTATCGGTATATGTAACTTCATCCCAAGATGAGCATCTGTCATCTCCGGAAAGCATAACATTTATAATATTGTTTTCATTCCTGACTGAACACATAAAAAGCACAAAATCTAGTTAGAAGAGTGGCATATGTGTGTGTGAGTTTTCTCTAAGCCTTTGCCACAGGCTCCTACTCACCCTCTTCCATTATTTACAGGCTGCTGGTGGGTTTTGCTTATGGTTTTCTGAATAAGGCAAAATGAATCATTGAAATTTCTCTCCAGGTAGCCTCAGGAATGGTGGAAAAATGAAACAGGCCAGCCAGACATTTATCAGAATTCAGATATTTGAATGCAAGTGCTTCATCATTACCATGTCAGAAATTCAAATTTCAGTAATCTCCCATCTGAGACCAATGGATCATGATTTGTTGGTAAATAAATGTTAAGTCTTGATCAACAATTAGTTCATTCAATAATCTAGCCACCATTGGCATGCATAGGATCATAAAACTAGAGCTAGAAGGGACCTCAGAATCCATCTAGTAGACAGATGAAGAAATTTGGGACTAGAAAGGTTAATTTCATGCTTAATCTCACTGGTAGTTTGAGAAGTTATTTGAATCCAGGCTCTTTGACTACAGTACTCTTTCCACTTACCTCCTGTCTGTGTTGGAAAGGCAGCCTGGTACTTTGTCAGGAATGTTGGTTTTGGAGTCACTTGACTTGGATTTGAATCTTGATCTTGCTACTTACTATGTATATGATCTTAGGCAAATCATGTAATCTCTGACTCTCCCCCATCCTATTTCTCCATCTATAGAATGAGGAGGTTAGATTAGATGACTTCTGAATTAATGATTATTTGTTAATCCCCTCATACCTCTACCCTCTTCTATTTTCTGAGGTTCTCAAGGGAGTGGGGAGCAAAGATGTCAGTGATGAGCAAAGAGGACAATTCATCCTTTTTCCTTTCTCCATTTGTGGACTATCATGAGTACCCCTCAGTTGTTCGCACACTACTTACACAAAGGAATTTCTCTGTAAATGAAATATGAATGAAAAATGAGACCTATTCAAGGACTTAATTATTATGGAGTTAATGGAGTTTTGTCCTAGGAAATTGTCATAAGGGGGGGCCATGCTTTCTCCTTACAGTAATTGCCAATGCCAGGTCTCCCTTCACGGTGCTCTGCCAACTGGCAACAGTACACTGTGGAATTGTACTATGCTCCCATTTCTGGAACAACTGTATATACATGGTTGGGTCATCTTTTGTACCACATGCTTCCATTCAACTCTCATCAACTGTTTTGACCCCAGGGGGAGGAAGTATACTTATAATTATGCTCCTATTTATTTCAAAAGGAATTCTATTTGTAAAAAAAAAAATGATCGTTTTGCTGAAGAGATCTGTGCTTGGAGATGAGGAGAATGTGGCATAGTGGCATAGTGGAAAGTGCACAGGCTTGAGAGTAAGAAGACTTAGCATCCATTTTTATCTCTAACACTTAGTAGCTATGTTACTTATTAGTTGTGTGGAAAATAATTTAATTTCTCTAAGCCTTGATTTCCTCATCAATTATATGGGAATAATAATTATGCTGTATAATTTGCAAGCTTGCAGTGAAGAAAACACATTGCAAATTAACAAATCCAGTATAAAAAGACCAGTCTTGCTATTTCTAGGAACTTTTTTTCCTTTCCTCAAAAGGTCAAAGGATTACTGATCATAGGATCACAAGTAAGTGTAATTTCATTTTCTTGGACCACTGTGTATCTTTGTTTCTTAAAGCCTTTAAGAGGTTGTACTCATTGTTTTGTACATGTTATCTAGCACATAGTAGGGAATTAAGAATGAATAATAATAGTTAGCATTCATGTAACACTTTAAGGGTTTGCAAAGTGCTTTACATATGTCATTCTCTCTGGTCATCAGGACAACCCAATGAGCTAGGGAATGATTATTATCCCCATTTTATAGGTAAGGAAACTGAGGCTAAGAAAGAAGCTAAGTGACTTGCCCTAGGTCACTCAGCTAATAAGCCACTGAGGTAGGATTCAAACTAAGGTCATCCTAACTCCAAGTCTAGCACTTTATCAACAATCCATCTAGATAAAATGACTACTGTATCACTCAAAGTTGAAGAACTATGAAAATTGAGTGTAGACATGGACCAGATGTCCCACTTACCTGATTCAAAGTTTAGTTACTAAGTAGATACCCACACCCACACATATACATGCATGAATATATACATACATGCATATACATATATACGCATGTATGTGTGGGAATGGGTGTGTATATACACACACACATCTACATGCTCACCCCCCATACACACACACACATATATACATGCATATATATTTTTTTTAATTTTTTTTTCCCCTCTCCTCCTATTTAAATTCCTCCTAGAGGCTCTCTCCAGGGCCCTGTTTTAGTTTCCATCACTATAACTCAGGGAGATGTAGAAAGGATACTGAGAAAAAAAAAAGCATTATTCTCCTTCAGAGAAGCAGTTCAGTATCACTCTCATCCTATTAGTGTAAATAAACCTGTTTCCTGATAGCAGTTCTCATATACTTTTCTATGATACACCCCCACACTTTCTATACGCCATTCTGATTTTATCGAGGTAATTTAAAAGGAGCTGTATGTAATCTTCAAAACACATTTCGAAGCATTGTATTGCGAGAACAGGCAGCAGTCACCTTTTGTTTTAGCTGAAATTTGTCACTTCATTTTGGGGCTGGCTACTCTATTCTTAAGAAAAGGGTTCTATTTTGGCTAAGCTCCTGGACAGCAACACCAGGTGGTCAACCTGGAAACTTGCTTCTTTTCCTTCCCTTAGACCTATGGCAGTAAAAAAGACCACCTCAAGGTAAAATTAGAAAGATAATGGAGTTGATCTCTAGCCCTTCTGCCTCCCAGGATAGGCCACTGCACCTCCCAATTGCTCTCCTGCCCTTTCTGGGTTAGTATTGCCAATACTATCACTGTTACTGCCTCAAAACTCTCCCATCCTCATGCTTAGAATTTATTTATAAAGATGTTCTTCCCTTCAAGTGTCAAGGTTTCAAATAGTGTGATGAATTGAGGAGGAAATAGACAAAATCTGTGCACCATGAGTTTAGGGGGCCATCTTCTTCTTCCTTACCAACATTCAAAAGTAACCTTTAGAGGTCAAAGAAATGTACCTGCAGGGTAGGGAATATAAATGAATTAAATCTCAGTCTAATTCTATCTCACTTCCCATCCTACAAAAGACATTTTGTGCTGTTAACTAGAGACCTCCTGAACTGCCAAGATGTTCTGAAGAGATTAACTACAGTGAAACTACTCCCCTTAGAACAGACCTAGTCTTGAAGCAACACCAAGTTCCCTTCTCCCCAGCCAAATTACCACTGAATAACCTGACTTCCTGTCTTTTTTTATTCAGCCTCCCAAATAAGCAACATAGTTCAGCAGCCTCAACTGACAGGCTCTTTTTGCCTCCTGTCATAAAGCTATGTTGTTCAGTCATGTCGAACTCTTCATAACCCCACTTCAGAGTATCTTGGTGAAACTACTGGAGTGGTTTGTCATTTCCTTCTTCAGCTCATTGTACAGATGTGGAAACTGAGGTAAATAGGGCTAAGTGACTTGCCCAGGGCCACACAGCTATAAGTGTCTGAGGCCAGATTCTAATTTAGGTTACTCTGGGCCTGGCCCTCTATCTGCTGTGCTACCTAGCTGCCCTAAAGCTATGTAAAATCTTATATATCTGTGTTATCTCTTTCTTTATGTGGAATTGCTAGTAGCTGGGCAACAGCCCATCAGCTGATACTAATTCAACATTTTATATTTTAGCCTTCCCTCTTCATTTATTGACCTCCAATCAAAGGGGCCCAAGTATACAGAATTACTCTTCTAGAGTATATTAGGATTTCTGGGCTGAGGAATTCCCTAATAAACTATTGTTCAATCAGTCAAGCAGTGAATATCTATAGCTCTTGTTGGCTGAGCTAAGAGGTCTTCTCAACTTTTGTGCAGGGATCACTACTTGTCCCACCAACTGTGGAGTCAACTCAGGGGTAGATATCAATGCCAATTATATACCAGGTACAGATACAAAGTAAAAAAGATGAATTAATCCTGCTCTCAGGGAACTTACAATCTTTAAGGAATAACATGTTAATTACCATGCTAAAGGGTAAAGGGTATAGGTAATATAAATATTGACAGAAGCCTATTAGTGCAATTTCAGAATACAGAGACATTTCATGCTTTAATTGTCCATAATGGTTTCAGGTTTTCCTTTCATGATACTTTATTACTTCTTTATGAAATTAAAGAAAATCTGGCTCCAGGAAGTGAGAAACATGAGAAGATTCAGGTTCTCAAAGGATAATTGGGAAATGAAAATAGTGCCACCTTTCTTCTTTGAGAGGTAAGTTGCTTATTGTTACTCCCATTAAAGAAGAGAAATGCCTAAGTCTACTTTTCCTTCCTCATCATTTCTAATGAGACACACTTTGAGGTCAGATAATAAGATAAAAGAACAAGGAAAAGGTTCATTAGGAGTGATTTGCTGATTTGAAATACATAGTTATAGCATATGAGTAGGCAGCTAGGTGGTACAGTGGATAGTGTGCCAGGACTGGAATCAAGGAAGATTCGTCTTCCTGAGTTCAAATCTGGCTTCAGATACTTACTAGCTGTGTGACCCTAGGCAAGTCACTTCACTCTGTTTGCCTCAGGTTCTACATCTGCAAAATGAGTGGGAGAAGAAAATGGCAAACCACTCAGGGATCTTTGCCAAGATCCCAACTGGGGTCACAAACAGTCAGACATGACTGAAACTACACAATAACAACAAGAAGTATATAAGAGTGGGAACTGTGGAGATCAGTGCTGTTCCTCTTTTTACCAGTTGAATCTAAAGAGGGAGGTACATTTAATCTCCAGTGCCTTGGACAAAGAAATCATTTAGATTTTAGATTTTCCTCTGGAGAATCTTCGAGGTCATTGAATTTAACTTATTTGCTTTGCAAATGAGGAAAATGAGGCCCGAAAGTTTAAATAATTTGTCCAAAGTCACATAGGTAATAAGTAGCAAAGTGGAATAGTAGGTAGAAAGTAGCACGTAGCAACTTCCTGGCTTATAAGGTTCTGAAATTTTCGTATCTGAGGAGATAATGCTCTTTGCACATTATTGTCTAGCCCACAGGTGTTAAACATTCAGCCTGTGGGTTAAATACGTAGATCAACACACCCAAGTGAGGCTGGAACCAGATTAAAATGTAATTGGGAAATATTTAATGACTATTTAGTCAATTCAGTTGTGTCTGACTTTTCATGATCCCATCTGGAGTTTTCTTGGCAAAGATACTGGAGTGGTTTGCCATTTTCTTCTGCAGCTCACATTACAGATGTGGGAACTGAGGCAAACAGAGTTAAGTGACTTGCCCAGGGTCTCAAGACAAGTAAGTGTCTGAGGCCAGATCTGAACTCAGGTCTTCCTGACTCCAGACCCAGCACTCTATCCACTGTGCTTCCTAGATGCCCATTTCATGAATAAGTAAGTAGAAATAAAATAAAAATACAATAGAGCACAAATATTGTTAATATGCAGTTTTCAAAGTCAATATGCTGCCCACAGGGATTGTTATGTATAGTTTAGTCTAGCCCATCTGTGATAAACATTTTAAATTAGATTAAAAATAAAGTATATGAGAGTAGAGTAGCTAGGTGGTATAGTGGATAGAATACTAGGCTTAGAATCAGAAAGATTCATCTTTGTGAGTTTTGCTTTTTGAAGTTACTTAACTTGAAGGCAGGTATCTACTTTGCCTGGATGCACAGCTAAGGGGTAGATATCAATGTCAATCCTGTCAGAGACAAAATCCCAATATTTGAAAGAAAGTGGCAATCTCACAGTTGTAACTCATTTTTTCCTACCATTCAATTATTTATTTAGCCATTTTTGATTTAAGCAGCCTAAAGCAATAGCAGTAGTGCTGGGTCCTTTAAAGCTTTAAAATACAAGATTCTAGGATTCTAAAAAAAAATTCAAGGGAAAAAAACAACAGAAAACCAATGAAGTTGGTAACATTCTCATGCCTTTTTTTTTAATGATTGTTTTTGTATGCCTGAGTGGTTATAGGATTGTTGTATCAGCTTGGCACAGTAGTCTAGTCATCTCCTTGGGGATTTTCTTCAGGGTCAAATCTAGGTGGAAGATAGAGCTTTAAGTGATAACAGAGAGCTTACAAACCAATTCACCTGAAATTTGCATTTTGCTACTACTTATGTAATTGATCATTCAATTTTCATCTTTTCTTTTTCTCTCAATGACAGTGTATACCCAGAGGTTTTTCTTTTTTTTTTTTTTGAGGCAGAGCATTAACTCCTTTGTCAACTAAGGGTGACAGTTACTGAAAATGAGTGATTAAAAGAGTGATTGATGCCAAGAGTTTGTGAGAACAAAATGAAAAAAACAAAAACAAAAACAAAATCCCTTTAACTTGACCTTATATAGATATTCCCCTGACTGTGCCAGTAATAATAGCTCAAGGGAAAACAGACACAACTCTACATTGATTGCTTTAACTTATTAATGGGAAAGTTATTTTCTTGAATTCCCCATAGGTGATTTAAAACAGCACAAAACAAAACAAAAACTTTGTCATTCAGTTTGTCAAAAGCCTGTTCTTATTTTATCCTAATCTATAACAGTTCCAACATTTAGTTCCCTCCAAAAAAGAGTATATTTTTTAATTTTCTCTAATTATATTTCCTTCTCTAAACATACAGCATTGTGTCTAGACCAGTAATTCCCACAAGTAATGAGTGGAATATCTCTAACATCAAACAAGATTATGCATTTGTACAAATGTTCGAAATGCTGGAATGCCAGAATTGTTTCCTGCTTTGAATTGTTGAACTGAGAGTGAAAAAAAAACACAAATGGATTTTTTTTTATATCTAGGGATGCATTTACATTACTGGACCATTAGGCTAAATATATGGCTAATAGTGACATTGAAAAATGGAGAAACATGTTTTGGATTTATTGAAATGAGTGCAGCATAGAACATTTTAAGATAAGTTTAATATCTTTCCGATACGTATTCTGTACTTTTGTTGGTTAAGAAGATGGTGTCTGAGAACTGAATTTGGATTTCTGGACCATACCTTAAAAAATAAGAATGATGACTTCTGGCCAGGTCCATCTCTGATCTATGTCATACTTAACAAAGCCAAGTAAACAATGTATTTGCCTAGTGACTTAGAAATTTAGTCAAAAGTGCTTTAAGCTGAATAAGAAAGTAGAAAGGGAAAACTGGCTTTCTGTTTCCATCAGGCTGGATAACATAGATAGTAGCTACAACATAGGAAGAAAAATAGCATTTGACACACTCAGAAGTTCACAGGAGATAAAATTCAAGAAAGGAATCACTAATAAAACCTATACCCTGAAGCTCTCTATACAAATCTGCAGAGTCTGGGTTATGAGCAAGATGAACTAGAGATGCTAATGGAAGAAGACAAATCTGACATACCACAGAGACTTGGTGGGATGAGACTTATCTCTACCATATTATCCTGAAAAGGTTTACCTTACTCGAAGTAACAGAATGGGTAAAAGGGAGCTGAGTAGCATCTTATATCATGAATGCATTCCTGTAGGAAATCCAGGAGAAAGAGATTAGAAGCATGGTGGGAGAGTCCTTGGGTGAAGAATGATTGAGGCAGAAAAAATTGATATCGTTATATATGTTACTACAGGCTAAGTGGATGAAAAAATAAAAGCACATAGATTAGAAGTTTAAGCAATATCACAACCCTGGTGCAGAAGTATGGTGGGATAATGATGGAGTACTTCAGTTATTCAGGCATCTGCTGGAGCTCTCTCTCTGCCAAGAGAAGAACTACCAATATTTTCTTGATTTACTTAAAAGCAACTAGAGGAATATTATTCATATTCTAATTCTACTCAAAGTGGGAAGCAGTTTTTTACATGAAACATGGAAATTTTAGGGGGAAGTGACTCTCTCTTACAATTAATAATGGAGAAGAGGAAAATTAGGAAGAGTCTGAAATGTACTCTAGATTTTGGTTGAAAAGGATTCAGAATAAATAAATATCCCAGGGATCTGTGCTTGGCACTAGGCTGCTTGACATTTTTATCAATAACCTAGTATAAAAGTATAAAGAATATGCTTATCAAATCCATAAATGACAGGAAGCTAGAAGGTAGAGCTAACATACCAGATGAAAGAGTAGGTACTCAAAAAAAATAGTGACAAGCTAGAACATTGGACTAAACATGGTGAATAAATGAAAAGATAAATGAAAAGCCTTACACTTGCATTCAAATTAAACTCACAATTATAAGCTGAGGAAAGCATGGCTATCAAATGATTTGTCTGGAAAAGACTAACATACTGAAAGCTGAATAGATGCCAATAATGTAATATGTTTCCTTAAAAGCTAATGTGACCTTTGAAAGAAATGAGAAGCTTAGCATCCAGGACCAAGGAAGTGATAGTAGGAATACTCTACCCAGGTCTGACCATGTTTGGAGTAGTGGATTTGGTCCTGGACACCACATTTTGGAAGAACATTAATAAACTCGAGAGAATCCAGAGGAGAGTAACTGGGATAATGAAGTGCTTAAAGCTCATTCCAAAGGAGGATCAACTGGAAAAAAATGAAAATGTTTAATTCTAGATAGGAGGAAAATGGGGGGGGGACGGGAATGATCATAGTCTTCTGATACTGAAAGGACTATCATGTGGAAAAGGGATTGCTTTTGTTCTCTTCCAGCCCAGAGTGCTTAATGGTGAAAAGTTGTGAAGAGGTCAATTTACATTTGGCATAAGGAAAAACTCCCTTACAATGAAAGCTATGGAGCTTTCCCAAAATGGAATTGGCCATTAAAAGAGGTAATTGATTCAATTTCAAAGAGTAGAGGTTTTCCAGTGAGTTATACTATAAAAGAGATTTTACACATATACACACACATATGTATATACACACATACAAATCTCATATATAGATATGTATATGTGCATGCATAATTATAGACAATTGATGTACATCTGAATATTTTTATATACAGATATTTGTTTGTGTGTGTGTATGTGTGTGTGTGTGTATAAGATTCCAAAAGTTTTACTGTGGTTTTAATCTTTAATAACTGAAAACTGCACTAAGACTTTTGGAACATGCTGCATACAGATTAGATTAGATTAGATGGCCTCTGAACTCCATTCTAAATCTAAAATTCTGTAATTCTGGTATACAAAATTGGATATAATGACTAATAACACGTATCTGGAGGTTTTGCTAGGTCTTCTTAAATGAATAGATATGAGCCATTTATAACTCAGTCTTATTTGCATAACAATTATTAAAACATTAACATCAGTTTGATCTCTTAAGTTCTTTGTGGCAAATCAAATGAAAACTATATTCATTTTTAATCAACAGAACTGGCTGTGGGTTGGAGAAAGAACTGAGAGGACGGATGGCACAGGCAGGAGGCAGAGGGAGAACAGCCATGCAGGTGGCAGGCTAGAGTATTATCTCATCCAATGCAGTTCTTACTTGAGGCAATTAACCTCAGCCTCAATATGTATGTCAGCATCAGAAACTTCTGAACCTGGTAACCTTTAATGAATATGTCAAACTCAAACAGAGACAAGGGCCACTAAATTGTATATAGGACGCTAGCAAGACACATATTAACCTACAAAATCATGTATTAATATAATCTATATTTTATTATCTTTTATTTATCTTGCTAAATATTTCTCAATTATACTTTAATCTGTTTATTGCTTTACTTGAGAGTGTTGTGGGCCACAAATGCCCCGAAGGCCACATGTTTGACCCCTCTGCTCAACAGTAACATGTAATGTAAGGGATTCATTGATAGCCTAGGAATAGATGAAGACCTATTTTAGTGCTTTGTGTTTATCTCTGATTTCAGAATAATTCAAATTATGAAGCATAACTCTCACAGAAATGTATTCACTATTTTTACTTTTAAAACTTTTCTTTGTTTTAATTATTGAGCATTTGTTTTCTCTCCTTGCCACCTCTTCCTCTTCAATAACAAGAATAACAACAAAAACCTTTCCCAAATTGAAAAAAAAGAAAGTCCTTGCCACAAAAATACATAGTTCTTCATGTTCAATCCATCACTTTTGTGTCAAGAGGTATATAATGTGGTTCATCAGTGGTCTTGTGGAATCTGTGGGTGGTTATGGATTTGATTGGACAGTTGTGTGTATAACTCTTTGCAAGGAATTGGAGAAGATACAAAATTTAGATACACACAACCACCCCTACCCTCAAGAAATTTATAATCTTACAAAGATAACACATAAACATAGGTAACTAAAATACCCATGAGAAGTACATTAGAGACAGTGTGGTATTGTTAATAGACGGTCATTGTATCAGGAAAAACTAGGATCATCTTCTATCTCTGACATAATAGTAGCTGTGCAACTCATGGTGGGTCACTTAATCTTTCAGTGAAAAAAGCAATAATATGACAATTTCAGAGCAGAATTGTCAGAAAATAGTTTGCCAGAAGGCATAAGTATTCCCTAGATTGTTGAAATTGAAAGTCTGGAACAAATATATCTATATCTACATTTACATCTATAACTCAACATATCACTTATATCTATATAATTTATATAATATACAATGTAGGTAGGTAGATAGATAGATAGATAGATAGATAGATAGATAGATAGATAGATAGATAGATAGATATCAATATATTCCACAGGAGAGATGAAAAATAGAGCTCTGTGTGAGATTCAGTGGCAGAGTGGGGGAGGAGGTTTGAGCAACTGAAGAAAAGCAGAATTTTGTGTTCACTTTAAAGAATAATTAGTTTAGCAATCAGATTTACGAGCAAATTCTGTCAAACGTTTGAAGAACAATTAATTGCAATATTACCAAAGCTATTTTTAAAAAATCTAGGAAATAAGAGGTCCTACCAAATTCCTTCAATGATACAAACATATTGATACCTACATTAGGGATAGTCGAAACAAAGATAATTGCAGACCAATGTCCTTAACAAATATTGATGCAAACATTTTAAATAAAATATACTAGCAAAGAGACTTCAGCAACATATTACAAAGCATGTTTATAGTTGTATTTAAATAGTACCTGTGTGTGTTGGCAGGTGCCCTCCAAAGTATTTTATACATATTATAGTTATCTTAAATGAAATTTCTCTCTTCCCCCCACTCTGCCACTGAATCTCACACAGAGCTCTATTTTTCATCTCTCCTGTGGAATATATTGATCTATCTATCATCTATCTATCTATCTATCTATCTACACTACAACCAGGTTGGATTTATACCAATCATGTAGGATTGGTTTAATATTAAGGAAACTTTCAATATCAAGGCATTATTAATAATAAGAAAAACAAATATCATATGATTATATCAATAGATATAGAAAAAGCTTTGGACAAGATACAATACCTATTCCTGTTTAAAACAACAACCACAACAATAGCAGCTAGAAAAATGTAAGAATAAACGTATCTTTCCTTAATATGAGAAGCAGTATATGTCTATAAAAATGATAGTATTATATGTAATGCAGATAAACTAGAGGCTTTTAACATAAGATCTGGAATAAAGCAAGAATTCCATTACCACCATACTTATTTCATATAGTGCTAGAAAATGCTCAATATATAAATCGGATAACTTTAAAAGACTTAAGAATTCTGATCAACACAATTACCAAGCACAATTTCTAGAGGACTCATGAGGGAAAAAGCACTGGCAAAGAAAAACAAAATTATCTGTTTTGTGCATAATATAATGGTTTGCCTAGAGAACCCTAGAGAATAGATTAAAAATTGAGATAAAAACTTCAGCAAATTTTCAAGATTTAAAATAAATCTAAATAAATCATCAGCATTGCTATATATTCCGAAAAGAAGCCATGAGGGAGTGATAAAGAGAGAAATTTCATTTAAGATAACTATAATATGTATAAAATACTTTGGAGGGCACCTGCCAACACACACAGGTACTATTTAAATACAACTATAAACATGCTTTACAGAAACACAGACAAACCTAAATAATTAGGAAAAAATCAATTGCTCATGGATATGCCAAATCAATATTCTAAAAATGCCAATCTTGCCTAAATTAATTTACTTATTCAGTGTGATACTAACAGAAATACCAAATGATTGCATTTCAGAGGTAGGGGAAAAATCATCTAGAGGAACAAAAGGTCAAGATTCTCAAGGGAAACAAAAGGGAATTAGGAAAGAAGAGCTATAGAAGTACCAAATCTAAAATTTTGCTGAAAAGTGGTCTAAATGACTTGGAACTGGTTAAAAAAGAAAGAGACTGACCATTGGAATAGTAATTATACAGCACACAGAAGCAAATGAACATAGTCACCTAGTATTGATAAACCCAAAGACTCCGGCTACTTTGTTAATGACAAAAGTTACTGAGAAAAGGAAGGCAGTAAGGCAGAGATTTGGCTTAGACTAATACCTCAAACTGCATATCAAGATAATATCCAAATACATAGTGATAAAAAGCGTAATCATTAAAAATTAGAGGAGCAGGGAAGAAACTACCTTTCATATACAAAAATAGGGAAAGAGTTCATGACCAAATACAGGAGAGAAACAATTGCAGAAGATAGAATGGGCAATTTTGATCATACAAAGTTAAAAAAAAGTTTGCACAAACAAACAGCTAAAATTAGGGGAAAAAAGGTAACTGGGAAAAATTGTTACAGCAAGTTTCTGTGATAAAGATGCTATTTCAAGATAAGAAACTGATATAAATATGTAATCATTTGTAATATCTTTGGCTATTTTCTAATTGATAAAGGTCAAAGGATAGGAACAGCTGTTGTTAAAGGAAGAAATTTAGTTATCAATAACTACATGAAAAATATTATAAATAATTAATAACTAGAGAAATGCAAATTAAAGAAACTCTGATGTTCCATCTCACAAGAAAGATGACAAAAGAGGAAAATGAAACATATTGGAGGGGCTATGGGAAATTGGGTATAATAATTTTTTGTTGAGTAGTGTTGTGAATTAGTTAAGTCATTCCATAAAGTAATTTAGAACTGTGCCCTCAAATTCACTAAATCATGCATCTTACTACTAGGACTGTACCCCAAAGAGATCAAACACTTATGCAATCTCTTTGTGCAGTGGCAAGTAATTGGAAATTAAGAAGGTGCTCATATATTTTGGAATGACTGAACAACTTATAGTATACAAATGGCATGAAGTACTAATAAAGAATGAAGGGAGGTGATTTTAGAGAAACCTGTGAAGACCTTTATGATATGATGTAAAATGAAGTGAGCATAACCAGGAGATTAATTTATACAATAACGATAGCATTGTAAAAACAAACTTTCAGAGAATTCAGAACTCTGATGAATGAAATGATTAGTCATATTTCCCGAGGATTCATACTGAAATATATTGCCCACATCATGACAGAGAGTTATATGGACTCGGTATGCAGATTGAGCCACATTTTTAGATGTAACCAATGAATTACCAATTAAAAATTGAGATAAAAACTTCAGCAAATTTTCAAGATGTAAAATAAATCTAAATAAATAATCAGCATTGCTATATATTCTGAACAGAAGCCATGAGGGAGTGATAAAGAGAGAAATTTCATTGAAGATAAATATAACATGTATAAAATACTTTGGAGGTCACCTGCCAACACACACAGGTACTATTTAAATACAGCTATAAAAATGCTTTACAGAAACACAGTCAAACCTAAATAATTAGAAAAAAATCAACTGCTCATGGATATGCCTAGTCAATATAGTAAAAATGGCAATCTTGCCTAAATTAATTTAATTATTTAGTGTGATACCAACAGAAATACCAAATGATTGCTGTACATATTTGATACTAGGGTCTTATTTTTCTTTCTTTTTCAACGATGGGGGATGGGGTAGAAAGAAAACAGATTTTTTTTAAATTTAAAATGTTTAATTTTTGAAGAAATGAATAAGGGAACAGAGCATTGCGTGTACAGGAAAAAGTTTGACCAAAGACATGGAGGAAAGAAAGTACAGGCTGTATTCTTCGAAAAGAAAGAGTAGTGCAATTTGTCTGGAGCACAGACTAAGTGAAGGGAGAATATGAAATTGCAAAAACAATAACAGGTGACATTTATATGGCTAGTGTTTTAAAGTTTGCAAACCACTTTAAATTCTCATCTTCTTTCACAACAACCTCATTTTGCAGATGATACAGCTATTATTATCACTGTTTTAGAGATGAGGAATGTGAATCTCAGAGATTTTAAGTGATTTTCCTATGATCTCACAGCTGGACAATATCTGCAATATGTTTCTAGCCTTTTCACATTGAACATTCTTCCCATTATAATGCTATCTAAGAGTGGGATTGAAGGGTAAAGTTAAATTGTAGAGAAGTCACCAGTTGTTTGCAGTCATGAACATGAAAGATCAATCAACTAATATCTATTAAGCCCCTATTATGTGCTAGGCACTGTGTTAAGTTCTAAAGATACAAAATGATACAGACTACAGGATGGAAAACTTTGAAGAGTGAATAAAGGCTAATATTTCAGTCCCATCATGAATCTGTAAATGTAATAGGCATATTGGACAGTTAGCTTAAATGTCAAAGGTCACTTTGAAGTCAAGGGAACTGTGAACTGATTCAACCATTTTGGAGAGAAATCTGGAATTAGGCCCAAAGAGTTACAAAACTGTGTATACCCTTGCCACAGCAATATAACTATTAGATCTGTTTCCCAAGGTAATCTGGGAAAAGGAAAAAAACCTATATGTTTTAAAACATTTATAGCAGCTCTCTTTGTGGTGGCAAAGAAATTGAGTGGATGCTCATAAATTGGGGAATAGCTAAATAAGTTGTGTCATATGATTGTAATGGAATACCATTGTGCTATAAGAAATGATAAGCTGGTTGATTTTAGAAAAACATGGAAAGACTTGTATGAAATAATGAAGAGTAAAATGAGCAGAGCCAAGAGAACATTATATACAGTAATAGCAATGTTGTTTAAATAACTGTAAATCACTAAGTTATTTTGAGTATTATATATACTCAACTCCAAAGGACCTACGAAGAAAGATACTATCCACCTCCAGAGAAAAAACTGATAAATAGAAGTTTGCATAGTATAATTTTGCATAGATAGATATAGATATAGATATATAGACATATCTATATGTCTGTGTCAAATGGGGATGAGATAGTTCAGAACTTAAAATGCAACAAAAATAAATTAAATTTAAAAAAGAAGTCAAGGGACATTGTTCCTTTTCATTTTATTCTTACCATGTCTTTCTTAATCCTGTATTTCCTATTTCAAACACAAAGCTAGTCATAATTGATGTGGAAGCTTTTGGCTAACTTCACATATATTATATGCACATTTCAGTATGCTATGCAATGGAATGTTGGTCTCTTGCAGCCTGATCAGGATCTCAGAATACATTGTTTGTTTGTTTGCAAGGCAATGGGGTTAAGTGACTTGCCCAGAGTCACACAGCTATCTCAGCATACATTGGGGCATGTCCACAGTATATTATCTGCTTTTACGAGTATGTGAGGGTTGGAACAGAAAGTATGGCATATAAGAAGTAAAAGCGAGGGATTACCAATAGAGAGTCTTCAGACTCTATTGGTATCCAAATAACAGTGAATTCTAGGATCTCAAGTAGGATTCCAAGTAAGGACATCAAAATGAAGGGTAGCCAGTTGGGAACTGTTCTGATGGACAAGAGAAGGGAGTTTTCTCCATGCATATTGCTAAACTTGGGCTAGCTTTTAAATGGGAAAGAAAAGTTAAGGTTTTAATAGGAATAAAAGGTGACAATGTGCCCCAATGCTATTGTTGTTCTGTTAGGATTCCCAGAATCATAAAACTAATTAGAAAATGAGATTGCTCTACTTTGATGGGTGTCACTACCTACCAAAGTGGTGTAGTTGCATTTACAGATCTTCCACAGTTCCAACAAAGAAAGTAGTCCTAAAGATAAGCCTGAACAGCACCTTTAGAATAACCTAGGTTCCATCAAATCTCAGCTGAGATGCCCCCTTCTGTAGGTGATTGATTCTTGTTTCCCTAGCTTTTTACTGCTTCCCAACAGAAATTATCTTGCTTCTATTATTTTGTATGTATTTCAAATAGACTTATATGTGTACATGTTATCTACTGCAATAGAATACAAACTTCTTGAGTGCAAGAATTGTCTTTTTTTGTCTTTGTAAATCCAGCATCTGCCACAGTTCCTGGAAAATAGTAGGGGCTTAACAAATTCCTGTTAATTGATTTTTTCTACTCTAAAATCAGTAAGATGTCACCTTTCCAAAGCTTCTATTTTAACTAGATTCTCAATTCTTAAACCAACAAAGGGAATATAGGCAAACTCCCCCCCCCCATGAAATTAAAAAAAGAAAAAACATCTTCCTCATAAATGAAACTCTTTGGTTTATGGTAACTATGTATGAATAAGAAGGAGTTCCAAAACTTGATTATATTGAGAGATGCTGGACTGTGTATCTCCTGAAATGAATGCATAGCAACTAAGCATACCTAAAGATCAAGAAGAGTAAGAAGGTGGAAATATATTGTGGAGTAAGAGTGCAGTATAATGCAGCCCATATGTCATATGTACTGAGCTGGAGTGTGAGATATGATAGCAATTTCCTCATATTATAGATTATATTGATAGTACAAGTTATACCATGCAGATTGGTCACACTCCCAGAATACAGAGACCACTTCAGAACAGTGTTATGCCATGGATATTTTATGGAGCAATGATATTTTTTAAATGTGTTTCAGTAGGTAAAAAAAAGAGGGGGCGTTACAAACAGAATGAAGTCATTTCAATTTACTCCCAAAACCAAGTAAAGTTTGTTGTTTTCACGCTTCGAATCTTGAATGCTGATTAGAGATGCTGCTTCTTTATTTATCCATTCATTGATTAATTTATTTATTTTTAATTTATTTGTTACCCATCAATCCATCCATTCATTTATTTATTTGGCCAAACAATTACTTTTTCTTAGGCATTTACATTGTGGATAAAATTGAAATATTAAGTCATTCAAAGTTTAAATATTTCAGATACACTTACAATATTACCTTATTAAATGTTGGGAGGAAGTGGTAAGAACTAGGAGTGGGAGTTAAGAAGACTGGTATTTAAATCCAAACTCAGATAATTGCTAGATGTGTGACCTTAGAAAAATAATTTGACACTTCAGTTTTCTTATTTATAGAATGTGGATAAGTGTCTTCTTCACAAGGTTGTTGTGAAGTTAAAATAAGAACATATGCAAAATACTATGCAAAGCTTAAAACTCTCCTTATAGATGAAAAAATATTTTAGAAATCATCTTGCCCAATTGCTTCATTTTATAGATAAAGTTAAACTTGGATAGTAAAGTGATTACTAGCCATATAAAACTAGTGAGTTGTAAAAGAGAAAACTATAAGGTCTTTTAGTCCAGAGTAAATTATTTTTCTAATTAATACATTTTCAGCTCTGTATTTAAAATTCATTAAAAAAGACCATATATTTTCTGGATGTCAAAAATTCTGATGGACAGCTAGGTGGTACAGTGGATAGAGTGTTGAGTCTGAAGTCAGGAAGATTCATTTCTGTGAGTTCAACTCTGGCCTCAGACACTTCCTAGCTTTGTGACTGTAAGCAAGTCACTTAAACCCATTTGCTTCGGTTTCCATTTTGTGAAATAAGCTGGAGAGGGAAACGGCAAACCACTCTAATATTTTACCCAAGAAAATTTCAAATGGGGTCATGAAGAGTTGAATGTGACTAAAAAATAACTTTGTCCATATTTAAAAAATTTGTCCAAGTGCTCTGTGTGTGTGTGTGTGTGTGTGTGTATGTGTATGTGTGTGTGTATGTGTGTGAAGCAGTGTTGGTGGTGAGAGAGGGAAATAGATGTGAGGGTTCTATAAGCTATAGTGGAAACATTTGGATGGGCTATAAATATCACTGAATATGTCTTGTGTGTGGAAAAAACTGTATGTGTACAGGTACGTGGGTTCTTATTGAGACCAACAGAAAGTTAGTGTTCAGAAAAACAACTCTGTAAAGAAGAAAAGTGAAATTGAAAACTAATATGGGATCATACTTGGAAGCTAAAAGGCATTTAAGGGCTGTCTCATGTAATTTTAATAAGGTAGATTAAAGTATAGGACTTCAAGAAAAATAACTTTATTAACTATTAACAGCAATACCTATGGCTGTCAACAAAGTGGGTAAATAGCTAAGAAGGTTAGACCATACACCACAAGTGAGGGCTGATGGGGTCTTTTAAACATTTGTGTGCCCTCTTTCTGATTAGCCTGAAAGTACATCATTTGGATCTTCCCTGACAAAAGTAAGAATCCCAATTGGCAGACATTTTAATGTGGAGGTAGGTTAAGAATCACTTCAGCTCCTCCCCAATATTTCTTCATTGCGAGATAAGAGTAATCTTTAGGTGATGGATTAGTCTGCAGGTATGGGTGCAGTCTATACTGGCTTTGATTGAATAATTTTGATTTGAATCAAATTGAATTTAAGTTGCAAGTCCTCCCTGAACTCCACATACACCCTGGGGAATGAAGTTGAAGGAGTTTAAACTCACAAGACATGGGAGAACATATTAAAAATAGAATTAAAATCAATTTTCAATTTTTCAGGACCATTGAGTCTGAGGTAGACAAAGGTTAAGTGACTTGCCCAGAGTCAAGCAACTAGTAAATATATGAAGTTGGATTTAGACCTGGTTCTTCCTGATTCCAAGTCCAGTCCAGTTCCTAATCCTTTATAGCTCACTGGCTCTATCTCATTTGATGTTTCTGGTTTCAAAATTCAGAACTTTAAAAATTGATTGCAAAGACACATTGAGAACTGGTAAATACATAAGGATAACTTGTTTGCTACATATTTTATCCTCTCTCATCAGTTACCAAGCAACTCTTATTTATTAGCATTTTGGGGAAATCTGCTGAATGTCCCATAGCAGAGTAGCTAGAATGTTGTACCTGGAGTCAGAGAAAACCTGGATTCAAATACTGCCTTGGTATAATAAGTGAAATAATACCTGCACCTACATTACAGTTGTTATAAGGGTTAAATAAGAATATATAGAAAGTGCTTTAAAAAACAAAAAGTGCTATTTAAATTTCAGTTCCAATTACTATCATTGAAGCACTTTAAATATTCTTGGTAAGATGCTTGTATTTTTCAAGATTCACAGAACTGTCACTTGTGCATTTGAAAGAGCGAAAGGATCTATGCAAATAAGATTTTGTAAGAGGCAATCTGAAATACAAAATAATTAAACAGAAAGTGGTTATTGAATTAACATTGAATGGGAATGAGTCATTTTTTGTACTAGAGTAATGCCTATCAAGTGTAGTAGGTCTTCTCCAGTATAACTGGTCATTCTAACTTCTTTTGTCATTGCAACTGATAACTAATTCAAACTTCAGATTTTGGATTTGGACTCAGAACTGGATTTGGATTGAAATGAAAATAAAATCAACTAAACATATAAAACCAACTAAACATATTCTTTCATTGAGACAAGAGAATGGCTCATTTAATAGAGACAAATTACAAATAAAAGTTGGATACTTTATATAATTTCTCCTGAGCCTGCTTTTTTTTCTCTAACGTGGAATAGCACTTATAGTCAAGCATGTGCATAGAATTTTTTGATCTTGTACATTTCCAATGAAAACAGTATTTATTGAGAATGGCTTTCTGCATGGGTCAATAGATGCCTCTGCAACAGAATACTCTAGGGGTTATTTTAACCTCATATCATTAGTGACACACACAGAGCTTTCTACACACTATGAAACAGTGTGCCCCTGAAAAGATGTAAGAAATAAAAGTAATAAGACATCAGCATCCAAGTGGAATATAGATGGTATCTAGTCTACATACCAAACAGCAAAACTCGACTTCAAGAAATGCTTTTCAAGGACGAAAACCATCATTTTGCTGATTATTTTTTTAAAGAGCAAGATAAAGGAATTTAAGGGATTCTCGTTTGAATATCGAAAGGTCAACCATGAAGTTTTCAGGGTTAAATCCAGGCCAATGCCTTTATCATTCATATCTTGAGACCCACTGCCTTTTGCTTTCAAAAATCTTTGGCATAGTTTAGAGTTTTGCCAAAGGCTGCCACTATGCATGAAAAAAAGCAAAGGTTTTTCATCAAAGGAAAAATATCTTTTTAACTCCTAGTAACAAAGCAGCTGTTTTTCCAGTTTGGTTTCCTTATTGAAGGGAAGCTGCATAGGCAGATAATATTTAACAGTGAGAATAATAAGGAAGAATTGAGAAAATTTGCTTCCTTTGGTGCAAGGCATGGAAGTATTGCTCTCTTCCTCCTTCCTCCAACCAACATACACATCCTCATTTTCAATGCCAAATGAATAAAGAGAATTCAAGAAAGATTAATTCCTGTCAGGGGTCTATGTAGCTGTTTTATAAAGATTTGTAGCACAGGCACATTCCATTTCATTTCATATTGCAGATCTCTTAATCTCCTAATTCTAGAAAAAAGGGGAAAATAAAGAGAAAGCACAAAGCTGGGAGCATTGCTGGGGAAGAGGAAATCACTTCACTGTCATTTTATTAAGCTCAATTTTCAGAGAAGATGGAAATTTTGGTAGCTCTGGTTCTGCCTATTAATCACACTGTATGTATATTTTTCTACATTTGGAAGCTATTAACAAACTCTTTATTAGTCAGTGCTAGCCACTATTTTGTTATCTCTTCCCAAGGAAATAAACAAAATAAAAGTCACTAAGTGAGTCACAGGTGGGGAAGATGGGGCACTAACTGAGCTCATCAAATATTATTTTTACACCAATAAGTCAAAGAAAGAGTATTTTCAAAAATAGTCATTTGATAGCATGAAAATATCATACCTTTAAATCAGCCCCATCCACTTCATATTTTGTAGTAAATTCACCCAGGGAAATAAACATCAAAATTGTGCTCTAATTTAATCTTACCTCAACTCTGGAGAATGTTCTTCCCTTAGGAAGGGCCTTCTTTTGTTCATGGTCATGGCCATTTCATAGGTCAGCTGTTCCCCCATGGGACCACTCTTAAATCTTCCCCCATACCTCACTTGTAGCTTATTTCTACCTCTGAAATAACAGCAAGAACCATGTAATTAGGGATCTATGGTGAGAAGGTACACATTTAATCTTTTCTGTGATACTCACTACTTGTGTCATTTTACATGCCTGGTCCTCAGTTTCTTCATCTATAACATGAGGGGGTCAGAATGGGTGACATTTGAGGTCCCTTCTAACTTCACACTTATGATCTGATGACATGAACAAGCAGTTCACAGGGTAAGAAGGCAAGTATGAATTGTGATCCTTAGATTTGGAGGCAGGGTGCTCATAACTGAGATCATAGAACAGCAGAAATAAGTACTGAGATATATTTCAAATACCCTTTTTTGGCATGAAAATAGTCCAGTCCTGATCTTATATTTCGGATTGCTAGTCATCACTTTTTTTTAGAGGTCTTAAAAATCAACATTTTTTAAAACAAACCTGATAATAACTATAGACCTGAGCACTTGGAAAGCTTCTTTATCTTCACAGGGTGGCTATATTTAGAGATGGTAAGGATATCAGAAGTCATCTAATCCAAACCCCTCATTATATAGACAAGAAACTGTAGCACATAAAGGTTAAATAACTGTCCTAAGGCCATACAACCAGTAAATAGCAGAGCTTGGATTTGAGCACAGATCTTATGCCTTGAAAGCCATCATTTTCCTCCAGCAAATCATGCTGGATTTTCTTCAATGATTTGAGTTTTGTTTTCTTTTTCCCCCCCACATATGTATGAATTGCACCACTGCTGGTCATATCCCCTACATTGGTAAGTAGGCTTCTGAAGTTATTGTGACCACTCAATTCATAGGCCATTCTCTTCACCTGTAAGCATAATGACAACTAGACTTATAGAGATATAATGTCCTTTCATTGTAGGATTTTTTATTTTTTTGATAATCCCATTCCCATTTTAAGAATCCCATAAGAATCTATTTCTATACCAGTGTATATTGTGGAATACATGTAGCAAAAGTTTAGCATAAAAATTAAATAATTGTGTGGTCAATTTTCATGCAAAGGTGGAGAAGAATTTTATAATATCCCTCTTGAGAGAATGTCACAATGCTGTTTCTCCATATATACATATCTATCTACCTATCTATCTATCTATCTATCTATCTGTCTGTTTCTCTCTATTATTATTATGTATCTTTCTATATACATATGTGTGCACACAGATTATATATGTCTGTATATTTGTGCATATATACAGACATGCATCTGTGCATGCATACATATACATACACATATACATATAAAAAACATGGCATAGTGAGTAGAGAACATGCCTTTGACTCAGGAAGACTTAGTTTTAATCATTCCTAAGTTTGTATTTTAGTTTCCTTATCTATAAAACAAGTGGGTCTAACACAATGGCATCTAAGTGCCTTCCAAGCCTAAATATATGCTTTTATGACCCTGAGTAAGTTGCTTAACCTCTTTGTGCTCTATGACAACTCTCTAAGACTATCAGTTTCAGAGAAGCGCCAACCCATGCTGATAGAGTGGGTCTATCACCTGGCAACACACTATAGAAGTGAAATGACAAGTTTAGTTCATATTATCTATTGATCCATCCATCTATCCATTCATCCATCCACATATTACTTCTAATCATATAACTGTATTATGGTCACGTTTATTATCAACCCCCAGGAGCACTTTGGAAGTAGGAAAAATAAATAGCATATGGAAAGAGATCAAAGATTCTATCCTACTGACAGTATTTTGTTTCCTGATTGAATATGCTACCCACACTTCCCAACGCATGTAACAGGGAAAAACCCAATAAGACAGAGGATGGCTAGAACAGGCTGTCCTTCTAATCTTTTTTTACTGTCAATTACCCATCAAAATTTTCATCAGTACCACAACAAAATTGGTTCATGTTTCTTTCATTTGGCACTGTGAAATGCAAACTGGTTGCACTTAATAGAAAGCGAGTTTTGCTTCAAGTGTAAGTTGAGTCAGAGCAGAGAAAAAAGTGGATGACTAGGTTGGCAGAAAGATAGTCTTACTGGTGTTCCTTTATGTGCAAAAATTGTTTGCACAGATTTACCAGGGAAGGCTTTTTGTATTATGCTCCTGGGAGATTTGTTTAATGAATTGATACACATTTCCTTTTCTCTGAGATGTATTGCTTTGATTTCCCTGACACTACTTTGAGTACTGTGTTTATAGTATTTACTCCTAAGGGCCACAGGGAAATTCTTTAAACCAAGTAACTAACCAAAGTAGATTGTTGTTTGATTAGAGAACAAAAAAGACACCTCTCTTCTCTTAATCAATTAGCAATATTTATTGTCATCTATTTTATGTTCTATAAACGATTAATTGGAATTAAGTGAACATTTATTATGTATCTACTGTATAGAGAGCTCTATCTAATGCACTGGAACCTGCCAATCAGCAATGGATTATTAAGTGCTTACTATGTATCAGTCATTGTGTTTAGTGCTGGGAATACAAAGACACAAATGAAACAGACCCTGCCCTCAAAGAGCTTAAATTGTATCAGGACAGACATTAGGTTAATTGGGATATGCAATATTACCTGATATGTTGATTAAGAGCAAAACAAAGTCCTCAAAGATGTCTGAGTGGGAAAACTGGCATTATCCACTGGAGAAATCAGGAAAGGCTTTCTGAAAGAAGTGGAATTTGAATAGGACTTTAAAGCATGGTTAGGAATTCACTAGCTGAATCAAGGGTAAGAAGGACATCCTAGGGTTAAGGGACATAGTGAACTATAGTACAAAGGTAAGAAAGGATAGGAAATGTTTGGATGCTAGAAAATAGCATATGTAGCTGCAGTGTCCAGATTTCAAAGGGCTTTGAATGCCAGGTGAAGGTGTTTGGACTTTATTTTATAGACAACAGAGAAGCAGTAAAGCATGTTGTGCAGGGAAGTATTATGGCCTGGCCTAATTCAGCCATACAATACAATCTGATACAATGCGATGGAATAAAAATTATTAAGAATATTGTGTGAAGAATATAGTTGAGAAAGATGCAAAGTTTAGCTGACAGAATCATTACCCCCCCAAAATTAAAATCTAGACAGAATAATATATGGGTCCTCTCCCATCCCCAGTGAAGCTCTTTGTGATGAGGCTAGATGATAGCATGTTTGAGAGTTTTGAAGGTAGGTTTCTTGGCAAGATACAGGTTGGAACAAATGGCTTATGAAGTTTCATGTATCTTTGAGTATCTATGATTCTGTACCTACACTGATAGCTTATACATACATACACACATATGCGTGTATGTATGTCTTTTTGTTGTTCTTGGGACTCTCTTATCTATCTATTTATCTATCTATCTATCTATCTATCTATCTATCTATCTATCATAGTTATCAGTGTGGGTATCACAGAATCATTGACACTGTGTATATATATACACATGTATGTTATATATGTATATATACACATACATATATATGTGATAAATTCATTAGGAAGTTACAGCAATATTCTACAAAAACCTGAGGTGGTGTTAGGGATTATTTCATGGAATTGCTGACATTTGAGTTGGGTTTTACAGGATGATTAAGAATATATGTCTATAGAGAGTAGTAAATAGAGAAAAGCAAGGCATTTCAGGTATAGAGAACTATATGAGAAAAAAATACTCAGGTGAGAGATGAAGGACAGCATGGAGGAAGACTAGTCTGACAGTGAAGGATGGATTGGAGACAGTATAGTTGGAAAGACTTTAGCACTCTACTGTAATAATCTGTTTTTGGCAGAAAATAGAGAAGAGAGGATAAATATGAGACATGTTGCAAAGGTAAAATTGACAGGAATTAGTTACCAGTTGCACACAAGAGTTGAGAAAGAGAAACAGTCAGATAATAAGGCTACAATTTAGAATATGGAATACTAGGTAAGTGTTGGTGGCACAGGTAGAAATAGTGAGGTCAGAAGGATCACTGTGTTCAAGGGAAAGATATTAAATTAGATTTTGGATCAGTTGAAACACCAGCAAGACATCTGGGTGGAAAAGTCCCTTAGGCTTTTAGAGATGTGGGTCTGGAGCTTGTGAGTGACTTTCGAGCTGGAGCTATAGATTAGGGAGTCATTTGCATAGAGATATGCATCAAAGCCATGTGAGTAAATTAAAATTGCTGGAGGATAGAATGCTGGGAGGAAAGAAAAGAGTGCCAAGGACAGAACTCTAGGAAACACTTACCTTAAAGGTTCAGGAAAAATGTAGGAGCCAGAGAAGGACTGATTGTTAACAGAACTAGAAAAATGTCTATTTTGTTAAAGTAAGGAGAGGGTTTTTTTTTGTTGTTTGTAGATATAGAGCTGAATGTTACTATAGAGGACATCACTGCAAAACTCCCATCTTATAGATGAAGAACCAAGAGGTAAAGGCAACTTCTCAGGGTAATTGAGCTAGAATTTGACTATAAAATTTCTGAATTCAAGGCACCATTCTTTTCACTCTACTATAATTCAACCAAGAATATGTTCAATGTACTGCTAGGTACTGAGGAAAGAAACATGAAAAATGATATAATTCTGGTTCTCAAGGGACTTACAATATGCAAATCAGAGATGTGCACAGAACATGCTTTATACAGATTTATGGCACTCATAAGTACGATACATTGTGGAATGTGATGTGGGCCTCTGGTTTACTCTCATCAAATTTTAGACCACACTTCAATCTTCCAGGAGAATAAAATTAGTTTGAATTTTAGGGGTGGGGAACCTGAGGCCCCAAGGCCACATGTGGCCCTCTAGGTCCTCAAGTGCAACCCTTTGACTGAATCCAAACTTCACAGAACACACTGGATGATTGATCAGGTTCCTTCCTTGTCCTCTGGTCCTATGCAAAAGCAGTCTGTGGTCAGATTTTAAAGGACCTGGAATGCCATGAATCTAGGAATTTGGACATAATTCTGTAGGGAGTTAATAAAGGTTTTTGAGCAGTTGAAGCACATGATGAAAATTCTGTTTTAGGAAGGTTAATCTGATGATGGTATGAAGTGTCTACAGGAAAGGGAGACTGAAGGCCATGAGACCAGATGAGGAGGCTACTATGATCATTCAAATATGGTAGTGATAATAATAGTTACCTACCATAATGCTGGGTACATGAGGTACATGAGGTAAAAATACTTGTTGTTTGAAAGGAGAGATGAAATAGGAATCTCTCTTTTCTTATTTCTATTCCTGCCCTGTTCTGATTACTTGTCACACCCAAGCAAAAGAGACACTCATGTTCAATGAGACTAGTCCCCAGAAAGAAGTAATCACTACTATCCTATAGCCAAGTGATAGAGATGAAAGACAGGTAGAGTTACAGAAAAGTGACTTAAATCTCTGGTTCCCTAACTTAATACCTGCTTTATGCTGGGGAATAATGCGTGTAACCTCTTTGGAACCTAGTTCTTCATGAGCAAAACAATTAGACTAGATAACCTCCCAGGTTCCTTGCAGTTCAAAAATCTATGCTCCTACCACAATTGTTCTTAGGCTTTTTGAGTGTGTTATATGTCTTTAATATTTAAATTTCATTTAAGTTTCATTAAACTTATTAAATTAAAAATAGCTGTGTGATCCTGGGCAAGTCACTAATCTCTCAAGCCTCATTTTTCTCATCTATAAAACAGGGCTAATATTAGGATTTATCTCCAAGGGTTGGCATGAAGATCAAATTCTTTTAACTATGGAGAGATACTCTAAAAATGAAACCAGGAACTTGGAAAATTCTAGTGGCTCCAAAGATAATTATACCCATTCAGAGACTTTAAATTGACCTTCTTTGTGCAATATACGAAGTTAGAAGGAAGTCACAAGAGGAACACATTGTAATCATTAGTTAAAGCCATCAGCTGATTTTCCTTTGAAGCCTTATGAACACTTTTCACAACAGCCAAAGGATTCTTTCAAGGTAGAACTGGAGACTACTGCTACTTCAGAATTGTGAAAGCACCTGGATTAAAGATCTTCCACACCTAAAGTTTGTTCTGTCACTGACAATTAGCCTGAAGTGAAAACACCTGCTAATAGAAATCCCAATAATTATAAAAGCAGGAATCCTTAAAACTCGTCCTTTGTGTGCTCTTCACTCTGAAAGGATTCAAAGAAATCTTAAAAATGAAAATGGCAATAGGAATACAAGAAGTAGCAATGAAATCCAAAAGAATGTTTATGTACTTTTTAGGGGGAAGAATAGGAGGCAGCTCATGTCCCTCTGTAGCATCTTAGGGATCTTCTTCCCTTCCTAAAGTGCACTTGTTAGCTCCGTGAGGGCAAGGACTGATTTATTCATGTCTCTGTTTTCCCAGCTCTGCACTTTTATTCTTTGCACACAGTAGGCATTCAATAAATACTTAATGAAATAATTAAGGAATTCTATAATGTAATTTGATAAACACAAAGTGTTGTGCTGGAGATATCAGAAAAGCTAGATGACAGCACAAAAGTATCCTTAAGTTAAAAAGAATGAGACAGCCTAGTGTAATGGACAGTGTTCCATTTGAAGTCAGAAGACCTACGTTCAAAATTTGACAATGCAATTGACAACCTGTGGGCTTCTCTGATCCTCAGTTTTCTTCTCTGGAAAACAAGAGTGCTGAAATAAATGATCTCTAAAGTTCCTTCCATCTCCAAAGTCATGATCCTATGAGAGGAGATAATGAATGTAAAGCACTTTGCAAACCTTAAACCTCCATTTAAATGTGAGCTATTATTATTATATAAAGTGTCAGGGCGATATAAGAACTCATTCAGAATCATAAATCACTTCCCAAAAAGGAGCACAAATAACATTTCTGTTTTCAAACCAGCCTGCACATCCCCCAAGGAAGTATAGAAATAGTATAAACAAACAAACAAACAAATAAATGAATGAATGAAATCAGCATTCCTGTCCACATGCCTGGTGTTCATTTTTACTCGCTTTCTGCAAGAGACCTTTGCGAGGCTTTTCAATCATTTGGGTAATTTAAAGTTGGCAAATCACCTCAAGCATCTTTTAAAAGAGGCTCAATGAAAATAGAATGATAATTGTAATGATTGTGCCCACAATTCATATTTTGCTTACATATGTTAACATCTTACAGGCACTCCATCCCATTTGGATATGGTAATTGTAATATTTGAGGGCATAATGCCATTTCTCAAATGTTTTCAGTGCTCAGAGGGGTTTATAAATATTAATTAACCTCCTCAATGACATAGATAGATAGCAGTAGTGTTAATTAACAGCAAGATAAACTGAGGCAGCAAAATTACTTCCACTGTAAATGGGGTATTGAACATTGGCAGTTCTGGGGTAGTTGTGTTTCAGTCAATACAATAAATCATTATTGATATGAACCTCTACTTTAAAATTGTTCACAAGGTCAGATGATCATGAAATGCTTTTTCCATTTTGGTCTGAGGCCTTTTTTAAATGAAAAGCTAGGTGGCACAAGAAAAGTAGTTGAGTGAATAAAAAGGAATTCTGCATTCTTCACAGAAGAAACATTTATGAAAGCCATTTTGGTCAGAGCCCAGTGAAGCTCAGCCCTTCTGCTTGCTGCTTCTGCCTTATGGTCAGGGCATGCTAAGGATTTAGAGTCTCAGTTTTGGCTAGGAAAATCTTGTCATATTGGGATATTAAGGAATGAGATCAAGTTCATTCCTTCAAAAAGCTTTCTAACCAGGAAGTCTCCTGGCTTCTCTGATTTTCAGTCTCATCTAAAGTCCACCTTTAGCAAGATGCCTTTCCCAGTCCTCCTTATTCTTAGTCACTTCCCTTTGAGATTATATTCAGTGTATCCTCTATATATTTTACTTGCATATAGTTGTTTGTGTTTTGTTTCCCATATTATACTGTGAGGTCTCTAAGGATAGGAACATTTTTTTCCTTGTCTCCACAGTGCTTAGAACAGTGCCTGGCACAAAACAGATATTAAATAAATGCTCATTGATTTAGTATCTATCCATAAGAGTGTGGGGGAAAATGTAGGCAAAAGTATTAAGAAAGGAACAAGCTTATGGCATTAATTGATTACCTGATTAATCAAGGGCCTATCCAGAAAACACAATCATTCTGTGGGGCTAGGATGGGATCAGTGGGGTTCACAGAAGTGGAGAGATTCAGTTAAATTCAACAAGTATTTATTAAGTAGTTATTGTGTGCCAGGAATTTTACTAAGTGGTGGGAATACAAAGAGAAAACCAGTCCCTGACCTCAAGGAGCATATGTTTTACTGCCGAGGGGAAGGGGGCTCTGATAATGTGGCTTTTTTAAGTAAATGCAAAATGCAGGCAAAAACAAGTAGAAAATAATTTTTAATTGTATGTGGGGTGGATGTTGTATTAACAACTGAGAGAATGTGGAAAGTCCTTTTTTGTAGAAGACAGGACTTAGAAAATTCCTTCAAAGCTCATCTAAAGTATTAGGTTTAAGAAGATGTACCCAGGTCTTTTTGACTTCAAGTCTAGTACCCTATCCACTATACCACACTGTCTTAAGGACATATTTACAAGTAGGTCATAGGGAAATAGCTTTAAAGTAAGATGCATATTTTATTGTGTCCTCATCTGAAGCTCAACTTTCTTTCTCTGTTGATTTTTTCATAAAAAAATACATGTTTTCCTAAAGGAGGAATTATCCAAGCTTTTCTCCTTTACTTCCTCATTTAAGGCCCAGCTCCTGTAAAAAATCAGTCTCTGAAGGACATGAGTGATTGATAAGATTGTCCTAACCTGCAAGGACCATGCTATTCAGTCTCGGGCAGAACTAACTGCCAAGGCTAACACTCTTTTTAGAGTACAAACAGAATTCAGTCTGGGTGAGTTCTTACCTGTGGAATATGAGCCCCTGTCTTTGTACTTCTCCATTAGAGTTTAAGGTGAACCAGCTCATGATGGAGAAATCTAACCAGAATTGTCTGGAAGGAGATAGATTCCCCTATCTAGATTGCTGGAGGCAACTGAGTCTTCTGAAGAAGTCATATTCTCAGCAGGAAGAACTGAAAGCTTTCAGGCTGTCCATGGGCTTGTCTTTGGTTACCAAGAGAAATCATTGACCATCAATTTGTTGATTGTCAACTAGCCTAATGAATATATTGATTATTAATTACCCAGAGACATTGTCTCTTAGGGTTTTTCATTCATCACACCTGGTGGTCCAATAAACTTGCTTGAACTTGACTCAGCTTAGGCTTCTGTCCAAAACCCTTAACACTGCTCTGTTCCTAGGTATTGTATGAAGATAGCATAATCTTTTAAAGAAGGGTTTCTTGTATTAATGTAAGAAGCCACCTAAGAGGGAGTGTGGTAGAGAAGAAAAGAAGCCTAGCATATGTGATGTGAGAAAACCTCTTCAACATTGGCAGAATGTGGTGAGGTGGCCCCTTTCCAAGCTAGACCACCACCAGAGTCAATCTTTTAAGGTATATATCAGTGGGAACTTACACTGGGAATTTGAAGAAGTTTTCCTGGTTTGGAAATCTCCTAGAAACATTTCATTGTAAGAGACTTTAACAGTCACCTAACCCAATCCCTTCCCATTTACGAATCCCTTTACAATCAGAATCATCCATAGGTAGTCATCCAGCTTCTGCTTGAATATATACTGTGAGGAGGCATCTATGTGATCATTAACCTCTTCTATTTTTAAAAATTTTTTTGTGGGGGGCAATGGGGTTAAGTGACTTGCTCAGACTCACACAGCTAGTAAGTGTTATGTGTCTGAGGACTACTTTGAACTCATGTGCTCCTGAATCCAGGGCCAATGGTCTATCCAGTGGGCCACCTAGCTACCTCTACCTCTTTGATTTTTTGAACAGGGATTTTCTAATTGTTAGGGATTTCCCCCACCTATAGTGATCTAAAATCTGTCTCTTTAACTAGCTCAGAAAGAGCCCTAGACAGAATCAGTGTTCAAAGATAAGATCAGGATCCCAAAGTGCAGAGGTCAGGTCATAGGGAACAGAATAACACAAAACAATGACAGATTGCTTGATTATAGTTATGTTGAGTCCATCTTCTCCTGAAAGACCATCAAAGTATTTGCAGGCTGTAGATGCTTAGTTTTTCAAGGGCCCTCTATTTGGGGAGCTTTGTTGAGTCTGACAACTACCTAGTTATCAGTTAATACAAAAAGCTAACAATACACAATTTATAGGATCATGCAATCACAAAACATTAGATCCAGAAAAAGATTTTGGGGTTCACCTAGCCATGATTACCCTCTCCTTTCCATCTCCCACAATTTTCATTTTCATTTCAACCTTCATTTCTTTAGTCCATAGGAATTAGTGGTGAATTCAAGCCATTGAAGTGGGACAATGAAAAGAGAGATTTGTCTTCAAGGAGGCTTTTTGTTGCCCTCCAAAATATATTCTCATTCTTCTCTTCATACTTCTTTACACACTGGAACCTGAAGGTGATGCTAACATGGTTTATTATTACTATATAGAATATTCAGTTTATATTAAAATTCAATAAATCATTTTGAACAATCATTATTCTAATATTGTATATGTACACACATATAAAGTTGATCTCAAGTCATTAATTGCATGTCACAGTGAAATACAATGTTAAAAACAATTTCTCAAATTGTGCCCCCACCCATGCCATAAAAATCTTATAATCATCTCTCTCTCTCTCTCTCTCTCTCTCTCTCTCTCTCTTCTCTCTCTCTCTCTCCCTATCTATATCAGTAGTCAGAATGTTTCCAAAACAAAGAAGCAATGAAAAATTACAATACTGTTGCGTGACCAATGTGATCATAACCTTTCCCATGAAATTTTCCTCCAATTTTAGAGAGACTCTATAGGGTCATAGACTTGGGCAGACAGAAAACAAGTCTGACATTTTCAATTATTTATTAAATGTGACTGAAATATTCTAGACTAGAACACCTTAGTGCAGGCTCTAAAATAATGGAATTTAATAACCTTCTCCTTCTGAAGTCTTCTACAATTAGCCACTTTCAATAGTCCTGGCTATTATCTGTTTTGTTTCTGAACAGGCAAGGTTAACAAGACAATTCACTTGCTTCCAAACATAATCAGCAAAGATTATGCTGGACATTTTTTTTTCTTTAAGAATTATTAAGCTATTATTGTACCTGGAAACATATCAACCTAAAATGATGAATATAATAGGTACATATATATTTATGTTTCATGAGCTATATTCATCATAAGATGATATTTGTGCTTGACATTAACAATAAAATGATATCAGCATACTTTAGGTCTTGTGTAGTCTAACCAATTAAATGAAATGAAGTTATCAGTTTTAATGTCTGATTCTTGGAGAGAAGTTACTTTCTTTAAGAAAATGTATTATAAAAGCACAGTTATGTCTCTGTTCCTTAAAAAAAAAACAATTAAATGTCAACATCCCAGCTGTCTTGCAGCATTAAAATAAGCAGATTATTATATTAGCTATTGAAGACAGAGATGGACCTATACATCCAGATGTTTCATACATTTTCTCTGATATTTAATGCAGAAAGTTAAGGGAAATGTCTGTGCATGTTTTCCTAATATGGAAAAGCATCCAGACACTGATTAATTGCTTAGCAAATCCCATATTCAGTGAAATAGATGTTATATGCAAATAACAGAGGCCAATTCAAATAAGGAAAGGAATGGTATTCTATTTTACAATGTTAATTTTCAAGAAATTAAAACAACAACAACAACAACCAGAATGCCAAGATAGCAAGTGTTGGAGAAAAACAGGTCACATATCTGAATTAAGGGATAATTTTTCCCCTCAAAGTCTTCTTCACTTTGTATTTTCATGATTGCTATTTTACAACTTTTCCTCATCAACCCTTGGTTGTACTAGCCTTTATGGACCAAGGCAGGTCTTAGGCACAACCCTTTTTGAGGGACATGAAAAAGACCCCTTTCACTGCCCTAAAACATATTCAAATGAATCTTCTTTTTGAAGTCATGAATATGGATCCTGATTTCACCAAGGGCCTTGACAGTTTTCTTTTCTGATATCCTTGTAAACAAGAAGAATCATAGGTTGGAACACACTCTAGTTTGGTGAATTTATAGCTGATTGAACAACTAGGCCCAAAGTTAATTGAATAGTTAGCCTTTATATAATGTTTTAAGATCCGCAAAGTGTGTTACCTAAGCTATCTCAATTTGATCCTCATAACAACTCTCAGTCAAATACTGTTATCATTCCTGTTTTACAAATGAAGAAACCAAGGCTGAGATGGTCACACAGCTAGTAAGTATCTGAGCCAGGATTCAAACTCAAGTCTTTCCGACTCCAGGCTCAGTGCTCCAGCCCAGTCTAGATTCCTAGAACATCAATGTTAATCTAGAAGGGTGGCTCTGCCGCTGTACTGCACAGTCCTGTATTTAATCCTGTTCTTTCTAAATACTCTGATCAGTCACTTAAAATATACTTATCAAATTTTCAGCTGACAAAACTGGGTGGTCCTTTCTCATGGCTCAGTGCATTAGGTCCTTTAAGGTACACAGGGAAGTATGAGAAGCATGACCCAGGTCTCAGTCAAGAGAAAACTATATAGTCCTTTGTCACATCATGGCAAGCTAGCTTCCTTGTGACCAGTTTTGTGCACTCCTTCTGACATCATTTGTCACCTGTTCTATCTCTGTTTAGATTTCATTGCTCATCTTACTTTGATCCAGAATATATCTTATAACTAGATTTACATTCCTGACTGGTTCTTCAACTTTCAGCTTTTCTGACTTCCTCCTTTGTTTCTGGGTCTGCATTGTAATTGACATAGCTAAAGAGGACTTCACAGTGGGAAGAAAAAAAGCAAAGGTCTTAAGGAAAATCACAACCCTTATATGGTTACACAAAATATCTGGCTGAACATGGGGGTAAACTGCTTACTATGTAAGACACACACTAACTTCAGCTGCCAAACATGGAGTCAGAAGGAAGGCAAAGACTCAAGTTATGACTGGGGAAAAAAAAGCAGTAAAAATCAATGTGGGGTCCAAAATTGTCCAGTACGTAAGAAAAACTCCTAAGGTAGAGCTCCAAGTCAATAGCATTTTATTAAATGGTCCATGGCTTCCTCTGATGAAGTGAACCTCAGATCTTCCTCATGATCTGACATGCCCCCTTCCTCCAATGCCTTAGTTTTATAGTATTCAATACCCAAATATTCAAATGAGGCATGGTAAAATACAGAATCTCATTTTTGAATAGACTTTGCTCTTGAGGAACAAAAATAACACATCAATAGGAGAGTCATGAGTTGGACAAAACAGGGGACATCCCTGATGGGTAAATGATCTTAAGATGGGAAAAGCAAAAGGCATTTCATGTGACTAAATGGTCATAAGATGGTCACCTGCTCATGTTGGACAAGAGATTGTGGTCTAGTGGTAGAAAAATAAGCTGAGGCATTTTCCAAAGAACCAATGCATCCCACATGCACTGGGTTTGGACATTGACTTTGACCAAAGCAGGATGGAGATATATGTGTTAGCATTCTTGTGGTTGTGCAAGTGAGCTTCATAACCAGTAAACAAGTGGTGAACATTGGATTAAAGTTAGAGGCCTATTATAAAGGCCTAATATAAGAACATATCTTATCTAATAATCCTTATATGGTTTATGTAAAATATCTAACTGATTAATACTGATTGGAATAGAGTAGGCATCCCAATAAGTCATTTCTCACAAGAGGCAACTGAAAGGAATCCTAAAAAGATGCCATCTTCTATTCATGCTCAAGCTAGTAGTTTTCTTAAAATAGCATTTTTTCCAATTACACATAAAGACAATTTTTGATATTCATTTGAAAAATTGAGTTCTAAATTTGCTATCTCCCTCCTCCCTTCCTAAGATGATAACCAATTTGATATAGGTTGTATATGTGCAATCATGTAAAAAATATTTCCATATTAGTCATGTGGTGAAAGAAGAAACAGACCAAAAGAGGGAAAAAAAAACAGAAAAAAATAAAGATAGTGAAAATAGTATGCTTTGATCTCGAATCAGACTCCATCAGTTCTTTCTCTAAATGTGGATAGCATTTTCTACCATGAGGCCTTTGGATTCTCTTGGATCATTTTACTGCTGAGAAGAACTAAGTCATTCATAGTTGGTCATCATACAATGTTGCTGTTACTGTGTACAATGTTCTTCTGGGCCTGTTCACTTCACTTTGAATCAGTTTGCTTAAGTCTTTCTGGGTTTTTCTGAAATCTATCTGCTCATCATTTCTTAGAACACAACAACTTGTTCAGCTATTCCCCAACTGATGGACATCCCCTCAATTTCCAATTCTTTGCCACCACAAAAAGAGCTGCTATAAATATTTTTGTATATGTAAGTCATTTTCCCTTTTTTTTTTATGATCTTATTGGGATACATACCTGGTAGTGGTATTGCTAGATCATAGGGTATGCAGTCTGATTGCCCGTTGGGCATAGTTCCAAATCATTTTCAAGAATGGTTGGATCAATTTACAATTCCACCAGTGCATTAGTGTCCCAGTTTTCCCACATCCTCTCTAACATTTATCATTTTCCTTTTTTGTCACATTAGCCAATCTGATATGTGTGAGATGGTAGCTCAGAGTTGTTTTAAATTTGCATTTCTCTAATTAGAAGTGATTTAGAATTTTTTTTATTCATATGACTAAAGATAGCTTTGGTTTCTTTTTCTGAAAACTGCCTGTTCAAATCCTTTGACCACTTATCAATTGGGGAATGACTTGTATTCTTACAAATTTGACTCATTTCTCTATATATTTGAGAAATGAGGCCTTATCAGAGACACTTGCTGTGAACTTATTTTTTTCTCCAGCTTTCTGCTTTCCTTCTAATCTTGGTTGCATTGGTTTTGTTTATTCAAAACCTTTTTTAAAAAATTTAACGTAGTCAAAATTAACCATTTTGCATTTTATAATGTTCTCTATTTCCTGTTTGCTCATAAATTATTTCCTTTTCCATAGGAAGTAATAGTTTTTAGTTAAGCCACAGGTAAGAGTTGGGGTAGTGATCTTGGGAAATCTATCATGCAACTTTAGCCATAAAGAGTTAGCTGGGGTAATGAGAGGTTAAGAGATTTGCCCAGCATCACACAGGCAATAAGTGTAAGAGGCAGAACCTGAAACCAGATCATTCTGATTCCAAGGTCAACTCTTGAACTATGATGCCCCATTACTTCTCTTTTTACTAATAGTCAGTATTTTGATGGCATTTTAAGTTTTGTAAGGTACTTTAACTTTGCCTCATTTAATTGCTAAAAGAGTCCCCATGTAACTAAACATAGGCATTATTGTACCTATTTTGCAAATGAAGAAATTGAGGATTAGAGAGGTTGGCATTTTTCTGTCATCATATAGCTAGTAAATATTGAGTTTAGGATTTCGACCCATGTCTCTCTTAACTCTAAGCACCTTTCGCATAATACCTATTGCCTTTTAGTTAAAAAATCATAATTCACAAAAAAAGCACATATAATATTTCTTCAATGATCCTGTCAGGCAGATTTTTCCCCATTTTATAGATTAAAAAAATCATTCTTAGAGACGTTAAGAATTTTGATGATGATTTCTAAGCATCAGAACTAGGATTTGAACTTAAAGTCTGAGACCAAATCAAGCATCTGTTTATTATAAGATTTCTTTTAGAGCCATAGACTGGTATAAGCACAGGAAATCAGGGATCTGTCCTCAGCTCAATATGAAGCCAGTTAGACTTCTCTAAGAATCAGGAGGTCTCTTATTGAGAGAAGGTGAAAGGTTATTATGATCCTGTTATTAGTTGTTAATATCAGTTCTGAGCACTTTTATGAGGGCTCTTTGGAATCCAAAAGTGTTGCCAAGGGCAGAAAGGAGCATTAAGTTTAAAGGTCATATGTGCACTTCTATAGATTGCAATTCCTTCTATATCTTAGTAGGTAATCTTCAGGAGTTGTTACTTCTGAAAAAACAAAATAAAACAAAATACAGCACCTAGTGGGCAGTCCTCTAGTGATGAGCTTATCGGCACTTACATAGGCTGATCGTTGAATGACAGATGGAAAGCCCATTTTAAAATTTTAATACATTTTTATTTATTTTTAATTTTCAATATTCACTTCAACAAGATTTTGAGTTCCAAATTTTCTCTCCATCTCGTCCCTCCCCCCACCCAAAGATGACATACATCCTGAATACCCCTTCCTCTAATCTGCCCTCCCTTCTATCCCCCCCTCTCTTGTATCCCCTTCCCCTTCTATTTTCCTGTAGGGCAAGATGGATTTCTACACCCCATTGCTTATATATCTTATTTACCATTTGCATGTGCAAACAATATTTAACATTTGTTTTTAAAACTTTGTGTTCTAAATTTTCTCCCTTCCTCCTCCCCACCCACCCTCATTGAGAAGGCAAGCAACTCAGTATAGGTTATATATGCATAGTCATGCAAAACACTTCCACAGTAGTAATATTGTGAAAAAAAAATTTATTCTATCTCTCTTTTGACCCTATCTTTCCTTAGAAGTGTTTGCTTCTAATTATCCCTCCTCCTGTCTGCCCTCTCCTCTATCATCTCCCTGCTCTCTTACCACCTTCCCCCCTATTTTTCTGTAGAGTAAGATAGATTTCCATACTCAATTGAGTGTGTGCATTATTCCCTCCTTAAGTCAAATCTGATGAGAATAAGATTCATTCATTCCCTCTTACCTTCCCCTGTTTCCCCTCTACTGTAAAACCCTCTTTTTTGTCAGTTTTATGTGAGACAATTTATCCCATTCTACCTCTCCTTTTCTTCTTCTCCCAATATAATCTTCTCTCATCCCTTAATTTTATTCTCCAGATTTCACCCCTTCATCTTCAACTCACCCTATGCCCTCTACCTATCTCTCTATCTCTCTATCTATATACATGCACATATTTTTTTTCCCCCTCCAACTACCCTAATAGTAACAAAAGTCTATGAGTTACAAATATCATCTTTGCATACAGGAATGTAAACAGTTGAACCTTAAATAACTCCGTTATAATTTCTCTTTCCTGTTCACCTCTTCACGTGTCTCTTGAGTCTTGTATTTGAAAGCCAAATTTTTTATTCAGCTCTGGCCTTTTAATCAAGAATGCTTGAAAGTCCTCTGTTTCACTGAATGTCCATTTTTCCCCTGAAGGATTATACTCAGTTTTTCTGGGTAGGTGATTCTTGGCTATAATCCTATCTCCTTTGACCTCCTGAATATTATATTCCAAACCCTCCTGTCCTTTAATGTAGAAGCTGCTAAATCTTGTGTTATTCTGATTGTGTTTCCAGAATACTTGAATTGTTACTTTCTGATTGCTTGCAATATTTTCTCCTTGGCCTGGGAACTCAGAAATTTGACTACAATATTCCTAGGAGTTTTCCTTTGGGGATCTCTTTTAGGAGGTGATGGATGCCCTCTGGTTTTAGAATATCAGGGAAGTTTTCTTCTATAATTTCTTGAAAGATGATGTCTAGGCTCTCTTTTTGATCATGGCTTTCAGATAGTCCAAAAAATTTTAAATTCTCATTCCTGTATCTATTTTCCAACTCAGTTGTTTTTCCAATGAGATATTTCACATTGTTTTCTATTTTTTCATTCTTTAGAATTTGTTTTACAGTATCTTGATTTCTCATAAAGTCACTAGTTTCCAATTGCTCCATTCTAATTTTTAAGGAAGTATTTTGTTCAGTAAGCTTTTGAACTTCCTTTTCCATTTGGCCAATTTTGCTTTTGAAGGCAATCTTCTCCTCATTGCTTTTTGTACCTCTTTTGCCATTTAGGTTAAGCTATTTTTTAAGGTCTTATTTTCTTCAGTATTTTTTTTGGGTCTCCTTTAGCAAACTGTTGACTTGTTTTTCATGATTTTCTTGTATCACTCTCATTTCTCTTCCCAGTTTTTCCTCTACTTCTCAAAACCCTTTTTGAGCTCTTCTATGTCCTGGGACTAATTCATATTTTTCTTGGAGGCTTTGAATGTAGAAGCTTTGATTTTGTTGTCTTCTTCTGGTTGTGTGTTTCGATCTTTTTTGTCACCAAAGAAAGATTCTATGTTCTGACTTTTTGTTTTTTGTGAGGTTTGCTCATGATGATCCCAGCCAATTACTTGAGTTTTTTTGGGGGGGGAGGGTACGGGGTTGGGCAATGGGGTTAAGTGACTTACCCAGGGTCACACAGCTAGTAAGTGTAATGTTCTGAAGCTGGATTTGAACTCAAGTCCTCCTGAATCCAGGGCCAGTGCTCTATCCACTGTGCCACCTAGCTGCCCTAATTAGTTTTACAAGTTTTAAGCTCTTTGTTAAGGTAGAGGTCTGCTTCCAGTTTGGAGAATGTAATGTCCCAACCTCAGGAGTTTTGTGCAGCTGTTTTCAGAGATACCTCTAGGGACCTGTAAATTTTCAGTTCTTCCAAGTTGATACGATCAAGAGGAAGGGGTTTACTCCTTTCCTGGCCTGGGCTCTGGTCTATGAATGACCACAAATGCTCTTTTCTGCCTTGGAACTGTGAGGAGGATTTTCGCTTCACTGCCACTACAAGCTCCACCAAGCCAGCTCTCTTCCTTGCCATAGGACCACCATCCAGAACTATGACCCAGATCCAAGCACAGGCAAAGCAAGAGAATCCTGCCTCAGCACCAGCAAAGAGATCCCTGCAATCCTCTGATCAGCCACTTGATTAGCCCTCAGTTTGTGGGCTGATAGCTCAGGAAGCAACTGTTGTCCCAGGAGTATGCGAGGACTAGGGTTGGGCCCAAGCTTCTCTCTCACCATGGACACAGACTTTTCATACTGACCTTCTAATTTATTTATGGTGTTTGTGGGTTTAGAGTTCTGGAAACTCTCTGTGATTCAGTCCTCTGAGACCTGCTCCAAGTTCACTGAGGCCTGGTCTTTGTCTGCACTCCCATGCTAAATTGAGTTCCTCTCCCAGCCTGGCACAATAGATCTTTCCAATCAACCATTCAGATTGTCTTGGGCTAGAAATTTGTTTCACTCTGCCTTTTTGTGGGTTCTGCTGCTGTAGAATTTGTTTAGAGCCATTTTTTACAAGTATTTGGAGGTATTTGGGGGAGAGCTCAAGCAAGTCACTCCTTTTACCCTGCCATGTTGGCTTCACCCTCCAGAAAGCCCATTTTTGTGTCTATATATAAAGTTTTCCATTTTGGCAAGAACTACCAGAGTTTCTGCTTTATTGACATGGAAATAAAAAACCCAAGGCCACCATCTCGAAACATTGGTGGGAGACATTAGTGGAGAACATATACGTATAAATGAATGAAAAAAAAATTCAGCACTTATTGTGTGCCAAGCAATGAGGATACAGATACCAAAAACAAAAGAGCAAAAATAATAGGAGCTAGATTTAATTTTATTTCTAAAAATTTTTATAGTACTTTAAGATTTGCAAAAGAGAGCACTTTATGCTATTTCCTTTGATCTTCATATACAATTATTAATCTTATTAAAAATATGGAATATGACTTGTGTTAAACACTGCTGGTAAATTGGGCAGGATTTGAATTCAGTTCTTCTTAACTGCAAGTATAACACTCTATTCCCTGCAAGTTCATCCACTGTCCTCGAGGGAGTGATATTATAATATGGGAAATAACATGTGGGGAGTGGTGGCAAAGGAGAAACACTCTGATCCAAAAAGTTACTGGGATGTTGAGTGAGGCCATAGGGGAATAAACTGTAATGCTTTCTCTCTCTCTTGTTTGATCAGAACTTTTTCTCTTATTCAGAGATCTGACAGGTAAACCACTGCATGTTCTCCTAGTTTGCTTATAGTATCACCCTTTATGTCTAAATCATGTACATATTTTGACCTTTTCTTGGTATATGACATGAAATGATGGTCTGTACCTAGTTTCTGACCTATTGTTTTCCAGTTTTCTCAGCTGTTTTTGTCAGTGAGTTCTTGTTTTAAAAGTTTGGATATCAAGCACTAGATTACTATGGTTGTTTACTACTATGTATTGCATACCTAATGTATCCCACTGATCCTTCACTCTATTTCTTAGCCATTACTAGATTGTCTTGTTGATTACCACTTTATAATACAGTTTGAGATCTGGTACAACTAGGCCAACTTCCCTCACATTTTTACCCCATAGGTTCCCTTGATATTCTTGACCTTTTGTTGTTCCAGATGAATCCTGATATGATTTTTTTCCAGTTCCATAACACACATACACACACACACATAATAGTTTGATTGATATGGCACTGAATAAGTAAATTAATTTAGGTAGAATTGTTATTTTTATTATATTGCCTTGGCTTATCCATACATAATTAATATTTTTCCAATTGTTAAGATCTGATTTTATTTCTGTGAAAAGTGTTTTGTAATTTTTTAATATAATTTCTTGATATGTCTTAGCAGGTAGACTCCAAAATATTTTTATTGTATATAGTTATTTTAAATGAAATTTCTCTTTCTATCTCTTCCTGATGGACTTTGTTGGTAATATATAGAAATATTAATGATCTATGTGGGTTTGTTTTTATATCCTGCAACTTGGCTAAAGTTTCAACTAGTTTTTTCAGTTGATTCTCTAAGTATACCATCATATTATAGTTTTATTTCCTCATTGCCTATCTAAGTCTTTCAATTTTTTTATTCTCATGTGCAACATTTAAAAATCAATTCAAGATAATTATTACATTGCAGGTGAATTTAAAAAAAAGAAAATTTCTATTAATAACATCATAGAATACTAGAGGTGAAAAGAACTATGTGATTCACCTATTCAACCTCTTCATTTTACAGAATAAAAAAAAAGAACTAAGAACAAAAAGTTTAGGTGACTTCTGAATTTCATATGAATGGGAAGGTAAAAACTAAAATTCCATTATATCAGAAGATATTAAAATAGATTGCAGTTCTGGTGGTTTACTACAAATATAGATTAATCTACATTGTTCATTATATTGACCTATGTAATGAACATCTTTTTCCTATAAATTTAGAACATTAAAAGGTACTAATTATATAACAGAACAAAAACAGCAGATCTCATTTCAAAACTTTGCAATATTTAATCATTAAGGCACTATATGTTCCTAATTAGGTAATAATGAAAAACAAATATTTTGCTTTTCTAAAATAATAGTGTTTATTATTCTATCTCAATTAGAAATCTCACAATTCAGCAGAACTATAGCATCAATTAATTAGTGATTTGATGAATGAGCCCAAGGGCTTCTTGATTTCCCCATCTGCCACTTTTTTGTAAGTCCATGAAGCTTCCCCTTCTCCTCTGTCTTTTCCCCATACTCACAGTGCCTGATATACCATCTTATCCTAAGGACAGTGAGCAGAAAAAGTCCAAAATATAAGATTCCCAAGTGAATAGCAGCTCCCTGATGTCATAATTGTGGACTTGAAACTGTGCTAGGGAGCTTCCTTCGCTATTCACACGACACAAGCATACGAACTACTTACTGTAGAGGGCACAAAGAATTAGAAGATATTCTCCCTGCTTTTAGAGAGCTTATAATTAAGAAGTTCATGGTCCAGGTAGGGATCAATTGTTACATGTTATAATCCTCTTAAAGAATAATGTCATGCCTCATATGGTTAGGACATTTTTAGAAGTCTATTCTTTATATCTATATATAGATATATAGGCATATATATATATATACATGTGTGTGTGTATGTGTATCTATCTATCTATCTATCTATCTATCTGTCTATCTATATGTATATATTAAAGCTACATTAATTCTGGCTATTCAAAGGTAGTATTTTAGGGAGGACTTGAAGGAAATATAATTGAATGCTTCTCTGCTGAGCAAAACTGTGTAGATGTTTTGTGATAATCAGATTTGCTGAGGCATAAGTCTTGTTGTCAGTCTTTTTGTTTTTTGTAAGACTGACAAAAGAGTCCTGGAATCCCAACACATATACAGGTACAGTAAATACAATAGCTGGTATAAGTGGGGAAGTTTTCTCACTTCAGACACCATGATAAACATTCCTAGATTCTTCAATGGACTATGTAACCTCTGAGATTCTTTCTAACTGAGATTTTATGACTCTCTGAGAGTTCTATCCAGACTTGGGAACCAGCATCCCAGAAGGGCTTAAGTTAAATCGGGGCAAACCAGAAGCACCAAGTCTTTCATGAGGAGATATGCAGCCCAGTGGATCAAAGGGAAGATCCCCTCTCAATTAGAGACAATCAGACTGAACCAAAGTGCTCAAGGGCACAACCCTAAACTAAGAACAGAGACTGGAGGTTCCATTCAGGGGTGAGCCAGTTGGTTTTGTCTGTGGTAATACACGGCTATCAGCAAAAGAGAACAAAGTGGAGGCTGAGACCATTTCTAAGGAAAGCACAATGGGATAGGAAGTGGTATCAAGCAGAACAAATTCTGAGGAGCCTTGTCTATCAAAATAGCTTAGATGAGCTCAGTATTTCCTCTACAGTGGTTTTCACATATTCTAGGAGAGCATGGTGACCATGGACCACTCCTGCCTTACCTTTACTCTTCCCACATGATGTGATGTACCTGTGAGCTGCAGGGGCCATGAAAGCAGCAAGAGGTGTGACAAACCTTATGGTGTGAGAAACAGTTTTGCTCCCAGCAGTTGGCAGCTCACTGAAGCTACAGTATTATTCAAAAGATGTGTGTCTGACAGGACTCTTTGTAGGATACCAATTTTTATATTTTCCTCTGTGTATCATCTCTGCATATGTTTTATATCCCTATTTGATTAAACTACATGGAAATCGAAGGGCAATCACAGCTCAAGCTGTTTTTATTATTGTGCCCAATCATTTCTCTACCATAACTGTCATAAACATGTGACTGGCTCAAAGTGTTCCACCTCATTTATGTCTGCCAAACAGATATTTTTTAAAAATCTTGTAAGGAAGTTGGAAGAAAAGTTAAGCTTCACATAACTGCAAATTTAACAAGAGCCACTACAGTGCTAGAGGCAAAGGCTGAGAAATAATTACAGCTGTAATAAATGACAAGAAAGCACCTTTCCTACATGCATCCACCTCCAGAAACCAGTAAGAAGGAAACAGAGATGATGCTAATAAGGAAGAAAGAAAGAACATATGAATAGAAAAAAGGTCACACATTAAAAAAAAGTGAGAACCAAACTTGAAGCACAAAAGCAACTTTGATATATTCTGTCATATCCAATCTTTTCATCAGGATAGCATTAAGACAGAAATTCCCACAATCCTGCTTTCTTTAGAATTAATCAATCAACAAGCATTTAGTAAGCTTCTGTTATGTGCTGAGAACTATGCTCTACTTTGGAGATAGAAATATTTTTAAAGTGAAGTGAAAAGGAAAGAAGCAGTCTTACATATGTCTTACATTGTATGGATGAAACTACATGTACATCTATCTATATTATAAAAATAAAACAAAATTTAAAAGTAAATAAATACAAGAGGGGATGAGGAGGGAGTGGAGGCAGGGAGAGATGGAGGGAGGGTAACATCAGTTGGACTGGAAAAAGGTTTTGTGTATAAAAGGTGATGCTTGTGCTGTCTCTTTAAAAAGAGAAGGGTTCTTTGTGGAGGGGGGAGTCCATCCCAGACATGAAGAAACAGTCAATATGAAGATGGAAAACTGTGGGTCAAGCAGGAGGGACAGAGAGAAGGTTGTTTTTGATGGCAATGGAGTAATGTATTGAACTGATAATTTATTAAATTAAAAAATGGGACAAGGTACACCTGGTTCTCTGGGTATTTGCCAGGAAAGACCACAGTGGGAAATGGGATGGCAATCACACTTTAGCTAGGCACAAAGACAAGCTGCATAAAGTGGGGAGGCAGATGGCTGCGGCTTGGGGACAGGGGAATGGGATGGTGAAGGGAAGCTGTATGAAGAAGAGGAGGAGAGACAGAGAGAGGCAGAAAGTATTACTCACATAACCATGGATTAGAGTTGGGAACACTAGGCAGCATGGACCTAATGGAGATAGAAGAGTGCTTGGGAGTGGGGCAAGAGTTTGAGGTCTCATTTTTACAGTTTTCTTTTTTCTTTTGAAACAGAACAACTTCTATCTGTGCCATCTTGGGGTTAGCTAAATTATCTGATCATCTCAAAGTTACAGATAAAACTTAAAGGTTACATCTCAAAGTTATCAGCGCCTTCTGATGTTCTGTTGGTCTGGAACTGTGGAGGTTTGCAATATCTCTGGAATTTTCATAGCATAGGACCAGAAGCCTTGACAAGCATCACCTAGATGGCTTCTGCTGATTTAGCACATATTACCAAGATATGAATTTTGGTCACTATATGATAGAATTCATAAATTATGCTTCTTTGATCCTAGGAAGATTTGCTTGCAATTTCCAGGTTTCTCTTTGCAGTCTGATTTCTTGCCATTGTCCCTTTATATTGGCTATTTATAAAGTTACTATATTGACTAGAAAGTGTGGGGGGAGGGGTGTGAGGATAGTGGGGCCAGAACAACATTTCAACAGATGAATAATGAGGATAGAAAGATCAGTTGAAGGCAAGCTGTGAAGGGTTTTAAAAGCTAGAAACATTTTAAATTTATTATAAAGTAATAGGGAACCACTGGGCTTGTTTGAATTGGAGAATGACAGAGCCAGACCTGTATTTAAGAAAAATCTTTTTGGCATCTTCAGAGAATGGTTTAGACTGGGGAGAAGGCTGAAGGAAGGGAGACTAATTGAGTATAGCATTCTAGGAGTCTAGGTGAGAGATGAAGAGGGTCTATGCCGCATAAATAGACAAAAGAGAACCAGATGCTAAGATGCTATAGAGATAGAGATGGCACTGTTTGGCAACAGAACACAAACAGTATCCAATTGGCTCTTCATAGTAGTTGAAAACAATAAGCTGATATGAGGTATTGCTCTAAATCACTAATAATGAGATAAATATAAGTCAACACAATTTTGAGGTTTCACCTCACATAAACTGACAGATAATAAAAGGCATAAATAGGCAATTTTAGAGAGGTTGTGGAAATACAGAGAAACTAATGTACTGTTGGTGGAGTTGCAAGTTGGCTAAACCATTCTGGAAGCAACTTTGAAATTGTATCAAGAAGGGGACTAAAATGTCCCATCCTTAGATAGATGCCCAAAAGTGGAAGAAGACAGAAAGGTCTCATATACACCAAAATATTCACAGAATCTCTTTTTATAATAGCAAAGAATGTGAAGCAAAATAGATGTGCAGCAATTGGGGAACGGTTAAACAAATTTGGTCCACAGATGTAATCAAATATGACTGTGCCATAAGAAATGATGATGAAGGATATAGAGGAACTTGAGAAGATGCAAGAACAGATCCAAAGTGTAGTGTGCGAAACCACTGCCATAAACTTCACAATCACTATAACAATGTGAATGAATAGAATATAAACAGCAACAAAAACAAAACCTGAAACTAAAGGTTGAGTAATTATAATGATAAAGTTTAGCCCCAAGGAATAGATAAAAAAATATAACTCCATCTAGTCTGTTTAGTTGTAGAACTAAATGTATGGAACATCGCTTGTCCTGTCAGATTTAGTTGATGAGTTTTGCTCTTCTTTCTTTCTTTCTTTCTTTCTTTCTTTCTTTCTTTCTTTCTTCTTTCTTTCTTTCTTTCTTTCTTTCTTCTTTCTTTCTTTCTTTCTTTCTTTCTTTCTTTCTTTCTTTCTTCCTTCCTTCCTTCCTTCCTTCCTTCCTTCCTTCCTTCCTTCCTTCCTTCCTTCCTTCCTTCCTTCCTTTCTTTCCTTCTTTCTTTCTTTCTTTTCTTCTTTCTTTCTTTCCTTCCTTCTTTCTTTCTTTCTTTCTTTCTTTCTTTCTTTCTTTCTTTCTTTCTTTCTTTCTTTCTTTCTTTCTTTCTTTCTTTCTTTCTTTCTTTCTTTCTTTCCTTCTTTCTTTCCTTCTTTCTTTTTTACCTTCTTTCTTTCTTTCTTTCCTTCTTTCTCTTTCTTTCTTTCTTTCTTTCTTTCTTTCTTTCTTTCTTTCTTTCTTTCTTTCTTTCTTTCCTTCTTTCTTTCTTATGGTAGAAAAGGGGGTAGGGATATATTTGGAAAGTAAGATTTTATTTACAAAAGAAAGTTATGGTCTAGACTTTAATGTGTTATACAATGATAATGCTACTGTTTTTCTATCTGGATAATATGAGTCTTGAGTTTATAGAATCATAGAAGATATTGGAAGTTTAATGAAAGTGACCTTTAAGTTCATTATCTTCACTTGATAAAATTCCTATTTTTCTTCAAAAATCAGTTGAAATTCTATCACTTCCAGGAAATCCATCTAGATCTGCACAGTTGCTAGTGGCTGTCTCCCTCCCCTAGAAATTACTTTATATCTTTTTTTTTTTTTACTAAGACACAAAATGGCATAGTGGCTAGAGAGCTGAATTCAAAGCTAGAAGTCCTGGGTTCGAATCCTGTCTCTGACACATACTGACATGTGACCCAGGCTAAGTCACATAAATTCTCAAGGGCCTAGGCAGCTCTAAATCTCAGTCAAGTTACTGATAAGAATTGGTCGAAAAATTTCTCTATAACAATTAATTTACAATCCCAAACCCTATCTCCCTTGTATATATTTCATATTAAATTTTCTGTATGTTCTTGTTTCTGCCTAATCAAATGTAAGCTTCTTAAGGATAGGAACTGCATTTTGTTTTTTGCTGTTTATGCTCAATATCTAGGATTATACTTGTCACATAATAGGCTCTTAAAAATGCTTATTGAATTTAATCAAATTGAATTGAATAGAGGAAACCAAGGCTTAGTGAAATTAAGTGACTTGCCAGGATTAGAGCCAGGTCTTAAGACTTCTTGTTGGTCTGACTATGATTATATAGTTTCCTCATCCACACTCTTTTACTTTGTCCCAGTTATTATTAGCAACATGAATTTATAAGATGGTTGTTTCTGATCAGGGGTATGTTTTATGGACATGAAACAGGTAGAAGGCAAATGGCCTACAAGATGTAAGAGTGCTATAGTCAGAGCATCTATCAACTAGAAAAAATTAAAACCATATTTTACTATAATGGATTCTCTGGATAATCCTATGTATTTTTATTTCATGCATTTAAGATATTATTCTAAAAAGGGGTCCATTGGCTTCATTTTTAGGTATTTTTTAGTTTTAAACTTAAATACAAAGTGAGAAAAGAAAAAACTGCCATGTACACAGCAGATCAGGAGACAGAATTCAAAATAAAATAACATTTCAAAAAACCCCTATATAATAATACTACACATTATTTTTAAAGTTGAGCAACTTTTCTTTGCTACCTTGTTGGTTTTCTTTTGTTCTACATTGTGCACTTTTTATTTTATTTTTTTCTGCCTCCCTCCCCCTACCTCCACACTAAAGGAAGCTACAATTAAGCATGGATACCACACACACACACACACACACACACACACACACACACACACATACATATACATATAACATGAATATGTATATACATATATATTACATAGAAATACATAGCTATCTATAAACATACACATATACACTCATACACTTTTTTCCTCCTATAATCTATTTTTTTGAAGGTGGATAGCATCTTCATAAGTCCAATCTTTCCATGTTTTTCTAAATCAACCAGCTCATCATTTCCTATACCACAGTATTCCAACCCAATCACATCATATCTGAGAGATTGTTTATGAAAGGTTTTTGTCCTCAAATATTCTGCATTCCTTCTGTTTTGGCTGCATAGGTTTTATTTATATGGGAAATTTTTAATTTAAAATAATCAAAATTATCCTTTTTACACTTCAACAATACTCTTGCCTTATAGTTTAAGGTCTGATACAGCAGAATCTACTTCCTTTATTTCTTTTTTCCCTGGTTTATTTGAGATTCCTGACCTATTATTCTTCCAAATGAGCTTTGCTATTTTTTCTAACTCAATAAGATAAATTTATAGTAATTTAATTGGTATGATATTGGATATATAGATAAGTGAGGTAAAATTGTCATTTTAAAATTATATTAGCCTTAGCTACCCATGAACAACAAATATTACTTCAATTATTTAGATCTGAGTTTATTTATATAAAAAGTGTTTGATGTTTATGTTTATATACCTCCTGTGTCTACTTGGGCAGACATACACCCCATTGGATTCATTTAGGATTTTTTTAAAAAAAGATCATTATATAAATGTATGCATGTGTATACATACACACACACACACACACACACATATACAATCTATACATATAAACATGCACAAAGCCGTACATATATTGTGTGCATATAATATAAAATAGTATATAATATATAACATAAAATATTAGTTTGCATATATACATATTTGTGTACATGTATATGTATATATAGATATGGATATAGATATAGATATAGATATAGATATAGATATAGATATAGATATATAGATATAGATGTATACACACATATAGGAATGTATATGTCTGTGTGCATCAGGTGCCCATAATCAGGACTAACTCTATGTGTATGTGATAAGAGCAGGATTTCCTTGATAAAATTTCTTTTCTCCTACTCATAAGTCATAACTTGAGGCTCTACCTAAAAACAGACAAAGCTGTCCCAGCACCTCATTGGCCTCAGCTTCTCCAATTTAGCTTCCTTTCCAACCTTCCACTTCCCATATGGAGTTGTCCCAGAACAAGGTAGCCCTGTCACTTACTTGGCTACCCTGATTTTGCTTGTTGGTCATCTAGGTAAGGGGCATAAGTCCCAGTCATATGAAGTCTGGGTTTCTCATTTTCGGTGGATGCCTAAGACCACGTGAGTCGCCATGCCCTTCTGCAGATTCTATTCCAGATGAAGATGAGGAGATGAGGGAGGCCATATCCAAAGAAGTGAAATTCTACTCTGTCCTTGTGTACCTTTGATGTGTTAGGGCAAAACAAAACTCTGTTTGTAAATGTTCAATGACTTGCAAGTCCTTCATTTCTTCCCCAAGTTGAATCTTACTAAAGAGGGTGCTGGTGTTAGAATCACCTTTCCAACAGTGTAGCACAGTTTGGTCAATCTAAGCTTCTTCCTGCAGAGAAATGAGGAGGAACATAAAAAAAAAAAAAAGAAAGAACTAGGAAGACTGGTAAGTTCATCAAGTGTGGCCCCTGACACCAAGCTGATTAGACCAACCCCTACTTTTCCTCTTTGTCTGATCTACTCAGGATTTGTGTATTTAAAGTGCCTATGGTCTGCTTATTCTGAATAGGAATATTTTTAATGGACTCGAGCTCTCTTTATTTATCTGTGTATAAACCTTCAGACCCCAAGCACTTACTTGGGCCCTTCAGAATCAGCAGAGACAGAGAACTAGAAATTATAAGAGCTACAATGAGAGAACCAGAAAAGAGAGGAAGGGTTACATATAGATTCAAACTTGGTTCATTGGAGGGAAAGCCGGAAATTTTTAAGGCTCTCTGGGGACCCAGAGATGACAGGGGATAGAGGCAGCATTAAAGCAATAAGGAATTCCTGGGTGAAGTTGGGAACTTCAGGAATTGCAAAGAATCAGAAATAGAGTAGCAGTACCAGAATGAAGGCAGGGTGGAAAAAATATTGGGCCTCTTGTCTTTAGCTCTATACATATATGGGGCACTGGTAGCAAGACATCTGAGATCTGAATCTCTAGGCCTGGGCTAGATACTGGAGGCATCTGTCTAGTGTTTGATGCTCTGGTTTTAGAAGGGATCCAGTCTAACAAGTGGATTATTCCTTCATTCTGATACCTTAACTCCTAATTTGTTTGTTGCTGAAGGAAGCTGGAGAAAAGTGTAAAATTAATTGTTGCCTGGATCTACTACAAATTTATATTAGACAATCTCAGCTATACCTTCAGTGTTACAAGGCAATCCTTTTACACTTCTCTAACTCACTATCCCACTCACTATACAGATTCTTCCAAATTTTTCTGTCTTTCCTAAAACTTCCTATGGTTATCTTTATGCCCACATGGCCTGGGCTTTTTGTTGGCCCAAGGCCAGGAAGCTACATCAGAGAAGTTGGGGCCAGTAGTGTTTCCTGAGGGGAGGAAGTTTCTCCAGGGAAGGCATTGTGGAAGATTGAGCTGAAGAGAAGTTGTGGGGAGAATGCTGTGTTAGGGTAAGGGTAGCTGCATCAGGAAACTGTTATTCTACCATGGGACCTGAAAGCCATTTACACTTTGTCATAGAGACGTAGATATGAGATGAATGATAATGATCCCAGAGTTTGTCCTAGGTAGAAGCAAAAGAAGCCAATTTCTGTTTTTCCCAGGGGAAACACTAGAGATATGAATTAAGATGAGAGTAATTTAGTGGGAAGCCTCCAATATGGCTCCTGGTCCATGTAAACTCAGAGATTTAGGGAAAGAGCCTAGCCTTTCCTCATATCAAGGTATTAGTGAACAGTGTTAATTAGGAACCCATCCTGGATTAACTTTTAGTGCTGTCCACTGGAGTTCTGAAAATGGGTCTCTCTTGTTCTGCTTGTTTTTTGATAGTGTCATGTACTGCATACAAAAAGGGCACTAAAGAGAAAAAACTTTGCAAGATTAAGCTATTCACATGACATCTGCCTATGAATTAGGAATGACTTTTAGGGGGAAATCATATCACTATTCCTAAAGGCAGTTATAACATTACCTTGGCCACACTGCTGTACAAGCAAATGTAGTAATTATTCAAATGAAAGCATAGGCTGGAAACCATGGATAGTGGCTAGGAATTGACCCTGATACTGGAGACTCTCAGGGAGCAGAAAACATAAGGCAAGTTACTTGGCATAAGTTTTAGAGATAATTGATTGAATAATAAGTGACAGTCAATAGTCCATATAACTTTTGTGGTAGTAGATAGAATGCTGGATCTGGAGTCAGGGAAACCTGTTTAAATCTGGCCTTAGACACTTATTAGCAGTGTGACTCTGGAGCAGTCACTTTATCTCTGTCTACCTCACTTTCCTTAATTGAAAAATAGTAATCATAATAACACCTACATCATAAGGTCTTTATGAAAATCAAATGAAATCATATTTGTTAAGCACAGGGCCTGGTACATTATAGACACTTAAAAATGTATGTTTCTTTCACTTCTTACAAAATCATTTCATGGAAGAATACATCTAATTTGACAATTCACTTAAAACAATTTGGAAGATACCTGGGTTCCACCTCAAATCTCTGCTGCAACAGTCAGGGTCATAGGTATTGTAGATGACAATGCTAAAATTAGAGCCCAAGTTATCTGACTCTAAATCCAACTCTCATTCCACTGTACAACATAGGTGTGCCCATTCATCTGTTCTTTTCTCTCTATGCCTCCCTTTGTTAGTCATATACACTTATGTAGCTTCAAAGAGTTTGAATGACTTGACCGTGATTTAGTAGCTATGAAGTGGCAGAGTCTAGACAGGGACTGAGGCCTTCTGATTCCAAACCTTGCACTCTGTACAACATGCCACTGCCTTAAGACAAATACGAATGAATTCTCCATTTCTTCATCTTTACCTCTTCTTTATTCAGTTTTACCTCTAAGAATCAGGTTTTTTCCCCAGGAACTAGAGAGTTGAACTGAGGGGTAAGCTGCTTCTACTCTAATGGCAGTCAACATGTCTATATCATACAAGGACCAGAATTCAGATCGGCCTTTGTAACATTGACATGTCAATCAGTTGTGAAATCAGGTCTCTCAATGTGAGTTGACAACAGTAGAACCATTATAAGTATCTGTCTAAAAACCAGATATCTGATGTTCTTTTTTTGGTAGCCCTCTCCTGAGAGCTGATTAGTAAATGCAATAAGTTAAAGTAAAGGCAGCTGCTGTGCTCCTCTGTTCACAGCAGCTGAGGAAATGGAGTCACCCACTAGAATGACCCAAAGGCAGTTTCACCAAAAGGCATTCTATCACTGGTTAAAAGATTATTTTAGTTAAGTGAGAAGCAGTGTTGTGTGTGACAGGGGATTATATAATGCTGTTAGTGTTTTCATTCTTCTATGTTGCTATTTGTGTTTTATACCTTGGGAGTTACCACTGCTATATGCCGCAGTGATTTTGAGGATGGGGTTTTGTCCAGACTATTTTGGCAACAATAAAAGAGCTGTCATATTAAGACCCACTTGTCCCTTGCCTATTTATTGATCTCTCACAGAACGCTTGCTTGTATTTTGTATTTTTTGCAGTACACAAGGAAGTAGGGAAACAAAAAGCCAAATCACCAGAAGGTCTAAAGCCACAGAGATGTGAAATGAAAGATGGAGCTAATCAGATGCTTAGATGGCACAGGACATGAAACATGGGGTGAGGATGAAAGAATTCAGCTATTTTGGATGAGGCAAACAGAGCTGGGCATGACCTTCTGGTTGGAGAATGAATGTGCAGAGTCTGAGCTGTCTCTGAGGTCAGAGATTATAGAAAAGGTTAGCTGATAAAAATATGGAGAGAAGTAAATTGCTTTAGTGCCTTGTGAACAAAGAGGTGCATTTGCTCTGCTATTCTTCTGTGAGCTAAGGAAATAAATCCTTGGACTTCCTCCCGCAAACAATTAAAAGAATTCTCACTGTTTTATTTCATTTATATCAAATTGAAAGAAAAAATGACATTTTTCTCTTAGGAAAAAGTCTACATTAATAATATATAACAATTATCCTGAGCTTTGGATCTGTCTGCCCAAAATGAATGGACTCATTTTTGGACTCTTCTGATATGTAATTATTTTTATTTACAATGCAATTTTTTTTAATACTAGGGTCATATTTTTTAGGGAAAAATTAGATCTTATATTTGTTCATTCTAACATTTTATTTTTAGTCATTTTCAGTCATGTCTGACTTCCTGATACTGTTTGGAATTTTCTTGGCAAAAGTGGTTTGCCATTTTCTTCTCTAGATTGTTAGCAAAATGGAGTTAAGTGACTTGTCCAGAATCACAGGGCTAAGTAAGTATCTGAGATCAGATTTGAACTCAGACCTTCCTAAATCCTGGCCCAGCAACTTGCACCACTTAGTTTCCTCATTCTACCACTAAGTCATCTCAGAAAGGCAAGGACTATCATAATCTTCTTGCCAGTGGAATAGACACAATGAAGGCAGTTAGGTGGTGTGGGGAACAGAGGGCAGGAGTCAGAGAAAAAAAAGACCTGAATTTATATCATGTAACACTACTGATATTGTTTGAGGTTGCTGGGAACCCCAAAATGTCTGAGTATAGGGCAAGTCTGCCTGGAAAGAATTCAAGCACTCAAACCTTGTTTTTGTCAGTAGCAAGGTTTATTGTAACATCAATAGAGAGAGAGAGATTCTTAGGAAATCTGCAACTTAACAGGGGTGAGATTGATATTTATATATACAAAAAAAAGGAAAAAAAGAAAGGGTCTAGATGAGATTAAGAAGTGGTAAATAGCCTGGGGTGGTCCAGGTACACACAATGAAAGGAGTTAAGTGGTCTGGGCTGGGTTGGAGAACCATAGTGAAAGGATGGTTAAAAGGATTATTGAGTATCTAGGTAGTCTGGGACAGGCCAAATACCTCGGGTGAAATGCCAGTGTGGGCAAATTTAGAGCAAAGACATGGTCCTTTCCTTTTAGGGGCTCAGGTGCCATCACTCCACCACTACTTACAGTATGATCCTTGGGAAGTCATTTAACCTCTCTCTGCCTCAGTTTTTTCATCTGTAAAATCGGGATAGTAATAATGTCTATTTCCCAGGTTGTTGTGGAGATCAAATGAAATAATATTTGTACAGTGCTTCCAAACTTTAAATAAGCATTATTTAGATGCTAGATATGATAATGAGGATAATGATGTACAAAAATGTCTCAGCCATAGTGTTTTATATTCTTGAGTATCTCAAAGGAGTAACATTACATCATCCTTATTGCCATTTTTCTGGTGCTTTAAGGTTTGCAATGTACTTTACACATGATATTTCATTTAATCCTCTCAATAATATGGAGATGTCATGGATCTTCTTGCCTCCAGGTCCTGTCTTTTGGGCAGTATATTGACATGTTGGAATTTTTAACTGTCTTTTCACAATTTTTGAATGAGAGTTACAAGGGTGGGGCTGGAGTTGGAGCAGCAACCACATATTGATTGTGGTAGATATTGGAGAGAAAAAGGAGGATTCTAATTAATATAAAAGTTTTCATGGCAGGTTTATTAAGCTTTGGAATAGATTGTGGGAGGCCATGCAATATCATTCTCTTACAGTCTTTGAATGTAAAATAGAGTCAGTGTCTGAAATACTTCTTGCAAGTACAATTGACTAAAGATAGGGACATGGGTAGCATGTTCTCTGCAAGCTTTCTTTCAAACCTTATAATAATGAAGTCTATCTAAGAGGGACTTTGGATAATTGCTGGGTTTAGTTTCCCTATTGCAATTTATCATGTAAATATTTAGACTCCCTATCCAATCATTGGTCAGAATAGACAATGAATTAAGCTCATGAATGACATTTTTTGATATGCTAATATATGGGCCATCCAGAGCTGTGAGAGTGAAAGAAGGGAACTATCGTCTTCAGAAAGCAAGAAAAGAACAGAGGTCAAATCTCTCTTTAGATTATAACTTCCAAAGTCACTTAACCCCAATTGCCTAGCAAAAAGCAAGCAAACAAACAAGCAAAAAAATAAAGATTATAACTTCCACTCCCTAAGAATCACAAAAGTAATAATGATACTAGGAAAGTTAGCATTAAATAGTAGAAACTCCTTCACTGTTTACTGGGCATTTGGGATATAGTGGAAAGGACATCTGATTTGAAATCAGAAGACATAGTGTATGAATCTTGTCTTACATGTGATCTTATAAATCATCTTGTCTTGGATGTGATCTTAGTAAGTTTAACCTCTCTGTACCTCAGTTTCTTCAGATTTAAAATGGAGATGTTGTTTGTGCTACCTATCAAAAGAGTTGTTCTGAGGCACAAATGAGAAATAGATATAAATTGCTTTGTAAATCTTAAAAAAGACTGTTAGGATAATGTGACCATTTAATTGGCCCAAATTGGCCTTATCTATTTTGTACATATTATTAAAGAGCAAATTAAAGTTAATAAGTGTCTTGAATGTTCCAGCCCAGTTATTGATGGTAGATAAGAAAGAACAGGCTACTTTTTTGAAAGATCCATTGATGTTTATATGTAATTATAGCAGTACAACCATTGATAGCTGACATTTATAGAGTGCTTCAAGTTTTGTAAAGCATTTTAAATATATTCTTTCATAGTATCAACATGTGGTTTTGAGGCCTCAAGCTGCACCAATGACTTATGATGCTGAAAAAGAGAAATGATAGGATACTTAGCTAAAGATGAACTAAAGGTGTCAAGTCTCTAATGGTCCTCAAATAGATGCAAAAACTTAGATGGCTAATAATAGTAGGGAGATACAAAGGCTTCCTTTATGGGCACAGGTTCAGATTTAGGTAGCCAGATATTCTTCAGGTGACATTTATAGAGTGGGGAGTTTCCATATCAGAAGGCACTGCACCTTAATTAAATAGGAAGAATAAGAAACGAAACTATCAAGGAATTAATGGGATAAAAGAACCAATTTGGGAGGAGGAGGAGCCAAGATGGGAGAGTAAAAGCATTGACTTGCTTGAGCTTTCCCACAAAGCCCTCCAAAAACCTGTAAAAAATGGTTCTAAACAAATTCTAAAGCAATAGAATCTGCAAAAAGACAGAGTGAAACAAATTTCCAACCCAAGACAACCTGGATAGTTGATAGGAAGGGTATATTGAACCAGGTGGGGAGAGGAGTGCAGTTAGGCGTGGGCACACAGGCAAAACAGGCCTCAGTGAATCTGGAGCAAGCCTCAGAGCACTGAATCACAAGCAGCTGTGGCAATTTCCAGCCTTCTCAACCTACAAATTCCAAAGACAACTTAAAAGGTCAGTAGGAGAAGTCTGTGTCTTCATTGAGAGAAAGAGAGAGAAGTGCAGGGTCCAAGCTCCAGTCCCCCAGTGTAGCCCCAGGGTGGTGGCTGCCTCTGTAGCTTCATGTCCACAGACTGAGGGGGAATCAAGTGGCTGATCAGAGGAGGATTGTAGGGATCTCTCTGCTGGTGCAGGATTTTCTTGCTTTACCTATATTGGATCTAGGTCACAGTTCTGGGTGTCAGTCCTGGGGTGAGAAGGAATGTTGGCATGGTAGAGCTTGGAGTGGAGAGAGAATTTTCCTCACAGTTCCAAGACAGAAAAGAGTGCTTGTGGTCACTCATAGACCAGAACATAGGCCAGGAAAGGAGTAAACACCTTGCCCTTGATCATAGCACCTTGGAAGAACTGAAAATTTACAGGTCTCTAGTAATATCTCTGAAAACAGCTGAACAAAACCCCCAAATCTTGGGACAGTACATTCTCCACACTGGGAGCAGACCCCTTCTATAACAAAGACTTTCTAATTCAAGTAATTGGCTCGGATCGTGAGCAAGCAGTGCAAAAAGTCAGACCATAGAATCTTACTTTGATGACAAAGAAGATCAAAACATACAAACAGAAGAAGACAACAAAGTCAAAGCTCCTACATCTAAAGCCTCCAAGAAAAATATGAATTGGGCCCAGGCCACAGAAGGGCTCAAAAAAGATTTTGAGAAGTAAGAGAAGGAGAGGAAAAACTGAGAATGATGCAAAAAAATCATGAAAAACTAGTCAAGAGCTTGCTAAAGGAGACCCAAAAAAATAGTGAAGAAAATAATACCTTAAAAAATAGCCTAACCCAAATGGCAAAAGTGGTCCAAAAAGCCAATGAGGAGAAGAATGCCCTAAAAAGCAAAATTGGCCATATAGAAAAGGAAGTCCAAAAGCTTACTAAAAAAAAAAACCTTCCTTAAAAGTTATAATGGAGCAATTGGAAGCTAATGACTTTATGAGAAATCAAGACACTGTAAAACAAATTCAAAAGAATGAAAAAATAGAAAAAAAATATGAAATATCTCATTGGAATAACAACTGACCTAAAAAATAGATCCAGGAGAGAGAATTTAAAAATCATTGGACTATCTGCAAGCCATGATAAAAAAAAAAGTCTAGACATCATCCCTCAAGAAATTATCAAGGAAAATGGTCCTGATATTTTAGAACCAGAGTGCAAATTAGAAATGGAAAGAATCCACCAATCACCTCCTGAAAGAGACCCCCAAAAGAAAACTCCTAGTAATTCTGTAGCCAAATTCCAGAGTTCCCATGTCAAGGAGAAAATATTACAAGCAACCAGAAAGAAACAATTCAAGTATTGTGGAAACACATTCAGGATAATACAAGATTTAGCAGCTTCTACATTAAGGGACCAGAGGTCATGGAATATAATATTATGGAGGGCAAAGGAGATAGGATTGCAACCAAGAATCAATGCCTACTCAGCAAAACTGAGAATTATCCTTCAGGGGGAAAAATGGATATTCAGTGAAATAGAGGACTTTCAAGCATTCTTGACAAAAAGACCAGAGCTGAATAGAAAATTTGACTTTCAGATACAAGACTCAAGAGAAACATGAAGAGGTACACAGGAAAGAGATATCATAAGAGGCTTATTAAGGTTGAGCTGTTTACATTCTGCATCAAAAGATATTTGTAACTCAGGAGTCCTTTTTCAGTATAAGAGCAGTTGGAGGGAAAAATATATGTTTGTATTTAGATAGACAGATAGATAGATAGACAGACAGACAGATAGATAGATAGAGGGAACAGGGTGAGTTGAAGATGAAGGGGTGATATCTGGTGAATAAAATTAAGGGATAAGAGAAAATCATATGGAGAGAAGGAAAAAGACAGAAGTAGGATGGGGTAAGTTATCTCACATAAAACACAAGAAAAGGCTTTTACAGTGGAGGGGAAACAATGAAAAGTGAGAGGTAATGAGTGAATCTTATTCTCATCAGATTTTGCTTAAGTTGAGAATAACATACACATTCAGTTAGGTACGGAAATCTATCTTACCCTACAGGAAAATAGGTGGGGAAGGGGACAAGAGAGCAAGAGGATGATAGAGGGCATATTGGGGGAGGGGGTAATCAGAAACAAACACTTCTAAGGAAGGTCAGGGTCAAAAAAGAGAATAGAACAAATGGGTGGCAGGATATGATGAAGGGAAATATACTTAACATGACTAGTATGGAAGTGTTTTGCATGACTACATGTGTAGTCATGGTCGAGTGGTTTGCCCTCTCAATGAGGGTGGGTGGGGAGGGAGGAAGGGAGAAAATTTGGAACCCAAGTTTTAAAAACAAATGTTAAAAAAATTGTTTTCAAATGCAACTGGGAAATAAGATATACAGACAATGGGGTATAGAAGTCTATCCTGCCCTACAGGAAAATTGAAGGGGAAGGGAATAAGAGAAGGGGGGGATAGATAGAAGGGAGGGCAGATTAGGAGAAGGGGTACTCAGAATTCATGCCATCTTGGAGTGGGGGGAGGAATGAGATGGGGAGAAAATTAGGAACTCAAAATCTTGTGGAAGTCAATGTTGAAAACTAACAATAAATAAATAAATAAATTTATAACAACAAAAAAAAGAAATTGGATAAGCCATCAAAAAAAAAAAAAAAGAACCAATTTAGAGAATCTGCTTCAGGGAATTAATCAAAATTGAGAGATGGGTTAGGCAAGAAGGCAAGTACCTTGTGATGAACTCAGGGCAAGGCAGACCTCCAACCTATGGTGAGGCAAGAACCAAGGTCTGAGTCTCATTCTCTATTTAGCTGAGATGAAATGGTATAGTGAGTCAAAGGAGCTGAATAGATGGGGAGAAGTGGGAAGGTAGAGTATATGTGGGAACATTATTACAAGTATTGCAGTCCTCTAAGGTGAAGTCAGGGGTTGCCTTAAAGAGATAAAGATAGTGAGATAGGTACCAAATTCATTTACAAAGGAGGGAGAATGACCTGGGTGTTGGTAGATAAGATAAGGATTAGGATCTTAGATTAGGTGATAAATTTGGTTTCTTGGTCTATGATCATCAGATCTGAACTGGTGAAAATTTTAAGCACAGTCACTGTCTGGTAAAGGAGATATTTTTGGATAGAAGGGCCTTTTGATGATTCTCAAATAATATACCACAGGCAGGCACCTAAAGTTCTACCTGACCCACTCCAAATCATAAATGAAATATATATTGTACATCTCCATTTCTTGTCCATGCTCTGTTTACAATGCCACTCCAGCTAACAGACGTTTTTGGTTAGCCAAAGTTCACAGAAGTCCCACAGGCTTTGCAAAGACCAGGGCTGTCAGTAAATATTGCCACTCGCTCCAGACCTAAGGTTTTTTGCATATGCCCTTTGCTGGGGAGGTCAGTTCAAAATTACCTTGTATAGTTTTAATCTATTCATAGCATTTGAGGATAGAGCAGATTTCTCCAAGGGCCTTGATTTCTCGCATTTTGTCTTCATGATTTAGTGATTATAGTATTGGTCAAAAATTTGATGTTTTCCTCACCAGTGAAAGGAATTTTATTCACTTTATATTAATCAGACAAGTAGTGAACACTCACCGAGTTCTGTGCCACAAAGAAACACATATTTGCATGTATATAAATATGCATATACAGCACAATGATATTGAAAGGTCAGGAGGAAACAAATGAGGAAGAGGAACAGATCTGCCTTCCTTTGAGTCAGGATGGACTGGTGTCCAGACAGCTCCAGGACAAATGGCTGGCTCTTTTTAGCTCTAACTAGAGTAATAATTAAGGAAGACAAGAAGTTTCATTGAAAGTCCTACCTTCTTCAAATAAGCCTTTCCTAGTTTTTCTTTAGTGTCTTCCCTCTAAGGTTATCTCCAATTTATCTTGTATATATCTTGTTGGTATATAGTTGTTTATATGTTGCTTCCCTCACTAGTCTATGAGCACTTTCAGAGAAAGGAATGTTTTTTCTTCATATCCTCAGTGCTTACCACATTGCCTGGTACATGTAGGTGCTTAATAACTGTTCATTGATTGGACAGCAAAAAAAAGTAGCATCTTACATTTATACCCTCTTTGTATACACTGTAATTTATACCCAACATAAATTTTTAAAAAATGAATGAAAAACCATTTATTAAATATGTGCTATATAACAGGTACTTGTGCTAAGCACCAGGGATACAAGTAGAAAAAGGTGAACCAAATTCTACTAACAAGAATTTCGTAATAAATGAAACAAACAAAAACATAGAAAGAACTCATTCTCTAATTGGAGGAGACAACACATAAAAGAAAGTTCAGGTTCAGGGTAGACGGAAAGTCCCAGAAATCCTCAAGGTAGGAGCTGGCTCAGAAATTGATGGTAAGGCCAAGAGGTCCTTATGCTGGATCATCTTTTTTAATTCTTACAACCCTGGGAAGGAAATGGTATAAGTATTTGCCTCCTCATTTTATAGATGAATTATAGAATGTTAGAACTGGAAGGGATCTTATTCGTCTTATCTCCCATTCTTTTGCTTATGTGTTTCTTTGTTTATCTGTTTGTAAATAGACCTACTGGGCTCCTAGTAAAGAACTCCTCTCTAAAATACAGCAGCATCTATCTCCCAACTTAGATTGTTGTGCACAAAGTATAAATGACCTGCCCAGAGTCAAGAAGCCTGTAACAAGCAACTGAACTGAACACAAAGGTCTTTTTAACTTCGATATCAACCCTTTATCTAGTAGTCCAGGCTGTGACTCAATCCCCTATTTACAGATGAGAAAACTGAGGTCTGCAGAGATTAAGTGATTTTCCTCCGGTCACACTGGAAGTAGGTTTCTGAGACAGGATTTAATTTCAGTTTTCCTGACTCTGAAACCTGGTTCTTTGTCCATTATATGACAAGTAGATTCCAGCAATCACACCAATAAAGTTATTCCCAATGGCCAGTATTCCTGCTTCTGGTCTTAGTATCTATACCAAAAAAAAAAAATCTTTTTTGTCATGTTCCCATTTGGCCTTGTTACACAAATGATAGAATAAAAGAAGTGGCCTCTTCAAGGTACAACCTGAGGAATTTAGAGCAGATGAACAACAATGCAGTGGGATGGTGGTTATAAATCTCCATCTGGAGAGGGAACAACATGGTCAGGATAGCTATGTGCACCTTGCCTAAAAATAGGAGACTAGATTACAGGACCTTTTCACAGTGTCTTCCTATGGTTACAGCAGAAGCTGGTCTGCAGAGACAATACTTTTAATTCTTTCCAAAACAATTTCTGTTTTAAAAATCTCATCCCTAAACTAAAATGTTATCTTGGATAGGGGAAAAGGAACAAACAATTACCAATCACCTGCTATTTGCCAGAATGGGCGGCTAGATGGCTTCACAGATAGAGTGCCAGGCTTGCAGTCTAGAAGCCTCCTCTTCCTGAGTTCAAATCTGGCCTCAGACACTTACTAGCTGAGTAACCTTGAGTAAGTCACCAAGCCCTTTTTGCCTCAGTTTCCTCATTTGTAAAAGGAGATGGAGAAGGAAATGACACAAAACTCCAATATCTTTACCAAGAAAACCCCAAATGGAGTTACGAAAGTCAGATACAACTAAAAACAACACAGCAACAACAACAATTTGCTAGGCACCGAGCTAAGAACTTTACATACATTGCCTCCTTTGATTCTTAAAATTCTGTGAGCTGGGTGCCATAAAGATCAGCGGTCTGTAGAAGAGGAAACTGAGGCTCTTAAGTGACTCTTCCAGGGTCACACAGCTAGTAAATGTGTAAATCAAAATTTGAACTCAGGTCTTTCTGACTCCAGACCCAAGCCTCCATCCACTAGGTTACCTAGCCTTTAGGAAGGGAAACCAGGGAGAAAAGTTAGTTTGATGGTTGCAGATGGTTTGTATCAAATTGAAGCATCTATTTAAAATAGATCTTTATGGGGACAGCTAGGTGGCATAGTGGATAGAGCACTGGCCCTGGATTCAGGAGGACCTGAGTTCAAATCCTGCCTCAGACACATGACACTTAACTAGCTGTGTGACCCTGGGTAAGTCACTCAACCCCATTGCCTAGCCAAAAAAAAAAAAAACAAATAAAATAGATCTTTGTGCTGGGAGATTCAATCACAGTGACTGATCCTACTTTTTAGTGTGAAATTCACACAATAGCAGCATAAAAAAAAGTTGTGTGGGGGAAAGAACACTAGATTTGGTGTCATATGACCTGAATTCCCATCCTGACTCTGCTAATTACTAATTATGACCTTGAAAAAGTTACACCCCAGGCCACAGGTTCATGTAAAAAAAAATATGGATAATACTTGCCCGGACTTCAATTAATCAATTTTTCAATAAGCATTTATTAAGGGCCTACTAGGGGCAGGTAGGTGGTTCAGTGAATAGAGTGCTGGACCTAGGGTCAAGAAGATCTGCATTCAAATCTGGCCTCAGATACTTACTAGCCATGTGACCCTGGACAACTCACCTAACTCTATTTACCTCATTTTCCTCAATTGTAAAATGAGCTGGAAAAAGGAATGGCAAACCATTCCAATATCTTTGTGAAGAAAACCTCAAAATAGAGTCATGAAGAGTTGTATATGACTGAAACTATTGAACAACAACCACAACAAATTGCCTACTATGTGCCAGGCACTGGGAATACAAAGAAGTGAAACAAAAAAAATGAAATAGTCCCAGATCTAAAGGATCTTATATGTGGGGAGATAATACATGCATTTATAAAGGAATAGAAAAACATATACAAGGTAATGGCAGGTGTAGGGGGAAGCTCTAACAGCTGGAAGAATTGGGAAAGGTTTCAGGAGGCATTATTGTGAAGAACAAATGACAATGGTATGAAGATCAAATGAGATAATGTACTTGAAAGTGCTTTGTAAACCTTAAAGCAGTGTTCAAATGTCAGCTTTTATTACCATGCACCAGGGTCTGACCTAAACAACATAGTGAAGTCAATTGTTTGTCTTCAGCTTTTCCAGACTACGTTTTATGTGCCCTTTTCCACTCTTCCATGGCACCTTTTTCTCTCAGCCACATCTTCTATCTCTTCATTCTTCTGTTTATTGATCTGTCTACCCACTTATTCATTCAACAAATACCTGTGCTCTTTCCAGATTCCTGACAACAAAAACTGATTTCAGGAAATGATTTGATAAACAAACAAACAAACAAACAAACAAAATAAACAAACAACCCAATTCATGTTGAGAGACTCCACAGTGCAATGAAAATGCTGCTGGACTAGCAATTAGGAGACCTGGGTTTGAGTTCTGATTCTGATGCTTTTTGCATATGACCTTACTAGATAACATCCCTGGGCCTCAACTTCGTTATCTGTGAAATAATGATAATTACACCTGACCTATCTGCCATGATTTCTGAGATGGTCAAATGAGACAAGGTGTTTGAAAGTGCAATGTGACTATCATCTTATAAAATTAGAAACTATTAATTAATATATTATCACCTCTCCCAGTACTTAGCGCCGTGCTTGGCATATAATATGTGCCTAATAAATATTGATTGGTTGATAATAGAGCAAGATGGAAAATTCCTTATTATCAATTTCTTCTTTTTTCAAGTTTCACATCTTTATTCATCTGTTAAATGCAACATGATTTCATGCAACATGAGGGAAAGATCAAGCATTTCCTAATTGTGTGTAGAATTGTGTGGATGGCTTGTGGAAGACCTTTATTCTCAGCAGCTGAAAAAGCATTATTCTCACTTAGAATTCTGGGCCTTCTTTCTTCAGTTTGCTATGATCCACATTTACTGAATAGAACTTGTACTGATCAGTGGGATTCATTTTGTTCCAAGGCTCTGGGTTATTCTTTCTGTCCCAACTGCTGTCAGGATTGAACAACGCCAGGTGCAGGATGTATGGAGTTGCTCCGGTCCCCCCGACCTACCCATGAACACGAACAGGGGGATCAAGCTCGGGTGCTTCTTGGCCTGGTTGAAGACCATGCAGAACATGGCAGCGGCTGCAGAACTCAGCAGCAGAGTTCGTTCATTTGTTCGCTCAGGGCCCAATGTCTATTATCAGTTTCTAAGGTTGAAATTTGTGGCATGCTATCCAGTCAGAGGTGTAGCTTGTGACTGAACTTCCTTTCCAATTTTATCATATACTGTGTCTGTCCACATTCTCTAATTCTTAGCTTGAACATTCTCTGGCTTCTATGTCTTTGTTTATGATGTTCCCTGTGCCTTTTCCTTCTTCAACTATTAAATTTATATCTGGCCTTAAGATGCCACTCAAATACCACCTCTTCCATTATTCTCCCAATCTATAATGACCTTTCTTCCTCACTCGTCCTACTTCTCCTTGCCCCTTTCTATCCATTTATGAATCTGACATTAAAAAAAGTTTATCCATTGAACTTATGTATTATTTTGTATTGTACTTATTTAAGTATATGTAATCACCCTATGACTGTAAGCTTCTGGAGGACAGCAATTGTGTCTTCTTGAAGCTCTTTACCTCCCCTACCCCTAGCACAGAGCTCTCTTCACACAGGGTACATTTGATAAATATATGTCATTTAAGGTAACAAATCCTGGAAACTGTAAGATCATAACAAATAGGAAGTTGGCTATTTTTATTATCTTAATTAATTTTATTTTTATTTTTAATGGGAAAGGACATTGTTGGAGACACCTCAATACAAAGTGGACTCATCTGGCTAGGTTTCTCTCCCCTCCAAATAATATCTCCCTGAATGAAAGTTTCCTCATATTGCTAAGATCCCAAACAACTCTTAACATTCCGTGTTCTATGACTAATACAGAAATATTTTGCTTGATTTCATGTGTATAATTGGTGTCATGTTCTTTTCCTTCACAATGAATGGGTGAGGGCCTGGAGGGAAGGAGAGAATTTGAAACAAAAACAAAAACGAAAGTTAAAAAATTAATTTGAAAATTCCATGTTCCATGGTCTCTTTCAGGCTAGGCACATCCTGTGCCACTAAACCCACATCAAAATGTTAAGCTCATTTGGGATGTATGTATGCACCAAAATGCAATGAAAACATTTCCCTGACTGACTTGAAGCTTTCGGGCTCAACAGATTTATTTTTGTGTTGAGGGTTATGTTCTACCCTTCAGGCACCAGGCAGCCTAGCTCTGGGCAAAAAAAAAGTATCACTTATCTATTCTTCTCACAGTTTCCCTTTGTGTTAGCCTGTGGTTATCTGTATATCTTCTCTCTCTCCTCATTTAGGAAAGAAGGAAACAAGCACTTAATAAACACCTACTGTTTATCAGGTACCAAGCTAAGCACATTATAAATGTGATCCCTTTTGATCCACACAACTGTGGGTGGTAGGCGCTATTATTATCCTCATTTTACAGTTGAGGAAACTCAGGCAAACAGGTTAAGTGACTTGCCTAGGATCGCACAACTAGTAGTAAGCATCTTAGGCCAGGGATGTGATTCTCAGGGATTCTCGGGGAACTCAGAGCTTTGTGACTCCAAGCTCAGAACGACATAACATCTTTAGGTATGGTCTCAGTATATCATTTAACTATAATTTACTAATCCAATTATATAGTAGTGGAATCATCAGAACAGATTCTATAGCTATAAGTGAATACATTGTGATCACAAAATCTGATATTGAATTAATCTTTGAGTGCTTCCTGCCTCCTGAAATCTGGAATTCCAAGTAGTGAACACTTTGCATGGTGGTTGGTAAATAGTGCTTAATAAATGCCTGTTGATTAAAGCCATCTATAGTCATATGAAAAAATGCTCTAAATTACTATTGATTAGAGAAATGCAAATCAAAATAACTCTGAGGTACCACATCACACCTCTCAGACTGGCCAACATGACAAAACAGGAAGATGATAAATGTTGGAGAAGATGTGGGAAAATTGGAACACTAATGCATTGTTGGTGGAGTTGTGAAATGATCCAACCATTTTGGAGAGCAGTTTGGAACTATGCCCAAAGGGCTATAAAAATGTGCATGCCCTTTGACCCAGCAATACCACTTCTAGGGCTGTACCCCAGAGAGATTATACAAATGGGAAAAGGCCCCACATGTACAAGAATATTTATAGCAGCTCTTTTTGTGGTGGCAAAGAATTGAAAATTGAGAGGATGCCTATCAATTGGGGAATGGCTGAAGAAATTATGGTATATGAATGTAATGGAATACTATTATTTTATAAGAAATGATGAACAGGCTGACTTCAGAAAAACTTGGAAAGACTTGTATGGTCTGATGTTGAGTGAAGTGAACAGAACCAGGAGAATATTGTACATAATAACAGCCACATTGTGTGATGACTAATATCGATAAACTTAACCCTTGAAGACATCTCCAAAGGCCTGGTGATGGAAGATGCTATCCACAAAGAAGTAACTATGGAGTTTGAATGCAGATCAAAGCATACTATTTGCTTTTTTTTTTTCTGTTGTGTTTTGTTTCCTCTTTCTAGTGGTTCCTCCTATTGGTTATAATTCTTACTTATAACATCACTAATGTGAAAATATGTTTAATAGGAATGTATATGTATGGCCTATATCAGGTAGCACTGTCTTGGGGAGGGAGGTGGGAAAAGAAGGGGAGAGAAATTTAAAAATCAAAGGCTTATGGAAGTGCTTGTTGATAATTCAAAATAAAATTAAATAAACAAACAAACAAACAAATAAATAAATAATTATATAAATAAATAAATAAATAAATGCCTGTTGAAGAGGATTCTGGGAAGGTGGCAGAATAGGTTAGAAAATTCCAAGTTCTCAAGATTTGCCCCACAAAAGAGAGAAAATAGCACCTTAGAGTGAACAAAGAGTGGGTAAAAATAAATAAGATTTGTGGCCTAACAAAGGTCTTCCTGGGACAATTCCAGAAGATCCAAAGAAAAATGCCGGGAGGAGTTTTGGTCCCTGGGAAAAGTAAACACTTTCAGACTAGGATCCACATTAATGACAAGCTTGCAAAACACTTAAATGCATAGCAAGCCCTAGAGTTATCTGGTTTAGGAGGCTGCCACTGTCCTAGCCACAGAAGCTTTTACCCCTGGGATAATGAGAGGAGTTCTGAGCCAGGGAAGTTCTAGGGTACCTCTGGTGACAAGGAACACCAGACCTAACTGTGTGGAGAGCAGTAGGGGAGAGAAGGAACCAGCACACACCTGGTGAGTGCAGAAGTAGTGGGGCAGAATGCCCCTGGATGTGGGCACTTACAGGACGCTGGAGGTTTGGTTTTGGTTCCAGGCTAGAGGGGAGAACTAAAGATCTGGGGCAAGAGGCATCATCCCCCATACCCCAGAACTAGAGGTGATTACAAAAATTAAGCTATTACTACAAAACATGCACAGGCAAAGGAGAAAGAATCCAACTAGAGAAAGTGATTGTGGAAATAGAGAAGACCGGGGGTTCATTTTCAGAAGGGGATAGTGAGGCAAAGAAACCCCTTTTTATCCCAAACAGTAACATCAAATGGTCACCTGCCCAAAAAAAGTTCATAGAACTTTAAAGAGACTTAAAATTCAAATGAGAGACATGGAGGAAAAACTAACACACACACACACACACACACACACACACACACACACACACACATATATACACACATGTAAGAATAATCCAAGAAAAATGAGATGACTGTGAAAGGAAAGTCAACTAATTAGAAAAGGAGATCCAGAATCTTAAGAAAGAAAACAAAAACTTGAAAATTAGAACTGGGCAAGGTGAAGCCAGCGAAATTATAAGAGATCAAGAAATAATTTTAAAAATATGATCAATGAAAAAACAGAAGAGAAAGTGAAATACCTTGTAAGAAAAACAACTGATCTAGAGAATAGATCAAGAAGAGAAAATATAAAAATAATTGGAATAACTTAAAGTTATGATAAAAAAAGAATATTGATACAATAATACCAAAAATATTAAAGAAAATTGTCCTGAAGCATTAGAACAAGAAAGGAAAGTAGAAATAGAAAAAAAATAGATTGATCACAGCTTAAAAGAGATCTTATAAGGACAATTCATAAGAATATTATAGTCAGATTCCAAAATCCCTGGCTCAAGTATAAAATATTAAAAGCAACAAGAAAAAAAAATTTAAATATGATGGTGCCACAATTAGAATCAGAAGACCTAGCAGCGGAGACATTAAAGGACTGTAGGTCTTGGAAAAGAACCAGGGCTGAGGCTGAAAATATTATATACAAGGGGTGGAGCTGAGATGGTGGAATAAAAGCAATGACTTTCTTAAGCTCTCCACCAAACCTCTCCAAATACCTGTAAAAATTGGCTCTAAACAAATTCTAGAGCAGCAGAACCCATAAAAAGACAGAGTGAAACAAATTTCCAGTCCAAGACATCCTGGATGGTTGATTGGAAAGGTCTATTGTGCCAGGCTAGGAGAGAAGCACAGTCCAGATTTCTCAACCCACAAACTCCAATGACAACTTAGAAGGTCAATAGGAAAGGTCTGTAACTACAGTGAGAGAAAAGCTCGGTACCAGCCCCAGTCCTGGCGCAGCCCCAGAGTAGCCAAGACTCATCTACCCAGCAGGGGAAAAAAGAAAATTCAGTGAAATAGAGGACTTTCAAGCATTCTTGATGGAAAGACCAGAACTGAATAGAAAATTTGACTTTCAAATACAAGACTCAAGTGGACCATGAAGAGATAAACAGGAAAGAGAAATCATTAGGAACTTATTAAGGTTAAACTGTTTACATTCCTACCTGAAAAGATGATATTTTTAACTCATGAGACTTTTGTTAGTATTAGGGTAGTTGGAGGGAAAAAATTATAGGTAAAGATATAGATATAGATATAGATATAGGTATAGATACAGATATAGATATAGGTATAGATAGATACATAGAGGGCACAGTGTGAGTTGAAGATGAAGGGGTGATATCTGGAGAATAAAATTAAGGGGTGAGAGGATTATTCTGGGAGAAGCAGAAAGGGAGACATAGAGTGGGATAAATTATCTCACATAAAACAGACAAAATGGCTTTTACACTGGAGGGGAAGTGGGGGAAGGTGAGAGGGAATGAGTGAATCTTATTTTAATAAGATTTGGCTTAAGGAGGGAGTAACATACACACTCAATTGGGTATGGAAATCTATCTTACCTTACAGGAAAATAGTGGGGAAGGGGATAAGAGGGCAGGGTGATGATAGAGGGGAGGGCAGATTGGGGGAGGGGTTAATCAGAAACAAACACTTCTGAGGAGGGACAGGGTCAAAGGGAGAATAGAATAAATGGGGGGCAGGATGGGATGAAGAGAAATATAGTTATTTTTCTACCACACAATTACTGTGAAAGTGTTTTACATGACTAACGTGTTTAACCTGTATCAAGTTGCTTGCCTACTCAATGAGGGTGGGTGGGGAGGGAGAAAATTTGAAACCCCAAATTTTAAAAACAAATGTTAAAAATTATTTTCACATGCAACTGGGAAATAAGATATACAGGCAATGAGGTATAGAAATCTATCCTGCCCCACAGGAAAATTGAAGGAGAAGGGAATAAGAGAAGGGGGAGATAAAAGAGAGGGCAGATTAGGGGAAGGAGTATTCAGAATACACACCATCTTGGGTGGGGAGAAGGGAGAGATGGGGAGAAAACTTTGAACTCAAAATCTTGTGGAAGTGAATGTTAAAACTAAAAATAAATTTAAAAAAATCAATAAAAAATGAAAAAAAATCATACCCGCAAAGTTAAGCATAATCATGAATTAAACAAAAAGGACATTTGATCAACTGTCAGACTTTCAAAACTTTATTAAAAAAAAATGAAACCTGGGGCAGCTAGGTGGCACAGTGGATAGAGCATTGGCCCTGGATTCTGGAGGACCTGAGTTTAAATCTGGCCTCAACACCTAACACTTTACTAGCTGTGTAACCCTAGGCAAGTCATTTAACCCCATGCCTAACCAAATTTAGGGGAAAAAAAACTGAACTTAATAGAGGATTTGACATACAAGAGCCAAGAGAAACTTAAGGTACATACCAAAGACTAATTACAAAGGATTTAATAAGAACTGATTGTTTACCTCTTATATATGTAAAATGTAAAACTTATGTTTGAGATTGTCATTAGTAATTGGGTTGTACATAAGAAAGATTGGGGTAGAACTGAGTACAATATGACTTTAAAAAGTAAAACCATTTAGAAATAGATGAAAAGAGTAATTATTTTACATAAATGAGGTGCGAGAAGAAGAATCAACACAAAGGAAGAAGATGGGGGAAAGAGGGTTGGTAGTTCTGGTAATCTACTTCCATCAGGATTGGTTTAAGAGGGAACTATATGTATATGTATATATATATATATATATATATATATATATATATATAATAAAAGTCTTCTAAATTGAGAAGAAATAGAATAGGACGGGGATAGGGAGGGGGTGAGGATAAAGGAGGGATCTCTAGAGGGGTAGGTGAGGGAATAGGTTATAAGGGGCTATAGAAGAGTGTTTAGATTTATGGGAATGGATTGAGAAGGGATGCTTGGAGGGGGTAGGCTAAGGAATAGAAAGACAAGGTAGTGGGTAGAAGTAAAGTAGAGGAGTTAGGGGGGATAGGAAATGAGATGCCTGCAAACAAAAACAAAGATCAGGAGTAGAATTTGTTTTGTACAGTATATGTCTATATATGCGTGTATATATGTACATGTGTATGTATGTATCTATAGCTGTAGAGAAATATATCCACATTTAATTGTAGCCTTCTAGGGGGGAGGAGGAGAGAAGGAAAAAATAAAGAACACAAAAATGTGCACAGCAGAGAACAAAAGAAAATTTACAAGGAATCAAAGAAAAGAGGGACAGCTATCAACACAACATGTAGTATTTATTATACAGGTTTTCTTGAAATGAAAATTTTTTGCACATATTTTGAATCCTTTCATGTTCTGCTATGCATATGACACACCTTTTTTTTCTTACTTTGTATTTAAGTTCTAATATTTAAGTTTATGATATGTTTTTTTTCTTTGTTCCATATTCGCGTCCTGAGGTTGGAGTCAAAAACACATCTAAAATAAATAAATAATTAGATAAATAAGCAAACAAATAAATAAATAAAGGCAAAAAAAATGAAAATAAATGCCTGTTGACATTACTCCTGGTTACTTGGTTCAATTCCACTATTAGGACTGAATACATGGGTGCGGGGAGAGAAAGTGCCCCAATTTGTCATTGTTTATAACTTTTGATGTAGAGGTGCCCAGGAGAATAGAAAAGACCATTAATGTCCACACCTTCCTTGTGACATGCATGGATTTGTTCCCTTTCAATCTCTAGTGTCCTTTGTACTGGCCACCTTTTACATAAATCAGGTAGTTCAAAGCATCTCTTTGAACATTATACATCAAAAAGGACACATAGAACAGAGGAAAAGGGACACAGAGATAAATCCACTGGAATAACACACCTTTAGGACTAGACTGTGCCAACAGACACTGGCTAACTTTCTCTCCTGCCCTCCAAAACAAAGAGTTCTACACCAGGAATAGAATTGTTCAGCTGGCTGCCTTGGGGGTGTAAGTGCTGTACACAAAGTTAGGAAGTCCTAAATTCGAATCTGGCCTTCAACACTTGTTCTCACCATATGATGCTGGACAAATCACTCAACATTTTTCAGCCTTGGTTTCCTTATCTGTAACAGGGATAATAATAGCACCTACCTTTCAGAGTTGTTGTCTGGATCAAATGAAATAATACATGTAAAGCACTTTGCAAATGCCTTAGAGTGCTATATAAATGTTAGCTATTATCACTACTATTGTTTTTATTATCATGACATTGGCCCAGAGGTTGCCCTTCTGTATTTATTACCAGCTCCCTTAAGATAGTCTCAGATAGAGAAAGCCTGTTCAGCTTTTTCTGTTACTCCCATATACAGCTCAGCAGTCCTGGTTTCCTTAGCCAGCTAACATAACATATTACTTTTTTAAGACCAAATTGCAATGGTCAGTTTGAGGAATCTCATTCACTTCACTCTGCATTAGCACCTAGACTTTTAGTTCCAAGGCAGCAATTTAGGAGCTTTGAGGGTCACCTTTCACCTACCTGAATAGACAGAAAACCTCGTCCACTTCATGTGCCTGGTTGCAGTTGCAGCCAATGAAATAAGATGTATTCTCCTAGGGAGAACTAGACAGTTATTCATGTTTAAAAACACAGAATCTCTAAATTCTAGGAATACTTGGTACCAATTTGTGGTATCAGTCTGAACTTATTTTGTAATGTGACATCACTAGGCCATACTGCTTTCAAAAACCAACTAAAAGGCACTGCTGCAGTCTCCTAGCTTTAGGAGCAAAGGGTGGTCCCTGATTTTGCTTGAAATGTGTCAGATGCACAGACACTACTAAATATAGTTGTAGTTATTACCCAAGAGGACAGAGAGGGTCAAAAGAATAAGAGAAGAACAGGACCTTCTATATAGTTCAGAGCCATGATTCACTTCTTGTCAGCTCTGAAGGATCAGGTTTCAGATTATTGAAAGGATAATGACACAAATGTATCTGTGATAGGTACATAGATAAAAGGTGGCCAGATTCACAATGAATATATCTCCATTCTTTCTTATATTGTTAAGGTCAGGTTGTGTCACAGAATATCTGGAGGAAAAATCAGTATTTAACAGCAGTAGATTTTCTCTAGCCTGTTTCCCTGATAGCAGCGGGAGATCATTTAGCCTTTGTTTCCTTCCCTTCCATCTATTTTTTGGTGATTTTACTTTAAATGAAATAAATATGACAGGAAGAAGATCAAAGCATAAGGGTAAGTGGTTACAGACTCTCCTACTCTGAGGTTCCCCTCTATCCAGTGTTTTACTTCTCACTATTCACTATTTTACTAACATTATTCTTACTTTTTTCCATGTAAATCTATTCCCTTTTTTCCATGTAAATCTATTCCCTTCCCACTCACCCTGGGCCTCTCTATACCTGTTTTTGGAATAGATAATGAAAACATTTTGTTCAGTCATGTCTAACTGTCCATAACCCCATTTGGAGTTTTCTTGGCAAAGATACTGAAATGATTTGCCATTTCCTTCTTTAGCTCCTTTTACAGATGAAGAACTGAGGCAAACAGTGTTAAATGACTTGCCCAGGGTCACATAGCTAGTAAGTGTCTGACGTGAGATTTGAGCTCAGAAGGAGAAGTCTTCCTGACTCCAGACTTGGCATTCTATCCAATGTGCCACCTAGCTGACCTATACAAATATTGGTCAGTGACATTTTTACTGATTTTTCCAAGATGCCATAAAAAACCCTAAAAGATAAAGATGACAGTCACAAACATAAGATACTACATAGAATCACAGACTTTTTGATTTAGAATTGTCATTATAAATGATCTAATCCAACCTTTTCCTTCACTGTGAGTTCTCAACCCTATTTTCCTGCTAAGGAAAGTGAGACTCAGAGAGCAGTTAAACATCATGGCAAGCCCCAAATCACATCTTACAAGTTTTTATTCAGCTTCTATTTATTGTTTTTTTCTCAAGAAATCTTTTTTTCTTGTTTTTTATTTTTTAATGTATAATTTAATGTGTTATACACATTTATCTAAGTATAGCTACAAGCGTATACAAATAAGCAAAAAACAATTTAGCATCTAAATGGACCTACAGCATTCCACAATTTTCAGGTGCAATAATCTATTAGGAAGTCAAACTTTTTTTAAAAAAAAACTTTTTTTTAAAGATTCATTAATTTGTGTATTTTTAATTTTCAACATTCACTTCCACAAGATTTGGAGTTCCGAATTTTGTCCCCATATCATCCCTACCCCACCCCAAAACAGCATGCATTCTGAATAACCCTTTCCCTAATCTCTACTCCGCTTCTGTTCCCCTCTTCTCTTATCATCTTCCTCTTCTATTTTCCTGTATGGCAGGATAGATTTCTATACCCTATTGCCTGTATATCTTGTTTCCCAGTTGTATGTGAAAACAATTTTTGACGTTTGTTTTTAAAACTTTGGGTTCCAAATTTTCTCCCTTCCTCCCTCCCCACCTACCCTCATTGAAAAGGTAAGCAACTCCATACATATAATTGTGTAGTCAAGCAAAACACTTCCATGGTAGTCATGCTGTCGAAAACAATGTTTCTTTTTTTTTTTTGGTTAGGCAATGGGGTTAAGTGACTTGCCCAGGGTCACACAGCTAGTAAGTGTGATGTGTCAGGTCAGATTTGAACTCAGGTCCTCCTGAATCCAGGGCCAGTGATCTATTCACTGCGCCACCTAGCTGCCCCAGAAAACTATATTTTCATTCATCCTATCCCATCCCTGGTTTATTTTATTCTCCCTTTTAACCCTGTCCCTCCTCAGAAGTGTTTTGCTTCTGATTACCCCCTCCCCCAATCCACCCTACCCTCTATCATCTCCCTGCTCTCTTGTCCCCTTCCCCCCTATTTTCCCATAGGGTAAGATAGATTTCCATACCCAATTGAGCATGTATGTTATTCCCTCCTTAAGCCAAATCCTATGAGAATAAGATTCACTCATTCCCTCTCACCTTCCTACATTTGCCCTTCACTGTAAAAGCATTTTTCTTATCTGTTTTATGTGAGATAACTTACCCCATTCTACCTCTCCCTTTCTCCTTCTCTCAGTATAATCCTCTCTCACTCCTTAATTTTACTCTCTAGATTTCACTCCTTCATCTTCAACTCACTCTGTACCCACTATCTATCTATCTATCTATCTATCTATCTATCTATCTATCTATCTATCTATCTATCTATCCATCTATATACATACATATAATTTTTCCCCTCCAATAACCTTAATACTGACAAAGGTCGCATGAGTTACAAATATTATCTTTCTGTGCAGGAATGTAAACAGTTCAACCTTAGTAAGTCTCTTATGATTTCTGTTTCCTGTTTACCTCTTCACGTTTCACTTGAGTCTTGTATTTGAAAGTCACATTTTCTATTCAGCTCTGGTCTTTTCATCAAGAATGCTTGAAAGTCCTCTATTTCACTGAATGACTATTTTTTCCCCTGAAGGATCATACTCAGTTTTGCTGGATAAGTGATCCTTGGTTGTAATCATATCTTGTTTGCCCTCCATAATGTTCTATTCCATGCTCTGTGGTCCCTTAATGTAGAAGCTTCTAAATCTCATGTTATCCAGATTGTGTTTCTACAATACTTGAATTGTTTCTTTCTGGGTGCTTGTAATATATTCTCCTTGACCTGGGAACTCTCGAATTGGCTACAATATTCCTAGGAGTTTTCCTTGATAATTTCTTGAAAGGTGATGTCGAGGCTCTTTTTTTGATCATGGCTTTCAAATAGTCCAATAATTTTAAAATTCTCTCTCCTGGATCTATTTTCCAGGTCAGTTGTTTTTCTAATGAGATATTTCATATTGTATTCTATTTTTTCATTCTTTTGGTTTTGTTTTACAATGTCTTGATTTCTCATAAAGTCACTAGCTTCCAATTGCTCCATTCTAATTTTTGAGGAAGTATCTTCTTTAGTGAACTTTTGGACTTCCTTTTCCATTTGGACAATTCTGCTTTTCAAGTCGTTTTTCTCCTCATTGGCTTTTTGGACCTCTGTTGCCATTTGGTTAGGCTATTTTTTGGGCCTCCTTTAGCAAGCTATTGACCACTTTTTCATGATTTTCTTGAATCACTCTCATTTCTCTTCTCAGTTTTGCCTCTCTTTCTCTTACTTGCTCCTCAAAATTCTTTCTGAGTTCTTCTATGGCCTAGGACGAATTCATATTTTTCTTGGAGGCTTTGGATATACGAGTTTTGACTTTCTTGTCTTCTTCTGGTTGTATGGTTTGATCTTCTTTGTCACTAAAGAAAGATTCTATCATCTGACTTTTTTGCACTGTTTGCTCATGATCCCAGCCAATTACTTGAGTTATAAACTCTTTGTTAAGGTAAGGGTCTGCTTCCAGTGTGGAGAGTGTACTGTACCAAACTTGGGGGTTTTGTGCACCTATTTTTAGAGATAGTTGTAGGGATCTGTGAGTTTTCAATTCTTCCAAGGTGTTATGATCAAGGTGGAGGTGTTTATCACTTTTCTGGCCTGTGCTCTGGTCTATGAGTGACCACAAGAACTCTTTTCTGCCTTGGAACTGTAAGGAGGATATCTCTTCACTACTCCATCATGCCAGTGCTCCTTGTAGCCCCAGGACCACCACACAGAACTACGACACAGATACAAGCACAGGCAAAGAAGAGAAACCTGCCTCAGCACCAGCAAAGAGATCCCTGCAATCCCCCTCTGGTAAGCCACTTACTTCCCCCTCAGTCAGTAGGCTGAGAGCTCTGGAAGCAGCCATCGCCTTGGGGCTACACAAGAACTGGAGCTGTAACCGAGTTTCTCTCTCACCCTTGTCACAGACTTTTCCTACTGACCTTCGAAGTTATCTTTGGTGTTTGTTGGTTGAGAAGTTTGGAAACTGCCCTGCTACCTGTAATTCAGTCTCTTGAGACCTGCTCCAGGTTCACTGAGGCCTGGTTTTTGCCTGTGTGCCCACGCTGAACTGCATTTCTCTTCCAGCCCAGTATGATAGACCTTTCTAATCAACCACTGGGATGGAAATGTGTTTCATGCTGTCTTTTCTTTTCTTTTCTTTTTTTGGTTCTGCTGCTCTAGAATTTGTTTAGAGTCAGTTTTTACAGGTATTTGGAGGAGTTTGCAGGAGAGCTGAAGCAAGTCACTCCTTTTACTCCACCATCTTTTCTTGGCCCCTACCCTCAGCTTCTGTTTAAAGAGGAACTCATTACCTTTCTGAGGTAGTCAGGTTCTAATTTGTAGGATGCTTCTCCTTATGTGCCTAAATCTGCTTCTATAATTCCCATTCATTTCTCTACTTCTGTCCCTGGAACCCAATACAAATCTAAGGTTTCTTTTGTGCAACATCCTTTCAAACACCTGAAGATGGCTTTTATGTCTTTCTTCCCTCCCACTCCAAATAAAACTTTCTCTTTCTTAGGCTAAATATCCTTACATCCTTCAGCCAGTCTTTATAGGGCATTGTCTTCAGTTTCCTCATCATCTTGCTTGTCCCCTTCTGGATGGACTCTAGGTTCCCAGTGACTTTTCTAAATAGTAGAATGTCCTTTATATAACTTAAGCATTTTTTCTGTCTCTCTCTACTTATGGATATGCTATTTCCTATGCCTCAAATACTTTCCAATTTTCTGAGCCTATTGAATTACCAACCAATTGTTTAAGACCCAGATCAGATGGTATCCTTTCCAGGAAGCCATAGTTAATACTGTTGCCTAATTCCAAAGTCAGAAAAGCATTATCCTTTCTCTGACCTCAAATAGTACTCTGCACATCTCGCAACATCCCCACGTTCTATTCTGTTTAATAGTAACTATGTAGTTGTTGAATATATATTATACACTCTCCTCTCAAGCTCAGTGAGAGGATGGATTCTATTTCTTCTCCCTCCACCACCTAACATAATGCTTTGCATATAACATGTGGGTTATTCAGTTGATGAAGCAGTTTTCAAGCTGGACCCTAAAATGCGCTTTAGACTTCTTCCCCCAAGAGAAGTAGTTGCAAGGCAGTAAAAATATTATCCATCTTTAGGTATGTTATTTGAGGGCAATGTGACCAGGTGGCTTAGAGTATATGCTTAGAGTGGATTGGACCCTATGAATTGCTGAGATATGAATCCAGCCTTAAAGCATAAATCTAGACAAACGCACTTAACTTTTTCCTATATCTTGGATTCTTCAAGTAGTCTGGTTAAGCTTTTGAATCTTTTTTTAGAAAAATATTTTGAAAAATACATAGGATTGCAAAGTAGGCCAATTATGTTGAAATACAGTTATCAATCTATTTTTTTAAAAATAGAAAATCCAGTATAGATACCATAGAATAGGAAGCAAAGGTCTAGATGGATGACCATACAATGCAAATTTGAGAAGTACTGTAATGCACTCCACACTAAAATCTCTTGCACTGGTCAGCCATCTGATTTCCTACTGTTAGATACTCATTTGGCTCAAGACAGTAAAAGTCCCTGCTAGTATATAAATGTGTTGGGTAGGAGAGGTAATGTAATGTAAGAGAAAAAGCAGTAGACTGAGAGTTAGGAAACCTAGGTTATACACCTAGATAAACCTGCTTCCCTTTGTCACCCTGGACAGATCACTTAACTTCTCAGCCTCAGTTTCCTCATATGTAGTACAGGTACTTATTGACTTAGAGAGCAGAGGGGTTATGAGGATCAAATGGATAAATTATGAACTAAGCAGATCTGAGGGGTCATTTGACATGTGAGACATATTAGGACAGTCCTGTAATATCATGAATAAAGAATTAGTTCAACTTTCTTTCCCCAGCAGTATCTTGAGAGAACAGAGGACGCATAAAGGTTTTGGGGGTGAGGAGAAAGGAAATGTCCAGATCAGTGAAAGACAGAACAATTAGGGTAATGTCTGGGGTGACCAGGAGCAACCTGAGGTGTGTGTGTGGGGGGGCAGTATGTATGGCCTATGTCCAAGATATAGGAATTAAGAGAATCATTGGATCCTCAGTATAGAGTTGGAAGTGAAATCAGCATCATCCAATTCTAACCTTTCCAATAATTTTAAAATTATCTCCCCTGGATCTATATTCCAGGTCAGTTGTTTTTCCAATGAGATATTTCACATTGTCTTCTATTTTTTTCTTTCTTTTGGTTTTGTTTTACAATGTCTTGATTTCTCATAAAGTCACTAGCTTCCAATTGCTCCATTCTAATTTTTGAGGAAGTATTTTCTTTAGTGAACTTTTGGACTTCCTTTTCCATTTGGACAATTCTGCTTTTCAAGTCGTTTTTCTCCTCATTGGCTTTTTGGACCTCTGTTGCCATTTGGTTAGGCTATTTTTTGGGTCTCCTTTAGCAAGCTATTGACCACTTTTTCATGATTTTCTTGAATCACTCTCATTTCTCTTCTCAGTTTTGCCTCTCCTTCTCTTACTTGCTCCTCAAAATTCTTTCTGAGTTCTTCTATGGCCTAGGACGAATTCATATTTTTCTTGGAGGCTTTGGATATACGAGTTTTGGCTTTCTTGTCTTCTTCTGGTTGTATGTTTTAATCTTCTTTGTCACCAAAGAAAGATTCTATCATCTGACTTTTTTTTGAACTGTTTGCTTATGATACCAGCCAATTACTTGAGTTATAAACTCTTTGTTAAGGTAAGGGTCTGCTTCCAGTGTGGAAAGTGTACAGTCCCAGGCTTGGGGGGGGGGGGTTTGTGCATCTGTTTTCAGAGATAGTTCTAGGGATCTGTAAGTTTTCAATCCTTCCAAGGTGTTATGATCAAGGTGGAGGTGTTTATCACTTTTGTGGCTTGTGCTCTAGTCCGTGAGTGACCACAAGAACTCTTTTCTGCCTTGGAACTGTGAGGAAGATTCTCTCTTCTCTGCCACTACAACCTCCATCACGCCAGTGCTCCTTGTAGCCCCAGGACCACCACACACAACTGCGACCCAGATTCAAGCACAGGCAAAGAAGAGAAACCTACCTCAGCACCAGCAAAGAGATCCCTGCAATCCCGCTCTGGGAAGCCAATTACTTCCCCCTCAGTAAGTAGGCTGAGAGCTCTAGAACCAGCTGCCACCCTGAGGCCACACCAGGACTGGAGCTGGAACCAAGTTGCTCTCTCGCCCTGGTCACAGACTTTTCCCACTGACCTTTGAAGCTGTCTTTGGTGTTTGTAGGTTGAGAAGTTTGGAAACTGCCCTGCTACCTGTAATTCAGTCTCTTGAGACCTGCTCCAGGTTCACTGAGCTCTGGTCTTTGCCTGTGCACCCATACTGAACTGTGTTTCTCTCCCAGCCAGGTAGTATAGACTTTTCCAATTAACCATCCAGGTTATCTTGGGCTGGAAATTTGTTTCATTTTGTTTTTTTGTGTGTTCTGCTGTTTTAGGATTTGTTCAGAGTCCTTTTTCAGAGTTTTTTGGAGAGGTTTGGGGGAGAGCTCAAGAAAGTCACTGCTTTTATTCCACCATCTTGGCTCTGTCCCTTCTAACTTTTCATTTCATAGATGAGAGTACTGAGGCCCAGACAGTTTAAATGACTTGTCCACATTTACATAACAAATGTGTGAGAGGCAGGCTTTGAACCTGGGGCCTTTTTAGATTCTGCGCTGTTTGAATGATATCATATTTTGTTGTCCAGTCATTTTTCAGTCATGTCTGACTCTGTGATTCTATTTGGGGTTTTCTTGACAGAAATATTGGAGTTGAGTCATTTCCTTCTACTCATTTGTCAAATGAGGAAACCAAGGCAAATAGGGTTAAGTGACTTGCCCAGGGTCCCATAGCTAGTGAGTGTCTGAGGCTGGATTTGAACTTGGGTTCTCCTGATTTTGGGCCTGGCGTTTTATCCATTGTACCACCTAGCTTCCCCAATACCATACTACCTCCTAGGTAACATGACAGAAGGAAGAGGTGCCAAAAAAAGAGACTGCATCTACTTTATAATGTGGCTAGTACTACCATTGGGTGGATAGCATTGCCTTTCCCCAGTAAAATATGAAAGGTAACTCAGAAAGTTCTTTCATGCTGACAACAGAGCCAATTGCTTCCATAGGGAACCGGACCAAAATGGATCAGAGGGACAAAATATGTTTGTCTTCAGAATATGTGTGATTTATGCACAGAATTATGATTGCCCTGGCTGTCTTCCTTCTCGGGCATTGGAGTAAAACAGGGATTGAAACTGAAGTGCTAATGAGAAATAGGATCAGAACATGGCTCATAAGAAAAAAAGAGTAAAAAACACTTCTAAGGAGCCTGAAATATCTTCTCCCTTCCAGTGAAGGGGGGAAGAGGCAAGATCTGAGGAGGAGAATACATACTACAAAATTAATTAATGCTGCCATATTTTTGGATAGAAAAGAAAACAGGATGGTATGAAGGGGAAAAAGATGATCAGCCTGGGCTTTTTGCTCTTTCCATTGGGCATGGATAATAGAGGAAGGGAAAGAAGGAAGGAGGGATAAAGAGCTTTGATACTAATGTCCTTGTTTATTGTGTCCATTTACAATACACTGACATGATTCAATGTGGCCATTCTAGGTACTATCCATTATAGTTTTTTAGCCACCTGGAAAGCACAATGGACAGGTACAGCTTAAAACCAGCCCTGTCACCATTGACAATGTGTGTAGCATCTTCCTCAGCACTTGGACCCAATTATTAAGGGGCAATTATCTTGCCCACCCTGATAGACAAGGGCAACTTTCTTTACTTAGTTTTCTTCTAATTCTTAGAACATGCAAAAGCCAGTGATACTGAACTAAAAGTAATCTAGTTAGATGCCAAATGTCAACCAATATTTCAGATGTCTCACATGGATTTGATGTCATCTAAGAGGCTAATGAGATCAGACAGTCAATTTTTAATTATTTATGGACTGAAGGATCTAGTTTAGAAATTTCCAGATTCTTTTTAATTTCTTTTCCAGATCCTTTCTAAAGTCTGCTTTTTTCTTTTAAAATATATATGTTTTTTCCTTTTTGTTTGCTTTTTGGAAGAGGCTGTGTTGCCTTCAATAAATTGCATGAGTCTTTTAATAATATCAAACTCTTCTCTGAAACAAGGGTGCATCTTTTTAACTCTAAAATTCATTGAGTGACATGGCTTAGGTGTGACCAACAGAATGCAACACTTTTCAGAAAATTGAAACTCACCCAAAGGGCAGTGGAGAGGTGTACAACACATTGCAAATGCAGCATTATGGAAGAGATATGGTATATAAAGTACTATCAAAGAAATGTATGATTAGGGAAAAAAATAGGAAAAAATTAGGAAAAAAATCACAGTAAGACACAATTAACAGATACCAATATACTCCTTGATATAAATGAAAAATGAAGAGAGTGAAAGGAAGTCCTCTGCATGCTGAGCACCTCTTGCATCAAATTTATGAGAGGACATGGCTGAGAGTTATATAGACATTAATGGGTTGGCATGCTCACCATTGGGAAGACTATTCACAATGAGATAACATCTATTGGAATATTGGCTAATATATGGATATTTAGCATCCTTAACACCAGAAGAAGTCAAAGTGAAATTATCCCAGCTTACTATATTGACCCTCTCTGGGCTAAAAAGACCAGTGAAGATGATGAGGGCGGGAAAGGTTCTGATGTCAAAACTACACAGGTTGTTCCAAAAGTCATAGTGCAGCTTTAAGCTACTAAAGCTCTGTGCTGAAATTTCTACTGCAACAGCTACTAAAACTCAAAACTGCCCTGACATTTGGGACAGCTCATATTAATTAAAATAAGGTTTATGGATTATCTCTGGTTATCACATCTTTCTGACCACCCCATGTTCCACCATAGGCACTAAGGAGTTAGCTATAAATTTAATGAATTCACCTAAGAGCAGTTACTTGAAGTTGCACAAAGATAGAAGAGAAGCAAAGTTCATGGAATAATGAATGCCAATATTCTTATTGGAAAATGAGAAGACTTTTAACACAGAAATGTAAGGCAGGAAACCATGGCCCCTAGAGGGACCTCTAGGTATCCATTCCGTTGCTCTTTGCAGAGACAACAGCTATACAAGGCCAGGTGCCCTTTCTTCCTTCATTATTCAATTATTTCCCCAACTAACTTAGATTCTTTATAGTATAGTTTGACCTATAAAAGGTATTGAAATTGAAGTTCATTTTCCCTTCTGACTGAGAAAGTTGGACCAGATCTTTGGAAGTTTTTTTTTTTTCAAGAACTGAATGTTGTGAATTATGGGGGTGGGAGGGAAGTGGGGAAAAAAGTAGCTTTGTTCTGCTGCTCCTATTTAATTACCTCTGAAGTTTCAATTCCAGAAAGAGGTCCTTCTGTGCTTTCCTTTTGGAAGGCCATGAGGTTACTGTGAATGTAAGAGAATGTTTTCTGTGAGCAAGTGGAGTTCCCCATTGGTCTCAAATATACAGCTGAGTACAATCACAGGGCATAGTGACACTCTCAAAGGACCTGTCAGACTTCATCAGGGCTCTAGAGGACAGGTGGCAACTGATTTGTCACAAAAGAAAGATATTTTCAAAGGAATTAAAGAAGAGCCCAAAAGACAAGGTCTTTGTTGCTGAAAGCCTTGGCCTCTATCTCAGTATTATACTTGGTCTAAAACTCTATTTTTGATTCCACTAAAAGAAAACTTTTCCTAAGAGATAATAAAAGCAAGCAATAAAGAATCTATCTATTATCCAGTTCACAAAAATGGTGACATTTCCCTGAAGGCAAATTTTTAGACATTCTATCCACTCAGTGGCCCCAGCTGATACTGCCACCATGTTAGCAGAGCATGGCTGATTGACTGGAATGTAAGTTACAGTGAGAATTATCCCTGCCACCACTTGTGTTGAAATGACCTGGGTAATTTGGGCAATTGGAGGAAATAGGCATGTTCTTTGTGTTCGCTTTCGGGATCAAAGTAGGGAACCACAATATTATACTTTTATTTAAGCTTCTACGCCCATGAAATGGATCTGATCCTGATTAAAGGTTAGTTCCATTATTTCCTAGAAACAATTCATCACCAAAGATAGCTCCAAAGAGCATCAGTACAGTTTGCTATTCCCCCTCCAGCAGAAAAATGTAGGAATTCTTTCATTTTTCATAAGAATATCATGAGAGTATGACAAGGCTTGGAAATGGCAAGCCTTTACTTAAAATATGAGGTCACCCATGAATTAGCAGGAACAGGTGTAATATTCACAGAGCAGCATGTGGCAATGTTGCTTACAATGTTCTATTCCAGGCAAACACTTTGGTGCTAATGAGATGACAGCTGTGTTGTTCAAACTATGTTAAAAACATCTTTGCTCACACCTCTCCTTGAAGTGCTGCAACATGCCATTTTAATAATAAAATCACTAGAATGGATGGACAAATATGAATCTACATCAGTAAATAAGCATTTTTTTGTCCCATTTTTGTTAGCAGCATCTATAAGGAAGAATGTATGGCTTAGGGCATGTGAATAGTTAAAAATTATATTTTAGATTCAATACATTTTAAATATTCTTCAAATAAAAAGAACCGGAACCAGAAGGGAAACCGCTAGAGATTTTGTGAAGGTAGAATTGACAGGACATAATTAATTGGGTGTGTGGGAAGAGTGAGAGGAAAAGGCAAGACTAATGGAACACAGCAATCTCCAAATATTGAAATTGAATGGACAATAAAGGGACACATGATCGGCTAATAAGCTTGAACATATTACTAGTAATGACAGGCAAGAAGTGTTGTAAAAAATATTCTCCAGGAAATGTCTGATCAGAAAAATAGGTGGGCCAGTCATATAACAAAAAGAAGAGGTGACAGATGGCAAGGCTATAACGAGGGTTGAATGACTAGGGATTTATTCCAAAGCATTAAAATTTAAAAGGCAAGACAAATGGAACACTGCAATTTCCAAAGAATTGAAAATGAGTATGACTGAAAGGGCAATGAAGAGACACACGATCAACTAATAAGGTTGAGCATATTACCAGTAATAACACAGTTGTTGTTTTTTGTTTGTTCATTTTTTTTTTTAGGGAAACCTTGACAAAGATATGAGATGAGAAGAAGCTGGACTTTGGAAATGATAGTTTATATTAGGCCAGAAATTTATAGTTATACAATTGCTTGAAAGATAAGGAAAACTTTTAGAAAAAATGTTATGCTTATTATCTGTTGCTTATAAAAAACATTTAATTTGGTTGGACAAATTCTACGACAAAATTCTTTTCAAACAAGATGGCTTCCTTTCACATATTAAGATACAACAAGATTTTTTGAAAGATGCAACTTTATGATGAAGGTTTAATTATTAAAGTATAAAACAGGAATGTGTATATTCACCAAACATATTAACCATTGTCATAGATGATATTGAGTAAAGTCTAAATGGAAGAGAGATTCTCTTTAGTTAATCAAATCCTTCAGATGTACATATTTGTGGATAATGTGCTGATCACATCAATATCTCTCACCATTTTCTGTCAGTACTGTAGAGCCTTCTAATTAAGATTCACAAACATTCTAAAGAGTTTTGCAGAAAAATTCATGGAAGGAAAACAAAAGCAAAAATTTTAAAAATCAGAGAAAGAATTCCTGTTGCTAAGATTACCATCATGCAGTTGGATTTCCTATTGGTTTGATCAGTCAGCACATATATCTAAAGTGGGTGTCCATTATCAAAGAGAACCAAAGTGACATTACTATGTTGGGGTCAAAATACAATCTGTCTGACTGTGGCTGATCAGACCAAGAAGAGCTTGGAAGGCCCTACCACAGCCGGTGCACAAATAGAACATACGAACATTTAGAGTGGGCATGTCTCCAAATTTGTACAGCTCACATTTCTTTTGAGCTACTGCAATTCTGCTTTGTTCATAGAGTACAGTGCTTTCTTTGATGACGGCATGCCAGAGTGGATTGTCCTGTGCCAGTGTCTCCCATGTCTCAGAATCAATTCCAAAGTTCTTCAGAGAGATCTTGAGAGTGCCCTTTGTATTGCTTCTTCTGACCTCCATGTGAGCACTTCCTTGTGTGAGTTCTCTATAAAATAGTATTTTAGGCAAACATAAATTTGGCATTTGAACAATGTGGCCAGGGGCGGAGCCAAGATGGCAGAGTGAAAGCAGTGACTTGCTTGAGCTCTCCCCCAAACCCCTCCAAATACCTATAAAAATGCTTCTAAACAAATTCTAAAGCAGCAGAACCCACAAAAAAGACAGAGTGAAACAAATTTCCAGCCCAAGACAACCTGGATGGTTGATTGGGAAGGTATATTGCACCGGGCATTGGCGCGCACAGGCCACAGGGAACCTGGAGCAGGCCTCGGAGGACTGAGTCGCAAGGAGCTGTGGTGCTTTCCAGACTTCTCAACCTACAAATGCCAAAGACAACTTAGAAGGTCAGTGGGAAAAGTCTGTTTTTGCAGCAAGAGAAAGACGCAAGGTGGTTTCAGCTCCAGTCCCCAAGCTCAGCTCCAGAGCGGCAGCTGCCTCCTGAGCTTCCAGGCCACAGACTGAGGGGGAATTGGGTGGCTGATCAGAGGGGGATTGCCTGTGCTGAGGCAGGAATCTCTTGCTTTGCCTTTGCTTGGATCTGGGTCACAGTTCTGAAGGATGGTCCAGGGGCAAGGAGGAGTGCTGGCGTGGTGGAGCTTGTAGTGGTGGTGAAGAGAGAACCCTCCTCACAGTTCCAAGACAGAAAAGAGTGCTTATGGTCACTAATAAACCAGAACACAGGCCAGGAAAGGAGTAAACACCTTGTCCTTGATCATACCACCTTACAAGAACTGAAAATTTACATGTCCCCAGAAGTATCTCTGAAAACGGCTGTACAAACAACTGAAGCTTGGGACAGTATATTCTCCACATTGGAAGCAGACCTCTACCTTAACAAAAAGTTTATACCTCAAGTAATTGAATGGCATCATGACCAAACCTGACAAAAAGAGTCAAACAATAGAATCTCTTTTTTTTGGTAACAAAGAAGATCAAAACAGACAAACAGAATAAGACAAATTCAAAGCTCCTACATTCAAAGCCTCCAAGAAAAATACAAATTGCTCCTAGGTGTTTGAAGAGCTCAAAAAGGATTTTGAGAAGCAAGTAAGAGAAGTAGAGGAAATACTGGGAAGAGAGATGAGAGTGATGCAACAAAATCATGAAAAACATGTCCACAGCTTGCTAAAGGAAACCCCAAAAAATATCAGAGAAAATAACACCTTAAAAATAGCCTAACTCAAATGGCAAAAGAGGTCCAAAAAGCCAATGAGGAGAAGAATGTCTTGAAAAGCAGAATTGGCCAAATGGAAAAGGAAGTCCAAAAGCTTACTGAAGAAAATACTTCCTTAAAAATTAGAATAGATTAATTGGAAGCTAGTGACTTTATGAGAAATCAAGACACTGTAAAACAAATCCAAAAGAATGAAAAATTAGAAAACAATGTGAAATATCTCGTTGGAAAAACAACTGACCTGGAAAATAGGTCCAGGAGAGAGAATTTAAAAATTATTGGACTATCTGAAAGCCATGATCAAAAAAAGAGCCTAGATATCATCTTTCAAGAAATTTTCAAGTAAAATTGCCCTGATATTTTAGAATCAGAGGACAAAATAGAAATTTAAAGAATCCACTGATCACCTCCTGAAAGAGATCCCCAAAAGAAAACTCCTAGGAATATTGTAGCCAAATTCCAGAGTTCCCAGGTCAGGGAAATATATTGCAAGCCGCCAGAAAGAAGCAATTCAAGTATTGTGGAAACACAATCAGGATAACACAAGATTTAGAAGCTTCTACCTTAATGGGCAGCAGGGCATTGAATATAATATTCCAGGGGGCAAAGGAGGGTAGGATCGCAATCAAGAATCACCTACCCAGCAAAAGTGAGTATAACCCTTCAGGGAAAAAATGGTCATTCAGTGAAATAGAGGACTTTCAAGCATTCTTGATGAAAACACCAGAGCTGAATAGAAAATTTGACTTTCAAATACAAGACTCAAGCAAAACATGAAAAAGGTAAACAGGAAAGAGAAATCATGAGAGACTTATTAAGGTTGAGCTGTTTACATTCCTGAATTGGAGAGATGATATTTGTAATTCATGAGATCTTTGTCAGTATTAGGGTAGTTGGAGGAAAAAAATTATATGTTTACATATATAGATAGATAGAGGGCAAAGGGTGAGTTGAAGATGAAGGGGTGATATCTTGAGAATAAAATTAAGTGCTGAGAAAGGATTATACTGGGAGGAGAAAGGGAGAGGTAGAATGAGGTAAATTATCTCATAAAAAGACAGAAAAGAAAAGGCTCTTACAGTGGCAGGGAAATGGGGGCAGGTGAGAGGGAATGAGTGAATCTTATTCTTATCAGTTTTGGCTTAAGGAGGGAACAACATACACACTTAATTGGGTATGGAAATCTATCTTACTTTACAGGAAAATAGTGGGGGAAGGGGACAAGAGAGCAGGGAGATGATAGAGGGGGGGCAGATTGGGAGAGGAGGTAATCAGGAGCAAACACTTCTGAGGAGGGACAGGGTCAAAAGAAAGAATAGAATAATTGGGGAGCAGAATAGGATTAAGGGAAATAGAGTTAGTTTTTCACAACATGACTACTGTGTTTTGCATAACTGCACATGTATAACCCATATTTAATTGCTTGCTTTTTCAATGAGCGTGGGTGGGGAGGGAGGAAGAGAGAACATTTGGAATCCAAAGTTTTAAAAAACACATGTTAAAAAAATGTTTTCCCATGCAACTGGGAAATAAGAAATACAGGAAATGGAGTGCAGAAATTTATACTGCCCTATGGGAAAATAAGAGGAGAAGGGAATAAGATAAAGGGGGGGAGAGACAGAAGGGAGTGCCGACTAGAAGAAGGGGTATTCAGACTGCATACCATCTTGGAGTGGTGGGATGGAGTGAAAATTTGGAACTCAAAATCTTGTGGAAGTGAATGTTGTAAACTAAAAATAAATAAAATCTGATAAAAAAATTAAATATAAATATTTTTTAAACAGCCCTTCCTGCCTTTCCAGCCTTCTGACACCTTTTTCCTCTCCCCATACTCTGCGATCCAGCAACACTGACTTCTCTTCTGTCCCTTGTACAGGACACTCCATCTTCTAGCTCCAAGCCTTTTCACTGGCTGCCTCCCATGCCTGGAATATTCTCCCTTCTCACCTCCATCTTTGGCCTCCTTGGCTTCCTTCAAAGTTCAGTTCCAATTCCACCTTATGAATGTGCCTTTCCAGGCCTCTTACCCAAGCCCCCTCTCCCTCTTCCCTTCCCAATTGCCTCCTCTTTAGATTATATTATATTCTAAGTACCTAGGTATTCACGTGTTGTCTCCATCAATGGAATGGGAACTCTATCCGCTGCACCACCTATTACTTACTTTTCAAATGTTGGTTTAGAAATTGTCTCAAAATTTGTCTGGACCAGGCTTTTGGTTTGTTTGCTTGATTTTATTTTCCTTTAGTACTTGCTTTTTAGTTAATTCAATTAACTTTTCTGAAAATGGATTGTTTAATATTATGATTTCATTTTCTATTACTTTGGTTATTTTACATTTTTGTAGGAAATGTTCCATTTCTTTTAAATTCTGTTTTACTGGTTTATAAGTGCATATAATAAGTTCTAATAATTCTAAGTTCTCTGCTGTAGTTCTGATGTATTCTTTTGCTATTATGGTCATTCAGGTTTCTATATTTTTTAATCAAAACAAGAGTTTAAAGATTTTGTTAGTCCTGTGAATCATTTAGTTTGCTCAGTTCTGTATACAGTCTTTAAAATTCCATAATATTTTCATTTTATGTTTTATCTGCTTCTTCTCCAATTTTCAATATTTCCCCCTTTGTGCTTATTTTGGGTTTGATTATGATTGATTTTCTAAGTTAGCATATTAGTTCACTAATCCTCTAATTTTCTATTTTCTTAATGTATTTTTTCTCCCCTTGAGTACAACTTTAGTTAATCTCAGAACTTTTGTATACGGTTTCATTATTGCAATTTCCTTCCACGTAATTTTTGTCTCTATGATTTTTTTTCTTTTGACTCACTCATTACTCAGGATATCATTTTTCAATCTCCATTCAATCTGTATCATTTGCTTGTGTTCCCTATATAATTATGAGTTTTTTGTTACAATCTAGAAACATCTTGCTTAGTCTTACTGTTTTTTTTTAAATATATACTCATGATGTCTATGTACTCTAGCACAACAATCAACCAATAAACATTTATTAAATAAAAAAAAAACAATGTGGCCATCCCATCAGAGTTACACCCTTTGAAGTAGAGATTGATTGCTTGACAGTTTTGCTTGAGAAAGGATCTCAGTGATCAGTCCCTTATTTTGCCAGGTGATCTTCAGAATCTTCCTAAGACAATTCAAGTGGAAGGGATTAATTTTCCTGGCATGGTACTGGCATACTGCCTAGGTTTCACAGATATACAACAATGAGGTCAACACAATGGGTCTGCAGACCTTCAGTTTGGTAGGCAGCCTAATACCTCTTATCTCCCATATTTTCCTTCAGAGCCTTCCAAATATTGAGCTAGCTCTGGCAACGCGTGAATCAATATCATCGTCTATGTATATATCCATGGTAAGTATGTTGCCAAGGTAAGTGAACTGATCCAAAGCATTCAAAATTTCTCCATTTGCTATAACCAATGGTTTCTCATATTGATGGAAAGTTGCATGGCTGGTGCAGAACCTCTGTTTTCTTGGAATTAATTGACAGGCAAAATTAGTACAAGTGGCAGAGAATCAATCCATACTCTGTGGCATCTCAGCCTCAGAGGATGCATTCAGTGCACAATTATCTGTTAACAAAAAGTTGTGCCCTAACTGTCCCTTCACTTTCATCTTACCTTGTAGCTTTTTCAAGTTAAATAATTTACTCTCAGTATAGTAGCTGACCTTGATGCCATTTTTATCTTCGTTGAAAATATTGGACAAGATCACTGAAAACATCATGCTAAAAAAGGATGAGAACAAACACATACCTGCTCCACTCCATTGATGTCTGGCAAAGTGCAAGAGCATCATCCGTTATCTAGAATCTGTGCAAGTATGCCCTCATGGAACTGGTGTAGAATACTGATCAACTTCAGGCAACCAAATTTTGCCATGATCTTCCACAAGAACTCATGACTGAGGGAATCAAAAGCCTTAGTCAAATCAGTGAACATTGTATATAGACCTTTGTTATGCTTTTGGCATTTCTCCTGTGGTTGTTGGGTAGCAAACACCATACTAACCATTCCTTGGCATTTTCTGAAGCCACACTGAGGGAGCTTCTTCAGTCCAATGAGAAGATAACCCTATGGCCTGGGCTGCCCATGTGCAGGTTTGTGACTAAGCTCCTGGTGTACCCCCACTTTCTACTTCATTACTTCTCTGTCACCACAAGACTTTGAGGCACTTAAAATAGTAAAATGGTAGGATACATTTTGACTCTTGCATAAGTTGAATTTAAGTGAGTTAAAGTTGTACAAAATCATCATCCTCACTCTCTCTTCTAGAGTCATCAGAGTCCAGTGGTAAAACAAAAGTCAAGATGACTGGCAAAGGCTAAGGATGGAGTGGACGACCTTGGTGTCTTCAGTGTCTAATCAGTCTCTAATTACACCATAACATCTGCTTCAGATGCCTTCATGGTCTTTGGAATAAATTGTTTTCATCCTCCATTCTGCTGGAGGAAGTCTTCACATGCATGGGATAGACACCCCCCTAACTCACAATGAGTTTGAGGTCCAGTTACCCTCAACCTCTTTTAGCTCATCTGCCAAAAATGGTTTACCAGAGTATGGCCACTGTGAATGTTAAATTTTCTTGGAGCCACAGTTGAGAGTTGGGTGACTAGATAGACACCAAAGGTGGAATGCAGCCCTATAAAGGGCTCAGCAGGCCTCAGACCAGTGGTACTAATCTTCCTTGAACACTTGTATATACCCCATATTTATATATCTAAGACAATATGGTTGAATAATAAATTAGGCTTAGGAATTAATAAGCAAAAGAGAGCAAGTTGGATTGCATTTAGGAAATTAGATAATATTTTAATTGAAATCCCCACCCTAAGCTTCACTCTGAAAGAACCTTTTTTTTTAAACAACCAGCATTCTTCTTATTCTCCTAGACCTGAAACATGGGATACAACAATTTCAGAAGAATCAAAATAATGGGTGACCAAAAAAGTGATGGGGAGATGCATGGTGGGCATAAACAAGGTGCAGCACATGACTCTTGACAAACTATATGCAAGAAGAGGTGAAATGATACAGATTATCAAAAAGATGCATGACTGGAGAGAAGGTAGTTCTTTCCATGTTCAAAGTAAGTACTATACAGCACTTAAATTGTATTGATGTCACTATAATGTTTAAAACAAAACAAAACAAAACAATTTTGAATAAGCATCTCCAGAATATTGGGTGGGCTTGCTGTAAAGGATTTCCAGGAAAGCATGAATAGACATCACACAAAACGAAAAGACATGAATTAGTAGCAATCTGCAGCATTGGAGAGCTACATTATTGAGATCTAAGATCCAGTGAAGTATAGAATCGTCATGTATACACATTCAACAAACATTTATTTATTGAACAGATACTCAATAAATATGTTTCATCTGTATGCCAAGCACTACACAATAAGTACTTTAGGAGTTACAGTAAATCTAGTTGAGAAAATACATCAAAGATGTAGTGAATGGCCAGGGAATAGAGTTCAATCAAGTCAAAGACAGCACAGTACAAAGCCTGCATAAGTATTAAAACACATCTAACAAGGGAAAGATCAGGGTGTATTATCCTTGAGGATGGGGACTATTTCATTTTTCTTTGAACCCGCAGCATACAAACTCAGTGTTTGGAAAATACTTAGGTCCTTAAAAGTAGTGGACCTTTTATTTTATTGATTTGTCAAAGAATGGTTTTTATAAAGGGTTATACTTGAGGAATCTTGGAAAAGTCAGATGATTGGGGCAGCTGGAAATTCACATTCTCCCCACCCCAGCCAAATGTTCTTTCTCTAGTCCTCAACATTTGGAATATACAACCTACTTTCTGAATGATCTGATATATTGGGCCTGTTTTTTTTTTTTAAGAATTATATTCTTCAATTACAGGCTAGATAAGCCCTTGTCAGAGTTGCTATAGTTCAACTTACTGCTTAGATGTGGATTACACTACATGATGTCTAAGGCTTCTTCTGACTTTGAGATCCTGTAATTCTATATGGTACAAAGACAAGCAGCATAACAATCGTTCTCTTTTGGTTTTGATATTAACAGACCTTTTTTTTTTAAAGTGGAATTTGGGAGAGTCTGTCTCTGTTTGTGTGTCTCATCTGTCTCTGTGTCTCCATTTGTTGGTTTCTCTCTTTCCTCAACCCTCTCTCTTCCCCTCCCTCCAGCCCCTCTTTCTATGTACATATACACAGATCATACACGCATGCAGGTATTTTTTTTATCCTATTTGGTGGTCATTGTAAGTGACCTATGATTAAGTGCTTCATGATTGTTTGTCTCTTATTCTTGTAAGCACTGATTTGTGCTTCAATTGTAAAATGCTTGATTCTATTTTTGTTACGAAATAATAAATTAAATATCTATGACAGAGTTTATGCATCAACTGTAATGAAGAATTGATTTTGATTCTTTGGCCAATATTTTCCAGCATTTTTAGTGAAAGAAAAATTTTATTTGTCAGATTTCATAATTCCTAATTGAGATGGAAAACTGGCATCATTTTCTTTTCAAAGAAGATAGCTGGCATATATGGACTAATATTTTACAAATGGCAAGAGAATTAATCAGCTAGATTTTCCTGAAAACTGCCCCTCCCCTTCCAAACAGCACCTTTCACCAGTTTAAAAATGATTAGACAATAACAAATTATGGTAGAAAAGGTATAGTGTGTAATGTCTTGGGAGGTCCCCAAACACGGCAGTGTTAAAATATATTTTACTATTTTTAGAATATATTTTCTTCTGATTTTGGTTTGTTTTCTTTTATAAAGTGGAAGGTTTTAATTATAGTAAAAAAATTGAAGAGAATAATAGACTTTCTAAGAGATAATATCCCATAATCAAAGAAGAGTCTAAAATCACGATTGGACAAACCAGTTACACAAGTAGTCACACAAAGTTCTACATACAAACATTCTAGTGTTCAGTAGGATTGTTTTCCCACTGTGTTGAGGGATACAAAGTTAGCCTAAGAATGAATTAACAACTTTTAAAGAAGGAAGCATTTAGTGTCTATCTGTAAACCTGCTAATTAGGAAAGAAGACAACATGTGATTTTACAAATGGACCAGGTTTTGTTTCAGTACAGGGGATTGACTAATGATTATTATCACTGTCATAAGATACTGTCATTGCTGACATAAACCTCAAAGCAAGATTTCTGAACCTACATCTGTGTCACTATCTGTAATATTTTTGTCATTTGCATTGTTATATTACATTAAGGATTTAGATTGTGGACCAGAACTCCTTCACTATTGCTAATTACAACCAATATTGATCTTAATAGATATATCTTAGAAGGCTAAGATTATGTGGCTTGTACCTGGTCATATACCTCATAACTCTTAGAGGAGGCATTTGAACCTAGGTTGTCCAGCACTCTATTCAGAATGTTACATTGTCCAAAATGAGGCTATGTAATGCAGCCTTCTTTTCAGGGTTGGAGTTACAGAAGAGAGACAGAAAGCTTCTAACCTAAGTTCATGTAATCAGCTGTGCATGGCAAGCTAGAAGTAAGTAACTAAGATGCAGTTGGGAAAAAAAAATAGTGTCCCCACCATTAAGAATTGAGGCATTACCATGAACTGATGAAGTCATAGTATCTAATGACTAACTTCATGTGATTACTGATTTTGAAAATGAGGAAGGAGAATAACCAGTGCTAAAAAGTTCTGAAAACATTGGCTTATGGCCCCTGACTAGACTTACAAAATATTAGGAATGCCAAGAATTGACAGTCTTTTCAGGAATACTTGAAAACACAAACTTGAATACATGCTGTATTAACCCAGAAGAATATAAACTTTTTTTCATCTTTGTATCCCAAATACCTAGGACAGTACCTTGTACAAAGTTGGCATTTAATGATTGTTTGTTGATTTGAATGGAATTTGGATTAAAAGAAATATGACCAACATTGACATTGAGATCAAACTAAAGGTTTAGAACTTCCCTAGAGAAAGCTTTAGGTTCCAGATTCATCTAGATAATCACTGAAGTGGAGTTAAAGGTTTTTTCTGATCAAAGAATCCTTTCATTATTTTATTAAATATGCAGAAGCCCAGTATATAACCTCACTTCTGTAACCAACTGTTCCCACCTTGAAGAGAACCAGATATTTTTCAGCGTGTAATAACAGTAAGGTTCAATTAGGAAGAAGAAGTAAAAAAGACCACTAAGTCGATTGAAACTCTAAGGGAAAGCAGGCAAAAAGGAAGTAGTAGTACGTGAAGAGGAATCTGGCTCCATCATGAAAGAGTTAAGCACTAACCCTTTTTGAAAGCCTAGGAAGTTTTAAATGACCGCGCATTGTTAGGAGCTTGTTTCGCATTTTGTTTGAAAGGCAGAACATCTAACCATGTGGTGGCCTTTCCACCTCTGGGGAACTTTGATTGGGTACTGACTCAGAAAGAAGAATGCCAAGAATGGAGTCACCAGCACAGCTTCTATAGCACCCTGGGGCCTCTTTGGAAGTATCTCATCCAACTTCAGTCTGGGATGGGTAAGGAACACTAACTCCTGAAGGCAGGGGTCTGGACTAAACGACCTCTGGCGTCCCCGCTCAGCCTCATGAGTCTTTGATTCTTTACTGACGAAGAGGAACCTGACATCAATTAGGTCATTTTAAGAGCTCACATCCTGGTAAGTAGGTAACATTTGCTAAATAAAATGGCGTTTTAAAAAGAGAGAGAGAGAGAAACATGGTGTAGCAATAGATTTTTTTTTTCTTTTTCCCATATTTGGACAAATTGCTCAACATATGTTCCTTTTTCCCCAATAGATATATCTCTCCCTTAGCCTTTGAGTAGTACCTGCTGTGAGTAGTGGCATGATTATCATGCGGGTGACAATGAAATTGAAACTGTGTGGCAGTCTATAGGATTTACTTGATGATCTTCACCTTCCCCTGCTGTCCGCTGTTATACATCTCTTTCCGTGATGCATGTCCACAAAGCTATGCCAATGAAAAATGATGTTTTGCCTTGCTGCACATTGAGGGAAGGGCTGGGAGATGTCTAGCATTTGTTCACTTTAATTTTATTGTCAAAAATATTGTTTTATCTGTAACCATATTTTATGCTTTAAAATAATTTGGCATAACTGACTTTGAAACTTCAGTACCTGGGGCAGCTAGGTGTTATAGTGTATAGAGTATTGGCCCTAGAGTCAGGAAGATCTTAGTTCAAATCTGGTCTCAGACAGTTGACACTTACTAGTTGTGTGACTCTGGGCAAGTCACTTAACCCTGGATTGCCTAGCTGAAAAACAAACAAACAAAAAGAAACAAACCCAACCCCCCCCCAAAAAAAAACCCTTCAGTATTTGCCAAATTTCCCAGCATAATGATGCTCTTGACTAATTTATCTGTCTCTGAGAATCTGACATCCTATACCTGCAGCTTACCAATATGAGCCATTATCTTCAATCCTATGTGGCTAAATGAACACAATTTCTAGTTATCCCTTTCATTATTAGCTGGTCACTTAAAATTTAGCATTCATGCTCTTCTTGGTACATAAAGATGGTGATATAGACACCATTAACGGAGCCTGCACTTTTAATCACACCACCTCCAGGAGTCAAGATGGAGGAGAAGCAAACTGCTACATTGTGAAGAGCACTGAATCAGGGAGTTTAAAAGCCTACGTTCTAATCCTGTCACTGTGTGACCTTAGAAGTCATTTCACTTTTCTTGGCTTAATGTTCCTTTATCTGCAGAACAAAGTGGTCCACTAAATAACCTGCAAGGTCATTTTTGCCTCTACATAGTTCACGTTGATTCAACTATATTCTAACCCTATATTCCTTCATATGTGTCTGTAAATATAACTACTATAGATAATTCACAGTAGTATGAAAACTGACCAAGATAAAGGGGTACCATGGAATACAGCTCATTGATCCCATATGATTATTACATAATCACAGAACTCAGGAAAGATGTCTCAGAAGCTATCCAGGTTACAAATCCCTGAAGACAGTCATGTCCTCTGAGCCCTTTAATGAAGTCCTGGATAATGTAAATGCCAATCAGTTGAAAGTATCCTCCACAAGTTTCCATTTGGCATAATCAATTGTGTATATGGAGGAGGTGTTAGAGAAGAGAGTGTTAAGAAGAAAGGTGGACCTATGAGGTTGGTTGAAATCTCCAACCTTGTCCCTCTCGGTACTGGCCCTAAATACGTAGTCAATATCTGGTACCCGGATGCTTATGATATTTTTAGTGTCAACTTCATAAATCTCATTCTCTCTTAGCATACAAATGGAGACCACATTGATTGTCTGTCTTCTTCTGTTCCAGATGCTTATTTGTCTACTATTCCTCATTCCGTGAAGTATATCTGTAACATATTTCTTCTGCTATGTTCCTTTACTACCAAAGTAGTACATTCTTATACCATGTAACCTCATAAATGTAGCCTATGTTATTTATGACAACACCTCCCCCGCCACACACACACACACACACACACACAAACAACACACAAACAGTGTCACAGTCAATTCAAAGCTATAGTGCTTTTCACATAGTAGGCACTTTAGTAGTGTTTGTTTAATTGGATTTAATGCAACTTAAGCATTTGGGAGATCAGATTCTATTATTAGGAGGGGAGAGAATTCCTTCTCATATTTTGGAAAAGCGTTTCTTGTTGGAAAATAAAAGGAAGTGACTAGATTTTTCTACTTTAGGAGATGCATTGACTTCTTTGGGGGATTTACCTTATATAATCTAGGAATGTTAGTTTTGAAAAAATTTACAAAATGAACAAGATTGTGCTTAAATTAACCTCAGAGGAGCAGCTTTGGAAATCTCATCAGATTTCCACACAAGGAGGAAAATGATTTCTTGATTATGTGGGCTGTGGGTTAGAGCCAATGCCAATTTGTTTGATATTTTCTTTATTGATTCCAATAAAGGCTAAGATTATGACATGCTAAATAGATATCCAATTCCACAGTCATATGGTATTGCTCTAGGAGAATGTCAGCTCCTTGAAGGAAGTCACTTTTGTTTTCCCAGTAACCATTAGAATACTTTGCACATAGTGAGTATTTTCAAAACATTGTCAATTTGAGTGGAAGCTGGACCTTAGCTCAACATTTCTCTGAAACTATTAATTACAAATGAATTTCATCCTTTTGTCATGGCTGTCCTATTTATGTTTCATTAGTCTTTAATTTTAATTTTAGTTAATAAACATGCTAAATGTGCTACAATTGGATTTTGAAAAAAAAATTTAAAAATCCATACATTACTTCTAAGTTTTCACTAAATTAGATTGGGTTTTTCTTAACAGGCCTATGATTTTGCCATGCTCTGTTTTATACTAGGTTCCCTTTCTACCTTTTCTTATTATCATAATTTTCATTAGCCTCTGAAGATAAGGAGCAGTAGCAACAGTTTAGAGCATAACTGGCATTTAAAGATTAGCAGCTGTAAAACCAATCAGAACCGTAATTGAAACCAGATTAAGCAAACTTCCTTTGTGATCAGTAAAAACCATTTATAGTTAAAAGCCTTTATGCATGTTTTAAGGCAAATTTCTTCTCCAGTTTTTCAGAAGTTGCTGTGAAATTGCCAGTACAGATTGTATAACCAAGATGAACAGGCTATCTTGGACAATAAATAGAGCCAAGATTTTGCTAAATAAAATAACTGAAAGTACTTATTCGCCCAACAGATGTTTTTCATTTATGGATGCTGGAGACCTGCTGTTTCATGGTCTTTATATCTGTAGGAGCCAATAGACACCTCATTGAAGATATGCACATAGAAAGGGTTACTTTTCCAGAATCAGAAGAATACAGATCCCTAAAGAATTATCACACAGCTTTAGTGGAACCATTTTGTTCCTATATTAATTATAAAATGCAATAAAAAGGCATAGACATTTGAACATTCAAAGTGAATCATTACCATATATATATGAAAGCCACATTTTGCAAATGTTGAAAAATTGAATGCTGAAGATTCATGATAAACCATGGTTGAAACGAAGCTATTTATACTTGGCAGTATAAAGTCACAGCTTATCATATTGGCCAGACAGACTTACTGAGTTCTTCTATTCTGATACCCTTTACTCTGACAATTTTAAAGCTGTTCATACATGGTGATGTAGATTTTCTCCAATTACTGCCCATTATATATTTAGACAGTGAGAAGTTGTTGTTTGTCCTTCTTTCTCAAAAAGGACTATGTCAAGAAGGTGATGCCATGACTTGCAAGTAAATTGGATTTAAGTGTGGGTGGGCTATGCAAAGTCACCAATCTCACTCTCTCCTCTAGAGCCATTTGGGTCCAGTGGCAGGATATAGATTAAGTCAACTGGAAATGGTCCCAGATTCAGTGAGAGACCTTGGCCTTTTTAAGCTAAGGTCTTCCCCAGGTCTCAGTTTGACTGAGCCAACATCCATTCAATGATTAAGGCTAGGTAAGAAATGAGGTAAATAATGGCCTCATTTACCTAGTTTAAAAAAATCAGTGTGGAAGGGGAATACCCTCAGGTTTTCTGGGTAAAACAGAAATAGTTGCTATTTAGCATTCACTCTGAGCCACCAGGGCCCAAACAATGACCACTAAGTGGGGGTTGGGTTGGGACCTTTTGTTGGCCAGTCAATGACAGCCAGAGTGAATTGGGTTTAAGGCATGGTCTTTAAGAAAGAAATATAGCCAGTAAACTCCAAGATATCTTGCTAGGTTTCAACCATCAAAATTTACATTACTTTGGGCAGAACACCCTCAGGTAAAGGTATAATGCCCTATGTGGACAGATGGAGAGGAAAGAAGGGTAGGGAAGTAAAGAGAAGGGAAGGGAAGGGAAGGGAAGAAGCTGTGTTGCTTGATTGGAACTGGCTTGTTAGGTTCCTAGTAGGCACGTGGTATTAATCACCTGTTGTTGTTTGTCCCTTGTTCTCAAAGAGGACCATGATATCAGGAAGGTGATGTCATGATTTGCAAATGAATTGAATTTAAGTGAAGGAGGGCTGTGCAAAGTCACCAACCTCACTTTCTCTTCTGGAGCCAGAAGTACAGTATGGAATAATGATCAACATTCCTCAGTTCACATCAAATGAACTTGATGGAAGAAGAAACGGTATATATGATTTACACAATGTGAGTTGAACAAACGCATTGGAGTAAATTAAAAACAAATTTGATTTGCATTAAAAACACACTTAGATTATTTTTAAAAATGTCTTCGAAAATTTACTTTCACTTCTGAATTCTCTCCCTCCCTTCCACCCCTCCCTTATCCATTGAGACATCAAGAAATAAAATACCTATTATACATATGAAGTCAGGAACAAGATATTTCTACATTGGCCATCAAAAAAAGTGAAAGAAAATATGCTTTAATATGCAGTGAGAGTTTATCAGTTCTCTCTCTGGAAGTGGATAACCTTTTTCACCATGTGTCCTTTGGAAATGTCATGAATTATTGTACTGCTCAGAGTAGCTAAGTCTTTCACAGTTGATCATTGTTACCATATTGCTGCTACTATGAACAATGTTTTTCTATTCCTGCTAACTTCACTTTGCACCAGTTCATCATACAAGTCTTCCCAGGTTTTTCTGAAACCATCTGCTTCCTCATTTTGTAAAGCACAGTAGTATTCAATCATAATTATATACCATAACTTATCAGCCACTACCCAATTGTTGGCTATCCCCTTAGTTTCCCATTCTTGTCACCACAAAAAGCTGGCACAATTTTTTTTGTACATACAGGTCCTTTTTCTTTTCTTTTCTTTTCTTTTCTTTTCTTTCTTTCTTTCTTTTCTTTCTTTCTCTTTTCTTTCTTTCTTTCTTTCTTTCTTTCTTTCTTTCTTTCTTTCTTTCTTTCTTTCTTTCTTTCTTTCTTTCTTTCTTTCTTTCTTTCTTTTTTCTTTCTTCCTTCCTTCCTTCCTTCCTTCCTTCTTCCTTCCTTCCTTCCTTCCTTCCTTCCTTTCTTTCTTTCTTTCTTTTTTCTTTCTTTCTTCTTTCTTTCTTTCTTTCTTTCTTTCTTTCTTTCTTTCTTTCTTTCTTTCTTTCTTTCTTTCTTTCTTTCTTTCTCTGTTTCAGTACAGATCTTGTAGTGTTATTGTCAGGTCAAAGGGTATACATGGTTTTATAGCCATTTGGGCATAGTTCCAAATTGTTCTCCAAAACATTTGGACCAATTCAAAGATCCACCAAAATTGTGTTAGTGTAATAGTGTACCTATGTTTCTACATCCCCTCCAGCATTTATTATTTTCCTTTTCTGTAATCTTAGCCAATTTGATGGATGTGAAGTGGTACCTTAGAGTTGTTTTAGTTTGCATTTCTCTAATTATTAGTGACTTAGATAATTTTTTACATGTATTGACAAATTCAATTTCTTCTTCTGAAAACTGACTATTCATATCCCTTTGGTCATTTATCAATTGGAGAATGGCTTATATTTAATATTTTAAATGAAAAAGAAAAGTATAACTGCCATTTATGAGAACATTTCAATTTCTCCTAGACTTTTGAATGATAACAAAGGACAGGAAAGAAGAAAGTTGCATGCTAAGTAAATCTCATTATAATACAGTGAAATGTGTAAGACAGTAACCAAAGATCATTGATTGTCTACAGTCCGGTCAAATTGGTCATCTTAGTGCTCATCATAAACACTTCTTCATCTCCTGCCTCCAGGACTTTTCACGGATAGTCCTGGAATTTACTCTTTGTTTACCTATGTCTCTAAGAATTCCCTATATCCCTCAATACTCAACCCTAGTGATTCCTACTTTATGCCTTTTCTGATCACTGTAGTTACTGGAGCTCATCTACTCCCATCACCTTATATCTAATTTTTAGCTATTTTATATATGTCTATTTATATACACATCACCCCCCTGACAAAATTTCAGTTCCTTGAGACTAGGAGCAATTTCTCTTTTATCACATTTTCCCCTTTTATCGCTGGTATCTAGCACCATATCTGGCACACTATAGATACTTAGTATATGCTTGATTAATGATTCCATATTGATGTCTCAACACAAAAACAATAGCGTAAAGTAGAATAATGGTGTTTGGAAAAGTAAATGCATTCGCTATCTTCTTTTTTTTCCATTTAAGGCTTACATAATTCAATTAGGGACAGAAGAAACAATGCTTTTCACATTCCATGAACACCCAGTCTTTCCTAGGGCAAACAAGGTCTACTTCTATTGTGACAACATACAAAGCCAAAACTGAGACCATTAAACCCACTCAAGTGTAAGTTGGAGGGGACATAGTAGCATTGTTACTTCACAAGAGAAAGCTATGGTCAAACACAGAACCATTTAAAGATTGGTCCTTTAACAGCAGAAGTTTCTCTTAGAGCTACAAACCTTTGAAAATGTCATCTTTAGTGAAGAGAGTTTTCCAGCCTTTCACATGGTAGATGACACTTATTCTTCAGGAATGGGGAGATATGAAGTATTTACTCTAAATACTATAGGGATGTTGCCAGAATTCACAATTTTGGAGAAAAAGAAGTCACTATTTTATTTTTATGACATAATTGAGTTATATAAAAGCTTAAGCAATGAAGTCATACATATTCTGAGGGCTAAACAATACTAATCAAATTTACATCTGAATAGAATCTTCTGGGTTCGAAAATCAAAACACAATATCTCATTTTTGATATAGCTTTTTCAAGCAAACAAGACTTGAAAGTATATGTTTAGTTGAAATTAGGCAGAAAGAACCTTGCTTTCATTCCCTCACACTTATTCATTCTAACAGTGCATAACAGAATAGGCCAATCAATAATTATAATTTTATTTTTATCAACTCTTCAAATATCTTTTCAGATGTTATCATTATCTTAAGAGAAAAGGACCTTTTAAAATCTATGCCACGTTTTCCTTTTCCCCTGACAAAACATTCTTCATTGATTTCTGTTTTCAAATGCTATGCAAACAACTAGTTACAAATTAGTGACTGTAGCTGTAACAAGCCAAGTTTCAATGGGTCAAAAAAATTTCACCTCATGCTTTTGCAAGCTCAGTGTGCTTTTCAAAGATAGAGTGATAGGTAGAAGTAAAAGTAGAAAAGAATAAATTGCTTCTTTCTATATATTGTATGCTTTGTTAACATGTTAACATATACCTTTAGCCTTCCATTATTATCCTGTGAAACAGACTCAACGAGGCAAGACCGTGACCACTCCTAGTGGCCACAAAAACACACAATGTCATTAAAACTTTCAATTAGAGAGTCTAGACATAAGTTTCCGATTTTGTAAAATGTTAAGGATGGACTAGATGACCTTTAAAGCCTATTTCAGTTCTAAATTTATGATCATATAATTTTGAACTGGTAATAATCTGGCATTTAGTAGTTTCTGATTTTTTAAAAATTATCTGTTAAAAGAGATGGATTATTAGATGGAAGGTGGACATTTTTGGAAATGGATATAAAAAATTTTTTTACAATTATACATGCACATGTGTGTGTATGTATGTATGTGTGTGTGTATATATAATGTATATATGTATATATGTATGTGTTATATGTGGTCATTGTTCAGATTTTGATGGCTCTGTGTGAGTATAAATAGCAACTGTTTCTGCTCTGGGCAGAAACCTTAAGGGTCTTCCCTTCCCAGTTTGACTTTTTTTGAGTAGGTAAAAGAGGTCATTTTTTTTGCTTCATTTCCTACCTAGCCTTAATCACTAAATGGCTAAATGGGTGTTGCCTCAGACAAATTGAGACCTGGGAAAAACCTTAGCTTAAAAAGGCCAAGGTCTCTAGCTGCATCTGGGGCCATTTCCAGTCATCCTGACCTATATCTTGCCACTAGACCAGATGGCTCTGGAGGAGAGAGTGAAGCTGGTGACTTTGCACAGCCGTGCCTCACTTACATCCAATTCACCTTCCAGATGTCACTGGTCCTCTTCAATAATGAAGGACAAACAACAACGTGTGTACGCATGTGTGTGTGTGTGTGTGTGTGTGTGTGTGTGTGTGTGTGTGTGTGTGTGTGTGTGTGTATGTATTCTAGATTTTCTAGAAGGACAAAATGCATAGCATACAAACTACCAAAACTTTGCAACACTTTAACTCTTTAATAAAAGTGGGTATTTCTTACCATGTGCTCAGAATTTGTGAATTGACTTTTTGATTTCATATAGTTGTTTCAGGTATTGTATAATGAAACAGTATTATTTAAACCTTCTTTCTTGGAAGTATCCTAAGGATAGTTTTCCTAGAGCATTGAATAAATGGTTAAATTTGCTCTTTAACCTTCCCTTAACATTCACAATTCCCATCACTTCCCCTATGAATTCAAACTTTAATCCTGCAAGACCCAGTGATGAGGGTTCTCTGTATTAAAATAGCTACTTAGATCATAAGAAATTATATTAAGAGCTTGTGTGGAGCTTAAAAATCAACTAGACCAACATAATTCTTTCATAGGAAGTGGAGGACCTGAAGTTCAGGTTAGTTAGCCAGTAACCAGTGTTTATCAAGTACCAACTGTGTGCAAGGCACCATATACTAGATTCATGGAATACAAAGGCAAAAAACATGTTCCTACCCATAATGAGCTTACCTTCTTCTGCAGTTTTTTTGGTGCTCATTTCTTTATTTTTTTTTTTTTGCCTTTTTGGTGAGACAATCAGGGTTAAGTGACTTGCCCAGGGTCACACAGCTAGTAAGTGTCATGTGTCTGAGGCCAGATTTGAATTCAAGTCCTCCTGACTCCAAGGCTGGAGCTCTATCCACTGTGTCACCTAGCTGTCCCTTTAGTGCTCATTTTCAATTGAATATGCATCATTGTATCTACAGACGTATGGCTCCTGCCATCCAATATTATCAAATTCCTTCTGACTATTGTCGCATATAGCCTGTGCAGTATTAAAGGAAATGAGCTGGTCCATGAATTCACAACAGCAGCCAAGGGTGCAGCATTTTAGGACGAGGCAAAGTTGATAAATAATCTTTTTCTCAGAAATGAGATGCTAGGAATGCCTCACTTGAGAGGAATATTTATCCTGGGCTAGCCACAAAACTCATGGCTTCACGGTATTCATATAGGAGCATTGAAGTATGAAGACCACTCATCCTATTGGTTGATTGTGACCCGGTGATATTTGATAATCCCTCATGCATACCTAATAGGAGGATCTATTTCATCAAGATGCATAAACATATTGATCAGTTGTCGAGAGCAAACAAATGACTTAGTAAAGTTGGACTCAGCTCAGTGGCTGATTTTTTTTTAAACTAAAGGCTTATTTGTTGTCAAGACAGAGCTATGATTTTGATCAAAATAAGAAGAAAAATTCCTCATAAAGACTCTATCTAAACTAGCCTTAGGGTCCAAAGTAAAGGCAGGAATAATTTGCATTAATTGCAATACTGATTTTTATGATTACTGTCCTTATGTCAGTAATGATACTTGATAGTTGTGGGGTTTTTTTTTCAAATCTGCGCCAATGTCTGGCACTTTATATAAGCCTGAACTCTCTAGATAAGTAAGCACAGGAAATGTGTATACCTTTGTGAATTAGTTGAAAAACTTGATGAATAATTGCCCCCTGACTTTTTTCTGGATATGTAGCAAAACATAGTAAGGATTAGGGCTCTAATGCTCAGAAATCCAGTATTTTATCCCACTCAATCCTCATTGCTTATAGCAATTCTCTTTTCTTCCATTTGAAGTTACACAAAACAGACCCGCCACACACACACACATCTTTGAGATGCTTACCATCTTCCACTACTCCCATAAAACATTCATATCAGTGGACTTTTCAGATACTTTTAGGATCTTTCAAAGTATCAAACATTAGATGAAAGTATTTACAGTGAGCTATAGTATATATATATTGTTCATCCTGGGTGCCTCATTAAATTGTAAAATGTTTTTTGGCAAGGACTGAGTCTTCAGCTCTCCAGATAACTACTTATAGAATGTGCTGCCTTGGGAGGTAGAAGGTACCATAATGCTCTCATATCAAGGCTCACAAGATTGCTAAGGGTAACAATGAAAGTGTTGTGTGTGATTAAAAAAAAACAATATCGGGGGAAAGAAGAGGATTAAAAAAGGGATTAGACTATTGCTTAGTATGAATGGAATGATGATAATTGATGAAGGAGAAAAGGAAACTCTGCTCAACTGTCATTTTGCTTCTAAATTTTCTGCCAGGAGTAATAATCTTTTGACATAAAAGGGGCAGAACAAATGTAGCTAATAGGGAGCTTATGGGATCGTAGATGGGGAGCTGGAGAGGTCAAGGATGCAGTGGATAGAGTGTCAGGCTTGAAATCAGATAGAGTCATCTTCCTGAGTTCAATTCTGGCCTTAGCCTGCTGTTGTGACCCTGCTCAAGTCACTAAACCCTGTTTGCCTCAGTTTCCTCATCTGTAAAATGGGCTGGAGAAGGAAATGGCAAACCACTCCAATATATTTGCCAAGAAAACCCCAAATTGTGTCATGAAGAGTCAGGCACTACTGAAACAACTCAATAAGACACCAAGTTCAATTTCCTCATTTTATAGAAGAGAAAATTGGGTTCCAGAGAGGTTACATGACTTGCCTACATATCCACACAACACATGACAGAGCCAGAATTCCAACCCAGGTATTTAGATTCTGAATCCAAAGCTTTTCCCACTCTATCATGCCAATCCTTCTCAAGACAAAATGACAAACTGATAGTTCTTAGCCTTCTTAATGTATCTCTCACAGTGAAGGGACTGGAGATAACAACCATGCAAATTTAAAATTTTAGTGCTTTCAAGAGACTATTTTTACCACTACCAATTAGAAGTAGGAATTTAACAAACTGATTCACTCTTGTCTTTCATGCAGAGAATAAACTATGGATGACAAAGGCTTACCTTATGTTGGTTTTTGTAAGTGTGAGTTGGAGGAACCACAGGAAGAGAAAGGAAAGGAGTACTTATCTGTATCGTTTCCATTCCCTCTGTCATAAAACATAGTGAATTATGCCAAGGCACAAGGGAAAGGATTGAAGGAGAAACTGTAAGGAGGGTAATATGGCATAATTCAATGTAACTGGTCCCCATTTAAGTCTCTTCCAAACCAGTTTCTAGAATTATGGCTGTGGGGAGGTGTTCCTATTTCTTGGATTTTTAGGAAGCCCTAACCACTCAGAAATACTGCCCAGTTAACTTCTGTAAATTCCTTTTTTTCCTTATATTAATGCTAATGTGTAACCTTATTTTATTAGAATAAAAACATACAATTTAGTTAGTATTTTACATTAGTATGTCTAGAGCAGATATTCAAGATCAGTATGTTTGTAGTAAGAGAACATTTAGCTTTCCCTGATGAATTCAAGTCACTAGGGCTATGACAATTACATTTCAAGGAGTGATAGAATTGGTGGACATGAACATCTCCCGTACTTTTATAGGGATCCCTTCATGGTATTTCAGAAAATGTTGAGGGTGCCCCTATAGTGAATACTGACTTAGAGAGTAGAGGACTAAGGTAGGATTCAAAGGCGTGCATCCCCAGACTCTGCTGGAGAGCAAGTATGGAGAAAGCACTTAAACATTCTCTCTGATATTTAATAGCTATGGCAAAGAACAAAGACTCAAGTAGGCTTCTCTTGTCACTCAATGAATCTTACAATGGGGAAGCCAAGACTGGAGGGTAGGAGAGTATTATGTTTTAATGGTATAATTGTGAAATGATATTGACCAGGGCAACTTTATGTTTCATATATTTGTGTTTGGGCTTTTATGTGTGTATTTACATATAGCACATGGTACTGAAAAGATAAGTCACAGAATCACAACATTTACAATTTGAAAGGGAACACAGAGAGATCTCTTTCTAAGTTAATGTTGACCCTTCAGAATCTAGCCATTAAACCTGTTGCAATTCATGTAATTTTATTTTCCTCCAGCTTATCTCCATCCATCTTACCAAGAGATATAACATAGAGATTTTTTTCAAAAGTTTTGTTCAAATCTAGGTAAAATATCATGTGTAGTATTTTCTGTATCTACCACTGCAGTAGACCTTTCAAGGAAAGAGATGGGATTAGTCTGGTATGACTTGTTCTTTAATGAAGTAATATTGGATCTTTATGATCATTACTTCTATTCATTAAGTATCTCCATATAATGCAGCCTAACTGAATTCTGGGTTACTATTGTGATTCGGTTTATCTGCAAAGAAGAGAGGAGGAGGTATGCCATCCCACCTTAATTTAGAGAAGGAAGACTATGAATGTGGAACACTGGGTACCTTATTTGACTAAATTGATGTGTTAGATAGTTTTATTGAACTCCCCTTCTTCCCCATTCTTATTTTTTCACTGAAAGGTATGGTCCTCTAGAGAAGAGAGGGTAGAATATACTTGAAAATAAAATGTGTAAATTTTTGGAAAGAAAAAAAGACAATGCATTTTAGAATTTTGTCTAAAATTGAGCCATATTAATTGGTATACCATTTTCAGATTATACTTTATTCTGTCTTTGAAAAAAAAATTTTTTTTTGGAAACAATTCTGATCTGCCAGTTCAGTGAGGCTATCAAAAATGAAAATAAGGTAGGTCTGACATCACCTGTTCTTCATTAAGCTAGTCTATTCTAAGTTATTATGACTTTTTTTGCTACATTTTCACTGTCACTTTTGACAATGCCCTATTTTTCCCAGCCATGACTACTTTCTATATTTTCACAGTTACTCAAATCATAGTACCAACTCTCCATTCATGATCCATTTTTTGCGCAAACTTACTTCTCAATATACTCCACCAAAACACCTAGGAGCTGGCTTCCAAATTTATGCCTATTCCACTAAGTACCAGTATTAGGAAAACATCATCCTGCTCATGGGATTGAATTAATAACTGTGAATGGATGAGACCGTGTTTGGACCACAGCTACTTCTCCCTGAAGAGTCTACCAGCATAAAACTGGCTTCTTACTCTAAGTCACATTTCCAACAATTTTGATTGTTTTTCGGCAAATTACCCTAAGATGCAACACTTTGCTACTTACTTTGTTCAGTAGTAGCAAAGATACACACTGAAGAAAAGTGTAACTATTTCTAGCTGTAGAAAAAAAATCTGAGAAAAAATACGCAAACAAATCTTATACTTTGAATCTCTAGTGAGATATTAAACTGTGTTATAAGTTAAGAGATTCCTGAAGAGGAAAGAGTGTTTTCTATTTTCGTCCAAGATTATTGACTCACAGATCTAGAAATTTAGTATATGTTTCTCCTCTGAAACTCAGTTCCAGATTACCATTTGCTTGTATCAAAATGAGTATACTGGAGATATCTTAAACTGAACATGTATCAACTGAAATTATTATCTTCTCTCCAAGCCCTCTCTTCTTCCAAACTTTCCAATTTTTGTCAAAGGTACCACCCATCCTTCAAATACCTCACATTTATAATCTTGGCATTATCTTTGACTCAACATTCTCCTTCAATGCTCACATTCAATTGCTGCCATATCTTATTTTTTCTGCCTTCATGAAACCCCTCTCATCTTACCCCATCTCTTTATTCATATAGCTGCCATCTTAGTTCACACTCATCATTTTTTCCTCTAGACTACTGAAACAGATTTTTAATTAGTGTCTCTGTCTCAACTCTCCTCATTCCAAAGTAATGACAAAGTAACTTACCTTAAGTCCAGATTTGACCATGTGACTTCTCTTCTCAACAATCTTTCCAGATTCATTGGATGTTATTATCACTCCTGCACACTGCAATCCAGCCAAACTCGCTTATCTGTTCCTTCCTCATTAAACTCTATCCTCCAGCTCTATGCCTTTAAATTGGCTGTTTCCCATGCCCAGAATGCATCCCTTCCTTACCTCTGCTTCATAGAGTACTCCTCTTCCTTCAAGATGCAATTCAGATGCCATCTCCGATGTGAAGTCTTTTCTGACTCTTCAACTGCTACTTGTTCTGTCCCTCCTAGACTTCTTTGCATTTAAATGTATGTATAACTTTTTGTGTTTATGTAAATGCATAGATATAGATATATCTATTTATGCACACACATATATATATATATATACATATATAATATGTATATATATACTCTATTATGTGATGGGATGTGATATTATATTTTATATACATAGTATATATATGTGTGTGTGTGTGTGTGTATATAATATATATGTGTATATATATATATATATATATATATATATGGGGTACATAGATGTGTGTATACACACATATATATATATATATACATATATATATATATATGGGGTACATAGATGTGTGTATACACACATAAATAATTACTACGTGAGAAGTTAGAAAACTGATTGATAGATTTTGAAATTAACAAAGGTCTGAGAGGATTGGACAAGACAACATTTAAAGTCCTTTCCACTTCTACATTTATGATCTAGAATCAGCTATCAATCAACAACTATTTGTTTAGTACCTACTACAGCACTAGGTGACAGGTAATCATAGTTGTGCACATAAGACACAAACACTGTTATGTAAATTCTTTACCAAAAGACAAACTGAGGACTGTAGTAGGAGTGATATCTTAACCCATCTCCCCATATAGTTTAGGTTAATTTTTCCCTAAAAAGCATTATGGCATTTCTTAAGACTTAATTGTCTTAGGGAACAAAGGGTTCAGATTGTTGACATACTTCCTCATGACTGCACTTGAGGGAGGTGATGGTACAAAGCAGCCATGGGTAGCTGGAGAAGATCTCAGATTCTTGGCTAGGGGAACATGATGAGAGCTTTGCTCAATTAAATTAGCTAAAGGGCTTCCCAATGCCTTTCTTTGCTGAATATGCTTCTGATATGGTTAATTAAAATTTTTACACTGTTTAATTGTTGAATTAAATCTTTTAAATGGTTGGATGACTCATGGATGTGTCATTTTGTTCAGGGGACTGGCCTGAATCAGCACAGTCTGAATCTGAGAACGAACAGAATAGGGACCTTAAAGCAAATAACACAACATTTAATTAGAACACAATACCAAAATAATTTTGAAGGAAAAAGAAAATAGTTGACCCACCTTCTTCTCCAAAACACAAAACAGGGCCAATCTCCCACAGACTTTCACTCTGGTGAGAAAGGGAACACTACCTGGTGAGGAAGGGAAAACTCATGCTATTGGGCCAGATAGGGTTGCCTTACAGAAATAACATTTGTCATGGCACTGGGGCTATCTCTTGGCAACTGCCCATGCTTTTACTTCTCATCTCCTATTTTTTTAAAGATCCTTAGGTGTGGTCCCTTCATTGGCTTGTAATTGCTGGGCCACCCTCCCTGTGTGGCACTCTTCAGCTGAACATCACCCCTCTATGTATCTCTCTCTGATTCTACAGTTTGTTCAGTATTGCTTTTCCACCAAATTTGTGGAGACTTTCATCTCATCCTGGTGCTTCTTATTTTTCTTTTTCTTGTGGGAAAATGTTATTTATTTCTTCTAATGCTGCTCTAAAGTCCCTTAAGTCAATAAAATCTTCCCAAACCTCATTCCTAGCTAGGTGAAGGCAATAAAAATTTCTTTAATCTCTTTCTGACCTATAATGAAGGATATATCAATCCAAAGAGTCTCTCATGCCCTTTGAGCTATTTTCCTGAGAATGATAATAAGCAAATTGATCTCTTTCCATTTGCCTTACCAACTCCTGTCATCCCTCCTCCCACTACCTCCAAACTGGCTACAAAGAAATTTGCCAACCTTGAAGGAGAAAGGACAGAATTGGTAAACTTCACTCTGTATCTTGCTGTCAAGATCATCCATACACATATAAAATAATCAACCAAACCAAACAACCCAGATATATGTCCTGCCCCACTTCTATATAAACCCCTTAGGTCTACTGTTTTTTTTTTTTGTCTTTTTCTTTTGGCAGGGCTGGCATCAGTGTCTTATGATTTATGACCCCTGAGTTGGTATGAGGCATTGAGTTTGAAGTCAGGAGAATTAAATTCACATCTTGACTCTTCTGTGTATTAGCTATATGTTGGCTAAAAACATCTTTCTAAGCCTCAGTTTCCCCATCTTTAAAATGGGAATACTGATGTTAGTGCTCTCCGTATTATAGAAGTGTTGTGAGAAGAAATCTTAGTAAACTGTGTCGTTTTATATGAGTGTGAGTTATTTTACAAAAGGGGAAAAGCTACATTTTAGGCTGATTTCATCTATATAAAAATGTTGGGGGGAGGGTAGAATGGAGTCACATAGTGTGATTTGTTTCACATCCCATCCTCCCTTAGGAAGGCTTTGAGTACAGGTAATAACAAAGACAGGCCCTTGATAGTACCAAAGTTATTTCATCATGTACAAACTTGAGTCAATTGTTAATATCATTTGGTTCCCATTCAATAAAAACAAACAAGCTCAAAGATTCAAGGTCTTCCTTCTGAGTCACCTATTCATATTTACAGAGATTGAAAGAGAGGGCTGTTCATCTCCTATTCTATCAGGCTATTTTTTAAATAAAAAAATAAATGTTAGTTGGCAAAGCTTATTTGCCCCCTTTTTATTTTCTTTAAAAAATATTCCCTTAAAAGCATTCCCTTTCTACCTCAGACATTAATCTGATCAAGTCTCACTACAGAGTCATGATAATGCCTGTGGGCTATGACATACCTGAGAGGCCGCATGAGGAAGCACTATATTTCCTCTTTGCCACCACATATGAGATTGTGGTGCCCAATTCCTCTTTTAGATATGGAATGTTGTAGTTATACACATTGGAGATATGTGTGCTTTCCTATTCACCCTTGGATTCTCAGCTATCGGAAAGAATATGGTCAACAATCAAGTTGACTCAGTCATTAATCACGTGTCAGGCATTGTGATAAGAGATGACTAGGGATAGAAATAATAATAATAAACCTTCTGTTTTTCTAGGTCACATTCTATTCTTTTTATTTTTAAGGCAATTGGGGTTAAGTGACTTGCCCAGGGTCACACAGCTAGTAAGTGTCAAATGGTTGGTCTGAGGTCGGATTTGAACTCAGGTCCTGCTGACTTCAGGGCCAGTGCTTTATACACTGTGCCACCTAGCTGCCCCTCTAGGTCACATTCTAACAGGAGAGAAAACATGAAAATAACTAGGTCCAAAAAGATATAAGTATAGGGCAGGTAATGTAGGAGGGAAAGGAAGCAACAGTTGGGCAAGAAAGGGAAGGCCTCCTACAGAAGGTATGATTAGAGCAGTCTTGGGAAAACAAACAAACAAACAAACAAACAAAAAGAAAAAAACGAGGAAACTAAGAGGTGAGGAGAACAAACATTCTGGGCCTAGGAAACAGCAATTCCAAAGGCACAGAACTAGAGGATTAAGGGATGTATTTGAGCAGTAGTGTGCTGGAGCCAGGTCAAATTGGCTAGTGAGGGCCAATTGTAAAATTTCCAATCTAAGCATTTACACATCCAAAATCAGCAAACAGTACAAATCAGGGTGTGATTGATTGTTTGCTGATTGTTTAGACTTAAGAAAGTGATGGAGGAAATGTTAACGATGAAGATTAAGCTTAAAGTGTGCTGTGGGCTCATTTTTTTCCCCTCAGAGAGCGGGTTGTAAAACATTTGCCAGCACACCACTGTACACAAGGAATAGCAATTAGGCTTGTGCGGCTGAATTATATGAGGAAAGTATATCCTGGAAAGAGAGTGAGGAATGCGGATATGAAAAGACTTAAGTGTGCCAAACAGAGATATTTATATTTCATTTTGGAGGTAATAGATGTATGTTGAGTGAATGTGTGTGTGTGTGTGTGTGTGTGTGTGTGTGTGTGTGTGTGTGTGTGTGTAGCAGAATGTGATATTACAAAAATCATTTTGACAGCTGAGTGGAGGATGGATTAGAGTGAGAAGAGCCTAGAGTCCAGGAAACTGATTATAAGGTTATTACAATAGCCCCAACAAGAGGTGATGGAAGCCTAGACATGGGTGGTGGTTATGCCAGTGGATAAAGAGAAGGGAACTGAAATTAGAAATAGTGTGAAGGTAGAAATGATAAGATTTGTCGTTGGATTGCTATGTGGGGTTCGGGAAAGTAAAAAGGTGAGGATGACACTGAAGTTATGAATATGGGTGATTGGGATGGTAGTTATATATGTAATTAGAAAATGGGGAAGAAAGGATGGTATATAGGGAAAGATAATGTGTTCGGTTTTGAACGTGTTGAAATTTAGAAGCTTTAAGATCCTATTCAATATGTCAAGATGGCAGTTGATAATATGGGATTGACACTCCAGAGAAAGACTAGATCTGGACAAATAGACTTGGGAATCATCTGTAAAGAAAGATAACTGAACTTAAGGGAGCTGATGAGAATTTTAAGTGAAACAGAAGGAAAAGAGAAGAAGGTCCAGGACAGAGCTTTGGGAAATACCCACATTTACTGGGCATGACTTAGATGAAGAGTCAATAAAAAAAACTGTGACTGACTGCTTCTTATTCCTGGTCACACCTTTTACCCTGCCTTCTTTTAAGAGTGGACATATTAGCTTACACAAGAATATGACGAGATTATATACATACTCTCATACTTAGTTCTTTATCAAGAGGGCCACCATGTTGGTGAGCTCTGCTTGTAAATGACTAACACCAGTTTTCTTCCCACCCAACTTATCAGAATTTCAGATAGAATATTTGAAATGGTAGCTATCTCCCTTCTTTTCCCCAGTCTTATAGATATAGTTAGGATGTTATAAATTCCCTCCTGCCTCTACCTCTTAAAGCTGGGAGATGCCTTAGCTCAAATATCTCCTCCCATACAAAACTTCTCTACCTCTGCCCCAAATTACCTCATATTTATTTTGTGTATTCAGTAATTATTTATATAAATATCATCTTCCCCAGTAGAATATTAAGTTTCTTGAGGTCAGGGGCTGTTTCTTTTTTTTTTTTCCTTTTTTATCCTCGGTGTCTAGAACCGTGCCGGTACATAGCAATTGCTGACTGATTTATCTATTGACTATCATCTAAGGTGATCTCTCTCAGAAGACTAAGAATTGAGGGATGGTTTTCTTGCCTTCATCTGTATTCCCCTAGGTTTAATCTTTATGCATAGTTCTTAATAATAATGTTTGGTTACTTCAGTTCAGCTAGGCTTAGGAATGGTAAAAGGTGAATGAAGATTGGAGGAAATGAAAAATTCTCTGAAAGCCCTGAGTTCAATCCTCTGCCCACTCCCCTCATCCTTCTTATCTATCAGCCAGAAGGCTGAATCTCTGATTGGCCAGGCCACATCTACCCAAAAAGAATCAAAAGTTCTACTTTCTGATTTGACTGTCTGAAGATCCTAACATTTGCTCACAGCTCCTTCTTAGAGCTTTGTAAAATGCATATCATGTTTTTCTTGTTCTGGGTTCCTTCTGGTACCACCATATTGCTGTAGGCTGAAATTCAGTGCCTTTTGAAGTGCTGCACCTGACCACTCCATGTCTGTCTCCTTTTTTTAGGCAGAGTTATTACAAAAACAGCCAGAGGCTTAACTAACAAGGAGAGAGAATTTTACCCAATTATGAATCTCTAGATTGAGCAGGATCCCCTCAAGGTAGATCCAGAGATGATCCATGGGTCCTTTTCCTTCCTGGCTCCCCCTGGCTGTAGGCAAGAGAAAAGGAAAGCTATATCTCTATGGCACCAAATAAACAATAGCAACCTCTTGGAGTTGGCTATTGGTGGGGTATCTTCATTAAGCCAAATTCACTGCTTAAGTTCAGTTTCTGTTCCATGTGCTTCAAACTGTTTGAGTGTACTGTTCCATGATGATCTCATGGGAAGTATCACAGGCAAAAGGCCCCTCACTCTCAATCCTAGTATTATGTCTTTAAAAATCAAATTAATTTTAAATCTAAGCATAAAGCTAACTCATTTGTAAGTCAGGAATTTTTTGACTTTTGCTTGTGAAAAGTCTCTCAATATTTTTTTAAAGAAAAAAACTCACTAGCAGACTCAATTAGCAGGGCAATCAGCAGAAATAAATTAATCAGGGAATTTGACTCAACTAAGTAATCCCTTGTAGATAGACAGATAAATAGCATAAGGTTGGTCTGGGAAAAGGGTGAGAGAATGTTTTGAATCAAATGAGTAAGACTTTTAGGTATAGTTTACAGCAAATCTAAAACCTCCATTTTAAAATTTTCCTACCAATCCATGGTAGGGAAGTTCATAATTTCCCCTTCAAAGGCTATTCCACAAAGAACATAAACTCTTCAAGATCAATGAATTCAGATGTAAGCTAACATTCGTATACAAGGGTACATTAGACTTCATTGACATCACCAATAGCAATTATTTACTGTATTCCTGATTGCTACATCAATCATAATTTCTGTGGAATTCACTCTGCAAACATAAATTGGTAATTGATTTATCAATTGATCTGTTTCCCTCCCCCTCAAAAAATGCTTTTATCCACTGAACTCTGTTCTAGAATTTATCTAGTAAATGAATGAAAAAAGAAGGTATTTATTGAGAACTTAATGCAAAGTACTATGCTAAATACTGAAGATATAACTAGAAAGCAAAGCAGCAGCTGCTTGTAAGGAATTCATATTTCCACGTGGCAGACAATTTACAAAGGCATTTAAGCTGCATGTTGGATGGAAAGGCCCAGTGGTCCTTAGGGTGTGGCAGTAAATAATATTGAATCTTCTGCAATGTCATTTTCATCAATACACCCTGTTGGTTTCTGTCTTAAGTCAGATTCAGGAATACCACAGTCCACTACTTTGAACTGTCCACTGTTGGAAAGAGGGAAAATCCCAAGGAATAAGAGGATTCAGGTAGGGCCCCAAGTCACAGCCTGGGTGTCAGAGTCCTACATCAGTAAATTAGCATGCTGATGTGGCTGCTGAGATCAGGCAGATTAGTCAGATTCATAGATGAAACTCATGCCTCTGAAAAGAAAGCTGGCGTGGTTGGGACGCACCACCAAGACAAAACACAGTCCAAGACAAGCTTGCTTTATGAAGCAAGCTTTATGGAAAGGAGATAGTGACACAAAAGGCCTGTCAGGGAGAATGTAAGCCAGGAAATCTGACAGGTCTAGTTTGGAATTATGAAGCAGAGTGGGTCTTTACAAGGTTCTTATCTGTCAAACAGGACCAGGCATTAGGGTTCATAAAGTGGGGAGCTTGGATCTGTGGTGTATGTCAAAGTTTGGGACCAGTTCTTACATGGTGAGGGGAATACCTGGGTGATTTATGGCTAATTGATATTCAAAATCCCATCCAGTAAGAAAAATAAGAGGTGCAAGGGAATAGACATTGGCTCTTTCAGGGTAAAAGGAGCTTTTGAATTTGCCTGGGATTTGTTCAAGTAGTGGGTTGACAAGGTGACTGTCTTCTTTAGTTTCTGATGATGAAGCATTTGACAAATGCTTGATGAAATTTTTTTTTTCTGTCTTCAGTAGCTATATCTGCTGAGGAGATGGGAGCTAAGGCACCTGGTAAGGTAGTTTATAGATCACATCTCCCCAAAGGTAGTTCCCCTGGATGATGGCTACAGGGGAATAGGTAGTAGCAAGACTGGTAGATTAGAATTCTTGGGTTTCCCTGTCTTTTGATGGTAGATTGCTATTTGCTGTTAGTGGGGGTGGGGGAGGAAAGGATGGCTCCCTGTGCATAAAAATCATTATTTTTGATGATGGCTACATGGTAGAAATAGTCCAGAAGCAGGACTGGTGGTCTGGCAGGAGTTGCAATTCCTGGAGCACTTGGGCTTTCAGTCTTTTGCTTTCTCCACTGTTGAAGAAGGGGAGGTTGAGGTAGTAGCAGTGGTTTGGCCCAAATACCACATGGTGCCTCCTGTTACTCAGGATGCCTTGAAGCTTTGGCTAGGCTAGTTTGTAAGTCAATAATATAATATTTTAATTAGTAAATGATTAATGAGATATTTTTTGTCAAATACATTAATATAAAATTGGTGCACGAATCAGTCTCAAATTAAGGAGTTTGTTTTTTGGGGGTTTTTTTTGAAACTGCAAACAAAGTGCAAAGTTCCTTGATCAACCTAGTGGAATTGCAAGACCTCAGCCATTGAATGAAGGTGTTTCACTTAGGATCATGGTTGCCTTTGGTTGTACTTAAAATAAAATTTATCTGTTCTGGAGCCCATTATCTCCAAGAAAAAGGTTTGCTCTTGCCTTTTCTCCTGTACTTCTCAGTGAGCAAGGAAGGGTAGAGGGAGTGGATATTTTCCTCTCATTCCTCTTGTCACCATCAACAATTGTGTCTTGAAGCAGAAATAGCATCTGGTAGCATCTGGTGGAGCAAAATTCTACTGTGAAGTTGAGGTGAGATGTTGGCAAAAGAAGAAAGAGGCTGGCACCTGGGGTTGGAACTGAGAGCCAAGACCCCAGGGAAACATAACCAAATAAACTTCTGCTCATTCCAGGATATATATATTCCAGCTCTTTTTAGAAAACAACATATTAATAACCTAGACTGGCATCTAAGCGGAGTTGGAAGCTGGATGCTGGATGCTGTGGTTTCTTCAGACAAACAACGAAGCAGTATCCAAACTTTGTGGTAGCAGTGTGAGGTATGAGTAGACCTGCAGCATCCAAAGTGAGTTACTTCTCTTCATCATGTGCTCTTTACTTATGTGTTTTCTATGTGTATGCCTTTCTCCTTGTAAATACTCTATGAGTCCACCTTTACCACTGACACTGTGTGAATTTGTGGGATAGTGTACCTCAGATTTGAGGGAACATGTTTTACTGCCATTTTCCTTACTTTTCCCTTTCAATAAATGACTTGGGTAATTTGACTTCTGTATAAATAGAATCAAGGTAAATACACAAGTGGGAGTTTGTGAAATCTAGTTTTAGGAGTATAGACCCAGAGACTGTCTTAACTTTAGAATGGTTGTTCCCTGGGGGATATTGTTGTTTAGTTGTCTTAGTTGTGTCTTCATGATCCCATTTGGCATTTTCTTCGCAAAGATAATGGAGTGATTTGCCATTTTTTCTCAAGCTCATTTTACAGATGAGGAAAATGAGGTAATCTGAGGTAAAACTTAACTGAGGGCTGTTAGTTGCCCAGGGTCACAAACTAGCAAGTATCTAAGGCCAAATTTGAACTTAAGAAAATAAGTTTTCCCAGCTCCAGGCCCAGCACTCTATACACTCTGCCACCTAGCATCCCAATGTGCAAATATGAGTAGGCATAAGCAAGTATGATACAAGGGAAGCTCCAAAAGTAATAGGAGAAAATAGTCAAAATGATACCCTGAAATATAAGGCAAAATAACCTTTTCAAATTCCAAATACAAATTAAGACAAAATAAGTAAAATGCTGACTGTTTCTAGCATGAAATGATTCATCTCATGACAAATACATTAATACTTTCTTGGCCTATGGCATGAAAAGGTATGGAATCCCTTTCACACATGAAACCAGAAGACTCGTTCTGCAACATATTGCCTTGTGTAACATTTGGAAAATCATCTATCATCTCTGGACCTCAGTTTCCTCATCTGTAAAATGTAGGTCTTAGACTAGATGACTTCAAACATCACTCCCAGCTCAAAATTTATGATCCTGTACTTGTTTTGGCTGTTAATTTCTTTGTGCTACATGTTATTTTTTTTAGTTTTTTTAAATATTATTTTATTTTTTCCACAGAAAATGTTTATCATTCATTTTTACATGATTTTGAGTTCCAAATTTTTATCCCTCACTTACCCCTTCTCCTCCCCTCCCCTTTTCTGATAATTGTCAGCAGTTTCATATAGTTTGTACATGTGCTGTAATGTAAAATTATTTCCTTATTAGTCATAGTTATAGAAGAAGAAACAGATCAAAAGGGAAAAAAAGCAGGAAAGAATAAAGTAAGTTAAAAAAATATGTTGCAATCTGCATTCAGAGTCCATCAGTTCTTTCTCTGGATATAGATAGCATTTTAATTTGTGAGTCCTTTGTATTGGTCTTGGATCACTGTGCTGCTGAGAAGAGCTGAGTCATTCATAATTGATCATCACACAATATTGCTGATACTGTGTACAATGCTTTTCTGGTTCTGTTCATTTTACTTAGCATCAGTTCATACAAGCTTTTCCAGGTTTTTCTGAAATCCACCTCTTCATCATTTCTTATTGCACAATAGCATTCTGTTATATTCATATACCACAGCTTGTTCAACCATTCCCCATTTGATTGCCATCACCTCAATTTCCAATATTTTTCCACCATGAAAAGGTTTGCTACAAATATTTTTGCACATGTATGTTCTTTTCCCTTTTTATGATCTCTTTGGCATACAGACCTAGTAGTAGTATTGCTGAATCAAAATGTATGCACAATTTGGTTGCCCTTTGGGCATAGTTCCAAATTGCTCTCCAGAATGGTTGGAGCAGTTCATAACTCTACCAACAATGCATTAGGGTTCAAGTTTCCCCACATCTTGTCCAGCATTTATCATTTTCCTGTTTTGTCATGTTAGCCAGTCTGACAACTGTGAGGTGGTGTCTCAATGTTGTTTTAATTTGCATTTCTCTAATCAAAAGCTATTTAGAGCACTTCTTCATATGCCTATAGATAGCTTAGATTTCTTCATCTGAAGACTGTTCATATCCTTTTTAACACTGATCAATTGGGAAATGGATTGTATTCTTATAAATTTGACTCAGTTCTGTATATATTTGAGAAATGAGGCCTTTATCAGAGATACTTGGTGTAAAGATTCTTTCTCAGTTATCTGTTTTCCTACTAATCTTGATTGCATTGGTCTTCTTCATAAAAAAAAAGCTTTTTAATTTAATATAATCAAAATTATCCATTTCACATTTTATAATGCTCTCTATCTCTTGTTTGGTTATGAATTCTTCTCTTCCCTATGGGTATAACAGACAGACTATTCTGTGATCTATTCTTTTCTGTTGCCAGTCAGTTTTTTTTCCCCCCAAAGGTCTGTTATATCTAACTTTTCTAGTATTCTATCTACCTCCTTAGTTTCTTCCTTGCTTATTTTTGGCTGGATTTATTGACTTAGTTGAGGTCCCCTACTAGTATAGTTTTGCTATTTCTTCCTGTAAATCACTTAACTTCTCTTTTACTAATTTGTACATTATAGCACTTGGTATATATATATATATATATGTTTAGTATTGATATTACTTCATTTTCTATGGTGTTTTTAAGAAAAATATGGTTTTCTCCCTTATCAAATTTATTTAGGTCTATTTTTTGCTTTTACATTGTCTGATATTAGGATTGCTACTCCTGCTTTTTTCTTTTTTTTACTTCAGCTGAAACATAATAGATTCTGCTCCAGCCCCTTACTTTTACTCTGTGTGTGTCTCTCTGCTTCATGTGTTTCTTGTAAACAACATATTGCAGGATTCTGGCTTTTGATCCATCCTATTTGATTTTGTTTTATGGGAGAGTTCATCCCATTCACATTCACAGCTATGAGTACCACCTGTGTATTTCCCTCCCTCCTATTCTTCCCATTTGTCCTCTCTCTCCTCTCAACTTTTACCTCCTCACCAGTGTTTCTTCTACCAACTCTTCTGATCTTCCTCCCCTTTTGTCACTCTTCCCCCCACCCTTTACTTGATCTCCTCTCTTCCTCTTCCCTGTTGGGTAAGATAGATTTCTATATTCAGCTGATTGTACATATTATTCCTTCTTTGAGTCAATACTGACAAGAGTAGGGTTTAGCCATGCTCATTGCCCACCTTCCCATCTTTCCCTCCACTGTAATAGATCTTTTGTGCCTCTTCCTGTGAAATAATTTACCCCATTCTACCTCTCCCTTACTTCTGCACTCATTGTACTCCTATTTTTCATCCCTTAGTTTTTTATGTTATTCCCTCACATTCACCTTATACCCATACCCTCTGTCTATGTACATTCCTTCTAGCTGTACTATCAGTGGTAAAGTTTTTAAGAATTACAAGTATCATCTTCCCATGTAGGTATGTAAATAGTTTAGGTCTATTGAATCTCTTATGTTTTCTTTTCTATTTTTACCTATTTCTGCTTCTCTTGTGTTTTGATATCGGAGATCAATATTTTTTGTTCAATTCTGGTCTTCTTATGAAAACTTGAAACCCCTCTATTTCATTGAATGACCATTTTTCCCTTTATGTATTATGCTTAATTCCACTGGGTAAATGATACTTGGTTGCAGTCCTAGCTCCTTTGCTTTCCAGAATGTCATATTTCTGACCTCTGATCCTTGGAAGTAGCAGCTGCCAAGTCCTGTGTAATCCTGATTGTGAATCCCTGATATCTGATTATTTCTTTCTGGACACTTGTAGCATATTTTCCTTGACCTGCTAGTTCTGAAATTTGGCTATACTGTTCCATGGAGTTTTATTTTGGGATCTCTTTCCTGAAATGATCAGTGGTGCTTTCAATGCCTATTTTACCATCTGGTTCCAGGAAATCAGAATAGTTTTTCTCAATAACTTTTTAAAAGATGCTGTCCAGGTCCTCCTTTTGATTATGGCATTTGGATAGTCCTATGATTCTGGTATTGTCTCCTCTGGATCTATTTTCCACATCAGTTGTTTCCCACGAGATTTTTTTTACATTTTGTTACATTTTTTCATTGTTGAATTTGTTTGATTCATTCTTCATGTTTCATAGGGTCATTAGCTTCCACTTGTCCAGTTCTAACTTTTAAGGTTCTATTTTCCTCAATTAGCTTTTATACTTTCTTTTCAACTTGGCCAATTGTATTCTTTAAGCAGTTGTTTTCATCAGTGGATTTTTTGTATCTCCTTTTCCATTTGGCTAATTCCACTTTTTAAGCAATTTTCTAAGCTGCTGACTCTTTTTTTTTTCATAATTTTCTTGCATTGCTCTCATTTCTTTCCCCAATTTTTTCTTCTACTTCTTTTATATGGTTTTAAAGCTCATTTTTGAGCTCTTTCATGAATTATTTCTTGGCTTAAGACCATGTTCTATTTTTCTTGTTTATTTTGTTTTCTTTTATTTTGACATTGTTTTCCTCTTCTGAGTTTGTATCTTAATCTTCTTTGTCTCCATAATTATTTTCTATGGTCAGATTATTTTTGGCATTTTTCCTTTCTCTTAAATTTGAACTCTGCTCCCAAGATGGAAGAGGCACTATCGCACACTTCTTGATATAGTGGTTATAGGACCTATCTATTTACCTGGTACTGCACTGATGTTGCCCTGAAGGATTCAGGGGATCCTGATGTCTGGTGCTGTGCTGAGAGGGTTGGGTTGGGATAGTTGGCATGGTAGAGGTTTGGTAGCTTACCTGTGTCTGATATGGCATCCTAGGGGTGGTGTCTGGTGTGTGTTGAGGCCTGGTGGGGTTTTCTCCAGGGCTACACTGAAGAACATAGAAGTCTAGCTTCAGGAGGATGCCTGTTTTCATGTTATATTTTTAGGTCTTTATTCACGTTTTCACATGAGGACTATCAAAGCACACAAAATTTGCCAGTTGACACCATCCTTTTCTCCATTCATCCTACCTCCAAACTGATATTAAAGAAAATGAGGAATTAAGTTGTTTTTTTGTTTTAATTAGACGTTTGATTTCAACATTATAGAGATTTCCTACAAAGGAACTTCCCTACCCAAGAACCATTAATGCAGATTGGAATGTTCTCTGATTTATATAAAGATAATTTAGACAGTCACCTGAGGCACTGAAAAATTAAGTGATACATTGAGGGCTATACAGTCCATATGTGTCAAAGGAGGGGCTTACATTTATGTCTTTCTTGACTCTGAGGCCTTCTCTATCCAATATGCCACTCACCCTCACAAATGTCTGCTGAGTTAACAAATATACAAGTGCCAATTCCCCAAACTGGTTTGTTCTACTTATTTATCTATTTCTATAATGGGGCTAGGTAGTATCTATTCTACTTTGGGCATTCCTTGAGAAGAGGGACTTTATTAGTTTAGCTTTTTTTATATTTATATTTTAGCCCAGAATAGTATTCCACTAACCTACTGGATGATGGCTATAGTCCTTCCCTTAAGTCTTATCATTATGTCATGTGAGGATCAAAACTGACATCAGTTATTCAAGTTCAGGCTCTTTGCTTTTAGAGTTGTCATTTCCCCCACAATGAGATATTTCCTTTCATTATCCTGAAGTGCCAAAGAAAAGTGGTCATGATATGATATGGACAGGAATGAATAACGAGGCAAAATCTCTGATTCCAAAATTGATATATTTATAGCCAAAGTCCCCAGTGGCTATCTACCATCTTGTGATGCTCTTGGTTTACATGTATTCCTTCTACATGGTTTATTTGTCTACACATTATTTCAGGGAATATAAGGAGCAGTAGACAAATCATCAGTCTTTATCAGTAGAATCAATAAATAGCTCCAGAGACCATAAAGGCATTATTTGAGACTGGCAGCAGTTCGTAGTCAGAAGTGTGTGCATGAAATATGTCAGGAAGGACACTACCATATTTTCATTTCTTGGGGAGCTTCTGCCATGAAATTGTTTTGTTTTTAAAATGATGTAAAATCTAGCCAAGCGAAGAAATCATTTTAAGTTAATTTTAGCCTGGCTTCTTTTTTTCTCGACATTAATGCAAAAGCATTGATGTCAGGAATGGTTCAAAAACAAACTTCATTTTTGTAGAGAGTGATAAGAATAAACATTAGCACTAGTGATTGTGTCAATATAGAGAGTAGTGCCAGAGTCAATTTGGGCGATAGAAGCCTTATAGTTTTGTTCATTCCTTTACTTCAATAGAGCCCAATAAAAGCAAAACTCCTTTAACCCATACCACAAATCTAATTAGATAGAAAGCATGAAGAGATTTAATACAAGCACATTTTTTTAAAGTTTTTTTTTAGAAAGAAAATGTCTTCTCTTTAAAAAGAGTTTAGCATGGGAAATATTCCTTAGGGGAATAATCACTGTTTACTAAGAGACTTTTATTTTTTGCCAAAACAGGCAAAGACTGGTCATATTCAACCCTCTGTCACAATGAACTGGCTTGACATCAGCATTTAAGTTTGTCAAATTGGAAGGAACAAGTTCATGTTCATTTGATCACATTTAGTAAAAATTACCTTGGCTATAATGTTGCAAAAGTCTATATATGGTAGCCATATCTGGGGGCAAGGGAATGAAGAAGAAAAACAAAAGGGAAAAAAAACAATTACATAATAATTTTGTTGTGTATTTAAAAGGAATAGCAAGTTGTGCATAGTAGATTTGCAGTTTCATGTGTAATCATCTTTTTATTGTATTGTTATGGAAATGCTTGTTTTATTCCATAAATTAAAAATAAACTAAAATAAAAAGGCTACATGTGATGTGTCAGGATAAAACAAGCTAAGACACTTTCAAGGGGGAAAAAGTGTATATTATATTTCAAAATCACCATTGTCCTGTATATATCTGTATATATAAGTACAATTAAGAAAAGTAAATCAACGTATTATCCCCTTGTGACTATATTCACTTCTTTCCACACTTGGTTCCACCATGACTCAGATTAAAAGGCAGGATATGTGCTTGCTTATCAGTCCTCTGTATTCATTCAGTTTTTGTCACAATAGACAATGGAACTAGAGCAGGAAAAACCCTAGAGGCCATCTAGTCCAATCCTCTTATTTGAAAGTTGAGGAAACTGAGGCCAAAGGAAATTAAGTGACCTGCTGAAGGTCACACAGGTAGTGAGTATCAGAGAAGGAATTTGAATCCCCGGTCTCTAACTCCAGAATCACTGTTCTTTTCATTCCATCAGACTGCTTCCCTGTGGTCAGAGCTCTGAAATCATCCAGCATCATTTTCTTTTTCATTATGATCATCATTTAAATTGATCTCTCATTGGTGATTACTTCTCTCTACATCACTTTTTCCAAACCTTTTCACATATATCTAAATTCTTCACATTGGTCCTTGGTATGGTGCAACAGTGTATCTATTCATCTACCACAGCTTGTCTAGCCATTCATAATCAATTGAGACTTTCTTTCTAATATTTTGCTACTATTAAACAAATGCCGCTATATATACATACATATATACATGCACACACACATATACATACATACATACATACATACATACATACATACATACATACATACATATTAAGTAAAATGAGACCTTTCCTTCTAGCTTTGTCCTCAGGGTATATGCCCAGAGTACCATCACTGAATCTATATATAGACAAATAGGTAAAGTAACCTATAGACAAGTTAGCTAACATACTCTTCAAATGTTATATTATTGTATGGATTAATAAAATTATATGTTAGGGAAGGCAGAAACAATTAGAATAGCGAGTGATGGAATATGCAGTAAGTAACATATGGGTCTGTTCTCAGTGTCTGTCATACTCCTCAGAAAGGAGTTACACTCTTAGGTGACTAGATTCCTAAAGTTTAGCAAATGGCTTGTTGCAGAGTATTGAGTTGTGAAGTTAACATCTGATTCATTTGGTCTTAACACTTCTGACACCAATAAGAACAACTAAACTACCCCAAAGACATATAGAATCTCCTTTTATTTTGTGCATGGGCACAGCATATGAGAAAATGTGGCAGATGCTTGATATATTTCTTCAGAAGTAATATATTCTTTAAAAGGGAAAATAGAGACATTACATAATCTCATTTTGTTTTGTTCTTAAAAAAGAAACACATTTGTATTTTAACATGAATTCCTTTCCGTCTCTTAAGTATATGCCCTTTTCTGTTTCTGACCTCTTCTTCTTTTCAAGCTCTTGGAAATCACAGGTTTAAGGTAGGAAAGAGCTTACAATTGGTGAATCTGACTTATAGAGAGGTTGGGACTAGTCCAAGATCATGTGCATAATAAGTATCAGAAGTATCAGATCTGGGTATTGAACCCAGGTCCTCTATCTATAAATCCATTTCCCTTCCTCTTATATCACACTGTTCCATTCTGAACATTAACCTCTTTCTGAAAAATTTGTGGTAATATCAGTAAGAATAGTCAAACTGTACCCAAAGGGATAGAAAATCTATTTTGATTTTGAATGTTGGCTCAGAATACAAGAAAGTAAGATTCCCCACTCCCTCTATTTATTATTTTCCTCCCTACTGTCATCATTTCCTTCAAGACACTGCTTAAGAACTATGTTCCATTAGAAGACTTTGCTGATCTCCCCAATTACAAGTGCCCTCTGTCCCCAGGACTTTAAATTTTACTACCTTTTATTTATATTGAATTTATTCTGTATATAATTTTTGGTATATATTAAAAATATGCATGCTGTCCTTCCTGATAGAATGTAAACTGCTTTAGATCACTATAGGGATTATTTCACATTTGCCTTTATATCCCAATTCTTCTAGCAAAGGGACTGACTCATAGCAGGCACAATAAAGTGTGTCAGTTGTTTATTCAATCAAGTCTCTTCTGTTTACAAAATAGCTCCCCTACTTAACAAATTGTCCTAGATAGTGATGGATTAGTAACAAATACTAACAGACGTCAAGCCTTGACATAAGTTATAATTTAGATAATTATGAATGAGTGCCATGCATGAAGTCCTTTTCAATTTTAACTGCTGAGGCATAGAATGGAACTCGGGGAATTATTTCATATACTGTTGAAATGAAGCCACACATGGATTTCAGGCTTGCAGAATTTTAGTACAGTCGAATCTCCCAAGGGATAGATAGTGGAGTGAAATGAAGAATGAGTTTTATTTATTTAAAGTTTTATTAATTTATTTTGATTTATCAACAATCACTTCCATATGCTTTTGAGTTTAAAATTTTTCTCACCTTTCCTCCCCGCCACCACCCCCAAGATGGCACACAATCTGATATAGGTTATACATTTACATTCCTATTAAACATGTCTTCACATTACTGAAGTTGTAAGTAAAAATTAAAACCAATAGGAGGAACCATCAGAAAGAGGAAACAAAACTCAACAGAAGGTAAAAAAAATGATAGCATTCACTTCCATAGTTCTTTCTTTGGATGTGGACAGCATTTTCCATCCTGAGGCCTCTGGAGATGTCTTAGATCCTTGTAATGCTGAGAAGGGTTCAGTTTAACAATTAGTCATCATAAACATGGCTGTTATTGTGTACAAAGTCTCTTGGTTCTGCTCACTTCACTCAGCATCAGACCATATAAGTCTTTCCAGGTTTTTCTGAAGTCAGCCTGTTCATCATTTCTTATAGCACAATAGTATTCCATTACATTCATATACCACAACTTGCTCAGCCATTCCCCAATTGATGGGCATCCTCTCAATTTCCAATTCTTTGCCACCACAAAAAGAGCTGCTATGAATATTTTTGTACATGTGGGTCCTGTTCCCATTTGTTTGATCTCTTTGGGATATAGCCCTAGAAGTGCTATTGCTGGATCAAAGGGTATGCACATTTTAGCCCTTTGGGCATAGTTCCAAATTGTTCTCCAAAATGGTTGGATCATTTCACAACTCCACCAACAATGTATTAGTGTTCCAATTTTCCCACATCTTCTCCAACATTTATCATTTTCCTGTTTTGTCATGTTGGCCAATCTGATAGGTGTGATGTGGTACCTCAGAGTTGTTTTGATTTGCATTTCTCTAATCAATAATGATTTAGAGCATTTTTTCATATGACTATAGATGGCTTTAATTTCTTCATCTGAGAACTGTCTGTTCATATCCTTTGACCATTTATCAATTGGGGAATGGCTTGTGTTCTTATAAATTTGTCTTAATTCTCTATATATTTTAGAAATGAGGCCTTTATCAGAGAGACTGGTTGTAAAAATTCTTTCCCAATTTTCTACCTTCCTTCTAATCTTAGTTGCATTGGCTTTGTTTGTGCAAAAACTTTTCAATTTAATGTAATCAAAATTATCCATTTTGCTTTTCATAATGTTCTCTATCTCCTGTTTGGTCATGAATTCTTCTGTTCTCCATAGATCTGATAGGTAAACTATTCCTTGTTCTCCCAGTTTACTTATGGTATCAGCCTTTATATCTAAGTCATGAACCCATTTTGACTTTATTTTGGTATATGGTGTGAGATTTGGGTCTATGCCTAGTTTCTGCCATACTCTTTTCCAGTTTTCCCAGCAGTTTTTTTCAAAGAGTGGGTTCTTATCCCAGAAGCTGGGGTCTTTGGGTTTATCAAATAATAGATTACTATAGTCATTGACTACTGTGTCTTGCATATTTAACCTATTCCACTGATCCACCTCCCTATTTCTTAGCCAGTACCAAGCAGTTTTGATGATTGCTGCTTTATAATACAATTTAAGATCTGGAATTGCTAGGCCACCTTCCCCTGCATTTCTTTTCATTAGTTCCTTTGATATTCTGGACCTTTTGTTTTACCGAATGAATCTTGTTATTATTTTTTCTAACTCTATAAAATAATTTTTGGTAGTTTGATTGGTATGGCACTGAATAAGTAAATTAGCTTAGGTAGGATTGTCATTTTTATTATATTAGCTCGGCCTACCCATGAGCAACTGATGTTTTTCCAATTATTTAGATCTGATTTTATTTGTGTGAAAAGTGTTTTGTAATTGTGTTCATAGAGTTCCTGGGTTTGTTTCGGAGGTAGACTCCTAAATATTTTATAATGTCTACAGTAAGTTTAAATGGGATTTCTCTTTCTATCTCTTGCTGTTGGGCTTTGTTGGTAATATATAGAAATGCTGATGATTTATGTGGGTTTATTTTATAGCCTGCAACTTTGCTAAAGTTGTTTATTATTTCAAGTAGTTTTTTACTTGATTCTCTAGGATTCTCTAAGTATATCATCATGTCATCTGCAAAGAGTGATAGCTTTGTTTCTTCTTTGCCTATTCTAATGCCTTCAATTTCTTTTTCTTCTCTTATTGCTAAAGCTAAGTTTCCAGTACAATATTGAATAACAGTGGTGATAATGGACATCCTTGTTTCACCCCATCTTATTGGAAATGCTTCTAGCCTGTCCCCATTACATATAATGCTTGCTGAAGGTTTTAGATAGATGCTATTTATTATTTTAAGGAAGACTCCATTTATACCTATGCTTTCTAGTGTTTTTAATAGGAATGGGTGTTGTATTTTATCAAAAGCTTTTTCTGCATCTATTGAGATGATCATGTGGTTTCTGTTGGTTTTGTGTTGATATGCTCAATGATGCTGATAGTTTTCCTAATATTGAACCAACCCTGCATTCCTGGTATAAATCCTACCTGGTCATAGTGTATTATTCTTGTGATAAGTTGCAATCTCTTGCTAGTATTTTGTTTAAAATTTTATCTATATTCATTAGAGAAATTGGTCTATAATTTTCTTTCTCTATTTTGACTCTTCCTGGTTTAGGTATCAACACCATATTTGTATCATAAAAAGAATTTGGTAAGACTCCTTCTTCACCTATTTTCCCAAATAGTCTATATAGTATTGGAATTAATTGTTCTTTAAATGTTTGATAGAATTCACATGTAAATCCATCTGGCCCTGGAGATTTTTTCCTAGGGAGTTCATCAATGGCTTGTTCAATTTCTTTTTCTGAGATGGGGTTATTTAAGTATTTTACTTCCTCTTCGTTAATCTGGGCAATTTATATTTTTGTAAATATGTATCCATTTCACTAAGATTGTCAAATTTGTTGGCATATAGTTGGGCAAAATAATTCCTAATTATTGTTTTAATTTCCTCTTCCTTGGTGGTAGCTTCACCCTTTTCATTCTTGATACTAGTAATTTGGTTTTCTTCTTTCTTTTTTTAATTAAATTAACCAAAGTTATCTATTTTATTGTTTTTTCATAAAACCAGCTCTTAGGTTTATTTATTAGTTCAATAGTTTTCTTAATTTCAATTTTTTTAATTTTTCCTTTGGTTTTCAATATTTCTAATTTTGTTTAGTTGAGGATTTTTAATTTGTTCTTTTTCTAGTTTTTTTAGTTGTATGCCCAATTCATTAATCTCCTCTTTTTCTATTTTATTTATGTAAGCATTTAGAGATATAAAACTTCCCCTAAGAACTGCTTTCTGCATCCCATAGTTTTGGTATGTTGTCTCATTATTGTCATTCTCTTGAATGAAATTATTGATTGTTTCTATGATTTGTTGTTTGACCCAATCATTTTTTAGGATTAGATTATTTAGTTTCCAATTATTTTTTAGTCTATCTTTCCATGGCCCTTTATTACATATAATTTTTATTGCATCATGATCTGAAAAGGATGCATTTAATATTTCTGCCTTTCTGCATTGGATTGTGAGGTTTTTATGCCCTAGTACATGGTCAATTTTTGTGTATGTGCCATGTACTGCTGAGAAAAAAGTATATTCCTTTCTATCCCCATTCAGTTTTCTCCAGAGGTCTATCATACCTAACTTTTCTAATGTTCTATTCACCTCTTTAACTTCTTTCTTGTTTATTTTGTGGTTAGATTATCTAGTGCAGAGAGGGGGAGGTTCAGGTCCCCCACTAGTATAGTTTTGCTGTCTATTTCTTCCTGTAACTCCCTGAACTTCTCTGTAAGAATTTGGATGCTATACCATTTGGTGCATATATGTTAGTAATGATATTACTTCATTGTCTATGGTGCCTTTTAGCAGGATGTAGTTTCCTTCCTTATCTCTTTTGATTAGATCTATTTTTGCTTTTGCTTTGTCTGAGATCAGGATTGCTACCCTGCTTTTTTTACTTCAGCTGACGCATAATATATTCTTCTCCAGCCTTTTACCTTTACCCTGTATGTGTCACTCTTTTTCAAATGTGTTTCCTGTAAACAACATATTGTAGGATTATGGTTTTTAATCCATTCTGCAATCCGTTTCTGTTTTATGGGAGAGTTCATCCCATTCACATTCACAGTTATGATTACTATCTGTGTCTTTTTCTCCATCCTTTTTCCCCTTTTATGCTTTTCTTTCTCCTTTTCCTTTCCCCACTTGTTTTGCTTTTGACCACGCCTCCTTCAGTCCCTCCTCCCTTTTATTATCCCTTTCCCTTTTCTTCCCTTTACTTACTGCTTCTTCCCTTTTTCCCCCTCTCCTTTTTCTTTCCCCTTTTCCCTCCTACTGCCTATAGGGCAAGTTAGATTTCTATACCTAACTGATTATATTATGCCCTTCTTGAGCCAAATCTGATGAGAGTAAGGTTCAAACAATGCTCCCCCCTCCTTTTTCCCTCTGCTGTAATAGGATTTTGTGTCTTTTCCTGTAATGTAATTTACCCTTGTCTGCCTCCTCCTTTCTCAGTACATTTTCTAAGATCAGATTGATCCACTTATTTGGATCCATTTAACCCACTTGATTAGATTTTTTTTCATTACATCAAAGTCAACTAATATCCACCCTTTTGTATACTCCTTTAACATGGTGTAATAACAATACAGTTCTCAAGGTTGCAAGTGTCATATTCCCTTGTAGGGAAACAGCCCCCTTATCCATTTACCTTGTCTTTCTTGAATCTTGTACTTGAAGATCAAATTTTTTGTTGAGCTCTGGTCTTTTTATCAGGAAGTTTGGAAGTCTCCTATTTTTTGAATATCCATCTCCTCCCTTGAAAAATGATGCTCATTTTTGCTGGGTAGTTGATCCTTGGCTGCATTCCAAGCTCCTTTGCCTTACAGGAATCATGTTCCATGCCCTGCGGTCTTTTAATGTAGAAGCTGCAAGGTCCTGTGTAATCCTGACTGTGGTTCCATGATATTTAAATTGTTTCTTTCTGGCTGCTTGCAGCACCTTCTCTTTCATCTGGTAATTTTGGAATTTTGCTATTATATTTTTGGCGTTGTCAATTTGGGATCTCTTTCAGGTGGTGATCGGTGTTCTTTCTATGGTTATTTTCCCTTCTGGTTCTAGGACTTCAGGCAGTTTTCCTTTATGATTTCCTGAAAGATACTGTCCAGGCTCTTTTTTTCATCATGATTTTCAGGTAGTCCAATAATTTTTAAATTGTCTCTCCTGAACGATTTTCCAGGTCTTGTTTTACCATGAGGTATTTTATTTTCATCTATTTTTTCATTTTTTGTTTGACTGATTCTTGCTCTCTCATAGAGACATTAGTTTCCATTTGTCCAATTCTAGTTTTTAACAGATTGTTTTCTTCTGTTAGTTTTTGTACTTCCTTCTTCAATTGGCCAATTGTGTTTTTAGGGACTTGTTTTCTTCAGTGTACTTTTTTTCCAATTGGCCAATTATTTTTAAGGACTCTTCTACCCTCTCATTTGACTTTAAAATCCTTCTTGAGCTCTTCTAAGAAGGCTTTTTGGGCTTCAGACCAGTTCACATTCCCTTTTGACATTGCAGATATGGGTTTGGTGATAATGTTGTCCTCTTAAGAATTTCTGCCTTGATCTTCACTCTTCTCATAATATGAATCTATGGCATGTTTCTTTTTACTCATGGTGTTTCTTTATTCACTGGCCTTTAAATAGATTAAGCTCTCCTGCTAGGGAACAGAGGGCACTGACCCAAGCTTATTCTGTTGGGAGCCTAGGTCTTGGTCACTGGCTTTGTGTGCTGGGGACTCTTATGTTGGCAATTAGAGGCTGTAGGGTTCTGTCAGCTTACCTCATGTTCAACTGGAATCAGCAAGGCTGGAACTTTCAGGCAATTCTAGGTTGCCTACTTTTCCTTTCCTTTAGCTTTCTTCAGCTTCTTTTAGATGGATGCTGCAGGGTTTTTATCTGCCTGGGGTACGTTTCAGTGCTGCCTCCCCCCTTTCTGCTAATGCACTGGGAGATTCCTTTGCAGCAGAGTGCCAAGGCTCCTGGTGGTTTTCTGAGCTGGTTTCCACCAGTTCCCCCCTTCCTCACTGAGGCACTCGAAGGTCCAGGTGTTGATGTTTGCCTGCTCTACCACTTGGGCTTCAGGATCTCTTCCTGGTTGATGGTTGGAGGCTGTAGGGTTCTGACAGCTTACCTGGAGTTGGGTTGGAATCAGCAAGACTGGGACTTTAGGAAGACTCTAGGTTGCTTTCTTCAGCTCCTTTCAGATGAATTCTGCAGGGTGCTTATCGGTGGGGGCCTTTGTAGAACTGCTTCCCTTATTTTTGCTGAGGCACTGTGAGACCCATTTGCTGGGCTGCTGCACTGCTGCTCCCTGTCTTTCTTCTAGTTCATTTATTGTGGGGTTTTTTTCTGGGGCGATATTTTCTGGATTTACAGAGGTTGATAGGAGAGAGTGAGAGTGACTACCTTTTTACTCCTCCATCTTGGATCCCAAAAGTGGAAGTAGAATGAAATAGAATTTCAAGAAACTTGGGGAGAAAGGAGGGAAAACTATTTAATTAAATTATTGTGGAAATTAGACATTGCAAAATGTGATTGTCCATGGCTACATGCTTCCCTACATAGCTTATCTTCCAGAAGTCTTTACTAAAAGATCAGTTCCTACTGTAGTCAGCTTCCAATTACCCACATAATGGAGTTGATCAATAACTTAATACATCAGAAACAGCCAAAGTTACTTATATTTGACTTTCATATGCCTCATAATCTTAATGCAATAGTAACAGTAGTGATCATAGCCATAACAGATTTATCTTCTGTTAGTAACTGATCCAAAACAGAATTTCTGAAGCCTATATGTGTCACAAATATTTTTGATGGGTTCATTGCTTTGATCATTTTGCACAGTTCAACTCAGAGATAACTCAATGCTTATACTACCATAAGATCCCTATTAAAATATGTAGAAATGGTGGCCGTGATTGAATTTTTGAATTTAAGCAGGATTCACCTTCCTGTTAATTAATTGTGGAAATTTTTCTATGCTTTTTAATTATCAGTGTTTCAAATAGGTTGCTAACAAAAGCCTAGCTCATGAAATTAGGTAAGATTACAATATAGGCTAGCCAATCATAGTCTGACTCCTAAATACTTCAATTTCATTAATGTATGGATTAAAAAGCATTTAAGTGCTTACTGTGTGTCAGGCACAGGGAATACAAATACAAAACTGAGACATTACATAACTTCAGGGAGCTTATATTTTAATATAAATGTTGGAGGAAGAAGGCCAAGGTTGAGCATTTTAGTTTGATTTGTCACAGGTGAACTGATCCATAAATGTCTTGATTGTTGAGCCCTTTCCAAAATTAATAGAAGTATTTATTTGATTGGTGCACTCAGAGCAAAAAGCAGAAAGTTGGGATGGGAGGGTTTGAAGAGGAAGAGCTGAACTAGATGTGAAACACTGTTTGGTCTGTGACTGCTTAGAAGTTTGCCCTCTGGTATTTACTTGTCTAAACAGTTCAGACCCAAGGCCAAAGCACCAAAGCTGAGAGGATTAGTTTATTCTGGACCTGGAGATATTCAGTTCATAATGTATGCATACTTTCTCCTCAACTACTAAGGTTTATCATTTCTCTGTAGGTGGTCCAATCCAAGTGTTGACCTTTTAACATTAAGAAGATAGAGTGTAGTTTATGGATATTCATCCATTATTTATCTATTGTCCTTCCAATTTCATCACAAAATACTCTTTTGATAATCTTACATAATTGGGTCTTAATTCAAGATTTCTACAAGCTTTTCTCCCTCTTTCCTACTTCTCACTGTTTTATAAAGTGACAGTTCTCATAATCTTTACCACCCTCCTCCATAAAAGTACTGACAGTAAGTTACTTTACTCTTGGCTATTATGTCTCTGTTTGTGAGATAAAATGTTTGTTGGCACAAAATTATTTCTTGGCTTTTTTTTTTACCCTCTTATTATTGGTGATTGTTTTGCATTAGCCAAATACTGAAATAAATATATATGTGTATGCATTTATACATATATACTTATGCACATGGATGCATATATACATATGCATACATGCTTATATGTATATATAAATGGCACTGGAGTTCAACTAAATTGTATACTAATTGTATATACAACATACAAAAATTTAAAAGGCTGCAGAACAAAATAAGTTACCCAGAAATATCTAAATATGAATTTGCAGGGATATGTAAATAGCCAGATATTTTACTAAAGTTTTTTTTTTAATGTTTTATAAGATATCTACCACTATGTGGGCAAAGTCTCTACTTTTATCTGACCAGTAAACATTTTGCTAAAATTTAGAAAAGTTCCATTTTTTGTTGTAAGGGAGAAATAGTTTCTATGATTACATTGATTATAATAGCAAACTAAATTTATTTTAAAGTAAATATCAAATCAATCAAATTCTGTAAATAAAAAATGAGCTACATATTGAGAACATATTTTTATACAGTATTGGAATACCCTTTTCTAAACATAACTTTTTCTCCAAACAAAAGTTCAAGTTTGATATTATTTACCAAAAGAAATAAAACTTATAAAACATAATTAAGAAACCTTTACATTCTTGTCTGCATATACATCAGGAAAGTGGGGAAAATAATATTCTGTATTATCACATCTAAACTCATTTAACTTTGTGGATTTACCTTATCTGGATAAAATATCATCAATGTCATTATTTTTAACCTTCCTAGACTATTGATATTTTTATTCTACCCTAGTCAGACCGTATCTGAGGTATTGTGTTCAATTCTTGACATAACATACCTGGGAGAGCATTGATAGGCTAGAGAGCATCTAGATGATGGCAATCAGGATGGCAAAGGGCTCAGTTTTATTCATGTGAAAATCAATTGAAAAGACTTAGCATGTATGGCCTAGAGAAGACATAAGTAGGTGCTGGGAAGGGTGGTAAGTTTTTGGGTACTTGATAGGCTGTTACGTGGATGAGAGGATAGATTGGTTCTTCTTGTCTGAGAGGGCAGAACTAGAAACAATGGTTAAAAATTGCACAGATTCAAACTTTAGCTTTGATAGAGGGAAAAAAACCCCACTAATAATTGGCCCAAAGTCAAATGGTAAGCCTTATAAATGTGTGTGTGTGTGTGTGTGTGTGTGTGTGTGTGTGTGTGTGTGTGTGTGTGTCTGTGTGTGTGTGTGTATTATAATTTAAGGAAGGAGAAACCAGTTACAACAAGAGGTAGTAGAGGGCAAGGTAGATGTAAGCTTCATAGAGGAAATGACTGCTGAGTTGTATGCCTCAAAGGAATATGATGATTCTTCAAGGTGAAGCTGAGGAAAGAATATATTTCATGTGTGAGAGATCAATAATACAAATGCTTAGAGAGAAAAGATGGAATATTGAATCTGAAGAGCAAATTTGTGTGGTAGGCAGATGGGTGCATGTAAGGGAATGATGTGAAATAACCATGGACAATATGTTGAAGATAGACTGGAGGGCTAAAGGAATTATACAATCATTAAAGTGGCTATGTTTAAAGTTGACCTGGTTGTATAATTTTAATTAAATGGTTACTATAAAAATATGGTGAGCTAGAAAGGCAATCTATTTCCTGAAATTATTCTGTAATTGTTTTCAACAATTTTAGCCTCTAAAATATAATAATTTAATTTGTATTGTTCTTACCAAGTGCTTTATTTATACTAACTCAATTGGTCTTCAAAACACATATTCATTACCCATTTTACAGATGAAGAAACTAAGACTTGAAAGTTTCAAAATTAGTATCCGAGCCCAGATCCTCTGTTTACATACCTCGTGCTTTTGCCATTATACCTGTCAGTTTCCCCACACACACACGGAAGAAATATTTCCTCCCTTACAAATCGCATAGCACTTTTTATTTCTGATTTTGCTTTCACACTATACCTTGTATTACATTTATTTGCATATATGGCTTGAGTCCCATAGACCAGAAAGCAGAAACTTTGTCTTATTCTGCTTTGCATCCTTTATTGCACCTAGCATAGTACCCCAGAGACAGAGAAAATTCAGTAATTTTTTTTGAATGGATGACATTGAACTGTGAAGAAACTCATCTTTTTAGCTATCCAGGACCAATATGGGTTGCCATGAGAATGGGATAATTCCATTTGCCATCTCATTAAGTCTAAATAATCATTACATATATCTACTTTGGGGTTTAATGCAAAACAATAGGTATTATATACCTAGGAAATATTTCTCCAAACTATTTAGCAGCCAATGATATATGTTTAATTTCCAGATCTGAAGTAGAATTTTGTAGGAATGTCTCTTTTCAGACCCTTGGACCAAGAAATATTATCTTCATACTTGTGAAGATTGAGGCAAGTTCTTTTCATCTGTCCACCACTGTTCTCCACAGGGGCTGCCCAATCCATTTTTATACTTATGGCAGCTAAGATTTTTATGTTTAAATCATCTTTTGAAGACATTTGGTGAGCCATCAAATAAGAGTAACGTAAAGGAAAAAGAACACACTTGGAGTATGAACTCTGTCACTTACTGTGTCACCTCAACTTTAAATCAGGAGCATTGAACTATAGCAGTGGTGTAAGATTCAAAGGAGACTGCTAGGTTGCAGAGTAGATAGAGTGTAGGGCCTGGAGTAGGGAAGATACGGGTTCAAGTCTGGCCTCAGATACTTACTACCTGTGTGACCCTGGGTAAGTTGCTTAACCTCAATTTCCTCATTTGTAAAGTGAATTGGAGAAGGAAATAGCAAATCACTCCAGTATCTTTGCCAGGAAAACCCCAAATGAAGTAATGAAGAGTCAGACACACATGAAATGACTGAACACCAACTATCAAACTCAAAAGAAGGCTACTAAGCTATACATAAGGATTCCTGTAGGGCTGCATATTGACTTAGAAAATCTCATATTAAAATTATCTATGTTTTATCATATTTTAATTTATTTTTATTAATAATAAATAAATAATATTTATTAATTTATTTAATTTTATATATCCTAGTTACATTTTAATCTAGTTTGAGCAATACTAAGGAATATTGCAGTAGGTTTGATATCTTTGAATTAGATGACCTATAAAGTTCCTTCCAGCTCCACCCTTCCTACCTCTCCAGACTTCTTACATGTAACTCCTTCCTGAGCACTCCAGCTCTGCTGACCTGTGCTGTTCTTCACACACAATCCTTCATCTCCTAATTCTCTGTCTTTGCAATGAATCTTTTACCTTTCTCCCTAGCCCCAACATGCCTTAAATGTTCTCCCTGTTCATCTCTGTCTCTTGGAAGCCCTCATTTCCTTCAAGATTCAGCAGGAAGCCTTTCTTGAGGTGCCCAGTTGGTACTACCTACTCCCCCACCCAAGATACCTTGAATCTACTCTGTAGGTAACTCGTATGAATGTACCTAAGTACCTATTGCCTTGCCCATTAGAATATAAGCTCCTTGAAGGCAGTAATTATTATTTTTTCTTTTTCTTAATATCTTCAGTATTTAACACAGTGTCTGCCACTTAGTGCTTAATAAATGTTTACTAGTTTATTTATTGATTCACCTTCTGAGATTCTAAAGATTAAGAAAAGCTTCAAGCTAGTAACTTCATGAGACTGAAGTAGAGTGATTGTAATTTAGCAGATGTAGCAAAGCAAGGCTCAATGTCCAATTCAGCAAATATTTATTAAATGCCTCCTGAATGCAAACATATTGGGTGTTTTCTGTTTTCTCTTGGTGACTCCTTTCTAAGAGTTCTGAGTTCAAAGACAAAAACTAACAAACAAACAAAAAAACCCAACCCAAAATGAAAACAACATCAACAGCAAAAAAACAAAACAAAAAACCAACCCAAAGTCATTTCTAACTGTACTTGCTATAAAAGTGTTCTGGAATATGAAAATCACACCATGTAATTTCCACTTCCTTTATCCTTCCAAACACCCTGCCTTCATGAGTGTACCTTGATAACTCCTCATAAAGAAAGGAATGTGGTCAGTTAGAGCTTTTCAAGAGCTGATAAAATAGTAGGCATTGGTAGAGGAAGTATATAGGATTCGGGGAAAGCAGATGTGTTGGGGGAAAATGGGTTCTAAAGTTTCTGTTAAAATAATAAAGTAATTTTATATATATATATATGTATACACACACACACACATATATGTGTGTGTGTATAGATATATATATATATATATATATATATATATATATATATATATATATATATATATATATATATATATATATATATATATATATATAATGTATAAATATAAAGTCATTTAAAATAATCTTCCAGTCATGGCTGGAAAAGCACTATGTGAATGTGTTTTACTAATTACAAATCTTGTTAGTAAAGCATTGGATTGCAAGAAATGACCTGTGCATTGAGTTTTAAACATCCAATATAAAATGTCTGAAGAAGATAATAGTAGTAATAACAGTAACAATAATACATTTATAAAGCAAATTAAATTTTTAAAAGGTACTTTTGTCTCTGCACTGCTCAGATATAGGTAGAAGCCCTAACTCAGTGTCACAATAATTTACAGCAAAGAATACAAAAGCTAATCTCTGTTTGAGTGGGGATTAGATAGGGGAAAAAAAATGGCCCTGTTCTACCATCACCTGAACTCCCCCTTCATTCCTCACTTTAATTTGGTTCCTTGGTTTATCCCTAAGGGAGTCTGGTTCTGTTTACCCTCTTAGTTGCCTAAAGTGAGAAAATCCTTGCTGGTTTCTATCTAGAAAGAAGAAAAGATAGGTATGTGTGGTCTGAGGTAGGATAAGCCTGGGGTTAAATCTTGAGGTGACTTGGCCACCTGGAGATTTAGCAGCTTTGAGCTGCATGCTACTATTATTACAGTTTTTGATTAAATGTGTGCTGGAGGTCACAAGAGAAGATTAGAATGAAGTCTACAAAATGATTTGTATAATTTTACTGAGTTCTTGAAACTAGAGTTATTAGTAATAGAGCATTGTTTGGAAATATAATGACATTATCATTGTTCATTCATTTGTATACAGTTAATAATGTAAGTACTTTTAATTGTGTGCTTGCCTGTTGGTTATTGTATATTCTTTTTAGTGCCTAGAAACATGGTGAGAAAAATGCTTTTTAGGAATAAAATCCCATAAGAGTAGAGATCATTTCATTCTTCATATTTGTATCTCCAGATGCTAGTAATGTGCCTGCTACATACAAGGTATGTAATAAATTTAATAAACATTTGATGATTGATTTCCATTTGCATTTCAATTTTCTACCTTTCCTGGGAAACTAGAATTTTTTTTTTAGTAAAAAGGTTGACACTCTCCAGTGTTTGGAATAAGATATCTTTCCTTGGCTCCTTGAGAATATACACACACACACACACACACACACACACACATATATATGTACTTGATATGGTAAAAAAAGTTATAATTAACCAATACAATGGTACAATAAAAAGTCATACATTCAAATTATAAAAAGTACTAATGACTTTTTCATGCAGCAACATATAGCAATTTTACATAAAGCAGCAAACAAAATTTGAAGAAAGATACCATATCAATAAATTCAGCAGTTGTATAACAGCAGGATGAAGCCAAACAAGTTTGGATAAGCTTGTTGTAACTTAAATAAATAAATATAAATTTAAAAAATACATTAAAATATTCCAAAATACAGCCAGAAAAAAACAAAATTATCTGAGACTATTATCAAAATGAAATAAACGAAGAAAAAAACTGCAACTGTTCCCTATGAATAAAACAACAACAACAAACAAAGAAGAAACACAAACATAAGGGGTTTTCCAGAATGGGAAGACAAAAGTCCATGTCTGAGACAGAACTAACCACAGAAAAAAATTGCAAAAACTTTTTTGAGTAAAGTTTCCCAGCCACTCAGATTGTTTGCTTGGGGCAACACCCATTCAAATGCAAAGATAAGGTTAGAAATAGAGGCAAAAAAAGATGTTGAATTCATTAGCACAAATAAAAAAAAATCAGTATGGGAGGAAAAATTCTGCCTTCAAAGTGGCTCACAAAACCAAACAAAAACAAATCACTAGCATCAAGACTAAACCAGGTTATTTTGTTTGTTTGTTTGTTTTTACTTGCCCAGAGCCACACAGCTAGTAAGTGTTGTGTGTCTGAGGCCAGATTTGAACTCTGCTCCTCCTGAATCCAGGGCTGGTGCTCTATCCACTGTGCTACCTAGCTGCCCCATAAACCAGGATTTTTTTGTATAAAATATTTCCTATTCAATTCATTTCAGACCAGCAAAAGAATAAACAAGTAATACAATGGTTTTATAGAATTGAAGGCTGGAGTTTTTAGTGATTAAAAGGTGTATCAAGTAGTCCCATTCAGAAAACAATGGGTTGCTCTTGAAGCATAATCTTGAGCAATAATAGGAAAAAAAATTAAAAATGTGCAATGCTTTTGGAAGAAAACTAGCAATCCCCCCGAAAATTGTTGCAAAAATAAGCAACCATAGATATATTCTTATGGAGAATGCCCCCACATATGAGTGTATGCAGAATGTGTGGGTACTGTTTTATTTTTGCCCATGTACATTGTGTATGTCCATATGGGTCCATCTAGAGGTGTTTCTCAAGGAAGCAAGACTGAATCTAGCATTTGTGAAAATTGATTCTCAGAGTTTCCCTCCCCCCAACCAGCCTCCTGCTCTAAAGCTCTTCACAACGATATTACCGATATTACCGATGATGACATTGAATTGAGTCTTCTCCTGGTCAAACTCCAATGGAGGCCTAAATTGATTTAATCCGCTCAGGCTTGGGTGGAGATAGATTCTTCTGCCTAGACAGCCCAAGGCTGAGAGTGGTCTGGTTGGAGCTTGGTCTGATAGGTATTTCCTCTGTCAGGAGGTAGATGGTGGGATGATAGGCCCTGTTGTATGGTTATGTACCAGGATTAAGTGACTAAGTCATGTACTTAAGATTCTCATTTTAATATAGTCCACCCCCCAGTGTGTTCACCATTCAGAGTTGATTGGCACTCCTTGGGAACACCTACTCTGGGCATACAACTCTGTACCCCCAAATTTCAAATCAAGCCACTTCTGGACTGCCCCCCTTAGGGGGACCCAGTTCTAGATTGTAATTCCCATGCAATGAATGTCAAGCCAGCTTGAGAGAAATAAAATGTGGACACATGATTAATCCATTTGTGTCTTTTTTTAGAACAAACTCTGTTTTTGGGGTCAACACATTTCTTCTCCCCACCTTTCTCCAAAAGAGACTTTTGTTTCTTGCAGAAGAGGAAGCAAGAGGTTGGGGACAAATACTGGCCACTCTACTCTATCCAGACAGAAAGGACATAAGAATAGAATTATATCTATCTGCACTCTTAAATATTATTAGTCTAGGGGAAGTAACTTTCAGGTTCAAACTAAGGCTTTGATCACTATCCGTTAATGGAAAATGAAAACCATCAAGCTCTATATGCAAGGCTTTGGTTCCTTTTCTACCAAAAGCCAGTTCCACAATGAACATTCATATCAAATAGCAATGAAAATCCATTTATTCAAGTTGATAGCAAAACAGAAATCAGACACAGTATACATAGGAGAGTATATACCAGATAATTAAAAGTGAATGAGCTCTTACATTAAGTATGAGATAATTCATCTCACACAAGAGAGAGTCCTAGATGTCACCCAAGGGGAAATTTCTTGAAGTCTCTAATGTAGCAAGCTAGGAATAAGGACATGATTGAAGTTCTGCATACTAGCTTTCCCCTCCATTCTTTCTTCCTTCATGGAGCTGAAAACTGTGGCATTATGCATCTTCTCTCTCCAAATAGTAAGGAAGCAGAACCAGGATATCAGTTCTTTCTCTCTTTACCCTTTCATGCAAATGCAGGTCACTGAGTAATAAATCTCCACTAACAAGGAGAGAATCCAATACAATTGTTCCTTTGAGCTAAGTGTTATACTATCTCCCTTCACTCCAAAAGGAGAATTAGCATAATTTTGTAGATTTGAAATTTTATAGATTGTTATGCATGTACATAAGTGTATATGCATGCTTAGGTGAGGAATATTTAGAGCTGTGATTTTAATCCTGTAGGAAACTCTCTGGAGAGGAAAATCTCTTTGCCAATTCAGCTTAGTAGCTATTCTACAATATATAGAATTAGAAAGTTTTCTATAGCAGTGTCCTCCATTTTTTTTATCACACAACACTATCAATTTTTAAAAAGAGATGAGCTATCTAAATATGAAATAATATTTGATTCTATAATCAATAGGAAGCCATTGCAATTTACTAAGTGACTCAGTCAGACTTGAATTTTAGGAAAATCACTTTAATGACTGTATGGAACAAAGATGAAAGTGAGGAGAGACTTAACATATAGAGACTAAATTGTAGACTATGACAATAATCTAGGTGAGAGATGTTGAATGTTCAAACTAGGGTAGTTGAATATTAATAGAGATAAAGGGACCTATAAGAGAGATGGGGGGGTGTAGAAATTACAAGATATTGTCAACTGATTAGATGTGTGGAATGAGGAAAAGTAATGAATGAAAAATGACTATGAGGTTGTAAATCTGAGTGGCTGGGATTATGGTAATAGTAATAAGAGAGTTGGGAAGAGAGGTGGGTTTGAGGATGAAATAATATAAAGAGATCTGCAATATGTCACCATCTATGCCTATTTGTCCTGTGTGACTCATTCTATTTCACACTAAATGAAAAATGTAAGGGCCTGGGCTCTTACAAATTACTCCTGGGGTGCAGAGTTGATTTTCCAAGGGGCATCTGCCATAGTCACTAAAGGATCTAGAGGAATGGGGTATGGGTATATTGGGGTTTAATTGTGGAATAATGGGATATTTCCAGAGGTGGTTATGTGGATCCTCCTGTTGAAGCGTGAATAGCATTTAAATTATAATTGCATTGAGAGTTCTACACCTGTCTTAGAAGGGAGACTATTGGTAGCTTGAATAGCAGAGGGATAGAGCTGATTGGGAGATTGTGAGGCAATAAAAGTAGGTGATTGTGTGGTTGTGTTGTAAACAATCTGAACAGTTGGCTATCATGGGAAGGGTTATCTTACCCTTTGATTGATCTATTGAACACCCCTGTGGTTCATTTCATCCCATCCCTCCCTACCCAGCCTCCCAGTGGCTTCGACTCTTATTGTAGAGACCCCTGGCCTAGAATATCAAGGGGTTAATTGATTTGCTGAATAACATGGAATATGTCAGAGGCAAGACTTGAGACCTGGTCTCAATTCTGAGAGAAGCTCATTATCCACCATCAAGGGGATATGTTTGTTAAATTAACTGTCATAACTATTCTGTCAAAAGTATATGTCCATCCTAGTAATTATTCATATTTATTCAGCATGTTACAACTTGCAAATGCTTTTTCCTCCCAATAATTTTGTGTGGCATATAATAGAAGCATTATTGTCATTGATTTACACACAAGAAAAAACAAGGCTTTCAGAAATTAAGTGACTTACTTGCCCTAGGTCTCACAACTGACAAGGTTCAGCGTCAAGTCTTGAATCCAGGTTTTGGAATACCATGTTACCTCCTTAAATCATGAACATGAAGCAAAATCAAATTTCCTTGATTGTAAAGGGTCACCAAAAGCTGTTTTAGCTTTTGTGTCATTTAGCATAAACTTCCAGTCAATACATCACCCATCTTTCTAGAATGCAAGATTGTGTCAAATGTAACATTAATTTATTTATTTGCTTCTTTCTTTCTTTCTTTCTTTCTTTCTTTCTTTCTTTCTTTCTTTCTTTCTTTCTTTCTTTCTTTCTTTCTTTCTTTCTTTCTTTCTTTCTTTCTTTCTTTTTCTTTCTTTCTTTGATTATTTACTGATTGGTTGGGCAATGGGGGTTAAGTGACTTGCCCAGGGTCACACAGCTAGTAAGTATTATGTGTCTGAGGCTGGATTTGAACTCAGATCCTCCTGAATCCAGGGCTGGTGTTTTATCCTCTGTGCCACTTAGCTGCCCCAAAATGTTAGTATTTAAATCTTGCTAGAATCAGTGTGTGTTTTTTTTTCAGATCTGCTGAATCACATGATAAACTCTATTTAACATTCATTACTTTTCAGCCTTATTGCAGTCATTAGTTTCTGTCAATTCACAATGGCAAGAAATGAGTCTTAGATATTTGATTTTTCCAGAGTTTACATTTGTCCTAGAAAATATAATGCTTTATCATTCCACATGGCATTTTGTTGGCTTGCCCAACAACCAACATTTGGCAGTAGTCATCTGTGTAATAAGTCTTCTTTTTCAAAACAGACTGTTCTGTCTCTTGATCTTTTCACTATAATCCTTCTACCCTATAGGAACTTAATAAACTCTTGTTGACTGACATGTTGCTTAACATGGCTTAATTCTTCAGACATAATTGATTTCATCACTCAATGCTTTCATTATTTCTTCATGGAAGACAGAAACTCTCACCTTCACTTTGTTGTTGAAACATTTTGTCTAACTAATACTCAGATAACTATAAGGCCCCTTGCAGGTTTAAGTCAGTATGTATGAATGATTCCATTCATTTCAGTTCAGGAGGCACCAATTGCCTCAGATGTCTAAGGCACTATGCTAGGTGCTAAGAAACAAAAACAAAAATGAAAACGTGTCCTGATCCTAAACAGCTTACATTTTACTAGGTGGGGAGGGTAGCAAGACACACAGAAGTAAGAAAGCACAAAATTTATGCAAAGAAATTAAAAGTAATTTCAAGTGGAAAATAGTGCTGGCTATATACTTTAACATCTCAGAATTTCCAGGCAACTGAGACTTAGGTTGCAAATCAGGTGTCAAATTGTCCTAGTAGAAGGAGTTTCATCATCAGGAGTTCTCTTTATTAGTGAAATTGTAGTTCAAGTACAAAAACAACCACCCGAAAGTATGTAAAGAATTTCATATTATAAACGGGAAAAGAGTAATCTGTTAAAAAGAATATGAGCCTGGAAGCAGGAGACTGTGGTGTGAGCCTTTGCTTTGCTGCATACTATCCACTTGCCCTTGGGCAGGTCACATAACTTCCATTTGACTCAGTTTCTTCTGGCAACTAGAAATAATGAAAGGAAAATAAAATGAGAAAATACATTTTAAAACCCTTTGAAGTAAAAGCATTAAAATGTAGTACAAATGTAAGATTTGTTAGTAACAAAGAAACTAACCGCAGGCTAAGAGAATCACAGCTGAATTGAATAGGAGGCTAACAGAACTTCATGAAGAGGAGAGAAAATTCCATGTAAATTCTGTGAAACACCTTTTCACTTTCCCTAATACTCTTTTATATTGCAGAATATTCTGAGAGCATTACAGTGGGGAACCACATTTGGCAAATGAAACTCCGTAGTTAAAAGGAATTCTCTTTGTGAGAACCAGCTCTCATTACCCACTAATACCCTGAGAGCAGGCCCCTGTTTCTAACTCTAAGTACTGCCTTTTACCAATTACCATTTTTATGGTTTTCACCAACACAGCAGAAGGCTTCAGATGATATAATTCTGTTTAGTCCACATGACTCAGAACCATAATTGCAAATAAGCAAGAAATATCTATTAAGTAGCATGGCGCTACTCTGCCTTCCCAGCTAAGAGAGCTAGTTACATGGAGGTATTTACACATATTAGAGCTACAGCAATACACCTGGGAATCAGAAGCTCCATTGAAAAAATAAGTTGACTAAAGAAAAATTCCATTATCTAGGATGAACTGTTGTATCTTGTTGCTAGGTTAATTGTCTAAGAAGAAAAAGGGAAAGAATATGAACTAGAGATAGGATGAACTAAAGATTCAGGGAAAGGCAATCTTTCAATTCACATCAATTTAGTTTCACAGATATTCATTAAGCATCTACTCTGTGCCTAGCACTATATATTAGATGACATAAGGGATCCTAAAGAAGCACAAGCCTTGATACTTTCCTCAAAGATGTCATATCAAATGGAGAAGATAAGACTCACATATGAAACAATCAGGGAAAAATACCAGGCATCATGTAATAAAACACCAAAATGAGTGGTGCAGACAATACTACAATAGGAGGTCAGAGAAAATGAAGATAAAGGAGGCCTGCAGTCATAAGGGAGATCTTCACAGGGAAGACAGAGCTTAACTGAGCTTTGAAAGATGGATAGGATTTAAATAGATAAAAAGAGGAAAAGATATTTCAAGGAGAGGAAACACCTTAACAAAAGGCACAGATGTGGAGCAGAATACAGCATTTAATTGACATCTGGATGGCATGATTGACAGCTAGGTTGTGTTGCAGAAAAAGTGCTAGACTTAGAATCAGGAAGACTTGAGTTCAAATTCTGATTCAGCCACATACTAGCTATCTGAAACTGAGAAAATGTCTGGGAAAGTCATTTAACCTCTATGAGCCTTTGTTTCTTCATTTGTAAAATTAGGTAGTCAAATCTGATGGACTTTAGGTTCCCTTCCGTCTTTAAATCTATAATCCTGTGAGGTTGATCTGACATGACAGAAGAAAGATAAAGCAACATGAACTGTATAAATGAAAAACAAAGAGAGAAAAAACAGGGATTTTACAAAGACAGCTGTCTTCTGTGATAGACTTGGAGATGCAAACTCCTGAGATCTGCCAGATTCCTCTAGTTGAAGAATACTTAAGATCAGTGGAAAGCAAAAACACCACAGTCATTTTTTTGCTTATGAAAATCTAAAAATCAAAGACACAAAACAATCAAAAATCTTCAGGCTACATATTTTTTCATTCTAGCTTCATGTTATTCTATCACATTTTTGGGCCTCTGAAACTCTGACTTCTTAGATTATATTCATAGTGTCTGGCCTTTGGTACCTTTGACCTTTGTTAGGCTAGGTATAAGGATATGTTTACTACTTAGAATTTTGTAACTGCATGTGCTATCCTTCCTCTGAAGGATGCAAATGAACTGAGTTTGCTTGCTAGAGAATATTTATGTGCATTCATATATTTAAATATAGCTTTATTATTAATTTTACTCTTTCCCCTTTTTGTTAATATTTTCATGTATTAGAAGGCCATTTTTCCTCTCCTGCAGAGTCTGAGTTGAAATTGATGCATTATGAAGCTAGGTGATATAGTAGATAAAGTTCTGGTCCAGGAGTCAGGAAGATCTGAGTTCAAATCCAGCCTCAGACATTTATTAGCTGTGTGACTGTGTCACTTAACTGTTTGTCTCAGTTCCACATCTGAGGAAATGAGCTAGAGAAGGAAATGGCAAACCAATCCAGTACCATTGCCAAGAAATCCCCAAATGAGGTCAGAAAGAGTTGGGCATGAATGAGCTGATTGGACAACAAAATGCAGAAGAACAAGTGGGAAGAAAAAATATATATAAGCCCCTCCATCAGAAGATCTCTTCATTTAAAAACAACAACAACAACAACAACAAAAACACAGTCATCCTGATTGCCATGGCTGGACAATTTTGAGGAAGAACTTCTTAGAAACTTTCATTTCTGTATTATTAGGCTAGTATGCTCTATATCTATATAATTTAAATTGCTTCTCACTTTATTTTGCTTTCATTCCTGAAACCAGTCAAGAAAGTGTCCCCATTTCCCCATTTAGATATGTTTACCTTAGCCCAAAGGACTCCATATCAGCTAGGAACATAGATAAGAACCTGCACATCTACCTCATTAACAAAATGAATATAGAGGAAGACACTTCATTCTCATGTTCTCAGTCAGCTCAACCAATTACTGTCCTCTTAGATACCAAAGTGTAGATCAGGAGACAGAAGTAACAAATTAATACTTTGTTCCCCAGCAATCAAGTTCTTGAGTATTGGAAAAGAAAGGAGAATCCCTGACACATATTAAAAATGGGTTTCTTTTTCAAAAGGGAGAGCTGAGAAGTCATCCTCAGAATTGTCACACCATTGGATACATTCTGGATGAAGATTTGGAGGACCCTAATAATTCTCTCTTACTTCTGTCACTGCTGAGACCTTGGTCAAATCTACAGAATATTCGGTAATAAATTTCATCTGCTCACATAATTCTTCAATTTGTATTTTCCCTCATTTTTCTTTTCATAGCATAGAGACTGAATCATTACATCATCATTTACTTAGAGAAGCCTTTGCTGCCAAATGTAAGGATTGAAATGGATGGGAGAGACAAATTGTCCCCTCATTTAAAAAGTCCTTAAATTCACACAGAGTCCACATTCAAATTGCTGAAGTTGGGGCCATAATCCACCCTCCTCCAACCTTACCTTAAATATACAGAACTATATTAAATAATTGTCAGGAGAGGGGACATCCTTGCTTTACTCTTGTACTTATTTGGAAAGATTCTAGTGAACCACTAGTGCATATGATGCTTCCTTTTCATGTTTAGATCAATACATTCTGTGATATAAAAAGGTTCCTCTGTGCCTATACATTAGAGGATTTTTTTTGTTTGTTTTAACATAAATTAGTGTTGCACTTTTTCAGGCTTTTTCACATCTATTGAAATAATCATGTGGTTTTAAAAGTTTTTATTTTTATGTGATCAATTATGCTGATAGCTATTTTTATATTGAACCACCCTTGCATCCCTAGACCTCAAAAGTGTTTTGGCCTCCTTCCACTCTAATCAATTAATTTTTCATCTGCCATAGTCTTTGCCCCAAATGGTTTCTATGAAGATAAAACTGGCCCCAGTTGGGTGTCTAGTAAAGTGGATGGTTACATAGCTGCATACTGTTTCCTGATCCAGTTCTCTAACTTCTCTGGCTAAGGTCTGTTGTAGCATAGATCACTACTCCTCTGCTTTCCCTGGCTGAGTAAGCTTGTGGACTTACAGCTCTCATTTGTTTTCTGCCATGCTAAGAAGTTGGAGATGGGGTAGAGTTGAGTTCTGTTGCAATCCTGTGGGTTGGCTTATGCAGCCCTGCTGCCTGAGGATGATAACCAGTGCAGGAGGGCCTACTGAGTGTATATTAGAGGCTAGTAATTAGCCTTCCCTGCTGTTAGTGTATTGAATTATTGCCTCATTTGTATTGTTGGTGTCCTAGACTGTGATGATACATGAAATTGCTTTATCTCTTGTGAATCTTACTTTGAAAGGGTTTGAGAGTTCATGAGAATCAGAGAAAGTACCTACTCCTCTATCTTTTGGTCACATGATCTAGAAGTCTGCCTTCAATAAACAGAAAACAAAAATTTTTAAGTTTCATGAAGACTGGAGAGTGAAGAAGAGGAGTGCTGTAAGGAAACCATTCAGGCACATCTGCATGAGAGGGAAAACACTGAAAAGAAGAATATAGTTGAAAAGAGGGGATATCCATTGTGTAAGAATTCACTATTTTAAATAGAAGTTTAGGAATTTTCTATATTCTTAAAACACTTCTCCCTCTCCTCCCCTGATACCATTAAAAAGATTCATTAGGTTCATTTTATAATATTCTATCATGAATCCATATAAATTGCAGAAAAGAAGAACAATTGAATGAGCCCAAGATGTCTAATGAGTAGCTGAAATACCAACCTGCAGGACCAACAGATTGGCAGCAAAGGAATGCTATGGGAATTAGAGACAAGCTCAATCAGCCCTCAGCCCTTCAGTTCCCCTCTTTCTATTTCCCTCATCTAAATATACGTCCTTCACATTTTTTAACATTTCCAGCTCTGCAAACTTGAAAAGTTTTACTATTACTTACTTAGAAATTCTAGTATCTTCATTAGAAGTCAGATAGTTCTCTGACAATTCTATATAAAAAAGTCACCGCATGTATGTTCTTTTGCACTAAAAAAGTTGATTTGGTCACATCACATATATTCCATATGTTTGAATTGCCAACACTTGTGATTCTCTGAGATCCTCTGACTGAGAAGCAGTTTGGGATAGCACAGTCAAAACACTGCTAGTGAGGAGTTAGGAAACTAGAGTTTCTTATTCCCTCACTTACAAATTGATTTTGAGAAGATAATTTAATTTCCAATGCCCCAGTTGGTGTGGTAGGGAAAACTTTATACAACTCCTCAAACTACATGTAAGTAATTCTATTATTTAAAAATATTCATCCTAGTTCAGTCAACTATCATTTTTGAAGAATAATCCAGAAGCAATATGCAATATTCCTTTTTAAATTTCTTTTTATTTGTTCTTGTTTTCCTTATCCATTGCCACATTAAAATTCAGCCATATGAGATGGAGACTGGAGATGGGGATGAAAGGGTGCTTGTCAGGTTACCTTTCAGGTGGGGGACCTTTAGATGGAGAAATACTGACCAGAATAGAGTGGTTCAAAAAAGGAGGGCTGATCATGGAGGGATCTTTAGCTACTCACTGTCCCTCATACTCTATGTCAGTTGCCAAATATTGTTGATTTTATCTCCATATTTTTCAATTCTATTCCCCTTCTCCCTACTCACAAGGCTGCCCTCTAGTTCAAGTTCTCATCACCTCTCATTTGATTAATTGTAATATTATCCTAATCAGTTTTCCTGTATCAAGCCTTTCTCTTCTTCATCCCATCCTCCATGAGGGCCATCTCCAGTCATCTTGATCGATTTTTTGCCACTGGACCCAGATGGCTGCAGAGGAGAAAGTGAGACTGGTGCCTTTGCACAGCCCTACCTCACTTAAATCCAATTTCACATCACCTACCTGATGTCATGGTCCTCTTCAAGAATGAAGGACAAACAACAAAACCATCCTCCTGTGGAGCTGTCAAAGAGATATTCCTAAAGCATGTTTCTAACAATGTCATTCCCCTTGTCATCAAACTCCAGTGTTTCCCTATTACCTATAGAATAAATTACATATTCCTCTGTCAATTAAAACCCTCCACAGCCTAACTCCAGCCTACTTTTCAAATTTGATTATGTATTATTCAATTTTAAATTAATATATTGTCCACTCCAACTGATATTCTTATTTTTGTTATTGTTCAGTTATTTTAGCTCTATCGGACTCTTCATGACCCCATTTGGGGTTTTCTTGGCAGAGATACTGGAGCAGTTGGCCATTTCTTTTTCTAGTTCATTTTACAGATGAGGAACTGAGGCAAAAAGGGTTAAGTGATTTGCCCAGGGTCACATAGCTAGTGTCTGAGGCCAGTTTTGAACTCAGGAAGAGGAGTCCTCCTGACTTCAGACTCAGCACTCTATTCACTGCACCACTTAGTTGCCTCCTATTTGATGCTCTGACTCCCATCTCTGGGACTTTCCATAGACTTTTCCCCAAACCTGAAACACACTCCTCACTACCTATCTCTTAGAATCCCTAGTTTCTTTAAAAACTCAAGTTTGCCACCACCACCTAAATGAGGTCTTTTCTAATAATCTAAATGTTAGTCTCTCCTCTGTCCCAAGTTGTATTTTCTGCATTTTTATGTACATGACCTCATTCTCTCCCATAAGATAATAGAAATTACTTGATAAAAATTTCCATTTTCGTTTTTGCATTTATATTCTCAGCAGAGTGGCTGACAGAGTAGGTGCTTAATAAATGCTTGGTAATTGATTGATTGCCTACCACATATAATATTCTTATTATTGATAGTATCTTAACTTAGTGGTATACTACATAGAGCACTAGACATAGAGTCAGAAGCCTCTAGTTTACATCCTCTCTCACAGACTTACTAGTTGTGTGACCCTGGGCAAGTCACCTAATATCACTGAATCTCAGTTGCCTCATTTGAAAAGTGAGGGAGTTAGATGTGATAACTTTTAATGTTCCTTCCACTTCTAACTTCATGAGACTATGAGATTTTATAGTCTTTAAAGTTCATTCCAGATCTAAATCTATGATTCCATGATCTGCAAAATTCCAGACTTTTATGTGTAATGACCCCAAAGACACTACTTACTGACTGTGTTGTAGGGAAGAAGAGGGGGTAAGGACATAATATCACCTTTCAGAAATCACATTCAGAAATAGAAATTTTTTCTTCTTTGCCTTGTTCACTTGTCCCTTCTTCCATAGTACAACTATAAGAACATGTAGCAGAAGCACATGGCAGTGGTAGATATATGATTACAGTTGATCTTAGATACAAAAACTATAGAAAAGCATTTCTCAACATAATAAATGTTAACAACTGGGATACTGAGCAATTTCTGGAGAAAGACATGATGGAAGAATACATGTGTGTTGATCCTGAGTCAGAAAGTGGAATCCTAGTCTTACCAGTGGCTTCATATGTAATAAATCTCAAGTTCAATGGTTCTTGAGTTGAAGAATTTGAACATTAGGCTTCCTAGAGAGAGGAATTTCCCTGTCCCAATGTGCTTCTAGGGGAAAGAGGAAAGAATTTCACATAGTTTCTGTGTAGTATAATGGCAAGCCATTAATGAGTTCCTTGAACAAAATAGATTTGAGTCAGAATATTGCCTCAGTGATCCCCCCAATAAAAGTATTGTTATGCTTTGCGGTAGTCTGAATTGCAAGGTAGCCCTATTATTGTAGAAGGAGTATGTATGATGTGAGAGAAAGGACTTTTCATAAAATTGTCAGGGTTTTACCCCAGTAGCATCTTCCTTCTCTGAGTGAGATATACTCTGAGGAGCTGTCTGTGTTCTCTACACTTTTTAAAAATTGGTTCCAGCGATTTCTTTGTATCTTATGCATGTTTTCTGAGGCAAACTATGGCATATCTCTATTTAGCATCTTCAGTGCTTGTATAGGAGCTAGGGACCCTATTACTCATATTTAAGCAACACTGGAAATGATCTATATCAATAGTATATTAGGGAATTTCACCACAGTAATTCCAGGTGTAGAGCAAATAATCCAAAGAGAGAAAATAACCCCTTTAGGTCAGTCTCCATAATCAAATTCAGGTCTCCATGATCATAGAGTTTTTGGGGAAGATGATTTGGGCCAAAGGTTATATCTAGGAAATAGAATGTGTTATATTGTGGTATCTAGAAATAGAGTGAAAAAGCAGTCCTTTCCTTTAAGAAGATTATAATCTGTATCTGAGGAGTCAAGATACATTTAAGAGTACAAACATGCAGTGTAACTACAAAGTAATGAAATTACTCAAACAGCTAAATAAATCCAACTTTATAAACTTGAGAGGTCTCATCAACAAAGGAGATCATAACATTTCCATTTCTGTTAATCTTGCACAACCCATGTTCATAGTTTTCCATAAACTGGTCACAGGGGCTCATTCAATGTACTTGTGGCTTTCTTCAATTTTTTTCTTGACATTGCATGGCTATCGGCAAAGTAACTTAGAACAACATCACTTGACACTTGACTAGCCCATCTTCTCTTCCTATCATACATTCCCTTAAAAAAATTTTCCAGTAATGAAAGTTCCTCATTATCTATATCTTGTAGCCGATTCATACCCTATCCACCATGTACCATTCACCTTCTCATTTCCCTTTGTGGGATATTAATTTTTAATTCTTCAAAGACTTGCAGTCTATATCTTGCTTCCATATGACAAAATCAGTAAATGTGGGTAACAAAATGTATGCATATGTGTGTATCCAGAAGCATGTACACACCTGTGTGTAAATATGACTATAGACACATATATGTATATGTACATATATGTATATATACTTTGTATATACACATGTATGTGTATGTGTATACATACATATATACATATATACATATATATATATATATATATGTTTATAATGTATGCCAGCACTTACATATATAAATTAGTGTTATACTTGAAGACATATATGGCAGGAAACTATGTACTCAAATTACATAGTCATTAATTTAAATATTATTAAGTGTTCCTTTGGAATAACTTTCTGATCTAATTTACAAAGAAAAAGAGTCTTGTTATTTTAAAATAGGGATTCATTTTGATCCTTTTTATGATTCCCCCAATCATTAGTGTTCTTCTACAAATAGCTTGTATTTACTTATTTGTGCAGGTAATGGGACAGCTAGTTATTGCAGTGGACAGAGTGCTTGGCCTAAAGTCAAGAAGACACATAAAATCAGGCCTCAGACACTTATCAGCTGTGTGACCCTGGGCAAGTCAGTTAACCCTGTTTGGCTCAATTTCCTCATCTGTAAAATAATCAGGAGAATTAAATGGCAAACCACTTCAATTTCTTTGCCAAGAAATTCCCAAATGGGGTCACAGTCAGACACAACCAAAATGACTGAACAAAAACAATAAAAAGTTCCTATTGTATTTAACCAGTCAAATGTAAGTTCCTTGGGGCCACAACCTGTTCTATATTTGTCTTTGTATCTTTGGTACCTAGCTTAGTGTCATACACATAGCAGATGGTTTATAAAACGTGTAGGCACGAAATGAATTGAAATAGCATTCCCAGGCTTGATCATTCATCTTTTTCATGAGACTTGGCTTCAAGTGTTATTAATTCTTCCTCCAAATGAAATCCACCTTCAAAAGGTGAAGGTCTCTAACCAGGTCTTAGACAAAGTTGATGGATTGGTGAACACAAGAGAAGAGGACTTATAAAGCCAGATGTTGCAAAGACCCAGTGAAGAGAAAAGTATGATTTTCTAGGTACAGTACAGCCTATTTCTATTACCAGAATATGTTTCTAGGAGGAGAATCATGTAAAGTTACGATTGAGATCAAGGATTCCTATTTCCAATTTCCAAATATCCATGAACATTTATTGACCATATTTTATACACACACACACACATGCACACACTCACAAACATGTATGTGTGAGATATTTGTGTATATGTACATGTATACACCCATACATATACACATGTGTATACAAAATACTATATATATATATGTATATGAATATGTATATATATGATTATATACATATATGTGTATATTCACATACAAATCCCTAGCTGGCTAGCTATGCAGCAGTACTCCATGGTCAACAATTCTTCGGTTAAAACCTAGAAGCAGATTTAATCAAGAAAGGTATTTTGGTTCAATATTTTAGTTTCTTTCAATCCAGACAATCTATCTTATTATTAACCTTAACCTTCTGCAATGGGAGAATCAAATAAGATCATGTTAGGTAGGATCAAAATGGCCTGAATTACAGAGAGAAGGATTTTTTTAAAAAGGGAAAAAATAGAAAAGCTAACAACTTCATTTTTGTAAATGTTTTTTTCACAGATTTTCTTTAAGTGCCATTTTAAAACTCTCTTGATTTACTTCTTCGAGACAATTGCGTAGTTGTCTGAAATCATAGATGATCACAGTTTTCTAAAGTATGCAATGCTCTTTGTAAAAGCAAGTTACCCCAAAAGTTCCTGTTTACTACTCTTTGGCCCCTGAGCTGTTCCTGTTTTAATTTAAGTCTACATTAAAAGAGAATTTTGTAGGAACACTTTGCTGGCACTTAACTTGCCATCTCTCTATGCTTGTGATGATTTCATACATTAGGAATGCACATTCAGTGGAACACAGTGAGGATACCAGTTGGAGAGGGACCAAACCAGGACCTCAAAGTTATAGAGAGACCTAGAAATCATCTAGCTGAAATCCTCACCTAATGTAAGGATGATCTTTACAGAATGTCAAAGCTGATCAAGCCAGCTAGCTGCTGAGGGGGGTTAGTCACAATGACAGTATTAATTCCTAGGTGATAATGTTATATATCAACTTTTTGAACAGTAATGCATCCATTCAGTCAAACACAGATTTTGAGAGTTAGAAAGAACCTTATCTAGTCCATTCTATATATGTGGTCACCTAATATCCAATCCACTTCTACAGGAATTCCACACTTTCAAATAGTTTTAATTGTTCAGAAGTTTTCTTATTGTCAAGCTTAAACTGGCTTCTTTGTATTCTCTACCCATTGTTCCTGGTTGTCTCCCTTGGGACCAAACAGAATAAATGTCATCCCTCCTTTGAATTTAAAGGCAGCCTTTGAAATCCTTGAAGACTGAATTTCCCCTTTTTCAGGTGAAATGTGGACGGTTACTTCAACCAGTCCTCCTATGCTATGTGCTCAGGGCCCTTCACCATGCTCTTTGCTCTCTTTTACTTACTTCTAGCTGATCAAAGTCCTTTCTCAGCTATGGACCTGATGGGGACAGACTAAAGTGAGACTGCCTTTTCCTTATTCCTTCTCTATCCCTCACAAAATGCAGCTCAGGACTGTGATAACTCGATAAGAGACAGCAGCATGAAAAGAATAGCTAAAAATAGCCATTCTCCTGGGCCCAATGACCACACTTTATATCTATCACATGTTCTATCTGCAGCCTAAGGTAAAGTGAGATGACTACCAGTGAATCTTCTCTTACTGTCACGCCTTTCCCTGCCACCTCTTTCTTTCCCTGGGGGGTGGGGGGATGGGGATAGGTCACACCCTTTAGAAAATGCATTGCCCTTTCCCCTCATTTGAAAGTAGCTCACATGAAAGCCATCTACAGCATGAGGAAAGTAAAGGGTACAGAATTGCAGAAGTAGGATCCTAAGGCCTTTCCATGCCCTAGAAAAATTTTTTTCACACGTCTGTACCTGCCCTCTTTCCTCTCTGTATGTCAACTTCTTCAACAGTACCATTGTGGTCTCTCCCTGGGGCTTCCCCCCCAAGTCTCTTCCTTTCACCCCAATCTTCATGTGTTCTAGGAACCAGAATTCCTAGTTATACTGTAACAGACCTATAAATCTATGAAGCCTTTAAGAGTGACTCCATTATCATTGGAGAATAAACCTAGCTAAATTTGGAGAAGCTTATCCCCCAGAAGTCAATTACAAGTTGATCAATTGATTTTTTATGCATGGGTTAGAGGTGTAAAAACAATGATAAAATCATGGATATTTTGAAGTGCTGAAGCATCTATTTATTAGTAAAATAACAAGTTTCAGAAATTACCTTTTCCAGTACTCACATCCGATCAGGCCACTTAAATTTTTAATTTTTTTTAAAAAACAGATCAAAACAACACCCTTTTACATAGTTAATCAATTCATTCCACTACTAGAATCTACTCAGATATTAATTATTGTGTGTTCCACACAATATGCTTTATCACCTTTTTAACATAATACCAGTGCAATTATCACAGAACAGACAAATCAAACTCAGTTTCTTTATGCAATTAGAAAGAACCTAAGAAGTTCCAATCAGTCAAAGTACTTGATTGCCTGAATTGTGACAAGGGAGAAAAGAGATGTAGCTTCATGATCTGATGATAATGGCTTGTTCCACTGTTGTGGTTAATGGGGGAGTTTCTTCTAAATTTTAATTTAAGGTTTTTTAATTAAACAGATTAAAAGATTAGTGAGAGTTTAATAATGTATTCATGTGCATAACCAGTTATGGCCCATTTTTTCTTAGTTTTATCACAATCAAGTTTGGGAGAGACAACTTCTTGGTTCTGATTCAGAAACCCTTCCTTCTTATTCACGTGACTCATGAGAACAGAGTATTAGGTCTTCAGAGAAGAGGCATAATGCCTCTTCTTGATACTCTTGATCATTTGATGCCTCCCATGACTTTGCACAAGCTGTTCTTTCTACCTGTAATTCTCTCCCTCTTCATCTCTGATTCTTGGAATTCCTAGTTTCCTCAAGGCTCACACTAGGTGCCATTAGGGCAAGTAGGTGCTGAAGTAGATAGAGTACCAGCCCTGGAATCAAGAGTCTAATCTGGTCTCAGACACTTGACACTAGCTATGTGACTCTGGTAAGTCACTTAACCCCAATTGCTTCTCCAAAAAAAAAATGCCATTGCCTAAAAAGATTTTTTCTGATTTTTGCTCCAGCTCTCTCAGATTAGGTGTCATCTTTCCCTTCACTCCATCTTTTTTACCTACAAATTATTTTGTGCCCCTCTATTAGTAAAATATAAGTTTCTTTTTTTTCAGCAATTAGGGTTAAGTGACTTGCCCAGGGTCACACAGCTAGTAAGTGTCAAGTGTTTGATCTGGGGCCGGATTTGAACTCAGGTCCTCTTGGCTCCAGGGCCAGTGCTCTATCCACTGCACCACCTAGCTGCCCTCAAATGTCTTTAGAGTTATAAAGTAGAGAATTGTACTAATGGCCTAGTTATAATTCTGGAAATGAATAACCAACCAGTCATCTGGACAGTTGCTTCAAAGTCCATTTTGACCCTAGGCTATGATCCTTTCTCCAATTCTTGGTTGAGGTGTGGGTAGCCCAGAAGACAGTGCATCATCAGCTGGTTGATGGCAACATAATAACAGGAAGTTAGGAGAGATTTATATCATGACATATACACACTGCATATATACATGTCTTTGTATGATATGTAAATGTATACATGTATATGATATGGGTGTGTGTGTATCACAGATATTCACACTTGGCAAACTGAGTAGTTTACTAAGCCATAAGTGTGAGGGGTCTTCTGATCTCCCACTGTTAAATCAGATATTCCCAGCCACCTCTTCCTCTATTGTCCTTTCACAGACAATCAGAATTCGAAATGATCCTGCTGCTACTCTTATGCTCTGTGATTCTGTGATTTTACACAGACCTTGGTAGATTGACTCTGGGCCAGAGTCAGTGGGTGGGAAGGCCCCCTCCTTTGTCAATTTCCTTACTGGTGCAGGGTAACTTAGAACATCTCCCTAGGTGATGATTTGATAGAGAGGAAGGTCATTTTGGCTACCACTGGGCAGGAAATATTTCTTCTGGTGGTAGATGGCTGGCTGACACTGGAAATCTTGTTTCCTTTTTTTAATCTCAAAAGAATAGGACACATTATTAGATGCTCTTTCCCCAAATATGAATCCACATGACATATTTGTTCTTTTGTTTGCAGAAAACCACATGAATAATACAACTTATCGTTGCACCTCTGAGTAGCCAAAAAAATAGTATGATGCAAAGAAGTACTCACTTAGATGAAACCTAAGGAAAATAAAGGATTGAAATTGTACTTTTTATCATCTTTGCCTTTGTGGAGGGAACTGAAATGAGCAAATGAAAACAAGTCAGAAACAACAATGAGATGAATTTTTAAAATTCAATGAATTTCTGCCCTTTTCATCTTTGTCTAATTCTGAATTCTTAAATCATGGCATTATAGATCAGAAAATGTTCAACAGAAATTGATTGACAAGAGGGCAGGTTTACACATACTTAAAATAGTCTTTATTCCATCCTGAAGTTTAGCTACTCTGAATCAGGACTTTTCTTCATACCAATTAGCATCCTTAGTATTGCCACTGAAGGGCACTCCGTGCACAGTGGTGTTTGACATGTGTTTGCTTCTCCCAATTATTTTATGTGGAAGTGAGTTACAGGAGAGAACTCTCATCAAAACTAGACCGATTCTCTTGATGATAATGCAATACCTGGCGCTTACTCTTCAGTATGTTAAAAATCAGAAAACCCATGTAGGCTGCAGGTGGAAAGCCAAATTAGTTCACAGTTCTTGCCTTATAAAATAATAACACTATAGCACATAAATCCAATTCTATGGGGGTTCATCTAATGAATTCCACAAAGAGTTTTTACTCATATCCCTCAGCTAGGTTTTCTCCTGTTTATGATTACTGATGAAAATGTAATTTCCCTCTAGATACTGTGTGCTTTTTAAAAATTTTGGCTCCCCTGGCATATAAGCGTACTTTCTCTTTTTTTCTGAATTCCAGTGATACCAAAATCCTCTGAAAACAAACATCCGTTTAATAAAGTCACCGTCTGTTCAGGAGAGAAGGGAAGTTCTAAATTCCTTAGCCCTGGGTTGATGGGAACCAGATGAAGATTCAGAGTATTCCTAAGGTCCACATAGCTCAGGTTTGAAGGAAATATATACCACCTGAGCCACGGCCATTAGTGGGAAATGGCCCTTAAGAGGTGGAAATAGCATTCATGATCTGAGAGGGTTAGGGAGTTGTAGACAATCAAGTCTTGAGGAAAAGAAACGGGAAAGATACTACAGAAATGTTCTGGGGAAGGAATTAATGCAGTCCTGTGTATCCTAGAATTTCTTAAATAATCTCTCTTTCTGGTAGCATTTTTTTAATGTATGATTTTATCCTTTGTCACAAAAGCATTTCTCTTATTAAAAGAAACACTGTTGGATTTTCAACCAGTGAAAAAGAAATGTGTGTGAAGACTTCATTAGTCAACATTTTGTCATTTTAGTACTATGTTAATTTTTAAATTTTTAAATTTTATTAATTTATTTTGATTTATCAATAATCACTTCTATATAGTTTTGAGTTTAAAATTTTTTCTCCCACTTCCTCCCCACCACCCTTCCCAAGATGGCTCACAAACTGATATAGGCTATACATTTACATTCCTATTAAACATATGTTCACATTAGTGATGTTGTAAGTAAAAATTAAAATCAATAGGAGGAACCATCAGAAAGAGGAAACACAGCTCAACAGAAGAGAAAAAAGTAGCAATTTAACTTCCATAGTTCTTTCTTTGGATGGATGTGGATAGCATTTTCCATTGCAAGGCCTCTGGATATGTCTTAGAACCTTGTATTGCTGGGGAGGGTTAAGGTTATCAATACTAGTCATCACACAATGTGGCTGTTATTCTGTACAACGTTCTCTTGGTTCTGCTCATGTCATTCAGCATCAGACCATACGAGTCTTTCCAGGTTTTTCCAATTTTCCCTGCCCTCCCCTTCCCTTTTTTTCCCTTCCTTGCCAAAGGAAGTACTCTAAGCTGTAATTGAAAATTAAATTGTAACTAAAATTTTACACACTAGTGAAGTCATCAAGAACTTAAAAGCTTGACAGAGATATTGGTGTTCAGTGACATTAGCTTTAGGCTTATCTGAGCAATCTTTTAGTCATTTGTGAAAATTTATCCTCTCTTCCTTTAAGAACGGTCTCAATGCATTGTTCCCCCAGTCATGGCCAAGGAAATAAAGAAATTGTTCCAAAAGCACTTTCCAACCTGAGCTGCTATGTAGAAGTACAGTTTTAAAATTGGCAAATTGCATTGAGTGTGGCTGAATATGAGCAGCTTTTATTATTCTCAAACATTTGTCGTTTCCAAACCAGGGCAGCTTCTACTTCAAATCCTACCTGGTGGGTGGACGCTAGGTAAGATTGAATAGAAGGGAATGTTCTGAAGCAGGCCAAATCCATCCTCTGACCTCTGAGCTCAACTAGCTGTCATGTACAAATTTGATTTTTGCCAGAAAGTTTTTTATCCTCTCAAAAGAAATGAAACAGAGGGAGTGAGGAACGAATCTTGAACTATTTTTTTTTCACAAATGATTTACAACTGGTCTGGAAATTCTTTTTGTTTTATATGACCTTGTTTACATATCATGAGAGAGATATTGGTTCTAATTAGAAATGTTCTCTGATTTTGGAAATATAAAACCATTTATTGAATCAACTGTAGTGTAACTTGTAGTCTAAGATCATACTATTAATGTGGAGGGTGAGAAATAAGTACCAATCATATTGAGATAGCAGCCTATTATAGTAGAATAGTTGAATAATGCATGGGTTATTTTACACAACATACACATGCACACATATACACACAGACACACAGTTATTTTTGTAAAAAAAAAAGCAGCATGATGAATATTAATCATGTCCAAAGACCCAGAGATGCAGGAAGAAACCCAAATGCTATCCCTGCCATAGCTTTAGTCTTTCCCACTCCATCCTTGAAAGGGAGGGCCACCTGAGAAGACACCAAAAGACTATGGGAGCAGCTTTAGCATCTCTGCAGGTGGTCACATTGTTGATATTTGACTGAAGGCAGAAAGGCAAAGATGATGAGATTTCTGGGGCTATGCCTCACTTCAGTCCTCAACATTTAGTATAGTCCCCCACACAGATCATTGCCTCAAAGTCTAGCTCCCCACAAATAGAGCATCATCTCTTGCCCTCCCTCACTCCTGAGTCTTGGTCTTAACATCTACTGTTTTTCTGTTTTATGGGCAACTGGGAACAATTTTCTTTCTCCAAAAGTTAGATTATTCAAGAAGTCCACTCTTTTCTTTAGATGGGGTTCTTTAGTTTTTGTGTATGTGTTTGTTTGAGTTTTAATGTCATGGAGCCTGTTGGCATTCTGGTGAAGCCTATGCACTCCTTCTTAAAATAATGTTTTTAAATGCTTTTAAATGTTTTATTTTAAATAAACTACACACTTTTGAAAAGGAAAACAAAGGTTAATGAAATACATATGTAATGATTTTCCTATTTGAATTCAAAACTGCATGAAATCTATCCATAGGATGCTTGTAGTTATGTAGATCCCAGGCTAAGAATCCCTGCTATAATTTCTTAGCATTGTATCCCTTGACTTGGGACTACTAATTTTTTTTTAAATCAAATTTTTATTTTATTTTTAATTGCATGTAAACAAAAAATTAACATTCATTTAAAAAAAAATTGAGTTCCATATTCTCTCCCTTCTTTCCTACCCTGACCCCTCTAGAAGAAGGTAAGCAATTTGATGTAGATTCTACCTGTTCAGTCATAAAAAAATATTTCCATATTAGCTATGTTGTAAAAGAAAACACAGACCAAAAAACAAACAAAAACCAAGACAATAAAGAAACTTAAGAAAGTATGTTTCAATCTGCATTCAGACTCCATCAGTTCTTTTTCTGGAGATAGCATTTTTTGTCAAAAGTTTTTCAGAATTTACTTGAATCATTGCATTGATCAGAATAGCTAAGTTATTCACAGTTAATCGTCATTACAGAATTACTGTTACTGTGTACAATGTTATTCTCATTCTGCTCATTTCACTTATCTTCAGTTCATATATGTCTTCTCAGGTTTTTCTACAACCATCCTACTTATCCTTTCTTATAGCACAATAATATTCCATCATAATCGTTTATGACAACATAAATGCCATTTGTCAATTGATGAGTATGCCCTCAATTTCCAATTCTTTGCCACTTCAAAAAGAGCTGCCATAAATATTTTGCTCACAAACTTTTTTTTCATTTTTCTTTTATCTCTTTGGGATATGGACATAGTAATGATAATGCTGGGTCAAAATGTATGTACAGTTTTATAGCTCTTTTGGCATGTTTCCAAATTCTCTCTAAAATGGTTGGATCAATTTGCAACTCCACCAACAATGCATCACTGTCCCTATTTTTCCATATCCCCTTCAACATTTGTCATTTTCCTTTTCTACATCTTAGCCAATCTGATAGGTATTAGGTATTAAGTCAGATATATTTTGAGTATCATTTCTCTAATCCATAGTGATTTGGAACATTTTTATATGACTAAGGATAGCTTTGATTTCTTCTTCTGAAAAATGTTTATTCATATCCTTTGACCATTAATCAATTGAGGAATGACTCATATCCTTATAAAAATTTGACTAAATTCTTTGAAAATTCTATATATTTGAGAAATAATAGAGATACTTGCTATAAGAATTTCCCCAAGTTTTCTGTTTTCCTTCTAATCTTGGCTATATTAATTTTGTTTGTGCAAATCCTTTTTTAATTTGATGTAATCAAAATTACCCATTTTACATCCCATAATGCTTTCTATCCTCTTGTTTCATTCTTCCCTTATTGATAAATCTGACAGGTAAAATATCCTACACTCCCTTAAGTTGCTTATGACATTACCCATTATGTCTAAATCTTATCTTGGTATTTTGTGTGTGATGTTGGTCTATACCTAGTTTATCCCAAACTGTTTTCCAGTTTCCTCAGCAATTTTTGTCAAATAGTGACTTCTTGTGCCAAAATCTTGGATCTTTAATTTTTTCAAACACTAGATTTCTATGGTCATTTACTACTGTGTATTGTGCACCTAATTTATTGTACTGATCCGTCACTCTATTTCTTAGAACAAGGTTGTTTTCATGATTACTGCTTTGTAATACAATTTGTGATGTGGTATTGCTAGTACATCTACCTTTACATGTTTCAATGATTCCCTTGATATTCTAGACCTTTTCTCTTTTTCTATCTGAATTTTTTATGACTTTTCTCCAGCTCTATATTTTTTGGTAATATGATTGGTATGGCACTGAAGAAGTAAATTAATTTAGACAGAATTGTCATTTTTATTATATTGACTTAGCCTACCCATGAGCAATTATTATTTCTCCAATTGTTTAGATCTGATTTTGTGTGAAAAGTGATTTGTAATTGTGTTCATGTAGTTCCTGGGTTTGTCTTGGCAGGCAGACTCCCAAGTATTTCATATTGTCTGCACTTGTTTTAAGTGGAATTTCTCTATCTCTTCATGCTGGGCTTTGTTGATAACATATCAAAATGCTAATTAATTGTGTGGGTTTATTTTATATCCTGAAAGTTTGCTAAAGTTTGTTTAAACTTGTTTGAAAACTTGCTGAAGTAATTATTTCAAGTAGTTTTTTTAATTGATTCATTAGGATTCTCTAAGTATACCGTAATATCATCTACAAAGAGTGATGGTTTTATTTCTTCATCACTAATTCTAATTCCTTCAATTTCTTTTTCTTTTCTTATTGCTATAGTTAGCATTTCTAGAACAATACTAAATAATGGAAGTGATAATGGGAATCCTTGCTTCACCTGTCATGTTATAGGAAGGCTTCTAGCTTATCCCCATTCCAAATGTTTGTTGATGGTTTTAGAGAGATACTACTTATCATCTAAAGAAAATCCCAATTTATTTCTATAATTTCTAGTATTTTTAAATAGGAATGACTACTATATTTTGTTAAAAGTTTTTTATGCATCTTTTGAGATAATCATATGATTTTTATTGGTTTTGTTATTGATGTGGTCAGTTATGCTGACAGTTTTCCTAATATTGAACCAGTTCTACATTCCTAGTATAAATCTCACCTGCTTGTAGTGTATGATCTTTGTGATATATTGCTATAATTTCCTTGCTGGTATTTTATTTAAAATTGTTTCATCAATGTTCATTAGGGAAGCTGTTTTATAGTTTTCTTTCTCTGTTTTTGCTCTTCCTGCTTTAGATATCAGTACCATAGTTGTGTTGTAAAAGGAATTTGGTAGGATTCCTTCTTTGCCTATTTTTCCAAATACATTATACATTATTGGAATAAATTGTTCTTTAAATGTGTGGTAGGATTTAAGTGTTACCTCTCTTCTAAAAAAAATCTCTAGTTGCTTTCTATTTGATCTTATCCTTTGTCTGGCATTCAAAGACCTTTATAACCTTATTCCCCTCCTTCCCTTCCAGTTTTCTTACACCTTACTCCCCAACACATACTCTTCAATCAAGTGACACTGGCTTCCTGACTGTCCCATGGTCAAGATATTCCATCTCTTGGCACCAAGCATTGCCTCTGGCTGTCCTCTATTCCTGAAATGCTCTCCCTATTATAACTACTGATCTCTCTGGCTTCCTTTAAGTTCCAACTAAAGTACCACTTTTTGCAGGAAGCATTCCGCAATCCTTCTTAATTCTATTGCCTTCTGTCTGTCAATTATTTCCTATTTATCCTGTATATAGTTTGATTGTATATATTGTTTTGGATGTTTTCTCCCCCATTAGACTGTAAGTTCTTTGAGGGCAGTGACTGTCTTTTGTGTGTTTTTGTATCCCCGTATTCCTGGTGGATAATAGATACTTAATAAATGTTTATTGATTGGTTGACTGTGTGTTTGTGTGTGTGTACCTTTGTGAACTTATAATATTCTTTGATGAGAAAAGAATGAATATATCATTTTCTTTGCATTTACCACCTCTTTATTTCCCCAGGAACACAAAACATATGGTGGTCAGTCCCACTTGATTGTGTAGCCGGAGGATATTCTAGAGACTGTCACTTATTCCCAGAACATGTTTCAGTCAGACACTCTCTATATTAAGTACTTGGTCTAACTTTTAAATCCCACTCAAGGATGTTTGAATTATTACTCAAAAGGCAGTATTTTTTTTTTTGGTTAAATCTTTTGTTGGTAAGATTCTAGGTGCTCATCCTGATATGTGTTAAAAGGTATTGCAGCACACATCTTAGTGACCTTGCATTTTGAGTAAGATACAGACTGTGATGTATGAATCAGTCATTGTCTGGGGTCTCCTTAAAGCATGGCTATCATTATTATTGGGTCAAAATGTGACACTAGTGGAAATGATATGAGTGCACTGACTTTGCTTATATTCTCGTGTAACCTTTAAAACAGTCTCTATTTGGATTTGATGTTATAAAACCAGGTGCTGAAACATCTTTGTGTTTTTTTTGTTGTGGTAATATTTCTAAGCCTTCCTTTTATCTCAAGTAATCCAGTATCCCAGAAAGATGATTCTGAGACTCTGAAAGAAAGAAAAAAATCTGATAAGATAACAGGGCATGGTGATATTTATATAATTGCTGTCATCAGAAATCATTTCCAGCTGATGACAGGAGAGCTCACCTCAGTTTTGTAGCTAGGAAACCAGAAAAAATCAAAGAGTTACTCCTCTCTGGCTCACACCTTATAAACTATTTGTATTCTAGGTAGAGCTTTCTGGTCAAAAGCCCCGTAGTTGTGTTCACACACAGATTTACATCATAAGTTCCTAATCTTCTTTTGCCAAGTTTCCCTCAATTATTTTTCACAGGTGAAATCATTCTTAGTTGGTCTCAGCTGGAAAGGATTTTATATTTGCTTTTGAATACTATGGATGAAGTCTTCCCATATATTTTAGCAATAATTTTCCCTAGCGAGTGTTCTTTAGGATAAAAGCCCCCAACCTACTTCCAGAGATCAGCTGGATCAGTTTCAAAGATGGACTTGCTCAATCAAGGAACTATTACTGCTACCTATTTACTAATAGATATATAAATCAATGAATTAATGAAAAAATATTATTTGCTTACTGTGTGTCAGGTGCTGTGGTAAGTGAAGGAAACAGAAATATAAAAGCAAAGCCAGTCTCTCAAGTAACTCACATTCTAGTGCAAGGAAATAGTATATGTAGGTGAGTAACAGTAAGGGATGGATATATTTGTTTGAAAAGTTATATAATTTATTTAATTATAGCTTAATAGTATAATCTCAGTGGGGTGACAAGTTATCACGTGAAAAGTTGCCTGAAAAATGAAGTAAAGTATTGCTAAAGCCAGGCCTAGATGAAGTGGGTCAGGGAGGTAACTATGATTCAAGAGAGTTGAATGTCATTCATTCCCTCACTTACCTGAAGGGCAGGCAGGGCATTATGCCCAATATTATGGCCAATGGAGAGTTTTAAAAACTCAGCCCTACTGAGTCAGCCAGTGAACAAGCATTAATTAAATGCTTACTATGTGTCAGTCTCAGAAGTATTAAATGACTTTTTTTTTGCATATAACTAGTAATTGGCAAAGCTGAGACAATAATACAGACCTTCTATTTAATTGGTATACTTTCTATTTCATCATATTCCTTTTCTGCTTTCATGGGAGAGATAAGACTTGAGGATGGGTCAGATTTTTATTTGGGTTATTAGAGGTAGAGCAAAGACAGAAAAAACATAACTTTACAAATAGAGATGCTAAAGCAGAAATACGTTAAGTTTCTTGCCCAAGTTCATATAGTGAGCTAGGACTAAAAATATCCAGACAATATCTATCCAGCACTATCTCCTAAACATTAAATCTTACCTACTGGTTCCTTCAAAGCCTAAAAAAATGGTCTGAAAAAACAGCACTGCTTCCTAAAAAGCCTATCATATTAATTGAGGATGGATTTGTTCTACAGGGAGGAGAATTCGTTAGGGTAATTGAATGACTACATCTTTCAAGGACAGGAAAATTATATGGGAAATGAAATTAATGTAGACATTTTGCTTAGCATTTTTAGGGGGGAAAAAGAAGTAAAAAAAAAACTCATCAAAGCTCTTGGAAGCTACAACTTATGAACATCAGAATAAGGTTGTCCCAGAGGTGGCATAGTGGATAGAGCGTCCTGAATTCAAATCTGGTTCAGATACTTCCTAGCTGTGTAACCTTGGGTAAGTCACTTAACCCTGTTCGTTTCAGTTTACTTATGTATAAAATGAGCTGGAGAAGGAAATGGCAAACCACTTCAGTATCTTTACCAAGAAAACCCTAAATAGTCTTACAAGAGCCAGAAGCAACTGAAACAACTGACTAACAGTGAACAACAAGGGCACTATTATGAAGTTGGAGAAAGTTGTCTTTGACACCACCAGATTCTCCTTCTTCTGCTTAATTTCCCCTGTCCATCATAACTGCTTCCCACCCCCATATCTGGTACCCAGTGCCATCCTGCTTTCCAACTATCCCCTCATCAAAAGATATTCTAAAAAAATGTCATTTAAACATCAGTAGGAATTTAAATTAACATATTCTTTCTCCCAGAGGGTTTTTGTATCCCAAAACTTGCCTTTTGTTCTCTTCTTTGCTACTCTTTTCATCATTTAAATACCGAGATATTACATTATCCTTATTCCCTTCACTAAAATCTTATTCCTGATAGTCTATGAAGTTTACCTTTTTTTTTTTACTCCCTACTCCATAGATGTTCACAAGGATAAATGAGATGAAATAGAATCATCAAGTGCTCTTTTTGCTTCCGTTTCACTGTGCCCTTGAATTTCGCCAGTGGTGAAATGTTGATAGCACAAACTCAATAAATAAAAGGATTTTGATCATATTTCAAGTACCACATACAGCACTTTAAGTCCTATGCTGCAGTAGGAACTCACTCCTTTGCTATACAATCACTGGTGATATTGTTCTAGATATTGTATGTCTATTATATATTTTAAGTGTTTATAATTGTATTCTTTGAATTCTTGTTGCACAATATAGATTTTATGATAGTATAATACTCCTTCTGATTTCCCCCTCCCCCAATCCTACTTGTATCAGTAAATTAGGTTCCTAGAGGAACAAAGAGTAGGGATGAAATTAAAGTACACTGATAATAAGGTTCTCATTCAGGGAACACACGTGGCCAACAGCAACTTAATACGTCAAAAGCACAAGGCGTTGATGTCCTTTCTTTTTTTCCAGAAAGGCCCCTCAAAGTTCGGTATGGAGCATGGAATCAGTAATGGGTGAGTTGTTTTACTGTTCAATTGTCTTAACTCCTCATGGACAATGGCTTCTCTGCTTGAAGGGTAAATCCACTGCTAGGCTAGGTCAGACGGGTGTCCTGGTAGCATATCTGGCTGCTAACCAGACAGGTTACTTGATCTTTGGGGATGGTTATTCCTATCCTGGGCCAAGCAGATCACTCAACTATTTGACGCTTTTGAAGTTGTGGCATCTCTGCTGTATAGGTTAATATGTTGGACTCCCTAGACTCTTTACCACCTCAAAGATTAGACTTTACTGGGTGGCATAACACACTTTTCATCTGGAGTACTAGAATGATCTTTTAAGCAAGACCAACCCAGCCTAGGATTTTCCAAAGCCTCGCCTGTTTGATTGACTTAGAGCCTTAGCTCTGAGATTTGTTACTTTTAAGGAGTTGGGAGAGTTCCAATCTCTCTAGTTTGACAATCCATCTTGGCTTAAAGGTGACTTCTCTCAGTAAAAGGTTCTGCTTTTATCTGAAGTATTCAGCCCTACTATGCTTCTCAGACTAGTGTTTCTTATGCCCACCCTAAATTGTCTCTCTTTGATGTGAAATGTTGCTGGTTTTTTTCAATGATTCCTCCTCTCATATAGTTTTAGTTTTTCTCACCCTGTTTGTTTGGCATTTCCAAACATGTTTAATGTAATCATCATTCTTCTTTAAATTTGGTTTCCAGAACAAAATACAATATGCCAGATGTGGCCTGACAGGGAAAAAAAAATTGGTACTATTATCTTCCCTTTTCAGAACATGATTAAAAAATACATTTTTTTTTCATTTTGGTGTGCATGGCATGCTATTGGTTGAATCTCAATCTACTAAAAATCTTTAGGTCTTTTCCACATGAAGTGACTTTATATTTCACATATTTGATTCATCATGTAAAAAAAAAATTCTCATACGTTTACAACAGATTCCTTAAATTCCCGTGTCAATAGACAGCAGATGATAGAATGCTTAGAAATCAGGTAATTACTGAAAAGCAAAGAAAGAAAACGGAAATTTGACTTTGCATTGTTGAACTGAATCTAAAAACATTGGTATAGTCTATAAAAAAAGTTTGTTCAGTTAAGCTGGTAATCATTTTCCTTATCTATAAAATGTAGACATTGAATTAAATTAGCACTAAGGTTTCTTTTACCTCTAACACTTTGTGGTTTTACAGAAATCTTTTTTTTACATAAATTAAAAGTTAAGGAAGTAGTGCCACCTAGCAGTCAGTTTTTGATGAAATAAGAGCTAAGTTTCTTCCCATTTCCTAAAATATAAATACCTCCAAATAAAATTATATAGTGGATCTACTAACTTCTTAACTTTGCTGTTGCATTTAGTATTGATAGCCACCCCTTCCCGAATTGATAACTCCTGCTTGAAATTTTCCCCTGTTTTAAATACTAGGAGATTTTTTTAGCTTTGTGCTATTAATCACCTATTTATACTCTTGCCTATAAATTACATTTGAGCAAACTAATAAGTATAAGTACCTAAAGAGGATTATGAACTTGGGGATGCAGGGTGTGGAATCATTGTTCTTTTATTTTTCTACACACTTTTTGCTAGAAGTTAAATGCATTTTCTGCTTTTCCCAGACTGACCAGGTTTCCCAACTTCTATCTGCATTGCTATCAATGATTATACAACAAGGATTCATATCCATTAAATTGTTTATATAAAAGGGAAGGAACACCACAGTAATAGGGGAAATAGCAGAAATCCGAAGAATTACATATTATCGTACATAAAATATCCAGCACCAAGCACTTTGGCCCAAAGGAAGAGTGAACAGTTTTCCTTTTTAGATTCCTTCACTCTTATGGGGAAAAGGAATGAGAGACATACTTTAGAAGAGCTGTTTAATTAGACTGGTAGCATCTTTCTTTGAAACAAAGACAAAAGAAAAGGCTAATCTTTATGAAAGGCTCTTGTAGCATCTCAACAATAATTGTGCACTTCAGTGCACTAAACATTTATTTTCTTCACTAGCTATTTATAGTCTCTTTGAAAGGAAGAAATGCAGGGATGAATGGAAAATAAACAAAAGTGGACATGCGGCATCACCATACATGGCACCAAGATGGAGGATGTCATTTATGTCATATATGTTCAGGCTCTTTACCCCTTTCTTCAAGGCGTCTTTCTCCCAAAATTCTCCACAAAATTCTCACAAGTTTCCAGCTCCTTTACTACATGCTGCTGCATTGTGGGGAAGCATCTCTCCTTTTCATGGAAATTCTAATGAATCAATACACACATTAGTTCCCAACCAATAAAGTATACTTAAAGAGAATTGACTTCAAAAGAGGACAGGAAAAAAGGATCCAAGATAAATAACACTGTGGACTTAGGGTAATTAAGACTATATTGCAGACTATCAATCAGAAATTTATTAAGTACTCACTATATGTCAGGACATTAATCTTCTTTTAATAATATATTCTCTTCTGTTATTTTTAACTTGAAAACATAAACAAATATAAGAATTTCTGCATATAAAGAAGAAAAAAGAGAAATAAATATGAAACCCCTTATTTCCATGACATACAACTTCCATTTCTTTTTCAAATTTGTATAATTCCATGTTATTTTCAGATCTACTTTGCTTATCTATTTATCCTGCTAAACTTACTGTATTCTTCTTAGTTTTTAAATGCTACAATGACCCTATTTTCCTTCTTTTCCTTTTTATGTCATTATCATTGCTATTTCCCTGCAATACAACTACCAATTAAATAAACAAACAAAACATTTTAAGAAATTACTATATTCAAGAAATTATAATACCCATCTTGGCCAAGTTTGAAATTGTATGTTTTCATCTATATATTGAGCCCTCCCACTCCACCTCAATCTCTTTGTCAGAGATTTGTAACATGCATCATCATCCATTCTCTGGAATCTTGGTTGGTCTTTGCCTTTGTGAAGGTCTACCAAGCTATTGTGCTGACCTTGCTGTTACATGCCTCTGAAACCTGGACAGTATAGTAGCACTATGCCAGGAAAATGAATTGCTTCCATTTCAGTTGTCTTAGGAAGATTCTGAAGATCACCAGACATGATAGGATACCAGGCACTAAGGTCCTTTCTCGAACTAAACTGCCAAGCATTCAAACTCTACTGCAGAGAGTGCAACTACGATGGGCTAGATACATTGTTCAATTGCCAAATGTATTCTTGCCTGAAAGACTATTTTATGGAGAACTCACAGGAGATAAGCAGTCACATGGTGGTCAGAAGAAATTATACAAGAACACTTTAAGGTCTCTCTTAAGAATTTTGTAATTTGGGACAGCTAAGTGGTGCAATGGATAGAACATCTGCTCTGAAGTGAGGAGAAACTAAGTTCAAATCCGGCCTCAGAAACATGATATTTACTAGTTGTGTGACCCTAGGCAAGTCACTTACTCTTGATTGCCTTACCAAAAAAACCCCCCAAAAAACAAAAACAAAAATACTTTGGAATTGATTGTATAACGTGGAAGAGACTGGCACAGGACCATCCAATATGGAATGCCCATATCAAAGAAGGTGCTGTGCTGCTATGAGCAAAGCAGAATTGAAGTCGCTCAAAAGAAACATGAAATGCACAAATTTGGAGAATCTATAACAAATGTTCACATGGATTATTTGAGCTCATATTGGTCTGATAAGACACAGTAGGAGGCATTGTGATTTGACTCTAACATAGTGATGTTATTTTGATCCTCTGAGAAAGAAGGACAAGATTGTTGTCTTTTGAATTATTTTTTAACAATGTCATAGTTATTAGATAAATAGTTATCCTGCATCTTCTTTTCCATGAAAAAAATAAAGTGAAAATGTATGTTTTGAACAGTATTCAGAGTCCATCAGTTCTTAATCTTGATGTAGATTGCATTTTCCATTATGAGTCCTTTCTAGTGTCGTGGACCACCATGTTGCTAAGGAGAGCTAAGTGATTCATAGTTGATCATCATACAATATTGCTGTTACTGTGTACAATGTTTTTTCTGCTCATTTCTTCCCATTTCACTTTGCATCAGCCTATACAAGTCTTTCCAGGTTTTTCTGACATCTGCCTACTCATCATTTCTTATTGCACAAAAGTATTCCATTACATTTTTATGCCACAGCTTATTCAACCATTTCCCAATTGATTGACATCCCTCAATTTTCAATATTTTGCCAAAACAAAAAGAGCTGCTATGAATATTTTTTCACATGTAGGTCACTTTCCCTTTTTATGATCTCTTTGGGATACAGATCTAGTAGTGGTATTGCTGGATCAAAGGGTATGCACAGTTTGATTGCCCTTTGGGTGTAGTTTGAAACTGCTCACCAGAATAATTGGATCAGTTCACAACTCCACCAACAGTGCATTATTGTTTCAATTTTCCTATATACTGTCCAACATTTATAATTTTCCTTTTCTGTCATGTTAGCCAACTTAATAAGTATAGGGTCATACCTCAAAGTTGTTTTAATTTTAATTTCTCTAATCAAAAGTGATTTAGAGTGATTCTTCATATGACTACAGATAATTTTGATTTCTTTTCCTGAGTCAGGGATGGCTTGTATCCTTTATCTTCTTACTTTACTCTGCATCAGTTCATACAAAGCTTCCCAAGTTTTTTTTTTTAATAAATACATCCCTTTGGTCATTTCTTAAGCAACAATAATATTTCATTCCATTCATGTACTATAATTTATTCAAGTATTCCCACATTTAGAGGCAACCAGTTTGTTCCTGGTCTTTTGCCTCTATGAAAAGTATATGTGTATGTGTATATGTATGTATATATGTATGTGTGTGTGTGTGTGTGTGTGCATTTTTTTCACATAGAAATTCTTTCTCTTTTTGAGCTCTTTGAGATACATGCTAGTCATTGTACCAGTGAGTCAGATAATGTAGAGTTTAGAATGGCTGAACCAATTCATGCTTCTGCCAACCGTGTATTTGCGTAAGTCTTCCCACAGGTTATCTAAAAATTGTCGCTGCCTTTTAAAATCATCTTTGCCAATATGATAGGTTTGAGGTGGATCTTTAGAATTTGTATAATCTGTATTTCTTTAGTCATTATTCATTTGGAGCACTTTTTTCATATGGCTTTTGATATTTTGGATTCTTCCCCATTTTTATCTTATAACCTTTTATCTGTTGGGGAATGGCTTTTGCTATAAATTTGAATCAAATCCTTGTATTCCTTAGATGTAAGACTTTTGTTAGAATAACTAGATTTGGTAATTTCCATCCAGTTAACTGATTATCTTTTAATCTTAAACCATATTGATTTTTTGTGTGTAATAAGTTTGCAATTTATGTAATCAGATTTTCCATTTCATCGTCTATGATTCACTCTATCACTTACTTGCTTTTGAAATTTTATCCTATCTAAAGCTACAGATTAAAAAAAGTATTAATATCTTGTTCAGCTAATGTGACTTAAGACTAAATAGCCTGTAATTCCTGGGGAGATAAGAGTCAAAAAAACTCATCAGGATAAATCTGTTAACAGAAAATGCATTTGTTATTGAATCAATTTATTTCGAATTGAATTTTGAAAAATAATTTCCAGTTGCAGAATCTACAATATGATGCTTTACCTTATAGTAAATGTTGATTTTTTTTTCCCATCCATTTTCATTTAATGGACCAGTCCCTTTCATGGTTTTTGGAGAAGAGAAAATAGGAAGGTAAACATTATGTAGCTGGTTTCTTGCCCTCTTATCTCTTTCAATTTTTATTGGGCCTAAAGAAACAATGATTTAGAGAGAGGAAGACTGGCAAAGCCTTTCTATTTTAATGATCCTGGCACTGAGCAGACTATCTGGTGTCTTGGATAATCCACATTTGCAACAAGGAAGAAGTCCTTAGGGGAGTGGTCATGAGGGGGTGAGGGAGAAACAAACAAACAAATAACAACAACAATAACAAACCCCACAATAGCAAGCTTCATACCTGGGATTGTTTTCCTGGCCTTCTTCTGCTAACTTTAGATTTGTGTTGGGGGGAGGGGGATGTTCAGACCACTGGACTTCTATGACTGAAATGAAATGACTAGGGTTTTGGCTCTGGTAACCACTGCTATAGTTGTTCTGAAGTTGTCTCTGAACAAAGTAATAGGCAAACAATGCAGTAGTAGAGATTCTTGTCCTGGAGAATGATCAGAAATATTCACCAAAAATGGAAAGGATCTAGATTTGTTGAATCTACCAGTCAGCATAAATTTTGTTAGTCTTGTAAGTTGTCAGGAAAGCGCGAACACTTTCATCACTCTCTCTCTCCCCCTTGTTTTTAGGCTGGGATCTTGAATTAGGGTGTGGACACTCCATTCTATTGCAGGTATTTATAATTGAGAATCCTTCTGCCTCTCCTGAAGTTCTAGGAGTGAAAGTGGGATGAAGCTGAGGGAAAGGTAGAGAGTTAGAGGGAGATGCCGAGTATTTATTAGTTTGCTCTATCCAGCCCCCACCACTCACAGTTTGCTATGTCCATTAAGTTATGTTGATCGCAAACCTTGAATCTGAATGTGCAAGGTATCATGAAGAAAGAGAACTGGGCACAGATAGATTCTGGCTTTGCCAGCCTCTTAATCATGTTGTTGTGAGGCTTAAAAGCTTCTACAGACAATTGATTTCACATTATATATGTGTATGTGTATGTGTATGTGTATGTGTATGCGTATGCGTATGCGTATGCGTATGTGTATGTGTGTGTGCATACACACATATATGTACATATACACAACCACACACACATATACATATATAAGTATATATGTATACATATATATATATATATATATATATACACACACACACACGTACACACACATATAATCACACATGTGTGTGTTTTACAAATTCTTATTTCTGTCCCTAGATTAATTTTAGACCTAGTCAGCATTGCACTGGAAGCCATGGACTTGGCATTGGGGATGTGGGAGTATCCTAGTCTCCTGTAGGCTGAAAAGCCTTGGTGACCTGTGGGTCTTTTATAGCTTTTGAGGAAGATTCTATGGATGCAAGCTTGAAAGGGAGCTGTTCTGCTGGAGGCCCTATAACTTGCTCTGCAATTCAAGTAATATGCTCCCTCACTGGATAATATTGTAGCACATCATCTGCCTGTAGGCAGATGTAGGAAGGCAGCATTCAAACCATTGAAAACATTTAGATTGCTTGTACTACAAAAGTGCTGCAGTGTTATGCATAACCATCTCGATTAAACAACTTTTGTTTTGATTACATATGTTAGATTAAGTAGGCTATAATATTCCCTTTCATTGTAAAAATGAGAGCTTATATTTTCCATAAATATTTATTGAATTTAATAAAGCTGAAAACATATTAACTTGGCATTATTCAAGAGATAACCAAATTTATTTACATTAGAAGGCAACAATAATTATAAATAATAATAATAATAATACCTATAAAATACCTACAATGTTCCAGTCATTGTGCTAAGCACTGTGCAAAGCTATCTCATTTGATCCTCACAAAGACCTAGTAATAAAGTAGCTATTATTATTATCATTTTATAGTGGAGGAAACTGAGGCAAATAGTTCTTAAGTGTGTTACCCAAGGTCACATAGCTAGTAATTGTCTGAGGCTAGATTTGAACTCGGGTCTTTCTGACTCCAGGCCCACCATTCTATCAATTGCAACACCTAGCTACCTAGAATATATTTGAATATGTTTGACAGCTATGCCTTGAGCTTCAGTAAGATGCCCCAGTCATATCTTTCACAGTTCAGTCCTATGACTTATATGCATGTATGGAGATGGACAGCATTAATTTCAGACTGAGAGAATAACCATCTTGGGTTATATTCCTACCCATTCCCCAATTTAAAAAAATATTTTTCTATTTCCTACATTTTTCTTTTCTCATTCTTTTAAGTATGTTCCCAACTTTAAAAATCAATAAAAGAACAATTGCCCAATTTACAGTAATTGCTAAATTATATGCTTGCTTTATACATCTTTAAATAATATCTACTCTGAAATAATGAATTTCACATTGCCCACTGATTAGTAGTAGTTCACATTTCAAAACTGAAAAAGAATGGATGAATGTATCCGACACCATGGATCCATACTGGAAGCCAAATGATTGTGAGTGTTCTGGAGGAGTGATACAAGACGTGACTGAAGGAGGGCAAAATACCAAAAGATATATAGAAAATCTGACCTTTACCTGTATGTATGCTTGCACATCTACACAAAAACTTTATGAAGGAACAAGAAGGCTTTGCAAGTGATATTGAGCATTAGCCAATAAACATTTTTTAAATGTCTACTATGTGCCTGGCATTGTGCTAAGGATTCAGGATACAAACATAGGCAACAGACAGTCCCTTCTTTCAAGAAGTTCATAATCTAAGAAGGAAAACAACATACAAATACTTATGTACAAACCAAGTATGCACACACATTATATATATAATATGTGCATATACATACATATACACTTATATGTGTGTGTGTGTGTGTATACACACACACACACACACACATATATATATATATATATATATACACATTCAAGATAAGTTAGAAATAATCAACAGAAATAATCAACAGAAATCACTAAAATTAAGAGGGATTGGGAAAGACATCTTATGGAAGGTGGGATTTATCTGGGACTTGAAGGAAGCATGGGAAAGCAGGAAGTAGAGATGAGGAAGGAGAGCTTTCTATGCATGGAGAACATCCAGTAAAAATACTTTAGTCAGGAGATGGAGTGTTTTGTTCAAGGAACAAGAATGAGGCCAGAGTCATTGGATTACAGGTTTTTTTTGGGGGGGTTCAGTTGTAAGGTGAAGGAAGACTAGAAAGTGGGGGTGGGAGCAGGTTGTGAAGGGAGTTCAAATTTGCCCTTATGAAGGATAAACAGTGGATTTTATATTTAATCCTGAAGATAAGAGTCACTCAGAGAAAGGAGTTAATTGAATAGAAGAGTAACATAATTATACTTATGCTTTAGGAAAACCATTTTGACAGCTGAGTGGAGTATAGGTTGAAGATGGGAGAGATTTGTGCCAGGAAGATAATCCAGAAGCCTATCGCAATAGTCCTAAAGTGAAATAATGAAGGTCTGCATCAGAGTAATGGCAGCATCAGAGAAGAAAAGAAAGTGTATTCAAGATATGTCACGAAGGTAAAATCAACAGATCTTGCCAATAGATTGGATCAGGGACAAGTAAAGGAGAGTAAGTAGTCAAGGATGATACTTGGGTGGTGAGTCTGAATGATTGGAAGAATGATAGTACCCGTGACAGTAATAAGGAAGTTTGGAAGAAGGGAGAGTTGGGGAAATGATAATGTGTTCAGTTTTGAGCATATTGAGTTTAAGGTGTCTCCTGGACAGCCACTTTGAGATGTATGGTAGTCAGCTGAAATGTAAAGATGAAGGTCAGCAGAGAGATTTGGTTCAGATATGTAGATCTAAGTGTCATCTGCAGAGTTAAAAATTGGGTGCATGAGAGCTGATGAGATCACCAAGTGAAATGGTATGGAGAGAGAAGAGAAGAGGCTTCAAGATAGAGTCTATTGGGACACCTATGGTTAGAAGGTGTGAACAGGATGAAGATGCAGTGAAGGAGATTGATGAGGGGTCAGGTGGATAAAAGGGAAGAATGTCACTGAAAACTTGAGAAAACAATGTTTCAGAGGGAAGAGGGAATTTTAAAGTGTTGAAGGTTTCAGAGAGGTCAAGAAGTATAGGTACTGAGAAAAGGCCATTATATTGGGCAATAGAGAGACCATCAGTAATTTTGGAGAGAGAGGTTTAAGTTGAATGATGAGGTCAAAAGCTAAATTATGGAGAACTGAGTGAGAGGAAATGAAGATGCCCTTATATTACAGAGAACTTTCTCAAAGAGTTTTGTTATATGAGAAAGGGGACATATGGGAGTATAACAATCAGGAATTGAAAGGATCAAATGAAGATTTGATGTGGATAGGGGAAACATGGGTATTATTGTAGGCAGTAGGGAAACAGTCAGTAGAGAAGAGACTGAAGAAAAGTAAGAGAGAGAGGAACATGGGGAGGTGAATGTGAGGGAGAAGACAAGATGGAATGAGATCATTTGTGCATGTAGATGGCTTTATCTCTTCATGTGAGACAGGGATGAAGGAGGAGATGGGAGCAGAAAAAAATCTGGTTGATGCTAGATGAGGGGGAAGGGAGAAGAGAGAACTCTTGGTGAATGGCCTCAATGTTTTCAACAAAATATGAAGCGAAGATCTGAGCTGAGAGGGTGGGGTAGGGAGAACCATGAAAGATTTAAATGGGGAAGAAGAGGTTTGGAAGAGCTGCTCAGATTAGTGTGATAATGAATTAATTAAGGAGGTATTAATTAATTATCTTGCCATGATGAGTTCCCATAGCAAAGTTCCCATAGCAAAAGTTTCTAGCGGGCCCAGCCAGCACAGTTTTATGATGTTCTCCAGCCTTGTTCCATAGCACACATGTAAGATTGAAGGCAACAGATGGTAGGAGTGTTCCAAGGCTCAGGTTTAGCAGGCCAAGATCATTGATATGAAAAGTGAACAAGAGACTCAAGGAAAAAAGACAGCGTAGATTTGAACTTGTTTACCAAGGGGACAAGATAAGAAAAGGAGGAAAGTGTAGCTAATGCATGGGATAATGGCCTGAGAGGGAACTGAGGGATCAGGGGATTGGAGGTCATGGTGTGGACAAAAAGCGTGGTTTGGGGTTGCAAGGCAAAGGGAGAGGTGAGAAGGCAACAGAATGTGATCAAATATAAGAAATTTAGAGTTCAGAACATAGAAGTAGTGTATTTGTGGGTGATAACAAGATTGAGGTTATGACCATCTTTATATATTTCTCAGGTGGGGTGGAAGAGTAGGTCATATGAAATGAATAATCTGAAAAACTGTGAAATTAGGGTGTTTGAGACAATATCAACATGTACATTGAACTCCACTTTTAAGAGCAAAGGTTTTGAGAATAAGATAAAGATTGTGTACCAGTCACTGCATTCATTGAGGAAAGAAAGGAATTGTCAGTCAGTATACAATAGTTACCATACTTTTGTTGATTGATAGATATGATCAGATAGCTGCAGTCTGTGAATGCACAAAATAAATAGTGAGATAAATAGTGAGGTAAAGAATTTGACAAAAATCTTTAAATCAAGAAAAATATATACTTTGATATTCAAAGACATCAATGCAAAGAAAGGTGGTCATTGCAGGACTGAAAAAATTTTTTACAAAAAATAATGTTCGAAATTTAAAAATGAAAGAAGTCAAAAGGTCATTGACTACTGTGAAGCCTCAAAATCAGAATGGCCCAGGCATCCTGAAGGACAATTTGGAACTATGAATAAAGGGCTACAAAACTCTGCATACCCTTTGACCCAGTGATACCACTGCTAGGTTTGTATCCCAAAGAGATCAAAGAAAAAAGAAAAGGAATTATAGCTACAAAAATATTTGTGCTATGCAAATATTTATAACAGCTTTTTTTTTTGTAGTGGCAAAGAATTGAAAAGTGAAGGGATGCCCCTCATTAAGGAATGGATAAACAAGTTGTGGTATGTAATTGTGATATACTATTGTGCCAATAGAAACGCTGTGCGGGATGGTTTCAGAAAAACCTAGAAACATATGCAAACTGATTTGTGAAGTGAGCAAAACCAGGAGAATATGATACACAGTAAAAGTAATATTGTAACAATTGTCAGCTATTAAAGACCTAGCTACTCTGATAAATATAATAATCAAAGACAATTCCAAAGGAGTCATAATAGAAAAGAAATGTTATCCATCTCCAGAGACAGAACTGATGAACTCTACAGATTTAACTGTATAGTTTTCACTTTATTTTTCTTGCTTTTTTTTTTTTTTGCATCATGGCCAATATGGAATATGCTTCACATGATTTTGCATATATAATTTATGCCATATTGCTTGCCTTCTCAGTGGATGTGGGAGGGACTGGAAGGAAAGAGAGAATTTGGAACTCAAAATTTAAAAATTATTACAATAAAATGAATAACACTTTTTTTTTAAAGAGGAGACAATGAGGAAAATTGTCTACCTGGAGGGGCAAAGGGTGCTTTTTTATATTGGGAGTAGTGGCAGACAAATTTTGATAGACAAATTAGTGTAAGATTGTTGAAATCCTTTGATGAAAAAGTAAGGAATCAGGACTTTATCCTGTTGGCATTGTTAATTTGTAACAACCAAAAAGCCCAAACAAATAAACCAACATACCTTCAACACCATTTTTAGTGAACCGAATAAGTTCAGAATCAAGTTAAGTTTAAACAGCCATTATTTTACTTGGTAAAAATGTGGATTAAAATAAATAATATGTAAAAAAAGAACTGAGTATGAAGAAAGCCTGTATACATTTTTGAATGCATCAGAGCCATTGAGTGAAAGCCTAGTTAATGTCCCAAGGAATTTATTTTGAAAAGAAAAGAAAAGAAATTATCTTAGAAACAGAGAGAGAGATTCTGAAAGTCTAGATTCTGAGAAGTTAGTATCATAGACTATATCTCAGGAGGAAAGGTAGGACTGAGCTCTAGCAAAAAAGGAGATATTGAGAAGACATGTTGGCTATACCTACATCTTGGAACAAAGCCAGTGAAAGAAAATCCAAGAAAAGATATTTTCTGTCTCTAACTTCCCTTCCCAGTGCTTGTCTATCCACAGACATTATAATAAAGTTTGCCACTCTGTTACCTAACTTTTTCCCCAGTATATTGAATTTTGCTTCAACCAAAGAGAGATAAAGTATTACCTAGAAACAGATATAAATGAACAATTAGTTGGAATGATTCACCTCTATCTAATTCCCAGGAATTTCCTAAGTGAGGAGGCAGAGTGATTGTGATTAAACTCATAGCTATTTTTCAAAAATGAACTCCTTTGAGCCAATGAGAAGGGAGGTCAACAAAAACCCAAGTTTAGATGTGAACCTTAATATCCATTGTATTGTCTTCTAATCTTTCATTGTTGTTCAGTCATTTTCCACTCACGTCCTTAGCAGAGATATTGGAGTGGTTTGCCATTTCTTTCTCCACATCATTCTATATATAATGTTAAAATGAGCTAATTATCATGACAGAATACTAAACTTAAATAAAAAGGAAAAAAACATTTGAATTCCTACTGTGTAAGAAACAATGTGCTAAATACTGAGTATACAAATATGAAAAGTGAGACTATTTCTGCCATCAAGACATCTTATTCTAATTAGGGAAGATGACACAATGAGTGAGTTCATTTTCATGATGGATGAAATGATTCAGAAACCTTAAAGGTACACTGATATGGTGGGGAGCAAGGCCAAGAGGTCCTTAGGGTACATCAACAAGGCAGATAACAATGCCTACCATTTCAGACAGTAACATTGTTGGATAAATGAAAGAGACTGGTGACCCTCAATCTCATTGGTAAGATTGTACCTGGGGACTCCTAGCTCCACCAAGTGCTGTTGAAAATCATTGCTCTGCATTGGTAGGGTCTGGGCTACCTAGGATCAGGGGAAGAAGGCAACAGAGAAGATATCCCTGATGATAGTTGTTTACAGTGTTACCATGGGTGCCTGGCAAAATATTGCGCTACTTATAAAATATTTGTACATACAAGTAATCAAGGCGCATAAACTCGTTTCTTCCTGAAACTTCACACAGTGTGTATATACTCTTTTTTTTTTCTTACTGAAAGAAGCAGTTTCAATTATTTAAAGCTAAGCTATGGGACAGTGTCAACATTATACAAGTTAGTCAGGTACATGAAAAATAGAATAGTGCAAACAGTCTTAGGAAGTAAATAATTTTTCTATCCTAAAAGTGCCTTGGCCATATAGATAGATAGATTTAGATACAGATACACACATACATGTTTGTATATACATATATATATATATATATATACACACACACATACATGTTTGTATATATATATATATGCATATATATATATATGTATAGATGTGTGTGTGTATTATAGATAGGTAAATTGGATATAGACTACAATTTGTTGAGCTTTGGCTGAAGCAGTTTTTTGCTCTTTTTTTAAAGATTCATTAATTTATTTATTTTTAGTTTTCAACCTTCACATCCACAATATTTTGAGTTCTAAATTTTCTCCCTATCTCATCCCCACTCCAACCCCAAAAGAGCATGCATTCTGAATACCCTTTCCCCTAATCTGCTTTCTCTTCTATTTCTCCCCCCCCTTATCCCTTCTTCTATTTTCCTGTAGGGCAGGATAGATTTCTATACTCCATTGCCTGTATATCTTATTTCCCAGTTGCATGTGAAAACAATGTTTTTTTTTAACATTTGTTTTTAAAACTTTGGGTTCCAAATTTTCTCCCTTCCTCCCTCCCCACCCACCCTCATTGAGAAGGAAAACAACTCCATACAGGTTATACTTGTGTAGTCACGCAAAACACTTCCTTAATAGGCATGTTGTGGAAAACTAACTATATTTCCCTTCATACTATCTTGCCTCCCATTTATTCTATTCTCTCTTTTGACCCTGTCCCTCCTTAGAAGGGTTTGCTTCTGATTACCTCCTCCCCCAATTTGCCCTCCCCTCCATCATCTCCCCACTCTCTTATCCCCTTATCCCCTATTTTCCAGTAGGGTAACATAGATTTCCATACCCAACTGAGTGTGTATGTTATTCCCTTCTTAAGCCAAATCCAATGATAATAAGATTCACTCATTCCCTCTCACCTTCCCCCACTTACCCTCTACTGTAAAAGCCTTTTCTTGTCTGTTTTATGTGAGATAATTTACCTCATTCTACCTCTCCTTTTCTCCTTCTCTCTGTATAATCCTCTCTCACCCCTTAATTTTATTCTCCAGATATCACCCCTTCATCTTTGACTCACTCTATCTATGAATCTATCTATACATATATTTTTCCATCCAACTACCCTAATACTGACAAAGGTCTCATGAGTTAAAAATATCATCTTTCCATGTAGGAATACAAACAGTTCAACCTTAATAAGCCTTTTATGATTTCTTTTTCCTATTTACCTCTTGAGTCTTGTATTTGAAAGTTGAATGTTCTATTCAGCTCTGGTCTTTTCATCAAGAATGCTTGAAGATCCCTCTATTTCACTTAATTTCCATTTTTTTCTCCTGAAAGATTATACTCAGTTTTCCTGGGTAGGTGATTCTTGGTTATAATCCTATCTCCTTCACCCTTCAGAATATCATATTCCAAGCCCTCTGGTCCCTTAATATAGAAGCTGCCAAATCCTGTGTTATCCTGATTGTGTTTCCACAATAATTGAATTGTTTTTCCTGGCTGCTTGCAATATTTTCTCCTTGACCTGGGAACTCTGGAACTTGGCTACAATATTCCTAGGAGTTTACATTTGGGGATCTCTTTCAGGAGGTGATGGGTGAATTCTTTCCATTTCTATTTTACTCTCTGGTTCTAGAATGTTAAGGCAGTTTTCCTTGATAATTTCTTGAAAGATGATGTCTATACTCTTTTTTGATCATGGCTTTCAGATAGTCCAACATTTTTTTAAATTATCTGTCTTGGATCTATTTTCTAGGACAGTTGTTTTTCCAGTGAGATATTTCACAGTATCTTCTATTTTTTTCATTCTTTTGGTTTTGTTTTGCAATGTCTTGCTTTCTCATAAAGTCACTAGCTTCCAATTGCTCCATTGTAATTTTTAAGGAAATATTTTCTTCAGTAAGCTTTTGCACTTCCTTTTCCATTTGACCAAGTCTGCTTTTGAAGGCATTCTTCTCCTCACTGGTTTTTTGAATCTCTTTTGACATTTGGGTTAGCTTATTTTTTAAGGTGTTATTTTCTTCAGCATATTTTTGCGTCTCCTTTAGCAAGCTGTTGACTAGTTTTTCATGATTTTCTTGCATCCCTCTCATTTCTTTTCCTAGTTTTTCCTCTGCTTCTCTTACTTGCTCCTCAAAATCATTTTGAAGCTTTTCCATGGCCTGGGACTGATTCATATTTTTCTTAGAGGCTTTGGATGTAGGAGCTTTGACTTTGTTCTTCTTTTTGTATGCTTTGATCTTCCTTGTCACCAAAGAAAGATTTTGTGGTCTAACTTTTTTGTGAGATTTGCTCTTGATCCAAGCCAATTACTTGAGTTATATACTCTTTGTTAAGGTAGGGGTCTGCTTCCAGCGTGGAGAATGTACTGTCCCAAGGTTCAGGGGTTTTGTGCAGCTGTTTTCAGAAATACTTCTAGGTACCTGTAAGTTTTCAGTTCTTCCAAGGTGGTATGAACAAGGGAGAGGTGTTTACTCCTTTCCAGGACTGTGCTCTGGTCTATGAGTGACCACAAGCACTCTTTTCTGCCTTGTAACTGTGAGTAGGATTCTCTCTATACTGCCACAACAAGTTCCACCATGGCAGCACTCTTCCTCTCCCCAAGATTGCCACCCAGAACTGTGACCCAAATCTAAACACAGGCAAAGCAAGAGAATCCTGCCTCAGCACAAGCAAAGAGATCCCTGCAATCCCCCTCTGATCAGCCATTCAGTTCCCCCTCAGCCTGTGGGCAGGAAGCTCTGGAAGCAGACGCCTTCCTGGGGCCACATGGAAGTGGGGCTGGGACCAAGCTTCTCTCTCACTGCAGTCACAGACTTTTCCTATTGACCTCATGAGCTGTATTTGGCATTTGTGGGTACAGAAGTCTAGAAACTACCACATCTGCCTGTGATTCAGTCCTCTGAGGCCTGCTCCAGGTTTACTGAGGTCTGTTTTGCCTACATGCCCACATGGAACTGAATTCCCAGCCCAGTGTGATAGAACTTTCTACTCAACCATCCAGGTTGTCTTGGGCTTGAAATTTGTTTCACTCTGTCTTTTTGTAGGCTCTGATTCTCTAGTATTTGTTTAGAGCCATTTTTACAGGTATTTGGAGGAGTTTGGGGAGATCTCAAGCAAGTCACTGCTTTTACTCTGCCATCTTGGCTCTGCCTCTTGTATATACTCTTGATGAATAAACTGGGTTCAGTTTTTGCAATATTTTTTTGTGCTTTTGTGTGTTCATGTTTGCACACACTTAGCCTGAAAATCATATATCTAATTGACAGTTACTTTTAGCAAAGCACTCAGGTCACAAGTAGTGACAATGGAATCCCTTCAAATTGTGACCATGGGTGCTTAACAAAATATTGTACTACTAATGAAATTATTGTACTCTGTATTGCTGTACCTCCCAATAATTAACCTTGTAAACTCATTTTTCAAACAACATTTATAGTTGGTAAATGTAGTTGAAGGCAAAATCCAGCGAGCCTTTGGCAGAACAATACACATATCTTGTATGAAAAATAGCCAACCTTCTTTTGAAGTAAGATAAAGAGAATTCATCCTTTCCAATGTTTTTTGTGACTTTTCTGACTTTTCCCCTTGTAATTAATATTGCTACAGTTTGCATGAAAATAAGAGTTCTTTAAAGTACAAAAACAACAATATAACAGCTTTCCTTTGCATGCAACCAGAAGCCTGGTTTTTGTCAGACTTTTGACTTCTACTGTTTGAGTCTTGGACTGCTGCCAATTGGATTACTAGGAAATGGTTATTTGCTACAAAAATAGATTAAATTAATTTTCTTTGTAATCCATCCCAAGTTTAAAAAAAATTGTGAAAAAATAAAGCTACTTATAGTAATTGTTTTCTTCACTGGGTAGTCATTTGAAAGACATATTAGCTTAGAATGCACTATCACATATTAGGTCTAAACCAGTCCTACCAAGAGTCTCTTGGGCTCTAGGATGAATTTAAACCCTATTACAATGTTCTCCTTGATTCTTAGTCTTTTTGTTTTGGTTTGTTCCTCAAACTCTGTTGATTCAGGGACTGACTCATACTTCTTTTACTGAATCCTAGATATCATTTCATTACTATCTTCCAACTGGCATCCAACCTCAGTTTCTATAAGTCCAACTTAATGCTGCTGATACCACTCTGAGAAGGGACCTTTGAACCTGAGCTTTTTGCTGCCTTGGTTTGAAATATCTTAGTAAACATAAGGGAGCCATCAAACATAGCTAGAAACAGATCCTACTCCCAGCCTTGTTCCTAAAAGTGTTATCTCAGTGGTCTGGATACTAACGTTCTAGTCCTAACTGGGCTTATGTTTGACCTTAGATAAGTCACGTATAGTAGAGATTCTATAAAATGTAGAATTTGGGCCAAACAATATCTAAAGCCCCTGTAGTTCTGAAATGGTAACTGTAAACTGTCCAGTTGTATTTATTATGCAATTGGGGAAGTATATACAGTATAAAAATGTAAATGTATTTCACTAGATATGTAGCACTGGGGGTAGCTAGGTGGTGCAGTGGACAAAGCTCTGGCCTTGGAGTCAGGAAGACCTGAGTTCAAATCTGGCCTCAGACACTTGATACTTACTAGCTGTGTGACCCTGGGTAAGTCACTTAACCCTGATTGCCTCACCATAAAGCAAAAAACAAAAATAAAGATATATAGCAGTATATTTCTCTTATATGGTTATTTTTATATATTCTGTATTACTTTTGTATAGGTGTTCTATTCCCCTACTAGTAAGTTATATGAGGCCAAGGTGTTATTTATTATAGATTATTTTCCCCAATACCTAGCACAATGGCTTTTTAATTGAATTGTATTTTTTCAATTATTTTTCTGTTATATTTATCCAGAAGTAAGAGAACATTAAAATCTCCTGCCACTATTATATTAATGTCTAATGTCTTTTAGTAAGTCAGTTAATTTTTCCATTATATATTTAGATGTTAAGTTATTTGGATCATGTAACTTTGATACTAATATTGGTATGTTGTCTATAATTCATTTCATCATTATGCAATGCCCTTGTTAATCTCTTCTTACATTGTGAATTTTTGTTTTTGCTTTGTCTGATAGAAATGCCTGTTTTTTTTAATTCATCTAATGCATACACAATTTTGTGCAAGTTCCCCACTTTTATTCTATGTTTGTCCTTGTTTTTTAATTGTGTCTTTTAATCACCAGATTGTAAGATTTTGTCTTATCTAATTTGTAGCTGTTTTCCATTTTATTGGATTATTTAATCCATTCTCATTTAAAGCTATGAGAGTTAGATTTATATTGTTCTCCATTTGTTTATATTTTCCCCCTGAACTAGGATTTTCCCCTTCTTCCTCTGTAAAAAATGCTCATTTGTTTTAGCTTATTTTTTTGTTTAACTTTTTAGTTCATTTTTTCTTGCTTTTATCTAGTTTCCCCTCTTTTCCCTTCTCAGTTGTGTGGTATAGTAAAATCCCCATTCTATCCCTCCCCTTCAACTTGTGTATGTTAGTTTTAAAAACTTTTTTGCATGCACCTTTTTCTAAAAAAATGTATCTTTTTCTCATTCTCTTCATTATTGGCTTTTCCTTTCTGTGTATTCGAGAATTTTATTCTTTGAGTGTCTGAGACCAGACTTAAACTCATGTCTTCCTGACTCTAGGTCCAGTACTATATCTACCAAATCCTCTAGCTGCCTCATATATGAATATAATAACTGTAAAACTAATCTATTTCCACTCCTCTGAGACTGAAGTAGTACAGGGAGGTTTTGAATGGTGGAATGTTTCTATGTTTCCTTTGTAAAATCTAATTTGACTGTTAATGAATAAAGTGGAACTAGGATGTTGCAGACCCCTGAAACTGAGAGAACATAATCAATGCAGCTTTAGACAATAACAAAAATTAGAAACTCCTACATCTGCTAAGGATATTGGGGAATATTGACAGATGAGTGAAATGTAGCACAGCTGACTAGAGGTCAAAGAATCACTTTTACACAATATTATTACTGTAGAATAAGTTAAATTGGGTTGGCCCATTTCATTCTGCATCATTTGAAAAAGTCTTCCCAGCTTTGTTTTCAACCATCCCTTTTATCATTTCTTATGTACAATAGTACTCTGTTATATTCAGATAATATAATTTGTTCAGCAATGCCCCAAATGATGGGCACCCTCTCCTCCTATTCTTTGCCACTACAAGAAGAGCTGCTGTAAATGTATGCAAATGTTTAAACTTCATATGTTAGGTGTATGATACGTGCTTATTGAATTAAGTTCAATTACATTGAATGATGAAAGAATAAGACTTGTTAAGGAGACTTTCTGAATAAAATGACCATTATTTCAAGGGCTTGCCCTATGTTGGTTCAAGACAAATGCATAAAAATGCATATCTGGATAAGCTCTTATATTCCCACAATCTCATGTCCTGACTTTATGTAACAAGGAGAAAAAAAAGCTACATGAATGCCTTCCGAAAAATATCAAACACCATCTTGTTTTTTTTTTTCTTAACAAGATGCATATTCAGTAGTTATATAAAGGTGTTCTTTCAAAGCTGAAAGCACCATTAGGAGATTTTAAAGCTTTTCTTGACCTATTTGAGCAGCTACAATTATTCCAAAATTGTCATCAGCAAAGATCACGCTTTGAGTTGTACAATGAATGTTGTCACCAACACTTTGCATAATTAAGATAAAGAAATTAGGTTCTAATAATAGAGAATAAACTGTATGATAAAGTTCTTTGAAGAGGTGCTTAAAAATGAGTCCCAAAGTTTGAAACTGGTAAAAATATATTTTACTTCTAGTTTCCCAATGTGAAGTTTAGAGTTTGACACCACAAGGAACCACTTGGCTATAGGCATTATATTATATATCATTTGAATCTTTATGCTCTCATTTTTAGCTATATGGTTTATATATTAACATGCATATTGACAGACATATAGACAGACAGAGAGAAATACAGATGAGAGAAGATCTGTCTTGTCAGGACCTTCTGGAGAGTGGGCTTCACTGGCAGAGCTTGTGAGAACCAAGGTGATTGCCATAGCATTAGGGTGTGGGAAGTCTGCCCATGTAAATAAATCAATACGTTTTTCTGTAGAATCAAAATTAGTTGAATTGAACTGAAATGTATTACAAAACAGACATTTTCAGGAAGACAAAGTCTTAACTAATAAAACCAACATACTGTGGTATTTCAGCTTCTCACTGCTTGCACAGGTAGATATGCCTACTCTACATTTTACTATATCAGAAGAAGGTAAAAAAAAAAGTATGTAGTTTAAAGGCTTAAATCTTCAGTCACTAAACAAAATTTCAAATAACCCCATAAGCTCAAGACTTATGTACACTAAATACTTTGAAAGGGAATTCAATTTATATTCGGCTATGCTTATAGAAAACCAAAGTTACTGGCTACAGAAGAAATACAGCAGTCACATCAACATTTTTCCCACAATTCCTGTTATCCGGTTGTTTGCTTTAAATGGTAGCACACAGCCAGCTTGATTAATCCCTGTCCTGTCACCCTCATGCACATACTGAAATGAAGAGTTCGTTTGACATTTTATGTAATTGTATTTTGGAACTTGCCACATATTTAAATTGTTGGCTATGTATAGGCCAAACATTCAGATTTGCTAAAAGTTTTTTTTTTAATTTTATCTAATGCTTTGTCATTGTGTAGACAGTTTGTATTCACCTCACATGGCATAGATTCCCCAAAACATCAAGGAATTAGTCAAGGTGATTAAATGGTCTTTGATGGTAATACTGACATCTTGACCTATCTACCCAATCTACAAGGCAGCTAGGTGGCTCAGTGGGTAGAGTGCCAGGCCTGAAGTCAGAAAGACTTATTTTTGTGAGTGTAAATCTGACCTCTGACACTAGTTGTGTGACACTAGGCAAGTCATTTATTCCTGTTTACTTTAGTTCTTCATCTACAAAATGAGCTGGAGAGGGACCTGGCAAACCTCTCCAGAATCTCTGCAAAGAAAATCTCACAAAGAGTAAGACATGAATAAAATGATGGAACAACACAATCTGTGGGTCATAGAAACATCAAATGATGATAAAAAGAAGATACTTTCTGTTCCTGCTGAGAAAGGACAGGAAGGAATTTAAGGGTAAATTATAGCAGGGAAGCTAATGTTCAAGTAAGCATATTTGGTCCCAAATTCTTTGTCTAAAAAGCATGTTAAAAGTCAACAGTTAATTCTGAAAACTGATAAAACAATCAGTTGAGGCAATTGTTTGGACCCATTAGTCAAACAACAAATTGGCTGAATTTATCATTTTCCACTGGCTATTTAAGTTGTCTGATGTTGCAACACCATAAGAAAGTATGCCATGAACTCTGTTCTCTTTGGATTTCTAGGGAAATGAAAGCTGGCTTTCTGGGGGGAGCTGGAATTATTAGTTACATGTTTCTAAAGATCTGAATGAAAGCTGTAAAATTCAGTCAATTCTGTCAATATCTACATTTACAGATGATGCCTATGATGTAGGCAAAGAATCAAGGCACAAGAACCTTTTTTTTTTAATTGACTTCCATTTTTAGCTGGCTGATGTCTCCAAGTTCTAGCTGGCCCAGTGTTTTTTTTGTTTTGCTTTAAGAACAAACAATACAAACCTAAGGACACCAAAGGGTATTTAAATAGAAGTGACTCCTCGCTTTTGTTGTTTAGTCATTTTCAGTCATGTTCTAATCTTCATGACCCTTTTTGGGGTTTTCTTGGCAAAGGTAACTGAAGTGGTGTGCCCTTTTCTTCTCCAGCTCATTTTACTCATTTCCTCATCTGAAGAAAATGAGGCAAACAGGCTTAAATGACTTGCCCAGGGTCATCTAGCTAGGAAGTGTTTGAGGCCAGATTTGAGCCCATATCTTTCTGACTCTAGGCCTCGCGCTTTATCCACTGCACTGCTTAACTTTGAGAAATGTCTGCACTCCCACCATAGTTCTTCCCTCTCATTTACTTCTTTCCATTAACATCATCCTGATCTTTCTAGAAATGCAAGCCTGGCTTTAATGCAAATAGGGACATGAGATTTTCTGAAGGTAAGGTATTCAGCTTCTCATATTTGTGCTTATTACTATGATAAGGAGAGAACACCACTAAGAGCTTATAGTTTAAATAGCAATTATAATTTTGATTTCAATCAATTTCAAATTTATTATAGTTGAATATAAATCTCTTGGTGTTCCTGATATAAATGTCATTGCTTGAAAGTATTTCTTGTAAATTTTTGATATTTAATTCTAACTCAGGGAAGATGCTTCTATGAGATAAAGCCCTTAGAAATGACTTATAATACAGAATTGCTTTTAGTCTTCTTCAAACTCTACTACACTAGGTAAAGGCTACCGCAGAGTCCAAAATAGCTCCATCAATATGTTTTTTTTTTTCCCAGCACAATGAAACTACATAATAGTTTTAATGGGACCTCAAAGAGTAATTGAGATTTAGTAGACCATTATGCTTTGAACTTTTATTGACTTTCTCCCAGCATAAACCACTGGAGATATTTCTTTATAATACTCAAATGTGCATTCTTTCTCTCCCCAGTTTTTACTCTGGGCACCGACTTTGTTATTATGGACAATATGTTGGAAGCAGTGATGTTATTCAAAGTATTTTAGCTTTAATAAACAAATCTATAATCTGTTGTTCTTTCTATACAAGCTCTGAAAGAATCTCATTTCTCTGATTTGAAAACCCTAGCAGGCTTATGCTTTATTTATGTGGTATTGGCAGAGGTCACTCTCTTCCTAGAGGTATGGGCATCTATAAATTATAGTAAGCATAGTGTGTGTAATGAGTTATGCTAAGGAAGGGGATGTTTAATAGAAAACTGACAAGATTTAGCTCAGCAAAGCTGGGTAAGCATTTGTATTAAAAGAAGCAATAGATACTCTTGTCGAAAGCTATGAAAGGCACTTGGATATATGAGTTTAAGTAAAATTAACGTATTGGAACTCGATTTTAATAAACACTGAAAGGTAACGACCCTAATCAAGACAAAACTTTTAGTGTCTGTTATTTTCCTTTGTGTTGATGGGTCTCTGCCTACATTTTAAATACAAAGGACCAAGAGAATGTCTCAGTTCTTGGATGATTTCAGTTTTTTGAAGCCATTTAAAAATATTTTCATACCATCATTTGTATTAGCAATAGAGAAGATTCAATCTAATATTTAAAGCACCTGAGGAGCTATAACTCACCATTTAATATAAGATCATAAAGTTTTGGGATACTCAGGATTAGGAAAGAAGATGAACCAGCTATGAGGGACTGAATAAGGGGACAGTGCCTGGACCTTTTCCATTGTAAATAATTATTAAGAGCCAACATTATGCCTAACACCATGTGAAATCATTAGGGGGCACTAATGATAATAGCAGAATAACTAGGTGGTTCAGTGAGTAAAGTACCAGGCTTGAATTCAGGAAGACTCATCTTCCTGAGTTCAAATCTGCCCTCAAACACTTACTAACTGTGTGCCCCTGGGTAGGTCACTTAACCCTGTTTACCTCAGTTTCCCCATCTGTAAATGAGCTGAAGAAGGGAATAACAAGCCACTACAGTATATTTGCCAAGAAAACCCCAAATGGGGTCATGGACAGTAGGAAACAACTGAAACGACTGACCGACAGCAATGATAATAGCACATACTTGTACAGTGCTTTATAAAGGGTTTTCCTCACAGCAATACTGTGAAGAAGATATCTCCAGTAGAATTATTCCTTTTTCAAGGATAAGGAAATTGATGCACTGGTAATTCAAATGACTTGCTAGTAAGACACATAATGAAGAAAACTCAAAGGTAGTTCTGCACTCTGAGGCCAAGGTATGGGAGCCTAATATCTACAGTATGTCAGTATCCATCCTAAAAGATTGCACTCAGAATAGAACCTATTATTCTAGTTGTTGTGTAAGTATGTGTAGCTGAATTCTCATCTTCCTTGACAAGAGTTTCTTTTTAATGCATCATTTTATCATGTTCATTTTGGTTTTGGCTATTATGTCTTTGTTTTTTACTCATATAAATTTTAAATCCTCTAAAGTCCCATGTTCTTTATATAGTTCTTTTAGCCACAGTTCCTCCATGCTGTAACGATTTTGTTAATTTTTAACCTCATTGTAGAACTTTACATTTATTCATTTTAAATTTCATTGAATTTAATTCATTCCACAGTTCTAAATGGTTATTTTTCTCATCCTGATTCTATCATCCAGAGTATTAGTTATCCATAAAACTTCATGTAAACTGCAATCTATTATTTTTGCCTTGATCCAAATTAACATAAATTTTGAAACACAGGGGGCAAATGATAGTTTCGTGGGATGTCCTTGTCAAGAGGTTTTTCCAAGGTAATGTGACCTTTTGATGACTTTCTGGATTTCTTCTGTCTTGTAGCTTTGCATTTTGTATGTAGTGAAGATAAGGGCCTCTGGGAAAAAAAAAACTTTCCTGAAATCTAGGTAATCTATGATTACAACAATCCCTTTATCTAACATTCAGCAATCCTATTGAAAAATGAAGTATTTTCAGTCTGGCATGGACTGTTCTTGAAGATGGCATCCTAAGTCTTAGTGATGACTACTTCTCCTTCCAATTTCTCACAATCTATCTTTCCAACAATAGATTCTAAAAGAAAGGCCCACATACACCAAAATATTTATCAGAGGATTCTTTCCCAACCCCTTCTTAACAAAGAACTGGAAACAAAGTAAATACCCATTGATTGTTGAGTGGTTAAACTGGTTTAATATGGGAATATCATTGATTTATGAGAAATATGCATTAGGAATAGAAGGAAACATGGAAAGGTAAATATACTGATATAAAGTAAATTAAGCCAAAAGAGAAAAGCCCCATGCTTAATGACTAAACCAATGCAAATACAAATAACAGCAAGAAGGCAATCAAAACTGAATGCTTTCAAATTATGGTGACCAAATTGGGTCCCAAATAATAAACAGGAGAAGCCACAATTTTTTTTTGCCTTTTTAAAAAAGAATTCTCTGTTATAGGTGACAACTTTTTAGGAGGTAAATGAGGAAGGGAGGGAGGGAGGGGTATACTGAGAAAAGTAAGAGATTAAAAATAAAATATATTAATGAAAACTTATTTTAAAAGTAATACATTGTAGAAATCAAACTCATAATTCTGTAGTTTGCATATTGCACTCTTTTCTTTTCAAAATAAGGACACTTTCCCTGCTCCAGGTCAGTGGCATTCTAAGTGATCCTTTATAGGTCATTATCAGTGACTCAGAAAATACATTTGCCATTTTTTTTTTGTTATCCTAAAATGTAGTTCATTTGGGCCTAAACAGATGAATAAATTGCAGGCAGCTAGTTCATACAGCTATACACTTATTATGGGAAATTCACTATTCACCCCATTTGTTGGTTAACAGCAAAACATAGAATATTCACTCCCCCTAATTCTCCAAGATTCCTTGGATTCAAACATAAGATAATGACTGCCAATTTGATGTCCTTTCTACTAGGTCCCTATTAGTGTAAACAATGAATCCTTTTAATTGGTCCCGTGTATTCATATTTGCAGTATTTACAATTATAATTATGTAAAAAATTATAATTGGTTACAGCCCAATAGAATTCAAATAATGCTACCAGTTCAGGCGATTCCTTGTACTACTGATCCAGACCTAACAATATGCTCTCCTGCCGACAAAAAGGTAGGATAGAGTATGTTTTCTTCTGTCCTGAAAAAACTTTAACCTCAGAGTAGGCACACTAAAATTGAACTATAATTTATGAAATAATTCTTTACTAGAAATTTAGCACACAAGATAAGAAATGTGTAGGCACCAGCCCTGAGATTTTGCTGATACTGTGTGCACTCAGATAGCTGTTATTTGATAGTGAAGAGGGAACAGTCTGTGGAACTCAGGAATGGATCACTAAGATTCAAAGATAACACTTCACTGGGTTTATAGGTTTTCTTACTGGAAGGATGATTATTGACATGATACCATATGGTCTCACCAGGAGGATATTAGTGTTCAAAAGAAGGGCTTTGAAGGAAATAACAACATTAGGATCATTCAGCCAACCACTACATAATTTTTCAGTTGTAATTTAGACATATCTTTTCATCCACTTCCTTTTCACTTTTGGCTCTAGATCACTGTACATGTCCAAATTGTATATATTAAATGGAGTCATTCATTGGGCTGTTGGTCAAACTTTGTGCCATATTCTGGACTTATTTCTGTAAAAATATGTGTGAGAATGTGGCCACTACCTCCAACAGCACAGATGTTATGCTTACATTTAGGGTATCATCAATGAAAACATATATGAAATAAGTAACTGTCAGGCTTTCAGATGTAGGGTGAGCTTATATGTAACCTGATTTCCAGGAGGGGATTTTCAGGATCCATAAGTACGGGAAAAACACAGAATTAATCATCACTCTTTGTAAAGTTCTATGTTAACAACACATGGCTTATGGCCAGGCAGACCATCTTATGATTCCCAGGGTTTATCCCCCTTCTAATCCCATCCAGGACATGGGTCCAAGCTGTATTGAAGAAAAATAAAGAAGTTATGCTTTTATCAGGAAGTCAGACCTTCTAATGTTCAGTCAAGCTATCCTTTTTGGGGTTTTTTTTTTGGTTTTGTTTTTTTAAATATAAATTTATTTGTTTTTAGTTTTTAATATTTACTTCCACAAGATTTTGAGTTCCAAATTTTTACCCCATCTCGCCCCTCCCCCACCCCAAGATGGCATGTATTCTGAATATCCCTTCCCTTAGTCTGTCCTCCCTTCTATCTCTCCCCCCCCTTTCTTTTATTCCCTTCCCCTTCTATTTTCCTGTAGGGCAGGATAGATTTCTGTACCCCACTTCCTGTATTTCTTATTTCCCAGTGGCATGTGAAAACATTGTTTAAACATATGCTTTTAAAACTTTAGGTTTCAAATTTTCTTCCTTCCTCCCTCCTCACCCACCCTCATTGAAAAGGCAAGCAACTGAATATAGGTTATACATGTGCAGTTATGCAAAAAACTTCCATAGTAGACATGCTGTGAAAAACTAACTCTATTTCCCTTAATCCTGTCCCACCTTCCCATTTATTCTATTCTCTCTTATTTCTATTCTTTTTTTCTATTCTTTCTTATTCTATTCTATTCTTTTGACCCTGTCCCTCCTCAGAAGTATTTGCGTCTGATTATCCCCTTTCCCAATCTGCCCTCCTCTCTATCATCCCCCTGCTTTATTGTCCCCTTCTCTCCGTATTTTCCCATAGGGTAAGACAGATTTCCATACCCAATTGAATGTGCATGTTATTCCCTCCATAAGCCAAAACCTATGAGAATAAGATTCACTCATTCCCTCTCACCTTCCCCCATTTCCCCTCCACTGTAAGAGCCTTTTCTTTTTTTTTTTGTGAGATAATTTACCCCATTCCATCTCACTGTTTCTTCTTCTCCAAATATAATCCTCTCTCATCCTTTAATTTCATTCTCCAGATATGACCCCTAAATCTTCAACTCACCCTGTGCCACCTATCTATCTATCTATCTATCTATCTATCTATCTATCTATCTATCTATCTGTCTATCTATCCATACATACATATAATTTTTTTTCTTCCAACTACCCTAATACTGACGAAGGTCTCATGAGTTATAAATATCACCTTTCCATTCAGGAATGTAAACAGTTCAACCTTAATAAGTCTCTTATGATTTCTCTTTCCTGTTTACCTCTTCATGTTCCACCTGAGTCTTGTATTTGAAAGTCAAATTTTCTATTCAGCTCTGGTGTTTTCATCAAGAATGCTTGAAAGTCCTCTATTTCACTGAATGACCATTTTTTCCCCTGAAGGATTATACTCAGTTTTGCTGTGTAGGTGATTCTTGGTTGTAATCCTATCTCCTTTGTCCTCTGGAATATTATATTTCATGCTCTGTGGTCCTTTAATGTAGCATCTGCTAAATTCTGTGTTATCCTGATTGTGTTTCTGCAATACTTGAATTGTTTCTTTCTGGCAGCCTGTAACATTTTCTCCTTGACCTGGAAACCCTGGAATTTGGCCACAATATTTCTAGGAGTTTTCCTTCAGGGATCTCTTTCAGGAGGAGATCAGTGGATTCTTTCAATTTCTATTTTGCCCTCTGGTTCTACTATATCAGGGCAGTTTTCCTTGATAATTTCTTGAAAGATGATGTCTAGGGTCTTTTTTTGATCATGGCTTTCAGATAGCCCAATAATTTTTAAATTCTCTCTCCGGAATCTATTTTCCAGGTCAGTTGTTTTTCTGATGAGATATTTCACATTGTCTTCAATTCCTTCATTCTTTTGGATTTGTTTTATAGTGTCTTGCTGTCTCATAAAGTCACTAGCTTCCAATTGCTCTATTCTAATTTTTAAGGAAGTATTTTCTTCAGTAATCTTTTGTACTTCCTTTTCCATTTGGCCAATTTTTCTTTTTAGGGCATTTTTCTCCTCATTGGCTTTTTGGACCTCTTTTGCCATTTGGGTTAGGCTATTTTTTAAGGTGTTATTTTTTTGGGTCTCCTTTAGCAAGCTGTGGACTTGTTTTTCATGATTTTCTTGCATCACTCTCATTTCTCTTCCCAATTTTTCCTCTACTTCTCTTACTTGCTTCTCAAAATTCTTTTTGAGCCGTTCCAATGCCTGGGACTGATTCATATTTTTCTTGGAGGCTTTGTACTTCTGGTTGTTTATTTTGATCTTCTTTGTCACCAAAGTAAGATAATAATTGTGCTGCTTTCTCATGATCCCGGCCAATTATTTGAGTTTTAAACTCTTTGTTAAGGTAAGAGTCTGCTTCCAATGTGGAGGATGTACTGTCCCAAGCTTTGGGAGTTTATACAGCTGTTTTCAGAGATACTTATAGTGACTTGTAAATTTTCAGTTCTTGCAAGGTGGTATGATAAGGGGTGAGGTGTTTACTCCTTTCCTGGCCTGTGCTGTGGCCTATTAGTGAACACAAGCACTCCTTTCTGTCCTGAAACAAGCTCCACCATGCCAGTGCTCCTCCTCACCTCAGGACCCCCACCCAGAACTGTGACCCAGATCCAAGCAAGGGCAAAGCAAGAGATTCTTGCCTCAGCACCAGCACCTGAGAGATCCCTGCAATCCCCTTCTGATCAGCCACTGGATTCTCCCTCAGTCTGTAGGCCGGAAGCTCAGGAGGTAGCTGCCTGCCCAGGGCTATGCTCTCAGGGGACTAGATCTGAGAGCCCATGTTCCTCTCAGCACCGCAGAAACGGACTTTTCCCACTGACTTTCTAAGTTGTCTTTGGCATTCATGGATTGAGGAGTCTGGAAACCACAACAGCTGCCCGTGATTCAGTCCTCTGAGGCCTGCTCCAGTTTTGCTGCAACCTGCCTGCCCATGCCACACTGCACTCCTCTGCCAGCCCAGTGCAATATGCCTTTCTGATCAATCATCCAGGTTGTCTTGGGCTGGAAATTTGTTTCACTCTGTCTTTTTGTTGGTTCTGCTGCTTTAGAATTTGTTTAGAGCCATTTTTTAATAGTTATTTGGAGGGTTTTGGGGGAGAGCTCAAGCAAGTTGCTGCTTTCACTCCACCATCTTGGCTCTGCCCCAAGCTATTCTTTAAATCAACCTAATTCATAAATACTGATTCCATTAATTAGGATACAATTCCCAATCAATAATTAACAAAAAAATATAGAATGAAGTGGGGTATCAGTTTTCAATTTCATATACCTCCCCTCTCCTAATTACATGGAACTCTGTCTCCATTGAATTACTCTCTGTAGATCAGGTTGATATAATTAGGCATGATCAGCATCCATTGGAATTAAAGTAACAATTACATGGTTCAACATTTTATAGATGGCCAGCTATGAAAGGTTTAATTTTGACTACTGGTTAACTATTACAAATGTCCCAGAAAAAGGTGATGAGTCTCTCATGCCTTCTCAATCCATATGTTGTGATAGTTAGACAGGAATAGGGTTGCTGCATAGACAAAAATCTATTGGAGGCAGTTCTCTTCCCTAAACTAGCCTTGTATGGAGAATGGCACATGGGAAAGGTAGAATTTATGTATCCTCCAGGTAATACAATGATTAAGTGCCTTTCTACCCTAATACCCTTCTCCCAATATGCTTTTAATTTCCAGTTGAGTTTCAGATATCTTGGGTGTCTATGTGTTTCCTGGAAACAATTTCTCATAGTCCTGTTCTAAACTAGGTTTGTGTTGATGGCAGCTCTGAAGATGTGTCTTCACAGAAGGTCTGGTAATCTACAGAAGTTTCTAGGTAGTTCTGCTATAACCCTTTTATAACACAGCTGTTAATACAATTTAGTAACTGGTTGGGATAGTGAAGTGTAGAACATCAAGTCACATCTGAAACTCTGAGAATTTAAGTCCTATATGAGAATAGTACAATAGGCCAACATATATTCCATAAAAGTTGTGTATCTTGTTGCTCCCAAAATTGTGTGATCCATTTAATTTAAAAAATTTCAAAAAAGTTACATTTATCTTCATTCATCTGTGTCCATCTTTACCTAAATCTGATTCCAGTTCAATAAGAATCAGATCTACTACTCTTCCTCTAGTCCTCTATTGCTTTCAGTAGCTATTGTCATCTCAGAGATTGTATGGCACTTTTTTTGCCTGCCTTAACACCCCATCCTTTGCAAATTTTCCTGCTTCTAGTGATTTCATGACTTTTTTGTCATCTAGATTCATAACTTCAGTTACCCTTTCCTCCTTACTCCAGCTTAACCTATGTGACTAATCTATTACTAATTCATGCCATTTCTATCTCCATGACCATATCTCACATTGATCCCTTTCTTCATATTTATACAATCACTTGCCTGTTTCAGGCTTTTATCACTTCTCTCCTGAACTATTGTAATCACCTCCTAATTGGTATCCCTGCCTCAGATTTCTTTCCTTTCTAATCCATCCTTGTTAACAGTTGCCATAACAATAGTCTTAAAATACAGGTTGGATCATGCCACTCCTTGACTCAACAAGCTCTAGGAGTTTCCTATTGATTCTAGGATAAAATATCAACTTCTCTAATTGACATTTTAAGGTCCAGTCTACCTTTCCAGACTTATTCTGCCTTACTCTCCTTGAAACACCCTATATTCCAGGCAAACTGTTCTGCTTCACATTCCTTATACTTGCATGTCCAGCTCCCATTTCCATGAGAATGCACATATTAGACTCTATATGAAATTCCATCTATCCTTACCTCCACCTGTTGGAATATCTTTCTTCAAAACTCAGCTCAGGTGGCGCAGTGGATAGAGGACCAGCCCTGGAGTCAGGAGGATCTGAGTTCAAATCTGACCTCAGACACATAACACTTACTGGCTGTGTGACTCTGGGCAAGTCACTTAATCCCAATTGCCTCACCAAACAAACAAACAAACAAACAAACAAGAAACCTCAGGTCAGGAAGACTTGAGTTCTAATATGGCCTTAAATACTTAACTAGATATGAAACCTTGGGCTAGTCACTTAACCTCTATTAAGTTTTCTCATCTGTAAATGGAGATGATAATTGCATGTACCTCCCAAGTTTGTTGTGAGGATCAAAAGAGATAAAAATTGCAAAATGTTTAGCATAATTAATGGCATTATTGCCTTGTTTATTATGATTATGATAATTATAATACATTAGACCTTTCCTGATCTCTCCATTTGTTAATGCCTCCCCTGCTCCCAACACCACTAAATTACCTTGTATTTACTTTCATGTATAAATTTACATATGTTTGTGTGTGTGATGTTTCCCTCATAAAGTATAAGCTCTTTGATGGCAAGAACTTTTCATTTTTTGTCCTGGAATCCTGAATATCCAGCTAAATGGCTGACAAATTGGTTGTTCAGTAGTTTTGTACCCATGTCTTACTTTTCATGACCGCATTTGGGATTTTCTTGGCAAAGATCCTGAAATCGCTGGCAAATTTTGTTGTTTCTGTTCAGTCCTTAAAGTTGTATCTGACTCTTCGTGACCACATCTGAGTATGTTTGGGTTTTGTTTGTTTGTTTTGTTTCGTTTTTGGCAGAGATATTGGAATGGATTACCATTTCTTTTTCTAACTCATTTTACAGATAAGAAAACTGAGGCAACAAGAATAAGCGATTTAAATATCTGAGGCTGGATTCAAAATTATAAAGATGAGTCTTCCTGATTCTAAGCCCAGTCTGCTATCTACTGTACCACCTAGCTGTCCCAGCTGCCAAATAGTGGACACCTAAAAATATTTATTGTTTGAGTTTGGGTTGATTTTCTCTTTCTGATGTGGAGTTGACATTTAGAATGTAGGAACCCAACTTTTCCCTTCCTCTTTCTTTGGCCTGTAGCTGTTCCTGGTGCACTATATCTGCCCCCAACCAACACACATGTGCTCTGTCCCCAGAACCACAGTTTACCACAACTAAATTCTAGCATAGGGCTTATGGAATTCCCTTTGATACCAGCTCTATCTTCTACATTTTTAATTATCCCAAATGGAAAAGGACTGGTACCCTGACATATACCTAAAGGGTGAAAAACTTCTGTTCTACAGTGTTGCCACTTTATAAAATAGGCCAACTGCTAGAAAGTTGAGGACATATATATATTTATGCTTTCCATAGCATCTAATCAAGCCTTTTGTGTACAGGGGTGGTAATAAATGCCAAATTTCATTCACTGGCACAAGCAGGCTTGCCTAAATGGAGGTCCGTGTTGCGTGTTTGCATTTGCATGTGTATATGTGTGTATTGTATATATACACATCTTGATCCAAAAGGGGCCAAATAACCTTTCCATTGATAATAGTGAGAAAGCAAATTGCAACACAGATTTTAAGGCTATATGACCATAAGGAATGAAAGAGAAGGAGGAAGAGGAGCAGAAGGAGGAGGATATTAAGTAGAAAAAGGACAATGATGAAGACAAGTATTCACTTGGCCAAGAATGAGTAAAAACAGGCAAGTAAATTTTAGCCTGATCTTCATTTTGCCTCTTTAATCTACCTCCTCTGTAATTTTCTCCTATGTTTTTGAGCATCAGATTTCTCCATACAGGGCCCTGGCTAATGGATTAGAACTTCAATCAGAAATATCCTTCATAGTCAGATCCCATGTGCCAACACTTTCTTTCACCTGTCTCCAACAAAATATCAAACTGTTGTTCTCTTAGGGCTTTTCTGATAGCCTATTAGGTGCAATAATTTACCTAAAATGATGAGGGCTGATAATAGTTTTATGGCATTATTCTCAGATCATACATTTGCATTTTAGAAAGGGCCTTTAACACTTTAGTCAAAAAAAGTAATTAGCATGGGTTTTAATGAATAGAGAGACAGATTTTGGAGCAAAGACACTTTCCAAAGTTCCTCAAATCATACCATACCCATGATTTCCTCTTTCTTTGATGTGTAGGACATGTTCCAATTAAAGAGATTCCTGCAAAGATAATTAAAGATGCTATTTATTTTTTCCAAGGTAGGATTAATATTCTGTTTATTCCAAGGTTATAATATCATATTCATGAGTCTCATTTAATATAATATAAGAAATATGTGTTAAATCACATATGTGCATATTATCCATACATGTTATGTTATATATACATATATGTACACACATCTGTCTATCTATATATCTACATATATTTGTAGATATATGTGTGTGTATATATGTATATATATATATATATACATATGTATGTATATATATATATATATATATGTATATATATATATATATGTATATATATATGTATATATATATATATATATATACATATGTATGTATACACACACATACGCGTGTGTGTGTGTGTGTGTGTGTGTGTGTGTGTATCACCTGGGTGGTCTAGTCAAAAAAGTTACAGACTTGGGGTCAGGAAGACCTAGTTTGATTCTTACCTCATATATACATATTTATGAAGTATGTGATCCTGGGCAAGTCATTGAACTTTCAATTTCACTGTCTTCTTTTGCAAAAATGAAGATAATATTAATATTGACATCACAAGGTTGTTATGATGATGTAATAAAATAGCATGTGTAAAATGATTTGCAAAACTTAACATACTATATAAATAAATAATAGCTGTTATAGTCCCTTCAGGGCCAAAATGAATTCCAAAGATCTCTGCTAAACCTGAGTCTTTTAATATACCATTGAAGGAAAGGATATTCTTCATTATTCCATGGGCATGGAATGTCTATGCATGTGTGTGTGTGTGTGTGTGTGTGTGTGTGTGTGTGTGTACATGTGTTGGGCGAGAGAGAGGCACAGAGAGAGAGAGAGAGAGAGAGAGAGAGAAAGAAAGAGAGAGAGAGAGAGAGAGGGTTGTTAGAGGTGAGTAGATATTTCTGTGACTGACAAGTGCTGTCTAGACAGGACCATTTTGTAACAATGAAAACTGAAATATTCCAGAAGCAGCTTTTTATATAAGCATCCTATGCTAATCTCCATTTCCCCCCTAAAGTGTCTCCTCTTTAGTATCCATATGGCTTGTCTTATAGGCACTGTCACTCATTTCTTCCTTTATAATACCTTCTTTCTGTGTTGCACAGGATCAAGATAGCTAATTAACCCACCCCCTCCACCTCCAGATATGAATAACTTTATTAAGTTTGCTTCATATAATAGTCTGACTTAGAAGTAGCATACTGTAGTGGAGAGAGGATTGGTCTTAACGTCAGGCAGAGTTGAGTTCAAGCCCTGCCTCTGAAATACTATTTCTGTGTGACTGTAAGCAAGCTACTTAACCTCCGTGCCCTCACATAACTAAGATTAAATGGTACTAATCTATATCAGTGGAAACTGTTTCTATGCTAGGTGTTCACATATCTGGACAAAGTAAACATGTATGACAAATTTTCAGTATTCTGATTTTCCAGGGTTATTCAGAAAAGAGAGTTCAATAATTTGTTAGTAAATAGGATGTGGAAAAAGTCAACTAATGGTCGCTTAATTGCCAAATCTAATGGCCTTTCCCCCATTGTCATCATGTTTATTTCTGTAAAGCAATTGACACCATTGATCACTCTTTTCTCTTATACTCACATCTCTCTGGGCTTCAGTGATACTGGCTGTCTTCTTATAGAGACTCCTCAGTCTCTTTGCTGAATCTTCCTCTAGGTCATCCTGGCTAATGGTGAGTTTTCTACAGGGCTCTACCCTGGGCCCATTTCTCTTCCACCTCTAATTTGCTTAGTGATCTCACCAGTTCTGATATATTTAAATTTACCTATCTGAAGATGACTTTCAGAGCTACTTATTCAACCTTAAACTCCTAATCAATCAATAGCATTTATTAAGCAGCTACTTTGTGCTAAGCGTTGTGTTAGGTATATAAAAACAAGGCAGTTCCCGCCCTAGAGGAGCTCAAGCTCACAGTCTAACAGGGGAGACAATAAGCAAGCAATCACATACACACATGTATACTTATACACACATGTATGTTTATGTGCATGTATATGCACGTGTATGTATACACACATATATACATTTATATTACATGTGTGCATTATATACATATGTAAATATACACAGATGCATGCATGACAAATAAGACATCATAAATAGAGTGAAGGCACTAGAATTAAGAGGGATTAGTAAAGTCTTCTGTAGAAGGTGGAATTTGAACTGGGATTTGAGGGAAGCCAGGAAAAACAAAACTTAGGAAGGAGAGTGTTTCATCTTTCCATTTACACAGGATCAGCCTATGGAAATGCCCAGTGCTGGGAGATGGAGCATCTTGTCAGAGGAATAAGAAAGAAGCTAGTAGCATTGGATTGAAGAATACTTGGTGGAACAGGTATAAGGCATAAGAAGATTGAAAAGGTAGAGGTGTGGGGCTGGTTACAAATGGCTTTGTACACCAAGCAAAGAATTTTCCTTTTCATCCTGTAGGTAATATGGAGCCACTGGAGTTTATTGAATAGAAGGGTGACATGCTAAGAACTACACTTTAGGAAACTCAATTTTGTAGCTTAAAGGAGGCTTGAGGACAGAGTTGGGCAAAGTAGACCAACCAGTAGGCTTTTGTAATAGTTCAGTAATGAGAAAATGAGGTTCTGTACCAGGGTAGTGCTACTATCAGAAGCCTTAAGGGATCACATGTAAGAGATATTACAAAGGGAAAATTGGAACTAGATATGATAGGGGATAATGAGAAGTTGAAGAAGTTGGCAGTCTGGGTGTCTGAAATGGTCATGGTGCCCTGACTGGTGAATCCAAAAGGTGGAAGTTGGGAGGTTTTTTGGGGAAAGACAATGAGTTTCAATTTGGACATGTTGAATTAAGGAGTTCTATAGGAAATAAAAAGTAAAAGGAAAATAGCTTTAGAGAAGGAGGTATTAGCAACTGGAGAAGACCAGGAAAGATCACCTGTACAAGGTGGCATTTGACATGGGTTCTGAAGGAAGCTTGAGATTTTAGAAAGTAGAGATAAAAGAAGAGAACATTTCAGGTGTTGGTGGGGAAAGGGGAAAGACAAAACAGACAATGCAGAATTAAGGAGATGAGAGATAGAGCACTGATTTCGAGTTCCTGCAAGTTTGTCAATATGACTGACTCTAGAGTGAAAGGAAAAGAATCCTGTTGAGGAATAAGCTGAACTAGATCACCTATTAGTTCTTGTACTACTTAGAGATTCTGAGACTTTATGAGTTATTATAAAATTCTTTGTGAAAACTTGTCTATTACCTTCTTATAGTTTAATCAAAGCTAAAGAATATATGCTTAGTCTGAACTCATTAGGATTTTATAGAAATGAGAAAGAAGGCATGCGTATTAATAGCTGCTGTTTTCTTCAAGGTCATCATAACACATTCTGTGACCTATAACACAAATTGTAGTATTTCCCATTTTTTTTCTTTTTCAAAAAATGTTTAATATGTTCATTTTTTTTATCAACTGGTTCTATCCATATACCATGATAAAGGAATAAAATAATTATGAAGGACTTTAAGAAATAATCAGGTTTATAGAGAGTTGGAAAACCACAACCCAAATAAGATCTACATATTCACAAATGGATTTGTAACAATACAGGCAAAATGAAGTGCTAAGCAATTACCTGGTGAACTTGATTGATGTAACCATTAATCTACCATTAATCCCAATGAATAGCTTATCTTTCCCCCCAAATGTGTTCTTCCTTCTGGATATATTGTTTTTGTCAGTGTTGCTAGAATTGACCCTTTCATTGATAACATTGTAATCATCCTTATACATAGCTTTATAATACGAGAAAAGAGTGCTTTCTGTTAATGCCTCACTCAAAAGCATTCAAGCCCTTGTTTACTTTTTAAATTTTTAATCTAATTTTTAAAATGTTTTAAGGGGTGGAGAGGAGCCTTATCAATTTAAAGAATCCTTCAATCAATGTGATAAAATTATAGTTTTTGGGTTTTTTGGGTTTTTTTGGTGGGTGGGTGTGTTTGTGTGTGTGGTGTTGATTAATTATGTCTGACTCTTTGTGATCCCATTTGTGGTTTGCTTGGCAAAGTTACTGGACTGGTTTACAATTTCCTTCCCCAACTCATTTTACAAATGAGGAAAGTAAGGCAAATAGAGTTAAATTACTTACCTATGGTCACACAGTTAGTAGATGTCTGAGGCTGGATTTGAACTTTCCACTCCTGGCTCCAGTGCCAGCACTCTATCCACTGTGCCACCTAGCTGCTCTGTTGGCCATAGTTAATCCTTGATCAAACTGAAGAGACCTTCAGTCAAAATGATAGAAAATGTAGATTCTTCTTATTATTGATCAATGGGAGAATCAGCCAATAAAAGTGGCTTATAAAATTAAGATGATCATACTATATAATGCACTGAGGTTTTTAGGACTCAACCTGCCTCTACATTTAGTGTCTTCTTCCAAAGTTCTGCAAATGGGGGTTAAGAGGTGGTATTGAGAAGCATCTAATACTAATATGATATGTACCTGCCACATAAGCTAGTATTTAACAAAAATGAAATTAAACTATTCTTGTGACTTATTTGACCCAGAAGAATAAGCCTCCAACTTCTGATGTAATTTCCTGGTCTTCTAATGCATAAAAACACAGAGCATGAATAGTCATTGCTCCTTAGGTACAATAGACTGGGCCTGATTCAGGCTTATTCCCTGGTAGTTTATTTCCAGATCTGCAATAAACTCAGACTTTCAAAATTCATCAGTTAGTCACCAAAAGGAAGTTTTTGCCAGAAAGGAAAAATGTTCAGTGCAAGCAAAGGATGTTTATTCAGGATAGAGCATTGATTCAGTTGAGCACAGAATCTCAATCTTGTTCATATCACTAGGCCATAGACTGAAAACAAGTTCTTTCTTCCACTTGTGTGCTGAATTTCCTGTTCCAAGAGGCCTGGAAAGCTACATGACTGATCCGTAGTCCCTTGAGCCAATTAAGTCTTAAGGAAGTATAGATACTTTAAAGGAAAAACTATCTTGGCTTGGAAAAGGTGTAGAGGTATGAGACCTAAGATACTGATCCCATTGGATCAGACTTAATTGACTTCTTACTGTTTTTGAGTCAACCCACTGCTGTGAATGAACACAACTTTGTATGGGGTCTAGGGGAGTTGAATACAATTGAACCATCGCTTTGCTGAATATTCTTTTCTTGATGTTGTTGAGAAAATTTTTTTTGCTAAATGCTATATGGTCTGCTATAGTCTTATTTCATTCTAATCCTAAACCTGAAGCATTGAACTGGACTGAATTAGTCCTGACTCAGAATGAATGGAGAAGGAATGTCCCCCTCCCCACCTCCACCAGGAACATCAATGGCAAATTACAGCAGACACACATTGGAGTGAGAGATAGGTACTTGAATATGGCCTGAGAAAGGAATTCAAGGACATTTCTCTAGAATCTTGACCTTCAGTATAGAGAAAGGAGTATCCTAGAATCTAGCTTTGTAGTAGAGAATGGAAATTTTTCTGAGAAGCACCAATTTTCTGAATTGACTTCGAGGTAACTTCAAAGTGAGGAGATTCTGAGCTCAAGTAATTGGCTAATGGCTTTCTAAATATATTCCTGGATACAGAAAGCTCCTTGGAAAAAGATGAAGAAAGTCCATGTTTCCCAGGCAGCATACAACAACATCAAAGAAACAAAATAGAACAAAATCAATTATATATATTTGATAGTGCATACATGATGAAAAAGAGTTTCTGTGCAGCAACATCCAAAGCATGTTTACATTTGAGGTAGTCCAAATGACATGGAGGCACTTTGGGTCTTAGACATGCTGAAGATTTTGGAGGGGGGGAAGAGGAGTTACTACAATGGTATTGAGTTGTCCCAGCAACAGCCCCAAGTTGAAATCTATTCTGGGAAAAGTCTGATGGGCTAGTCGAATACTTATAATTCTGTGTTTGTTCATGGACATGTGAGTCCTTAGTATTTTTCTTCTGGGTGAAAAAAAAAAACCTTCTAATACACAGTAACTATATAGTTTGAAACATATTTGGAAAAGCCTTTACATGAGATATACTTATGTTTTCTTTGGGGATTTTTTTCTCAATTAATGAACCTAGAGGCAATGAGTTTAAGGAATAGAACATGACCCTTTGGAATCATCTCCCCAGGATGGAGGCAGCCACCTCTCACATTTGTATGTAAGCTTCTTGACAATGGGGATAATTTTTGTGTTCTTCACTTTCTTTCTATCCCTAACTTTTAAGTTGTAGAGAAAAAGTCCCACCTTTTCTTTATCTTTTAGCAGATCTTAAATAGGAGTTAGTGTTGGAGGTGATATTGAAGGAGGAGTTTTTATTTTCAGGACTATACCATGACCATGGGAAATTTACATGAATTTATGTAAGTAATGATTGTTTTTTTTTTCAAAAATCTCTGCTTTGTTTTCAATCTCCTAATTAAAAAAAGAACACTTCTTTTGTGATTGTATGAATTATGTACTTTCACTTGAAGACTTGGTCTTTATATGGGGCACAGGCATTCCATTCATTCATTTTTCTCAAATTTCCTACGTATGAGTATAAAGCAAGAGAGTGAGAAAATCCAGTGAAGTATATTCAGTCCCTTTATGTCATGAAAAAATCCCTGACATAAAGGCTACATAAGGGATTTGGTTAAGATTAGTTATGAAAGCCTATATCATCCATATTTGCAATAGCTATACCTGAACACTATTTCCCTGAAATCTCTAAGGCTGAATGTGGGACTAGTATGCAGTATAGAGTTGGATATTATGTTATGAAGGTGAGTTAAGGAAATAGATTATCATTTCATTAGCAGCTTGAGACATTAGGACAAATGTAGACATATATTTAGAGAATTTAACTGAAAGTATATGGGCTCCTTAGAAAATTCCTGTTTTGAAGATTGTGTGGAGGTAAATAATACAGTATAAATGTTCAGGAGGAAGGCACATGCAAATGCTAACATTTATGAGTTTTCTGAGGCATCTAGGCCTTCCAAATTGCCTAGATTTGGGCCATATGTGAAAATTATTAATACAATTCTCAGATTCAGATGCAAGATGCTTAAAGAGACATAGCTCCTTCCTAGAGAAAGAGGAGAGAATGATATCAGATATGGCAAAACTATTCATCTACAGAGTATCTCTCCAGCTATGAACATGACCATGTCACCAGAAAAAGTCCATTGGTCCTCAGTCAACCTCTAAAAAAGATATTTGAATTGTACCCTAAATGTTTTTTTTTTTAATTTTTCTTCTTCTATGAGATCTCGCTATTATTCTGAGGATATTCTATTGCTGTATTAGGAGAGAAGAAATACAAACTCTGGCTATTGTATGCTTCTAATATGCTTCAAGGCTGGCAGTTGTCAGGCACAGAAAAACAAAGACAATTTCTAAAGATCCTCAGAGGGTTTGTGTTTTATATGTCGTATATGTTAAAAATGGAAAATCCATCTGTTTCACTGCATGCATGCTTGAGGGTACTGGATAATCACTGTGGGAGCATGGAGACTGTTGAGGACTTTCAATTCAAGTTCTTAACAATAGCCCAAGGGGAGGATGAAAAAAGTATCCAGCTTTGTACAAAGGCTAGAAATGATACTGAAGAAAGTGATAATTATAGTGGCAGTGACCTTAGAGCTTGTGAAATATACTTGGTTTGTCCAAGTCCTTAGGAAGACCTTAGATGATGAATTGTTATAGAAATAACTAAGGATGTCTGAAAAGTATGACCAGAGTCTCAGTTATTCACGTGATAGTAGTGATTAGCAAAGACAAGCCAATAAAGAAAGTTGTTGAAAGAAGTGATCATTAGCTAAATGGGATTCAGTTTGTGAAGATTATACTGATAGGTACTTTCTGGTATTCTTATTGTCCTGAAATTTGTCAGGCACAAAGGCAAGGGCCAGAGAAGACAGCCATGAAAGCCATACGTAGGGAGATCATCACGAACCACTAACTACTTTCCTTTCCTTTCTTTCTCTTAAAATTCATTAATAATCATTTTCATAAGCTTTTGAGTTTTAAATTTTTCTCCTCCTCCCTCCCCAAGATGGCATGCAATCTGATATAGGTGCTATACATTCCTATTAAACGTATTTTCACATTAGTCATGTTGTGAGGAAGAATTAAAACCAATAGAAGGAACCGCAAGAAACAGGAAACAAATCAAAACAGAAGAAAAAAAGAGCAAATAGTATGCTTCAATCTGTATTCATAGATTTTCTCTGGATGTGGATAACATTTTCCATCATTAGACTTTTGGAGATGTCTTAGATCCTTGCATTTCTGAGAAAGGCTAAGTGTATCAAAGTTAGTCATCACATAATGTGCCTGTTACTATGTACAACATTCTCCTGGTTCTACTCACTTCACTCAACATCAGTCCATACAAGTCTTTCCAGGTTTTTCTGAAGTCCACCTGTTCATCATTTCTTATAGCACAATAGTATTCCATTACATTTATATAACACAACTTGTTCAGCCATTCTCCAAATGATGGACATCCCTCCAATTTCCAGTTCTTTGTCACCACAAAAAGAGCTGCTATAAATGTTTTTTATGCATTTGGGTCCTTTTCCCATTTTTATGATCTCTTTGGGATACAGCCCTAGAGGTGCTATTGCTGGGTCAAAAGGTATGCACATTTTTATAGCCATTTGGGCATAGTTCCAGAATGCGCTCCAAAATGGTTGGATGATTTCACAACTATACCAATAATGCTTTAGTGTTCCAATTTTCCCACATCTTCTCCAACATTTATCATTTTCTTCTTTTGTCATCTTGGCCAATCTGATAGGTGTGATGTGGTACCTCAGAGTTGTTTTGATTTGCATCTCTCTAATCACTAGTGATTTAGAGCATTTTTTCATATGACTATAGATGGCTTTAATTTCTTCATCTAAGAACTGTCTGTTCATATCCTTTGACCATTTATCAATTGGGGAATGACTTGTATTCTTATAAATTTGACTTAATTCTCTCTGTATTTTGAAGTGAGGCCTTATCAGAGATACAGGGTGTAAAAATTCTTTCCCAATTTTCTACTTTCCTCCTAATCTTGGTTGCATTGTCTTTGTGCAAAAATTTCAATTTAATCAAAGTTATCCATTTTGCATTTCATAATGTTCTTTATATCCTGTTTGGTCATGAATTCTTCTGTTCTCCATAAATCTGACAGGTAAACTATTCTTTGCTCTCCCAGTGTGCTTATAATATCAGCCATTATCTAAATCATGAACCCATTTTGGCTTTATTTTGGTATATGGTGTGAGATTTTGGTCTGTGCCTAGTTTCTGCCATTTCCTTTTCCGGTTTTCCCAGCAAATTTTGTCAACTAGTGAGTTCTTATCCCAGAAGCTGGAATCTTTGGGTTTATCAAATAGTAGATTACTATAGCCATTGACTACTGAGTGTTTCATACCTAACCTATTCCTCCGATCCAGCACTCTATTTCTTAGCTAGTACAAAGTAGTTTTGATGATTGCTGCTTTATAATACATTTTTTTAATTACACCATTTTTTTGGGGCTAAGCAATGGGGTTAAGTGACTTGCCCAGGGTCACACAGCTAGTAAATGTTATGTGTCTGAGGTCAGATTTGAACTCAGGTCTTTCTGAATCCAGGGCCAGTACTGTATCCACTGTGCCACCTAGCTGGCCCTGTAATACAATTTAAGTTCTGGAATGGTTAGGCCACCTTCCCCAGAATTTCTTTTCATTAGTTCCCTTGATATTCTGGACCTTTTGTTCTTCCAAATGAATGTTGTTATTATTTTTTCTAGCTCTATAAAATAATTTTTGTAGTTTGATTGGTATGTCACTGAATAAGTAACTTAGCTTAGGTAGAATTGTCATTTTTATTATATTAGCTCAGCCTACCTGTGAGCACCTGATGTTTTTCCAATTATTTTCTCTGCCTGGAGATTTTCTTTTGGGTATTGTGCTTCCCAGAGGTTTGCTGGTTCCCCTGACAGTACTGAGGCACTTGGGGGTCTTGATTTTGGTGCTTTCCTGCTCCACCACCTGGGATTCAGAATCTCCCCCTGGTATGCTGAGGTGGGGCTTCCCATAGCTGGCTGGGAAGTCTCCCATTCTGTACTGCCCCTTCTCTCCCAAGGCAAGAGGGTCCTTTCTAGTAATCCCTCAAGCTTCCTGGGCTATAGGACTGCTGTACCCCATCTTTCTGGTTCAAATGTTCCAGTATTTTTCCTGTGGCTATGTTTTCTGGGTTTCCAGAGGTTAATGAGGGAGGGTGAAAGTGACTTACTTCTTACTCTGCCATCTTGGCTCCTGGAAGCCCAAGGATTACCTCTTTCTTTCTTTAATGGTATTTTATTTTACTTCTTAATTACATGTCAAGATAATTTTTAGTATTAATTTTTATAAAAGTTTAAGTTTCAATTTTTTCTACCTCCTTCCCTCCCTCACCTCCTCTCTTCTAAAAATGGTAGGCCATTTGATGTAGATTATACATGTTGTTTTCATATTAGTCAGAGTTGTGAAAGAAGAAAGAGATCAAAAGGATAAAAACTACAAAAAAACCCCAATAAAGTAAATGAAAAATGTATGACTTGATCTGCATTCAGAATCCATCAGTTCTTTATCTGGATAAGGATAGCATTTTCCTCTGTAAATCCTTTGTACATCTGGGATCATTGTGTTGCTGAGAAGAGCTGAGTCATTCACAGTTGTTCATCACACAATGTTGCTGATACTGTGTACAATGTTTTCCTGGTTCTGCTCATTTCACTTTCCATTAGTCCATACAAGTCTTTCTGAAATCTGCTTGTTTATCATTTCTTATTGCACAACAGTATTCCATTACATTCATATACCACAGCTTGTTAAGCCATTCCCCAGTTGATAGGCAGGCCTTCAATTTCCAATATATTGTCACCATGGAAAAGGTTGCTATAAATATTTTTGCACATGTTGGTTCTTTCCTCTTTTTTATGATCTCTTTTGGAAAAGGGAAGGGAGATAGAAGAGAGGGAAGAAGTAGTAAGGGTAAAGGGGAAGAAAAGGGAGGGGGCTAATAGAAAGGAGGCAGGACTAAGGGAGGTGGGGCTCAAAAGCAAAACACTAGTGAGGAGGGAAAAGGAAAAAGGAAAGCATAAACTGATGGGGAGAGGATGGAGAGAAAGACACAGATAGTAATCATAATTGTGAATGGGATGAACTCCCCCATAAAACAAAAGCAGTTAGCAGAATGGATTAAAAAACATAATCTTATAATATGTTGTTTATAGGAAACACATTTGAAACAGATCTACACACACAGGGTAAAGGTAAGAGACTGGAGTAGAATATATTATGCTTCAGGTAAAGTAAAAACAAAAGCAGGAGTAACAATCCTGATCTCAAACAAAGCAAAAGCAAAACTAGATCTTATCAAAAGAGATAAGGAAGGAAATTACATCTTGCTAAAAGACAGGCTAAAAGGCTAAAAAACAATGAAGTATTATCATTATTAAACATATATACACCAAATGGTATAGCATCCAAATTCTTAGAAGAGAATTTCAAGGAGTTACAGGAAGAAATAGAGAGCAAAACTATACTAGTGGGGGACCTCAACCTCCCCTTCTTTGAACTAGATAAATCTAACCACAAAATAAACAAAAAAGAAGTTAAAGAAGTGAATAGAATATTAGAAAAGTTAGGTATGATAGGCCTCTGGAGAAAATTGAATGGGAATAGAAAGGGATATACTTTTTTTTTCTCAGCAGTACATAGCACATACACAAAAATTTAACATGAACTAAGGCATACACATCTCACAATCCAATGCAGAAAGTCAGAAATAAACACATCCTTTTCAGATCATGATGCAATAAAAATTATATGTAATAAAGATCCATGGAAAGATAGACTAAAAATAATTGGAAACTAAATAATCTAATCCTAAAAAATGATTGGGTCAAGCAACAAATCATAGAAACAATCAATAACTTCATTTGAGAGAATGACAATAATGAGATAACATATGAAAAATTGTGGGATTCAGTGAAAGCAGTTCTTAGGAGAAGTTTTGTATCTCTGAATGTTTACATGAATAAAATAGAAAAAGAGATCAATGAGCTGGGCAAACAGCTAAAAAAGAACTAGAAAAAGAACAAATTAAAAATCCTCAGTTAAACACCAAATTAGAAATACTGAAAACCAAAGAAGAAATTAAGACAATTGAAATTAAGAAAACTATTGAAATAAATAAATAAAATGAAGAGCTTGTTTTATAAAACAGCAACAACAACAACAACAACAACAACAACAATAAAATGTATAAATCTTTGGTTAATTTAATTTAAAAAAGAAGAAAACCAAATTACCAGTATCAAAAATGTAAAGGGTGAATCCACCACCAAGGAAGAGGAAATTAAAACAACAATTGGAAACTATTTTGCCCAAATGTATTCCAATACATTTGACAATCTTAGTGAAATGGATACAAATTTACAAAAGTATAAATTGCCCAGATTAACAGAAGAGGAAGTAAAATGCTTAAATAACTGTATCTCAGGAAAAGAAATTGAAGAAGCCATTGTTGAACTCCCTAGGAAAAAATCTGCAGGGACAGGTGGATTTACAAGTGAATTCTATCAAACATTTAAAGAGCAATTAATTCCAATATTACATAGACTATTTTGGAAAATAGGTGAAGAAGGGGTCTTACCACATTCTTTTTTATGATGCAAATATGGTGCTGATACCTAAACTAGGAAGAGTCAAAATAGAGAAAGAAAATTATAGAACAATTTCTCTAATGAATATAGATGCAAAAAATTTAAATAAAATATTAGCAAATACATTACAGCAACTTATCACAAGAATAATACACTGTGACCAGGTAGGATTTACAAAAGGAAGGCAGAGCTGGTTCAATATTAGAAAAACTATATAATTAATTATATCAACACCAAAACTAACAGAAACCACATGATCATCTCAATAGATTCAGAAAAAAGCTTTTGACAAATTATAACACCCATTCGTATTAAAAACACTAAAGAGCAAAGGAATAAATGGAGTCTTCCTTAAAATAATAAATAACATCTACCTAAAACCTTGATCAAGCATCATATGTAATGGGGACAAAGCATTTCCAATAAGATTAGGGGTGAAAAAAGGATTCCCATTATCACCACTGTCATTCAATATCATATTGGAAATGTTAGCTTTAGCAATAACAGAAGAAAAAAGAAATTGAAGGTATTAGAATAGTCAAAGAAGCAACAAATCTATCACTTTGCAGATGATATGATTATATACTTAGAGAATCCTAGATAATCAGGTGAAAAACTACTTGAAATAATAAACAACTTTAGCAAAGTTGCAGGCTCTAAAATAAACCCACACAAATGATTTTCGTTTCTGTGCATTACCCACAAAACCCAACAGCAAGAGATACAAAGAGAAATTCCATTTAAAGTTACTGCAGACATTATAAAATATTTGGGAGTCTACCTACTGAAATAAACTCATGAGTTATATGAATGCAATTACAAAACACTTTTACACAACTCAAGTCAGATCTAAATAATTAGAAAAACATTGGTTGCTCATGGGTAGGCCAAGCTAATATAATAAGATTGATAATTCTACCTAAGCTAATTTACTTATTCAGTACCATACCAATCAAACTGCCAAAAATTATTTTATAGAGTTAGAAAAAATAATCACAAGATTCATTTGGAACAACAGAAGTCCAGATATCAAGGGAACTAATAAAAAGAAATCCAGGGGAAGGTGCCCTACCCATTCCAGATCTTAAATTGTATTATAAAGCAGCAATCATCAAAACTGCTTGGTACTAGCTAAGAAAGAGTGGTGGATCAATAGAATAGTTTAAGTATACAAGACATAGTGGTCAATGACTATAGGAATCTATTATTTGATAAACTCAAAGACCACAGCTTCTGAGATAAGAACTCACTCTTTGAAAAAAAACTGCTGGGATAACTGGAAAAGAGTATGGTAAAAACTAGGCATAGACCAAAATGTCACACCGTATACCAAAATAAAGTCAAAATAAGTTCATGATTTAGATATAAAGGCTGATACCATAAGCAAACTGGGAAAGCTAGGAATAGTTTACCTATGAGATTTGTGGAAAACAGATTAATTCATGACCAAACAGGAGATAGAGAACATTATGAAATGCAAAATGGATAACTTTGATCACATGAAATTGAAAAGTTTTGCACGTAGCCAATGCAACCAAAATTAGAAGGAAAGTAGAAAGTAGGGAAAGAATTTTTTTTATAACGAGTGTTTCTGATAAGGGCCTCATTTTTTTTTATATTTTAATTAATTAATTAATTTTTATTTTTCAACATTCACTTCCACATGATTTTGAGTTCCAAATTTTCTCCCCATCTAGTACCTCCCTCCACTCCAAGATGGCTTGCATTCTGGATATCCCTTCTCCTAATTTGCCCTCCCTTCTATATCCACCCCTTCTCTTATACCCTTCCCCTTCTATTTTCCTGTAGGGCAGAATAGATTTCTATACCACCTTTCCTGCATATCTCATTTCCCAGTTGCATAGGAAAACAATTTTTTTTCAATTTTTGGTTTTAAAACTTTGGTTCCCAAATTTTCTCCCTTCCTCCGTCCCACCCACCCTCATTGAGAAGTCAAGCAACTAGATACAGGTTATACATGTGTAGTCATGCAAAACACTTACACAGTAGTCGTGTTGTGAAAAACTGAGTATATTTCCCTTCATCCTATCCTGCCCCCCATTTATTCTATTCTCTCTTTTGACCCTGCCCCTCCTTAGAAGGGTTTGCTTCTGGTTACCTCTGCCCCAATTTTCCCTCCCCTCTATCATCCTCCTGCTCTATTGTCCCCTTCCCCTTCACCCACTGGTATTTTCCTATAGGGTAAGATAAATTTCAAAACCCAATTGAATATATATGTTATTGTCTCCTTAAGCCAAAGCTGATGAGAGTAAGATACACTCATTTCCTCTCACTTTCCCCCATTTCCCTTCTACTGTAAAAGGCTTTTCTTGTCTGTTTTATGTAAGATAATTTACCCCATTCTACCTCTCCCTTTCTCCTTCTTTCATATAATCCTCTCTCACCCTTTAATTTTATTTTCTATATATCACCCTTTCATCTTCAACTCACCCTGTGCCATCTATCTATCTATCTATCTGTCTATCTATCTATCTATCTATCTATCTATCTATCTATCTATCTATACATACATACATATATATATTTTTTACCTACAACTACTCACGAGTTACAAATATCATCTTTGCATGAAGGAATGTAAACAGTTCATCTTTAATAAGTCTCTAATGATTTCTCTTTCCTGTTTACCTCTTCAAGTTTTTCTTGAGTCTTGTATCTGAAAGTCAAATTTTCTATTCAGCTCTGGTCTTTCCATCCAGAATGCTTGAAAGTCCTCTATTTCACTGAATATCCATTTTACCCCGCAAAGGATTATGCTCAGTTTTACTGGGTAGGTCATTCTTGGTTTTAATCCTATCTCCTTTGCCCTCCAGAATATCATATTCCAAGCCTTGTGGTCCCTTAATGTAGAAGCTGCTAAATCTTGTGTTACCCTGATTGTGTTTCTACCACACTTGAATTATTTCTTTCTGGCTGCTTGTATTATGTTCTCCTTGACCTGAGAACTGTGGAATTTAGTTACAATATTCCTAGGGGGAATTTCCTTTGCTGATCTCTTTCAGGAGGTGATCAGTGGATTCTTTTCATTTCCATTTTGCCCTCCGGTTCTAAAATATCAGGGCTATTTTCCCTGATAATTTCTTGAAAGATGATGTCTAGGCTCTTTTTTTGATCATGGCTTTTAGATAGTCCAATAATTGTTGAGCTTTTTCTCTTGGATCTATTTTCCAGTCAGTTGTTTTTCCAATGAGATATTTCACAATGTCTTCTATTTTTTCATTCTTTTGAATTTGTTTTACAGTGTTTTGATTTCTCATAAAGTCACTAGCTTCCAATTGCTTCATTCTAATTTTTAAGGAACTATTTTTTTCAGTGAGCTTTTGGACTTCCTCTTCCACTTGGCCAATTTTGCTTTTGAAGGCATTCTTCTCCTCATTGGCTTTTTTAATCTCTTTGCTATTTGGGTTAGGCTATTTTTTAAGGTGTTGTTTTCTTCAGTATTTTTTTGGGTCTCCTTTAGCAAGCTCTTGACTAATTTTTTCATGATTTTCTTGCATCACTCTCAGTTTTTCCTCTATTTCTCTTACCTGCTTCTCAAAATCCTTTTTGAGCTCTTCCATGGCCTGGGACCAATTCATATTTTTCTTGGAGGCTTTGGATGTAGGAGCTTTGACTTTGTTGTTTTCTTCTGATTGTATGTTTTGATCTTCTTTGTCAACAAAGTAAGATTCTGTGGTCTGACTCTTTTTGTGTTGCTTGCTCTTATGATCTCAGCCAATTACTTGAGTTATAAACTCTTTGTTAAGGTACAAATCTGCTTCCAATGTGGAGAATGTACTGTCCCAAGTTTCAGGGATTTTGTACAGCTCTTTTCAGAGATACTTCTAGGGACATGTAAATTTTCAGTTCTTCCAAGGTGGTATGATCAAGGACAAGGTGTTTACTCCTTTCCTGGCCTGTGCTCTAGTCTGTGAGTGACCACAGGCACTCTTTTCTGACTTGGAACTGTGAGCAATATTTTCTCTGTACCACCACCACAAACCTCCACCAGGAGAGCACTCCACCTGGTCCCAGGACCATGACCCAGAACTGTGACCCAGATCTAAGCACAGGCAAAGAAAGAGAATCCTACACCAGCAAAGAGATCCCTGCAATCCCCCTATGATCAGCCACTTGATTCCTCCTCAGTGTGTGGGAGGGAAGCTCCTGAAGCAGCCTCTGCCCATGGGCCATGCTTGGTCACTGGGGCTGGGACAGCCCTTCTCTTTCTCACCACAGACACATACTTTTCCTACTGACCTTCTAAGTTGTATTTGAAATTACTGGGTTGAGAAGTCTGGAAACCACCACAGTTGCCCCTGATCCAGTCCTCTGAGACCTGCTCCGAGGCCTACTCACCCATGTCGAACTGCATTCCTCTCCCCGCCTGGCACAATATACCTTTCCAATCAACCATCCAGGTCATTTCAGACTGGAAATTTTTTTCACTATGACTTTGTGTGGGTTCTGCTGTTTTAGAATTTGTTTAGAGCCATTTTTTACAGGTATTTGGAGGGGTTTGAGGGAGAGTTCAAGCAAGTCACTGCTTTTTCTCAGCCATCTTGGCTCCTCCCCCTGCATTTATCTATTTTCTTTCATTTTTCATTGTTTTGAATGTGTTTGATTTACCTTAATGTTTCATAGAGTCATTAGCTTCTGCTTGCTCAATTCTAATTTTTAAGGTGCTGTTTTTCTCAGTTGGCTTTTGCACTTTCTTTTCTATTTGGCCAATTGAACTCTTTAAGAAGCTCTTTTCTTCCACGGATCTTTGTATCTCCTTTTCCATTTGACCAATTTTACTTTTTAAGCAATTGGTTTTTTTTTCTATGCTATTGACTCTTTCCCCATAATTCTCTTGCATTTCTTTTCCCAATTTTTTTTCTACCTCTCTTTTATAATTTTTAACCTCCTTTTTGAGCTTTTCCATAAGCTCTTTCTTGGCTTGAGATCACTTCCTGTTTTTCCTTGGAGTTTATAGGTATTTTGACATTGTTGTTCTTTTCAGAGTTTGTGTCTTGATTTTCCTTTTCACCAAAATAACTTTCTATGGTCACATTCTTTGTTGTTGTTGTTTTTCACATCTTTGTTGGCCTTTTCCCTTTTTTTTTTTAATTTGAGCTTTGCTCCCAAGTTGACAGGGATGCTGTCTCAGACTTCTTGTGCCCAGGGCTACAGGCCCTGGTTGTTTACCTGGTGCTGCACTGATGTTGCTCTGGTGCTCACTCGGGACCCTTATGCCTGCTGCTGTGTTAAGGGGGTTGTTTTGGGGATGGCTGGTTCTGCTTCAGGCTCTAGGTTTCTGGCAGCTTACCTTGTTTTGAGCTCGTATCTTAGTGGTAGTTTTTGATGTATAGTGAGGTTTATGGGGTGTTTCTGCATTTCTCAGGGGCTACACTGAGGCATGTAGTGGTCTGGCTACTGGTGGCTGCTTATTTCCCCTGGGATATATTGAAGCACATGGTGGCTAGTGGCTGCCTGTTTGTTTAGGCGCCTGTAGGGTGGGTAGTTATCAGTTTGCCCAGGGCTACACAGAAGCACATGGAGATTGCCTCTTTTCCCTGGGCTATGCTGAAGTACTTGGAGGTCAGGCCTCTAGGCATCTCTTCCCAGGGCTAAGCTGAAGCACGTGGAGGTTCTCAGAGCTGGAGTCTGCCCCTTCTCCTGGCTTTGCTGAGGCACATGGAGGGGGTCCTGGTGTTGATGTTTGCCTGCTCCACTGCACTGGGGCTCAGGATCTACCACTGGTTTCCTGGAGTGACACTCGTTGCTGGCTTCTGGGAAGCTTCCTATCCTGGACTGCAATCCCCTTTCACCTGAGTGATGCAAATGTTTGTTGCCAGTTGTCAAAGGTTCTTGGGCTTAAAGATTGTATCTCCTCATCTTTTTTATGGTTCTGCTGTCCTAGGGTTAGTTTTGGGGCACTAAATTTTTATTTTTTTAAATTAATTTATTTTCATTTATCAACAATGACTTCCAGAAGCTTCTAAGTTTTAAATTTTTCTCCCCATCCCTTCCCTCCTCCCTCCCCAAGACTGCACACAATGTGATACAGGCTCTATATATACATTCTTATAAACATATTTTAACATTAGTCATGTTGTAAGGAAGAAGCATAACCAATAGGAGGAACTATCAGAAAGAGGAAACAAAACAAAACAGAAAAAAATCTAAAGAATAGTATGCTTCAAACTCCATAGTTCTTTTTTTGGATGTGAATAGCATTGTCCATCATGAGGCCTTTGGAGCTGTCTAAGATCCTTGCATTGCTGAGAAGGGCTAAGTCTATCAATGTGAGTCATCACATAACATGGCTGTTACTGTGTACAATGTTCTGGTTCTGTTCACTTCACTCAGCATCAGTCCATACAAGTCTTTCCAGGTTTTTCTGAAGTCTGCCTACTCATCATTTCTTATAGCACAATAGTATTCCATTACATACATATTCCACAACTTGTTCAGCCATTCTTCAATTTATGGGCATCTTGAGGCACTATATTATGGTTGTTTGAAGGTGAGTATGGAAGAGTTATAATGATTTACTGCTTACTCCACCAACTCAGTTCTCAGAAATAGCTGATTACTTTTCGTATATCATTATTATCTATTTTGACATGATAGACACATATAGTGGTAGCAAATTTGAAAGGGAGACCAAATCTGAAGATTCTAGAAGTTATAGTAAGTGGAAAAGTATAATTGGTAACAAACAAAGGGACTAGAATCAGGGGCTACCACAACCAATAACTCTTTGCATTTTTTTCTATTTATACTCATAGATCCTCTGGCTATAGTACTATAAAGATCAAGGGAATGGAATCATGTTTCTGATTTGGTTATTTAGTGATCTTCATATTTTGATTACTCTGTGAGCAAAATTTGAGGCACATATGTTAATGATTCTAGGCATATAAGTCTTTTGAAACTAAATAAAAAGGATTATCCGTATCTGATATATGATAGCTTATCTAGAATTCAAAGAGAGGAGGATACATCTGTTGCTATTCTTGGGCATACTGAAGTTTCTTTAAGAGTACTTTCTGAATAGTATAAGCAGTAAGAAAGATTCCAGGACCCAGACACCATGATCATGGCTTACAAGGCATATGAATTCAACTTGTTTAACTCAAAGCCTACTTATCAGTGGTTTCAAAAGTCACAATTATTTATTGTGGGCCTCTAGGTCAAGAGAAAAACTAGATCTGGTATACAGATAGTAGATCCATTGTACTTGGATTTGAATTTCAAAATCATACACATATATGATCATAGATTCAGAACTAGAAAGAATCTTAGAAGCCATCAAGTCAAACCCTCAGGAAATTAAGGCTAAAAAAGATTTAATGACTTGCCCAGGGACATACAGCCAATAAGTATCTGATTTAAGGTTTGAAATCAGTTTTTTTCTCCTGATTAAAACTGAGATATTTCATACATTGCACCACCAAGATGCTTCTATTTAAGTATAGGTTGATATTAAGTTGAACAAAAACAGATGGAATACACTAATTGGGCCATAGAGAAAATTCATTCTAGTGGTAACATAGACAATATGGCACCAGGGGATTGATTTGCAAAGTTCTTAAAGAATTGAAAAAAATATGTACCTTATTAAAACAAAAAATAATGTTATTGAGAGACTATCAAAAACTTTCAACAAACCTATCTACTTTTCCATGTAAAGGAAATTTTCAAGAGAATTAACTATATATACACAGAAGACACTCTCAGAAGTTGATAGTATGGAACAAATAGACTTTCACAAACTATATTCCATAAGACACTACATCTTTGCCATTACATACTTGACTAAAAATTATAGATGACACAAGATAAAACTTTATTGCTTATTGATTATTTAAAAAAATACTTTATCTGGCATAATAAAATACAGCCTTAAAGATTTTCTTATAACAAAATGGCCGTCTATACAGTGAAATTGTTTAAGTTTCCTTGAAAGATGAAACAAGAAAGATAAACCTGTTAAACAGCAATATGATCATAAATCTGCAAGGTGAGATGAATTAATCAACAAAGGTGTTCACTATTATTATGGTGGATAACTAACACATGCTACCAGTTGGAAAGAGATTCTATAGGCATAGCCATTCACTCCAGATGATAACGAGTGTGGATAACATCATGCTGGGTTGCATCTAACCATAGAACATTGTAGAACTTTCAGAAAAAGATCCATGAGTTTTGCATGAATATATTGGTACAGAGTAGAAAGAATGGAATGACTATTGATTAAGAGTCAGATGGTCTGGATTCAGGTTATGACTTCAACACTCTGTAACCTTGGGCAAGTCATTCAACCTATGTGGTCCTTAGTTTACTCTAGTTAAAATTGGTATTTGTGTATGTGTGCACATATACATGTTTGCATGTGTGCATCTGTGAATTAGACAGCCTCTAATGTTTCTTGAAGTTATAAATCTATGATTCTATGATTAGAAAACTTTCAATTTGTATTCTATCCCTAAGTTCCATCTCTGTGAGCTATTAATGTGCATTAATATAAACCATCTATATGACAATACAGGTCATAATTACACATTATTACATATGCATAAATACATATTACACAGTAGAAGTAAAAAATCATAATGGCCTAGAATCAAACAAAAGGAGAATGGTAGAGTATAGCGCCTTTGGGAAGTTGTGGAACTCACTTAATGACTCCAAACTTCTTCCAGAAACAAAGATCCTTCATTTTAATACAAATATTTTATCAGTACTATATACTTATGAGACATGGAACATGACAGTCCATGAAAATTAGAAATAAGCGTACTCAGAACACAATGTAGGGACATATGGTAGGTATAAATATACTGCAATATGTAGCAAATAAAATCTTAGAGGAAAGGATGTCATTGGGGAAATGTATGATTGACAAATATGGGCTAGTCGTGTGACAAGAGTAAGAGGTAACCAGTGTAAAATTTATGTGCACCATCAGTCTTGGGGCAGCTAGATGGTGCAATGGATAGAACACTGGGCCTGCAATCAGGAAGATCTGATTTCAAGTATAGCCTGGGATGTTTACTAGCTGTGTAACTTGGATAAGTCATTTAGCCTCTATTTTTCTTAGTTTCCTTAATTGAAAAATGGACAATAATAGCACATACCTCCCAGGCTTGTTGCAAGGACCTAGCACAGTCTCTGGCACATAGAAAGCATTTAACAAATGATAGCTTCAGGGCAGCTAGGTGGCACAGTGGATAGAGCACCAGCCCTGGATTCAGGAGGACCTGAGTTCAAATCTGGACTCAGACATATAACATGTACTTAGCTGTGTGACCCTGGGCAAGTTACTTAACCCCATTGCCTAGCCAAAAAAAAAAAATGCTAGCTGCTATCATCATTATTATTATTAATCATTATTACAGTGCCAGAAAAAAAAGAAGGCTCCCTGCCTGTGTGAATATCCTTTGGTGAATTTTTATAGGCAAACATGGACAAGAGTCAGAAAGATACTCAGACATAGATATGTTGGAATCTGGATCATGGAAAGAATATCTATATTGATGCCCATTCATCTATATCTGAGTATATTATGTGCACAGAATTAAGGATGATACACATATACATATTCATATATGCATATATATACATATGCATATGCAGTATACATACACAAATATGTATAAATATTTAAAAATTATCAAAAGTATGAATGAAGATGTGTTGGTCAAATGACAAGAGTTAGGATTGACCATTGTACAGCCTGTATACTCCATTGGTATCCTTGTGATTTCAAGAGGAAAAGAGTAATGCTCCTAGTACATTGAGAGATTGCAAGGCATGGCTGATTTATGATCTGCATAGTTGAAGGCAATATATTCTTAAGATCCACAACTATTTTATCTGAATAATGCAGGACATCTGGTGTAATTTTCAGGGATTTCAAAATTTTTAACCTGGAGGAGAAATGAAGGAAGTTCTAGATAATCTTCCCTTTCCTATGAATTTGGTTTGAGTAACTAGGTAACATAAGATGCACTCCAGATATGCAAGGTGATGATCAGGGCTGGTAACTACAAGAAACTAAAAACAGGTGAGAAGGCAAGTGCCTGAAGAGTAAGAGGGTAGCAACTAGAGGAGAAGAGAAAAATTCTGGAGGGTTTTATCCTCTTTCTTGCATAGGGGAAAAAGATAAAAGTTGCCTGAAAAACTGGTTGAGCAGATGGCAATGCCATGCAAGTTGGAGAGTGTTGATGAAATTTGGGAGAAAAAACACATAAAAAGTCAATCATTCACACCCCTTCAACTAGCAGGAATCACTTAGCCATTTGAAATAGTTCCAAGATGGAGATGAGGAGCCCTATAAGTGGCGTGCTCGCATTTGGGAAAAGTTACTCTGGAGGCTTACATATCTCTTTTCATACTAATTGCTGCTTTTAAAGGATCTCTAGGAAACTCAATTTAAATCCCAAATTTACTTTTGGTCTTGAGAGAGGCCAATTAACTGCTTTATAAGACTTGTTTTTCTGATCTTTGAACTATGTGCAAATGTATAGTCTATTTGATTCTTATAAGGATGAAATCTAGAGAATTGCAATAATTTTAAATTTTAGCCAACTTTCAAGACTAGTTTGAATGTTATCTCTTCTATAAAGACTTCTCTGATCATGTAAATCCAAAGTGATTTCTCCCTCCTCTTAAATCCCATAGTAATTATGATTGGCAACATCTATTGACTATTGATAATTTACTCTTCTATTTTAAATTATCTCTTTAAAGTATAAACATCTTTCCAGTTCTTAAAAATTAAAAAAAAAGTTTTAGAAGTGAGTAGGTGGGTAAGAGATAATAAGTGATGAGGTATTCCTGTAAGACAAAAGGACGTTGCATTATGGGTCTGAGTTTAAAATAAGTATACTTTCTAATATTGTACTATTGGAAAGAAAATTGATAGAAAGTTTAGTTCTTCTATAAGAGAGGCAGTATGGTAGAGTGTAGAGGCCACTAGACTAAAAGTCAAGAGGAGCTAGGTTCAAATCCCATTTCAGAAACTAGCTATGTGGCCATGGGCATGTCAGTTACCCTCTCAATTCTTCAGTTCCTGAATCTGTAAAATGAGGAAGTTTGACTTAATGACAACCAAGGTCCATTCTGGTTTTAAACCTAGGATCCTATGAGCATATTTAAAGAGAGCAACAGAAAAAAAGTAAACTCACCAGAAGTTTGTGTGATATCCCACCCATAAGCTCAACAGTGATCAAAATTGAAATAGAGGACTTCCAGTGACAAGATGGAGGAGGGAGGAAGGAACTCTCTGAAGCCCTCCCAAATTTCCCTCCAAACAACTAGAAAACCACCCCAAAATTGGTCAAGGAGCAGGGAAGCAGATTATCAGTCTGGCAGGAAAGGTTTGTCTCACTGTGGTGAAAAGGGAGAGAGGTCCAAGAGCAGCATCAGCAGCCAGTCTCACCAGTAGAGGGCTTGTAGAAGGAATCCAAGCAGGGGCAATCCACCAGTGAGCTCCCCTCTCTTGGCAAACCAGCAGCCCCCTAGGCAAGTGAGAAGTCTGTGCAGCAGAGCAAGGCTCCAACCCAGTGACTACTCCCTCAGCACAAGCAGGGCTTTGACACAGTTGCTGACCAGCAGTGAAGCCCAGCCCCTAGGGCTGGCTAACAGTGAGACCCCACCCCTGGGGCCTACCAAAAATACTATCAAAGACTGATACAAACACTAATACATTGTTAGAGGAGTTGTGAAATGATCCAACCATTTTGGAGGGCAATTTGGGGCTGTGCCCAAAGGGCTATAAAATTTTGTATACCCTTTGACCCAGCAATAACAATTCTAGGTTTGTATCCCAAAGAGATCATACAAATGAGAAAAGGACCACATGTACAAAAATATTTATAGCAGCTCTTTTTTGTGGTGACAAAGAATTGGAAATTGAGAGGATGCCCATCAATCGGGGAATGGCTGAACAAATTGTGGTATGTGAATGTAATGGAATATTATTGTGCTATAAGAAATGATAGCAAGAAGAATTAAAAAAAAACTTGGAAAGACTTACATGAACTAATGCAGAGTGAAATGAGCAGAACCAGTAGAACGCTGTACACAGTAACAGCCACATTATGGAATGACTGACTTTGATAGACTTGCCTCTTCACAGCAACACAAGAATCTAAGACAATTACAAAAGATTCATGATGGAAATTGCTGTCTACACCCACAGAAAGAAATATGGAGTCTGCATGCAGATGGAAGTGTACTATTTGCTCTCCTTTTCCTTTGTGGTTTTGTTTCATTGCTTCATTCTTGTGGTTCCTCCCATTAGTTCTAATTGTTCCTTACATCATGACTAATGGAAAAATATGTTTAACATGAATGTATATGTATAGCTTACATCAGATTGTATGGTATTGGGGGGGATTAAAGGGAGAGAAATTTTAAAACTCAAAATCTTATGGAAGTGAATGTTGAAAACTAAAAATAAATACATTTAAAAAAGAAATTATCAAAGAAAACTGCCTTGATATGTTAGAATCAGAAAGCAAAATAGAAATTGAAAGAATCTACCAATCACAACCTGGAAGAGATCACAAAATGAAAACTCCCAGGAACATCATAGCCAAATTCCAGAGCTCACAGATGAAGGAGAAAGTATTGCAAGCAGCCAAAAAGAAATAATTCAAACATTGTGACATTGTGGAGCTACAGTCAGGATTACACAGTATTTGGCAGGTTTCACATCAAAGAATAAGAAGGTTTGGAATATGATTTCCCAGAAGGCCAAGAAGTTAGGATTCCAACCAAGAACTACCTACTCAACAAAATTGAATATAATCTTTCCAGGAAAAAATAATATTTAATGAAACAGAGGGCTTTTGAGCATTTCTAATTAAAAGACCAGAGCTGCATTAAAAAAAAAATTGGACCTCCAAATACAAGATTTAAGAGAAACATAAAATGGTAGGAAAAAAAGAAATAAGAGAGAGAAAATATAAGAAGTGCAGTAAGGTTAAACTGTTTATATTTTTATATGGCAAGATATTTGTAACTCAACAATTTTATTACTATAGGATCAATTAAAATAAGTATACATAGACAGAGGATGTGGATATAAGTGACTTTGATGTAATGACACACATCAAAAAAAAATAAAATAAAGAGGTGAGAAAGAAAATTTCAATGGAAGGAGTGTAAATTACCCCACATAAAAGAGGCATGAAAAAGCTATTATAATGGACGGGAAGATGGAGGTGTGGAAGTGAAGCTTAAAACTTATTCTCATTAAAATTGGCTCAGAGAGGGAATAACATACATACTCTGTTGCATATGGAAATCTATCTTACCCTATAAGGAAGTAAAAAGAGAAGGGAATAATAGAAGAGGGAGGGGACTGATGAAAGGGAGTATTGTGGTGATCCTGAGTAGGGAAGGTGGTGATCAGAAGTATAACACCTGTGAGGAGGGAAAGGTTTGAGTATAAGAATGGTGAGGGGGAAGATAACCAAGCAAAAATTACATGAAGGGAAATATACAGTTATCATAGCTATAAATGTGAATGGGATGAACTCACCCAAAAAATGAAAGCTGATAGAATAATGGATTAAAAACAGAATCCTGCAATATATTGTTTACAAGAAAAATACTTGAAGCAAAGAGATACACACAGGATAAAGGTAAGAGGCTAGAACAGAATCTAGTACGCTTTAGCTGAAACAAAGAAAACAGGACTACCCATCATGATCTCAGACAAAGCAAAAACAAAAATAGAACTGATTAAAAGAGATAAAGGAAACTATATCTTGCTGAAAGGTACCATAGACAATGAAGTTATATCAATACTAAACATATATGTACCAAATGCTATAGCATATAAATTTTTGAAGGAATAACCAAGTGAGTCACAGGATAAAATAGATAATAAAATTATACTGTTGGAGGACCTCAAATTTTTTTTTCCCAGAACTAGATAAATCTAACAAAAATGAACAAGAAAGAAGTTAAGGAGCTGAATAAAGTTCTGGAAAAGTTAGATGTGATAGATATCTGGAGAAAACTGAATAGGAATAAGATGGGATATACCTTTCTATTGGTACATGTAGTACCTTTTTAATGGTACATGGCATCTACACCAAAACTGACCATGTATTAGGGCATTAAAAAGCTTTACAATCAATTGTGGAAGGGCAGAAATATTAAATGCATTCTTTTCATGTCATCATGTAATAAAAATTACATGTAATAAAAGGCAATGAAAGATAGATGAAAATTAATTGGAAGTTAAATAATCTATTCATAAAAAAGTGGGTCAAAGAACAAATCATAGAAACAATTGGTAATTTCTTTTAAGAAAATGAAAATAGCTAGAAAACAAACCAAAATTTATAAAATGCAGCCAAAGTAGTACTAAGGGGGAAATGTATATCTCTAATTGCTTACATCAATAAAATAGAGAAAGAAAAGAGCAATGAATTGGGCATGCAAATAAAAAAAGCTAAAAGAGAACAAATTAAAAATCCCTAGTTAAAAACCAAATTGGAAAACCTGAAAATGAAAGAAATAATAAAATTGAAAGTAAGAAAATTATTGAGCTAATGAATAAAACAAAAAGCTGGATTTATGAAGAAAAACCAACAATAAAATAAACAATTAATTATTTTTTTAAAAGGAAAGAAAACAAAATTACTATCATTAAAATGAAAGGGGTGAACTCACCACCAAGTAAGAGGAAATTGAGAGAATTTTAGGAGGTATTTTGCCCAATTAAATGCAAATGAATTTGGCAAATTAAATGAAATTAATGTATATTTACAAAAATATAAATACCCTGATTAACAAAAGAAGAAATAAAATACTTTAATAACCCAATCTTAGAAAAAGAAATTGAACAAATATTCAATGAACTTCCTAAGAAAAAATCCCTAGGACCAGATGGATTCACAAGCAAATTCTCCCAAATATTTAAACAATTAATCCTAATACTATATAAACTATCTGGAAAAATAGCCAAAGAAAGAGTCCTACCAAATTCCTTTTATGTTACAAATATGGTGCTGACACCCAAACCAGAAAGAACTAAAACAGAGAAAGAAAAAAATTACAAAACACTCTTCACACAAATAAAGTCAGATCTAGACAATTGGAAAAATATTAATTGCTCATGGGTAAGCCAAGCAAACATAATGAAAATAACAATTCTACCTAAATTAATCTATTTATTCAATGCCATGACAATTATACTATCAAAAATTATCTTATAAAGCTAGAAAAAAGAATAACAAAATTCATCTGGAAGAACTCAAGTATATCAAGGGAATCAATGAAAAAAATGCAAAAGATGATGATCTATCATCTTTTCATCATACCAGCTCTCAAACTGTATTAGAAAGTGGTAATTATCAAGACAATCTGGTACTGGATGAGAAATAGAGTTGTGGATCAGTGGACTAGATTAAGTACAAATTGAATTACAGTAAATGACCATATTAATGTAGTGTATGATAAACCCAAAGATCCAAGCTTTTAGAACAAAAACTCATTATTTGACAAAAATTTTGAGGAAAACTGAAAAACAGTATGGCAGAAACTAGGTACAGGCCAACATCTCGCACTGTATCCCAAGCCAAGGTAAAATGAGTACATTATTTACACATAAAGGGTGATACCATAAGCAAATTGAGAGGGCATGGAATAGTTTTTCTGTCAGATTTTCGATAAGGGAAGAATTAGGAACAAAGAAGATATAGAGAGCATTACAGAATGTAAAATAGATAATTTTGATTATATAGCATTAGAAATGTTTTGCACAAATAAAATCAATTCAATCAAAATTATCAGGAAAACTGGGAAAACATTTGCAACAAGTATCTCTGATAAAGCACTCTTTTCTCAAATATGTAGAGAACTGAGTCAAATTTATAAAAAATAGAAGTCATTCCCCAATATATAAATGGTCAAAGGATATGAACAGGCAGTTTTCAGAGAAAGAAATCAAAGCTACATGTAGTGATATAAAAATGATTGAAATCACTATTGCTCAGAGAAACGCAAATGAAAACAACTATGAAGTATCATCTCACATACATCAGAGTGGCTAATATGACAGAAAAGGAAAACTGGATGTCAGAGGAGATATTGGAAAACTAGGACACTAATGCACTGTTGTTGGAGTTATGAACTGATCCAAATATTTTAGAGAACAATTTGGAACTATGCCAAAGGATTATAAAAATAGTATGCCCTGTGATCCAGCAAACTGCTAGATCTATATCCCAAAGACATCCCAATAAAGGGGAAATGACTTATTCATACAAAAACATTTGTAGCAGCTTTTTTTTTTGTGGTGGCTAAGAATTAGAAATCAAAGGTATGAAGAAATAGAAAGAGAAATTCCATTTAAACTTACTGTAAACATTATAAAATATTTAGGAGTCTACCTCCTGAAACAAACCCAGGAACTATATGAACACAATTACAAAACACTTTTCGCACAAATAAAGTCAAATCTAAATAATTGAAAAGACATCAGTTGCTCATAGCTAGGCCAAGCTAATATAATAAAAATGACAATTCTACCTAAGCTAATTTTCTTACTCAGTGCCGTACTAATCAAACTACCCAAAAATTATTTTATAGAGTTAGAAAAAATAATAACAAGATTCATTTGGAAGAACAAAAGGTCCAGAATATCAAGGGGACTAATGAAAAGAAATGCAGGGGGAAGGTGACCTAGCCATTCCAGATCTTAAATTGTATTATAAAGCCACAATCATTAAAACTGCTTGCTACTGGCTAAGAAATAGAGCTGTGGATCAGTGGAATGGGTTAAGTGCACAAGACACAGTAGTCAATGACTATAGTAATCTATTGGTTGATAAACCCAAAGACCCCAGCTTCTGGGATAAGAACCCTCTTTGAAAAAAATCCGCTGGGAAAACTGGAAAAGATTATGGCAGAAACTAGGAATTGATCAAAATCTCACATCATATACCAAAATAATATCAAAATGGGTTCATGATTTAGACATAAAGGCTGATACTATAAGTAAACTGGGAGATCAAGGAATAGTTTACCTATCAGATCTATGGAGAACAGAAGAATTCATCAACAAGCAGGAGAGAGAGAACATTATGAAAAGCAAAATGAATAACTTTGATTATATTAAATTGAAAGGCTTTTATATAAATCAAGCCAATGCAACTAAGATTTAAAGGAAGGTAGAAAATTGGGAAAGAATTTTTATAACCAATGTCTTGTGATAAGGGCCTCATTTCTAAAATATATAGAGAATTAAGTCAAATTTATAAGAATACAACTCATTCCTCAATTGATAAATGGTCAAAGGATGTGAACAGGCAGTTCTCAGATGAAGAAAGCAAAGCTATCTATAGTCATATGAAAAAATGTTCTAAATCACTATTGATTAGAGAAATGCAAATCAAAACAACTCTGAGGTACCACATCATACCTATCAGATTGGTCACCATGACAAAACAAGAAAATGATAAATGTTGGAGAAGATGTGGGCAAATTGGAACATTAATGAATTGTTGGTGGAGTTGTGAATTGATCCAACCATTCTGGAGAGCACTTTGAAACAATGCCCAAAGGGCTATAAAACTGTGTATATCCTTTGATCCAGCAATACCACTGCTAGATCTGTATCCCAAAGAGATCATAAAAAGGGAAAAGGACCCACATGTACAAAAACATTCATAGCAGCTCTTTTTGTGGTGAGAAAGAAGTGGAATTTGAGGGAATGACATTCAGTTGGGGAATGGCTGGACATGTTGTGGTATATGAATGTAATGGAATACTACTGAACTATAAGAAATGATGATCAGGTTTATTTCAGAAAAAAACCTGGAAAGACTTAAATGAACTGATGCTGACTGAAGTGCAAAGATTATTTTCACTTTTTTTCTCTTGATTTTTCACCTTTTGTTCTGATTCTTCCTTCACAACATGACTGATGTGGAAATATGTTTAACATGATTGTACATGTATAACCTATATAGGGGGTTTACTGTCTTGGGGAGGGAAGGAAGAAAGGGGAAAACTGGAACTCAAAATCTCACAAAAATTAATGTTTAAACTATCTTTACATATTATTGGAAAAATACTATTAAGAAAAAAAAAGAAATGACAAGCAGAATGATTTTAGGAAAAACTTGGAAAGATTTATGTGAACTGATGCATAGTGAAGTCAACAGAACCAGGAGAACAATGTACACTGTAAAAGCAATGTTGTTCAATGAGGAACTGTGAATAACTCAGCTGTTCTCAGAAAAAAGAAATGATCCAAGACAATCCCAAAGTACTAATAATGAAGCATACTATCTGTCTTGAGAGAAAGAATAGATATTGATTGAATATAGACTGAAGCATGCTATTTTTCACTTTCTTTTTGAGTCTTCTCATACAGAATGACTGATATGGAAATGTTTTACATAATTGCACATGTATAACCTATATCTGATTGCTTGCTCTCTAAGGGAGGGGAAGGGAAGGGAGGGAAGAAGGGATAGAATTTGGAACTCAAAACCTTAACTAATTTCTCAAATTACAAAATGGAAATAGAATTTATTAATCAATACCTCTTATTTCAATAATACATCATAACCTACAACTTCATTAATTCCAACATAAGTATCACTAAAATTTGGTATTAAACCTGCTTTCAAGTTTTCTGCCACTGAATAATCTTGTGCTCCAAAGGATGTGATTTTCAGGTTCATTCACATAGGATATAACACTCAGTCTTCATTTTCAAGACCTGAATTTGCATATGGTAGCATCCCTTGTTGCAAAAATAATTGGATGGGTCTGCCAAAAGTGTATTGTGCAATCAATTGTTTTCACAATTGCCTAATTATGCTTGTATGTATCCAATTATCAGTGTGATTGGCCACTTGCCCCTTTATTTGACAGCACAAATGCTTAGCTGTATGTGCAATTAACTGCATGCTCAATTCTGAATACTGAGTATTCCTTTCCATCGGATTTCTTAAAGCTGTCACCTAAAAGGCGAGAATGAAGCACAGATTAATAGAAGCAGAACTCTAGCAGTTATCATAAAAGAAACCTCAAATTTGGTTGGGTCATTAAACATACTTCAAAAACAAAGAAAATAGTTTGCACTTACTCTTGAATTACATTAAATAATAAGTTCAATTAAATTCTTTTGATCAATTAAGTTTCAAACCGGCACATGAAAACAGATTATGCTTAGATGGTTGGAGAGAGAGAGAGGAGGCAGCATGAGAGTGAATTTAGAGGTCATCTACAGTGGTCCACCCCTACCCTGATTTAAAGATGAAGAAACTGAAGTCTAGATCACTTAAATAACTTGAACAAGGTCATTCTAGTAGTAAAGTATAAGAATTAGTATGTCAAGTAAAGGTCGATATTTATTGAATATCTACTCCGTACACCATGTTGACAAACTCAAGGCCGTGGTTGTTCTTGTTCTCAAGTAGTTCACAGGTTAGATACAGAAAACGACAACAACAACAACAACAACAACAACAACAACCAGGGAACACACAGTCAATAAATTAAATGAGAATACTACTATGCCCTAAATGATCCCTGTTAGATGTCTGATTAGTTGGATATAGGAGACATGTTTTGGAAGGAAGAAAATGTGGCAGGTTGGAATGAAGAAGAGTAGGCCAGCCTTAGAGGCAGGAAGACCTAAGTTGAGTTTGTTTGCTACACATACTAGCTGTGTGACTATGGGCAAGTCATTTAATTGTTCAGTGTCCCCTTGCAATTTCCAAAGAGTATGAATTATAGATGACTTGCCAATTTGGAGAAATAGAGGGATTTTCTGCACTGGGAGTTCACCACATTAATGAAAATCAAAAGGTAGAGTGTAGGAAAACTGTAAATCAGCAGAGGAATGACAAAAGAAGAAATATTTGTTGCAAAGCATATAATTTATACAAAGGAGAAGAAATGGGAGTAAGAAAGTTGGATATGTTACAGATGAAAATGATATCTTTGTAGCACCAGTTTTCAGTCACTTCCTCAACTGAGGGTGAATCCTTTCAGGTTCAACAATTACACTGTTTCTCCCTCTCCCACAACGGTAGCCCGCAGTCCTCTACTAGTGAGTAGTCAACTGGCACAAGTATCTCAAATTAAATGTTTATGGCAAATAAACTTGAGGCCTATTCTTTTACAAACACACATAACATTCCCAGAAAAGTAGGAACAAACTTAAAATGTAGTGATAGTAAGGCATGCACAAAAGGAACACATATAACCAAGATGACATGTGCTTACAATGACCTGAAATCTTTTTTCTTCTCATGGAATCCTTATATAGCTCTCTGCTGAAGGCAGCATTTCTGCTGGATGGAACACCCTCTTGGGGTCCCTGGGCCTGCTTCTCTCCATATATCTGCTCTTAATTGTTTCAGTTAATTGTCTTTGGAATCTAGGTGGCTTACTTCTCTGCTGCAAGAGGTCAAGTGTCTTGAAGCTGCTTCAAGCCTGTAATGCTGCTCCTCTATGTCTCGGTCACCATAGAAGGGTGTTTTCTGCTTCTGCCTAGTGTATATATCATTTGTGCCACAAACTCCCAAAACTGTCCAATTGTCTCTAGAAGTTAACAGGTTTAGTTCTTTTAAATGTCTGCTGTTAATGGAGCAAATCTACTACCTAGACAATGGCCCTTTTCAAATCACTTAGAAAATGACATACCGCTGGCAGGGCAGTGGTTAGACAATTTTCTTTTAATCTGGCCTCAGATATTTACTAGTTGTGTCACCCTGGGCAAGTTTCTTAATGGCTACCTGCCTTAGTTTCCTTGTATTTAAAATAAGGGTTATAATAATAGTACCTAACTCCCAGGGTACTTTTGAGGATCATATGAGATAATATTGGTAAAGTATTTTCCAAACTTTAAAGTACTATATGCAATGATCACTATAATACATATGTATTTGTGTCTTTCAATTCATTAGCCATTAGTAATGCATTTCAAGTGCCCTAATGTATTTCTTATGTTGTGCTTGGATTACATCAACTAGCTTTTGGGTGGGACTAAGTTCCCCTCTTCCCATCACCACCACCATAGCATCTTTAAAATTTCTGAAGTTGACAAAACAATCCTGAATGGACTCTTAAGAATGTTTGAAGGAAACATTCCAAACTTCTAAATTAGATATTAAAGAAGAAAACCATAGCTTCTTTAGTCATAGTAACTACTCAACTGAAGGAAACATGATTCTGGCCTATTTTGACAATATTAATTTTCAAAATGTTCTATTGTTAGGTTCTCATGATGGCTTAGCTAGAGCAGAAAGGCCATGTAAAGATAAATGAGAAAAATAAAACAACTGTGGAAAATCTCAAATGTGTATCAAAGTTCGGGTATTTTTGTGATGGAAAATAAGGCGTCACTTTGGTTTTTTGAGCAGAGGAGTGACATGATGAAAATTGTCAAACCAAAAACAATATACACATATACTAAACACTATATATAATACTACATACTATATATAATATATGTATGTGCATATGTGTGCTGATGTATCACTATCTTTCTATTGTGTATACTTATATATACAGAAAACTATATGTAATAGAATATATGATGGAAAAGTAGAGATGTGCATATATATGTACTATTCTAGATATTATATGTTGTATATATCATTACATATAGGAAAGGAAAATTTACATATATATCATATAAATACAAACACATATTTGTATATGTATGTGTATATATACATAAGCACACACACAGGAATATATATATATATATACACACACACACACACACACACACATATGCATATATATACATGCATATATACACATGCATATATACATATATATACACAGAAACATATACATACATATACATGCATATATATATATATATGTGTGTGTGTGTGTGTGTGTACACCTATGTGTGGGTATTTGTCGATCTTGGACTTAAAATGTATCTTCTATTATTCGGGAATGAAAATAGAGCTTTAAAAGATAACCAGACTATGAATAACCATTTGAAAACAATTCTCCTTCCCCTATATCCATTAGAGATAAAATCACCCAAACAGATTAATGGGAAAGATGTAGATTTAATTATTCTCCCATGTGCATTAGCAAAAGCTATAAACTATGCTTTATTTATTGGGGGTGTTTTGCAGTGTCACAGCTCTGCTGAGGAATTTTCCTCATCAGCATTCTCTGCTGGAGAAGAGTGATGACTTTTCTGCTGGAGTTAGGTAATTCTAAAGCTTGGCTTTAGTGAACACCTCTAGCACATTAATGAATAATATTTGTGCATTAGCAAACATGCTCCAGAGACAAAATCAAATCTAATGGGCTTGGGTACCCATAAATTCCGGCACTTCTAACTCCTCAGTAAGATACTACTATATAATAAATTACGTAGGGCATATACATTCTACCAGGAGACTTGAGGCACTTCTCTCCTTGGGTTCATATAGCTTAAGGTAGGAGTAAAACAGCAGCAATCTTTAATTCAGCCATTCTATGGAGTCATAAGAAGTCCTAACCAATTATTCTTTCATCCACAATTGGCTTTCTATTCTTCGACTGAGTTTCTGTAATACTGAGAGTAAATGCATAACTTTTACCTCTGTTCACTTGTAGCTAGGTGGTACAATGAATAAAGTGCTGGACCTGGAGTCAGGGAAACAAGTTCAAATTAGACACTTACTAGCTAAGGGACTCTGGGTAAGTCACTTAATTTTTGTCTGCCTCAATTTCCGCAATGTAAAATGAGGATAATAATAGCACCTACCTCTTTGGTTTATTGTGAGGACTAAATGAGTTAATATTTATAAAGTGCTTTGCCTTTGTAAAGTGTGAAGTTACTATTTATAAATGGTAAGTGCCTGGCACTTATTAAGCCTAAATAAATGTTTGTTTCCTTCCCTTTTCCCATCCTTCCTCATATCCTGTAGTATACATTTAGATCACCTTGTTGCCTTTTGCTACTCTATTGACAATCATATTTATACTGAGAGGCAGTATGTTTTATTGGTTAGAGTGTGGAGTCAATTGTCAGCAAGACTGAAGTTCAAATCCCACCTTTGATTCTTGTTACCTGTGTGCCCACTGGGGTCACTTAATCTCTAAGCTTTAATGCCCTCATCTATGAAATGGTGATAATAATAACTATAGGTTTGCATACTGATAGGCAGTTTTACATAGTACTGATCTAGGAGTAGGAAAGACTTAGATTGAAGTGCTGTTTTTGCCTCATGTTGGCTATACAGCTCTGGGAAAGTGACTTAACCTCTAGGTGTCCAGGCAACTGGCTAAGAGTATAAACTGCCAAGTAGGTATCTATCCATTTTGATTGAAGGAATTTGCTTATCAGAAGTTCCTTTCACCAATAAAAGGATTTAATTGATCTAAAAATATAAAAACTGCTGCTTCATTGGCTTGTTGTGAGACTCCATTGAGGTAATGTATGCAAGGTTTAAGGTTTGAAAACCTTAACACACTACATAAATACAAATTATGATGATGATGATGATGATGATGATGATGATGATGATGATGATGCAACCATGCTGTGTAAGACACTGTACTAGTCACTGAGGGGGATAATTTTTTTTCCTAAGTCACTATCTCTCGAAGAAAAAGTCATATAGTCAGACTGTATAGAAGGGAAAAAAATGTACTTGAAGTACATAAGAAGTCATTAATTAATTAGTTTTAGGAAAATAATACTTTAGGGAAAATAATGTTACAAAAACAGTTGCTATTATAGAAGGAACATTTCTAGTAGAAGTTATGTTCCTGGGGAGATTGAATTGATAGTATATATGTAATGTGTATGTAGAAGGGAAATGGAAGAAGGGAAGGCTTAGGTTTGTATGATAGCAGTAGGTTCAGAGACTGGGATATCTGGGTATAGATTTCAAGAATGAATACCATTGAGATACACACACATATATACATACACATACATATGTATATATGTGTGTATACATTATCTATCTACATATGTAGATATAGCTATAGATACACGTTCCTATATGTATGGAGATCTGTTGGGCTGAGAAGAGCCAAGTTCTATATCATCAGATATGTGGGAAGCAGGATAAAAGTAGTTGTGGAAAACTTAAGTATAGGTAATGGAGAATAGTTTTGAGTTCATCTGAATGTAGTTAAATGTGTTGTAGTAGAGCCTGATAGCAATGTTTCGTGATGAGTGGTATGGTGGGAGTTCAGGACATCAGGAAGTAAGATAGACTAGTTAAGATGGTGCTAGATACTTGGAATGATGGGAAGAATGGGGCTAACCACAGTGGAAGCAAGCATTGGCAGATTTGGGATAATCTCTATTTACTGAACTAACCATAATGTTAAAGTGGGAGTGTGGGTATTGGCTTTTATCTCTTTATGACATTTCCATATTAGGGAAAACATAAAAATAATGACAATACAAGGTAGGATATGGTAAGTGTCAAGTGATTCAATTGGAGTCTATTAGCCTATAAGGCCCATTACAGCAGATAATCATGTCTTTCTCTTTTGGGTATCCCAACAGTTGTGTCTACTTAGCATCAGAGATTCAAGGGGGAAACATCAAAAGCTAGAAATCAAGTGGTGAATTGAGACTAAATCTGCTTTATACATGGCTTTATACATGGCTCTATAACAATGTCTTCTGTACAGTAGATGTTTAATAAGTTATTAAAAAATAAAAAAAGCAGAAAGGGAAGAAAGAATGAAAGAATGCAAACAAGGAAAGAGGGACAGGAGGGGAAAATGAAAGGGAAGAAAGAGAACAGTGAGCAAAGGGAAATGAATGAATGTAAAAGCATTTATTAAGCACTAAGTATATGCTATGTACTAAGTGTTGGAGACACAAGTGCAAGCAAACAAGACAGTCCCTGCTCTCAAAGAGCTAATATTCTGAAAGGGAAGGAACAAACATATAGGGGAGTGGTCACCAGAGAAGAATGCTTTGGACAAGGAATTAATATGGAATGGTTATTGGAGTCATAAAGCAATCAATTGACATGAACTTTCTGGAAATGGTATTAATGATTTGATTATTGTTGCTGCGGTGGGTGAGGGGACAAACAACATGGAAATAGTACTATAGGAAATCACCTAAGAGAAAGAACAATACCAGCTGGCATGGTCATGTGAGGCTTTCCAGATAAAAGGAGATTAGAGATTAAATTTATATCATGGCAGTTCATTTTGATTTTTATCTCTTAAAATAAAGAGATGGTGGGGCAGCTAGGTGGTACAGTGGATAGAGCACTGGCCCTGAAGTCAGGAGGACCTGAGTTCAAATCAGGCCTCAGACCAAACACTTAACACTTACTGGCTGTGTGACCCTGGGCAAGTCACTTAACCCCAATTGCCTAAAAAAAAATAGATAGAGGAAGAGGTTGATTTCATTGACTTATATTGACTAATTTACCCATGTTTTATAACTACCTGCACTGAAGTTCCAGTGTCATGTTTCAAAGCCTCATGGAAGTGACCCTGAATTTTCAAGGCCTATTCTAGTTGAATATAAATTCTGTAGGTTCCTACCAAGTTGGAAATGCTAGACATAAAGGCAAGGGAGTGCTGGTGAATGTTTAACAATAAGATCTCTGAAAAAGAAAAATAAATAAGCAGAGGACACTTTTAATTTTAATTTGCATCATACACATTTTCTCCATCACTTTCTTAAATACAGACAATTAACAACAATTCAAGTCCTGATTTGTAGTATTTGCCAATTTCTAGATGTACATATTCTTATTAAATTTTATAATCTGCTCTCATGAGCCAGTATGACCCAGCAATACAGGCATCATAACAGATTGTGTGCCTATTGTATGAGGACCAGCACCACTAAGTTTAGAAAAGCTCATCCTAATTTGCCTGAAAGGCAAATGAGTATTTTAGTCACAGAAAATCTTGAATACCATCTACTAAGGTGTAGGGAGAACATGAACTCTGTTGCTGGTGGAAGTACCAACATAAGTGAAATCACAGTAGGATCATGAGGATCTTGGGACCATACATTTAGACGTAGAAGGGGCCTTAGCGGTTATTGAGTCCAAACCTCTCAAAATTCTAGATAAGGAAACTAAAACCTAGAGAGATGAAATGATTTTTCCTCCAGGTCATCTGCATAGCAAATGGCTCAGCCAGTATTTGACCTCAATTACCCTTTCCAGGTTTCAAACCTATCTTTCAGTTAAGTGCTTTCCTATTCCCCATTACCATATAAAAGTGAGAATTAACAGGAATTTTCATATGTGAATGCTTTTTGGCTTGTGTATGTTTGTCATTTTGTGTTGTTTCATCCTTCTCCAGTGGTTTCACAGTGCCCCTCTGAAGAAATAATTCCATTATTCTCCAAGAACAAGTATCATTTAGTGATATTTCCCTTAATCAGCAGGCACATGGATGCCAGACTGCAGGAACACTGTGAAGGGCTCATACTAGTAGATTCCACTCGTGTGCTATAAGCTGACAGCTAGGTGGCACAGTGGATAGAATGCCAGCCCGGGAGTCATCTTCCTGAGTTCATATCTGGCCTCAGAACTTACTAGCTCTGTGACTCTGTGCAAGTCACTTAACCCTGTTTGCCTCAGTTTCCTCATCTGTAAAATGAGCTGGAGGAAGAAATGGCAAACCATTCCAGTAAGTCTGCCAAAAAAAAAATCCAAAAGAGGTCATGAAAAATTAGAGAAGAGTGAAAGAAAACAACTAAACAACAGCAATAACAAACTAACATATCAATTGCATTTTGTCTAGCCTAATTATAAGTGCATATATTCATTCCAAAGGGTTAGAAAAGTTTAAATATTCCAGAGCCATACCAGTCTCAGTTACCTACACCTTCTCTCTCCTCTTCATGGACTAAAGTAACAGAAGTATCACCTACTCTTGTGAACATTGTTTTAAAACTTACAAATAATGAAACATTCTAATTCAACACATGAAGATTGTACCATGTAATTGGGCTCAGTGTTCAAAAACCAAGTTTTCATCCTCTGTCAGCTGTTAATTGATCAAGAAGTCATATAGATATAATTTGCTTTGTTAAAGTGGTATCTCTTGCAGCATTTAACAGTTTCCAACTTTCCAACTGTCAGACACTTTTCACTGTTTTTTCCAATGTACATGCCAAAATGAATACCCAGTCTACCATGCCATCATGTTAGCAGGATGAAGCATGGATTGCAAACCAATGGTTAAGCAATTAGTTCTTAATTGGTAGCATGTTTTGTGTCAATTGCCTCTCAACTTACGCTTTATTTAGAAAAGAAAATTCTATTACACATCAAATTCCATTAAAATAGAATTTAAGTGTATGCTATGCTAATTTGTTAAGTGCCATGTATTGTGTTATCCCTGGGAATACCAAACTAAAATGCAAAAGTCTCTGCTTTCAAGGAGTTTACAATTCAATGAGAAGAAACAACAAGTATTCAGATAAGTAAACATAAAATAGGAACAAACTACATATGAAGTAATGGTTTGAGGGTGTTGACAGTTCAGAAGCATCAAGAAAGATCTTGTGTAGGAAGTAACATCTGAGTCTTGAACGAAAGTAGGGATTTCAAGTGGAAGAGAAGCAGAAATACAATGCAATACTAGCTTGGGGAAGATGAAATATCCCACAGGAGGGAGAAATGATATGTTATAAGGGTGGGGAACCTACTGCCTTGAAGCCACATATGGCCCTATAGGGCCTCATGTGTGGCTTTTTGACTGAATCCAAACTTCACAGAAGGAATCCCCTTAATAAAAGGATTTGTTCTGTAAAACTTGGACTCAGTCAAAAGGCTGCACCCAAGGACCTAGAAGGCCACATGTGGCCTCAAGGCTGCAGGCTTCTCAGCCCCAAATTTTATGTATAGGGAAGGGAAATTTGGCTGGTATATAGAGTGTATGGCTGGGGTGGAGTGGGTTTAATGGAAAATAGAACTTGAATATAGGTTGAAACTAGGGTTCTGAATTTCCTATTTTCTAGAAAGACAGAAGTCCAGGGGTTAGGGGTGGGAGTGGGGGAAGATGATATAAAATGAAGACAGGTTCTCTTAATCTGTAGCTATTACTAATCAAGGGCAGTTAGGTAGCATGATGTATAGAGTGCCAGGATCTGGCTTCAGACACTTACTAGCTATATGACACTGGGCAAGTCACTTAACCCTGTTTGCCTGTTTCCTCATCTCTAAAATGAACTGGAGAAGAAAATGGCAAACTACTCCAGCATTTTTGCCAAGGAAATCTTAAAATGGGGTCATGAAGGTTCAGACATGTTTGGAAATGCCTGAACAACAACATGATGTTCCAGAAGGAAAAAAAAAATGTTCTAGTCAACTGTCAGGAGAGATGTTGGTTCAAATCCCACTTCTAACATTCACTAACTGATGCCTTTAAACCTCATTTTTCTCATCAAAAAAAGGATAATTATATCATATTTTAGTGCCTTAGAATCCTTTCATATAGGGATCAACTGAGACAATACATATAAAGTATTTTAGAGTACTATATAAATGTTAGTTATTAAATGTTTCTTAAGTGCCTCCTATGTGAAAGACATTATGCTAGTGTTTGTTTCTAATAGTCTAAAGGAAAAAGCAGAAGAAAAAGAAACAAAAGATTCAGTTTGCTTTAGGAGTATGTGACTTTATCTGATCATTTGATTTAAAGTTCTGCTTAAGAAAAGTGGCTAATTTTTCACATTTTAGGTTTTCTAGTTAAAATATTTTTAATCAGCTGATTACCCAAGTATGAGATCCATATATTTGCCTTATTTTTAATGCCTTCTGCAGGGTTTTTTTGTTTTGTTTTGGTTGTTTGTAGATTATCAATGCAGTGGGTAAAAACAGAGTATGTGAGAGAGACAATATGTTATAAGAGGACAAGAGGACATTGGTCTAGGAGTCCAGGGATGTGGATTTAAATTCCTGATATAACATTAATTCATGTATAAACTTGGTCAAGTTCCTTCTAGTTTTTAGACCTCAGTTTTTTCAGCTGAATAATGAGAAGATTGAACAAAGTCTCCAAAATACCTCCTCATTTGACAGTCTATTAAATGCTTCCATTGCTTGCCTTTTGCATACCTAGTCTGGGGTATATGTAAAACAGTTCACGTGTGGACAAATGGAACACAGATCTCTCACAACAATCCTGTGAATTGGTAGACTGTTTAATATTATGATTTTCCTCATATAGATGAAGAAAAGGAGACCCAGGGGCAGCTAGGTGGCGCAGTGTGTAGAGCAACGGCCCTGAAGTCAGAAGGACCTGAGTTCAAATCCGGCCTTAGACCAAACACTTGACACTTACTAGCTGTGTGACCCTGGGCAAGTCACATAACCCCTATTGCCTAAAAGCAAAAAAAAAATAAAAATAAGAAAAAGAGACCCAGAGAGCCCTTAATCAAAGAGTTAATAAGTGTTAGAAGGTTCTAAAGCAAATCTTTTTGACTTCTATGTTCAATGTGTCACTCTCAGGTTTATGGTTATTCACTGGTTCACTAGTGTATGGGGAATACATCTTTGATCTTCTCTAGTTGATTTTTAATATTCCTCCCCATAACTTTAGCACCTTCAATATACTTTGGCAACACAGAAACCTCTCTCAGCTTAGTGTACACTGACAGTGCCCCATGATCTGGCATTTTTATTACTTCCTTTTTTTTTTTATAAAATGTTTCCCATATTGTGTCCCACTCCCTCAGGGTCTTCTGTTTTCCTGATAATGTAATTTATGATAATGATTATCAGTGGCATAATGTTGTACCCCTTCTGGTTACATATTTGCATTTATATAAGAGCTTTTTGTAGAAATCCTTTGGAGAATCTCCCAACAAAATAATAATGGTGAAATTTTCAAGCACTGTGGGAAACCAATAGGAGAGCGTTCTCAGAGCACACACTTCAAATTTGTGTTCTGTACTAGACAGTTTTTTTCCTACTCTTTAGAATTCTCCCCAGAGAGGAGTGGTACTGACTGACCCAAAACAATGTGCAGGAACATTAATGACAAAGAAACATAGCAATGAATATATTGGAAAGACAGCTGTATTATTAATTTGTTATCATAGTTCTGCTATTTCTATCAGTAAGAGTTTTTCATGTTTGAAACTTTGGTTTTATTATTAATTCTTTTCCTCCCTCATCTCATAATCCAACTACTAACTCTTGCTGCTTCCACCTTTGTAATATCTCTCACACCCCTAGCCTCCTCTCTATTTGTATTGTGGACACCCAAGTACAGGACTCAGTAATAACTGCCTCTACCAATATAATTGTTTACGAATAGGTTTCTCCATCCCAGTTCCTTAATAATATGGCACTACTCTAATTTTTTTTTACAGTTTTTTGACTTAAGTCCCCTTGTTCGATTAATGACTTACAGCTTTTGTCAAGGTCTCCTTCAAGGGAAAAAAAAATGAAAGAGGCATTCATTGTACACCTGTGTTAGGACAGGAATTGTTTCTGCATACAAAAGGAATGATCAACATAGATCCTTATGGAGTATTCATTAACAAAAAGAATTAAGCAGGATTCAGTAACTTATGACTACTCTTAGAATTTGCTGGGAGGCTGATACTTAACCTCATCAGAACATAAAGAAGTTTATGGTACTTTTAATTAACCATTTTATATTTCATCTCTGCTCAACACTGTCTTTGCAACTCAGCTTGTAAATTGGCCATGATATGTCCTTTTCTGGTAAATTACCATCTTCTTCAAGATTTTTAGAATAGTTGCCAAGGATTTCCCAACTTCCTCTATTCAGTTTGAAATCCCCTCCCCCCCAGCCAAAATAAAAAGTCTTCAACTCACAAGAGTACAATTCTAATGCTAGTCATGTCACCTTGATAAACTCATTTATCCTAAGATCTGGATACAACAAACACAAAAGAAAAAAAGGTGGACAGAGATATCTATGCAAAATTACCTAATTGCAGCTCTCTAGCAGCTCTAATTCAAGGGCCTGTTTCTTTTTTTGTGTCAATGACTTATTTGGCAAACTAGTGAAGGCTGTGAAATCCTCCTCAGAGTAATGGTTTTTGATGCAAAAACAACAACAACAAAACAAGGAATTAGAAAAGTAATTTTTGAAAATTCACAGTTCCCCAGAGGAAAGATCATTTGAGGGTTGTACCTATTTCAAATTCCTTGGATGGGCCGGGACAGTGAATCATTCTCTGTAGGACCAGCCCAAGTGGCACCTTAAGGCTGGATTAGAACAGATATCGACAAGGAGAAGTAGGCAAACAGCACATTAAAACAATTTAAGATCGTGACATACAAGGATCATGTGAAGGTGCTGGTATTTTGATGAAAGTATTTGAAAAACTTGTCATGGTGATGGGATTAGACTTCTGCTTAGTACCTGAAGGATACAGGCAACAGCTAGAATGTTAATGGAGTAGATTTAGTCTCAAGCCATTAAAAAAAAAAGCTTCTAAAAATTAGACCTATCCAAAAGTGGAATGGGCAGTCGTGGGTGAGGGGTGAGGCAGGAGTGGGGTTAACAGTCATTGAAAGTTTTCTAGTGGAGGCTGAATGGCTAATTGCTAGAAATGTAGGGAGAATTCTTAGCCAGGATGGATTGGAGTAAGCAAACTGAGGTGACTTTGAATCAAATTGTTCTGCTACTCATTTACTCTGCAAATCTGTCCAAGTCATCTTTTTCTCCCTCTCTGTGGTTTCTGTTATTTTTAAACAAAGTCAAAACAAAAACAAAAAGAAACAAAACAAAACAAAAAAACCCTAAGTAACCATTTACGCTAGTCATACTTGATTGCTATATAAATTAGTTTGTCTTTTTTTTTTTCAAAATTTGTTGGCAAACCTTAAACAAAGTAGAGGTTGATATTTTTTCCTTTTGCTGATATTTCAAGTGTTGGGAAAGTGAGGAGCAAGCTTAAAGCTTGCATCAATTTCTGCTTGGCAACCAGCCATCTCAATAAAGAATGATAGGTGAAAATTCATTAGTCTTAAGATATAGTCAAAAAGGACAATGAGATGATTTTAAAAATGGAATGATATTGAAAGCTGAAGTCAGATCATTCTTCATAATTGATATTCATATGTTAGTGACTCAAATAGAAAAACTGAATCTCCCTGTCACAGAACCTTCCAAATGAAACCCTGTAACTAAGTTTGGGTTTCTGAATATAATAAATGTTTGTTCTTTGCCCTTAAAAACAGCTAATATTTATATAGCACTTTAAGATTTACAAAGTAATTTACATTCTTTCTCTTTTGAAATTCACACCCAACATGTGAAGTAGGAATTACTATCCCCATTTAATAAATCAGGAAGCTGAGACTCAGGTTAAGTGAATTGCCATTATCACACACCTAGAAAATGTCTGAAGATCAAACTCAGGATCTTAAATGCACATTACCATATACCATAGTGAGAATAAGAACATTTTGTTTTAATATATATTTTATTTTGTTAAATATTACCCAATTACATGTAAAATATTTAATATTCATTTTAAAAATTGAGTTCCAAATTCTCTCCATTCCTTCGTTCACTTCTATTCCTTGAGAAGGAAAGCAATTTGATATGAATTATACATGTGAAATCATGCAAAATATATTTCCATATTGGCTATTTTGCAAAAGAAAACACATACACAAACAAGAAAATAAAGTTTAAAAAGTCTCCTTCAATCTGCACATAGAATTAATGAATTTTCCCTCTCTGGAAACAGCATTGTTCATCATGGTGCCTTTGGAATGGCCTTGGATCATTGCCATGATGAGAGTACCTAAGTCTTTCATGATTGATCATCCTTAAAATATTGTTGTTACTATGTTTGTACTATGTTCTCCTGGTTCTGCTCACTTCATTTTGCATCAGTTCACATAAGCCTTCCCAAGTTTTGTTTTGTTTTTTAACCACGCTGCTCATCATTTCTTATAGGACAATAGTATTCCACCACAATTATAAACCACAGTTTAGTCATCCATTCCCCAATTGATTAGCATTCCCTCAATTTACAGTTGTTTGCCACCACAAAAGAGGTGTTATAAACATTTTTGTATAAAAAGATGCTCTTATTTTTTCTTTCATATCTTTGTCGTACAAACCAGGTAGTGGTATTGCTAGGTCAAAGGGTATGCAGAGTTTTACAGCTTTTGGGGAATAGCTCATATTCTTCTCCAAAATGTTTGAACTAGTCCACAACTCCACATCAGTGTCCCACATTTTTCCACATCCTCCAGCATTTGTCATTTACTTTTTCTGCCATGTTAGCCAATCTGATAGGTGTCAGGTGATATTTTAGAGTTGTTTTAATTTTAATTTCTTTAATCAGTAACAATTTAAATTTTTTCATGTGATTAATGAGAGCTTTGATTTCTTCATCTGAAAACTGTCTGTTTATATCTTTGGCCATTTATCAATTGGGGAATGGATTGTATTCTTATAAATTTGACTCAGTTCTCTATATTTTTGAGAAATGAGGCCTTTATCAGAGACATTTGGAGTAAGGATTATTTCCCAGCTTTCTTCTTTCCTTCTAATATTGGTTGCATTGGTTTTGTTTGTGCAAAAGCTTTTTGTTTTAATATAATCACAATTATCTATTTTATATTTCATCATGCTATCTCTTGTTTTGTGAGGAATTATTCACTTCACCATAGTCTGACAGGTACACTATTTCTTGTTCTTCTAATTTGTTTATGCTGTCACCCTTTATGTCTAAATCATGCTGGCATTTTGACCTTAACTTGCTATATGGTGTCAGATGTTGCTGTATACCTACTTTGTGTCCTGTCATTTTCTAGTTTTCCCAGAAGTTTTTTTTTCCAATAGTGAGTTCTTATCCAAAAGCCTAGAGTCTTTGGGTTTTATCAAATACTAGGTTATTGTGGTCATTGACTGCTGTGTCTTGTGTACCTACTCTATTCCACTGATCCACTCTATTTCTTAGCTAGTGCCAGTTTTTTTTTTTGATAATTACTACTTTATAATACAGTGTGAGACCTGGTTATGCTAGGCAACCTTCCTTTGTATTTTTTCCCATTAATTCCTTGACATTCTTCACCTTTTGTTCTTCCATATGAATTTTATTTGGTTTTTTTGTAGCTCTATAAAGTAATTTTTTGGGGGTAATTTGATTGCTATGGCACTGAATAAGTAAATTAGTTTAGACAGAGCTGTCATTTTTACTAGATTGGCTCAACCTACCTATGAAGAATTGGTATTTTTCCAGTTATTTAAATCTGTCTTTATTTGTGTGAAAAGTGTTTTGTAATTGTGTTCATATAGTTCCTGGGTTTGTCTTGGCAGGTAGAATCCTAAATATTTTATATTCTTTGCAGTCATTTTAAATGGAATTTCTCTTTCTATATCTTTCTGCTGGGCTTTGTTAGTCATGTAAAGAAATGCTGGGGGCAGCTAGGTGGCACAGTGGATGGAGTGCTGACCCTGGAGTCAGGAGGATCTGAGTTCAAATCCAGCCTCAGACACATAGCACTCAGTAGCTGTGCAATCCTGGGCAAGTCACTTAAACCCATTGCCTAGCCAAATAAATAAATAAGTAAATAAAATTAAGAAATGTTCATGATTATTTTAGATTTATCTTATATCCTGAAACTTTGCTAAAGCTGTTAATTATTTCAAGCATTTTATACACACACACAACACACACACGCACATATATATCTTTCAATATTCACTTTTATAAGATTGTGAATTCCATATTTTTTTCTCCCTCCCTCCCTCCCCTTCCCCTTCTCAAGTTGGTAAGCAATCTGATATAGGCCATACATTTACCATCATGTTAAACATGATTCCACATCAGTTATATTGTGAAATAAAAATCAGAACAAAAGGGAAAAGCCATGAGAAAGAAAACAAAAATAATGTGCTTCAATCAGCATTCAGATTCCATAGTTCTTTCTGTGGATAGCATTTCCCATCATGAGTCTTTTGGAATTTTCTTAAATCATTGTATTGCTGAGAAGAAAAAAGTCTATCAAAGTTGATCATTGCATAATGTTGCTGTTACTGTGTACAAGTTTCTCCTGGTTTTGATCATTTCACTCAGCATCAGTTCATATAAGTCGTTCTAGGTTTCTTCTGAAATCCACCTGCTCATAATTCCTTATAGTACAATAATATTACATTACATTCATATACCACAACTTTTTCAGTCATTCCCCAATTGATGCTTCCTCTCAATTTCCAATTTCAAGTAGTTTTTAGTTGATTCTCTTAGCATACCACTATATCATCTACAAAGAGTGATAGTTTTGTTTCCTCATTGCCTATTCTAATTCCTTATACTTCCTTTTCTTCTCTTATTGCTATAGCTAACATTTCTAGTGTCATATTGCATAATAGTGGCAATAATCAGCACCCTTGTTTTATCCCTGATCTTATTAGGAAGGCTTCTAGCTTATCCTCATTACAGATAAAGCTTGCTGATGGTTTTAGATAGATACTCCTTAACATTTTAAGGAAGTTTCCCTTTATCCCTGTGGTCTCTACTGTCTTTTTTTAAAAGGACTTGGTACTATATTTTGTCAAATACTTTTCCAGCATCTATTGAGATAATTGAATGATTTATTTTGGTTTTGTTATTGAAATGGTCAATTATGTAGATAGGCTTCCTAATATTGAATCAACTCCACATTCCTGGTATAAACCCCACCTAGTCATAATGTATAGTCCTTGTGACATGTTAATGTAATTGTACTGTCAATATTTAGTTCAAATATTTTGCATCAATATTCATTAGGGAAATTGTTCTATACTTTTCTTTCTCTGTTTTAGCTCTTCCTGGTTTGGGTATAAGCACCACATTTGTGTCGTAAAAGCAGTTTGGTAGGAATCCGTCTTTGCTTATTTTTCCAAAAAGTTTATATAGCACTGGAATTAATTGTTCTTTAAAGATTTGGAAGAATTTACTTTTGAATCCATCTGGCCCTGGGGATTTTTTAGGGAGTTCATTAATGGCTTGTTCAATTTCTTTTTCTAAGATGTAGTTATTTCAGCATTCTCTTTCCTCATCTATTAATCTGGATAATTCATGTTTTTGTAAATATTAATTGATTTTATGCAGATTATCAGATTTATTGGCATATAATTGCAAAAATATTTCCTAATGATTGCTTTAGCTTCTTTTTCATTGGTGGTGATTTCACTCTTTTCATTTTTGATGATGGATATTTGGTTTTCTTCTTTCTTTTTTTAATCGAATTAACCAATGACTTATCTCTCTTACTATTATTTTTTTTCCATAAAACCAGTTCCTTGATTTATTAGCTCAATAGATTTTTTTAACTTTCAATCTTAATCTCAGTTTTGATTTTCAGGATTTCCAATTTGGTGCTCAATTGGGGATTTCTAATTTGATCTTTTTTTCTACTTTTTTTTTCTTTTTGGCTGCATGCCCAATTCATTACTGTGTTTTTTTTATTTTGTTGATGTAAGAATTTAGAGAAATACATTTTCCCCTGAGTACTACTTTTGCTGCATCCCATGCATTTTGGCATATTGTCTCATTGTTGTCATTCTCTTTAATGAAATTATTGTTTCATGATTTATTTTTGCTTATTCTTTAGGATTAGACATTTAATTTCCAATTAATTTTTCATCTATCTTTCCACTGTCTATTGCTGAATATAATTTTTATATTATGTTTGGAAAAGAATAAATTTAATATTTCTGCCTTTCCGCATTAGTTCTTGAGGTTTTTATCCCCTAACACATAGTCAGATTTTGTGTAGGAACCATGTGCTGCTGAGAAAAATGTATGTTCCTTTCTGTTCCCATTCAGTTTTCTCCAAAGGTCTGTCATATCTAACTCTTCTAATATTCTATTTACCTAAGGTTTTTTCTTGTTTGTTTGTTTGTTTGGTTTTTTGGTTGGGCAAATTCAATTATGCACTAGCCCCTTATTTCAATTCTCTGTGTTTCTCTGTTTCAAGTGTGTATCTTGTAAACAACATATTGTTGGATTCTGCTTTCTAATCCACTCTACTATCCACTTCCCTTTTGTGGATGAGTTCATTCCATTCACATTCATAGTTATGATCGCTAATCATGCATTTCCTTCCATCCTATTTTCTTCTGCTTATCCTTCTATTTCCATTTTTATCCTTTCCCTTCTCTAAAGTCTCTTTTGCTTCTTATCTCTGCTTTTTTTTAATCTACCCTGTCTTTTGTTACCACCCCTTTTTCTTATCCTCTTTCCCTCATACTTCCCAGTCAGAAAAGAACATTATGACATCAAAAAAGTATTCATGAGAAACATCATAAAATGCATATAAAATTCCCAGAATTCCAAGCAACTTTTCCTCAGATCCCTGACCCCCATTACTCACTTAAGTAGATCTAAGTCCTAAACCTCATTTGAATAGTCCTACTGGATCCATTCTCAATCTGTGGGAATGGAGAAATGTTGATAGGACTTATTATAGACGCCTGTTGAAGGTAGGGCATGTCAGTGGCTAATTCATGGGATAGGTGAATTGCACAGGATTTTGCAACTGCAACACCCCAAACAAAGGGTAATATCTGAACTATGATACTGCTATATCCTCTTCTAAAGCCTAACATCAGTAGGAAGGAAGGAAGGAAGGCCTCACAAGTCTGCTGCAGTATCAACATATAAGCTCTCAAAGGTATTGGTGACAATGGAAATTGTTAATAACTACAATACCCCTATAGCACTGGGTGCCAATGTTGTGTTTTCCACTTCTTTATCTCCTGCTTGCAACTTTTTCTTTTTGTCCTCTGCCTTAACCTTGGTGCTTCTTGCTCTTGTATTTCCTTCAGTAAGTTCATGATTGCTCAATTGGTCTATCCTCTCATGTGCTAAAACAAGTGTTCTGTAAATATCCACTGATGGAAGCTGCTGAATGTCTCTATTTGGACACACAGCTTACATCCAGTAAGTTTAATACTGAAGCGAAGAGAAAGATTAGTTCAGCTTTCAATAGTGGTAAGATAAAGGATAAGTTTGTTTGAGAAAGCTTTCTGGGTGAAGTAGCTTTTAAGGAAAATACTACAGCAAACAGGGGAAAATGCTTATTCTATTCATATCCTGTCAAATCCTATCTTCTTCATTGACAGTTAATAAAAAGTCATATGTAAAATGAATTACAGTGAGTCCTAGGAAGTGAAACATTTCCTTAGGAGTGAAGTTCTCATCTGTATTGTTTAAATGAAGCCTTCAGAGATTAGCTACAGCTGAAACCATTAAACTAGCATGGTGAGAGATTCATAAAATGAATCCTGAATTTCTGTCAGGTTTAATCTTTGCATTTCTGTACCTTAAACTAATAAAACATTGACCTTGACTATTCTATTTGAAGGGTACCCATTTAAATGACACTGAGGCAGACTCAGATAATATGGATAGTCACTTAATATTTAATATCTTTTTCTTGCATATGCTTTCAATGAATACTTAGCATATTTCCTTCCTCTGTTCTTGAAATAGGGTTAAGGATTTACACTCCCCCAAAAGTCCTACAAATGAGGCGTTGTATGTTACAGTACTTTGTAGATCTTAAAATATAGGGTCTGTATCTGTTATTTCGTACGAGGAAATAGGAATAAATGACCTGGTTCTACTGATGCAGACCAAAATCTGTTCTGCAACTTAGAGAGTTGTCTTGATCCTTGAAAAGATAAATGACTTGACAAAGGTCAGAAGTCCAATATGGATCAGAGACAGGACTTGAACCCAGTCTTTTTCTTGCCCTGAGGGTAGTTCTCTATCCACTTTGCTACATTGCTTCATTAAGTAAGTGTTGGCTATGATTAGTTAAATTCAAGATGATTTTCAATCAATAAATCAGTAAAGATTCATTAAATGCCCACTATGTGCCAGGAACTGTGCTAAGTGTTTGGGGCACAAAATGAGGCAAAAGACAGTTTCTGTCCCTCAAGGAGCTTACAATTAAATTATCAAAATTCATAATTCAGAAGGAGATAGTTCAAACATTTATATATTTACAATGATCCAAATGTTTCACAATTTTGTTTTTATCCAAAAAGATTGGCATCATGTGGTTCTGGTCTGTGGATATATTTTAGAATTTATAGCTCTGAGCCATATAAAGGTTTAGTTTGAAACAGGTAGTTTTGTATCCTGGAAAATTATAGATTTGGAAATTGTAAAAGAGCATTTAATGTAAAACATATTTGATATCTGAAGGAAGTTTATTGTTATTGTTGTTGTTGTTGTTTTCCAGAATTCTAGAATACTAGGGAGGTGACTCTAGGATCAAGATATCTGTGTAATAGAGATCTGAAAGAAAGAAAGTCAAGGAAAAAGTTAATTTTACCCAATGACCACATTAATGCAAGTGAAAACACTAATCAGAATTCAGATTAAATGTAATGATTAATCTTGGTTTCAGAGGGCTAATGATGAAAACCTACACTCTCCTCCTAGTAAAGACATCACAGATGATAGATCAGAGATTCAGAGCTGGAAGGGACAGTTTAGGAAATATCTAGTGTAAGTACCTCATTTTACAGATGACGAACCTGAGATCCACAGAGTTTTATTAACTTGATCATGATCACACAATTATTAAACATCTAAGACAGGATTAGAACACAGGTCTCCCTGACTCCAAATCCAGCATTCTATTCACTTTGCTATATAAAGGAGGTCAGCAATCTTGTATATGCAATGGCGTGGGCTTGTCTTGCTTAATTGTTTTTCTTGTTTTTTTTTTTTTTATATTTTTTAAGGAAAGATTCTATTACAAGGTAATAGTAAGGCCAAAATAACAACAGACAAAAAAATCACTAAAATATCTGGTCTTTTTTTTGCAATTTGCAATGAATAGTAATGTTATACACACACATATACATATATATATATATATATAAATTTCAAAGGGTTATTGTAAGCATTAGATAACTCAGAGGAAAAGCTTTCACAACTTTAAAGAACTGTATTAATGCTAGTTATTAATATCATTATTGGATATATATACATATATGTATATGTGTGTAAAATATGTGTATATACATACATGCATATATGCGTGCATGCATTCATACATACAGGGGGTGGGGATGGTTGGGGCAATAATTTCCATAGCATTCTATATGTCCTTTCAGAATTTAGTTCTGGGATATAAGTTGTAGGCCAAAGTTCTGACAAGAAATGCGAATTGTTTTTCAGTTGGGAGTGAATGAAGGAAAGGAATAGAGAACTGAACTCTATCAGAATGTTCAGTCAACACTTGCCTTGTAGACCTTCTGGGTAAATAGTGAGAGAGAAAGTCACCTGAGGGGATGAAATGTGTCCATCACAATAGCCAAATGCTGGGGATAGCAGCGTTATAATAGGGACTTTGGAGTGGCTATTTCAATTTATTTTCTAGGAATATATCTTTTCTGGAGCCCAAATTAATGAGGGGAAAGTAAGCCTCTGAATCCCTTCAGGACACAACAGTGCCATCATCCTTAAGCCGGCAAGAGGGCGTAAACAGGTGACTGGTTACAGGTGTTTGTCTCCAGGAAGCCACTATCTGCCAACACAAATCAGAACAGTATCCCCAGAAGTTTAAATTAACCTGCAGGAACGTTTCAGTAATAAGAATACTTTTATGACAGCAAGGCTACATGTCACTTATTTATAACAGTCATTAATCTGCCTTACTCCTCCCCTTCTCAACTCATGTACCCATGTGATGAAGTCAAAAGAGAAAAAATGTTCAGGTCAAACCCTTAAATCAATCACACATGTTTTCTATTTAAATGAAATTGCACCTTTATATTTTTTTTGTTATAATAATAGATCTTGTGACAATCATGGCATATACTTTTGTGATACTTTATAAGTTGGCATTATGATAGTAATTGGGAGTAATATTGAAATATGAAAAAAGAAGCTAGTAAATTTTGTGAGAGATTTATTATTAGATTTCTTCAAAGAATAAATTAGACACATACATGGCTAAGTTTCCATGAGAAGATCAGACAAGAATCTGATGTCCCTTTGACTTTCTCTATTTTACAGGTAAAGGAAGCATTTAGATGAAATATTTCTCCCAAGTTGGAGGGAAAACACGCCCACATAGACTGACTCAGATATATTAAATATTCTTCCTTACCTTTGCTCTTGGAAACTTCTAGAGCCGCTGATAAAAATAGTCCTTTGTTAATCCAAAAATAAATACCTCTCCAGTGGTGTGGTGTGCCTCCTTTGAGAGACTAAGACAACTTTGGCACTACAGCTGTTCTTGAAATTTTGCATATAAATCAAAATTTGTCAATTGAAGTATATTTTAAATGCCATAGGGAAGTAAGCCCTTTTTTAGTTTGAATAATCATTTCCTAATAAATCTGACTTTGGAATTTGAAAACCTGTAGGACAAATATGCATATACGAATATTCTCATCTCTTTCTACCTTTTTTCTGATTGCCTGGCATCAATTTTGAATGTCTTGTGTATATACATGGTATTGCCCATTAGAATGTAATCTCTTTGAAAGGAGGGACGGTTTTTACATTTGTTTGTATCTCCAGCATCCAGCACAATGTCTGACACAGAGTAAAATTTTAATAAATACCAGTTGGTTTATTAATTGAATGTTTGTTTGATTCTGGTGACCAGTGGAACTCTATTGTCTCCTGAGAAACCTAGTTACCTCTCCAGCATTTCTTGCTTTTCTTATTTATTCTCCCCTAGGCCAGACAGGAGGAGGCTTACTCTTTGCTACTACTATTATTCACCACCCAACAACTTCTCTACACATCAGGCATATTTCATCTATTACTATCATTCCACCTAAATTCTTATTTTTTTGTTTTATCTACAGAAATCTGTCCACTTTACCTCTTTTTTCAATGAATAACTAGCTCAGATGTAAACTCTTCAATCCAAACACTATCCTAATAGTTGGGGGCTTCAATATTCATTTTGATGCCATGTACTAAACTTCCATGTAAATCTTAACTATGTATCAGTCACCCATAGAGATAGTCATGATTTATATATTTACCATCTTCCAAGACTCTTGCATTATCATGATTTTAATGTGTGAAATTCCCATCTTTGATTATAATCATTATTTGATTATAATCATAGTCATCTCTCCCTCTGCCTCACTCATCCTAAATGGATCCTTGTTCTTCTTAGTAACCTCCAGTTCCTCCCTATCCTTGCATGATCACTTTTCTTGCTTCACAATGTTGTCCATATAGGAGGACAATTACAAAATGCACCATTTTTGACCAATGCATCTATTTCTTTTTTATTCTTTCACCTTTAATTTCCTGATAATCCTCAGTCCTAGATGCACTGATAATTTATGTTATCAAATCTTAACTAGGCCACCTTGCTGTTGTACAGAAACTTCTGTATTCTTTCTGGATTCATTCTTTATGAAAATTCTTGATGTATTTCCAAACCTTCTTTCCTCAAGTCAACTTTATTTCCCCTTAGTTCCTTTCAGCGGATGATATCACCTCCTGCTTTATTGAGAAAAATCAAGATCAGTTGTTGTCATCTGTCTTTCCTACTTCAGAATTCAAACATTATCTAACAGTCATTTACTCCATCCTTTAAAAAAACACAAACCTTTTCTTGACTCTACCATTCCCTATCCTTCACTGCCAAACTCTGAGGTAATCATATATGTTCATTGTTTTTACTCATTGCTTTAACTGTCTCACTTACACTATCACTTAACAACCACTTCCAAACTTTTTTTTAATCAAAAATAATTTCAATTGGGGGTGGAGACAAGATGGCAGAGAGAATGCAGTTCTTGGGCTGAGCTCCCCAAAACCATTCCAAATAACTTTAAATAATGCCACAAAACAATTCCTGGAGCAGCATAACCCACAAAAGAATAAGGTGAAATAGTTTTCCAGCTAAAGATAGATTAGAATATTGATAGGGAAGGGGTGTCCTACCTAGGTGAGAGTGGAGCATAGTTCACTGAAGGCTGACCATTAAAGACCTGGCCCCAGTAAACCAGGAACAGGCCCTCACAGCCACTGAATCAGCACCAGCAGCACCTGAATCCAGAGATCTCTGCCAAGATGATAAGAGGGTGAACAAACTGGTCAGAAGTAGATTACAGGGGTCTCTTTGCTAGCACTGAGGCAGGACTCTGTTGCTTTGCTTATGCTTGGATCTGGGTCACAGTACTGGGTGACAGTCCTGGGGCAAGGAGGAATAATAGCACACCACATCCTGCAGCCATGGTGGAACAGGGACCTTTGTCAAATTTCCAGGACAGAAAAGAGTGCTTGTGGTCAATCATAGATCAGAGCACAGGCCAGGAAAGTAGTAAACATACATCTCCTTATATCCCAGATATAAGCTGGGAAGAACTGAAAACTTACAGTTCACTAGAAGTTTCTCTGAAAACAGCTGCACAGAACCCCTAGAGTTTGGAACAATGCACCCTCCACCCTGCAAGCACAGCCCTATTTTAACAAAGAGTTAAAAGTCAAGAAATAGGCTTGGAAATGAGCAAACAACAACAAAAAAAAATCTGACCATAGGAAGTCATAATGGTGACAAGGAAGATCAAGACATACTCAGAAGAAGAGAGCAAAGTCATAGCAGTTATACCCAAAGTCTCCAATAAAAATATGAATTGGTCCCAAGCCATGGAAGAGCTCAAAAATTATTTTGAAAATCAAGAAACAGAAGCAGAGGAAAAATTGGGAAGAGGAAGGACAGTAATGCAAGAAAATCATGAAAAAAGAGTCAACAGTTTAGTAAAGACACACAAAAAAATTGAAGAAAATATCTTAAAAAATAGACTAAGCCTAATGGTAAAAGAGGTACAAAAAGCCAATGAAGAGAAGAATGCCTTAAAAAGCAGAATTGGCCAAATGGAAAAGGGGGTACAAAAGCTCACTGAAGAAAATAATTGCTTAAAAATTAGAATGGAGCAAATGGAAGCTAAAGACTTTATTAGAAATCAAGAAAAAATAAAACAAAACAAAAGGAATTTTAAAAAAATAGAATACAATGTGAAATATCACATTGGAAAAACAACTGACCTGGAAAATAGATCCTAAAGCGATAATTTAAAAAAAATATTCAACTACCTGAAAAATCATGATCAAAAAAAGAGCCCAGACAGCATCTTTCAAGAAATTAACAAGATAAATTGCCTTGGTGTTCCAGGACCAGAGGATAAAATAGAAATTCAAAGAATCCACCAATCACCTCCTGAAAGAGATACCCAAGTGAAAACTCCCAGGAATATTGTAGTCAAATCCCAGAGTTCACAGGTCAAGGAGAAAATATTGCAAGCAGCCAGAAAGAAACAGTTCAAGTATCATGGAGCCAGTTAGGATAACACAAGATTTAGCAGCTTCTATATTAAAGGATCAGAGAGTTAGAATATGATATTCCAGAGGGCAAAGGAATAAGGATTCCAACCAAGAATCTCCTACCCAACAAAATTGAGTATAATCTGTCATGAGCACCTGCATCTGTGGCCTTAGTCTGATGCCGGCAGAGTGTGAAGAGATAAAGAATCACGGACCAGGTGGAAGATGTGAAGAACAAACTTCGTTTATTGATCTGAGGGCTCAGGCTTATACAGTACTGGATCAAGCAATAGTAACATTATTTTCCATGAAAAGCACAAACCTAATTAAGTGATTTCTTTACTTCCTTGTACCTTGTCTGCTACTTTCTTTCCTGCGTCCTGTCCTGTACCCCCATCCGTTTCCTCCCTTCCTGCATCCTGTTCTCAAGACACAGAACAAGGGGGTGGTGAGCCGACATCCTGAGTTTCACAGCTTTGGGGCTTAGTACACACTATAGGTAAGACCCGGGCTGGCCTAAGCCCTCCAACTCACCAGAGCTGGCCCTCTACAATAATCCTTTGGAGGGAAAATGGATATTTAATGAAATAGAAGATTTTCAGATACTCTTGATGAAAATACCAGAGCTGAATAGAAAATCTGACTTTCAAATACAGAACTCAAGAGAAGAATAAGAAGTTAACAGGAAAGGGAAATCATAAAGCACTCAATAAGGTTAAACTATTTGCATTTGAGATTTATAACCCATGGGAATTTTCTCCTTATTATCGCAGATAGAAGGCACAGGTGTGAGTTGAATATGAAAGGATGATATCTAAGAAATAAAATTAAGGGATGAGAGAGGAATATACTTGAAGAAGGGGAAAGAGAGAGGTAGAATGGCATAAATTATCTCTCACATAAGAGAGGCAAGAAAAAGCTTTTACAGTGGAGGGAAGGATAGGAATGGGATGAGGAGTAAGTAAACCTTACTTTCATCAGAATTGGCTCAAAGATGGAATGACAGACACACACTCAGTTGGGTAAAGAAATCTATCTTACCTTACAGGAAAAAAAAAAAAAGGAGTGGAATGGGAAAAGACAAGGTGGGGTGCTAGAAGGGATGGCAGATTGAGGCTGGGGGTAATAAGTAGCAAAACACTTTAAAGGAGAGACCAAGTGAAAGGAGAGAGAGAATAGAACAAATAGGGGAGGAAATAGGATGGAGGGAAATACAATTAAGAATAGTAACTGTGAAAAAAAATTGAATAAAGTTTCTCTGATAATGACTTCATATCTCAAATATATAGGGAACTGAGTCAACTTTATGAATGAAATAATCATTCCCAAATTGATAAATGAACAAACAATATGAACAGTTTGAAGATGAAATAATAAAAGCTATCTATAGCCATATGAAAGAAACATTCTCACTCACTATTGATTAGACAGATGCAAATTAAAATAATACTGAGGTACTATCTTATACCTATTAGATTGGCTATTGGGACAGAAAAGGTAAATGACACATGTTGGAGGAGATGTGGGAAAAATGAGTTGTTAGTGGAGTTGTGAACTCATTCAACCATTCTGTAGAACAGTTTGGAACTATGATCAAAGGGCTATAAAACTATGCATAACATTTAACCTAGAAGTATCACTGCTAGATCTGTGTCCCAAAAGAGGTAAAAAAGAAAAAAGAAAAGGACATATATGTACAAAAATATTTATAGGAGCTCTTTTCTTGTGGCAAACAATTGAGGAGATGCCCATTAATTGGGGAATGGCTGAACAAATTGTGGCATGAAATTATGATGTATTACTATTGTGCTGTAAGCAATGATGAGCAGGATGCTCCCAGAAAAACCTGGAAAGACTTACATGAACTGATGCAAAGTAAAATGTACTGTGTACAAAATAACAATATTATAAAATGATTAGCTATGAATGACTTAGCTATTCTCAGCAATACAATGATCCAATAAAACTTTGAAGGACTTATGATGAAGAATGCTATCCATCTCCGGGGAAAGAACTGATGGTGTCTGAATACAGATTGAAGCATAATTTTTTTTTTACTTTATTTTTCTTGAGGTTTTTTTTGTCTGTTTTCTTTCACATGACTACACATGTATAATATATAATATACTGCTTTCCTTCTCAGTGGGCATGCGTGGGGAGACAGGATGATTGAGAATTTGGAATTCTGTTTTAAAAACAAATGTTAAAAACTGTTTTTACATGTAACTGGGGAAAATAAAATACTACATAAATTTTAAAAAGAAAAAAATAAAATAATTTCAATTTATTGAGAATCTACTAGCTTCAAGTTGGCTTAGAAACATTAGATAGCTACCTCTTTAGCAATATGTTCTTTTAATGGTCCCATGAAAAATTTCTTTTCCTTTTAGTCTGGAGCTGACTATGGACAAATTTGGAGATGAACTTGATAAACTTCAAATAAAACTCCAGAGTGCAACATTTAGTCTATGACAACAGACTTTCATAGAGTGAGGATACATTTATTGGTCACAACAACACAAGCCTCTCAGTATGATAAAATCATTGGTCACTTTACCATAGTGAAGAAATTCTCCCAGAAGTTTAATGCTCTTGTCAAATATGTTGTAATCAGTGGATTCATTGTTTTTTATCAGTTTCCCAACCTTAACCTGGCAGCCTTGACCAGTCTTCTAGATATTTTTTGCCCACCTTTATGTGATCGTGTTAGCCCTTTGAGTCAGCCTGGGCCTCAGAGATTGTTACATAGGTAATTTGAAAAACTCCAAATACAGGCCTAATTCAGGACTTGGGTTTCTTAAGGAATATTTTTGTGTCCCAGCAGGTGGTGACAAATTTATACTCCTTGCCCTTGGTCACTCCAATGATAACAGTAATTTTATGTTGCCCAAACACATTGGACATGAGTATCTGCTGCTTTGACTACTCAGAGGCCAATTCCAGATGGCTCTGCCTCAAAGAGAGTTCCACAATGTTGACTGTCTCAACTATTTCTTTCTTGTTCACTTTTGAATCAGGTTTGTCCACTTACTCAATCATATGTGTCATGCCTACCTTTTAGTCCAGAAAGATTGTGAAGTGAATGAGCTTTGTGGAAGATCTTTACTTTTCTCTAGTGTCTGTTGCTTCATTTTCAAGCCAGGAAGCCCAGAAACCTGGAAATAGAGAATTTCTGGTAGGACATTCTCTGGTTACTGTGACTGCTACCAAGGTGAGTTGAGAGAGTGCAATCCATTCTTAACGCCATTAAAATAAAATATCGTGAATGCTTTAAATGTTGGATAAAACTCTTACTGAGGATTCTATTATACTGCCCATCCACTTTGTTGGTCTTTGAACTTTTCATCTCTTGCATATTCACATAAAATCAGGTTCCATATTCTGTTAATTCTACATCTATAATTTTTTTTTGCATCAATTCTCTCTTCTCCAATCCTCCTGTCTAAAATCTCATTCAGATCTTCATCGCCATTCACCTATAATATCCACTTTTTTCTCACTCCTAATAATTTTTCCCACCCTAAGCAATTGTCTATATAGCTGCCAAAATAATCTTCCTAACTTTTGGTATCACTATGACATTCCCCATTCCAAAAAAGTGACTCCCTATTATGTCTAGGATAAAATACAAAGTTTTTATTCTGGGTTATCCATCTGTCTGTCTTTCTTTCTGTTTGTATCTATCTATCTATCTATCTATCTATCTATCTATCTATCTTTTTTTAAAGACCTGTCTATTTCTCACAGGCTGGCAATTTAAGGGCTACCCACAGTTCCACTTTGGCATGGAAGCTCGGAACCGCTCTATGTATACAGCTGTGCTGGTTAATCTCTTCCTTAGGTAACTGTGTGTGCCCTTTCCCATTTTCATTGGCTAACCACATTAGTGCCTAGTTAGTAAGGACACCTATTAGGTTTAGGTCACCCTGGCTCAGAATTCCCTAGATTGCTAGCAACAGCGTCCTCAAGAGCAGAGATCACAGCCTTAAAAAACAACAACAAAAAAAACCACTCTTTCTAGCCTTATTTCACACTACTGCCATTCACACACTCAGATTTCCAGACAAACTAAGCTACTACATAAACACCCTACTCAGCTTTTGATATTCCCTTCCTGTATATTCGTACAACCATCTCTGTAATCTTCACTATTAAGAACCTTATGTTTCTTCAAAGACTCAGTTTAAGAACTGCATTATCCAAGAAGCCTATTTTCATTCCTATAGTTGATAATACCTCTCCCCCTCATCCCACTCCCCTAATTAATTTATATTTGTTTGTGTAGATGTTATGACTTTGCAGGACAATATAAATTTATCAAAAGCAAAAATTGTCTTATTTTTGGCTATGTATTCTTCATTCTTAGCAAAGGCTTTTAATATTCTTATGGTATTAAATAGAATTGAATCCATGATTATTTACTTGAAAAAAATTCAAAAAGCAACTGCTGCCCATCAGTTGAGGAATTCTTGAATAAGTTGTGATAAATTATTGTGATGGAATACTATTGTGCTATAAGAAATGAAGAGAGAGGTGGTTTCAGAAATCCTGGGAAGACCTGCATGATCTGATGCAAAGCGAACTGAGCAGAACCACGAGATTATTGTGCATAGTAACGGCAATATTGCAATGATGATCAACCTAGCTACTTTAATCAATACAATGATTAAAAATTCTCATCCATCTCCAAAATAATAACTGATGAACTCTGAGTTCAGATTGAAGAATAGCTTTGTTTTGTTTTTCACTTCCTTTAATTTTCTTGCTTTTTCTTTTTTTTTAACATGGCTTCTATGAAAATACTTTTTTTTTTGCATGACTTCACAAGTATAATGGGTATTTCCTGCCTTCTCAATAGATGAGGTAGATTCTGGAGGAAAAGAAAAAATTTGGAACTCAAAATAAACAAATGAATATTAAAAATAAACATAATAATAAGAAATGCTAATCCCCTGCTATATATCTGCTTAGTAGCAGACTAATTTCTTAGCAAGTGCCATGTTGTTTTGTACAATCAAACTCTTTCTCCCTTCCCTTTTCATTGATATTTTCATTCTCAAATGAAAATGGAGGGAAGATAAATATGTAAACAAAAAGGTCCTGGTCTGCTCCCAACCTGGAAAAATATTTTCATCTCTATTTACTAAAGAAATATATATCTTCCATATAGTAGATGCTTAATAAAAATGAATGGAATGAGAAAAATACACAACAATCATGGAGAGATCTCCTAACATTTCTCCTCCAGTTAGTTAATTCTTTAGTGCTTAGAAAATCAAATAAACACCATCAACAACAACTGTTTGAAGAGGAATCACCAGTGCATCTATAGGAGAGAAGCAAAGAAGAAGACAAATTTGCAAGGAAATGAAATATTTTTTCTTTCACTTTTCTATTTTGCAGCTTGTCAGTCAATTTGAAAGAAAGGCCCAGCAGCTATGGCAACCCCAGAAAGCTGTTCCAGCCCCTGCAGAGGTTTGGAGAGAACTTCAGGGGGCAATAGTTTTGTAGCACTAGCTCCTGGGAAGTGTAAGACTGAGGGAAATTAGAATTACAAAGTATAACTGGATTAGGAAGAGAGGTAAGTATTAACTAACTCTTTATTCTTTACATTCTTTCTAATATCTTACAGTGGAATGTCTCTTGAATCTCATTTTCATCTCATAAGGGCAAATATCCTTTTTCTTTGAGAGACTTCTCTTTGATGCAGTGACTTCTGTTTTGAAACATAAAAGTTTTGATGGGTTACTTAGACAATATTGTATATAATGAGCATATCTTCCTAAATAGTTGGCATTTGGATAGCATTCTGGAACTGATGTCAGTAAGATCTGAGTTTAAATTCTGCCTTAAATATAGTGTAGAAATCTGGAAAAAAGCACTTAATCATTTTAGACAATTTTTTTCATTTGTAAAATGAGCCAGTAGGATTTGACGGCCTTTAAAGTTTCTTCCAACCTTTAAATCTATGATGCTTTTTCCCCCCGAGCTAGCTCAGGTGCTGGATCAATGATCTTAGAGTCTGAGATTAGGAAGAACCTAATGGTGAAGTGGCTGTAGTTGTATTTTAGGGTAGAAAGTCATCCAGGTAATTTTCTTGGGTATATAAAGTTAATAGCCTAAATTCCATTTTGTTTTGTTTTTTTTTTTAACTCAGTCAAAGAAAGGTTTATTAGAATATCTGCCACATTGCACAGACTCTTGAGGAGTTTGAACATGAGCAAGCAGTGGCTAGATTTTAAGAACCCAAGCATCTTAATGGAGACAAGATGGACCTTATATACGGAAAGTCTGTTGGAGGGATCTAGGAGTGGCCAAGTAGTCCATGAGGTAATAGAATTACCAAAGGTGGGAAATGGCCTGGGACCATAGGGAGGCAAGACAATGGACAGGAAGATTATAGCCTCAGGTAAACTCCAGAGATTTGGCTATGAGGGAAAGTCCAGGGTTTTTCCTTTCTGGGGACCAGATACCAACCCCATCATTCCCCCCTCAAACAAATGGGACCCAAATTCTTTTGGAGTAAGAGGAGAAGGTCTCAGCTTCTGAAACTGCTTCCTGCTGGCAAGGGGCATAGAGCTGTCCCTGACTCAAGGGGGTCCCAAACAGGAGGTTGACTGGAACTGAGCACAGGATGCATCCAGGGAATGATGTGGGGACATTGGCTGGTACTCACTGTTTACTACCAACTGTAGGTGAATGGCCTATAGTCTGGAAGACATAAATCTGACAGAAAAAAACTGCAGGGTGCAGATATCACAGGATAAGACATCCTTACCTCTGTTTGGATTCAGATAATTTGCAAGGAAATGAAATATTTTTTCTTTCAATTTTCTATTTTGGAGCTTGTCAGTCAATTTGAAAGAAAGGCCCAGCAACTGTGGCAACCCCAGAAAGCTGTTCCAGCCCCTGCAGAGGTTTTCCAACCATGCAGTATAAAATTCACCTCCTAGCTAGACTCAGGAATAGCCAGGTGCTTAATATTCCCTTTCAAGGGAACATAATGGGGAAACTGAGCCAGGAGGATTCCATCTTAGACTGAGGCTAAAATTGTCCTCTCAGCTTTTCCCAATGCTGACTTCCTACCAGTATCACCTTCTCTGAGTAGCTTGTGGCATTTCTTTCAAGATGGTGGATTATTGAGTATTAATGGATTATGATCCAGACAACTCAAAATAAAATCGTATGAGCTTTTACTTCAAGCAGCAAGTTTTACTAATCACAGCTCAGGAACTTTTCCAGGATTTACATCTCAAACTTAAATTTATCCTAATGTAAAAAGCCAATCATTAGAGATTTCTATACACTTGCAAATTCTCAGCAAGCCATACATAATCCAAAAAAAGCTTTTTGGCTAGTTTACATATTAAAACAATAACCAACAATAGCTAAATTATTTTAGTGGTAACCAAATTATGAAAATTTGCTTGATATAACTGCTATAGAAAGTTCACCAAACTGAAACTTGAAACAAACCCATTACTAATCAGGTGACTTCAGTTTTGTTAAATGCACTTCCAAATTACTTTACACAGAGAATCAACATCTCATCATCATTAACAGTTAAAACTACAAATTTGAAAGAGCATGCTTACCCAAGTTCAGAGGCCAGCTTCTTTACCTTGAGAAGTATGTGCTAAATCTGGGTGATGCTTCTAGGCAAAGGTTGCCCCAGAGCCCAAGGCTATTGCCAGTGGGGCACTTTCTGTCTGCTGCCCCTCCCACCTCCCTCCTTTTCCCCAGGTGGGGGAGGGCAAAATCAAAAGTGAGGGGTAAAGGGTGAAATTCTCTTCTTCTATGAGAGGGGTTGACAGATACCCTCTTGACACAAGCAAGGGAGTGGGAAAAAACTGACCAGGGTTGTAAGGAGGAGTTCTAAACTCCTTAATGATCAACCATAAAACATCCAGAATCTGCAAGATATTTTTAGCTATTCTAACTTTCCCTGTAACCTCCATGAAGGAAGATTCAGAGGTGCAAAGGGAAGGGAGTAAGTAAGCCTCAGGGAACCAAAAAGCAACTGCAGTTTTCCCCAATTCCCTAGCACCAACAGAATTAACAAAATTGAACATACCCTTCCGGATAGGGCATCTGTCCTCGTCCTCTATGCTGAGAAGGTGTACCCAGGTCCAAGAACCGACCCAGTGGACTGAGAGCCTGAGAGCATTAGCCAAGTATGAGACAGCCTTGTAACTCTGCCAGAAATGCACCTCCAAGCCTTGGTGCTTGGAGAGCCACCCTAACTGCAGAGCAAGAAAGGAGGGGAGAGGGAAGGTTTACATACCTTCCAGTCTTGGCTGGAGAAGAACTTGGGTTTAGGCAGTTTCCCCATATGTGCCACCAAAATGATGCAGTATAGGGTTCAGGGGTGCCGGAACCCCAATATCACAACACACGAATCTTGTCTGCAAGAATTTGACCCAAACCTTCTCTCAGCCAAAGACAAGGTTTATTAGAGCATCCATCATATTGGGCAGATTCTTAAAGAGTCTGAGTAAGCAGTGGCTAGATTTTAAGAATCCGAACCTGTTTTGTTTCTTAAAATCATACTTGATTTTTACCCTTCCATCTTTATCACCATAGGACTTTACGGTTTTTTTTTTCTAATCTACTCTCTCTAATATTTTTCTTCAACACTGAGCAGAAGTGAAATGTAACTCCATATCACTGTAAGTGTCTATTGCAGGATATGACAATAACTAAAATTCTTTTATCATGGCAAGCAAAAAGTATGTTTGACTCAGTTTATGGTTAGATATCTGACCACAATAACCAAAACCATCCTATTTATGTGACTGCTGTGTTGCTTTTGTTTAATCATTTCAGTCACGTCTGACTCTTCATGACCCCATTTGGGATTTTCTTGGAGTGGTTTGCCAGTTTCTTCTTCAGCTCATATTGAAGATGAGGAACTAAGGCAAACAGAGATAAATGACTTGCCTAGGGTCACACAACTACAAAGTGACTGAGACCAGATTTGAACTCACTGAGAGGTCTTCCTGACTGTAGAATGAGACTCTATTCACTATGCCGCCTATCTACCTCTAAGTGACTGCACTTACACTGAAACTGTTTGCTACAATAAGTAAAAGAAAATAGTATATTTTAAACATTGTTTCATTATCATTTATATTCCCTCATTTAAAAAGAGAGACAACAAAATAATAGAAATCTCACCCTATTCTCAACATCCACAGCAGTTTTTTTTCTCTCTTGCCAAAATATTAGAAGGATTAAAAAAAGTATCTGACATAATATTCATCTGTATGTACCCATTTTAAGCTGCTTATCAACATCATGGAAGATATCTTTTGAAGACTGCAAACCAAAAAGAGTACTCTCTGTTGATGACAAGGCTCTTTCAGTGCTCCTTCTCAAAAAATGAATTTGTCCTAATCAAACTGAACTATGAGATGCCATAAAGCCTCTTGAAAGAAATCTTTTGAAATATGAAAAAGATTGGTCTTACCATTCACAGCAGAAAAACACACTAGACGTTGTGCAGCTAGATGGGCAACCAGTCAAATAATTTACTCTATGTGTCTATCTGTCTGTCTGTCTGTCTGTCTCTCTCTTTCTCTCTTTGTCTCTCTCTCTGTCTTTCTGTTTCTTTCTCTCTGTCTCTGTCTCTGTCTCTCTCTCTCTGTCTCTCAAATATATTCGTATATACATATACATTCACATGTATATACATATACATACTGCATATTGTATACATACTAGATGTTATCATAGTAATTTGTATATATGCATACATATAATATACATATGCATATGTGTGTGTGTGTGTGTGTGTGTGTGTGCACATATATACACAGCTAATGGGCAGTAAGTTGTAGACATAATTAGGTAGGAGGAAGAGAAACTTCATCCCATTTAAGCCTCAGTGCAGTAGAACTGAGAACATATTGAAGCATAGATGTTCTCTTTTCTCTCTTTTTTTAAACATGTCTAATATGGAAATTTGTTTTATATGACTTCATATTTGTAATGAGTTTCATGTTTCTTGCTCTCTCAATGAGGAGGGGAAGAGGGTTTGGGAAAGAGAATTTAGAACTGAAAATAAAATAAAATTGAATTAAAAAAAGAGTGTATGTGATACCTTTCTCTGCTATAATAATATTAACATTTTCGTTCCTTGTAGGTGCCACTTAATGAAATAATATGATCTTGCAAGAATTAAAATTAGAAGTAACCCTGGAAAAGCAGGTAACATAATGAAAAGAACACTTTACTTGGACTCAGGAAGACCTATTTTGCAACCTGACTCAAGCGCTTAGTAGATGTGTGATCCTAGAAAAGACATTTGACTTCTCTTGACCTGTTTCTTCATCTGAAAAATGGGCATAATACTAGACCCTATTGTGCAATATTGTTGTTAGAATGAAATAGGGTTAAATATGTATAGCTTTGCAAACCATAAAGATCTATACAAATGTTAGCAATTATTCCTATTAACAACAGAAAGACATGAGTGAGTTAAGTACTATGTTTTGTAGTACACAAACACAATCATATTCAAAAGTGACATACATTATAGTTTCAAAGTCATATATGAATAGAAAAGGAGGTCATATATGCAGAAAGAGTAAGAAATGGATGGTCCAAATATTTTCCTAGATTAGTGCCTTTGAGGTAATAAAAGAAAAATAAGGGCCTCTGATATATTGATTGTCTATTCAATAGGACATTATATTGAAAGACATGCATATGAAGTACAGAAATGGAGAAGACATAATGGGTTTCTAATCTTCATTTGTGAATGGAGTATCCACATTAATGAAATCAGAAATCATTAAAATCTTTAGCTGATTTGCTTCAATAGGTCACTAAATCCTTCCATAGCACTGCTAAACATAGAACTGTCCTGAAGCTACATCAAACAGAGTTAGTAATAGATGGACTTCAGGATAAATAAAGCATAGTTTCTAAAGGTACATAAAATCTCTAGACTTGAGGGAGAGAAAATGGCAAGTGGTCCATCTTGATGAACTGTAATTAGGGAAAGCCTCTATCAGAGCAAAGATGTTGAAGAGAAAGTTTCCACAAACCATTCCAATTATAACTTTGGAGTCAAAGAAATCGGCGTCTTCTATCTAGATGGCAGCATAGGGAGAATGAATGATATTTTCAGGTCTCTGTGGAATGAATGTGTAACTGACCCCTTACTTGTTGCCTGCTTACCCACTGATATTTAGGCCCAGGGTACTGACTGCAAAGAGATATAACTTCTCTTTTAAGACTCTGAATTTGTAACACAGAAATAGCAGAAGACAGCCCAAGACTAACCTTTCTCTCTTAGTTCAGGCACAGTACCTTATCTAGACTCTAATTTTTCCTAAGAGTCTGTGATCATGTGATTATATAGCACGTCAAAATTATTAAGAGAATAAAGTAGCGTGCATGCGCGCGCGCGCGCGAGAGAGAGAGAGAGAGAGAGAGAGAGAGAGAGAGAGAGAGAGAGAGAGAGAGAGAGAGAGAAATACATACCTGTAATACAGGAATAGAAAGAGATAGCTAGAAACTAGATTTTCAGCCTAAGCTCAGATTATTGTAAGATAAGATGCTCAGGAGGACTTGTAATTTTTCAGGAGCTTTAAGCCTTTATATTCTGAAGTATTTATATCATTATATCCCTAAAGGTTCTTTAAAAAAGTATTGTAATAACAGCACTTTTCAATCACTTCTGAAAAATTACAACTCCCACTCTATCCAAATAGTATCAGCAACTGGAACCTTTTGTCAACTCTTCAAACTTTACAAAACCAAGTATTCCTTCCTTCCCCATAAAGCTTACATCTTATCTTTTTAGTTCCACTCTCTGAATTTATTTCAGAAGATTCCTTGTATTAGTAAGAGTTTGCATTCCTAATTACTTTTCCTTCTCCTAAGAAGGACTCTTTTAGCCTCTGCTTATCTATATATTCACAATTTTTTCTTGTATATTTTAAAAACCACTGGTAGTAATCTGCATGGCAAGTAAATTAATCATTCAAATGAGGCACAATAAAATTTAAGGTCATATATTTGGACATTTACTGGCTAGTAAAATATGCTAATGAGGCATAATTACATTCTACCTTATGCCACACTTCAAGCTCCTAAACTGAGTGTAAATATCACTAGAGGAACATTCCAAACTCTGGTAATTTCAATGAGGCCATTTCTCCTTAATAGGAAGTTTGATGCAAAAAGTTTTTCTTCCAAAAAGATCTTACCAGAAAATATAGTATACTGAAGTGGGCAAAATACTGCTTTTTACTCCATATCTATACATCATTAATGTCAGCTGTTTAAAAATAGATGTCTCAAAGCCAGTTTGCAGTATGTTTTATGGCTGCAAAAATGTTTAGTGTGGATATAAGTCAGAATATGATTTGTTCCTGACACCAAATACTGCTAGTGATGTTTGGTAGGGAGAGAATAATGAAGGGAAGCTGTTGCATATATTTCCTTCATTAAGTCTTTCATTTTAATCAGGTCACAGTTCAAGACAGCCTGATAAGGCACTCCTACTCCTGCCTGGATCTATGCATTATTACATTTGATGGATAGTGAGTATTCCATCATAGAATCATTTGAACTGATGACTTCCGTTTCCAGCTTGTTAATACACCATTCGTTTCTTGTTTTGTTTTGTTTTGTTTTATATTAGAATATCAAAAGGGTGGAAGAGTTCATAGAGTAATTTGTTTTTTGAGATTAATTCCATCCAAAGAGAATACTCACAGCTTTCCCATCACTTTTCAAGATTTCTATTAACATGAACTGAGAACCGATATATCTGGAAGTTAAGACAAACAAATCGGTTTTGAAGACACCAAGATAACTTAAAATTGGGTTAATGCTTTTTCTGATCTAGCTCTCACTATGATTTGAAGGCAAAGGATATGAAGAGGAAGAATTGAGATGGGCCATAACAGGTCTTAGTGGGCTATAGGCACATGCCTATGTCTAATCAGGAGTTCTTTGCGGTAAAAAAACAAACAAAAACCAAACAAATAAGTAATTCTAATCAGTAGCTCTTTAGGGCGACATACAGAAATAAAATGTTAAAATCCTCCTTGTCCCTTTTAAGCCTCTTCTCCTCCATGAAATCCTTAATTATTAGCTTTATCATTTCCCTTTGATCACATTTTTTTTTTCAGGAAATTTAAACGGAAAGTCTCTAAGACCCCTTATGACTTGGGTATTCTATAATTCTAATTATTCAATTTCAATGACTGTCATTTTACAAAATATATTTTTACAATTTAATTTAAACATACTGGTGGTAATCATTTATTAAATGCATATAATAGATTATGTTAAAATACTTGTGCATTTGTTCATATGCTATTAGTACAAGTATATTTGGGTTTATATGTACACTATGATTTCTTAGGTCAGCATAGTTTATCTGATTGTGATCTCCTAAGGGAAAGGTAGGCAAGGACCAAATAAGTTGATCCTTCTAGTCTAAGCATCTGTACTTGGTTGACACTATCAGAACTATCTTTAAGGTATGGCAAATTAAAGCTGTTACCTCTCAGGTTCCTCACTTTGAGGATAGCAGGCAGTGATGCAAGTGGCTGCATGAAGAGTCAGGCAGACAGCAAGCATTTATTTAGTCTTTACAGTATACCATGCTCTGTGCTAGGAGCTACTCATACAAATAAAGACAAAAATAGTTCCTGCATTGCAGGAACACATATTCTGATCAGGGAGTCAGCATAAAAACTCTGTGTATATATGGAGATATGTGTACAAATACACACATACACACACACACACACACACACATATATATAAATATATATACATACACACACATATGTATGTACATATACATATTTGTACACAATTGCTTAACAAACATGTGTATATATACTATAGAAATTCATATATATTTAACATTTGTGTAATGTATATGGTAAACTGTAGATGTTCTCAGAGGGAAAGGAATAGCATTTAGGGAATCAATGAAAGCTGTTTTGGAGAAGGCAGGCTTTTAGCTGGGATTTGAAGAAAACAAGAGGAACCTGGAGGTAGAAGTGAGGAGGAAAAAAATTCTACACATGGGGGACAGTTAGTTAAAAATCATGGAATATAGAAATGGAGTGCTTTATGAAAAAAAATAATAAGGAGGTCAGAATAATTGGATCATAGAATATTTATATATACATATATGTATACACACACATATATACATACATAAATACATACATGCATATATATATGTGTGTGTATATATATGTGTGTGTGTGTATGAGATTAGAAAGGAAAGAAGAGATTAAGTTTTGAAAAACTTCAAAAGCCAAAGGGAAGACTTTTTCTTAAAATTGGAGCCTAAAGGTAGCTAGGTGATGTGGTGGACATAGCACTGGGCTCAGAATCAGGAATACTCATCTTCATGAGTTCAAATCTAGCCTCAGACAATTAATAATTGTGTGACCTTGGGCAAGTCATTTAACTGTTTGCTTCAGTTACTTATCTTTAAAATGAGCTCAATAATGTGGCAAACCCCTCCAGTATGTTTGCCAAAAAACCTCAAATGAGGTCATGGGACATGACTGAAAAACTACAACAACACAGGTAATAGGAAGATATTGGAGTTTACTGAATAGTGGGTGAAATGGTCCATGCTCTTTAGGAAAATCACTTTGGCTGTGATGGACTGGAGTGGGAAAAGATATGAGAAGACTATTGCAATAATTCAGGCATGAGTTGATGGGGGCCTTTATTAGGCAGTGGTGGCAATGCTAGAGCAATGCATATAGGAGAGATGTTGCATAGGTAAAATTGAAGGGACTTGACAGCAGATTGGATATGGGGAATGAGAGAGACTAAGTCATGGATGACACCTAAGTTGTAAGCATTAATGATCAGGAGCACAGTGGTGACCCCCAGCAATAATATAGAAGAAGAGGAGAGGGCTTTGAGCAAAAGATAATGAGCTTAGTATTAGACATACAGATCTAAAAATGGTAATGGGACACCCAGTTTGATATGAATAACAGGCAGTTAAAAATGCAAGACTGGAGGTTGAAAGAAAGATTATTGCTTGATAAATGTATCTGAGAATAACTGAAGATAAATGTTACTCTCTACTCAGAGATATTAATGGAGATGTTATGAATCCATAGAAGCTTATGAGATCACCAAGCAAAATAGTATGCATGGAGAGAAGAGAGGCCAAGATAGAACTTTAGGGTTCACCCACAGTTAATGATCTCAACCTGAATAATGAGCCAGAGAAGGAGACGGGGAGGGAGTAGTCAGACAAGTAGAAGAAGTGGACAAATAGAAAAGAGGATAGAAGAAGAAGCACAGGAGAGGATATTTCCTCCATTTCTCCAGCTGATCCTGCAAAGACTTTAGGATCATCAACCAAAAATAACCTCAGTTCCATATCACCAAAGTAGATGGGACTATCCCTACAACATGTCCCCCTTAACTATGTTAACCTGTTTTTTAAACTTATTTTCCCCTTCAAAAATAACCTTAATTTTCAAGTTAACTATATTTCATCTGTATCAAAAAGTTAAGTAGATGCGACTTGTCCCTATAGGAAGAGACCTGGATTCACTGGCTCAGCATGGATTCAGTGTGGTACAGTGAAAAGAGGTTTGACTCTGTAGTCAAAGAACTTGAGTTCAAATCCAACCTATGAACTTAATTAATAACTGTGTGGCTTTAGGCAAATCACCTCTAGCCTTGGTTTCCTCATCTGCTAAATGAATGTTAGATATTGAGGGTCCTTCTAGTTCTGTATCTTATGAATTTATATTTTTTTAAGACAACTACTACAAGGATAATTGATGAAATATTTATATTGGCTCTGTCCTCTATAATTTTTAATTTATTTCAATGAAATTTGCTAACTTGGATAGCAGTTTCAAAATAAAAACTATTCCAGTAAATAATTAAATTCATACACACATATGTGTATATGTGCATGAATGTATATATTTTCCAGTATAAACAAGATGCTATAATAGACATTTTATATATATAAATATGTGTGTGTATATATATATATATACACATGTTTGTGTATGTAATATATATACATATATATGTATGTGTGTATATATATATATATATATATATGTATGTATGTATGTATGTATGTATATAATTAAGACATGGTCCTTACCCTCGTGGACTTTACAACACAGAAGGAAATTACAATCTAGAGAATCACTTATCTCCATCACTTTGCCATTCATTATTCCCATTATTATCTCTTTTTCTTTTTGCTTCCTAATATGGTGTTTCTGCCTAGTGCTATCATTTGAGCACAAGGTCTAGGAGAACTACTTATTTGCTATTTTTTCCACAATGGATTTATTTCAAGCATTTCTTTCAGCATGATATTATTTCCATTGATATAGATGAATTAACCTAAAATCAAAGATTCAGGTTGTGATTTTTTTGCGGTTGTTGTTCAGTCATTTTAGTAGTATCTGATTCTTTATCACCCCATATGGGGTTTTCTTCTTGAAGATACTAGTTTGTCATTTCCTTTTCCAACTCATTTTATAGATGAGGAAACTGAGACAGATAACCTTAAGTGACTTGCTCAAGATCACATAGCTCGTAAGTGTCTGAGGCCAGATTTGAAGTTACTCTTCCTGACTCCTGGCACAGCATTCTATCTATTCCACCTAACTGTCCCAAGGAGCCCACATTTCCAAAATTGATACAGTATAGATAGAAAAAAGAAAGCATTCTCCAAATTCAATGAAATAGGTGTATATGTTTAGCTATTTTTGGTGCTAGATTCAATACAGACATAAATTAGGATAGAGAGCAGTAAGAAAAAAAAACATTTCTCAACATCTGGTGAGAAATGTTGTTCTTAATCTTTTAGCATATGTGAGTTATTGGAAGAAAAAAAAAGACCAGAGATTTCAGAGCAATGGACAATATGTTAAATATCCTAAGGAGAAGAATAGGAAATGAGAAAACATTTTGTAATGAAATTCCCTTCCCAAGAATAGGTCCTCAATGTCAGTTCACTGTGTACTAGAGGTGTCTGTATAAAGCCTATAAAATGGAATCAAATGGATTCACAATGATAGTTAAGTTAAAGATGAAAAATGTGGAACTGGATCGGGTCTCAGATATAATCCAACCTTTGTCTCTGAATCATGCTTACATCATTGTATAGTGATCACTATCTACTTTGAAAGGGGAATATGGACTTTGCTGTAATACCTCTAGCTTTTGCCTCTTGGTGTTTCTAAAGTCTTGTGAAGACTTATGAGAGCTTCATTGTATTTTGTCTGGCCTTGTTGTTAGTTGCCCAGGGTCACTCCAAGAGTAGAAAAGGTAAATGAAAAGGGGTACACACATTTATTCCTTGTCTTAAAGACTTGGAGAGAAGAGCTAACCATGGAGCTAACCATTGAGTTAAGAAATAGGTGAATAGAATTCTGTGCCTGTAAATTAGCTTAGTAAGGTCTGAGGAGCTTCCATTGGAAAGAAGGAAAGATATATACATTTATTAAGCAACTACCCCGTGCCAGACATTTTGCTAGACATTTTATAAATAGTATCTCATTTGATCCTTCCAACAACTCTGGGTGGTGAGTGCTATTATCATTCTCATTTTACAGCTGATGAAACTGATGAAAACAGAGAGATTAAGTGACTTGCCCAGGGTCAAGCAGCTAATAAGAATCTGAGGCTAAAATGGAACTTAGGTCTTCGTGATTCTAGGCCCAGTGCTCTATGTACTGTGCCACCTAACTGGTAAGTATGCAGTTCTTACAGTCACTGTAGGGGCCTTTCTGTATTCTAGCTAGAAGAGACCAGGAGGCTCACTGACAACAAAACTCTCTATTCTGAAAAATTATGGCATAGGCAATTTCCCATGATCTGTTGGTATAAGTGATCCCATTCTGAAAGAACAAAAGATTGGTGACCATTTCTCAAAGCAGCAGCAACAGCAGCTTTAGTAGATGACATTCACAGAGATCAGAATCAATGAGCTGATAGCCAGGGGGATCAGATGGCTGATGATAGCAGTGAAGATGAAGAGCAGACCTTCCAGGACATCTTAGCTACAGACATAAAAGTGCACACCAATAAAATGCAGAAGGAAGCTTCTAATTCTTGAAAGGAGAGAATATATAGTGGACATTTTATAATTGTTTGGTTGTTCAGTCATATCATACTCTTTGTGATCCCATGGACCATATCATGCCAATGCTGTCCTTGGAGTTTTCTTGGCAAATATAACAGAGTGGTTTGCAATTTCTTTCTCCAGTGGATTAAGGTAAACAGAAGTTAAGTGACTTGCCCAGGGTCACACTGCTAGTAAGTGTCTGAGGCCAAATTTGAACTCAGGTCTTCCTGACTCCAGGCCCAGCCACCTAACTACCTCCTCTGTAGCAGAGATACAGAAATAGGAAGAAAGGTATATCTAGAGTAGTCCCAGGAGCAGGAGGGGTTAGAGGTGAGAAACTGAGTCAGAGTTGGCTGTCTCATAACAGAATCATGAAGACTGACTCAGGTATGAGATGTTTTGCAGATAAAATGCAGATACTATAAATGCCCTTTCACCTAGGAGGATCTGTTTTCAAGGGATTTGCTCTGGAAGGAGGCCATAAACCCTTGCTCACCACTGTACAAACCTGTGGTAGATAGTACTCACTTATATAAAGGGGACTCAGAATGATTCTATTGTTTTACTATTCATTATTTAGTTTATTCTTCTTATCCAAGCAAGCTTTTTTACCATTTGGTTTCTAAATCCTCTCTCTCCCTTTGTTAGTGTAGGTCCTGGCTGCGGACTCAGGACATGCAATGACCCAGTACTGAACCCAGTAACACACAGGAATTCTAGAGTGAGCAGAACACATGAGTTATTTCCTCTGGTCAGAAACAGGAGACTACATTATCTAGGCTGGTATGATTCCTGAAGAAAAGTAAATAAATTACATACCATGAAAAACATCAGCTTCTCAGATAGGATAACTGGTATACTTGCAGAATGAGAACTTAACTAGAATGTCTCAGACACTGCTTTGTATTCAACTAGAGCAGATACAATGTCATATTGTGTGCAAGAGTGGGGTCATAGGGACAGGACACAGAGTCAGAATCAATGGAGCAATAGTTATCAAAGTGAGGGATTCAGGGTAGATAATAAATGCAGAAATAGCTCAGATACACAGAGAGAGAGAGAGAGAGAGAGAGAGAGAGAGAGAGAGAGAGAGAGAGAGAGAGAGAGAGACTCAGAAGCTTGTGGGCAAAAGAAAATCCAGGGATTTGGAATTGGGTGAAATTTTAGGAGCATATATATACCGAATATCATTACAAGAAATGAGGGTAAACCAAGTTAGGCTATTGGAAGTCCACATGTCCTCCAGAGTTAGATTTCAAAGCAAGAAAGGTAACAGATCTAAACAACCAGAACACAGAAACCAGAAAGATAGCTCACTATATTAAAGGTCAGCTTCTTTCTCTGGCAGAAACCAGCAAATTCACAGAAATAGGAGAACAGGGCAAGGAAATGAGATCAGAATCTCAGCCAAAAGTTAAGGTAGCAGGCCAGACATTTAAAAAAGCCACTAATAAGCATGTCACCTTTCAGTATAAGCTTAAATAAAGATATTCTAGAATATAACCTTGACCTACTGTACCATCCTAAGTTCGTCTTTGATGAATCAGCACCTAGTCCTTTTTGAGATCCTGCCATGTATACAGCAAAACCAATGTTTTCACAACAGATTTTTAATAAGTTTATCTATTATTAATAATATTAACTAGTAAGTCATAACATGATGTATTGTCTCCAATCACCCACAAACATAATTTTACAACATAATTTTCTTTTATATAATTAATTTATTTTTAGTTTTCAACATTTATTTCCATAAGATTTTGAGTTTTAAATTTTTGCCACCTCATTTTTCTCCACTTCCCCAAGATGGCCTGTTATCTGATATAGACTCTACTAACACATTAATATTAAACATGTTTTCACATTAGTCATGATGTGAAGAAAAATTAGAACTTATGGGAAGAACTATGAGAAAAAAGAAACAAAAGAAAACAACAAAAGAAAAGGAAAGCAAATAGTATGCTTCCATCTGTGGATAGCATTTTACATCATGAATCTTTTGGAGTTGTCTTAGATCCTTGAATTGCTGAGAAGAGCTAAATCTATTAAAGTCAGTCATCACACAATGTGACAATGTGGCATTGTAAAATGTTCTCCTGGTTCTTCTCATTTCATGCTGCATGAGAACATTTAAGTCTTTCCAGGTGTTTCTGAAGTCCACCTGCTCATTATTTCTTATAGCACAGTAGTATTCCATTACATTCAAACACTACAACTTGTTCAGCCACTCCCCGATTGATGGACATCCTCTCAATTTCCAATTCTTTGCTACCACAAAAAGATCTGCCATAAATATTTTTGTACATTTGGGTTCTTTTACCATTTTTATGATCTCTTTGGGATACAGATCTAGAAATAGTATTACTGAGTCAAAGGGCATGCACTTCTTTACAGCCCTTTGGGCATAGTTCCAAATTACTCTCCAGAATGGTTGGATCAGTTCACAACTTGACCAATAATGCATTAGTGTTCCAATTCCCCACATGTTCTCCAACATTTGTTATTTTCCAGCTTTGTCATGTTAGCCAATCAGATAGGTATGATGCAGTACCTCAGAGTTTTTGTAATTTGCTTTTCTCTAATCAATAGTAACTTAGAACATTTTTTGATATGACCATAGATAGCTTTAATTTTTCCTCTGAAAATTGCCTGTTCAGATCCTTCGACCATTTGTCAATTGAGGAATGACTTGTATTCTTATAAATTCAACTCAGTTCTCTATTTTAGAAATGAGGCCTTTATCAGAGACACTGGCTACAAAAACTGTTTCCCAGCTTTCTGCTTCCTTTCTAATCTTGGTTGCATTGGCTTTGTGCAAAACTTCTTCAATTTAATGTAATCAAAATCATCCATTTTGTATTTTATAATGTTCTCTATCTCTTGTTGGGTCATAAATTATTCCCTTCTTCATAGATCCGACAGGCAAACTATTCTTGCTCTTCTAGTTTGCTTATAGTATCAACCTTTATATCTAAATTATGTACCCATTTTGATTTTATCTTGGCATAGGGTGTAAGATGTTAGTCTACACCTAGTTTCAACCATACCATTTTCCAGTTTTCCCAGTAGTTTTTATTATATGCTGAGTTCTTATCCCAGAAGTTGAAGTCTTTGGATTTATCAAATAGTATATTGCTGTAGACATTGACTATTGTGTCTTGCATAACTAACCTATTCCACTGATTCACCACACTATATCTTAGCCAGTGACGAGTAGTTTTGATGATTGCTGGTTTATAATACAATTTAAGATCTGGTACAGCTAGGCCACCTCTTGCATTTCTTTTCATGAATTCCCTCAATATTCTGGACCTATTGCTTTCCAGATGAATTTTCTTATTGTTTTTCCATATCTATAAAATAATTTTTGGTATTTTGTTTGGTATTGCACTGAATAAGTAATTTAATTTAGGTAGACTTGTAGTTTTCATTATATCAATCTGGCCTATCCATGAGCAACTGATATTTTTCCAACTTTTTAGATCTGACTTTATTTGTGTGAAAAAGGTTTCGTAATTGTGTACATAGAGTTCCTGGGTTTGTTTTTTGCAGGTAGACTCTGAAATATTTTATGATATCTACAGTAACTTTAAATGGAATTTTCTTTTTCTATCTCTTGCTGTTGGGCTTTGTTAGTAATATGTAGAAATGCTGATGATTTATGTTGGTTTATTTTATATTCTGCAATTTTGCTAAATTTGTTTATTATTTGAAGTATTTTTTTACTTGATTCTCCAGGATTCTCTACATCATCTGATCTGCAAAGAGTGATAGCTTTGGTTCTTCTTCGCCTATTCTAATTCCATCAATTTATTTTTCTTCTCTTATTGCTAAAGTTAACATTTCTAGTACAATATTGAATAATAGTGGTGATAATAGACATCCTTGTTTCACCCTAGATCTTATTGGATATGCTTCTAGCTTATCCCCATCACCTATAATGCTTGCTGAAGGTTTTAGGTAGATGCTACCTATCATTTTAAGAAAGAATCCATTTATTCCTATGCTCTCTAGTGTTTTTAATAGGAATGGGTATTGCATTTTGTCACATTCTTTTTCTGCATCTATTGAGATAATCATAAGATTTCTGTTGGTTTTGTTATTGATGTGGTCAATTATGCTTATAATATTCTTAATATTGAAAAAGCCCTACATTCTTGGTTTAAATTCTACCTAGTCATAGTGTGTTATCTGTGAGATAAGTTGCTGTAATCTATTTGCTAACTTTTTATTTAATTTTTTAAAAATCCATATTCCTTAGGTAAATTGGCCTATAATTTCTTTTTCTGTTTTGGCACTTCCTAGTTTAGGTATCAGCACCATTCTTTGTATAATAAAAATAATTTTATAGGACTCCTTCTTCACCTATGTTCCCAAATAGTATATATAGTATTAGAATGAATTTTTCTTTTTTTTCTTTTTTTTTTTTTTAAATTTTTTAAATGAATTTTTCTTTAAATGTTTGATAGAATTCACTTATAAATCCATCTGAACCTGGAGATTTTTTCTTTGGGAGTTCATTGATGGCTTGTTCAAATTATTTTTCTGAACTGGGGTTATTTAAGTATTTTATTACTTCTGTTAATCTGGGCAATTTATATTTTTATAAATATTCATCTATTTCACTAAGATTGTCAAATTTGTTAACATACAGTTGGGCAAAAAAGCTCTTAATTATTGTGTTAATTTCCTATTCATTGGTGAATTCACCCTCTTCATTTCTGATACTGGTAATTTGGTTTTCTTCTTTCTTTTTTTAAATAAAATTAATGAAAGGTTTATTTTATTTTTTTTTCATAAAACCAGCTCTTAGTTTTATTTATTCATTCAATAGTTTTCTTAATTTTAATTTTATTAATCTCTCCTTTGGTTTTCAGTATTTCTAAGTTGCTATTTAATTGAGGATTTTTAATTTTTTTTAGTTGTTTTTTTTTAGTTGCATCCCCAATACATTGATCTCCTCTTTCTCTATTTTATTCATGTAGGCACTTAGAGATATAAAACTTACCCTAAGAACTGTTTTCACTTCACCCCATAAGTTTTGGTATGTTGTCTCATTATTGTCATTCTCTTAGATGAAGTTGTTCTTTGTTTCTATGATTTATAGTTTAACTTACACATTCTTTAGGATTAGATTATTTAGTTTCCAATTAATTTTACTCTATCTTTCCATGGCCTTTTATTACATGTAATTTTTATTATTTCTGCCTTGGCAGCATGGTATAGTGGATAGTGTGTTGCATATGAAGCAAGGAAGAGCTAAGTTCAAAACCCACCTCTGACAATGAGTAGTTATAGGACCTTGAAGAAATCTTATTCTCTCTGAGACTGCTTCCTGCTATTTAAAGTTGGTAAATGTCATGAATATACAAAAAGTTGTTCTGAATGAAATATTAGGAATTTTTCAAATTTTAAAGTTTTATATATATGTCAGTTGTTATTGTTATTATCTCATTCTTAAATTGGAACCATATGCCATTTTCCTTTCATTTGTGAATGAAAATATAAAAATTGTTAAATTAATGGAAAAATATTTATTCAGTGCTTACTGAGTGAAGCATGATGTTAAATCTGAGGTTTGTGTGTGTATGTGTGTATATCTATATCTATCTATATATCTATAAAATAAACACATATGCAGAGGTTAAGAACATGGATTGTAAATGAACAAATAACTAGAAAGGCAGATGATGGAAGAAGATAAGACAAAAGTGTTTTCAATTCATTCAATCCCACAAGCATTAAGTTTCCACCATGTGGCAGATCCTGCCGTCCTAAGAATGTAGACAAAAAGTAAATAGTACTCAAAGACCAGTCATTAGAGAGGAGAGGAACAATGTAAAACAGATAAATATATCAAGTATATGCGAAATAATAGGAAAAAGAACAGTAACAGCTGGGACAATGATGAAGGATTTCTTTTACGATATTTCACTTGATTTGGCCCTTGAAAGGAAATAAGGCTTCTCAGAGATAGAGGTGAGTGCTGATGGTATGCTTGGGTACTTGTGCTCAGACCCCAGTTCCAAGACTATATTTCTCCCTACCCTCAAAAACACCATGTCCGGCAATTTCTTTCCAGCCCAAGGACACTATCCCTAGCAATTACTCATGAGTGGGCCCCAGTGAAACACTTCTCTCTCTTCCTAGTACAGTAAGAAGCTGACCCTGTAAGAATTATTAGTTTGTACTGGTTCATAAAGATATCTTGTACCTACCAGACTATCACACACTAACTCTCTATCTCATTATACACATCCCAGACTCAAGGCATAAGTACATTACCTATATCTATCTTGTCAAATAGGACATTGACTGGTAACAGCCCAGTCAGGTCCCTGAGTGTAAATTAACTTAGAGACATAGCAGACCTAAAAACCATACCTTTCTGTGCCCCCTCCCCCTACCATAGGCTTTTCCTGGTGAACTCTGGGTAAAATGCCTGTGTAGTAGATCCAAAAAGTGCATTTTACTTTAGGAACTAACCATTCCCTAAACGCTCTCTAATCCCACCCTGAATCACCTAATTAGCATATTTGGCACACATTTCACTGCAGTTTTTCTTATATAATCTTTACCTTTACCCTTCTAAGGTCACAGGTTCCTTAAGAACTTTTGCCAGCTGAATATCACTATAATAAACATTTGCCAAATTAACTTAAAAATTGTTTGAGTCTGCGAATTCTTTCTAGATGACCCTGTCCTGTACCTTGGTCTTTGAAGGGTTCCTGAGCCCCTCAAAATCACATCATTGTGACCATTCCAAGTCAGGAAAACCTATTCAAAAGGAAGGATATAGGGTCAGAAATGCCTGGAAAAGGGATGAACTTGGAATCAGGGGGCAATTCTAGTATATGCCATTGGGCAAGTTACTTTCTACATCTCTAAAATGGGATTGATCGTACTTCTACTACTATTCCCAGAGATTTGTTAGGAAGAAAGCTTTGTCTAAACCTTAATATTTGTAACTAACAATGTCATTTATCACATGTTGAAACAGTTGGAAAAGATGTTCTGTGCTTCTGATAGACTCATAACAATATATCCCACTGTTGTATGGACAATTAAGGCAAAACTCCAATTTGACTAGATCAGAAGTTGGTCTGTGAGTCAAGGAAGTATATCAGACCTGATAGTCAGAAGCCCCAGATATTCAACAGTAATGAAAAGTGTAATTCAAAGGAGAAATACACCAGATTTAGCAAATTCATAAAAATATGTGTCAAAGGTTACATGATGAAGTCAGATATGGGGCACCAGCTAATATGAAGCACAACTAAGAAGTTACTGAAATGGGACTACTTTGGGGCTCAGTCTTTTGGCATTAAATAGCTTAAGATGCTGTGTTCACCCACTGAAACAAATTCAGTCAAAATCATACAATTTGATCTTTTAAAAGATATATTATTGGGACTTGCCTGGCAGAATAAAATTTTTGAAGACACAATCCAAATCCAATAGTTCTGTTTTCTTACGACAAGCTGTGGCTTTTTCTTTGAACCATGCCATTTATTAAAATAACAACAACAATGATAACATTATTTTCAAATTCTTAGCTGAGAAAGAACCAGGTATTTAGGTTATAGAACCTGTCTCCAATCAGTTGAAAAAATATTTCAGGGAGCAAATTAAATAGACATTTACCAATCATTTCTGGTCCTTCCATCTACTCTTGCATTTACTCACCTCAGAGATGAGAGATTCATTTAAAAATTAAATATTCTTTGATAAATACATTTATATGCTGATTTTTTTAACTTGTAGTGCCAGTATTTTTTTTAATTGCCCAATGCCTTATAACCCAAAAAGTGCTCCATATTTCATAGTATAAGCACAATGACATTAATTACATTGGGAAAGGCACCAAAAGAGCAGTTTCTTTTGTAGCAAAATGCCTTTTAAATGAATCAAATTTGCAAGGCTGGAAAAGAAAATGGAAGAGAGAGAGAAAAAAAGAAAAGGTTCATTATCACTTATGATACGTCACAAATATCCCATGTCTTTTTGCCATAAATTATAGATTCTTAAAAATGAAATATCAGTTTCAAGAGATGTCCTGAAATAATTATATTTCATATATCCATATATTTATCCATATTATGTGTGCATATACTATTCATGCACTTTATTGGTAAGCCTAATATTTTGTTAGTTTGTATGTGATCAGTATTTGTTGTCCACTGATGCCTATCTTTTGCGGCAGAAAATCAGACTTAATATAGTTCAATTTTTGTTGCATGGATATTTCATGCCTGTATTATTCAACAGGATTAGTAGAAAGTGACACAACCTGGGTCAAAGGAGGGCAACGGAAAGCTGACCATGCTAGAGACATATGGCAAGCAGGGATTTATTATGCATATGTTTCTTACTCAAGAGGCTTATTGTGCTATGATCAATGTGATATATAAGAGATAACAAGATACTTTATTGCTGTAAAAAGGCCAATTTGAGAGTCAGTGGACTAAGAAACAGTGTCAAAAACTGAGGCAGAGAGAAGTAGGACAAGTAAGAACATGCTCCCAAAAGTCCAAATCTTGGGGAAAAAAAATCTAATGTGAAACCAGAAAACAAAACAAAACAAACAAACAACAAAAAAAAATTACCAGCGTGGTAGAAAGAGGACTGACTTTGAATTGCTTCAAATTTGGGCTCTGCAATTTTCTACCTAATTGACCTCTCTGGGCCTCAGTTTCCCTCATCTGTAAAATGAAGGGACTGGACAAAATGATCCCAAAGCTCCCTTCCATCTCTAAATCTATGGAGAAATATGAAATGACCCTGTTAATACTTGTTTGTACCCTAAATCTTTTCAAACTAATGGAATGGTATGTCTGTTACATCCATACAATTTCTCTTTCTCTTTTATTATTTCTATTTGTTTTGTTAAATATTTCCCAATTCGATTTTAAAACATTTTAGCATTTTTTAAATTTTGAGTTCTAAATTCTCTCCTTTCCTCCTACCCCTCCCCATCCCTTTTTATGTTTATTTTTTTTCTGATTTTAAGAAATAAAATAAGCATTTCTATAACAAAGTAGAATGGAAACAAAGAGGATTACACATGAAACTATAAATCTTTTTTGTACAACTTAAATTGCTAACATCCTAACAGACCCATGTTTAGGCCTTAATAATTTGAATAGCTGAAGTCCTCACCTGTCAAGTAATGACTAGCATTTCTTATAGTGCTTTAGAGATTGCAAAGTGTTTCACAAGTATTATCTCATTTGACACACATCACAGCACTGAGAAGTAGGTACTTGTATCTCCATTCTATGGATAGGGAAACTATAGCAGGCAGACATTGTGATTTATTGATGGTTACACAGGTAGTAATTGTCCATGGCATGGGGGCGGCTGGGTGATGCAGTGGATAGAGCACCAGCCCTGGATTCAGGAGGACCTGAGTTCAAATCTGGCCTCAGACACATAACACTTAGTAGCTGTGTGACCCTGGGCAAGTCACTTAACCCTATTGTCTAGCCAAAAACAAACACACAAACAAAAAGTAATTGTCCATGGCAGCATTTGAACTTGTGTCTTTTCTGACTCAAAGCTCAGTGCTTTATTGAGACAGAGAGAAAGAGAGAGAAGAGAGAGAGAGAGAGAGAGAGAGAGAGAGAGAGGAGAGAGAGAGAGAGAGAGAAAGAGAGAGAGAGAGAGAGAGAGAGAGAGAGAGAGAAAGAGAGAGAGAAAGAGAGAGAGAGAAAGAGAGAGAGAAAGAGAGAGAGAGAGAGAGAGAGAGAGAGAGAGAGAGAGAGAGAGAGAGAGAGAGAGAGAGAGAGAGAGAGAGAGAAACAGTCAGTCAGTCATAGGGCTGTATTTTAGAGAAGCAAATAATTTTGTGCAGGCATCCAAGGAAAAGGAAGTCAAAAAAATCTCTTGTGGACTTAGAAAGCTTCAAACTTATACATATTATAATCAATTTTACATGACAGAAGGAAGATTGGGAGCTTGGGATTGGTGATCATATTTGATTTTTCAGTAGAGGGGAAAAGGCCAACCAGAACTTCATTTTTTCTCCAAGAAGGATCAAAAACATCTCTTTACCATGAAGTTCCTCTTGTCCTGTGCTGGCATCTAGGCCCACATCTCAAATGTTAGGATCAAAGATGCTTTGTCTGGTATGGCGGGGAGCAAAAAGAGGGGTTGCGGGAGAGTGTGGATGGCTTACTCAGTAATAAAAATAAACATTTATCAAAGTGTAGATAAAATTAATTAGAAATTTGGCTGAATTCTACTGTTGAAATTTGTGTTGATATTAATTGAAAATAGTCAAGTCAATCTAAAGATAAAGCCATATGAAATATAATAAAAAGGAGCTAATATTCCTGAGATTTTCACATAGAAAATAGAATTTTTTGCAAGAAGTTCAGAATCTAGGTCAAATATCAGTATCATTTGAGCAGAGGGACTTTATGAAGATCTATATAGCCAGCTGTCTGACTGAGTTTTACTCTGAGGGATAAAGTTTCAATCTTGCAGTCTTAAAATCACCTGTCAAACCTATTGTTGAAACACATACTCTCCAAAGGGCACCTTCATCTTGAACAACCTTAACACTAATATTAATGAATATTTAAAACTCCGAGGATTTAATACACTTTGTGGTTGATGTCAAAAGAATTAATCAGCTTCTTGAATTAAAAGAGAAAAAAAAGTCAAATGGGTTATGTGGAATTTTGCAACAACATGGAAGTTTGAATATTTTTTTTCCCTTTGTTTTTGTAGCTCATCTTTGCCCATGTCCACAGTGAGCAGAAAGACTTTGGGGCAGGAACAGATTTGCTAGATAAGGAACAAGCCAAATTGAGAGTATAGAGCCCTATATGTGTGCTAGGCCAGCACACATATGCATGGATTTTTGTCATCACTATGCCACCATAGCAACCCAGCTTTGCTACTAATACCAAACTCTCTCACAAATTTTCTCAAGCTATTAGATTTTTCAACTGGCCTGTCTCTGAATTCTCCATCCTATAGTCCATCTTGCCTACTGTCTCCATTTTCAATCTTCTCATTTCATTACCATAGAATCTTGGGACTGGGGAGGAATTTTGAAATCATTTCATTCAATTTCATTTTATGCATAAGAAAAACAAGGCCTAGAGTAGAGAAGTTCATCCACGGCAACCTTACTACCCAGCTTCTAGCTAAGTGTTATTTTTATCTACTTTGCCTTTGACTTAAAAAGGTTTTCTTTGATCACTGAATCAGTTTTAAACTCCTGTGCCTGAGTTTTCATCAACACATCATCATTAAAATATGATCATAGATTCAGAGCCAAAAGGAAATTTGACTCCAACCTCTCATTATACAGATGAGGAAAATGATGCTTGGAGAGGGAAAATGACTTGTGTAATTTCATATAGTAAGTACCAGAGCTAGAATTTGAACTCAGAGATACTGATGCTAAATCTAATTTCCCTGTAGAAGTACAATACTTCTTCAAAAGGAAACTGAAGAAGCAAGGAGCCAAGATTGTAGAGCAGAAGTAGTCTTCCAGCTGAACCCTCCCAACATCACCCCCCACACCAAACAACTTTAAAATATTGTACCATACCAAATTCTGGAGTAGCACAGTCCACAAAAGGTGTGGGTGAGACATTTTTTCTAGCCCAAGACAAGTTAGGCCAAAAGGAGAGATCTGTGACACTGGAGTGGAGCTGCTCTAGAGCTCATGTGCTGATAACACCAGTTGTGGCCTTGGAGGTATCTGTGACAATATCAACAGCAGCAGTTTCAGGAGCTCTCTGCCCAGAAATGGTAAGAGTATTGGACAACTGGTCAGAAAGGGATTATAGAAGACCCCTTTTCTGGCACTGCAGGGGGGACAGGGTGCTGTTTGGCAGCTCAATTGCCCACACTCAGTTCTGGATTGCAGTTCCAAGGCAGAGAGGAGTACTAGGTGCAAAGAGGCAAGGTCCCTACCTGAGTGAATACAAGAGCCCAGGCCAGGAGAACAGGGACCACCCTCTCTCAGGATCATACCATCTTGGATGAACAAAAAACTTACAGATCCCCACAACTAGTTGTGAAAGCATTAAGGCAAAAAAACATGAAGCTTGGCAGAGTATCTGCTAACCTCACCATAACATCAAAATCAATATATAGGCTGAAAAATGAGCATTGACCATAAAAAGCTACTATAGTGACAAGAAAGCTCAAGACTCAAACTCAGAGAAAGACAACAACTTTTTTAAAAAGCTACAAGTAAAGCCTCAAAGACAAATGCAGATATACACAAGCACAACATGAATTTCTAAGAGCTTGATGGAAAGAAGGGAGGGGGGAGCATTGTTTGAACCCTACTCTCATCAGATTTGGTTCAAGAAGGGCATAATATAATCAGTTAGTTATAGAAATCTAACTTGCCCTATAGGCAGTAGGAGGGAAAAGGGGAAAGAAAGGGAGGGGAAAGAAAAGGGGGGAAAAAAGGAGGGGGGAAAGAAGGGAGGGAAGCAGCAGTAAGACTAAAGGGGAAGAAAAGGGAAAGGGATAATAAAAGGGGGAGGGACTGAAGGAGGCGGTGGTCAAAAGCAAAACACTAGTGAAGGGGAGAAAGGAAAAAGGAGAAAGAAAAGCATAAATAGGGGGGAAAGGATGGAGAAAAAGACACAGATAGTAATCATAACTGTGAATGTGAATGGGATGAATGCTCCCATAAAATGGAAACGGATTGCAGAATGGATTAAAAACCATAATCCTACAATATGTTGTTTACAGGAAACACATTTGAAAAAGAGTGACACATACAGGGTAAAGGTAAAAGGCTGGAGCAGAATATATTATGTGTCAGCTGAAGTAAAAAAAGCAGGGGTAGCAATCCTGATCTCAGACAAAGCAAAAGCAAAAATAGATCTAATCAAAAGAGATAAGGAAGGAAACTACATCCTGCTAAAAGGCACCATAGACAATGAAGTAATATCATTACTAAATATATATGCACCAAATGGTATAGCATCCAAATTCTTACAGGAGAAGTTCAGGGAGTTACAGGAAGAAATAGACAGCAAAACTATACTAGTGGGGGACCTGAACCCCCCTCTGCACTAGATAAGTCTAACCACAAAATAAACAAGAAAGAAGTTAAAGAGGTGAGTAGAACATTAGAAAAGTTAGGTATGATAGACCTCTGGAGAAAACTGAATGGGGATAGAAAGGAATATACTTTTTTCTGCAGTACATGGCACATACACAAAAATTGACCATGTACTAGGGCATAAAAACCTCACAATCCAATGCAGAAAGGCAGAAATATTAAATGCATCCTTTTCAGATCATGATGCAATAAAAATTATATGTAATAAAGGGCCATGGAAAGATAGACTAAAAAATAATTGGAAACTAAATAATCTAATCCTAAAAAATGATTGGGTCAAACAACAAATCATAGAAACAATCAATAATTTCATTCAAGAGAATGACAATAATGAGACAACATACCAAAACCTATGGGATGCAGCGAAAGCAGTTCTTAGGGGAAGTTTTATATCTCTAAATGCTTACATAAATAAAATAGAAAAAGAGGAGATTAATGAATTGGGCATATACAAAAAAACTAGAAAAAGAACAAATTAAAAATCCTCAACTAAACACCAAATTAGAAATATTGAAAACCAAAGGAAAAATTAATAAAATTGAAATTAAGAAAACTATTGAACTAAAAATAAAACTAAGAGCTGGTTTTATGAAAAAACCAATAAAATAGATAAGCCTTTGGTTAATTTAATTAAAAAAAAAGAAAGAAGAAAACCAAATTACTAGTATCAAGAATGAAAAGGGTGAAGCTACCACCAAGGAAGAGGAAATTAAAACAATAATTAGGAATTATTTTGCCCAACTATATGCCAACAAATTTGACAATCTTAGTGAAATGGATACATATTTACAAAAATATAAATTGCCCAGATTAACGTAAGAGGAAGTAAAATACTTAAATAACCCCATCTCAGAAAAAGAAATTGAACAAGCCATTGATGAACTCCCTAGGAAAAAATCTCCAGGGCCAGATGGATTTACATGCGAATTCTATCAAACATTTAAAGAACAATTAATTCCAATATAAACTATATTGGGAAAATAGGTGAAGAAGGAGTCTTACCAAATTCTTTTTATGATACAAATATGGTGTTGATACCTAAACCAGGAAGAGTCAAAATAGAGAAAGAAAATTATAGACCAATTTCTCTAATGAATATAGATGCAAAAATTTTAAACAAAATACTAGCAAGTAGATTGCAGCAACTTATCACAAGAATAATACACTATGACCAGGTAGGATTTATACCAGGAATGCAGGGTTGGTTCAATATTAGGAAAACTATCAGCATCATTGAGCATATCAACACAAAACCAACAGAAACCACATGATCATCTCAATAGATGCAGAAAAAGCTTTTGATAAAATACAACACCCATTCCTATTAAAAACACTAGAAAGCATAGGTATAAATGGAGTCTTCCTTAAAATAATAAATAGCATATCTAAAACCTTCAGCAAGCATTATATGTAATGGGGACAGGCTAGAAGCATTTCCAATAAGATCGGGGGTGAAACAAGGATGTCCATTATCACCACTGTTATTCAATATTGTACTGGAAACCTTAGCTTTAGCAATAAGAGAAGAAAAAGAAATTGAAGGCATTAGAATAGGCAAAAAAAAAGCTATCACTCTTTGCAGATGACATGATATACTTAGAGAATCCTAGAGAATCAAGTAAAAAACTACTTGAAATAATAAACAACTTTAGCAAAGTTGCAGGCTATAAAATAAACCCACATAAATCATCAGCATTTCTATATATTACCAACAAAGCCCAACAGCAAGAGATAGAAAGAGAAATCCCATTTAAACTTACTGTAGACATTATAAAATATTTAGGAGTCTACCTCCCAAAAACAAACCCAGGAACTCTATGAACACAATTACAAAACACTTTTCACACAAATAAAATCAGATCTAAATAATTGGAAAAACATCAGTTGCTCATGGGTAGGCCGAGCTAATATAATAAAAATGACAATCCTACCTAAGCTAATTTACTTATTCAGTGCCATACCAATCAAACTACCAAAAAATTATTTTATAGAGTTAGAAAAAATAATAACAAGATTCATTTGGAAAAACAAAAGGTCCAGAATATCAAAGGAACTAATGAAAGAAATGCAGGGGAAGGTGGCCTAGCAATTCCAGATCTTCAATTGTATTATAAAGCAGCAATCATCAAAACTGCTTGGTACTGGCTAAGAAACAGGGAGGTAGATCAGTGGAATAGGTTAAATATGAAAGATACAGTAGTGAATGACTATAGTAATAGATTATTTGATAAACCCAAAGACCCCAGCTTCTGGGATAAGAACCCACTCTGAAAAAAACTGCTGGGAAAACTGGAAAAGAGTATGGCAGAAACTAGGCATAGACCCAAATCTCACACCATATACCAAAATAAAGTCAAAATGGGTTCATGACTTAGATATAAAGGCTGATACCATAAGTAAACTGGGAGAACAAGGAATAGTTTACCTATCAGATCTATGGAGAACAGAAGAATTCATGACCAAACAGGAGATAGAGAACATTATGAAAAGCAAAATGGATAATTTTGATTACATTAAATTGAAAAGTTTTTGCACAAACAAAGCCAATGCAACTAAGATTAAAAGGAAGGTAGAAAATTAGGAAAGAATTTTTACAACCAGTTTTCTGATAAAGGCCTCATTTCTAAAATATATAGAGAATTAAGACAAATTTATGAGAACACAAGCCATTCCCCAATTGATAAATGGTCAAAGGATATGAACAGACAGTTCTCAGATGAAGAAATTAAAGCCATCTATAGTCATATGAAAAAATGCTCTAAATCGTTATTGATTAGAGAAATGCAAATCAAAACAACTCTGAGGTACCACATCACACCTATCAGATTGGCCAACATGACAAAACAGGAAAATGATAAATGTTGGAGAAGTTGTGGGAAAATTGGAACACTAATACATTGTTGGTGGAGTTGTGAAATAATCCAACCATTTTGGAGAACAATTTGGAACTATGCCCAAAGGGCTATAAAAATGTGCATACCCTTTGATCCAGAAATAGCACTTCTAGGGCTATATCCCAAAGAGATCAAACAAATGCGAAAAGGACCCACATTTACAAAAATATTCCTAGCAGCTCTTTTTGTGGTGGCAAAGAATTGGAAACTGAGAGGATATCCATCCATTGGGGAATGGCTTAGCAAGTTGTGGTATATCAATGTAATGGAATACTATTGTGCTATAAGAAATGATGAACAGGCTGACTTCATCAAAACCTGGAAAGACTTGTGTGGTCTAATGCTGAGTGAAGTGAGCAGAACCAAGAGGACTTTGTACGCAATAACAGCCATGTTATGTAATGACTAACACTGTTAAACTGAACTCTTCTAAGCATTACGAGGATCTAAGATATCTCCAGAGGCCTCGGGATGGAAAATACTGTCCACATCCAAAGAAAGAACTATGGAAGTTGAATCGCTATCACTTATTTTTACCTTCTGTTGAGTTTTGTTTATCTTTCTGATGGTTCCTTTTATTGGTTTTAATTTTTATTTACAACTTCACTAATGTGAAAATTTGTTTAATGGGTGTTTAAATGTAAAACCTATATCAGATTGTGTGCCTTCTTGGGGAGGGTGGGGGGGGAAGGGGGAGAAAAATTTTCAACTCAAAAGCATATGGAAGTGATTGTTGATAAATCAAAATAAATTAAGATAAAAAATACAAAAAAAAATGTTCCTCAAACTCTGCAAGGACATCCTCCAAACACCGTAAGTACAGATGGAAGCATAATTATTTTCACTTTCTTTATGTTTCTTGCTTTTGTGGGTTTTTGGGAAGCATCTAATATGGAAATATGTTTTGCATGATTTCACATGTATAATTTATATCATATTGCTTGCCTTCTCAACGGGTAGGGAAAAAGTGGGAGGGAGAAAATTTGGAACTCAAAATTTTTTGAAAATGAATACATTTTAAAAAAGAAATAAAAATAAAACAATGAAATGGGAAAAAAAGAATTTCTAAGAGCTTAAAAAAAGAGCAAAATGTTTTGAAAACCAAATGAAAGGGGTAAATGAAAAAAATTTGGAAAAGAAGTTTGAGTAATCAAGAAAATTACGGAACAACAATAAATAACTTGGTCAAGGAGGCCCAAAAAATATTGAAGAAAATAGCACATTAAAAACCAGAATTGACTAAATGGTAAAAGAACTCCTTAAAAGGTAGAATTGGCCAAATGGAAAAAATAAAGGCACAAAAGCTCACTGAAGAAAATAATTCCTTAAAAATTAGAATTGTGCAAGTGGAAAGTAATAAGTCCATGAGACATCAAGAAGAAATAAGATAGGCAAAAGAATGAAAAAAAATAGAAGAAAATATGAAATATCTTATTGGAAAAATAATGGATTTGGAAAATTGATTGAGGAGAGTTAATTTAAGAATTGTTGGACTATCTGAAAGCCATGATGAAAAAAAGTTTAGACTTTGTAGTTCAAAAACTTATAAAGAAAAAATACCATAATATCTTAGAATGAGAGAGTAAAAATACAAATTGAAAGAAAGTACCTATAGCCACTTGACACAGATTCCAAATAGAAAACTCCTAGTAATATTATAGTCAAATTCCATAAATCTCAAGTCAAAAAGAAAATATCAAGGTCCAGCATCACAGAACCACAGTCAGAATCAGAAGATTTTAACAGCCACTGAGTTAAAAGACAGGAAGCCTTTGAATATGATATTCCAGAAGGCAAAGGAACTAGCTTTACATCTAAGAATAACCTATCCAGCAAAACTGAATCTAATCCTTCAGAGGGGAAGAATGGATATTTAATGAAATAGAGTCCTTTCAAACTTTTTTTTTGCTCTTTTGGAGAGGCAATTGGGGTTAAGTTATTTGTGCAGGGTCACACAGCTAATAGGTGTCAAATGTCTGAGGCCCAGATTTGAACTCAGATCCTCCTGACTCCAAGGCTGGAGCTCTATCCACTGAGTCACCTTGCTGTACCCTTTCAAGCATTTCTGATGAAAATACCAGAGCTGAATTGAAAATTTGACATTTAAACACAAGACTCAAGAGAAATATTAAAAAAGTTAAGCATGAAAGAGAAATCATAAGGGACTTAATAAAGTTAAACTGTTTACATTAATATATGAGAAAACGATATGTGTTGTTCCTAAAAGATGTCATCATTAGAGCAGTTAGAAGGAATAAATACAGACAGAAGTCATGAGCATAAGTCAATTATGTTGTGATCATTTTTAAAAAATGAGGTTGAGAAAGACAGATGTACTGGAAGAAGTGGAAAGAAATAGGAAGTAGGGGAGAAATTATCTCACAAAGAGGTATCTAAGGAAGAGCTTTTTTCTTTTCAGCCAAAGACAAGGTTTAATAGAACATCCATTATATTGGGCAGACCCTTAAGGAGTCTGAACATTAGTAAGCTATTGTCTAGATTATAAGAATCTGACCAGTGGCTAAATTTCAAGAATCTAAGCCCTGGGTAGATTACAAGAATCCCACCATCTTAATGGAGATAGATGGACCTTATATACAGAAAGACTATGGGAGGGATCTAGGAGTTGCCAAGTAGTCCATGAGGTAATAGAATTACCAAGGGTGGGAAGTGGCCGGGGGCCATAGGGAGGCAAAACAATGGAGGGGAGATAGGGTGTAGCCACAGTGAAAGGCCAGTTGGTGGGATTATAGCCTCAGGCCAACACCAGAGATTTGGCCATGTGGGAAAATCCCCATCATTCCCCCCCCCCAAACAAATAGGAACCAAATTCTTTTGGAGTAAGGGGCAAAGGTCTAGGCTTCTAAAACTGCTTCCTGCTGGCAAGGGGCATAGAGCTGTCCCTTCCTTGAGGGGGTGCCAAAGAGGAGGTTGACTGGAACTGAGCACAGGATGCATCCAGGGAACAATGTGGGGACATTGGCTGGTACTCACTGTTTACTACCAACTGTGGGTGAGTCTGGAAGACATAAATCTGACAGAAAAAACTGCAGGGCCCAGTTATAAAGCAGAGACTAGATTTAGGGTCCAACTTTGAGAGGATAAAAGATCCTTAGCTCTGTTTGGATTCAGTTAATTCAGTTTTCCAACCATTCAGTATCAAATCCATCTCATAGCCAGACTCAGGAATAGCCAGGTGGGTAACATTCCCTTTCAAAAGAACATAATGGGGAAACTGAGCCAGGAGGATCCCATCTTAGACTGAGGCTAAAATTGTTCTCTCAGTTTTGCCCAATGCTAACTTCCCACCATTATCACCTTCTCTGAGTAGCTTGTGGCATTTCTCACAGATTATTGATGGATTATGACCCATCAGACAACTCAAAATAAAATCCTATGAGATTTTACCTCAAACAGCAAGTTTTATTAATCACAGCTTAGGAAAAACTTTTCTAGGATTTACATCTCAAACTTAAATCTGTCAAGATCTAAAAAGCCACTCTTTAGAGATGTCTATACACTTGCAAATTCTCAGCAAGCCATACATAACCCAAACAAGCTTTTTGGCTAGTTTCCACATTAAAACAATAACCAACGACAGCTAAATTGTTTTGGCGGTAACCAAATTATGAAAAGTTGCTTGACATAACTGATACAGAAAGTTCACCAATTTGAAACTTGAAACAAACTCATTACCAATCAGGTGACTTCAGTTTTGTTAAATTAGCTTCCAAATTACTTTTACACAGAGAATCAACATCTCATCATTAACAGTTAAAACTACAAATTAAAAGAGTGTGCTTACCCAGGTTAGGAGGTTAGCTTCATTACCTTGAGCAGGATGTGCTGAACCTAGGAGACACTTCCAGGCAAAGGTTGCCCTAGAGCCTAGGCCATTGCCAGGGACCCACAAAGTAGCTGCTGCCCCTCCCCCCTGCTTCCTTTCCCATGTGGGAGAAGGTGAAATCAACGGTGAGGGGTAAAGGGTGAAACTCTTTTCTCCTATGAGAAGGCTTAACAGATACCCTCTTGGCTCAAGGGAAGGGAGTGACCAGGTTGTACAGGTGTTTCAAAACTCCTTAATGATCAATCACAAAACCTCTAGAACATGCCAAGATATTTTTAGCTGTTCTAACTTCCCCAGTAACCTCCATGAAGAAGGATTCAGAGGTTCAGAGGGAAGAGAGTAAGTAAGACTCAGGGAACCAAAAAGCAACTGCAGTTCTCCCCAATTCCCTAGCACCAAGGGAGTTAACAGAATTGAGCATACACTTCCCAATAGGGCACCCATCCTTGTCCTCTATGCTGCAGAAGGTGTACCTTGGCCTTGAACCAATCCAGTTGTATGAAAGCCTGAGAGTATCAGACCAAGTGAGAGACAGCCTATTAACTGTCTGCCCAAAAAGCACCTCCAAGCCTTGATGCTGGGAGAGCAATCCCAACTGCAGAGCAAGAAAGGAGGGGAGGTAGGAGGCTTACATACCTTCCAGTCCTGGCTGATGAAGAGCTTGGTATAAGCTGTTTTTCCCCATACAGGCCACCAAAATGATGTGGTTTAGGAGTTAAGGGGTCCTGGGGCCCCAAAATCACAACATGCGGGTCCTTTCTGTAAGAATTCGACCCAAGCCTTCTTTCAGCCAAACATAAGGTTTATTAGAACATCTGTCATATTGGGAAGACCCTTAAGGAGTCTGAATATTAGTAAGCTATTGGCTAGATTATAAGAATCTGACTAGTGGCTAGATTTTAAGAATCTAAGCCATGGCTAGATTATTAGAATCCCAGCCTAAGGAAGAGCTTTTACAGTGATCCATAGTAATCTTGTATTTTATAAACTCAAAGATCCAAAATTTAGGAGCAAGAACTCAATATTTTACAAAAATTGTTGGGAAAACTTGAAAGCAGGCAGGCAGAAACTAGGAATAAACAAACATCCTACACTACATACCAAGATAAGGCCAAAATGGGCACATTATTTAGACATAATGAGTGTTATCATATGCAAATTATGGAAGGATTGAAAAAAATTTTTCTATCGGGTCTCTGGATAAGGGAAGAATTTAAGACTACAGAAAAGATAGAAAGGAGGTAAAATGCATAATTTTAGTTAAATGAAATTTAAAAGGTTTTGTATAAACAAAAGCAATGCAGACAAGATTAGCAAGAAAGCAGGAAACTGGTGCTAAATTTGCAGCAAGTTTATCTGATAAATGTTTTATTTTTCAAACATATAGGTGATTGAGTCAAATTTATAAAAATGAGAGCAATTTCTCAATTGATCAAAAGACATGAACAGGCAATTATCAGAAGAACACCAAGTTTGCAATATTCCTATAAAAATATTCTACATCACTAATAATTTGAGAAATAAAATTTAAAACAACTCTGAGATACCATCTTACATGTATCAGAATGCTTAGCATGACAGAAAATGAAACTGACAAGTTCTGGAAGCGATGTGGGAAAATAGGGACACTCACTAAGGCTCTGTTGTTAGAGTTGTAAGCTGGTCCAACTCTTTTGGAGAACAGTTTGTAACTATGCTTAAAGTGGTTATAATACTGTGCATACCCTTTGACCTAGGGATACAACCAATAGGTTGTACTAGGGGTATAAGGTGTATTCAGGAAAGACTAGTACCTCTGGTGTGAGGGCTGCTGATCCCTTTTCAGAGTTGCTTTCCACCTTCGATGTCTACCTGATCCACCTAACTCTTACATATGGCTCCAAGAAGCTGTAGGATGTGCAGTGGTCGCACCCCAGTAAAGTTTTTCAGCAAACAGGCTAAACCAGGTTGAGGGTAACAGAGGGGTCTCAAACCCATCAGTGAGTTAGGGGCATGTCTACACCAAACATGTGAAGACTTTCCCTAGTGGAATGGGTGAGATGAAAACAAATTGTTCTAATGGGCATGAAGATGGCTGAATCAGGTACTGTGGAGTGCTTAGAAATCAAAGACACCAAGGTCATCTATTGCATCTTAAACCATGACCAGTTGTTTTGACTCTGTACCACCATTGGACAGTGATGACTCACAGTGAAAGTGAGGCTGAGGACCTCTTGCAACCCTGTCTCACTTAAATTCAATTCATGCACAAATAAAAAGATATCACTCATACCATTTTACCATTTTTACCTATCTCAAAGTCCTGTGGTGACAGGCAATTGATGAAGAAATAAGTGTGGGTGCACTGGGTGCTGTATTCACAACCCTGCTTACAAGTGGCCCAGGCCATAACATCATCTTCTCACTGGAAATAGCAGTAAAATTTGGCAGCCCCAGGAGTGTCTGAGTAGCCTTTTAAGGACTGCATTACTTACCTCCTGGTGTGAGGAAGGGGCTAGAAGACGTTTCCTAAAAATTGTGTGTTTACCCAATCTTGGCCTATTTACCATAGAAGGTAGGGATGCCACCCTGTGATGGAAATACACAAAAAATGTATAAAAATTTCTGCAAAGATGATTCCACTCACCATCGGTACTAGGAATCTGTGCACACACTAAGACAGCACAAAATCCAGTAGACCTGGAAGATGAACAGCTCTTGTTGAGAGAGAATTCAGCAGGTATAGCATCCAAATAGTAGCCCTGAGTGAAACAAGGCTGGGAAATGGTCAGCTTATCAAAGTTGGAGTTGGATACACGTTGTTTTCTGGAGTGATGCAGTCAAAAGGAATGACATGAAGCTCGTCTCATTTTGCAATCAAAACTAATCTAGTCAAGAAGCTTGCATGACTCCCAAAAGGAGTGAAGGAGAGGCTCATGACCATGTGATTGCCATTTGTAGAAAAGCACCTCACCAACATCATCAGTGTCTATGCTCCCACCATGATGAACTATGATGAAAAAAGGAAAAAAATTATGAAAACCTGGACATCCTTATCATCAATGTGCCAAAAGAAGACAAGCTTATAATTCTGGGTTGTTTTAATGCTGGAGTAAGTATAGACTACCAGACATGGCAGGGAGCCCTTGGGAGGAATGGAGTTGGAAACAGCAACAGCAATAGTTACTTAATACTGAAGACGTGCATCTCATGACCATCATGACCACTGTCTTCTGTTTAGCTAAACAAAATATTACTTCATGGATGCACCCTCTTGACAAACATTGGCATTTAATAGGCTATGTCATTGTAAGAAGAGATAGACAGGATATGAGAGTGATGAAGATGAGAGTGTGTGGTACAGAGTGCTGGACTGATCATGGACTTGTCTTTTCTAAGCTAAATATTGACATTCAACAACAGCAGAAGCCCCAAGGCAAGATGACTACCCGAAGATTTGCTTCTCTGGATAGGAACAGTTTGTTGCTAACTGGGAAGGAAAGTTGAGTCAACATGTTCTTGGCAATAATGGAGCAGAAAAGTAGTGGTCAGCTTTAAGAAATTTTGTATACAGCACTGCATTTAATCATCTGTGTTAGAACACTCACAAACATCAAGACTAGTTTGACAAAAATGATGAAGCTGTTAAATAAAGAACAAAATCTCTGAAGGTTTTACCAGCAAGATAGTTCACCCAATTTTAAGATGGAATTTAATTCCATCAAAAATGAAGTACAAGTGTAGCTTAGAGAGATGTAAGATTCTTGGCTTACTAATAAAGCAGTTCACTGTTACCCTGGTAGTAACAATCCAAGGTGTTTTTAATGATGTCCTGAAGGCTATTTATGGGCCAAAGTCTTATGGTGTCTCTCAGTTTCTCAGTGCTGATGGAGCCACATTGGTTAGTGATAAAGAAATGATCCTGGAGAGATGTGCTAAACATTTCCATAGTTTTTCAACAGGCCATAATCAATCAATGCTGAAGCCATTAACCATTTACCTTAGGTTGAAATAAATCCATCCCTAGACAATTTTCCAACTGAAGAAGAGGTTTTTAATGCCATTAGGCTCATCTCTTGTGGCAAAGCACCTGGTCCTGATTTTATTCCAGCTGAGATTTACAAGGTGAGGGGTCCATTGCTCATATAAAAGCTGACTGAAATTTTCTGGATTATATGGCAAGAAGAGGTTATCCCTCAAGAGTTCAATGATGCCTCCATAAAGGAAATAGGTTGGTTTGTGACAATCATAGTGGGAGGGGTCTCTCTCTTAGTCACTGCTGGCACAGTCCTCCTTAGTAGGCTGATCCTTCACCTGGAAGATGGGCATTGACCTAAGAGCCAGTGTGGCTTCAGAAATGGCAGAAGAATGGTATATATGGTATTTACTGCCCAACAACTCCAGGAGAAATGCCAGGAGCAGAACAGAGGTCTGCACACAATGTTTGTTGATCTGACCAAGATCTTTGATAATGTTCATCATGAAGGCTTATGAAAAATTACAGCAAAATTTGGTTGCCCCATGAAGACCATTAATACTGGTCAATTTCATAATGGCATACTTGCCCAGGTTCTGAATAATGAGCAGTGCTTTTGCACTTTCCCAGTCACCAATGGAGTGAAACAAGGCTGTGTGCTTGTCCTCATGCTTTTTTTTTAGCATGGTGTTTTCAGCAATGTTCTCAGATGCCTTCAATGAAGATGAACATGGCATCAATGTCAGCTACTGCACTGATGGTAAATTATTCATCTTGAAAAGGTTGCAAGCCAATTCTAAGGTGAAGGGATAGTTGGTACATGATTTTTTCATTTGCAGGTGACCGTGCACTTGAATCACCCTCTGAGTATGAGATGAAGCAAAGTACAGATTGATTCTCTGCTACTTATGCTAATTTTGACATTGCAATTGATACCATGAAAATGCAGGTGCTCTACCAGCTAGCACCCTGCCATCCATATGTGGAACTATTGGTTACAGCAAATGAAGAAGTTTTGAATACTCTGGATAAATTTGCTTACCTTGGCAGTATACGTTTTAGAGATGTACACATTTATAATGAGGTTGATGTACATGTTGCCAGTGCTAGCTTAGTGTTTGGGAGGGTCTGAAGGAAAGTGTGGGAGAGAAGAGGTATTAGACTGACTACAAAACTGAAGGTCTAAAGAGCTGTTATGCTGACCCTTTATTGTATGTCTATGAAACCTGGATAGTATACCAGCGCCATGCCAGGAAACTGAATCACTTCCATTCTAATTGTTTTAGTAACATTTTGAAAATTATCCAGCAGAATAAGGTACTAGACATTGAGATCCTTTCTTGGAGTAAACTGCCAAACATACAAACTCTAATGCAGAGAGTAAAAGTCCAATGAGCTGGACACATTATTCAAATGCCAAATGTACATTTGTCTAAAGACTATTTTATGGAAAAATCACACAATGTAAGTGCTCACATGGTGGTCAGAAGAAGTTATATACAAGGACACTTTCAAGGTCTCCCTGAAGAATTATGCAATTGATTGCATAACATGGAAGACACTGGCACAGGACCACCATAGTATACCCCCATCAAAGAAATTACTGTGCTCTATGAGCAAAGCAGAATTGAATTAGCAGAAAAGAAACATGAAATGTGAAAATTTAGAGAATCCACCCCAAATGTTCACGTGGACTATTTGTGCCCAGTCTGTGGTAGAGCATTATTGGTCTGATCAGCCACATTTGGACACACTGTAATTTGGTTCTAACATAGTGATGTCATTTTGGTCTTCTTTGAGTACGAAGGGCGCAACCAAGCAATCCCTAAGAGAGCAGAGAAATGAGAAAATACCTGAATGTGCAAAAATATTTATAGTAGCTATTTTTTTGTTAAAAAAAAATTGGACATTTAGGGAATGGCCATCATTTGGGAAATGGATGAACAGGTTCTGTTATGGTATGTGGTGATGAAATACTATTGTGCTGTATTAAGTGCTGAGAAGGGTAGTTTCAGGAAATCCTGGGAAAACCTATATGAATTGATGCAAAGTGAAGTGAGAAGAACCAGAACACTACACAGTTACAGCATACTGTTAAGATAATCAATGGTGAAAGATTTAGCTACTGTGGTCCATACAATGATTAAAACTAATTCCAAAAGACTCACAATGAAAAATGCTATCCACCTCCAGAGAGAGAACTCATGAATTCTATATGCAGATTGAAGCATACATTTTCCCTTTATTTTTATTGCATTATTTGTTTATTTCTTTGTTTGTTTAGCCACCACGTACATAAAATTGGCATCATATTTCTTTTTCTTTTTTTAGGGGGGAGGAGTATCATATTTCTTGCCTTCTCACTTGGTGGGGAAGAGGTTGGCCGGGGTGGGGGGAGAACTTTGAATTCAAACTTTTTAAATGAATTTTAGAAATAGACAAATGAATCAGTGGTTAAATAAATAAGTAAGCAAAAACAAGAAAATGCACGAGAGTAGAAGGAAGCACAGAAAAGTATGTTATTTTGAAAGTAAAGCACATAATTTGTTATATATATATGTATATATATATATACATATACATATACATTTTTAAAAAAAGTCATATGAAATGGAGATTCAGAATTTTATATAGAATGCTTTTTATCCTCTGCTGTGTATATGGAAATGTTCTTTTTTGGTGCTAAAGCTTAGAATAAATATTTTTAATTAAAAAAAGAAACTGAGGCTGGAAGAGGATACCTTTCTCTGAGGCTAAAAGAGGATATATAATACAACTAGTAAAGGCTTCGGCAGGAGTCATACTCAGGTTCCCCTAAGTATAAATCCAGTATTCTCTCCATTAGGGTGCTAACCTACTTCTGTCATTGTCTCTTCCCAACCATACGATGCTTGTTTTTTCTTTGATGACTTTGCTGATGCTATTGTGCTCTCTCAAGTAATATCACCTAATTAAATCATATACATTTTTCAAAATTCAGCTCACCTATCTTCTCTTCTAACATCTTTTTTTAAATCTTTTTGAGTATTGGGATTGTTTAATTTCCTCATCTGCATTATGTTTATCTGCCTATTAGAGCTCTTAAGTGTTCAGAATCATTTTTATGATATTTTTCTACATCTCCTTCATTTTCTAATACATCTCCTTTGTTTTTCCCCTCCCACCAGTGATATACTCCTTATAACAAATATTAAAAGAAAAGAAAAATGGGAAAAAACTCAGTAAAACTAAGCCATGTGTCAGCTTACCAACATTACGTTCAGTATTCTACATCCATGGTAGAATATTTTCCTATACTTTAAATTATTTTTTGACATTAACCGAACTATTTAACTCTCTGGAACTCAGTTTTCTCATAAGCAAAATGATATTAATAGCAATTGTTACATATATACATATACACATATACACATATATACATATATGTGTGTCTATATACATATACACATACATACATATATATGTGTGTGTATATATACATACATGCACACATATACATCGGTACAGCCAACTTTTTGTAAGAACCAATTGGTTAACTGCTGAGGGTTTCAGTGACTTTTATCTGTTCTGATTTATAGGTGAAGGCTTAATAAGAGTAAATCTCAGTGTGTTTGTTTCTGTCAGAGACAATGTTAGGGCGAAAAAAATATAGACTTCCCATTTAATTCATCTCATTGGCTATATGACTCATAGCTTATATTTCACTGGAGTTTATATTTATATTTCTTTGAAGTTAAAAACAATCAATAGTCACTAAGATTCTTAAAAATTTTCTTCATAGATTATTTTCAAACAATACATTTTTCTTAAAATAAGGAATAATAAAACTTTTCCTTGATATCTCACTAGATTAATTGTTATCATAATTCTTTTCATAGATCAACTCATAAATTATGGGAGTGTTTGAAAAGAGGTGGAAAAACCCACAACAAATTCCAAACAAATAGATGTTAACCACGTGCAGATGGCTGACTGGCTTGAGGGATCACTGATTGGATTTGGGACTTTTCACCTCAAAGTAATCAGTCTAGGTTTAGCCTAGGGTTAACAGGTCAACACACATCTGTTTAGTGAGATGCGTGATGGTTTTCTCATTGCTGCTGCATTGGGCAGGTTTATACGTCATAGAAAGCAACACTGTTAATGCTTTCAGTTACAGCTGAATCCCTAGTCTCCAGAGGTGAGGTTGACTGTCAGGAATGATTTGGTCAGCTATTCATGATGTTCTCCATTTCTGCTGCATTTGCCAAATATTAACAATATACTGGTAAATGTTATTCAGGAAAATAAACAAAGATTTTTTGTTCAGGGATCTTGGCAATCTGACACATTTAAATATACCAGATCTACACTATTTATTGAGATGAAACCATTGTCTTTTGAGCTTAAATGAGCAATTTCAAATTTAAATCCAAAAATTTGGTGGCCTCTATTTTTTTCTTGCATTTTACCTGTTTCTCCCGTTATTCAGTATTTTGAAGTGTTTGGATTTTCCTAGTCATTCCTGTGTCCTACACAAAGAATTTTAATTTGTTAAACATATTTAGGTGAGAGTAATCAGGAATTCATTTGAGCACTACAGAGTATAAAATATATTATTATTATTATTATTTCCATCATATTCATTATTAAAGTCTTAGTACATTTTTTCCAAAGGCATCTGATACAACTGAATTCCCCTCTACAAAAGGAAGATAAAAATACTTTCTTCCTTTTAATAGAGAGGTAAAGGACTATGGGTAAGACATATTGCATATACAAATAAATTCAGTCATTTTGTCATTTGCTTTTAATTGCTTTTTCTTCTTACAAGCTAGAGGTCAATGGTGAGGGAAAGGAAAATGAACATAGTCCAAAAACAAGACATGAATAAATTGTATTTTAAGAAAGAAAGAAATTCTCTTTACAGTATTTCTAACAAATGTTTATTCTTTGCTTTAAGATCTCCATTGAGAAGGTAGATAATGAGATTTTTCTTGCTCATGACCTGCTATTTCTTTACCTCTCCTCCTATTCCCTTCTCCTCTCCTCTCTTACTCTTTTCCTCCTTTTCCTGTCACTTCCCCATCTCCAACCCACTCTCAAGAAAAAAAAAGTTATTTCTTCAAAGTGGCTGATCTCTCGTTACTGCTTAATTTCTCTAGGACACTGAATTTGTATATTTCATGACACTTATATGGTTTGTTACTTTGTCTTATTTCACAAATTTATGAATTTCATCCTATGATCATCACAGGACAATAAATCTAGGATCAGAAAATCATAAATGTAGAGTTGGTTCCTTAACACACTTAAGTTTACTTTGGGTACCATCTCTTGGGGAAATTAGCCCCATGAATGCTATTACTCACTATAATAAGTATCATTTCTTTTTTATTTATCTGGACGATGTCAGTCATAAATAATATGTATTTGTTAAGTTCTTTCAATGTGCCAGACAATAGAGATACAACAAAAAGTAAAAATATTCTTTGCCTTCAAGGAATTTATATAATAATGAAGAATAAAATATATCAATAATTTTCAATATGAAATATATAGAAAGGAAAAATGGGCAATAATCCCTGAAGGAAGGTAGTGGTATTAAAGCAGACCAAGAAAAGTTTCTTTGAGAAGGTAAGATATTTAGCTGAAGATTTGGAGTAAGTAAGGGAAGCAGAAATAAAAATGCAGTGGAAGAGTAATCTAGGTATGGGGAACAGCAGCACTTTGTGACAAAAAACACACAGAATCCAGTATCATGAGATTATAGAGTATGTGGAGGTAAAGGATGTGTAAGATTAGAAAGGAAGGATATAAGTTATTAAGGGTTTTCATTAATTTATTTATTTTTAGTTTTCAACTTTCACTTCCACATGATTTTGAGTTCCAAATTTTCTTCCCATCTCATCCCTCTCTCCACCCCAAGATGGCATGCATTCTGAATACCCCTTCCCCTAATATTCCTTCCCTTCTATATCCCCCTGCTTTGTTTTATTCCTTTCCTCTTCTATTTTTCTGTAGGGAAGGATAGATTTCTATACATCATTACCTGCATACCTTATTCCCCAGTTGCATGTGAAAACAATTTTTAACATTTATTTTTAAAACTTTGTGTTCCAAATTTTCTCCCTTCCTCCATCCCCACTCACCCACATTGAGAAGGTAAGCAACTCAATACAGCTTATACATGTGTAGTCATGCAAAACACTTTCATAGTAGTCATGTTGTGAAAAACTAAGTATATTTCCCTTCATCCTATCCCACCTCCAATTTATTCTGTCATTTCTTTGGACCCCAACCCTCCTTAGAAGTGTTTGCTTCTGAATACACCCTCCTCTATATGCCCTCCTCTCTATCATCCCCCTGCTCTCTTATCCCCTTCTTCCCTATTTTTCTGTAAGGTAAGAGAGATTTCCATACCCAATTGAATATGTATATTATTCCTTCCTTAAGCTAAATCCAAAGAGAATAAGATTCACTCATTCCCTCTCACCTTCCCCCATTTCCCCTCCATTGTAAAAGCCATTTCTTGTCTGTTTCATGTGAGATAATTTACCCCATTCTACCTCTCCCTTTCTCATTCTCCTAGTATAATCCTCTCTCACCCCTTAATTTTATTCTCCAGATATCAACCATTCATCTTCAACTCACTTTGGGCCCTCTATCAATCTATCTACACATACATATAATTTTTTTTTTCCTTCCAACTACCCTAATACTGACAAAGGTCTCATGAGTTACAAGTATCATCTTTCCATGCAGGAATGCAAAAAGTTCAACCTAAATAAGTCCCTCATGATTTCTCTGCCATGTTTACCTCTTCATGTTTCACTTGAGTCTTGTATTTGAAAGTCAAATTTTCTATTCAGTTCTACTCTTTTCATCAAGAATGCTTGAAAGTCCTCTATTTCACTGAGTCTTCTTTTTTTTCCCCTGAAGGATTATGCTCAGTTTTGCTGGGTAGGTGATTCTTGGTTGTAATCCTATCTCCTTGGCCCTCTGGAATATTATATTCCAAGCCCTGCTGTCCCTTAATGTAGAAGCTGCTAAATCTTGTGTTATCCTGATTGTGTTTATACGATACATGAATTGTTTTTTTCTGGCTGCTTACAATATTTTCTCCTTGACCTGGGAACTCTGGAATCTGACTACAATGTTCTTAGAAGTTTTCCTTTGGGGATTTCTTTCAATTTCCATTTTGCCATGCGAGTTTAAAATATCTTGGCAATTTTCCTTGATAACTTCTTGAAAGATGATGTCTAGGCTTTTTTTTTTGATCATGGCTTTCAGATAGTCCTATAATTTTTAAATTGTCTCTCCTGGATCTATTTTCCAGGTCAGTTGTTTTTCCAATAAGATATTTTACATTGTCTTCAATGTTTTCATTCTTTTGGATTTGTTTTACAGTGTCTTGATTTCTCATAAATCACTAGCTTCTATTTGCTTCTTTCTAATTTTTAAGGAAGTATTTTCTTCAGCAAGCTTTTGGACTTTCTTTTCCATTTGGCCAATTCTGTTTTTTAAGGCACTTTTCTTCTCACTGGCTTTTTGGATCTCTTTTGTCATTTGGGTTAGGCTATTTTTTAAGGTGTTATTTTCTTCAGTATTTTTTTTGGGTCTCCTTTAGCAACCTGTTGACTTGTTTTTCATGATTTTCTTGCATCACTCTCCTTTCTCTTCCCAGTTTTTCCTCTTCTTCTCTTACTTGGTTCTCACAATCATTTTTGAGCTCTTCCATGGCCTTTGACGAAATCATATTATTCTTAGAGACTTTGGAGTAAGGAGCTTTGACTTTGTTGTCTTCTTCTGGTTGTGTGTTCTGATCTTCTTTGTCACCAAGGAAAGATTCTATGTTCTGATTTTCTTTTTGCACAGTTTGTTCATGATCCCAGTCAATTACTTGACTTATAAACTCTTTGTTAAGATAGGCATCTATTGTGTGGAGAATGTACTGTTCCAAGCTTCAGGCATTTTGTGCAGCTGTTTTCAGAGATACTTCTAGAGACCTGTAGATTTTCAATTCTTCCAAGGTGGTACAATCAAGGGAGCATTGTTTACTCCTTGACCAAAGGCACTCTTTTCTGCGTTGGAACTGTGAGGAGGATTCCCTCTAAACCACCACTATACTGTCCACCACACCAGTGCTGCTGTTCATCCAAGGGCCGTCACCCAGAACTATGACCCAGATCCAATCACGGGCAAAGTGAGAGAATCCTGCCTCAGCACCAGCAAAGAGATCCCTGCAAACCCTTTCTGGTCAGTCACAGGATTCCCCCTCTGTGGGCCAAGAAATCTGGAAGCAACCGCCACCCTGTGGCTGTGCTGAGACTGGGGCTGAGACCAAGCTTCTCTCTCACCACAGTCACAGACTTTTCCTACTGCCCTTCTAAGTTGTCTTTGGTGTTTGTGGGTTGAGAAGTCTGGAAACTGCCACAGCTGTCTGTGATTCAGCCCCCTGAGTCCTCCTCCAGGCTTGCTGAGGCTTAGTTTTTGCCTATGCACCCATGCTGAACTGCCTTCCTCTCCCAGCCTGGTGCAATAGACCTTTCCAATCAACCATCCAAGTTGTCTTGGCCTGGAAATTTGTTTCACTTTGTCTTTTTTGTGGGTTTTGCTGCTTTAAAATTTGTTTAGAGCTATTTGTTACAGGTATTTGGAGGAGTTTGGGTCACTGCTTTTGCTCCATCATCTTGGCTCCACCCCACCCCTTTTAAAGGGTTTTCAAAGCCATACAGAGAATTTTTACATTTGATTAACAGAGAATTATTGAAGTTCTTCAGTGTGTATGTGTGTGTGTAGGTGTGTGTTTGTGTGTGTGTGTGTTTGTGTGTGTGTGTGTGTGAGAGAGAGAGAGAGAGACAGAGAGAGAGAGAGAGAGAGAAGAGAGAGAGAGAGAGAGAGAGAGAGAAGAAAATCAGATTTTGCTTTAGAAAGATCACTTTAGGGGCAGCCAGGTGGTACAATGGATAGAACATCAGCCCTGCAGTTAAGAATTTGGCCTCAGACACATAATGCTTACTAGCTTTGTGACCCTGGGCAAGTCACTTAGTCCCATTGCCTAGCCAAAAACCAAAGGATGCAGAGAGACCAACCAGAAAGATATTTTAATATTCTAAGTGTAAGGTGATAAGATGTTGCAATAGACAAGACTAGGAAACAAATTGGATATATGGTATGAGAAAGAGTGGGGAGTAATAAGTGAAACCTAGGCTTCAATTCTGGATGAAGACAATGGTTCCTGCAATGGTAACAGGGAAGTCATGAAGAGGAGAATGTTTAGGGGGAGGGAAGATATTGAGTTCTATACTTGATATATTTATATACAGTTTGAGATGTCCAAAAGACAAATCTGAGACTGGAGATCATGATCGATGGATAAATAAATCTAAGAATAATCTATATAGAGGTGATAATTGAGTCCATAAAAGCTGAAGAGATCACCAAGTGAAGTAGTGTAGAGAAATAAGAGAAGAGGCCAAGGACAGAACCATGAGAAAAACCATGATTAGTGGACTATATCTGGATGAAGATGCAGTAAAGGAGACAGAGGAGTAGGTCAGACAGGTAGAAGGAGAACGAGGAGAGAGCCATATCACAACACACCAGAAAAAAATAAAATGTCAAGTCAAAAAGGGTGGTTGACAGTGTCAGAGTCCTTATAGAAATTGAGAAGAATGAGAATTAAGAAAGGACGATTAAATCTGTCAACAAAGATATGATCAGTAACTTTAGAGAGACCATATTCTTTTGAGTAATACAATCAGAAGCCAGATTGCAGTTTAGAAAAGTGTGAGAAGAAAGTAAGTGAAATAACTTTTTAGAGAGAGTTTTCTCAAGGAGTTTAGCCACAAAAAAGAGGAGAGGAGGATCCTTCCCAGTCTCCCAGACTGTCAACCTAGGAGTGACCTAGATTCCTCAATATCTCTCACCCTCTGCCCATCCAAGCTATTGCCAAGACCTGTTGATTTTGTCCTTGCAATATATATATATATATATATATATATATATATATATATAAAATATACCCCTTTCTCTCCTCTGACATTGCCACCATTATAGTGAAGGCCCTTACTATATCATGCTTTGATTACTGCAATAGCATGCCTGCCTCAAGTCTCTCCCCACTCTAATCCATTCTTCATTCAGTCACTAAAGTGATTTTCCTAAATCACAAGTCTGATCATTTACTCCTTTAATAAATAAAACCCAGTGGCTTTCTATTGCTACCAGGTACAAATGAAAAATGCTCTATTGGCATTCAAAGCCCTTCATAACCTAGTCCCCTCCTGCCTTTCCAGTCTTCTTACACCTTCCCCCAACCCAATACACACTCTTCATTTCAGTGACACTGGCCTCTTAGCTATTCCAAACAAGACACTCCATATTTTGTTTCCAGGAATTCTCTCTGGCTATCCCCCATGCCTGAAATGCCCCCCTCAAACTACTGACCTCCCTGGATTCCTTTAAGTCCTAACTAAAATGCTACCTCCTACAGGAAGCTTTTCCCAATTGTCTTAATGCTAGTGCCTTCTACTATTAATTATTTCCTATATGTCCTGTATATACTATACTGTGTGTGTGTGTGTATATGTCTATACACATACATACATACAAACACACACATATTTGTTTGCATGTTGTCTCCCCCATTGTATTGTAGGTTTCTTGAGGGCAAAGACTGTCTTTTGCTTTTTTTTTTTTTGCCATAATGTTCACAACAGTACCTGGCACACAGTATATGATTAATGCTTATTGAGTTGAATATAAGCTGATAAGTAGCAAGCATTGGAGAGAGAGATGAAGGGAGGGATTTTTATGAATGAGGGAAGACATCGATGTGTTTGTAGCAGCAGTGAAGCATCCAGTAAACAGGGTGGGATAGACTATTAATGAGAGAGTAAAGATGATAGAGGAATCAATCTGCTGGATAATATGGGATGGTGTAGTCACATGGGCTTTACTCTGGTAAGGAGATTGGCCACCTCTAGAATGAGTTAAGAATGAATGAGGAGATAGTGGGGGAATACTTCTGAATGGTGTGAGATGAGGTAAAAAAAAAAAAAAGTAAAGGAAGCTTTCCAAGAACACTCTCAGACTTTCAATGAAATATGAAGTTACATTCTCAGATGAGAGTGGAGAGAATAGAAGCCAAGAGAGGTTTGAAGACCAGTGAGATTATTTAACTGAAATTTGTATGGAACAATTTTTCATGATTTTCTCTGGCTTTTTTCTCCATCACTCAAATAGAAGTAAAAGCAATGGAGTAATCTAAGTTTGAGAGTAATCCAAGGTTGAGCCTTAGCAGAGTTTGATTGTCTATAAAATATGAGGACAATGAACTCAAGTATACATAATAGTATAGGGTTGAATATAGCCAGTGCATGGGGTAATGGGCTGAAAAAGAAATGAGGGGAGGAGGGATTGGAAGTTACTGTGAAGATAATGACCAGTGTCAGACATGATGAGACAGAAGTAAAGATGAAATGATAAAGGATCATGATCAAGTAAAAGAATTTCAGAGTTCATCATCATGGAAGTGGAAAACTTGTAGGTGATGTTGAGATAAAGGTTACGACCATTTCACTATATAATTGATGTGGAGTGGAGGGGTAGTAGGTCATTGGAAATGACCAAAGTGGAGGAGCCAAGATGGCAGAGTGAAAGCAGTGACTTGCTTGAGCTCTCCCCCCAAAACCTCCAAATACCTATAAAAACGGCTCTAAACAAATTCTAAAGCAGCAGAACCCACAAAAAGACAAGTGAAACAAATTTCCAGCCGAAGACAACCTGGATGGCTAATCAGAAAGGTATGTCACATCAGACAGGTAGAGGAGTGCAACTTGGTGTGTGCCACAGAGAACCAGGAGCAGGCCTCAGAGGACTGAATCACAGTCAGCTGTGATGGTTTCCAGACTTCTCAACCCACGAATGCCAAAGACAACTTAGGAGGTCAGTGGGAAAAGTATGTGTCTGTGGTGACAGAGAGAAGCAAGGTGGTCTCAGCTCCAGTTCCAAAGCTTGGCCTCAGGGTGGTGGCTGCCTCCTGAGCTTCTGGTTCACAGACTGAGGGGAAAATCAAGTGGCTGATCAGAGGGGGATTGCAGGGATTTCTCGGCTGGTGCAGAATTCTCTGCTTTACCCATGCTTGGATCTGGGTTGGTTCTGGGTGGCAGTCTTTGGGCAAGGAGGAGCACTGGCGTGGTGGAGCTTATAGTGGTTGTAGAGAGGAAATCCTCAACGTTCTAAGACAGAAAAGAGTGCTTGTGGTTGGTAACTCATAGAGCAGAGCACAGGCCAGGAGAGGAGTAAATACCTCCCCCTTGATCATAGCACCTTGGAAAAACTGAAAATTTACAGGTACCTAGAATTATCTCTGAAAACAGCTGCACAAAACCCTGAAGCTTGGGACTGTACATTCTCCACACTGGAAATAGACTCCTACCTTAATAAAGATTTTATAACTCAAGTAATTGGCTGGGATCATGAGCAAGCAGCTCAAAAAGAGTCAGACTATATTATCTTACTTTGGTGACAAAGAAGATCAAAACATACAACCAGAAGAAGACAACAAAGCTGAAGCTCCTACATCCAAAGACTCCAAGAAAAATATAAATTGGTCCCAGGCAATGGAAGAGCTCAAAAAGGATTCTGAGAACCAAGTAAGAGAAACACAGGAAAAACTGAGAGTGATGCGAAAGGAGACCCCAAAAAAATACTGAAGAAAATAACACCTTAAGAAAATAGCCTAACCCAAATGGCAAAAGAGGTCCAAAAAGCCAATGAGGAGAAGAATGCCCTAAAAACAAAATTGGCCAAATGGAAAAGGAAGTCCTAAAGCTTACTGAAAAAAATACTTCCTTAAAAATTAGAATAGAGAAATTGGAAGCTAGTGACAATTTGAGAAGTAAAGACATTGTAACACTATTCAAAAAAAAGAAAAAGAAAAAATTAAAAGAGAAGGTGAAATATCTCATTGGAAAAACAACTGACCTGAAAAATAGATCCAGGAGAGAGAACTTAAAAATTATTGGACTATCTGAAAGCCATGATAAAAAAAAGAGCCTAGACATCATCTTTCAAGAAATTATCAAGGAAAACTGCCCTGATATTTTAGAACCACATGACAAAATAGAAATTGAAAGAATCCACTAATCACCTCCTTAAAGAGATCCCCAAAGGAAAACTCCTAGGAATATTGTAGCCAAATTCCAGAGTTCCCAGGTCAAGGAGAAAATATTACAAGCAGCCAGAAAGAAACAATTCAAGTATGGTGGAAACACAATCTGGATAACACAAGATTAGCAGCTTCTACTTTAAGTGTCCGGAGGGCATAGAGTGTGGTATTCCAGAGGGCAAAGGAGATAGGACTACAACCAAGAATCACCTACCCAGCAAAACTGAGTATAATCATTCAGGGTAAAAAAATGGTCATTCAGTGAAATAGGGGACTTTCAAGCATTCCTGAGGAAAAGACCAGAACTGAACATCAAATTTGACTTTCAAATTCAAAAGTCAAGCAAAACATGGAAGAGGTAAACAGGAAAGAGAAATCATAAGAGACTTATTAAGGTTGAACTGTTTACACTCCTGCAGGGAAAGATGATATTTGTAGCTCATGAGTCCTTTGTCGGTATTAGGGTAGTGGGAGGGAAAAAAACTTATATGTATGTATACCTGAGGGCACAGAGTGAGTTGAAGATGAATGGGTGATATCTGGAGAATAAAATTAAGGGGTGAGCGAGGATTATACTGGGAGAAGGAGAAAGGGAGAAGTAGAATGGGGAAATTATCTCACATGAAACAGACAAGAAAAGGCTTTTACAGTGGAAGGGAAGTGGGAGAAGGTGAGAGGGAATGAGTGAATCTTATTCTCATGGGATTTGGCTTAAGGAAGGAATAACATACACAATGGGGTATGGAAATCTATCTTATCCTACAGGAAGATAAGGGGGGAAGGGGACAAGAGAGCAGGGAGTTGATTGAGGGGAAGGCAGAGGGTCAAAAGAGAGAATAGAATAAATAGGGATAGGATAGGATGAAGGGAAATATACATAGTTTTTCACAACACTACTACTATGGAAGTGTTTTGCATGACTACATATATATAAGCTGTATTGAGTTGCTTGCCTTCTCAATGCAGGTGAGTGGGGAGGAAGGGAGGGAGAAAATTTGTAACCCAAAGTCTAAAAAACATATGTTAAAAAGAAAAAAGAAAAAAAGAGGAAATGAACAAAGTGAGGAATTGGGAGGCTAGAGTGTTTGAAGAAGTATCAACATACATGTTGAAGTCCCCTGTTAAAACATCAGGCATTGCAGATGATAGAGAAATTATGGATCACTTACTGAAGAAAAGAGTGCCCTTAGTTTGGTATATAATGGCTACCAGGATTTTGATCGGATGATAAATATGTATTGAATGAACTTCCAAGGAGGAAATTGTACTAACTTTCTTGTTCCATTTTGAAGGTGTGTTCTTCCCTCTCACATAGAATTTTCATTTAAAGTGATAAAGTCTTTATGTTATCTACATTCCTTCTGATTTCACCATCTTCTGAATGAAGCATTTCCTGATCCCTACAAAAAGATTAATGATCTTTTCTCTCCCAAGCTACTTTGTCTTTAACTACTTTTTGTATAATTTATATTTATTTACCTTATATTTGTACTGTAAATATTTACATGTACTCATATCTCCCCCATTTTAATGTAATCTCATTGCATATTGAATTAATTCATTCTTTATATTCATATTCCCAGAGTCTAGCATAATGCCTGACACATAATAAGTTCTTAAGTAGATGTTTATTGGGCCGCTAGGTAGCCCATTGCTAGGCCTGGAGTCAGGAAGATTCATCTTTCTGAGTTCAGATCTGACCCCAGAGACTTACTATTTGTGTGATGCTAGGCAAGTCACTAAACCTTGCTTGTCTCAGTTCCTCACCTATAAGAGCTGGAGAAGGAAATGGTACACCATTCCAGTATCTTGGCCAAGAAAACTCCAAATGGTGTCATGAAGAGTTGGACATGACTGAAACAACTGAACAACAGTAGTTGATTAAGTGAATGATAGCCTCTTGGGTCCTTCCTACCTCTAATGCTGTGATACTCTGAGTTCTAAGGCTAAATGCAGTGCAATATTTTTCAACTGTACTAATTTATTTTTGGGGGGCTGGAGGATTCTCCACTTGTGAATTTATCATTGTGTAAATGATCTACCAATGTAGATCATCAAGGTCCTCAATTTATGGTTTATCAGTTGCCTGTGGTACTGAGAGATTAAATGCCTCCCACAGTTTCCTAGTAGCAGTATGGCTCCAAGACGTGTCTTGAATGCAGGTTGTCCTGGCTTTGAACCAGTTTTCTATACACCACCTTGTGCTGCCTTTCACTATTAATTATGTTTTTTAATCTTTTCAGTCATGTCTGACTTTTTGTGACCCCATTTGGGGTTCTCTTGACAAAGATACTGGAGTGGTTTGCCATTTCCTTCTCTAGCTCATTTTACAGATGAGAAAACTGACACAAATAGAGTTAAGTGAATTGCCCAGCATCACACAACTAGCAAGTTTCTGAGGCCAGATTTGAACCCACAAAGATTCCTAATTCCAGGCCCAGCATTTCCTCAACTGAATGACCTAGCCGTCACCTATTAATCATGCCTTTCTCCAAATTCTTCTTTATGCTGTAATGTTTCTGCACGTGTGGCCCTTACCTCATCATTTTTCTGAAAGGAGACTTCATTTGAAAAAAAAAAGTTTATTTGGGGGCAGCACTAAATAGGTGGTTTTGAGTGAAAGGACAAGAAATAAAGAATGCTGTCAGCTCTCAGCCCTTTACCCCAGACTGCTCTGTAATCTCTCCTAGAGAGCTCTTATGCTTTTCCACCTCTCTCAGAGAAAGCTACCAGCAGTGCCCTTTTGTCACTCATGAGCTCCATAAGACTTTATAAAACTTAGTTTCAATAGCACCTTTTCCCTGTAGCAATCATTACCATTAGCAATAGCTATGTGTTTTGCAACAGTGCTATTTGGGTGTACAGAAGAAAGATTCAAAGATTAATATCATAATTGGCATCAAGAGCTTACAACACAATGGTAATGCCAAATAGCATAACAGTTCTGGGTTGCTAGAGAGAAACCAGAAGATCTCATGTAAGGTTCAAAATCTTAGCTCAGTTCACTTTTCACATATAGGTATGATAAATAATAACAAAGGTATATAACATTTTCAAGTGAGGTTTTATTTTCTTTTTACTTACTAATGGAATTTTGTTTCCCATTTAAATGTCAAGACAATTTTTAGCATTCATTTTTACACTAAGTTCCCAATTTTTCTCCTTTCCTCCTTCCCCTCTCCACCCCTCTTCCAAAAATGGTAGGCAATTTGATATGTTATACATGTGCCATCATGTAAAACACATTTATATATTAGTTACAGTTGGGAAAGAACAGATTACAAGGGAAAAAACACATAAAAAAGAATGAAGTAGGTGAAAAAATTATGCTTTGATCGGCATTCAGTGTCCATCAGTTCTTTATCTGGATATGGATAATGTTTTCCTTCATGAATCCTTTGTATTTGTCTTGGGTCACTGTGATGCAGAGAAGACCTGAATAATTCATAGTTGATAATCAGACTATGTTGCTGTTATTTTGTACAATATTTTTTTCTTGTTCTTCTAATTTCACTTTGCATCAGTTTGTGCAAATCTTTCCAAGTTTTTCTGAAATCAGACCATTCATCATTTCTTATTGCACAACAGTATTTCATTATATTCATATCCCACAGCTTGTTCAGCCATTCCCCAATTGATGGCCATTTCCTCAATTTCCAATATTTTGCCACCACAAAAAGGGGTGCTCTAAATATTTTTGTACATGTAGGTCCATTCCCCTTTTTATGATCTCTTTGGGATACAGATTTAGTAGTGGTATTGCTGGATTAAAGAGTATTCACAGTTTGGTTGCCCTTTGGGCATAGTGTCAAATTGCTCTCCGAAATGTTTGGATCAGTCCACAACTCTACCAACAATGCATTAGTGTCTCAATTTTCCAACATCCTCTCCAAAATTTATCATTTTCTTTTTGTCATATAGAAAAAAAAAAGCTTAATATAGCAAGAGATTTATTATAAGAGCTTACTGATCTATTCGACAAGTTCCTCTCAATTTTCTTCATGAAATTACAAGGTATAGATATTGTTGTAGGCATCTGAAGGACAGCATATGCTATGGAAATGAACTTGGACATGGCCTGATTTGACTTAAGAGACCAAAGTTTATTCCTGATGATTAATTAACCAAGATTCTAATGAATGGAATCTTGTTAAAGGAACCATACCCATAGACCCTGTGGTCTGTAATGGTAAGATTTGAAATAGCTCACTACATTTCTTTCCTTTACTTTCTCTCCTATGGACAAGGGTAGGAGCAGTATTTCTACTCCTCCAAACCTTTAGCAGAAAATGGCAACTTACAAGAGAAATGCAAGCAGCTTGTGCTTGCCCAAGTGAGCCTTAAGGCTCCAACCTATCTTTCTAGCCTCAGTGGACATTACTCACTCTCCCACACACTGTGATCTAGCCAAATTAGCCTTTTCACTGTTTCTCACTCCCAACACTTTGTCTTCCACCTCTGTGCCTCTGTAATGTCTAATCTTCATTCTTGAAATGAAAACACATCCTTGCTCTATCTCACAAGGATTAATATTAGCATTAACATTTTTCTATTTCTTTTCAACTGGTAGTGCCCTCCTTCTCAAACTACATTTATCTAACCATTTAATGTGTCTACATATATGTGCAGTATGTATCTATGTTGTATTTTATTTTTATTTAAATTCTCAATTACATTTTAATCTACTTTATGCCCCATTGCATTGCTGCCTGCTGGGTAAGGAGTTTGACACCTCTGCTTATATGTTTCAAGAAAATTGCTAGTCTGCATTGATAAAAGATAGTTCCTCCTTATAATTTTCTTACCACAATGGAATGGAATAACTGGACCATATATAGTAGAAGTATAGAATTGCGCAACCAGAAAAACCATCTTGTCCCAAGTATTCATTTTACAAGTGATCAAACTAGGAGCCCAGCAAAATGAAGCAGTTGAGTTACCTTAGATAAGAGAAATAAATGTAATGATTTAATTAAAAACTAGATTAAACCTTTAACTTATGTTTTCTTTCATTCTTCAACAAATAAACTCAAACAATGCATAAGAGAGGAAAATCCTGCTTATCAAGAAAGTGGAAAGTCTCTTATTTCTATTTTTAGTTGCCAACATAGATCATAAAAGACTTGGATTATCAGGCAAAAGGACCAAATAAAGGGATGAATGTATTACAGAGGTACTCAAAGTTTATTTTACATCCTCTTTTATGTGCCTTCCTATAATCCCAAACTTTTCTGTAGCTTCTGAGGCACAGTAAAGGGAAAATTCTTCTTTTCAGCTAGTTGCACATGAAGAGTGCTTAGTATTTGGACTAAATTAGTCTTCATGGGGATGAAACTTGCTGCTTCCAGGACAACTGGCAGTTAGACTGTGCATAAAAGGACTCAGTCATTTCCACCAGGATTTTCTGTTCTTTTCTGTCTTCAGTGAAGAGTTAAAACTCAAAAATGAACAAAACAAGATAAGCACAAGTAAGCTGCACCCTATACTTAATGGTGGCATGGTGGAATCAGTTTCTTTGGATATGGAACAAAGACAAAACCTGAATTCACGTTCAGACTGCTTATTCTAGCTCTGAATTCTATGATCTTATCATAATTGGCAAATAAAGGAACATGAATTTGGAAGTTCTCCTCTTTGTTCATTACTTCAATACTTTCTATTTTTCCCACTTCCTCGAGATACTGAATGTGCTTTTACCCTCACTGTGAGCACTAGTTCAATTTTCTCTTTGTTTCTTAATTTTGTGGAAAAAAAGTTCCACTGTTTTCAGTTTAGAATGTACAAGTTACTGAAGGGCTTTATTCCATCCACAAAAGCCAAAGAAGGAAGGAAAATCAACTAGCCTCTGGAGAAGTGGTCTCTGAGACAACTGGGCTTCTGAATATAAGCCAATCCCCATAGGTATTTGTAATATCCAAAACAAAAACAAAACATATTCATGCTGGGACCATACTTGGTCAATCACTGGCCTTGGGAGCAATTTGTCATATTGAAAGAGAGGGGACAGAGACTTCCTAATTTTCTTCTCTGTCATTGCCCTCAGGTTCCTGGGACAAGGTAGACTGTACCTCTCTTTTACTTATCCTTACACGAATTGGGCAAAGGAAGGTAAAATGTAGGGGTTAGATATGAATGTCTGTTTATACTGAAATGGAAGCTTCTTCTAAAATGATATTTTTCATGTCAAAAAAGGAATAAAAAATTGCTTTTCTCTTTCTGACACAACAATTCTTTGAAACTTTTTTCAGTGTCATTCAACTCAATACATGCAACAGCTTCTTTTATATGTTTTTAAATTAATTAATTTAATTTTAGTTTTCAAAATTCACTTCCACAAGATTTGGAGTTCCAAATTTTCCCCAATCTCATTCCTTTCCCCACCCCAAGATGTCATGCATTCTGAATACTTCTTCTCCTAATCTGCCCTCCCCTCTATCTCTCCCCACCATTTACTTATCTCCTTCCCCTTCAAATTTCCTTTAGGGCAAAATAGATGTTTATACCCCATTTCCTGTATATCTTATTTCCAAGTTGCTTGTGAAAAAAATTTTAAACTTTTATTTTTAAAACTTTGTGTTCCAAATTTTCTCCCTTCCTCCCTCCCTACCCACCTGCATTGAGAAAGCAAGCAACTTGATACAGGTTATACATGTGTAGTCATGCAAAACACTTCCATAGTAGTCATGTTGTGAAAACCTAAGTATATTTCCCTTCATCCTATCCCCACTTCCATTTATTTTATTCTGTCTTTTGACCCTGTCCCTCCTTAGAAGAGTTTGCTTCTAGGTAGAGCCAAGATGGTGGAGTGACTGTAGTTACTTACTTGAACTCTCCCCCAAACCCCTTGAAATATCTATAAAAAATGGCTCTAAACAAATTGTAAAGCAGCAGAACCCACACAAAGTCATAGTGAAAAAAATTTCCAGCCCAAGACAACCTGGATGGTTGATCAGAAAGGTATATCACACTGCGTGGTAAGAGGAGCTAAGCGGGGTGTGAGTGCACAGGCCACAGCAAACCTGGAGCAGGCCTCAGAGGACTTAATCACTGGCAGCTGTGGTGATTTCCAGACTTATCAACCCATGAACACCAAAGACAACTGAGAAGGTCAGTGGGAAAATTCCATTTCTTCAATGCTGAGAGTGGAGCCAGGGGTCTTAGCTCCAGTTCCCCAAGAGGCATAGCACAGGCCCCTGGGGTGGCAGCTGCCTCCTGAGTTTCTGGCCCACAGACTGAGTGGAAAGCAAGTGGCTGATCAGAGGTGGATTGCAGGGATTGCTTTGCCAGTGCTGAGGCAGGAATCTCTTGCTTTTCCCATGCTTGGATCTGGCTCATAGTTCTGGGCAAGTCCTGGGAGAAGAAGGAGTGCTGCCATGATAGAGCTGGTAGTGATTGTGGAGAGCTAACCCTCCTCACAATTCCAGGACAGAAAGAAGTGCTTGTGGTCACTAATAGACCACAGTACAGGCCAAGAGAGGAGTAAACACCTCGCGCCTTATCATTCCACCTTAGAAAAACTGAAAATTTACAGGTCTCTACAATATCTCTGAAGACTGCTGTACAAACCCCCAAAGCTTGGGACAGCACATTCTCCACATTGGAAGCAGACTCTTAACTTAACAAAGATTTTAAAACTCAAGTAATTGGCTGGGATCATGAGCAAGCAGCACAAAAAGAATCAGACTATATTATCTTACTTTGGTGACAAAGAAGATCAAAACATACAACCTGAAGAAGACTACAAATTCAAAACTCTTACATCCAAAGCCTCCAAGAAAAATATGAATCAGTCGCAGGCCTTGGAAGAGCTAAAAAAGGATTTTGAGAACCAAATAAGAGAAGAAGAGGAAAAATTGGGAAGAGAAATGAGAGTGATGCAAGAAAATCATGAAAAACAAGTCCACAGCTTGCTAAAGGAGACCCAAAAAATACTGAAGAAAATAACACCTCAAAAAAATAGCCTAACCCAAATGGCAAGAGAGGTCCAAAAAGCCAATGAGGAGAAGAATGCCCTAAAAAACAAAATTGGCCAAATGGAAAAGGAAGTCCAAAAGATTACTGAAGAAAATACTTCCTTAAAAATTAAAGTAGAGCAATTGGAAGCTAGTGACTTTATGAGAAATCAAGACAATGTAAAACAAATCCAAAACAATGAAAAAATAGAAGATAATGTGAAATATCTCATTGGAAAAACAACTGACCTGGAAAATAGATCCAGGAGAGAGAATTTAAAAATTATTGGACTATCTGAAAGCCATGATCAAAAAAAGAGCCTAGACATCATCTTTCAAGAAATTATCAAGGAAAACTGCCCTGATATTTTAGAACCAGAGGGCAAAATAGAAATTGAAAGAATCCACGATCTCTTCCTGAAAGAGATCCCCAAAGGAAAACTCCCAGGAATATTGTAGCCAAATTCCAGAGTTCCCAGGTCAAGGAGAAAATATTACAAGCAGCCAGAAAGAAACAATTCAAGTATGTGGAAACACAATCAGGATAACAAGATTTAGCAGCTTCTACATTAAGGGCTGAGGGCATGAATATTATTCCAGAGGGCAAAGGAGATAGGATTACAACCAAGAATCACTTACCCAGCAAAACTGAGTATAATCCTTCAGGGGAAAAATGGTCATTCAGTGAAATAGAGGACTTTCAAGCATTCTTGATGAAAAGACCAGAGCTGAATAGAAAATTTGACTTTCAAATACAAGACTCAAGTGGAACATGAAGAGGTAAACAGGAAAGAGAAATCATAAGAGACTTATTAAGGTTGAACTGTTTATATTCCTGCATGGAAAGATGATATTATAACTCATGAGACCTTTGTCAGTATTAGGGTAGTTGGAGGGAAAAAAATTATATGTATGTATGGATAGATAGATAGATAGATAGATAGATAGATATGGATGGATGATAGATAGAGGGCACAAGGTGAGTTGAAGTTTAAGGGGTCATATCTGGAGAATATAATTAAGGTATGAGGGAGGATTTTACTAGAAGAAGAAAGGGAGAGGTATAACTGGGTAAATTATCTCACAAAACAGAAAACAAGGTTCTTAAAGTGGAGGGGAAATAGGGGAAGGTGAGAGGGAATAAGTGAATCTTATTCTCAGCAGATTTGGCTTAAGGAGGGAATAACATACATTCAATTGGGTTTGGAAATCTGTCTTACCCTAGAGGAAAATAGGGAGAGAAGGGGACAAGAGAGCAGGGGGGTGACAGAGAGAAGGGCAGATTGGGAAAAGGGGTAATCAGAAATAAATACTTCTGAGGAGGGTCAGGGTCAAAAGAAAGAATAGAATAAATGGGAGGACAGAATAGGATTAAGGGAAATAGAGTTAGTTTTTCACAACATGTCTACTATGGAAGTGTTTTGCATAACTGCACAAGTATAACCTATATTGAGTTGCTTGCCTTTTCAATGAGGGTGGGTGGGGAGGGAGGAAGGGAGAAAATTTGGAAACCAAAGTTTTAAAAACACATGTCTAAAAAACATGTTTTCACATGCAACTGGGAAAAAAGAAATACAGGACATGGGGTACAGAAGTCTATCCTGCCCTAAAGGAAAATGGAAGGGGAAGGGGATAAGACAAGGGTGGGGGGAGAGATAGAAGAGTGGGCAGACTAGAGGAAGGGGTATTCAGAATGCATGCCATCTTGGGGTGAGGTGAGGGACAAGATGGGAAGAAAATTTGGAGCTCAAAATCTTGTGGAAGTAAATGTTGAAAACTAAAAATGAATTAAAAAAAAATTAAATAAATGAATAATAAAAAAAATTACCCCCTCCCCCAATCTGCCCTTCCATCTATCAACCTCCTGCTCTCTTGTGCCCTTCCTCCCTTATATTCCTTTAGGGTAATCTAGATTTCCATACCCAATTCAGTGAATATGTTATTCTCTCCTTAAGCCAAATCTGATGAGAATAAGACTCACTCATTCACTCTCACCTTCTCCTGTTTCCCCTACACTGTAAAAGCCTTTTCTTGTCCATTTCATGTGAGATAATTTATCCCATCCTACCTTTACCTTTCTCCTTCCCCCAGTATAATCCTCTCTCACCCCTTAATTTTATTCTCCAGATATTACCCCTTCATCTTTAACTCACCCTGTGCCCTGTATCTATCTATCATCTCTCTCTCTCTCCATATATATATATATATATATATATATATATATATATATATATATATATATATATATATATATATACTCATACATGCATACATACATACATATAATTTTTCCCTCCAATATTGACAAAGGACTCATGAGTTACAAATATCATCTTTCCATGCAGAATGTAACAATTCAACCTTAATAAATCTCTGATGATTTCTCTTTCCTGTTTACCTCTTCATGTTTCTCTTGAGTGTCGTATTTGAAAGTCAAATTTGATATTCAGTTCTGGTCTTTTCTTCAAAAATGCTTGAAAGTCCTCTATTTTACTGAATGTCCGTTTTTTCCCCTGAAGGAATATAGTCGTTTTTTGTTGGGTGAGTGATTCTTGGTTGTAATCCCATCTCCTTTGCCCTCCAGAATATCATATGCCAAGCCAGGCAGTCCCTTAATGTAGAAGCTGCTAAAACTGGTGCTATCCTGATTGTGTTTACACAATACTTGAATTGTCTCTTTCTGGCTGCTTGCAGTATTTTCTCCTTGACAAGGGAACTGTGGAATTTGGCTACAATATTCCTAGGAGTTTTCCTTTGGGGATCTCTTTCAGGAGGAGATCTGTGGATTCTTTCAATTTCTATTTTACCATGTGGTTCTAAGATATCAGGGCAGTTTTCCTTGATAATTTCTTGAAACATAATGTCTAGCCTCTTTTTTTTGATCACGGCTTTCAGATAGGTCAATAATTTTTTAATTCTCCCTCCTGGATCTATTTTCTGGGTCAGTTGTTTTTCCAGTGAGATATTTCACATGGTTTTCTATTTTTTTTTTCATTCTTTTGGATTTGTTTTACAGTGTCTTGATTTCTTATAAAGTCACTAGCTTCCAATTACTCCATTCTAATTTTTAAGAAAGTATTTTCTTCAGTAAGCTTTTGGACTTCCTTTTCCATTTGACCAATTATGCTTTTGAAGGCATTCTTCTCCTCATTGGCTTTTTGGACCTCTTTTGCCATTTGGATTAGGCTATTTTTTAAGGTGTTATTTTCTTCAGTATTTTTTGGGGTTTTCTTTAGCAAGCTGTTGACTTGTTTTTCATGATTTTCTTGCATCACTTTGATTTTTTCTTTACTTCCCTCACTTGGTTCTCAAAATCCTTTTTGAGCTCTTCCACGGCCAATTCATATTTTTTCTTGTGGGCTTTGGATGTAGGAGCTTTGACTTTGTTATCTTCTTCTGGTTGTATGTTTTGATCTTCTTTGTTACCAAAAAAAAGATTGCATGGTCTGACTTTTTTTTTGTGAGGTTTGGTCATGATCCCAGCCAATTACTTGAGTTATAACCTCTTTCTTAAGGTAGGGGTCTGCTTCCAGTGTGGAGAATGTACTGTCCCAAGCTTTTGGGATTTTGTGCAGCTGTTTTCAGAGATACTTCTAGGGACCTGACATTTTCAGTTCTTCCAAGGTGGTATGATCAGGGGCCAGGTTTACTCTTTTCCTGGCCTGTGCTCTGGTCTATGAGTGACCACAAGCACTCTTTTCTGTCTTGGAACTGTGAGGAGGATTCTCTCTGCATAGCCACTACAAGCTCAACCACACCAGCCCTCTTCCTCACCCTAGGACTGACACCCAGGACTGTGACCCAGATCCAAGCATGGGCAAAGCAAGAGAATCCTGCACCAGCAAAAAGATCCCTACAATCCCCCTCTGATCAGCCACTTGATTCCCCCTCAGTCTGTGGACCAGAAGCTCCTAAGGCAGCCACCACCCCAGAGCCAAGCTTGGAGTCTGGAGCTGGGGCTGCAAGCTTCTTTCTCACCACAGACACCGACTTTTCCCACTGACCTTCTAAGTCGTCTTTGGCATTCATGAGTTGAGAAGTCTGGAAACCACCACACCAGCCCATGATTCAGTCCTCTGAGGCTGCTCCAGTTTCACTGAGGCCTGCCTTGCCTGCGCACCCATGCCAAACTACGCTCCTCTCTGGCCTGGCACAATATACCTTTCTGATCAAGCATCTAGGTTGTCTTGGGCTGGAAATTTGTCTTTCTGTGGGTTCTGTTGCTTTAGAATTTGTTTAGAGCCATTTTTACAGGTATTTGAAGGGTTTTGGGGGAGAGCTCAAGCAAGTCACTGCTTTTACTCTGCCATCTTGGCTCTGTGCCCTCCCCCCCCCACAGCTTCTTTTAAAGGAGGTCAACAGGGGTTTTTTTTCTTTTTTGGCTAGGCAATGGGGTTAAGTGACTTTCCTAGGGTTACACAACTAGGGAGTATTATGTGTCTGAGGCCAGATTTGAACTCAGGTCTCCTGACTCCAGGGCTGGTCTTCTATCTACTGCACCACCTAGCTGCCCCCCAACATGAGATCTTTAAGGAAGGAGTTAGATGGAACAGGTGATGGTGTTACCAGAATGGAGATGACCAAGAGCTCTTGTTTCATACTAAGCCTTGTAGGCCAGAGGACAGACAATAAAAATGTAAAAGAGCATGAGGAATAGGTTGGAGGAAAAGGGGCTCAGAATGTGATGCCTGGGTGAAATGATTCTGGAAATAATCTCCAGCTTGGGTTATTGACTATCAAATGGTGTACAGATAAAGATTTGAGATTATAGGGAGTCTGAACAGTGCTCTTTTATCTTGTTCTCAATGAGGTATACGTGTAAAAAAACACATGTGGCCAAAGCACGTGACAGTTCTGGAAATGAAAGGTCTCAGTGTCCTTTCTTTCTTCAGAGGGTTATCTCAAATTTCAATAGGAGACATAGTATTAGTGATAGAAAAGTCACCGCTTATCTGGGTTGGCTTCTCAGAGAACATTACATCTTAGTGGAATGAATCAATTCCCCAATGGGCTGGATCATATAGTTGCCTAGTCTCTGGGTACAGATGCATATGGGCTATGCTAGACAAAAAAAATCCAGTCCATGTATTGCTTCTAGGCAGGACATGATGGGTCATTTTATTACTGTACTGCTACTATCTGACAGTATGACAGGCCATTCCATTGCTGGGCACCTGCTGCCAAAGTGGGCTAGAATGTTGTCTTGCCACTGAGCTGCTGCTGCCAGGCTGACCAAAGTGCTTGATGATAAGATTAAAATTAACTGGGTTAGGTCACAGAGATTTTTTAGCCACTGTTTTTCTCAGGGATTGGCATCTGCGCTGAACAGATCAATCTTCTAAACTCCATGGACTCATTCTTCAATGAGAAGTTGAAGTCTTTCATCATTTTCAGTCACTGGCTCATCTAGGTAGAATAGCATAATGTTTCTTTTTGGACAGGTCAATGACCATTATCATAGGACTGAATATTCTTCAAAGCCTCAGAGAGATAGAGGAAAGCATTTATTAAACATTTACTACGTGCCAGGCACTGCACTAAACAATCATGAATTGGACAAAAAGACTGCCTCTACTCTCAAGGAGCATGCATTTTAATATGAGACATTTTAAGACAAAGGGAAGCTGTGCAAGGGGAGAGGGAGAAAAGGAAGGTACTCACATAGTGATCAGGCAAATGTGGAGTTAGTGTAAACTGTGGCAGTAGAACAACTTAGAGAATACGGATAAGTGGAGAGTGAGCACTGTAGATATTCCTTATCATGTTTTGATAGTTCCAGGCAAATGGAACCTTTTAGCTCAGATTTGTCAGCTCTAGGTAGGATTAGTTTAATCTCTCTTTTTAGAAAATCTATCTGATTTTAGAACAAGTTCCCCCAGTAAGAGCCTCTACCTTTATTAACAAAGATTAACCCTGATTCAGTCAATGACCTTTGTCATATTCCAATTGGAGTCTTATGCAGATGAGCACTTTGAGCCAAAGTTTGAATGTGTTCCAGTTTTATGTCTTAAAGGGAAGTTCCCATATTATTTAGTTACTCAGGCCTAAAACCCTTACAGGATTACATTAGAAAAGGCTTCCCCTTTACATTCAATATATATTATTTGTCCTTTTGACCTTCTTTGCTAAATGTCAATGAAACAGCATGTATATGTATAATTCCTTCACGAATATGAGGGATTACCTGGGTGAATTGACAGTGTTTCTTGATCAGTATATGATCCTTTAAAATATCAAAAAAGTTAAGGGGAGAAATGATTTTTTAAAAAAATCTTACCATGCTTCATATCTCTTTTTCCATCCCCTCAGTATATTTACCTGCAATAATTTCAGTATAGACAACAATCAAACTGCAAGAGCTAAGGCCACTAGCATTACTAATTTCATGTACACTAGAGAAATCATGTCCCCAAAAGATACATATTGCATTAAAATAAAACTGAGCCAAGATTTAAGAAGCTTTTCAGCACCTTTGGATTTGTGAACTCTTGTCCATTTACACTTCATAAAATTATTATTTTCCTCTAATATAGTTTATTAATTTATTCTTACTTCCAGATCTAACAGTGATAGATAAAAAATTTTATCCACAAGTACATAGACATATACTATGTATATGTAATTTATAATTGAATTAAAGAATATTCCTTATATTTTAGTGATGATAAACTTCTCTCAGATACGAGATCCCACCTCTTTCCAATATTTTATATTAGTTTTGTTGCATAGTTATAAGTTATGGATCACAAGAGTATCTTAAGGATTTAAAATGAATATCCACAAAGGGAAGTGGGGAAGTCATTGGTGGCTATGAGCACACTGCAATATTTGACATATAAGAACATTAGAGAACTGGAATAGAATGTCATCAAGAAAATGAATGAGTTAAAAAAAATATGGTGAGTTATTCATGTGATGAGAGTATGATATAACTATTGGGCAGTGGTTCAATGGTATTGAATGTCAAGAGAAATCAAGATAGAATTCCAGAACTTTGGGTAGCCTCACTTGTTGCAAGGTAATATAAGGATATTAATAAGATCTCACAGGATAGATAGGCCTGTAGTTTTGATCCACATAGTTGGAAGAAATAATTGCATCAACAATACTACAATTGTGCTAGAGTACTTGGTAGTTTGGCTTATTTAGTTTGATTACTCTTCAATTTCTCACCTCTGCATCTCAAAAGCTTTCTACTTTGGCACTTGATTTAGGCCTTGAAGGAAAAGTTCTAATTCAACAGACGTATGTACGTGGTGGGAGAGAACACATTTCAGGCAAGTGGGAAGGGAAAGGGCAAGATAAGAAATGGTCTTCAATGTCTTTCTGTTTCAGAACACCCAATCCTCTTTCTTTCTAAAACTGACTCCTCCAGTTACAAAGTTGTGCCCAGGATCTCATCTTCTAAACTGTTTTCAATGTCTTCCTATCTACTTTCCTTCAAGACCACAAATACATTCAGGTAAAAGAAAATTCTCAAACTTTTCCTAGACTCTGCTATCTTCTCAAACTCTAATGCTATCACTTCTGCCTCCATTATGCACCTTAAAAGAGGAATTTAAGTTCAATACCATTTCCTTATTAAAAGCTCACTCATTAATGAATTGAAATTTGACTTCCATTCCCCCTTCTGAGAATTACTTCTTGAAAGGTCACCAATGACTTTTTAATCCCGAAGTCTAATACCTTTATTTATCCCTCATCTTCCTTGACCTATTTGTAGCACCTAGCACTTGACCACCATCATTTCTTGCAAATCCATCATATTTTGGTTTCCATGACATTGAATGATGCTGATTCTTATCCCTTTCTACATGCTTCTTTTCTGTCTACCATAAAGATTTCTCTCTCTGTTCCCTAAATATGGGTGATTCCTAAGGTTATATAACCTCAAACCTGTGAATTCTCCCTTCTTTAGTAATCATATTTATAACTTCAACTATTACTTCTACACAGAAACTTAAATTCAACTCAATTAAAGAAAGTGTTATAAGTAGCTACCACATACAAGGTACTGGTCTGAGTGCTTTAGCTATAAATATAGAAAAATACCAGATATTCTGTTCTCAAGAATCTTTCAATCAAAGAGCATGAAAGAGATTATACATCCATGAAAACTTTAATACAAAAAGAAAGGATACATACAAGGCAGTCAGAGTGGCAAATACTGTAGGAAAGCAAAGAAGGGATACATCACTTTCAGTTATAATCGGAATTGGAGTGTCAGAAAAATCATTATGAAGGAAATGGTACCTTATTGGTGCCATGCAGGAGATGGTGGAGAAGTTCATGTTAGTCAATGATGAAGGGAAAAGTCAGGAAGAGAATGAAGTTCAGATAACAATATAGGTTAGCTGGAATATGAAGTATTTATAATAAAATAACCATAAGTAAGTTTGAATGTTGGAAATGATAGTACATTGCTGTAACTCCTGAGGAGGCTGAGACAGGTAAATCTCTTGAGCTCGAGCATTCTGAGCTTTAGTAGGGCTAAAACTGACTGGGCATTTGCACTAAATTTAGACTAAATTGGCAAGGCTCTAAAAAGAGGGCAACCGGGCTGTTTAAGGAGGAGCAAATCAGCCCAGCTCAGGCAAAATTTTACATGACAGAGGCAGTGGGATTAGATCTATGAATGGCCTCTACACTTCCAATTCAGGAAAAACTGAAAGACCCAGTCTCAAAAATAAAAAGTCAAGGAGGAGAAATAAGATTGGAGCCAGATGTGAAGGGCTGTAAATATCAGAATTACTCACTACAAAGGTATAAATGGTATATTAGAGAGAATGTGGAGTAAAAACCAGATAGGAGGATATTAAAACTGCCTGGGTGAAAAAACAAAACAAAACAACAAAGCCCTGAATTAGAGTTAATGTAAAGGAAGTAGAAAATATTTTATGCATGGAATGTGCTGTCTCCTCATCTCAGCTTCTTAGAATTCCTAAATTTCAAAGTTCAGTCTGGTGTCACTATCTAAAATGAGGTCCACCTGGATCCAACCAGCTAGAAGCTGTGCTTCCCTATACCTATTAACCAAAAATGATTTTACTTTTTATTTACCTTGCTTATATTTTTTCTCTATATGTCATTTCCCTTAATAGAATGAAGACAAAAGGTGTTTCATTTTTTTCTTGTTATTTCTGCAAACTAGCACTGAGACTGTCACTTAATAAATGCTTGTTGACTGACTGACTGACTGAATGAATGAATGAATGAATGATGTAGACGTTAAGAGTCTAGGACCTTTAATGTTCCTTCCAATTAAAAATCTGATGATGCTATCAGCTGAAGGAAAGGATACGCTAAGGCTTATATATGTGACTTTTGAAGGGCCCAAGGATGATGGCAGGGTGGTGAAGACTAATTTGGGTAATGAAATTACAAATTAATCTCAAATCTATAATTCCCTCTTCTGCTTCAGTCCTGTATTTAAAACTAACAGCCTGTCAGATATCTTCATTTGCCAAACTTTTTAACCTCCAGTAAACTTCTATTCTGAGTTCTCATCATGATTTAAAAACAATAAAAATAACAGCTAAATTTTTTATAGCATTTTAAGGCTCAAGGACTTAGGATTCTTATAAATTAAGCCAGGTTTAGAAGACAAAGATTTGGCAGCTTTGGAAACTGGAAAGATTTCAAGTACCAACCTCCTTATGAACTCAATGTGTATATTGATGAGTACCAACAAAACTAAATTTTGATAATATCACCATCAGAAGGTCACTCATCACATGATTAATATTTTGGCCACCGCAACTCATGAAACCATTTAGTATGGCATGGAGGTATTCCAACATTTATTAGTTGAGGAAATACTCACAATGATGCAGTCATGGATCTTTTCAAGTTTTATGCACAATGATGTACACAGTACCTTTCATAAAGTGGGTTCTTGCCCTTTGTTTGTTGAAATGAATTATTGAAGAACTCACCAGCACCTCCCAGCAACTGAAAATCAATTTAGTGCTAGGTAAACTTATCATGGGCAACTAGGTAGTGAATTAGACATGGCTGGAGTCAGAAAGACTCATCTTCCTGAGTTCAAATCCAGCCTAAGACAGTAACTAGCTGTGTGACCCTAGGCAAGTCACTTAATCTTTTTGCCTCAGTTTCTTCATCTGTAAAATGACCTGAAAAAAAGAAATTGGAAACCACTCCAGAATTTCACCAAAGAAAATTCTCAAAGGGGTCACAAAAAGTTGGACATGATTGAAAAGCACCTAAATTAGACTTAAAAAACACCTTCCTATTACAAAAATATCTTCCTTATTTTTTTTTCTATTTATATCATTTCCCTAAGTTCCCATGCGTATAACCTCAGAGTCATTCCAGAGCTTCCCCTCTCCTCTGACTTCCCTGTTCAATCAATTGCCACATACAATCCATTCTGTCATGGTAGTATGTCCATAGTGTCAGAAACTTTCTATTTCCAGTGTGTTATAGGCCAGGCCTCCCTTAGGCATGCCCAATGGTTCAACTTCAGGACTGGAACTAAATGAGGTGCTTGTAGGTCCTGCACATTTCACAAAAGGAAGCTAACTTAGCCATAACATGGAAAAGACATTCAGCAAGAGAACAGCATTAGTTCAGTTGGGTACAGCTTCCCTGCCTGTAAATTTGTTATCATGTTTTTACTTAGATCAGCATAAATTTATAGCAGTGGAGTGAGCCTTTGGTTCCTTGAATAAATTCAGTGTTAAGAATAATTTCTATACCTTTAAAGGAAGAAAGAATAGTCATCTAGACTCGCCCATCCCACATTTCAGATATTGCTCCTCCCAATCAATGACACTACCCAATTTCATACCTAATTGCTGTTCATTAGAACAGTTTCTACAACCTCTTAACTGGTCTGTCTGCCTCAGGTCTCTCTCTATTTTAATTATCACAAACACAGCAACATGTTTAGTCTTCTTATGACATCAGTCATGCTATTGAACCTCTTTTTATTGGGGAGAAAGGAGGGACTGGACCTCAGATTTCATAAATATTACACATTATCAATAAGGAATTTCTCCCATTGCAGTTTTTTGCCTGTTCTGAAGCCTTTGAAAGTAATTGGGGTGGGACACTGAGGTGTTAAATGATTTGACAATATATGGAAGAAGGAACACTTGAACCCAGACCTTCCTTTAATATCCCAGTGATCTTTTTTTTGACACCTGCCCTGCCGCTATACCTTTGGACTAGAGATCATGCCTAGAAAGCTTAACTCTTTCTGATCTGGAACTCCTAGCCCAGGAATCTCTTGTTATCTTGCTTGATAAGTATCTTACATTGCCTACTATATACAAGATACACACTACTTCACACCACAATCATCTTCTGCTCTCTTGGACCAGAGTCTCTTAACCTTTCTATAGCTAGAACAATAATAAAATCAATAATGCAACTATTCTTGGAAAGTAAAAAATCAATATATCATCCCATCGTGTCACTCACTAATTCTGTGAACTTCCAAGTCCAAATATTCATTGCAGTCCACCATTCCCCTATATTTGTTATCTCCCCCATTAGAATGCAAGTTATTTGAGATCAGGGATGTTCTCTCTTATATAGTTCAACTCCTACACTTGGCAAAATGATTAGCACAATATAAGTACTTGTTATATTTTTTTATTCATTCACTTCTGATTGCTAGGCTAGTTATTTATCCATTAAGCCACACTGCATCTCATACAATTTAGTTGATTAGAAATTTTGAAACTAGCCATAGCTTTCTCTTTCCAAATTCATCTTCTAAGGTGTTCCTACACAAAAATCAATTGGATTGGTTTTTTTAAACTGATATAAGACTTATAACACCTTGATTACATGTACTTGTTTTTGCTATTCTCTCCACCAGGACTGTATTTCTTCCATCCCCACTTTTCAAAATCATCCTAGATTTAGTTCAAAAAAGATTTTCATGATGTTTTCCCTGGTTATCCCAACTTAAAAATCTCTTATAGAATTTTCTTTCACATTTGCAATACTTATCATAGACAACCTTGTGTTACAGCCACTTTTGTTCTGCTCTCCTAATAGATATAAACTCCTTGCAGACATTTCTCTTCAAGATTTCTTTAGAAAAATCAAACGGAACTTAATTCTCTTCTAAATGTCTGTAGAATCTGGATTTCTTTTTGCAATTATACATGTCATTTATAATATATTGTCTTGAATTAATTGTGTACATGTCATAAGGTCATAGATGTATGCCTGGAAGGGGCTTCTGAAATTACCTTATTCATAAATAATGGTGGGGGGCGGGAGAATGTCCCTCATGATTGAATAATCTGAGGACCATGAAGGTTAAGTACTTATTCAATGTCATACAGATAATATATATGTGAAGTTGGATGCCTTACCTCTACAGTTAGATTAGAGTTTTGGTCCACAGTCCAAAGCTTTGTCTTTTCTATACACCCTGAACACTCGAATTGTTCCTTCGACATGGTGGATACTCTATATACAATGTCTGCGCTTCTTCATCATTCACTTTCTCTTCAACCCCTTGGAATATGACTTTTGTCTCCACCTTTTTTTTTTTCTGAAATCACTCTCAGGGAGTTCACCATCAAACAATTTATAGACAATGCAATGGCCTTTTTGCAGTACTAATCTTTCTTGACCTCTCAGAGTGAAGTATGACAGGACTGGCCTTTGACATTTATACCTAAAACATCTCCTGGATATTCTCTGTTCAGTGGATCCCTGTTTTGTACTTAGTAAACTCCAAACCCTTTTACCTGGCATTCAAGTCTAATCTTATTTTATATCACTCCCCTCCCTATATTATACATTCCAGCCAGATTGAATTCTCTTCCATGTACCCTGTGCATTTTTTGCCTCTACATTTTTGGTCACGCTCTTATGTGTACCATATCTGTCACATGTGGAAAGCCTATCTATTTTCAAATGTCAATTCAAATGCTACCCAACTTTCCTTGTTCAACTAGCTTGTATGACCACTCCTCTACCGGACCTCACACAGTCCTTTACATCTCTCAGATATATTTATTATGTCTTCTTTTGTATTTTAATTATTTGTACATGTGTCATATCTCTCTATTAGACTATAAGTCCCATGCAGCATGGACCATGTCTTATTTATATTTTTTTTCTCACCCAGGGCACAGTAACTTGCTTATAAGAAGCATTTAGTAAATTGTGATATTATATTGAATTGAGTAAATGTTTAGGGAATGAATGAACTCTAGTTTTCCAGGACCCGCAGCTTCTCTTATAAACTCGTGGTGTAAGAGGAGATTGCAAAAGCAGAGTATTTCTTTACAAAATGGCATGCTGGAAAGCATTCATTTGGCTCCCCTCCCCCTCAACACAATGAAACAAAATAAAAACACCATTTTTTAAAAGTCTGGAAGCAGGGATTTTTTTCCCATTTGCTTTTATCAAATGCTTATCCTTTTTAACCATGCTCGTTGCCATAGCAGCTGTTTTAAGACAGCTGCAAGCCCCTTACATGAATTCTTATACAACCTTCTACCTCCCTACCCCCTATTAACTGCAGCAGCAGCAGCTTGCTTATGGTGTTGAATGAATGCTTCCTCATGTCCTGGTTTTTTTTTTTTTCCTTTTGTTCAAGGCCCGGCCACCTCACTGGCCCTAATGAAGGTGTTTGTCTGTTAGGACTACTAATGCACAGCTAAGTGAGAGAGAAACCATGGGCATACTGAATGTGTGTTTGCCTTTGATTTTGCAGACACCATGATTATTACAACCTTGAAATCTTCATTATCTTTAGGAACACTGGCCTTCTGTCATTGAAGGCTGGATATGGAAGCAAGACTGCAAGTTGCTTCTATGCTATTTATTTCCTTGAGAATTTGTGGCAACACCAAATCCAGGCTATACTATTTCCTACCCCATACTATCCAAGCTACAATTTATCTCTTTCTGCCCTGAATTCTGAAATCCTTTTCCTTAAGCCTCTCTAATGAGGCAGTACGATATAGTGAAAAGAGCACTAGACTTGAGATCAAAAGCTCTGGGTTTAAGTCCAGACTCCATTACTTACCATGAAACCTTGGGCAAGTTATTGAACATCTTAGAGCCTCAGTCTTGCTACCTCTAAAATGGAAATAATAAATAATTGTACCACATACTTCACAGGGACAATGTGAACTTAAAATAACAATTTAGCAAAGACCTTTGTAAACTGTAATGTTGTTTAGTTGTTTCAGTCTTATTGGATTCTTCATGACCCTGCTTGCGGTTTTCTTGGCAAAGGTACTGACTGGAGTGGCTTGCCGTTTCTATTTTCAGCTCATTTTATAGACAAAGAAACTGAAGTAAAAGGGTTTAAGTGACTCATTCAAGATCACCCAGCTAGTAGGTGTCTGAGGCTGGTTTTGAATTCCTGAAGATGTCTTCCTGACTCAAAGCCTGGAGTTCTATCCTCTGGGCCACCTCACTATTCAAATGGTAATGAACTATTAGCCATCATTCATATTCTGATATACATTATAGTTATTTGAAAATTTCATTTCTCACCTACTGAATGATAATTTCCTTAAGGACAAGACCCGTGTGTGATGTAATGTGTACTGCAACATGAGCAGCACACTTCTGAGTGTCCTTATATAGAAATGTCTTAAAGCTTACTTCTAGGAGAGTAATAATGATGCAATGGAAGTTCCATGGAAAGACTATGGAACTTGCTTGACATTCTGTAATTGGTCCTGGTTTTCTAACTGCAGGTTCTTTGATTGGCATCATTCACAAAAATAGAACTGGGGCTGCCTTTGAGTGGCCATAGCGTTGGACATTTTTCTCTTAGCTGTTTTCATCTTAGTTCAACTCCTTTGCTAATAGCACTTAATAATAGGTAGTCCTATAAAGGGATAAGCCTCAATCCTTTTACCCTACAAGTCCATGTGGCACAATGAAATGGGCATTGGTCTTTGACTTCTGCATTTTTTCTTCTCTGTTTTAGATGCACAGATTAGATATTCCAGCCTTGTAAGTTCTGAAAAGAAAGTGAGTGGGCTTCCCAGCTTCTTGGAATCACAGCTTCCCAACATTCAGGTTTTAGATACACTTCAGCATCAATGACTAGAGAAATAAAGAACGACCTTTGGAAGTGACATCAGGGACCCAGCGAGTGAGAGTTAACACAAAAATTCATCTGGCAGTCATGCTGCATCTCACAGATCCATACGTAACACCATGATTCTCTCAGAAGCAACATTATTTAGAAATTGAGCTTATTCTTAAAAGAGACCAAGAAGGTAGAGAAGAGAGTGTTCTCTGAGATGCTAGGGAAAATGTTTTTACTTTTGTCCTTGTTATATACTCATGCAAATATCTCTTTAGCAAAGATGTTCAAAGGTAAGTAGTTGAGAGGAACTGGAGTGTTAGTCATACCTTGGTGCTGAACACTGGTGGAAATCATGATCAGTAAGGTTTGAGCCAATGGCTACAGAAAGCAGACCACTAAGGATACCCCTAGAATCCTGAGGGGAAATGTAGCTCCATGATTCAGGGAGAGTGGGTAAAAATGACTAGTCTCACTATACTTTGTTTGTGTCTCTCTTAATATATAGCACAGTACTTCATATATAGAAGGTGCTTTAAAAAAAAAGCTTGTTGAATTGTTTCTATTTGACCAGAAGCCAGCTTGGCTTAAGTATTAAAAAGCTGTCTTTTTCCTGTTACTTGAGGTGAGGAAGGTGTATGTTCATATCTCTTCTACCTTCCTTTTTTATGTTATTTCTGTGCTCAACATGTCAAGCTCTAAAAACAGCCCAGTCTAAGTGACCATTAGATAACTTATTTATATATCTTGCCTCAGTCTGTGTTTTATAACAGGTATTCCAATTACGATTATGGAAAATATGGATTTAACAGGGATCCTGACCCCTGCAAAGTATGCTCATTTTTTTCCTGTTTGCTGGTATAAAATTAAGATAGATTTATCTTATAATACTCAGAAATTATTTCTCAAAGAAATTAAGTGGACCTAGCTTCACTAGATGTTTTTATTTTTTTTAAATCTTTAAGTAAATTGCTCCAGAAGAAAAATGGTTTCAAAACACTGTCCATTCCATTATTTTTATTTATATGTTTATTATGAATTGAAACACTAAAAAGATCATATTCATATACATGTCAGAAGACTAAAAGATAATTCTGTATGGAATTCCTCATGGAAATCATTAATCCCCATTTCACACTACTAGCTTTTAAAATACATAATATATTCTACACAATACTTTCAAAACTGTGTTGCTTGCTATCTTTCTTCCAAAATTCCTTCTCTTCCCTTCTATCAAGTTTTGAAAATGTAAAAATGATCCCCTTTTAGGGGGCATCTCTAATGTTAGCCCTCCATCCTCCAATAAAGGAGAAAAAAAGAAAAATTAATCCACATACTATTCATTTCTAAAAAGTCATGCCTGAACCTTGTGCTCATCTTCTCTCTCTCTGGGGGTGGATAATATGTGTCATCATTGATCCTCCAGTTGATTAGAGTTTTTAAGTCTTTCACAGATGTTGTTGTTTTCACAATACTGTTGTCCTTATATAAACTCTTCTTCTGGTTCTGCTCTTTCAGTTCTGCATCAGTTCATGCTACCAAGTTGCTTCTTTGATCATATCTAATGGTATGATATTCATTACAGTAACACGTTACAGTTTATTCAGTCATTCCTTAATAGTCTAAAAAGCAATCTAAGGTATATCCTAGATTTTGTTTCCTTTCTTTCCTTTTCCCCCCTTTTAATAGTCTCTTTAGGGTGAAGAAGTTTGTTTTGCTTATGGCTATTCCCTCATTCTTAACCACTCCTCCTCCCAATCCCCACTTATGCCCTTGTTGAATTTGATGTATTTTTAAACTAAACAATGTTGACACCACCTTTTTCCATTTCAGATAAGAGTGTCATTCGATAGCCATTCCCCCTATGTTTTTATATTCTTCTATTGCAATACAATTTTGAGAAATGACAATTTTTACATACTTCATCATCCTTTCTAAAAGAGCTTATTTCTCCTTTTACTTTCCTTCTCTTTCCTTCATAACTTTCAGAAATTATCCAAACCACTCCCAGAATTTCTCTCTTTTTCTAAAACAAAAACACACAAAAAAATGACAACAACAAAAAATATTTCTTTGAAATTTTTTGGAGACATTAAAGTTCTGAAGGCATACTTCTTTCTTCTCCTCTGTTAGAATATTAGCACTATATCATTCTCATAGTTCCTTCCAATTGCTCAAAAAATCTAACTTTCTAGGTTTCTTTGGACTAGTATTTGTATTTTAAAGTTCCTATTCATCTCTGATCTTTTCATCAGGAAATCTTGAAAGTCCTCTACTACATTAAAATCCATTTTGCCCCTGCAGGATTTTATTTAATTTTTCATGGTTAAGAATTTTTGGTACTACCTTTACCTTTTGTTATATTGTATTTGAAGATCATCACAATCCTGCTTAAATTATCTGTCTTTGACCTATTTTCCAGTCATTTTTCTTTAAATATTAGATAGCTTACATTTTCCTCAATTTTTAATTTTTTTTTGTCACAACTTTTCTTGCTGTCTCATGGAGTTATTGATTTAGATTTGGTCTATTCTAATTTTCAGGGATTCTATTTTTTGGGTAATGTTGACCACTTTCTCTCCTAATCTGCTTATTCTCCTTCCAAATCTTTCCTCAAAGTATTTTATTTCATATTTTTCCCTTGCTTCCTTTCAAGTTTGCAGGTAGTCCTTATGGAAAATTCATTTTTTCCCTTTTTGTCTCTACTTATAGTCTTCATGGAGTTAGATTTTCCATTTTTTAATATGAAATGTTTTCTTTGATTTGCCCATACATCCAGCTTTAATTGATCAATTACAGCTTTATAGCAGGCTCTGTACCAACCCTCTTTACTTTTGAGTAACTAGGGAGTCCACCTTGCTTGTTTCAGCCAGGGTCCAATTATTTCTTTTATTGATCTCTGCTTCCTGGGGTTTCTCCTTCTTGAATCTGTGAGAATCTTTGAATCTGAGTGTTGGACCTCAATTGTGGATTTTCAGAGTCTTCTCTGAGATACATCTGAGCATTCTGAGATCACACTGTATGGCACCATGCTGACTGCTCCTGCTAAGAAGGTCTTCCAAGTTCCCCATAACCAATTCTGAAAGTATCTGATCATTCTGGTCAATAGAGCTCTTCATTCTTATTGTCTTAGGACATGAGCCTATCTTTGGTCACAATGGCACTTGCTTTGACTGAGTGACCCCCTTTCCTATAGCTCTTGGATTCTGATTGATTTTTTGTGAAGTTCTGAGGTGAAAGAAATAACTTACTACAGTTTCTCTTTATATTTCTTGATTATTATTCCATCTGGTATGAATTTCACAGTTTCAATGGACTAAGTATTTAGGAATTAAGCAACATCTTCCTTCCTAGGTAGCCATCTTAGCAGGAAGTCCATTCTTTTCTTTAAATAATGTATAAAAACATGCTTCCAGTTCTCCAAAGAAGTCTATGCTGCAAATTTCTTTAGTAATGCCTTGTCATATAATATATCTTCCCAGAGTCTAATATACATCACTCTTCCTTCAGTTTAAGGCAATTCCCTCTTTTTCAGTCTGACAGGATCTCATATGTCACAGGCAACTTTAAGAAATTATAATTTAGCATTTCACTAGTTTACTTCTAACCTCTGCCATTTTAAGATTTTTAATTAATTACAAATGGGCTGCTCGCAGTTATTGCTTTCACTCATACTCATATATATGAAGCAAGATCATTTGACTCATTTTCCCATAATGCTGTGTACCTGATTAGAAAGGAAACTTCTTTTTTCAAACTGTTACAGGCCTAAGAAATAGGAATTTGCTGAAGAAAAGCAGGGATTATTGATTGAAAGCTAGCTACAGGAAGAGAGGAAAGTGTTATTTGGAAGGTCATAGCAAATGAATGAATGAATGACAAAACAAAAAACATTAATTATGCAACTACCACATACTGATCACTCTGCTAGACACCAGAGATACAATCAGAAAGTGGGACATTCCATAACATCAAGAAACCTACATTTTAGTGCAGATATTCAAGATGCATAGGAGAATGATTGGCAAGGAAGGGAATTTCTATGTGGGAATTAGAGATATTGTCAATATGGGCACAGGAAAGTCAATTGTGACACAGTGCCCAGCAGCAATGGTAGTATTGATTTGATTACTGTACCCAGGGCAAGAAGTTAAAATGTTTTAAGATAATGTTATACATTTGGAAGCAGAGAAGATGGCAGGATTTATGGGTAGGCCCTGGTTTCTTCCTAAATGGCTGAATGGAATATTTGAAGGGTTGAGCAGACATAGTAAAAAAGATCAATTTTCATTTACTAAATAATCAGAATAGATCAGTCCAAGGAAGGTGTTGCAACTGAATGGATGGAAAATGTGATCTCTGGAGATTCAGTCTGGTGACCATTATCAGTAAAGAACTGATTAGATTGATTTTTGCAGGCTCCAAGCTACTTGCTGAGTGGTAAAGAAACCTAAATGAGAATAAGAGAAATAACAGTCTGGTGAGGTTGGGCAGAGCCCAAGTTAGAACCAGAACCTGAAGTTTAGAAGGGTGAGCCAAGTACATAAATACCAAAACAATTAATCAAGTAGAGACTTCCAGGGAAGCAAATAAGTAGCAAGTTTGCTTTCACCAAAGCTCCCAATTCCTTTTACATTCCTTTAAGTGAAGCTCTGTTGGTATTATAAAATATTATTTTTAGAGAAAAAAAGGTCTCTTTCCGAGAAGAGAATAACCTTTATCCATTCATTATCTTACTACCAGAGGTTTAACTATTAGTACCCTTTCTATTTTTCGTACATTGTGATATCTTCAAAATATTTAATAGACCTTTGCTCCTTGAAAGTCAGAGAACTAGAAACAAGTAAAATTAAAATGTTTCTAGAGATGATATGTACTAGGAGTAAACATGAGCCATATCAATGTCATTAGAAAGACTTCCTCATAATTGGTCTGTTTGATAAAAGGAAGGGGACCCACTAACCCAACTTTTTATTTTCAATTTATGGAATGAAACAAGGGTTCCATAACATAATATGATAGAAAAGGTAATTGTGCATAAAACTACAAATCTATTATGTACAGCTTGGTATTCCTTTTAAATATTAATGAAGTTACCTTGTAAATTTCTTTTTTTCTTTTTTCCTTTTATCCTTCCCTCCCTTACCCCACCTTACCCTAAAAATGGCTACTTGGCTACCATTATACAGAAATTATTACACATAAATAAATAGGTATGTATATATACATATGTATATGTATACATATATATGCAAAATTAATCTATACATACTTCATTTTATCAGTTTTTTCTCTGGATGCAAATAGCATCTCTCTTCATATTTCCTTTATTTTTTAATTAGTGTATTTATAATACTTAAAATGACTTAGTTGCTTATTCTTAAAACAATATTGCCGTTACTTTATACAATGTTCTCTTGGTTCTGCTTAGTTCACTCTTTATCATTTTGTGCAAGTCTTTCCATGCCTTTCTGAGATCATAGAGATCATCATTTCTTATAGCACAGTAGTATTCCATCACAAGCGTATACCACAACTTGTATAGCCATTCCCCAGTTGATGGGATCACTGCAGTTTCCAGTTCTTTGCCATCACAATGAGAGCATTCACATTCAAAGTTATAATTACTATTTGTGAGTTTCCTTCCATCTTATTTTTTGCTCACTATTTTCTTTTCCAGCCTCTCATTCCTACTGTAAAAAATCATAGGTCTTGAGCCATTATATTTCATAGAGCAAAAGAATTGGGGTTGTGTCCAAGAATAACTTACCCAGCAAAGTTGAGTATAATTCTAAAAGAAAATAAATGGATATTTGAGAAACTGAAAGACTTTCAGGTATTTGTAACAAGAAGGCTAGAACTCAGTGGAAAATTTGATATATAGGATCCAGAAGAAATATATGGAAAACATTAAAGACTAATTGTAAGAGACTAATTAAGGTTAAACTTATAATATACATGAAAATGTTATTAGTATTCTTAAAACTGACATCATTACTAAGGTAGTTTGAAAGAAAAGTTGGGGTTGAGTTGTGGATGATGGGATGGTTCTAAAAATAAAATTGGGTAGGAAAAGGTAAAAGGGAGCAATTATATTATAAAAATGAGGTGTGAAAGGAGAAGTAATACAGAGGATGATGGTGGGGGTAGAGGGCTAGTAATGTCAGAACCTTATTCTCATCTGAGTTGAAGAAGAAACAATATGTACATCTGGAAGGTTGTAGAAGTCTTCTGAATGTGTAGAGAGGTAAGAAAGTTGAGGGGCAGGGTAAAAGAAGGACTTATAGGGGTCTATAGATTGCGATTTGAGAAAGTGGGGGAAGGATGGAGGAGAGACTTTTGGAGGGGTATGTGAACTGTGATTGGAAGGGTCAGGATAGAGGATAGGGTAAAGACTTTTGAAGACTTGAGTGGGATGAGGAGTGGGAGGGTGGGGGAGAAGATAAAATAACAGTAATAGGTAACATGATTTTTGATGCCTGAATTATATATATAGCTCTAAGTTTTATAAATCACTGTTACAAAGGTAGAGAATACAAGTACTCTTTTATAGATGAGCAAACGGAGCCTCAGAAAAGTCAAGTCACTTGCCCATAGTCAAATGGCTATTTTTGGCAAGAAGATTTCATCCAGGTTTTTCGCTATCAAGTTTATTATTTTTTTGTACTATAGAATACTACCTGTGAATCATCAGGACATCTCATAAGATATGAGAGATAATAAATTCAGTACCATCTTGAAGGAAATAGAAAAGCAAGATAATTATGGAAACTCTATGAATATCTCAAACTTTCTAACCAAATAAACAATCTCCAGGGCAGTGGTCTTGACTAAAGCAAAATCTATAAAATTAGATCTTCTGTAGTTGTTGCATCTAAATTCTTAAGCACCCTTAATATTGAGCAGGAAAATCCTAGAATGCAGTCACCTGACTCTGTCAATTTTATCAAGAAATGATTCTTATGTCTCTACTAGGGTTCTCACATAATGTCTAGAGAAATGAAATGACTTGCCCAAGGCCACACAGAAAATAAGCAGTGAAGCAAGACCTTCATCCCAGATTCCAAATTGAATGCAAATCTAGTGCTCCTCCCACTGAACTATACTTTTCTTTGCCCTTTCTGACCTACAAATCACATAATACTTCACATCACAATTATTTGTGTTGATTTTTTAAAATTCCCAATTCTCTTCTAGACTGTTAGTTTCATAGGGAAATGATCCTGTATTATGTAAACTTGGTGACTCCTTAATTGCCTAATGCAATGCTGTGGACACAGTAGGTGCTTAATAGTTTGTTATTAATTAGCACATAATACAAAGTTATTTATAATTAGTGTTCTAATTATAAGGAAAAGACTGCAAATGCTATAAGTGTGTATGAGAAAATCTGGCCTCCTGTACTGTATATGGAAGACTTTATGGAGGAATTTAAGCAGGGGACAGAAAAGTAGATGGGACTTGAGTAGGCATTTGTGTCATAGTGAATGGCATGAAAAAGACATGAGGGGTTAAGGGAGGTAAAGCCCTGGCTCAGTGCTCACTGAAGTATCACCTATCTCAGATCTAAGTGAATGTAGAAAGTGTTGTTGTTTTACAAGGCAGTGGCTTTATGGCGAGCTGAAGTGAGACAGAAACAAGCTGAGCAGTTGAAGTATGACATCAGTAGTCCATAGCTATGGACTTCGGGGAAAACAGTCCTCAACCAGGAAATGTACTAGTGTGTGCCTTCAAGGAGTGTGTGTGTGTGTGTGTGTGTGTGTGTGTGTGTGTGTGTAGGGGCCAAGGAGAACCACTGGGGAAAGCTTAGTAATAACTTTTTAAGTTTGTCCTAAGTAAGTCATAAGTTTTTTTTTTTTCTGTGCCTATTAACAGATGACATGCTCTTCCTTATCTACAAAGAAAGATGCCACTCATGTCCTCAATCAGTAAGAGTATTCCCTTGTTTGAATTGTGGTATATTTAAAGCCTAAATTCACTTTTCTAATCTATTCTTTTTACAGGTGAGGAAACTGAGGCCCAGAAAGGTGAAGTCACACATAGAACAGTAGTAATTTGAACTGAGATCATTTGATTACTAACTCAATGTTTATTCTACTAAATCATACTTCCTCTGCTTTCAGTTTTGTATTGTTTTGTTTCCTAGTAGTGAGATAGGAATCTATGGATCTAGCCAGCTAGATTCCTTCACTATCCCTTTTGTTAATCTTGGATCAAATGTGAGAGATAGCTGGCTGGGATTAAGCATGAGATCTCTGTCTGGGGAACAGAGTGAAGCTAAATAGTCCTTTCAAGGAAGGAATCATGACCCTGAACTCAGAGCAGCATTCTAACTAATCAAAATAACCAGGCCCTACTGGCTATCATATTGAAATACAAAGGATGTGCTATGTCAAAAGCATTAAGAATTCTTAAAAGCATTACTTGATGTTTTAATGAGGGTATCACTCATGTCCCCTCTTTCTTCTCTTGGGTTCCTTCTTCCTGTGTATAAACACATAATCATATAAACATAATCAAGGAGAAAGTCTTCACCATTACTTTTTCACATAAAACTAGAGAATAAAACTAGGAACAATATGTTGAAAACACAGGGAGGCAGATATCAGTATAATATAGGGAAAACTTTTTTAACAAACAGAAATCCAGGAATAAAATAAATTGCTTTAGTAGATATTGAGTTCCCTGTCACTGGATGGAGATTAGACAACCATTGTTTGAGATTTTGTACAGAAAGTTTCATTCATTCAGCAGACAATTAGTGAGGATGACATTTAATGTTTTCTCAAACCTGAGTGTGTGTTTCTATCATGGTTTCCTAGGATTTTATTTTCTGGGTTCCTGCTATTGCTGAGACAATGTTTTTATAACAGAGCATAAAAATACAGCATTATATCTTCTGGCTATGTATTTCCCTTGATAGTTTCCCAAGATAGATTCAGCTGATACCAAAGTTGGAGTTTAACAATTAAAGCTATAATTTTACTAGAATAAAAGCACTTTGAAAGCAGGGACTATTTTCATTTATATTTTTATATATCTAAAACGGAGCACTATACCTTGCATATACTAGGCACTTAACAAATACTTCAAATTAAATATCTTCAGTTGTTTATAGACTCCTGTGGTATACAGTCAATCAATCAATCAATCAATCAATATTTATTAAGTGCCTAGTATTTGATAAGAACTATACTAAGCACCGAAGACACAAAAAGAGGGATTTTACATTGTATGCTGAGATAAGGTCAAAATAAGTTCATAATTTAGACATGAAGGGTGATATCATAAGCAAATTAAGGGATCATGGAAAATTTCATCTGTCAGATCTATGGATAAGGGAAAAAATTTATGACCAAACAAGAGATAGAATTATGAGATGTAAAATGGATAATTTTGATTATATTAAATTAAAAAGGTTTTGCACAAACAAAACCAATGTAGCCAAGATTAGAAGAAAAGTAGAAAACTGAGGGGAAAAAAATTGAAGCAAGTCTGTCTGATAAAGGCCTCATTTTAAAACACATAAAGAGAACTGAGTCAAACTTGTAAGATTTGTATCACTGCTCATTTGATAAATGGTCAAAGCATATGAACAGGAAATTTTCAGAAGAAATCAAAGCTATCTATAGTCAAATGAAAACTTGTTCTAATTCACTATTGATTAGAAGAATGCAGATTGAAACAACTCTGAGGTACCATTCATACATATCAAATTGGCTAATAAGAAAAGGAAAATGGTAAATTTTGGAGGGGATGTGAAAAACTAACGATGCTAATGCACTGCTAGTGAAATTTGAACTGATCCAATCATTCTGGAGACCAATTTGGAACTATGTCCAAAGAGCTGTAGAACTGTACATAACCTTTGATCCAGCAATATCACTACTAAGCTTGTATCCCAAAGAGATTTTTTGAAAAAGAAAAGGAACTGTTATACAAAAATATTTATAGCAGCTTTTTGTGGTGGCAAAGAATTGGAAATTTAGGGGATGTTCATCAATTGGGGAAGGAAGTTAAGGTTATGATTTTGATGGAATGCTATTGTGCTATAAGAAATTACAAGCATGATGCTTTCAGAAAAACCTCAAAAGAGTAACATAGCCTGATACAAAGTGAAATGAGTAGAACAAAGAGAACCTTGTACACAGTAAGGACAATATTGTATGATGATCAACTGTGAGCTACTTAGCTATTCTTAGCAATACAGCGATCCAAGAAATTTCAAAGGACATTTGATGAAAAATGCTATGCAGCTCCAATGAAATAACTGATGGAGTATGAGTGCAACTTGAAGCATACTTTAAAAAACAGTCTTTTGCTTATTATTCCTGATTTTTTTTGGTCTCTGTTTTCATTTGCAACATGGATGATATGGAATTTTTCATGACTGATCATGTGTAATGTAAATCAAATTATTTGTTTTATCAAGTATGAGAGAGGGAAAAAAAGGAGAGAAAATTTAGAATTCAAAATTTAAAACAATTAAATAATTCTTAAAAATGTTACATGTAGTTAAGAAATACATAAAAGAAGGGATTATAGTTGTGAACTGAAGGAAGCTGGGGAATTCAGTAGGCAAAGTTAAATAGGGAAATTATTTCAGGCATGAAGGATAATAAGAGAAAATGCCTGGAGACAAGACATGGAATGTCTTGCTCATGGAATAGGATTATGTAGCAGAGTTAGGACCCTAGAAAGGTAGAAGAGGGCAGTCTTATGATGGGATTGAATGCCAGAGGTAGGATTTGTATTTTATCCTGAAGGCAATAGGAAGTCACTGGAGCTTATTGAATAGAGCAGGTGATATTGTCAAATGTACACACTAGAAAAATCACTGAGCAAAGGATGTATTGGATAATACTTCGTATAGTAAAGTAGCAGGCATGTGACATTTTAAATTAAATAAGTCAAGTCCATAATTCCTTCACTTATCATGTAAGATTTAAAATCAATTAAAATAGATTGATTTATTTATTGTTGAGTTATTTCAAACATGTCTAACTCTTCATGACTCCATCTGTGGTTTTCTTGGTAGGGACACTAATTTGCTGTTTCCTTCTCTAGCTCATTTTACAGATGATGAAACTAAGGCAAATAGAGCTAAGTGACTTATACAAAGTCACACAGCTAGTAGATGTCTGAGGCTGGATTTGAACTTAGGTGATCCTGATGTTAGGTTTAGTGCTTTATCCATTGCAACATCTATCTGCTATACATACATATATGTGTGTGTGTATATATATGTGCATGTGTGTATATATAGCAATGACCAATGACATTACATGTGATATCTTGACTTCCATGTGAATTGGATGTGAGATAAAATTGTACAGTCGTCAGCCTCACTCTCTCTTCCTGAGTCATCAAAGTCCAGTGTCAAGACAAAAGTCAGGATGACTGGCGATGGCCCATAATGCACTAGATGATCTTGGCATCTTCAATGTCTGACCAAGATCTAAGTGCTCCATAGTGCCTGCTTCAGCTGCCTTTGTGGCTGTTGGAACAGATTGTTCTTATCTGACCATTTTGCCAGGAGAAGTCTTCACATGTTTGGGGTAGACATCCTTCTAAATCACCAAAAGGTCAGAAGCCTGTCGTTACCCTCAACCTGATCTTGTCTGCCTGCTGAGATGGTTTACTGGAGTGTGGCCACTGTGCATGCTACAGCTTCTTGGGCCCAGAGGTAAGACTTAAGTGGATTAGGTGGACACTAAATGTGGAAGGGTGACCCCTGAAAAGGGCTTGGCAAGCCTTTATACCAGAGGAGCTAGTCCTCCTGAACCACTTTCCCACACTATATTTCTATCTATCTATCTATCTATCTATCTATCTATCTATCTATCTATCTATCTATCCATCTATCTTTCTATCTACACACTGAGGAAAAAATACCCTCAGGATGGCACATCACAGTGATTCATAGTTTCCAAATAATTGAACTAGACTCCCAAACACTCATTACTATGGGGAAAATGTATCAAATAGTTATATTTTGTGGGTAATAAATCTTTATTATCTATTTTTTGTATCTTGTTATAATCTACAAAAGGAGAATTTTGCCTTCTAAGAAGATATTTTGCCTATGTGACTTCCTGTGTGACCTTTTCTAAGTAACATAATCTCTATATACATGAGTTCCATCATCTATAAAATGAAGGATTTGTACTAGATGACCTCTAGTCCCAATATTCTAAGTTAAAACAAAGTTATTCACATGAGTTTATGAAATAGGAGAAATACATTTGAATTAATATGCTGTTAACCGGAGATGCAACACAAAATTACTTATTCACAGTCTGCCTCTTAAAATCATTTGTATGTCATTAAATGATTCATTGACAGGAGAGATCACAATCTCATTCCTTCCAATTGAATCCTTCTACTGATGCTGTTACCCTTTACCACAGGGACATCTAGTTCTTTGTTCAAATCCCAGTTCTGTCACTGTCTGTGTGAACTTGGACAAGTTATTTCATAGATGTAGGACTCAGATTTCTCATATATAAAATCAGAGGATTGAAGTAGATGACTTCTAACGTCTATTCCAACTCTAAATCTATGATTTTGCCACTTGTTTTTACCAAGCATTAACTAAAAAGCTCAAAAGGGGAAGATGGAATGGTGTGCTGGTAAATGTTTAAATAACTGCGTTCTGAAAAAATGCATACATGACACAATTTTAAATTTAATCTGCATTATTCATGTTATCCCCATCACTTTTTTATATTCAAACAATCACAAGATCAAGCCCTAAATTGTAGCAATTGCAGATTTCTGAAGTATAAATGCTCTAACTGAAATTCAACTATCAGCTCTCTCAAGAAGGTTCCAGATGGCTTCAACTCCTGGGAATACATTCTCCAAGGACTTGGATTTGAATCCCACCACTGCTACTTATAAAGTGTGTGACCTAGATACAGTAATTTAACCCCTCAAAATCTCAATTTCTCATTTGTAAAATGAGCACATTAGATTAAATGATATATAGGTTCCCTCAGCAGGCAGAGCCTTGAACAACCAGAGATCATTTCCATGCTATGGTGGAGCACCAGAGAAGAAATTTGGATGATGGGTAACTTATACATAGAAAATTATTAATCCCATCTTCACTCAATATAATACTTATTTTTTTTCTAGCTTTATCCATCATCCATCAGTTGGTATGTACTCCAAAATAAAAACTGGTAATAGTCTTAGCTATATGTAATTTAAGAAGCAATGTTATAGGTAAAGTTCCCAGATAATGTACTCAAAAATTTTAAAAAATGACTTTATTGTATGCTCAAATATTCTTGACAATAAGGTAATAAAATAGTTTGGAGTGGAGGCCAGGGGACAAGAGTAACTCACTTCTCCCTTACTTGACTCTAGTAAGGAACAATAGGTCCCAGGAAAAAGCAGTCCTCAACAGCTTTCCTGGATTGAGGAACTGACTTACTGTTATGAATAAAGCAGGATAACTCAATTCAAAATGGACTTGGTCTTGGGAAAAGGTAATGCAGCAGAGAAGATATGACCTTTAATTTTTCTGTAGGAAGAGTTAAAAGCAAGCCTGGATCCTACTCTGTGACCATATTTGGCTAAAAGTATTCAGTAAAGCTTAAATACTAATATCTCCTTGAGTAACTATGGATCATTGTTTCTCCTTTCCAGTGGGCCAGGACAACAACTGTCTACTCTACTTGGCATCAACTAAACTTTTCAGGCCTGTTTTATTTGGATTGCTTCTCTTCTCTGCAGGAGGAAAGAACAGAAGGAAATTTCATGTATCCTTTCTTTTTCTGGGGACAAACCTTTATGTGAAGATATTCAATCTATGGGGCATGCATAGGAGTGAAGAGCAATATTTTTCTCTTTTTTCCTTTGTTTTCTGCTAGCAATTTTAAATGAACTGGGGTCAAAAGAGTCCCAGCTATACTCTAGAAGGCTACTCAATACCATTCTCCTTCCAGAAAAAAATGAATAATTATACATATCACATTTTACTATCATTGCTAAGAAATCTATTATCATTATATAGAGACATTTAGGATAGGTTCATTTGTTTATACTAAGGCAAGATTCCTTATTGAAAGTTCATTTGTATCACAACACTCCACAATACACCAATTAAATCTCTCTATCTCTCACTTTCTCCCTCTCCCCCTTCTCTATCTCTAATCTCTCATAAATATGTGTGTATGCATGTATATATGTGTATATACATATATTTGTGTGTACACATAAATATGTAAATAGATAAATGGTGCTTATTTAATTGTATTCAGAATACCTAAGACTTTCATAACCAGAACCCAGGAAGATCCTAAATGTATTGGTCTTCAAAAGATTTGAGTGAGTGATGATTGTAGTGTCAGGCTCTTTAACATTGTTTTTTTTTTTCCTAATTGGGGATTATTTAATATCTCAGTTCTTCCAAGAAGACTTAAAATGAAGTGGAAACAAGGGGGAAAAAACAATGTCACCTTCTCGGACCCTAATTGTATTGTCCTATGTAAAAGGAGAAAGAGGGAGTGAGAGGTCAGAGATAAAACAACATTTGAGGAAGAGGTGAAGGAAAGTCAAGAATAGGGAAGTGAGAAGGAATGCTTAGGATTATTGTGAATTTTTAAGTCTGGGAAGGAAACTAAGCTTAAAAATACATTTATTTTCTCACTTCCTTCCATTTATCTTCATCATGATGAATTGCTTCTATGAATTTCTTACACAAAGGCAAATATTAGATGGGATCTTGCCCTAGCCTCAAAACTGAGTAGCACATGATCAGTTAACATCTATGAGTGGATGCCTGTAATCACTACCCTCAATTTGCTATTTTAAAGCTTGTCCTCTTTCTTCCAAGTGTCTAAGTCCAGCCCCTCTCATGTTCTCTTGTTCCTTGCTCTATCAATAATACCCTCTATCATACAACCCCAGAATAAATCACAGAATGTGATAACTGGACAGGAACTCACATTATTCTCATCAATTCTTTTAAGCAAATTAGAGCAGGGCAAATAGATATAAAATAGAAGGGATACTAGGTCTAGTCAATAAAGAGAGTTGGATAGAATTCTATTGAAGTTTATTTCCTTTTTAAGCTCCTTTTCACCATTAATACTTAGAGACATTTTTGCCAGAGTAGTCAGTGTAAAAATGATCAACAAAGCTTTAAGCTACTATTTGCAACTTTATAATTGTCTTCATAAAGTCATAACCAGAATGGAAAAGCTGCAGCTGTGCCCAATTTTAAGTATCTACTATACAGAGGTAGGTTTATTTATATTCCTTGAACACATGTAGCATTTTTCCCCTTAACAGAAGTGGTACCCATGGCCCCAAAAGATTCAGCACCAAAGGCAGTTCCTGATTGCTACCACTATTCACTTCATGTGAATGGTGCTTGACAAAAACTCACACAAATTCCTCATATTACTATAGCCTAGGATAAAAACACTTGCAATTCACTGATGTTTCCATAGAGGAGCGGCAAATGTCCATGGCTTCCCCATGTCATCTTTCACAACCATCCTCACACCAGAACCTTAGTGGAAACACTATTCTCTTTCAGTTGGCTGCTTAATTGGAATGGTGTTATATTACAGAAATGTTATTTCTATTTTGCTTGCCAGAGAAACATTTGTGAAAATGGGGGAAAATGCTGGTTTCAAAAGGCATATATCTAAATGAAGGCTTCTAAAATTTATTCTTGATGAACACTTAATAAAATCAATCAACATGATATTTCTATGTGATTCTGAGATCGAGCACTAGAACCAAAGCTTTAAAAATGGTAATCAGGCAGAGTATGCTTTGGGCTCTCCTTTATTCTCCAATTGAGAAATTACCCCCTCCTTTAGTATTTCTTTCATGCACTATAGGTATGCATTCTCTTATTGTCTAACCAACTAATTAATGAATCTTTATTAACTGCCTACTCTATGCTAGGCACTATTCTAAGACCAGGGATAAATAGACAAGAGTAAGCATACATCCTACTTACTATGACAGGACAAGATAGGACAATGGACCCATATAAGAGAACTTGATCATAAGATGTGGTAGACATCTCATCTGGGTAGATAATGGTTTGAGTCTAAAGAGCTTAGCTGATGCATGGAAGAATAGAAGTATAGGGTAGGATTCAGAATCCATGTGGTTCATAATCCAGAGTATTAAAATGAGTAGAGTTGATGAAATTGTTGCATGTCCTTTTGAGATGAAGGCATCTATAGGGCAGTTTTTCAAGTATCCTCAAAGCCTGAGTGATTTACCTTGCACACTGTATGCCATTTAAAATTCTAATTATACTTTTGCTGATCTGAAATTTTTCTATTGTGGCATTCCTTTGCTTTGAATAATTGACTGTATTTTTTTTAATTAAATAGAATTGATTTTATTTCGTGATCAGCAGATAGTTTTCCTTAGATCTTTCAACAACACTGAGGTGCAGATAATAATACTACAGATACTCAGGTGAGACTTCTTGAACACAGAGAGGAATTCCTCTGCCACATTATCATAAATCATTTCAGTAAACTTAAATGTCTTAACTCTTTTTAGTAGGGTGTCAGGGGCTCCTCTTTAATTCCTCAGCTAGGAATCTGCCACTGAGGATCCTCCTAATTACCTGTCTCCCTCCACATCTTTGCAAGAAAGCCTTTGTATCACTGCTAGGTAAATCTTTCTTATCAATAGCTCTAATATATCACTCCACTACTCTTAAGTCTTCAATGGATCATTATTGTCTACCAAGTGAAATTCAAACATTTGCCCAGCATTCAAGGCCTTGTATACCATGACAACTCTGTATTCTTTTAGTCTTAGGTAATATTTCCCAACTCAAAGCACTCCATTCTCTAATTAAATTCAATGACTCTGTCTCTGAACAGGCATTGTAGTCTTCCAACCCTGTGTCTCTGTGCTTTCCTTTGCCAGAAATCTCCTCCCTCATCCCATTCCATCTCTTAAATTCGTATCCATTCTTTAATGATGAAATCAGATTCAATCTCTTCCATGAAGACTTCTAAACTTTCTGTTCAGGAATAACATTTTAAACCCTTAGGACAGACATATTACTTTATTTTCTTACTCTCTAAAGGTCTTAAAATATAATATTGTAAATTAAATTTATCTTTGTCTTATCTAAACACCAGACTATTAGCTCCATTAGGGCAGAGGATGTTTCATCTAAACTTTGTATCTCCCCTAGCACCTAGCAAAATGTTCTGCAGCACAGTAGGTGCTTAATAATGTTTGTTCAATGAATGAATGAATGCCTGCTGTTGTTGAAAAGTGAGACGGTCCATTAACTCCTCCCGAGGTAGCATTTGTTCTCAGCCAAAATCCTTCAGGCTAAGTAACTTATTGCCTCTCCTTTGCTGGAGATGCAGGTGCATCTCACTCTGATGAGTCACTTTCATTGTAAACATGTGAGTGAGAAAAATTAAAGGAAAGATTATAAATGATCAAGGATAAAATAAACTTTAAAAAAATTCATGGAGTGCATATATGGTCCTTTAGGTGAAAGGCAAAGATTTTGCACATAGAAATCAAAAAGCTGGGACAAAAGTACATCCAGAGAACTTTTCCAAGGTAAAAAAATAAATCAAAGTAGGCTGCCCTTAGTTTCCACACTATAAAATGAGAGCCTGAGCAAAAATGATGTCTTAAGTATCACTCAGCTCTAAAATTCTATGAAACGTTAGGAAGAGAAAGTAAATAAAACAGAAAAATTTAAAAAAAACACAGAAATTTTCCGCAATAAGGAAAGTAATTCTATATTATCACCCTACTGAAATCCCTTTGAGCTGCCTTGGTACCTGGTAGCAATGTCACCCTTATTTTTAAGAAGTTACATATGTAGTAAATTTTCTGAGACCCTGCGCATTACAAAATCTCTTAACTAACTACCTGAGGATCTTTATTGGGGAATAGACCTTTTGATCACTTATTAGAAATAAGGATTACAATGTAAATCCCCTAGAGAATACAACTCATTAGTTTATATTCATTCTGAGATATAAATGACTGTTTTCAGAGTAGATTTTGTTAAAGGAAGTCATTCCATAGGAGATAGAAGCTCATGTTGTAGGAGGATTAGCTGAAGGAACTAGGAATGTTCAGTGAACCTGGAGAAACAAAAATTTAGTTGGGAAACAGTCATTGACTTAAAGTATTCAAAAGACCATCTTGTAGAAGACTAGACTTGATTTAACTTGGCCCCAGAAAGTAGAACTTTGAGCCATAGTTGGAAATTGTGCAGAGGCAGATTTATACTTATAAGGAAAAGCTTACTAAAAATTAAAGCTTTCCCAAAATACGATAGATCAGGATGCAGTGAATTCCTTTTCACTGTAGTTCTTCAAGTGAATGCTAAGAGACCCCTAATCTGTAGTATTATTTGTATGGTCAAATTGAACTAACTCATCTCTGAAGTCACTTTTAACTCAGAGATTTTATGTGCTTAGAGCAGGATATAATACCACACAGCAGTAGTTATTAAAAAAAAAAAAAGGAATTCTTTGAAGAACCCTGTGTTTCCTCTATGGTACTGAATAGTTTTGCCATACATTAGTCTCACCAGCTACTTTTCCTTGTTATTTGATGTAATATAGGTCGAAGCTGCTAAAGGGTCTTGGATAAATAATACTATGGCTACAAAAAGAAGTATCTCTTATTATGAGAAGGTAGCCCAAATGCTAGAGATCTTAAGCATATCAATGTCTGTGAAGGTGCCTTGGTACCCATGGGCTTCAGAGGGCTTTCATCTGACACTACTGTGGACAATTATTCTTACATTTTTCTTTAGCTTTGCAAGTCCTAAGGCTTCTACCTTGGAATTAACCTTGCTCCCCCCTTACTACTTTGCTAAGAGTAGACTCAATTATATTGGGGCTATCTTGGGCATTCCTTTCAAGCTGATAATAGCTTAATGTATTACCTCTCTCAGGTAACATTTCCCCCCAATTCAATAGGGGTTACCTATAAGAGTTTTCATAGTTTCAGAAAGAGATGTTAATCACTTCTGGTGAATTGGTGAACTTGTAGTAACATTTTGCTCTCTAGGCCCACAATTGTGTATACCTTTTGATTTCTTCCCTGCTGAAGTGATTAAACATTCATTTTTTTTAAACAAATTTTGTGAAGTGCCTATATATAGAGCACTATGCTTGGTAAAAGTGATACAAAGTTGAGATAAGATATTTCCGTCATCATAAAGCTTTAAGGTTAATAGGAGGCTGATACAAACACAAATAACTTTAATATACCATATTACATATCAAATACATTAGAAAGTTACAAAATAAACTGTCATGGGAGGTATGAGGAACAAAGTTCAGTCATGACTAGGGGGATCAGGGAATGAGTATCAGAGGGTAGAATTTAAGTTGGGCTTTAAAGAAGAAAATAAATACAGGGAGATGTGTTAGGATGCCAATTTAATATATCAGATTGATGATAATAAGGCTCAAAACTATGTCAGGTAGAATATAAAAAGGAAAATTAAGATATCCATGAGGGATGTTACAGGGATAGAATTGACTGTACTTGGTAATGGGTTGAATATGAAAAGTGAGAGGAAAGAATCAAGCAATCAGATAATCAACAACCGCTTGTCAGGCCTTTATGTACTGTGGACTATGCTAACCACTGAGCATACAATTATAGAAGTGAAACAGTCCTTTGCCTCAAGGAGCTTTCATTCTAATAGGAGAGATAATATGTTGTACATATGCACATTGTATATACACATATACATGTATATTATATATGTATGTATACTTATGTATACACATATGAATATATAAAATAATTTTGGGAAGGGAGGCAGTAGCAGGTGGAGAAGATGGTACTTAAGCTGAGTCTGGAAGGAAACCAGGGACTCTTTACCAGAGCACAGTGGGGGAGGGTCTTCTCTGTCACTTCCAACCTCCTCAGCTAACATAGCTTCTTCCAAATGAAGTTACTTAGCCAGTAGAAAACATCATATCCACAGGTAAAAAGTTTGGATTATGCAGAAGTTCAAAGTAGAGATGAGATATAGTCTGTATATAAACTCAGATTCAGATAGGCAAAGTCCAATGCAGGAAGACACTTAAAGAAATGACATCTCTAGAAAAAGAAAAAAGAGTTGATTATGGATTCAAAAGAGAGTTAACCTTGGCAAGTGAACATAAAGCTGTGGTGAAGAGCAAGCCCAGAGTGGACTGTGGAGGGACATAGCCAGCAGAAATGGACTCTGTGAAAAACAAGCCCAGATAGGCAACAGAATAACCAATGTAGCAGAAATTCTATGCCAGAATATCAAAAGAAGTGGAAAGGCCTAGGAGCCTTATACTGTTAAAAATGTGAGCTGTCCTGATCATATATATTCCTCACATCTATGTGTCAGTACCAGACTAAGTTTGTGCCCACTCTTCCCATAGTGAACACACATATCTAAAATAAATGTAGTACATACCAGGTTTATGAGCAATGTTTATAGCTACTACTAATTTATTTCATTATTGCAAATGCATTCATTTTGACCTAATTATATCTACTTGCTGAATGTTCAGGACAGCCTTATGAGTAGAGGCTTATGCTTTATGGTTATAGGAAATACTGAGGATTTTCTTTGACATATTTGGTTATCCTAATATGTACAGAGACCCTCAGGAGAGACTGTTCTTTTGGAAATTGGCTTCTTAATTGGTCTAGGGATCCATCAGCCACAAAAAAATAGTATTTTCTTTCTTTTGTTTTAGAGTACTTTTGAACTGTTAGGATTCTAGTGAATTTCTTCTACAAGTCAATCAAGTTCCTGTCAGAAAAAAATTTACAGAGTTAAAATAAAAGATATATATATATATATACATATATATATATAATATATATATACATATATATATATATATATACATATATATATATATATATATATACGTATATATATATATATATACATATATATATATATATAACATATCCATTATGCATATATAAGCTGATATGAGCAATAAAGATGCCGTATTCAAGAATATTAACACCTACTTATTCACCTAGAATACATTATAGGAGCTAATTCATGTTCGTTTTTTTCTTACATTTAAGCAGACTAAGAACATTTGCCTTGTTGGGGTATGAGTCAAAAAAAAAGTTTTTCTTTTTTTAAATTTTATTAATTTATTTTGATTGATCAACAATCACTTCCATATGCTTAAAATTTAAAAAACAAGTTTAAAATTTTTCTCCCCCTTCCTCTCCACCACCCTCCCCAAGATGGCGCACAATCTCATATAGGCTACACATTTACATTCTTATTAAACATGTTTTCACATTAGTGAAGTTGTAAGTAAAAATTAAAACCAATAGGAGGAAACATTAGAAAGAGGAAACAAAGCTCAACAGAAGAGAAAAAACATGATACCAATTCATCTTCCATAGTTCTTTCTTTGCATGTGGATAGCATTTTCCATCACGAGGCCTCTGGAGATGTCTTAGATCCTTGTATTGCTAGAAAGGGTTAAGTTTATCAATATTAGTTATTACACAACATGGCTGTTATCGTGTACAATGTTGTCTTGGTTATGCTCATTTCACTCAGCATCAGACCATACAAGTCTTTCCAGGTTTTTCTGAAGTCAGCCTGTTCATCATTTCTTATAGCACAATAGTATTCCATTACATTCATATACCACAACTTGCTCAGCCATTCCCCAATTGGTGGGCATCCTCTCAATTTCCAATTCTTTGCCACCACAAAAACAGCTGCTATGAATATCTTTGTACATATGGGTCCTTTTCCCATTTGTTTGATCTCTTTGGGATATAGCCCTAGAAGTGCTATTGCTGGGTCAAAGGGCATGAACATTTTTATAGCCCTTTGGGCATAGTTCCAAATTATTCTCCAAAATGGTTGGATCATTTCACAACTACACCAACAATGTATTAGTGTTCCAATTTTCCCACATCTTCTCCAACATTTATCATTTTCCTGTTTTGTCATGTTGGCCAATCTGATAGGTGTGATGTGGTACCTCAGAGTTGTTTTGATTTGCATTTCTCTAATCAATAATGATTTAGAGCATTTTTTCATATGACTATAGATGGCTTTAATTTCTTCATCTGAGAACTGTCTGTTCATATCCTTTGACCATTTATCAATTGGGGAATGGCTTGTGTTCTTATAAATTTGTCTTAATTCTCTATATATTTTAGAAATGAGGCCTTTATCAGAGAGACTGGTTGTAAAAATTCTTTCCCAATTTTCTACCTTCCTTCTAATCTTAGTTGCATTGGCTTTGTTTGTGCAAAAACTTTTCAATTTAATGTAATCAAAATTATCCATTTTGCTTTTCATAATGTTCTCTATCTCCTGTTTGGTCATGAATTCTTCTGTTCTCCATAGATCTGATAGGTAAACTATTCCTTGTTCTCCCAGTTTACTTATGGTATCAGCCTTTATATCTAAGTCATGAACCCATTTTGACTTTATTTTGGTATATGGTGTGAGATTTGGGTCTATGCCTAGTTTCTGCCATACTCTTTTCCAGTTTTCCCAGCAGTTTTTTTCAAAGAGTGGGTTCTTATCCCAGAAGCTGGGGTCTTTGGGTTTATCAAATAATAGATTACTATAGTCATTGACTACTGTGTCTTGCATATTTAACCTATTCCACTGATCCACCTCTATTTCTTAGCCAGTACCAAGCAGTTTTGATGATTGCTGCTTTATAATACAATTTAAGATCTGGAATTGCTAGGCCACCTTCCCCTGCATTTCTTTTCATTAGTTCCTTTGATATTCTGGACCTTTTGTTTTCCAAATGAATCTTGTTATTATTTTTTCTAACTCTATAAAATAATTTTTTGGTAGTTTGATTGGTATGGCACTGAATAAGTAAATTAGCTTAGGTAGGATTGTCATTTTTATTATATTAGCTCGGCCTACCCATGAGCAACTGATGTTTTTCCAATTATTTAGATCTGATTTTATTTGTGTGAAAAGTGTTTTGTAATTGTGTTCATAGAGTTCCTGGGTTTGTTTGGGAGGTAGACTCCTAAATATTTTATAATGTCTACAGTAAGTTTAAATGGATTTCTCTTTCTATCTCTTGCTGTTGGGCTTTGTTGGTAATATATAGAAATGCATGATTTATGTGGGTTTATTTTATAGCCTGCAACTTTGCTAAAGTTGTTTATTATTTCAAGTAGTTTTTTACTTGATTCTCTAGGATTCTCTAAGTATATCATCATGTCATCTGCAAAGAGTGATAGCTTTGTTTCTTCTTTGCCTATTCTAATGCCTTCAATTTCTTTTTCTTCTCTTATTGCTAAAGCTAAGGTTTCCAGTACAATATTGAATAACAGTGGTGATAATGGACATTGTTTCACCCCGATCTTATTGGAAATGCTTCTATGTCCCCATTACATATAATGCTTGCTGAAGGTTTTAGATAGATGCTATTTATTATTTTAAGGAAGACTCCATTTATACCTATGCTTTCTAGTGTTTTTAATAGGAATGGGTGTTGTATTTTATCAAAAGCTTTTTCTGCATCTATTGAGATGATCATGTGGTTTCTGTTGGTTTTGTGTTGATATGCTCAATGATGCTGATAGTTTTCCTAATATTGAACCAACCCTGCATTCCTGGTATAAATCCTACCTGGTCATAGTGTATTATTCTTGTGATAAGTTGCTGTAATCTATTTGCTAGTATTTTGTTTAAAATTTTTGCATCTATATTCATTAGAGAAATTGGTCTATAATTTTCTTTCTCTTTTGACTCTTCCTGGTTTAGGTATCAACACCATATTTGTATCATAAAAAGAATTTGGTAAGACTCCTTCTTCACCTATTTTCCCAAATAGTCTATATAGTATTGGAATTAATTGTTCTTTAAATGTTTGATAGAATTGCATGTAAATCCATCTGGCCCTGGAGATTTTTTCCTAGGGAGTTCATCAATGGCTTGTTCAATTTCTTTTTCTGAGATGGGGTTATTTAAGTATTTTACTTCCTCTTTGTTAATCTGGGCAATTTATATTTTTGTAAATATGTATCCATTTCACTAAGATTGTCAAATTTGTTGGCATATAGTTGGGCAAAATAATTCCTAATTATTGTTTTAATTTCCTCTTCCTTGGTGGTAGCTTCACCCTTTTCATTCTTGATACTAGTAATTTGGTTTTCTTTTTCTTTTTTTTTAATTAAATTAACCAAAGGTTTATCTATTTTATTGGTTTTTTCATAAAACCAGCTCTTAGTTTTATTTATTAATTCAATAGTTTTCTTAATTTCAATTTTATTAATTTTTCCTTTGGTTTTCAATATTTCTAATTTGGTGTTTATTGAGGATTTTTAATTTCTTTTTCTAGTTTTTTTAGTTGTATGCCCAATTCATTAATCTCCTCTTTTTCTATTTTATTTATGTAAGCATTTAGAGATATAAAACTTCCCCTAAGAACTGCTTTCGCTGCATCCCAAGTTTTGGTATGTTGTCTCATTATTGTCATTCTCTTGAATGAAATTATTGATTGTTTCTATGATTTGTTGTTTGACCCAATCATTTTTTAGGATTAGATTATTTAGTTTCCAATTATTTTTTAGTCTATCTTTCCATGGCCCTTTATTACATATAATTTTTATTGCATCATGATCTGAAAAGGATGCATTTAATATTTCTGCCTTTCTGCATTGGATTGTGAGGTTTTTATGCCCTAGTACATGGTCAATTTTTGTGTATGTGCCATGTACTACAGAGAAAAGAGTATATTTCTTTCTATCCCCATTCAGTTTTCTCCAGAGGTCTATCATATCTAACTTTTCTAATGTTCTATTCACCTCCTTAACTTCTTTCTTGTTTATTTTGTGGTTAGATTTATCTAGTGCAGAGAGGGGGAGGTTCAGGTCCCCCACTAGTATAGTTTTGCTGTCTATTTCTTCCTGTAACTCCCTGAACTTCTCCTGTAAGAATTTGGATGCTATACCATTTGGTGCATATATGTTTAGTAATGATATTACTTCATTGTCTATGGTGCCTTTTAGCAGGATGTAGTTTCCTTCCTTATCTCTTTTGATTAGATCTATTTTTGCTTTTGCTTTGTCTGAGATCAGGATTGCTACCCCTGCTTTTTTTACTTCAGCTGAAGCATAATATATTCTGCTCCAGCCTTTTACCTTTACCCTGTATGTGTCACTCTTTTTCAAATGTGTTTCCTGTAAACAACATATTGTAGGATTATGGTTTTTAATCCATTCTTCTATCCACTTCCATTTTATGGGAGAGTTCATCCCATTCACATTCACAGTTATGATTACTATCTGTGTCTTTTTCTCCATCCTTTCCCCCATTTATGCTTTTCTTTCTCCTTTTCCTTTCCCCCTTCACTAGTGTTTTGCTTTTGACACCACCTCCTTCAGTCCCTCCTTCCTTCTATTATTCCCTTCCCTTTTCTTCCCCTATAACCTTACTGCTTCTTCCCTCCCTTCCCCCCTTTTCTTTCCCCTTTTCCATCCTACTGCCTATAGTGCAAGTTAGATTTCTAGACTTAACTGATTATGTTATTCCCTTCCTGAGCCAAATCTGATGAGAGTAAGTTTCAAACAATTCTCACCCCCTCCCTTCTTTCCCTCTGCTGTAATAGGATTTTCTGTCTTTTCCTGTAATGTAATGTACCCTTGTCTGCCTCTTCCTTTCTCAGTACATTTTCTAAGATAGCACTAATCCACTTATTTGGATCCATTTAACCCACTTGATTAGATTTTTTTTGTCATTACGCCAAAGTCAACCAATATCCACCCCCTTGATGTATACTCTTTTAACATTGTGTAATAACAACACAGTTCTCTTCTGTGAGGCAAGATGGCAGAGTTAAAAGGTAAGTCGCTCTCACTCTCCCTCATCAATCTCTGAAAACCCGGAAAATATCACCCCAGAAAAAAGTTTTTCTTGAGATCATTATAGATTTCATGTCCATGGATAGTTTGGCTGATTGCCTTCCAATCCAAGGTAATAAATTAAAAGTGCCTAATTTACTTTTGTGAATTTCCATGACTCTTCAAGGCCTTCATTGATTTGTTTTGTTTTGTTTTCTTTGAACCAGAATTCCAATCCTATTAAGGGCAAAATTTCAACTCCATTTATATTACCTTTTATAATACATGCCTGGAGAAAATTTTGGTACCCTGTCCTCTCATTGAGATGGAATACTGCTGGCAATTATATTGGAAAAATATCAGTCACACCCCAGAGGCCAATAAAATGTTATGCCATCTAAGCCCTAGAGACAGTTGAATATTTGGTGATTTTGAGGCATTTGAGGTAGGGAGTAGCTTTTATGTCCTTAGGTGAACAGAAATCCTCATCATGCATTGAGCCTTAGCCCCCTAGCCCAGTCTCCTGAACAATTTCTTTGCCTTATATGGAAAGACTTAGTATAGCCTATGTTGCAAAAAATAATGATAGGTGTTTTTCTCACCACAGGGATGGTGATAGAGGGATGATGGTCTGGAAGACTCCCTAGGGAGCAGATAGTCTGTAGAGAAAGGCAAACCCAGAGAGCTGAATCTATACACAAGCACTTTCAACAGTGGGGTAAGGGTAGGTGGGAAACTCTATATAAGTTTTCATTTACTTCAGTGTGCTTCTGGGTAATCTTGCTAACCATGTAGTGTATCATAAACAGTACTTTTGTGCCGAGTTAATAGTTTCCAGATGATTTGAATAACTGCAGGAACCGATATCTGTCAGGAAGCTAAACATGCCAACTCCTCTCTGGCCCCTTTTAAAATAAGTAATTATTTCTTTTGAAGTTTCCTCCCAGGTAGCAGCTGATGTTTTGAATTGGCTCCTGTGGCTGAGAGACCACCACTGTTTCTTCACCTGGGAAATTGTTTCTTTTAGATAAATTGTTAAGAACAATATTACAGCTCAGCTGCCATCTACCTTTTTTATAAAAAGGCATGCATTCCACTTCTCATCTTGGCCAGTTTACATGAGCAACTTCCCAAAAAGCATTTTCTGAACACCCTTGAGGACACAGCATTGGCTAGCCTCTGCTCAAAATAAGGGTCCCTGCCTTCCAGTAGCTCATGATGTAAAACTGACAACAGCATTATGGAAGCAGATGCAAACAAAAGCAGAGGCACAGGCTGTGTCTCCTGGAAAACAAAACAACAGGTCTAAAAAAAATCAGATGGGCTGGTTGGTGTGTAAGGGGGAAAATGTTTCGTGTGGGTGAATTCCTCTGCTTTTTAATTGAATCTTTTAAAGAAAATCACTTCAAAATTCCCCCTTAATAATAAAGGGTGTTTTTTTTTAATTTTATACTTTGTAAGACAAAATCAAAAAAACAACGAAAGTCTCATCTGCCAAACACAGCGCAGAGATCTATTATCATGGATGTGGGAACAGCAAAACATGCTATATGATGTATCCCATGTGAATGCACAGGAGATACTCAGTTCCACAGGACTCAAAGTCCCTAATCAGAAATTCTATCCACATCAACAGCTGCCCTATGACTTGTAAAATCCTAGAATCCTCACTCACTCTGGAAAACTGGGTTATAGGAAAAGTGATTCAGCTTGCTTGTCCTTCCATTTCACAATGCTAATTGCTATCCTTGAATATAAAGTAGCTACATTCTCCAATGAACATGAACATTGGGCTTAATAAAGTGACACAAGGGTCTTATGATGATTATTTTTAGTATAACTTATGGTCCATTGCCAAAGCTCTCAGCTCACATAGATCAGATTCAATCTTTGAGTCTACAGATCATGCCCCCACTCAGGAATTCCTCTGAGAATACAGCCACTCTTTCCTAGGTCTCCTCAAAGGGCAGTAAGCTCCCATCAAACCATTAGATATCTAAAGCATGGAATATAAAATAATATTATTGAATAAAACAAAGAAATAGAGTGAAGACATACCTGTGTCCATAAACAGTGAAGAAAAATTTCCCCTTACTAGTTTCATTTCCTCCAGCTACCTAACCAAGCAGGATTTGAGTTCTAGCCTGGGATTGAATGTCTTTCTATGGTGAAATAATTTAACATTGCTCAGGAGTCAGGCAAGACTCCTCTCTGGGGATCCCTACCTTCTCCCAGAGATCTATATAGTTGTATGCTTTATTAGATGATGTTGACACTTTCCTTGCATTGGGGAAAATAGCTTGAGGTTGCTACGGAATTCTAGTGTGACTCACCTTTTCTGGAGACCTTTAGAATTGCTCCAGATTTAGTATAACCTTTAGACTGAGGGTCCCTCACTGAGGGAAAGATATTGAGGGAGGGAGAGTCCCTTGATATTCATTCTTCCTTTCTCTACTAATAGAGTTCACATTACTTAGTGTACCAGTGAATGGTAAAAGTCAAGGACTTTTGGGCTCTATGCTTCATTGTTCCCTGCCCCTGAAGCCTTCTGTGGCCCATTGCTCCTGCCATGTCACTGTCCCTTTCACTTTTGTCATCCCAAGACAGGGACAGGGCACTGTCATCAAGTCTGCACAACATAATTTTTTTCTTTCTCTGGTCTATGGACAGCTTATTATTGTTTTGTTCTCTCACTTCTATTGAAAAATGAGAACTCATCACTAGACTTCACTGCCATGACTCCTGTCACAATATATTTTGCCCCTCCTTTAGGAAAGTGTTACTGCTCTCGAAATCAAATCAGTGTAGTCCTATCCCATTGTCATCCAAAAGACCAACCCAGGAAGCTGTGGAAACTTCCTGACTTTTTTGGTCTCTACCTAGGTTTCCATATTAACTTCTCTTGCTCTAGGGTATCTAAATTGTATTCACCTCTTCACTGCTTCAAGGTTAAAGTCATGTTCCCACAATATAGTTAGTGCCTGCATTGGGTCCTTTATGGTAAGTTAGAAACACACACACACACACACACACACACACACACACACACACACATACAAGCTTTTGCTTTGTCTATTGCCTTATGGGCTTTTTTCATTCCCTTCTGCTGATTAGGCCAAAACATACAAATTACTTGGAGGGCCAGAAAAGATTCACAAAAGCCCTAGCATCACTGTAGAGAGAACAGCAAAGGTAAGTGTTGTTGCTGGAAACCATGACAACAGAACAAGTTGTGGTATATGATTGTGATGATTGAAATGGAAGGTCAAGCAAGCTGATAAGTACTGTGCTATAAGAAATGATGAGCTCACTGATTTTAGGGGGAAAAAAACATGGAAAGACTTGCGCAAAATAATGAAGAGTGAAATGAGCAGAACCAAGATAACTTTGTATACAGTAACAGCAATATTGTTTTAAAAATGACTTTGAGTGAATAAGTTATTTTAATTTTTATAAATCCCCAAATTAACTATGAACAACATATGAAGAAAGATGCTATCTGTATCCAAAGAAAGGACTGATAAATAGAAGTATGTATAGAATAATTTTACATATACGTATGTATGTGTGTATATGCAGATATATACACATACATACATATGCTTATTTATTTCTAATTATAGCCATCTCTAAAGTGGAGGGGGATGAAATTTTTGTTGTATATTCAAAAGGAATAGCAAGTTGTAGGTAACTAATTTGTAGTTTTTTAGGCAATCATCTTTTTTATTGTACTGTGCTATGGAAATGCTTGTTTTATTCCATTAATTCAAAATAAAAAAATTTACAAAGTTATCATCTTTGTTACATTGATATTGAAGTGACTATCTAGAAAAGTCTGTTGAACTTTAGGGAAAAGGTCAGAAAATTACAATAAAATGAAGTTGTCCTGGAATATGGCTAAGTCAAGAGTCCATCTAGAGGAAGCTAGCTATTTAATTGTTAATAGTAACTCATTAAAAAAAAAAAAGGGAGTCTTAACCTATGCAGAAGCAGTGTTGGCATAGCAGATGGAGAGCTGGCATCATTTTGGGGAAAATCTGGGTTCAAGTTGTGCCTCTTACACATATTGGCTTTGTGAAACTGGGATATTCATCTAAATTTTTGCTGCGTTGGGTAACTTTCTAAAATAAGTTGCAGAGCTGTTAATCTGTACCAATGAAAGGATTTTCCTCATTTAGAAGCTCTCTATGCTGATGAAACACTAGAGTAGTGTCCAGCCATTATCCACTGTTCCTATCTATGCATTACTCCATAAAAACAAAGAAAGTATGGTAAGGTGCTTCAAGGCACCTAGATGGTGTAGTATGTAGAGTGCTATGCCTGGATACAGGAAGATCTGACCTCAGATACTTACTAGATGTGTGAGCTTGGACAAGTCACTTAACCTCTGCCGGTCTCAGTTTCTCCAGATAATAATAGCACTTACCTTCCAAGGTTGTTGTGAGGATAAGAGAAGATATTTGTAAAGGGCTTAGCACAGTGCATGGCATATAAGAGTTATTTAATAAGAACTTCCTTCCTTCATGACCTAAGATGCTTGATGATAAACATATACACATACTGAAGGAAAGAATTTGGAACAAAGAATTTGGAGCACATAGGGATACAGTCATTTAAGTTTACCCCAAATAATCTGTCAGAATGCAAGGGCAAAAATATACTCATTTTTGTACTCATTTGAGTACATTTTTATGGGGCTCCTGAAAGGGTATCATTTATGAATCTCCTTACCTGATGGAACCACGGTTCTGAACCATGGTTCATATGTAATAATTCTTTTTAGAGAGTTACAAAATAACATGTTAGTTTGACCAAACAGAAGCATTAGGCCACTAGAAATGAATTAGGATAGGCTCTAACTGAAAACATCAACTCCCGCCATGAACTTTCATGATTTCTGAACTTTGTGGCATATAGAATGGCTATAGAATCTTGCAGATGCAGTTATTCACAGGGGTCTCATTACACAGTCAGTTTGATTTAATTTTAATCCAACCCTTCTTGGATTGGCAGTAGCTAATTTTAGAATTCCTTTAGGGGGTTTGGAAAGTAAGGATGGGGGTTCCAAGGAAGTCTCACTTTAGATGACTTTATATTGTTATCTTTCTCTTTAATGGATCAGAACTTTTCAAAGGGTGTCTCTGGAATTGACCTCCCCATTTAAGGAAGTCATAGGGGATGATAGGTTTGTATTTGGAAAGGACCTTAGAGGTCATCTAGTCCAACCTCTCTTTACAGATGTGTAAGTAAGAAAGTAAGGCCCAAGATCACCCAGGTATTGATCATCAGAGTTGGAATTTGAAACTGGGTCCTCATATTTCAGGGTCATTGTTCTTCCCACTACAGACCAAATTATTAGGCTTGACTACAAAAGCTTGACTCTGGAAATACAAGGTTATTTCTCTTGAGTCACAGTCACTCTATAATCTTTGCTGGTATACTTCACTTTAATTTATTTCTTTATTTTATCTTAAAACATCTATTAAATGCTTAGTACATGCAAGTCCCTGCTATGAGTGCCAGGGATACAAAGACAGAGCAAAAATGCTTCCTGCCTTCCAGAAGATTCCATTTTATTCAATTACAACTATTGCTACTACTGCTCAACTCTTTCTCTGACCTCAGAACCTCCACCTCCACCTCCACTTCTATACACACACACACACACACACAACACACACACACACACACCCTTTAATCTTAGCTGTTTGGGAATCCTTAATCACTAAGACTACTCCAGGTTTTTAAACTGATGCCTGCCTAAAGATAGCTTTGATTCTGTGAGTATTTTCTGGGTCCATCCTGACTAGAACAATTTTCCAGACCATCTATAGGGTTTGGAGCAGTTGGTTCGTAATAACCCCATAGTCTGTGGCTGCCATGAAATGTGAATTGCTATGGAATAACTTTGGCATATACCAACTAGTTTACGTGTCAAAATATTACCCTTAGAGGACATGATGCAATTTAATAAAACTAATCCAACAGCCAAATTATTTCAGTTTCTTATACTATCTATTCTGTTAGATGAAATCAACTAATAATTTCTGCTTTTTGACACTGACAGTCACCTGTTCCTTCTGTTAGAATAGGTTGGAATAAAGTAAAATAAGTTTGCTCTGAATGAAGCATGAAGTTAGTATAGACATAGTGAGTTTGTCTAACCTATTATATTAAACTGCTAAATACTGATAATTGAGGATTCTTTTTTTAACTTCTGTTCAACTCTAACTTCTTTTCAGGAAAGTTGTGAAGAGAATTTTTTTTTTTTTGCAGAGGGATTAAATTAATGACTTCTAAGCACTTCTCTGGAGTTATGCAAAAAAGACAGTCTCATGTCCTTGAAATGATATGTGTATATGTGTGTATGAGCATTGAACTCTCTTTCTCATCATGATTATCTCAATGTACCAAGATGTCAGTGGCCCTGGAACTCTCCCTTATGACTAGAACTCTTCACCCACAGCATGCCCCATTCCCTCTCTGGATTAGCTATTTCTCCTCTCCCTTTGTCCAACAATTACATAAACCCTTCCTTGCTTTCCCCAAATTGAGCTGTTCAGCATTAGGCTGTCTCTTCCACATGATCCTGTCTGTACCTGCTTAATAAAGATCATGCTTGGCTTTTACAGGCATGGTCTCTCTCCAGTTTTCTTCCCATGGGAAGTCTGGCTTTTTCACCCTCTGGTTTTCTTTCCTTTGGGAAAGAGGGATCCAGGTCTTGTACGGTTGCTGCCTCAGTTTATAGGAGTTACCAAGTTGAGGAAAGGAGCTTAAAGTTTCATCAGGAGATAATCAGAAGACATAACTGTACTTTGAACAGAGGTACAGTATAACCAGATCTATGTATAAGAAAGATAACCCTGATAGCGCAAGACATGCATTCCATTTGGGGGGGAGGGAGATCAGAGGCAAGAACACATGCCAAGAATCTACTTCAAGAGCCTGATTCAGTGGTAATGAGGAAGTATTAGAGGAGAGGAAAAGCATGAGAGAGAAAATAATGAATGAGTCTTACGCCAACCTCAGTCCTAGACTCAGTCCTAGAGTTAGAGGAAGAGAAAGTCTTTCTTTACTCCCCTTTGTTTTGCATTGTACTGACATGACTGACCCATTTGTCTATGGGCAGAAGTGCTATGGCAACTAGAAGGGCAATATATAAAGAGAGCACTGGATGGATTACTCACTTGGCTTTCCTTTTCTACCTTTAACGAATAAACTTAGCATCATTCTCCTCCAAGATTATAGTTAGTGTGAGTTTTCTTTCTCCCTCTGCACAAACCGAACTTGGTCACCCCTCTAACTGGTACTTTTTTTTTTTTCTGGAAGAAGGTACAACCCTGGAGGGGCGGAGCCAAGATGGTGGAGTGAAAGCAGTGACTTGCTTGAGCTCTCCCCCAAACCCCTCCAAATACTCATAAAAAATGGCTCTAAACAAATTCTGAAGCAGCAGAACCCACAAAAAGACAGAGTAAAGCAAATTTCCAGCCCAAGACAACCTGGATGATTGATCAGAAAGGTGTATCGCACCGGGCTGGGAGCACAGCACAGCGCGCCGGGGGCGCGCAGGCCACAGCAAACCTGGAGCAGGCCTCACAGGACTGAATCGCCGGCAGCTGTGGAGGTTTCCAGACTCCTCAATCCACGAATGTCAAAGACAACTTAGAAGGTCAGTGGGAAAAGTCTGTCTGTCGGTGGTCAGAGAGGAAGCGGGTCTCAGCTCCATTCCCCAAGAGCCTGGTGGGGGGGGGGGTAGGGGAGGCAGCTGCTTCCCGAGCTTCTGGCCCACAGACTGAGGGGGAATCCAGTGGCTGATCAGAGAGGGACTGCAGGGATCTCTTTGCCAGTGCTGAGGCAGGAATCTCTTGCTTTGCCCGTGTGGATCTGGGTCACAGTTCTGGGCGGCAGTGCTGGGGTGAGGAGGAGCGCTGGCTGGTGGAGCTTGTAGTGGCTGTGGAGAGGAACCCCTCCTCACAGTTACAGGACAGAAAGGAATACTTGTGTCACAGGCCAGGAAAGGAGTAAACACCTCACCCCTTATCATACCACCTTGGAAGAACTGAAAATTTACAGGTCCCTACAAGTATCTCTGAAAACAGCTACACAAACCCCTGAAGCTTGGGACAGTACACTCTCCACATTGGAAGCAGACTCTTACCTTAACAAAGAGTTTAAAACTCAAGTAATTGGCTGGGATCATGAGCAAGCAGCGCAAAAAGAGTCAGACTATATTATCTTACTTTGGTGAAAAAGAAGATCAAAATATACAACCAGAAGAAGACAACAAATCAAAGCTCCTACATCCAAAGCCTCCAAGAAAAATATGAATCAGTCCCAGGCCTTGGAAGAGCTCAAAAGGGATTTTGAGAAGCAAGTAAGGGAAGTAGAGGAAAAACTGGGAAGAGAAATGAGAGTGATGCAAGAAAATCATGAAAAACAAGTCAACAGCTTGCTAAAGGAGACCCAAAAAAATACTGAAGAAAATAACACCTTAAAAAACAGCCTAACCCAAATGGCAAAAGAGGTCCAAAAAGCCAATGAGGAAGAAAAAAAATTGGCCAAATGGAAAAGGAAGTCCAAAAGATTACTGAAGAAAATACTTCCTTAAAAATTAGAATAGAGCAATTGGAAGACAGTGACTTTATGAGAAATCAAGACACTGTAAAACAAATCCAAAAGAATGAAAAATTAGAAAACAATGTGAAATATCTCATTGGAAAAACAACTGACCTGGAAAATAGATCCAGGAGAGAGAATTTAAAAATTATTGGACTATCTGAAAGCCATGATCAAAAAAAGAGCCTAGACATCATCTTTCAAGAAATTATCAAGGAAAACTGCCCTGATATTTTAGAACCAGAAGGCAAAATAGAAATTGAAAGAATCCACTGATCTCCTCCTGAAAGAGATCCCCAAAGGAAAACTCCTAGGAATATTGTAGCCAAATTCCAGAGTTCCCAGGTCAAGGAGAAAATATTACAAGCTGCCAGAAGGAAACAATTCAAGTACTGTGGAAACACAATCAGGATAACACAAGATTTAGCAGCTTCTACATTAAAGGACCGCAGGGCATGGAATATAATATTCCAGAGGGCAAAGGAGATAGGATTACAACCAAGAATCACCTACCCAGCAAAACTGAGTATAATCCTTCAGGGGAAAAAATGGTCATTCAGTGAAATAGAGGACTTTCAAGCATTCCTGATGAAAAGACCAGAGCTAAACAGAAAATTTGACTTTCAAATACAGGACTCCAGTGGAACATGAAGAGGTAAACAGGAAAGAGAAATCATAAGAGACTTATTAAGATTGAACTGTTTACATTCCTGCATGGAAAGATGATATTTGTAACTCATGAGAACTTTGTCAGTATTAGGGTAGTTGAAGGAAAAAAATTTATGTATGTATATGTAGATAGATAGAGGGCACAGGGTGAGTTGAAGATTAAGGGGTCATATCTGGAGAATAAAATTAAGGGATGAGAGAGGATGATACTGGAGAAGAAAGGGAGAGGTAGAATGGGGTAAATTATCTCACAAAAAAAAACAGAAAAGAAAAGTCTCTCACAGTGGAGGGGAAACAGGGGAAGGTGAGAGGGAATGAGGGAATCTTATTCTCATAGGATTTGGCTTAAGGAGAGAATAACATACAAATTCAATTGGGTATGGAAATCTCTTACCCTACAGGAAAATAGGGGGAGAAGGGGACAAGAGAGCAGGGGGTGATAGAGAGGAGGGCAGATTGGGAAAGAGGGTAATCAGAAGCAAATACTTCTGAGGAGGGACAGGGTCAAAAGAAAGAGCAGAATAAATGGGAGGGCAGGACAGGATTAAGGGAAATAGAGTTAGTTTTTTACAACATGTCTACCGTGGAAGTGTTTTGCATAACTGCACATGTACAACCTATATTGAGTTGCTTGCCTTTTCAATGAGGATGGGTGGGGAGGGAGGAAGGGAGAAAATTTGGAACTCAAAGTTTTAAAAACACATGTTTTTAAAAAAATGTTTTCACATGCAACTGGGAAATAAGAAATACAGGACATGGGGTACAGAAATCTATCCTGCTCTACAGGAAAATAGAAGGGGAAGGGGATAAGAGAAGGGAGGGGGGAGAGATAGAAGAGAAGGCAGACCAGGGGAAGGGGTATTCAGAATGCATGCCATCTTGGGGTGGGGGGAGGGGTGAGAAATTTGGAACTCAAAAACTTGTGGAAGTGAATATTGAAAACTAAAAATAAAATAAAAAGGACTGAGTTGTGATAATAAAACAAACAAACAAACAAACAAAAGGTACAACCCTGGAGGCTTGGTTAATGCTTGATTTCTCAGGATGCATAGCTCCTTGTAGGAGTCAGTTAGCTACTGTTGACTCCATAATGCACCTTTCCCGTCACTATCCCCATACTAATGAAGCATCACTGCTTTTTTGAAGCACTGGGGAACTGCTTTAAGGAGTCCTTCTGTTCAAAAAATGAGATTTGAACAGAAGCTTTGGGTTATGCTTATCCTGTGAAGGATTGGAAGGATAGCACACTCCTGCAGCTCATTGAAAGACTCAATGCAAAGGTAAAAAGAGCTGCAAGTAAAATGAAACACTTTAGCCAAACTAAGAACCTGTGTTCACAATGCTAAACAAGTTTTGATTCAGTCAGTTCAAACAAAAGCTCAAGCCAGCTGGAGGAGAAACAGCCACAGCCAAGCTAGTTATTTTATAAGTTCTTAAACTGCATTTTTTTCCCTTTTAAGTCCTTGTGTAGCAGGCAGCCAGACAAACTCTGCCTTAACAGGCTGCCACCTTAACCACTTAGACTTCTATCAGAATATAATAAGCTCCTAGAAGAGAAGGACTCGGTTTTTTTTTCTTCCTTTTTTGCCATCGCACAAAGATTGTGCTTACTAAATGTTCATTAGTAAATGAATGGGCAATTTACATTCAGGTTCTTTTTTAAACAATAACAACAACAACAACAACAAAAAGCCACCTACTTTTTTCAGATATTAAATTAATTTTTTTTCTCAATTGAGTTGTAATTTTTTTAAAAGCTGACATTTTATTTTATAATTCATGTGCTTAATCTAGAGTTCACAAACTTATTGTTTCATCATTTTCATAACTTTATTTCAACTTTTGAGAAGAAATTCATGGGATTTATCAATCTGCTACAGGGCCCCATGACACATAAAAAGACTAACACCCCCTAGGAACTCAGATGTTAAGATGATCTCATTTGACCCACATGATAACAATGTGAAGTAGAGTTATTATCCCCATTTTAGAGCTACAGTAATTGAGACAGTGAATTTAAATTAATTCACTAATATTCACTTATTACTAGTGAATAAGCCTTTGAGGTAGAGTTTGAAGCCAAGTGTTCTTGACTCCTGGTCCAGCACCATGCCATACTGACATTAACAACATGTCATTCTGACAATGTCTTTGGATGTGGCTAAATGCATGATTGATGTTCCGTTTCATGCATGGTATCTGTGAAGGAAGTCCTTTGGTTAATACCATTAGCTGCTATCTGAAAGTCCTATAAATGGTGGTGAGACTCCTAATTCAACTGGAAAAAAAATTTGGAGCTTTTGAAAGGCTTCATGACATATGATAGTACTAGAAATGTACATCATCATCATTGTCATGATCATCATGATAGCTCATACTTACATAGCAGTTTTAGAAGTATGAAACATACTCCTCACTTCAACATGGTGAAGTAGAACATAGTATTATCCCCATTTTCCTGATAAGGATGCTGAGTGGGTAAGTGACCTGCCCATGGTCACACAGTTATCAGAGGAAGGGCTTGAATGCAGGGATATCTATGAGCCTTGGCATGTACTCTTATGTGAAAAATTGGTATTGAGCATCACCCAAAGGGCAATAAGGAGGCACGTAATAGGCAAAAGCAGCAGGTTTCAATACGTTACAAACTTGCAATTATTTCAAAGTGTTGAAAAGCATTTCATGAAAGAAATGTGTTAGCGAAAAAGAAGAGGCCATATGATGTGAAAACAAACAAACAAACAACTTAAACTAAAGTTAGAAGACCTGGTTCAAAACTTAGCTATGTATCTTATAAAACTTTGAGCAATTCACTTAATCTCTCTGGGCCTCAATTTCATTTTCTGTGAAATTAGAGAGATGGACTAAATGACTTTAAAGGTTCTCTTCCAGCTATAAACCTATGCTCCTAAAATAAACTGGCCATATGGTGAGAAAAGGGAAAACCAATGGACAGTCCTTGTATTATTATACTCAATATAAAGAAAAGGGAAGGAAGATTGTCAGTATGTTGAAGGGATCTTCTGTAATGGCCTTCTGGGAGACCATGGCCAGTGGGGTAAGCAGGATGAACAGGCACAGATAGGTTGAGACTTTATCTGCTTGGCTGGCATACTCATTTCTATAAGATCTATTTGAGTATAAACACTGCAGGCTGAAGGCTTTTTCTTTTATGTCACATTTTCTCTAGAAAACTTCAGATTTTGGGCAGGGGACTAGGGCTTTGAGAGCCAGGGCAAAACTTCAGAGTATAAGAGAAACAACAGGCATAGTGTTAGACAGGGATTGCAGTGCGAACATCATTTAAGGTAAAGCATTGTTCAAGGGAAAGTGGATTAGTCAAAGCATTTGGATTTGAACCTGGCTCTACCATTTATTCTCTGTGTGAATTTGGCAAGGCATTTAACCTTTCTGATCTTCATTTTGCTCATCTGTAAATGAGAGTGTTGGGCTAGATAAGCTCCAACATCTCTTCTTGCTACAAGGCTATGTATGGGTACTATAAAAACTGGAATTCATTAAGGTTCGTGAAGTCAGATGTGCTGTCCACTGCTCACATCTGTGTATGAGATTAGCGATTGCAACTACCTTGTACAACTGCGATCAGTTTTGTCTGGTATATTGGGGAAAATAAAGTACTTTTTAAGACGTAATTAAATATTATTTTATGGTTTACTGTTGCATTTTTTGGTTTTATATTATAGTAATTTTCCCTTAGATCACATCCCACACCGTACGCTCCCTTATAACAAAGAAATTCATTTAATCATAATCAATTGACAGTGCTGAGACATGACAACATGTATTATCTTCCATAATCATATTTCTTCACCTGTCTTATGATGAGTTCTCTAGTACCAAGTTTGTACATTACAATCATCAGATTTCAACAGCCTTTTCACATTGTTATCATTTATATTCATCCTTGCTTATATGATACTCTTGACTCTTTTTTCATCATTTTCTGTCACTTCTTACGTCTTCCTATGTTCTTCTAATTTCTCATATTTATTATTTCTTACAGGGAAATCACATTCCATTACACACATATCACTAATAAAAATATTGGAAAGCTAGCGTATGAGAGAAAATCTGGAAGATGACGATACATCCAAAAAGGATTTTCTGTTGTGATAAAATACTTTATGTTGCACAATGCTCAGCAATATTCTACACAATGATCTGAATGAATAAGGTATACCACAGTCTAAAGATAGCTAGACTTTGAATCAGAAGATGGAGGTTAAAGTCCTAGCCCTGGTATCTGCTAGTAGTGTGACCACAGGTAGAGAGCTAGAAATGAACCTCAGAAGCTATCCAACTCAGCCCTCTCATTTTACAGATAAGGAAACTGAGACAAAGAAAGATTAAGTGACTTACCTAAGTTAACCACAAAATAAATGTCAGAAAGTGAGAGATTTGAACTCAAGTCTTCTGACTCTGGAGCCACTATTCTTTCCCCTGTGCCCTGAGTTTCAATTCCCTTAGATACAAATTGGTAACAATAACTCTTAAGCTACTTCATAGATTATGGAATCATAGATTTAGCGCTGGAAGGGACTTTGAAATCACTTAGTTTAATAAAGGAGAGACCTGTGAACAACAGAAGCAAACATCCCTTCATTTTAAAGATGATTAAAATGAAGACTAGAGAGGGAAGAGGTCTATAGGTTTCACCAGAGTGCCAAAGGGGTCCATGACAAACACACAGATAAAGATTAAAAATCCCTAGTTTACTATATATGGTGTAGAAGTAAAGTACAGATACATTCTGAGGGGGTGATTGTAATGGGTTTCTGGAAGTGAGTTTTTAAAATTTGGACTGAATAGCATCAGGTAATATAAGAGCTCTTCCTTCTTACCCCTTTCTTAAAACATAGACTGGCATATTTTCTTCCAATTAGTCTAGAAAGACTTTTTGGTGGAGGTAGAGTTTCGGGTAGGATATTCAATTGTCAGAGATATATGTAAATAAGTTATTTGAATTTGAAGTGACTTGCTCAAGGTCACTCAGGTAGGAAAGGATACAAATAGGATTTGATCCCAAAACTAGGATGCAAAATCTAGCAGTGCTATATTCCACTGTGCTGCAATACTTCTCTCAGGGCTATTTTGAGTAACATATTTTACAGAGCTTCAAAGAACTCTATAAATATGGCCATCTAAGAAAATTATATTTTCAAAGTGTATGCTGCTCATCTGTTTTTTTCCAGACTTGAGAAACAAAGTCTACTTTAAAAGTTCAAAAGTTTGCCAACAAGTTATTTTTAGCTATTTTTATCAGAGAATTTTCTTTTCGGGGAGAGTTTATTTGACAAGAGTCTGCCACTCCCTGAGGAAGACAAAAAGGAATAGCAAGATGGAAGATGCAATGTAGAATAAGTACATTCTATCTCTCCAGGCTGTGGATTGAACACTTATCATCCCCTTCTCCTGCAATTTCAGAGCTGCCATTAGAATAATGTGGATTATACTTCTGAAATCCCATATCTTGATGTTGCAACCAAATATGTCACTAACCCGGAAATAGAATCTGCCATGAGAAATGATGGAAAATTTTGGTCAGAGTCTGTTGATAGTAGATATCTGCCTAAGTCACAATGCAAGATAACCCTGGAGGTAGATTAAGTCAACAAAACATGCAAAATCCCAACTCTGTCAGGTTTGTCAAAGACAGTAAATCCAGAGAGATTTGAAACTGAAAAAGGATAACAAAATGATTATGAACATTTCCTTTTTGTCATGTTCCAATGAATATTTGCCTTCTGTTACATTTTAAAGTTTCAGGCCAATGAATCTGGAAAGTTGTTATGAATCATATCCTGAAAGTTGTTTTGAAAGTATTTGGTTAAAGTTTCAAAATATGAAATGTATAAAGATAAAGTATAAAAGTCTCTCTTTTAAAAAATATATATATATATGTATAGCATTGTGTTGATCATCAAAAATACAGGAATGTTACAATTGCTACCCTTGTGGTGCCTATAGTTTGAGGCAAAAATGTATGTAGAATAATATATGAGTCAAACGAAAGTGAAACAGATAAAATTACCAATTTAGATTTTTAACTATGGGTCCACAGACTCATAAGACTTTGGTAGATGTTAGGGGCTCATGTAAGTTTCACTTTTTTTTTTTTAAGGAAAACACTAACCTCCAACTGACACTTAGAATTTCCTCCAATCATTTAATACCATTATTCTTATAAAAGGTTCACAAGTTTCACTGGACTGCCAATGTCTGCGTTACACATTCACAAAAAAAGTTAAAAATTCCTTATTGTATATATGTGTTTATGTATATGTGTGTGTATATATAGACACACAAATTTCACTTTGTATACACATACATACACACAATTGAAGGACTGATATATTGGGGAGTAGTGTGTTAGAGTGGTGGGTTTCTGTTTTATTTTATTTTTATTTGCATTGAATGATATCAGACAAAGCCAAAGGATTGTTTTTTAACTATAGACTGATTTATTTTCTTCTAATAGGTGTTGAAAGACTTTTTGGTAAAGGCAGATTTTCAGACAGGACATTCAATTCTCAAAGGTAAGTAAATTATTTGAAGTCCCTTGTTGGATGATCCTGAACAAGCTCAGAATCAATATGAACCTGACAATGCCTTTTGGAACATTAGCTAAAAGACTACTGTCCAGGAAAGAATCAGGCAGAGTGTAAAGGGTTGACTGGATGATGTAATGGCTAGTTAAGGTTGGGAGAATGAGCTTTTAAATTTTAATTGAGTATCCCCATAGAAGTTATAGACATGATCATTGGTACTTCTCCAGGATTAAGTTATTTTCCTCGTTTGACCCATTAAAACATTATTGAAGATGAGTGAATGTCTCATCATTTTGGGATTCAGTGATTATTGTGGGATTATTATGAGTTAGATGAGTCACCCCCCTGAAATGAACTTTTACACGGGAACTAACAGACCTGTGAAAAATCTTTTAGAGAAATTGAGAGAGCTGAGCACAGACCAGAAAACTAAGCATAGACCTTAAGCCCTAAGGAAAGTAGTACAGAAAGTTTGTACATTTACCAGCTTCCTTACTCCTTCCCTTCCCACGCATATTCAGGAGGTGCTAAATGCAATATCAAGGCAGAAGCAAAGTGAAGTTACAGTTGCTCTCACCTCATGGCACAGGAAATAGAGTATATGCATGATCCCCAAACTATAGGAATATGAAGGGATTGAAAAATAAGAAGGTAAAATTGAACTTTTCTCTCCACTACAATAATGAGTTCTTTTCATTGTCTAGATTTAATAGGAGAGAGTTGACTTTAGAAACCCATTTGTTTCTTTTTCAAGGAAAGTCAAAGTGACCAAGTGGCACCATGATTCTGAAAGCCTGTACTGAGTCACAAGAGGAGAGACTGTACTCAATGGAAAGAAAGGAGAATTATGTTGTTTTATACAAGCTTCTATGTGTTCTTTATGCGGTTTTTCATTTTCTATAAGTATACAGCAACATACTGTGGAAAGGGAACTGGATTGGGAATGAGAGGATTTGGATTCAAATCTTGACTCTTTCACATAATATTTGTATAACCTTGGATACCTCTCTGGCCTCAGTTCTTTATCTGTGAAATGACAGGGTTAGAATAGATGACCTTTAATATCTTATACACCTCCATGATGTTATGATCCCATAAAGGAGAGACTGTACCTGACATTATTAGTACTTGAATATCTTTGACAAGATTTGGCATATCTTTTGACCACAGCAAAAAGAGAACTAATTACGAGCCAAATTCTGAAAGTTCCAAGAAGAAACTCTGGCTTGAGGGCAAAATGGGACCAAGAGTTAGTATGTTTGGAAAGGCTCAGGAGTAAACCCAGTCCATGCAGGCCCAGAACCTAAGGCACTTTACATTGGAGTACAGTAGTAATAGGGAAGGATAAATATGAATCAAAGTACTCGAAAGAGAGAAAATCTCTTTTAAGCTATGCTTCAACATTTAGTAGTAGAACCATCAAAGATAATTCCAATTCTAACTTTTGGTAGAACTAGTCATACATTGTCCAGCTATACAAAATATGATTAGACCAAATCATTCTTATGTGTCCCAGGAAAGCATGACACTATGCAAAACAGATAGCAACTGACTAGTTTGACTAAGAGTTATATGGTTAGAATTTTCCCATAATGGTCTGGCCAATGTATGAGTAGATACTGCCAATGTTAGCAGCCATCAGTTGAAAACACCACTTCAATCCAAATCTCTCAGATTTTGCTATGTGAATAGTTTGAATATAGAATGAGACTGTCAGTGTCTTTCACACCATAGTTCTTCCAACTGAAACATTTAATTTTAGTAAGTAAAAAATGCTGTATGTTCCACTGGTGATTTTATTCTTGAAGTATTAATTTTAACAGGGAAAACATCTGTATAACCAACACTGTTTGCTTTTCAAAAATCTCTAGCAAAAAGAAATTTATGATGAATTAGTCACCATTTTGTTGACCTTGGAAAAATGATCAAAATACCTTGTTGATTTTCTCATTATATTGTTGCCTCAATAACTTTTTTTAAAGACAGATTTTTCAGGTCTCTTACAAATCAGTTTATTGACAACGTTCTTCTTCAAATCTGATCTGTTACCTGGATTCTTATAAATCTTATTGGTAAAAGTGGAAAGTTTAGGTGACCATTTAATCAATATCTATATCTTCTAGGATTCCTAGGGTTTATTACGGATAACATATGCAATATCGTTTCACTAATGATTCATTTTAATAAATTAAAAGCATGGAAAGGGGGTCAGGTGTACACAGTCAACTCATATACCAACTTCCAAGGAGCTAAAATGGTTCTGTGGCTCTATAGTTTCTTGGTCTTTTTCCAGGAAATTTAGACAATTACCTCTATGGGTCAGCAGAAACTATTTTCAGATCTTACTATTAGTGAGTCAGCATTGCAAACTACTAAGTAACAGGTGGCCAGATGTGATTTATAAAATGATATACCCAACAGACAGTCTTTAGAGTGTCCAGTTCTGAAGAGGGAAGAGTAAAAAGATAAAACATGAATTTCTATATAATTGAATTATTATACATCTTCAATTAGTCTAAATTTTCTTACCTATTCAATTTGAAATAAGTAATCTCTCAGCAAAGATTTAAAGGGGCAAGTGGTAGGCAGAGCCAAGATGGCAGAGAGAAAGAAGTGACTTGCTTTAACTCTCCCCCAAAACCCTCCAAATACTCATAAAAAATGGCTCTAAACAAATTCTGAAGCAGTAGAACCCACAAAAAGACAGAGCAAAACAAATTTCCAGTCCAAGACAACCTGGATGATTAATCAGAAAGGTGTATTGCGCCGGGCTGGGAGTGCAGTGTGGCTGTGCAGGCTGCAGGGAACCTGGAGCAGGACTCAGAGGACTGAATCATGGGCAGCTGTGGAGGTTTCCAGATTCCTCAATCCACTAATACCAAAGACAACTTAGAAGATCAGTGGGAAAAGACTGTTTCTGCGGTGCTGAGACAGGAAGGCAGGGTTTCAGCTCCATTCACCAAAAGTGTGGCCCTGGCGGGGGAGGCATCTGCTTCTGGAGCTTCTGGCCCACAGACTGAGGGGGAATCCAGTGACTGATCAGAGAGGATCGCAGGGATCTCTTTCCAGTGCTGAGGCAGGAATCTCTTGCTTTGCCCCTGCTTGGCGCTTGGATCTGGGTCACGATTCTTGGGTGAGGAGGAGCACTGGTACAGTGGAGCTTATAGTGGCTGTGGAGAGAAAAACCCCTACTCACAGTTATAGGACAGAAAGGAGTACTTGTGGTCACAGGCCAGGAAAGGAGTAAACACCTTGCCCCTTATCTTGCCACCTTGGAAGAACTGAAAATTTACAGGTCCCTACAAGTATCTCTGAAAACAGCTGTACAAACCCCTGAAGCTTGGGACAGTGCATTTTCCACATTGGAAGCAGATTTGTACCTTAACAAAGAGTTTAAAACTCAAGTAACTGGCCGGTATCATGAGCAAGCAGCGCAAAAAGAGTCAGACTATATTATCTTACTTTGGTGAAAAAGAAGATCAAACTATGGAACCAGAAGAAGACAACAGAGTCAAAGCTCCTACATCCAAAGCCTCAAAGAAAAATATAAATCAGTCTCAGGCCTTGGAAGAGCTCAAAAGGCATCTTGAGGAGCAAGTAAGGGAAGTAGAGGATAAACTGGGAAGAGAAATGAGAGTGATGCAAGAAAATCATGAAAAACAAGTCAACAGCTTGCTAAAGGAGACCCAAAAAAATACTGAAGAAAATAACACCTTAAAAAATAGCCTAACCCAAATGGCAAAAGAGGTTCAAAAAGCCAATGAGGAGGAAAATGCCCTGAAAAGCAAAATTGGCCAAATGGAAAAGGAAGTCCAAAAGATTACTGAAGAAAATACTTCCTTAAAAATTAGAATAGAGCAATTGGAAGCTAGTGGCTTTATGAGAAATCAAGACACTAAAACAAATCTGAAAGAATGAAAAATTAGAAAACAATGTGAAATATCTCATGGGAAAAACAAGTGACCTGGAAAATAGATCCAGGAGAGAAAGCCATGGTCAAAAAAAGAGCCTAGACACATCTTTCAAGAAATTATCAAGGAAAACTGCCCTGGTATTTTAGAACCAGAGGGCAAAACAGAAATTGAAAAAATCCACAGATCTCTTCCTGAAAGAGATCCCCAAAGGAAAACTCCTAGGAATACTGTAGCCAAATTCCAGAGTTCCCAGGTCAAGAAGAAAATATTACAAGCCGCCAGAAGGAAACAATTCAAGTACTGTGGAAACACAATTAGGATAACATAAGAGTTAGCAGCTTCTACATTAAAGGACCACATGGCATGGAATATAATATTCCAGAGGGCAAAGGAGATAGGATTACAACCAAGAATCACCTACCCAGCAAAACTGAGTATAATCCTTCAGGGGAAAAAATGGTCATTCAGTGAGATAGAGGACTTTCAAGCATTCCTGATGAAAAGACCAGAGCTGAATAGAAAATTTGACTTTCAAATACAAGACTCCAGTGGAACATGAAGAGGTAAACAGGAAAGAGAAATCATAAGAGACTTATTAAGATTGAACTGTTTACATTCCTGCATAGAAAGATGATATTTGTAAACTCATGAGACCTTTGTCAGTATTAGGGTAGTTGGAGGAAAAAAATTATATGTATGTATGTATAGATAGATAGATAGATAGAGGGCACAGGGTGAGTTGAAGATTAAGGGGTCATATCTGGAGAATAAAATTAAGGGATGAGAGAGGATGATACTGGGGAGAAGAAAGGGAGAGGTAGAAGGGGGTAAATTATCTCACAAAAAAAAACAGAAAAGAAAAGTCTCTCACAGTGGAGGGGAAACAGGGGAAGATGAGAGGGAATGAGGGAATCTTATTCTCATAGGATTTGGCTTAAGGAGAGAATAACATACACATTCAATTGGATATGGAAATCTATCTTACCCTGCAGGAAAATAGGGGGAGAAGGGGACAAGAGAGCAGGGGGGTGACAGAGAGGAGGGCAGATTGGAAAAAGGGGTAATCAGAAGTAAATACTTCTGAGGAGGGACAGGGTCAAAAGAAAGAGCAGAATAAATGGGAGGGCAGAATAGGATTAAGGGAAATAGAGTTAGCTTTTCACAACATGTCTACTGTGGAAGTGTTTTGCATAACTGCACATGTACAACCTATATTGAGGTGCTTGCCTTTTCAATGAGGGTGGGTGGGGAAGGAGGAAGAGAGAAAATATGAAACCTAAAGTTTTAAAAACATATGATCAAAAAAAATGTTTTCACATGCTACTGGGAAATAAGAAATACAGAAAATGGGGTACAGAAGTCTATCCTGCTCTACAGGAAAATAGAAGGGGAAAGGGATAAGAGAAGGGGGAGAGATGGAATAGAGGACAGACTAGGGGAAGGGATATTCTGAATGCATGCCATCTTGGGGTGGGGGAGGGGTGAGATGGTGTGAAAATTTGGAACTGAAAAACTTGTGGAAGTGAATGTTGAAAACTAAAAATAAATAAATTTCTGTTAAAAAATACAAAAAAAATTCCAATATTCAAAAAAAAAAAGAAAAAGGAAAAAGAAAATCAAAGAATAGTGCCATAGTAGGAAAAAGATTGGATTTGGTCTTTGGAGTCCAGCTGCCTGAGTCCCAAGTTTTCCTAGCTGTGTGACCTGAGTAAAGCATGTTATTTAAAAAAAATAAATAAAATAAATAAAAATAAAGTGGCAAGTGTGCCCTTCCCCACCAAAGACACAAACATGCAAACTCCAAACCTTTAAGTAGTCTTTTTTTGTTTATTTATTTTAAACAGAGCGCATCTGTCATTTTCAACAAAAGACAAGTGTTATGCATTCAGATAATGATTTGCATAAAGCTGAAATTCATTAAATAATGATGATGTTCATGGCAGAGATATAGGAAACAACTGGATCAGCTGAATCGACAGAAGTCAAGAAATTTATTAATTTACAGAGACCAAATGCTGCCAATGTTTTACCGAGTTACTCAATTTAACTCTTTTTGTCTCATGGAAATGGAAATAAAGTATTGATTTTTATACATGTGGTGACTCAGTCTGGATTTGTTTTTAGCAGTTTCCATCTCTAGGCCCCTTAAAGGGTATAAAAAGAATGTTCAGACTTTTAGTGGAATATAGTATTACTGGATGATCTGTTTGTCTTTTCCAAGTTCCCTTTGTACTCGTAAAGACATCATTCTACCCCTTCCTAACTGTTGCTGAATCAGCTTAATTCTTGGGCAGTTATTCTCACCTTGTTTTCTAGGTTATTCAGTGTTTGTCTCACATGAACAAAGGGAGCTACATAGCATAACATAAAAATGAGAAATAGTATTAGAACCTGCTTCTTCGATATTTGAGGCTACAAATATTCTATAAGGCCTAAAGAATTTAGAGGAAAATCCTACAAGAGATCAACCTGGATGGGAGAAAAGGAGAACATAGAATAATAATGGGTTTTTGAGGCTAAATTCCTATCAATGTGTGAGGCTTTCTACCTAGAATATCAACCATTATGGTTTCTACTGAAGACCAACAATATATTGTCAGTTCTTATCCTCATAAATACCAATGGGCAAACATTGTTTCATATGCTGTGCCAAATCAACTACCCATTTACCTAAAGCACAATATAGTGGAAAATCCACTTGATTTTGATTCAAAAGACCTGTGTTCAAATTTTGGCTCTGCCAACTATGGTCTGTGTGATCTTGGACCTCTCTTATTCTCCCTTTCCTCATATGTAAAATGAGGAGATTTAACTAGACACCTCTGTGTTCTCTTTTAGCACTATTCTAGGTACTTTAGATTTTTATCTATTAAAAAGCAGCAGGAGGCATCTTATACTCAGACTTCATCCTCTTACGTCTGAATTATTACAAAAGCTTCCTACTAGATCTCCTTGAGTCTAGTCCTGAGTCCCTGCATTGTGTACACCATTGCCAGGTCAGTCATTCTTATCATTGCTTTAATCTTACAATCCCTAGCCTCCTAAAATCTTTTATAGAACCCTAAGTTCATCGGTATAAAACCTAAACTCTGGCATCAAACAATGAAGATTTACTACTTGTTTACTATGTACCAGCATGGTACAAATTTCTGGAAATAAAAAAAAAGGCCTGTGAGCCTCTGTCCTCAGTAAACTCATGTTCACTGAGGCGATACGTTAACAAATGGGTACATGCAAGAATAGGTATAATAAATAGTTTAATAAATAGGTACATACAGAATAGATGAAAGGTAATCTCCGAGGTGAAGCTACTGGCAACTGCCTTTTAAAGCCCTTAATAATATGGCCCCACAGGGACCAGTTTCATTTCTGTTGTATAAATGTGTCTCCTTACAATTCACTGTGGTTTTGCTCTTATTTTTGTTCCTTTTTAAAATAAATTCCTCCTTTTTTCCCTCTGCTTATACAAATCCTACTTACTTGCCACAACTCAACTCAATTAGCAGCTCTCTTCACAAAATCTTTCCAGACCTCTCTTTCTTTTACTCTTCAATTTTACATTATTTTTTTGGGGAGGGTCAGATTTGTCATTGTGTCTGTGTAAGGAACTCCTAGGGAAGAACTTCCCTGAACAATGAAGATCCATGCTCTCTCTGCAACTTTTGTCTTAGATAATTGCCTTACACACTGAGAGGTTAAGTGGTTTACTGCCAGTATATGTCAGAGGTGATGTTTGAACCCGAACTGTTCTTATTCTTATGCTGGGTCATGCTTTTCATATATGCAACAGCTCTTACATAATTACTTATTTTCTTATTTATTTGCTAATTGATTCATGTGTGTTAGTTCTATGTGCCCAATTAATCAGTAAGCTCCTTGAGAGTTAACACTAAGTCTTAGGTTTCATCTGAATCTTCAGTAGCTTCAAGCCCAGTCCAGGTGTCAGAGTAAACACTTGTCACTTGAGTGACTACTTGATTAATTGTATTATATTTAAATTCTAGCTTCGTTTAGATAAAAATACTTCATGCAGTACAGGAGTTGGTATTTCTATCAAGCTATATAATTAGGCTACTCAAAAGAAAAATAAATAGAAAACTGAAAACTATTGTTTGTTTGTTTTTTTCCAGGAATATGCCAACAACTTGTTTTATTTGTTTGGGGGTTTGTTTGTTTTTTATAGAAATCAACAATTGGTTTGATTCATCTGAGAAAAAAAATCCAACAGCTGCATCAGAGGGAATATTGGTCTTAGCCTATGAAAAGAGTATTGTTTTCCCTCACATTACATGGTAAAGAAACTAAGACCAGGGAAAATGAGTGACTCACAAAGTACAGGCAGACCAGGTATATTCATAATGTTTCAGTCTCATAAATTTTGGTTGAATTGTCTGAGGGAATAGAGGAAAGAAATCAGGGATGAAAAGGGAGGAAGATAGAATTAAAAAAAGAGAGAGAGAGAGAAGAGTTAACCCAGGTGAGTTATTTGCACACTTGTTTCATAGGGGAAAAGACCAAGCAGATGTAGAAGCATTTGTTACATTGCCGAAGCTAACCTGGGGAACTATTAACATTCAATGATCTCATTTCGGGGTAGGATAATACTACAGAGATCTTTGCTGCTTACTCCTAACACCTTGCTATGCATGTAGCATTAATAATCACACATTGAGTGGCAGAAGGAAAAATATATTTCAATATTTCAAAAAGCAAAACAGCTGAATGAATAGAAACACCAGAATGCCTTGAAATTGTGTTAATGTGGTAATTCGATCTTCATTGTACTACAGGAGATTAAAAGCATGGTTGAGATTGCTTACCTTTTTTTTTTTTAATAACCTCCTCACAGTCTCTTAGGAATTTGATGAAACTGAATGACAATATCAATCCTCTTGACGGCTAACTTTCCTTGCTATAAAAAGTAAAAACAGACAAGACAAGCCATTGGTTGGGGAATTTAAACTAGCCACTAATACCTGAATACACCAACATGAATGCTAATAGTTCTCAGCATGCATGCTAAATATACCTTAATCTGGCTTGCACCAAGGAATTATAGGAATACCCTCTCAAAGAAGGACATCCAATATTTCCTTGCTTAGCAGAGACACATGGAAAATAAAAGTGGACTTAGAGCTAGCTAAAGTACAGCAGTGCCTCCCTCAGACACACAGATACATGTCTAATAAAATCAGAATCTGAAAACTTAATTTCAATTCAAATTTCTGGCATTTACTAAGGCAGAAAAGACATACAGAAGTAAAATAACAAAACAGAAGACATCAGTAACCTAGGCTCTGCCCCAACACCCATCTCCTCATATTGAATAATTAAGAAGAAATTCCAGAATGCTAGCTAAATTTTCATGACAATAGGGAAAAAAGAATACTTTAAAATATGTACCAGAGAATATGAATACTTATGAGAGACATGTCAGTCTATTTTTAATAGCCCATCTGAATCATTTCTCTATCCTATATCTCTGCAATATTATCCTATTTTTACCATATTCATGAGCACATACTTTGATATTGTTCTGTATGCATTTATAATTCTGACTGTTTCATCTCCCCCAAAGAAATTGCTAGCTCCTTAAAAGTAAAGAAAATTCATATATTTACTTTCAACTTCCCTTCACGTATTCTAGGACCAGTATGAAATATAAAACAATACAGTGTGGCCCAAAAGTCTTACTTCTGTTCTAATCTTTAATTGTTTAAAATGGAACTAAGATTTTGTGTCCACCATATATATAGATATAGATATAGATATAGATATATAGATATATATATATCTAGATATATATATATGAATATAGATATAGATATATATACATACATATGTATATGTATGTATGTATATATATCTATATCTATATAGATATATAGATATAGATATATATAGATAGATATATATATATGGATATAGATATAGATATATATACATACATATGTATATGTATGTATGTATATATATACACATATATATGTATGTATGTATGTACGTATGTATGTATGTGTTGTATGTATGTATGTATGTATGTATTGGTACCTACTATATAGAACAGGCCATAGTGGGAAATACAAAGATTAAAAAAGACATAGTTCTAGTCTTCAAGCAACTTACAACATGGTAGGAAGAATCAGTCACAATGATTCCATCTATGATGAGTAGTCAATAAATATCATCAAACGACTAACATGAAACGTCATGATGAAACTGAAATGTGAACAAATTAACCCATTCCCAGCTGGTCATACTCTCTATAAAGTTGTGGAAATGAGACTAGTAGGCTCTTGCATTGGGTCGACTGATATTTTTGACTGCTTATTTTGGCACTGGGAAGATACAGATGGATTCTCTGACTGGGCAGGCAGGATGTGGAAATTGAAAACCATCTCTTGCAGCTGGGCAGCAGCCTCCCAGTGCTCAGGAGGTCATGTGCTGCCAAAAGGGGGCATTGTACACAAGTCCAACAGACATCGCTAATCACTTGTAACGAAAACATGTTCAAATGCACAAGGGCTTTTGAAACCTAAAGAACTGCTTGTCGCTCACGTGCCCCATTCTGTGCTGCACAGTACAACAAGAAGCAGTCCAGGTGGCCAGGGTTGTAATTAGTCTCTAATGAAAATTGCAATTTAGAGTTGAAAGACACCTCTGCAATCTGGCATGGCTCCAGGAAGTTAGACTTTCTTAATGCTGTTTCCGATTTCATAAAAACCCCTCCTCACACCTGTATAATGTGCTTAAAATGTCATTACCACCTGTAATTAAATGGGGAATCTAATTACCAAAGCAAAAGAATCTGATTGGCACTGACAATGTGTATATATTGTCCATGTTGGTGATTAAAAATATGCATAGAAATGCACATAGAGGGCTATTATATGCAACTTGTATAAAGCTCTAAAGAGCAATTAGAATATAAAAGGTAATGAGGAATAATAAGAAAGAATTAGTTTCACTGAGGTAATCTTACTTTCAGTTGCTGTTTCAATCCAGGTACCGAAAGTTCCAGAAAATGTTGCTATTGTGATGAGTGATAATGTTCCATTTATCCCCTTGTAACACCCCTATCTTCCTTATTAAGCAATCTAAGCCAGGCTGTGATGGCAAACCTGTTTATTGCTTTGCACAAGATGGAGTCAGTTTGGTTCACAAAATTTCCACAATTCTCTCACTACAATTAAACAACAATGAGAATAACACAATATCCACAAGAATGCATTTCGGTCAACAAGAAGTCAATGCAATAAAATTCTACTAGGGAATCTATTCCGGTTTTTGGTTCTCTTAAAGGAAGGCTAGTTGTCTTGCATAACAAAAGGAGGCAGATGTTCCTTGCACACATGTGAGTTTTAGAGAAAAAGCAGATTGGACCTAGCTGAATGTTTGGATCATTGAAACAGAGCCATATAAGGTCCCTACTATCATTTATCAAAGCAGCTCCATGAGTTACACTAGATTATTATCATTTTTCTTATAGTTGGAAGAGTGATAAATGTAGAACTGTCTGCCAGTCTATTAGATTATAGGTAGCAATGGGGAATAGTGAAAAATGACGGAATAAATGAAATAATCTGAGTAGTTAGTGGCACACGAAGACAGGGGATTGGGAGGAGGCATGTTGTTCTGTTGTCAAGGAGACAAGGAACCAAGAAATAACAAGCATAAAGCCTGGGGTCCTGAGCCCAACCTAGAGATCGATGATTTGTATAAATTCCTTTCTTTGAAAGACAAGATGACTAAAATCAACAAATGGTCACAATTAGCTTCATTGACACTTGAAGATGCGCTATTGGTGGGTGAAATATAAGATTCTCAGTACCTAACACAAGGTCACAGGTGAGAGATGTTTTGTACATACTTTTAGAGGAGAAGCAGGAAGATGATGATGGTGATGGTGATAGCTTTCTCTTTTATAAAGTCTTATGTTTCCTCTTTTTCGATCTATATAGTATTTAAGTCAGGGTGCTGTGGAAAGTGGCTATCCAGTAAATGTTGATTTTTTCATATTGTATGAAGTTTATGTGATGGAAATGATTTCATCCTTTTCGTATAAAAATATTTTTATTCTAGAAAAGAAATTAACACAATTCAACAAACAACAGGTAGTTGTAAAGTATCTTTTATTCTAGGCACTATGCACATAATTGAGACACAAACATTAAAATGAAAAGTTCTGCCCTATAAACATATTAAATAGATACATGTGAATAAATACCAAGCATTCCAATTTGGAGGGTGGTATCGTTACCTGAGGAAGAAAAAAAAACAACTTCAACTAGGAGAATCTGAGCTGAGCTTTGAAGGACTCTAGAGATTCAGAGAGGCAAAGGTGAGGAGCTGGGGAGTGAGGAGTCTGTGCAAAGCCACAGACATGAGAGATACTATGTTGCATGTGAGGTACAAGTAGAATAATTAGATTGAATTGTGCATGAAGTTGAGTAATAGATGGTAAGTGTGACACAGGAATGTGGAACCAGATTATGAATGTCTAAACATGTTGCTTGGTTGTTTCAGTCATCTCCTACTCTCCATTACCACATTTGGGATTTTCTTGGCAAAGATACTAAAATAGTTTGCTCTTTCATCCCATGGCTCATTTTACGGATGAGAATACTGAGGCAAACAGGGTTAAGTTAGTGACTCATCCAGGGTCAAGCAACTAGTGGTCAGATTTGAATGCAGGAAGATGAGTCTTCCTGACACCAGGACGAGGACTCTTTCCACTATGCCCCCTAACTGTCCAAATATAGAAGTTTTTATCTTATCCTAGTACAAATGAAAGCCACTGGGTTTTTGTGAAGCAGGAGACATGGTGATCAACATGGTCAGACCTGTGCTTTAGGAATTTCATTTTAGCAATTGTGTAGAGTATGTATTGGAGAGAATGACATAAGGTAATAAAAGTATGAAGGTTTATAAGGATGTCTCACATGTCAGTAATGTCTCAAATTCCCTTTCCATTGGCAGGAAGTTTGAATACCAAATAGTTGCCTCTTCTCCAAGAGTTTACCTCCACACCCTTGAAGAGCATGAATAATGACCAATCCCCAGGTCCAGGTTCCTTAATCTATCTCCCCAATGCCTTGGTCCTGTTAGACACAAAAACAGAAACTTCAAAAAGTCCACTGGACTTCACTGGTTTGGGTACTCAATTCCTCTGGGGCCTCAACAGAGTGCCTAACTCCAACCAGGATCCTAACAGAATGCCTCTTATCTATTCTCCATGACCACACTTTTGCTTTGTGGGTATCTTTCCTCAATAAAACTGATTTGCATTACTGTCTAGTAATAGTAACAAAAGAAAGATCTAGAAGACTGAGGACTGGAACAAGAGTTCAGCATGTCCAAACACTATATGTATCAAAGAGAACATACTCTTCCTCCCAAACCAACTCTTCTTCCAAACTTCTCTGTTCCTATTGAATAGAGAATTGATAGTTATTCAGGTTATGTAACATATGTGTGTGTGTGTGTATATACATATATGTGTGTGTGTGTGTGTGTGTGTTGTAGTACATATATATATATATATCACATTATATAATTATAAATGTATATATATATATATATTATAAATGTATATATATATATATATATGCTATTCTGATTCGCTCAGAGTAAACCTTAACACTTCACTTTCTCATCTAACATTTCTAATCAGTTGGCAAATCTTGTTAAGTCTTCCTCCACAACAATAAATGCATCTGTTTCCTTTATTCTGTCATTCCCCTGGTTCAGGGACTTGAATGAATGAATAAGTGAAACATTTATTGAGTGGTCCTATGTACAAAGTACCATGCTGAGCACTGTGAATAGAAACATAGGATATAGTAGCAAATAGTGGCAAAACAGGTATTAATTTTTCTTTTTTAATATCAATTCCACTGATAAAAGCATCCATTTCTGTGGTTAAACAATTTGACAGGGAAAAGAAGTTCATGGCAACACTTTTCCTTTCTGAGACTTGTGCCACTGTGGCTATAACTTTTGTAGGAGTAGTAGGCAGGCTGCATCACCTTTGTTGTTGCTTCCCAGGATAATGACTGAGAGCGGTGGTCAGAAACAATTTTTCTGAGGACTCTTGGTGTTTTAACAATTCATACCTTCTAATTGTTCTCTCTGCCTCCAGTCTTTCCTTGCTACAATGTCTTCCACAAAACTACCAAAGAGGTCATTCAAAAGCACAATTGTCATTGTTTCATTCCCCTACTTGATAAACTCCAGTGTTCTCTGTTACTTCTCGGATCAAATATAAACGCTTTTATTTTTAAACATATTCAAAGCATTGCTCTTCATGACTCACTGAGCTATGCTCTTTTGAATTTCTCCATTATGCCCCAACACCAGGTACCCCTCTTCTGGCTTTTCAGGTTTGTGTGTGTATGTGTATATGTATGTATGTGTGTGTTTGTGTGTGCTTGTGTGTGTGTGTGTGTGTGTGTGTGTATGTGTTGTCCAATCCCCCCTTCAGACTGTAAACTTCTTGAACGCAGGGACTCTCTTTTTCATACTTAAATCACGAGTGTTTAGTGTAGTACCTGACACATAAAACTTATTTTATAATCTAATTCTAATCTACCTTCAATCTACAAGATTATTTTATATTGGAGACCTTCACTTACTCTATGATCCATCCAAATCAATCCTTATGCTTTTCCATATGGGAAACTTCATCTCATATGTTTATGTCTTTTCACTAGCTGTTCATTCATCATGCAGAGAATGCAATCCGTCTTCAGCTCTGGTTTAGAATCCCCAGTTTCCTCCAAATCTTGGCTGAATTTCATGTGCTGCATGATGTCTTCACTGATATATCCCAAGGTACTATTTTCTCACCTCAAAATTAATATGTATCTATATATACGCACACATATATATATGTATATATGTATGTGTGTATGTATATGTATATATGTATATGTGTGTATGTATATGTATATATGTATATGTATATATGTATATACATGCATACATGCATGCATGCATAATTTTGTTTCAATTTTTATATGTACCTTATTTCCCTAACAGAATATAAGGTACTTAAAGGCAGAAACTTCCCCAGTACCTCAAACATAATAAATACTTAAGGAATGCTCATTGATTGATTGATTTAGTGGTTAAGATATCATTGATTATTTTGAAGAGAATGGCTTTAGTAAAGTGGGGAAATCAGAAATTAGATTTCAGGGTTTTATTCTAAATGAGTGGGAGATGTATAATGAATGGAGGCAAGTAGTATGTTTTTTACTTCTTTTTGTTTTGTTTATTTGTTTGTTTGGCCAGGAGTCTGATAGCCTAATTCTTTCTGTTCTAGATAGCAGATACCTATACTAGATTGGGGGTCATTAACTTTTCTATTGTCATGGATCCCTTTTGGCAGGCTGAAGAAGCTTATGGGTCCCTTCTCACAATCATATTTTTGAGTGCATAAAATAAAAGAAAATAGATAGAATTAGAAATTATGTGTATATTACAAATACACAGGATTACCAATGAATATTTTGAAATACCTTTTTTTTAAATTCATGGATCCCTGGATTTGAATCCCAGTTTTAGATTCTCAATGTTATTAGGATTTTTTATATACTTATATCTCCAGGTGTGGGGGAACCTGGCTAGCAGAAGCTCCTTCCTGTCTGGTAGACCCTACTTATAGTCTTCTTCTAGGGTTATGTCTGTCCTAGAAGACCTTTGTACTATTCTGTCACCTTTTATATTAAATTGTCTGGTGTCCTCTTAGAGAACTCTCCTATTAAAACACAATACAGCAGAAACAGCAACCTAAGAGCTCTTGGACCTTGCATTCAACATCTGAAGGATTGCCTGTCTTTCCATCTTCCCTATAATTGATAATTGATAATCATTTATGAGCCACCCTCCCAATTTAGAGTGTGACTTCCCCAAGAACATGATCCATTTTTCTTTTCTGTTTACTTCCACAACAGTTATCCCAGTGTTTGGCATATAATGAGGATTTATGTTTTTCCATTCACTCATTAATTTGTTCATTCACGTAATCATTCATTTATGTACAAACGTTGCTGACAGAAGCCCCCCCCCAAAAAAATGGAACAGTGGAAAGGGTGTTAGCTCAAGGATCTGTGTTAAAATCCTACCTTTGGATGGCGGCATGAAAGCAGTGACTTACTTGAGCTCTCCCCCAAACCCCTCCAAATACCCATTAAAAAATGGCTCTAAAATTCTAAAGCAGCAGAACCCACAAAAAGACAGAGTGAAACAAATTTCCAGCCCAGGACAGCCTGGATGGTTGATCAGAAAGGCATATCGCACTGGGCTGGGAGAGGAACGCAGTTCGGCATGGCCTGGCAGGCAGCAGCAAACCTAGAGCAGGCCTCAGAGGACTGAATCACTGGCAGCTGTGGCAGCTTCCAGACTCCTCAATCCAAGAACACCAGAGACAACTTAGAAGGTCAGTGGGAGAAGTCTGTTTTTGTGGTAAGAAAAGAGATAGGTCAGAGCCAGTTCCAGAGCACAGAGCACAGAGCACTGGTGTTGAGGCAGGGCCTGTGTCCTGAGCTTCTGGCCCACAGACTGAGGGGGGAATCAAGTGGCTGATCAGAGGGGGACTGCAGGGATCTCTTTGGTGGTGCTGAGGCAAGAATCTCTTGCTTTGCCAGCGCTTGGTGCTTGGATCTGGGTCACAGTTCTGGGTGGAGGTCCTGGGGTCAGGAGGAGGGCTGGCGTGGTGGAGCTTGTAGTGGCTGTGAAGAGAAAACCCTCCTCACAGTTCCAAGACAGAAAAGACTGCTTGTGGCCTGTCACTCAAAGACCAGAGTTCAGGCCAGGAAAGGAGCAAATACCTGGATCCTTATCATACCACCTTGAAAGAATTTAAAATTTACAGGTCCCTAGAAGTAATTCTAAAAACAGCTATACAAACCCCTGAAGTTTGGGAGACTACATTCTCCACATTGGAAGCACACTCTTACGTTAACAAAGAGTTTAAAACTCAAGTAGTTGTCTGGGATCATGAGCAAACCTCGCAAAAAGAGTCAGACTATATTATCTTACTTTGGTGACAAAGAAGATCAAGACATACAACCAGAAGAAGACAACAAAGTCAAAGCTCCCACATCCAAAGCCTCCAAGAAAAATATGAATCTGTCCCAGGACTTGGAAGAGCTCAAAAGGGATTTTGAGAAGCAAGTCAGAGAGGTAGAGGAAAAACTGGGAAGAGAAATGAGAGTGATGCAAGAAAATCATGAAAAACAAGTCAACAGCTTGCTAAAGGAGATCCCAAAAAATACTGAAGAAAATAACACCTTAAAAAAATAGCCTAATCCAAATGGCAAAAGAGGTCCAAAAAGCCAATGAGGAGAAAAATGCCCTAAAGAGCAAAATTGGCCAAATGGAAAAGGAAGTCCAAAAGCTTGCTGAAGAAAATGCTTCCTTAAAAATTAGAATAGAGCAATTGGAAGATAGTGACTTTATGAGAAATCACGACACAGTAGAACAAATTTAAAAGAGTGAAAAATTAGAAAACAAGGTGAAATGTCTCATTGGAAAAACAACTGACCTAGAAAATAGATCCAGGAGAGAGAATTTAAAAATTATTGGACCATCTGAAAGCCATGATCAAAAAAAGGGCCTAGACATCATCTTTCAAGAAATTCTCAAGGAAAACTGCCCTGGTATTTTAGAACCAGAGGGCAAAATAGAAATTGAAAGAATCCACCAATCTCCCCCTGAAAGAAATCCCCAAAGGAAAACTCCTAGGAATATTGTAGCCAAATTCCAAAGTTCCCAGGTCAAGGAGAAAATATTGCAAGCAAACAGAAAGAAACAATTCAAGTATGGTGGAAACACAATCAGGATAACACAAGATTTAGCAGCTTCTACATTAAAGGACTGTAGGGCATGGAATATAATATTCTGTAGGGCAAAGGAGATAGGATTACTACCAAGAATCACCTGCCCAGCCAAACTGAGTATAATCCTTCAGGGAAAAAAATGGTTATTCAGTGAAATAGAGGACTTTTGAAGCATTCTTAATGAAAAGACTGGAGCTGAATAGGAAATTTGACTTTCAAATACAAGACTCAAGTGGAACATGAAGAGGTAAACAGGAAAGAGAAATCATAAGAGACTTATTAAGGCTGAACTTTTTACATTCCTGCATGGAAAGATGATGTTTATAACTCATGAGACCTTTGTCAGTATTAGGGTAGTGGGAGGGGAAAAATATATGTATGGATAGATAGATAGATAAATAGATAGATAGATAGATAGATAGATAGATAGATAGATAGATAGATAGATAGATAGATAGATAGATAGATAGGTAGGTAGGTAGATAGAGGGCACAGGGTGAGTTGAAGATGAAGGGTTGATGTCTGGAGAATAAAATTAAAGGGTGAGAGAGGATTATACTAGGAGAAGGAGAAAGGGAGTGGTAGAATGGGGTACACTATCTTGCACAAAACAGACAAAAAAAAGTTCTTACAGTGGAGGGGAAACAGGGGAAGGTGAGAGGAAATGAGGGAATTTTATTCTCATAGGATTTGGCTTAAGGAGGGAATAACATACACACTTAATTAGGTATGGAAATGTGTCTTACCTTATGGGAAAATAGGGGAGGAAGGGGACAAGACAGCAAGGGGATGACAGAGAGAAGGGCAGATTGGGAAAGGGGTAATCAGAAGGAAGTACTCCTGAGGAGGGATAGGGTCAAAAGAAAGAACAGAATAAATGGGGGGGCGGCAGGATAGGATTAAGGGAAATAGAGGTAGTTTTCCACAACATGGCTACTATGGAAGTGTTTTGCATAACTGCACATGTATGGCCTGTGTTGACTTGTTTGCCTTTTCAGTGAGGGTGGGTGGGGTGGGAGGAAAGGAGAAAATTTGGAACCCAAAGGTTAAAAACACATGTTTAAAAAAAATGTTTCCACATGCAACTGGGAAATAAGAAATACAGGAAATGAGGTACAGAAATCTATCCTGCCCTAGAGAAAAATAGAAGGGGAAGGGGATAAGAGAAGGGGGGAGAGATAGAAGGGAGGGCACACTAGGGGAAGGGGTATTCAGAATGCATGCCATCTTGGGATGGTGGGAGGGGCAAGGTGGGGTGAAAATATGGAATTCAAAATGTTGTGGAAGTAAATGTTGAAAACGAAAAATAAATAAATTTATATAAAAAAATAAAGTCAGAATCAAAAGAAGTCATTAAAAAATCCTACCTTTGATGCTTCCTATGTGACTTTGAACCTGTGAATTTACCTCCATGAGCTTCAGATTACTTATGTGAAAAATGAAAGATTTAGAGACATTTCCACTGCAAATGTTCATATGGATTATTTGTGTCCAAGCTGTGGTGGAGTCTTCTCAGTTTATATTTGCCTGATATGCACCAGTTGGACACGTTGTGCCTC